>NC_083598.1:86821713-89321713 GCF_020882245.1 Rhopalosiphum padi
TTTCAAAATTGAAATATCACTAAAACTTTTCAATATACCCGGATAATAATTTTATCTCTAAATTTTAGAATATATAAATTTACTCTAGTTTTAAAATAACATAATTAAATGTATTGTATTCTGATTATTTTGAACGCAAGATTGTCCATGTTACTCGTGTGTGAGTTAGTCGACACAGAGACAATAGTTAAATAGTTAATACTATAATATGGTTGATCGAATAATTAGTAATCATCACCTCAAAACTTACTCTACACGTGGAGTTAAATTAATATTGAAAGTAGGTACGCTATTGTACGAGATCATCTCCTCATCGTCATGCTATATTATTCAGTCAATCTATTTATTATTGCAGTCCGCGGTGCAATGCAGATGATTGAAAAAATAAACAAAATCAAGGTCCATCGAAAAAGTTCCATTAAATATAAAATATATAATAAAAACATTAAGCAGTATAAGCACTTATTATAGTATATTTTTCGTTTTTTTTTTCCACGCCGCAACCGATAAATGTGCATTATTTCATATTTAGAATCTTTAAATATTTTTTTTATTCCATATTACACAAATATACGTGTATTATTCGTCTGTATTGGAGACACACATCCGCGAGCCGCTCTTTATTACACATAGCGGCCCGCCGCCGACAAAGGACTAGATCGGAGAACGATATCCATTAAACATCTGGTGTTTTAATTTTTTGAACCAGTGTGAAAATACACTATCGGTTTGTACGTTCGTTTTTATTGACACACACACACACACACACACACACTATATTATTTAATATTATATATCGAGTCGTTGTGTTCGGTTATTATTAATTCGTGTACATATTATATATATAGGAACAACGGGATCGGAAGTAAGGAATATAACACCCGCGTACATTTCATATTGGTGTGTATAATAAGAGTATATTATATGTATAATATAATATACTATTATTTACACGCACTGTCGCATTACGCAGGTCACAGGTGTGTGTATACAACTTACTTTTGTAGTTTTGTAGACAAATTATTGTACTACGCCTGCGCACTGTATAATATGATATATATAGGTAGTAGGTACGATCAAAATAAATACGCAAAACGAACAGTTATTACAGTAATGATAATGGTGTATTTGATAGATTTTCCTTTTAGTTAAAATATTTCAAACTCTGTTAACAATATAATATTAATAGTATACCTGCAATGATAATAATAATATTATAACCATGATGAAATATATATAATATATATATATACACACATTATATATATATATATATATATATTACGAATTACCATAAATAAATTGACTTAGCTTAACTTACAAATTATTTAGCATGTTAATTGATAGGGTTTCCAAAACAATTGAATTGACAACCACTTCAAATTTAAATACCTGGGCAATAAAGTAAGTCGTACGATTACTTATACAATATATAGTATGGTATATAATATAATGTTATATAATCTAAAACTATCACGCTCGATACGTTTGAAATTTTTTAATTTACAAACTTGAATAATTGTTGTACATCGTGAGTATACCGCAGTTGTGTGTAGGCATATTATTCATCTCTTGATTTTCTAATAATTTCTATTTGGCAATTTGACGACCGCGATAAAGTTGAGACAAGATTTCAGTATACCTATACGCGTTTTAAAGTTACATTTTAATTATATTTGCTCTTAGTAGATTTGAAATGTAAAAACGTCATTGAAACATAGCACAAACGTTTAAGACATTAAAACGGATACCTAAACTTGAGTTTATTCTTAAATGTTATTTTATTTACGTCACGGGTCGTCAATTTGCAAAAAATGGACCAATTATCTAAGTAGACGTGTATAAATACTTTCTCATCATAAAATAACGTATTTATTCCATACATTCTACTGGGCCCTTTTCTACCACAACTTATTGGGTTTACCCAATTGCATACACAAATTACATTCTAACTATCTATCAGTAGGTATATATATATTTATATATTATTATAGTTGTACCTACGGCATTATAAAACTCTGGTTTAAACGAATAATAATTGTTCACGTAAAAAATCTGCTCAAAAATACTTTTTATCAATTGGACCTAGGTTATAGTTTATAACTAGTATATATATACATGTATATTTATGTATATAATATAGCATTGATCTATATTTATATCACTATATACATATCGAGCGGAAGAGTTTAAGTGGTCTAGTACATTTGGAAGACTTTAAAATAAAAACAATAATGAATTGACTAATATTAATTAACATTGGTACTAAAACTAACGTATTCTATTGTACGAACAAAATAATATAATAACAAAATAATTAGACATTTAAAATATGTTGTCAACGGATAAAATATGATTTGTATAATATGTATATGTATATATTATATAATATATTTAAAACAGTATTTCCGAATATGATTATTCGTATGCAGAATATTTACGTGCCTGTGGTGTATATAATATATATGTGTATATAATATATATATATTTAGTACGAGGTTAAAACGATTTTTAAAATTTAAATTTCTTATAATCTGTCCCGTAAAATATATCTTACTACTTTTATTGGTTATATTTTAATAACCCAATTTTGAATGTATTAGATAATATCGCTTATTTAGCGCGTACTGTCGTGAAAGACACGGACTTGTGGTATAAATTACATAAAATCAGGAATAGGATACGTGTATAATTGATTACATATTTTCCTGATAATTGTTTGTCAAAATATGGTATAAGTTTTTCATAAAACTGTAACAAAATAAATAATGGTTTTCAGTGGTCATTTTAAGCTCGTGGTTATTTGGGAAAATCGCGTAATGTACTTAAAATTGTTTTTGTTTTAATAAAAAAACAACAAAAAAGAACTCACTATTGTCACGTTCGATAAGAAATTCCGGATATTCTGAAAAATACAAAACATTATTGTTTTAAAGTTTAAAATTGGATGTTCGAAAATATTATATCGAATTAACGAAATATTTCCTTGTTTAAATTTTAGTTACGTGTCTACTAGACGGATGTGCACTAATTATAGACGGTGGTGTATGTTAAAAAGTATCATCCAATACATTGCCAGTTTTAAGGAGTAGTAACTTTGACATCATACTAGCATGATGGTATTCCGTTCGCCCAATCCCTTTCCATTTCATAAGAATGTCCGACTAAAGACTATTTCGAGAATTAATGATGTAGAGTTAAGGGGTAAGTAATGTAAAATAAATAATCGAAATTTCAAAAAAAATTTTCAGGGGTCTTTTCCACGAATTCAGTCAGTGGCCGCGTTTGATATCATGCGCGTTCCGCAGAATTACGCATATTATACATGGTCCCAGTTCCATATTATGTAATATTATTATGTCCTTTTATATCCATTCCACACAATAAATTGTTTTGATTTATGTATATATTATATATATATATATATATATATTTATATGTATATATAAATATACTAATATACCATATTAGTAGAAAAACAAAAATCAAAATAAATAGGTAATAATAAAGTATTAAAATTAAAAAAAAAAAAAAAAAAAAATAGTGTTGTTTTGACATTTTGCATCTATAGACGAATGTTTTATAGGGTGGTAGGCGATTAGTTATCTATTATGGGACGGGTACTGTTGGTATGACACCATTTCCCGGAATATTGTCTTTACTAGTTAAAACAGCGTTGGGAGATGCTGGCGTGTTGTCGTCCAGGAACAGCGGATTTTTCACTTCCATTTCTCCTGCCTGAAACACGAACGCGTACATCCATCACGTTTAATATTTTTTAGGAAACACCCAAAAATATAATAAGTTTAATAATAATAAACAACAGATAATAGTATCATATTAAAATACGTCCAATAATTACGTTTTTTTTTTCTAGACAACTATATTATTAAAAAACAACGTACTGGTGCTAATCCCGGGCATTCGTAAACTGTGTAATCGCCTTCCTCATTATCGTCATCGCTATCCGGATCGCTGACTGAACCGCATCGACTTTCTTTGACCGTATTGTTCCTGCGAAGCAAACGATTATTTTATTTTTATTACACTATTATTTCACTACTAATAACACTTTTGTTTTTTTTTTACTTTACAGACATTTTATTTTGATTAGAAAAATACCTGCTATTTTTTGTGTTTATTTAATTATATCTTTCACTTGTATTCTACAGCGAAATACGTTAAATTTAAGATTTTCATTGATTTAATTTTCAATAAAGTGGGCGTGTATATTACATGATATAATAAAATCCATTATTATTTAAATATATTATATACAGTAAACATTGCATAACATCAAAGGGTCCGAAGTTGATTCGCATTAACCGAACTATCGGTTAGATAGTTTATACGAAACGATCAAATAAACATACCCAGTAAACTCAACTGGGACTTGGGATTTTGTGCGATTAACCGATATGGCGTGTTAACCGACAACGCACTAAACGATTTCTACTGTATTTGTAAACTATAATAATATTACGACGTATTGACTATGTATTAAATAAAAAAAATATTTGTAATTCAAATGTATAGGTATTATATTAATAATATTCAAGCATGTGTGTTATATTAAAAAATCAAAATATGTTTTATTTGTTTGTTTTTTCTCATCAATGCCAAGAATTGTATACCTGCGGCGATGGTATTTTTACTCACGTTTCCATAGCTATGATCTGTTGTTTCTGGTGTTGATAATGATACATTTGGGCGGACTGTGCCAAGCGCCGGTCGCCGGTGGGTGACATATCTTTGTTGGGTCCAGTGATACCGTACGCGGGGTACTCTATATCTGCAGCCGCCTTGCTATTCTTTTGCATTCTGAAATTTCATATGAACAAATGTGATGGGTTGCAATCGCATGAGGTCGGAATATTTAGTTTCAGGCAACACATACCTATAACATGCTATGGACGATATGAGCAGGACGACCAGGACGGCTAGACCGACTCCAGCAGCTTTGGCTGGAAAACAAAAATCGAACAAATATTATAATGTATTCACCTGTCGACAAAATGTGTGTACCTATGTGTATTTATAGTTTAAGATAATATGATACATAACGATAAGTCGATAAAAGCAAACACCATTCATATCTAAGTACAATTAATATTTTTATTTTTGTATGTAATTAAATGTGTTGGGCCGAATTTGTTTTTGAAATATGTCGAATTCCATACACTCCTAAATCCTTATCAGTGTTAAACATTAATCTTTGACGAGCGCGAGAATTATTAAAAACAATGAAAACACATAAATAGAAAATTCACGAAAAAATATAATAGGATTTACCTACGTAATAAATGTATATACATTTATTCTTAAAATTATATGAATCCATATACCTAATAAAAATGTCATTTCAAAACATTATACAGTCTGTTATAAATGCATATGCCTTTGAACATTTTTAAACCATACATACAAATAAAATCTATAAATAAATACATACATTTAAAAAAATATATATAATATATTTTGTGTATTCTATTTTGAAAATGTGTTTTATTCAATATTGATTATTGAATGGATATGTAACTGGTTTGTGTTTACCTAATAACCCGAAGACCGTAATTATATCTAAACGTAATATTTAGTATTAAGTACGGATTTATAATGTAGTAGAAAGGATTCAGATATAATCATCCGCCCAATAGAGTAATCTGTCAAACTTTACCGCTGTCGAACGGTCTCTATAAAATATATGCGAAGGTACATTAAATATAGATGGTACATAATAATATGTGGCATACCGGCAACGCATCATTTTCCAACACAAACATATCATTTATGACACGCATAAGTATCGAAAACGTATTGAAAAACTAAAAATCCATTAAAGAGCGTTAAAAACATTTTTAGCGGGTCTCACATGCATATCAGATTTGTTAAGATTAATTAGGTTTAATCTAACTGTTCGGCCTTTTTTAAATGACAGTTTATTAATTAATTGTTGACCCGCTTGTAATAATATTTAATATTTATCATTTTGTGAATACACTTACTAAATAACCGTAAATTTATACTATGGATTGGCGTATTTTTTTACGTCTACGTAAACGTTTACCTATATTTATACCGCGACTATAAATATAGTTGATATTTTTATTTCTAAATCATTTTTTATATATTTTAAAAAATACATATATCAATTAAATGTCAATATTCAGTACAGTTGTATAAAGCCAAACATAATTTTAGACTAAACTATAAAATCGTTTGAACATAAATAACATTTAACATTTTAACATAATACCTAACATAAAATATAGTATACCCACCTGGTGTAAACTTTCAATCGGGAAAATAATAATTTAAAATCGATTAAAATTATTTTTGCTTACAAAATGTGTATGGTAATATACAAATGTCTGTTCAAAATCATTTAATTATTTATGATACACAGGTGTACAACGCCGCAACTGTCGGGAGAACTAATCTAGCTAAACACTGAAATGCTATACATCTCTACTTCTTAAATGAGCATTAGATTGCATTTTGGGATGATGAGAGGAGGCTAGTATTATCCAAAGTAAAGTGGCTCACAACCAAATTACTATTAACATGGTTCACTGATGTACATACATTTCTAATTGGTGGAGTGGCGGGAAGGTGAGCCATGCCACCAGAAGCCCACTGAAGCCCACTCACCTCCTCATCTCTTCTTTACTCGCCCCTATCCTCTCAAATCTTAAATATACGCATTTAACTAGTTATCGCCTTTCAGGATCTACTGTATAAGATTTCAAAACAGTTTTACGTGCAAGTCTCTGGTTCCCACCGATATTACGAATTTAGTGGATTGTATGTAATCGTGACTGTAAACAGTGCATTATTTTTGCTTTTTACAAAATTATAACAAAGAAAAAATATTAAATACATTTTAAGATCATGTGCATTTTTGATCTTTTATATAATAATTTGTAAATGCCTACGACTTACATTATCAAATATTTTGTATTTGCACAATTGCACACGAAATTTCATAATTTTGTACCTACCAGCTATCTATTAAAGTTAAGTATACTGCATACAGTATGTGATGGTAGTCGCGTTGCACTGGTTTAAAATATTGACAGATTATACAAGCAGAATTTTTTTAAGTTATAATTTGGCAATACCTACATTTTAATTTAAACCGTGATATTTAGTGAGAAAACAGCATTGATATTAAAATCAATTTGTCTAATTGATATCGTATCAAACACATATTCTAAAATATAGGTTTATAGTTTATACTTTATATTCAAACAAAGATTTGTTTACCAAAATATATACTGGGGTTTTAAACAATATTGCGATTTTAAGAATTAGATTGTACGTGTATCTTTTTAATAAATTAATGTCATATATATAACATTATAATTCATAAATATAACTTAAATCGATTTAAAATACGTTAATTTAAGAGAACATCTGAACATAGAATATTCCGTTTTGCCTTAATTGTATCACTCTCATATACGTCTAATGAAATCACGAGTGAAGGAAATGAGATTCCCGTTTCAAATAAATTATTAAAGCAAACTTTTTATTTATTCAAGTAACTATATAGATAAATTTACATATACTATCATTGCACAGTGCACTTTAAAACTTATTAATTAGCACCTCCCCGAAAATTGAAAACATTTCTTAAATAGGAATATGTATAAATCTAGCAATTAAAATCACGAAGGGTAGGTTTATTTTTGCGGAAACAGAGTTATCCGTTACCTGGCCAAAGGCGTATATGTACGTTTTATATGTGATCAGAGGAAAACAAATAATCTAACAACATGTACAAAATTTAAATGTTATGAAATACTAATAATTCCTTAAAAAAATTATATAAAAAAATAATTTTATACAAGACTATCGTGCACGCCTGACGGAGCGAAAACTCTATAAAATTTCAAATTATCATTAATGAAAAAAAAAATTAATACAGAAATTTATTATTATATTGTTCTTGTGGTGAAAGTCTCTTTAAACTATCATTATTATATTATTTATATTAGCTGTTACGATTGTAACTATCGCGTTTTACTATATTATCGTGAACCCAGGTGCTCAGCAATTAGTTATATTTTAGTTTCTTATTGACTATTAAAAATGGTTATCATATATTACCTACTTTATCAAATATTTATATTTCCACTCTGTATTAAATAATATTTATATATAACGTGAAATATGTATTGGGTATCTATATACAATGAAAATATAACTGCGTTTTTTTATGAACACAAACAAAAATATTATATTTTTAATCTCTTTTTAAAAAACTTTATTTTATTGGCACCCTCTTAAGGATTTTCTTACACGTGCATAGGTTTTTTATCATTTCTTTGAATTTGATTGATATGTTTTCAAAATGTGTATAGGATTTAAATGTTTGTATCAAGAGGTTGGAAAATATTTTGTCAGCCCCTTTGAGATTAATATAAGTTATTTTCATTGGAATTTAAAAAGAAAAGTTATAAAAGCCACATAATATATATTGAACATAGAGTTATCATATATTTTGACAACATATTGGAAATTACAGGACCACACTCAATGACGAGATACATATTTATTTTTTACTACGTGACAAATTGTATTTTATTAATAGATGTTATTTTGATTAAAGGCATTTTAATATTTTGTATACATGCATTATGCATTTAAGAGAATAATTAATAACGGTTAAATTTATTAAATGATTTCATTATACATATTATAAATCTGATTGCATTCTAGCAACTAATATTATATGAAAATTCAAATTGTTGCCATTTGTTGCTTTTAGTTAATTATTTATGCAATTTTTAACTGTCATAATAATTTGTACGGCTGTACAATTATAATTTTACAATCCACACGAATTTTAATATTGTACAAATATTTATGATTGATTATTTATTTGATTAAAAAAATATTAATTATCTGTTTTAATATATAATATATAAAATGATTTATATTAGGTATAAGGTAAGGTACCTTTAGTGAAGCTGTTATTTCAATATAGAAGTTTATTAATTACTATTTAGGAATAAAAATACTTCTTTCTTTCAAGGTTATTAAAAAATAATTTGATTGAACTTAGTACTATTTTTAATATTTTAAAATATTTGTTATATTTGAATTTCAAGTAAAAAAAAAAAAAAAAATAATTTTTTTGACAGCATTTCGTAACTTTTGGTTTGGAAATGTGGTTTTAGACAGTTCTAAAATTACTTAGAATCGATTTTAACTGATTATATAAAGTTTTTTTGATTAAAATTATTTTTCTGTTTATAATTTGCTTTTTATGTTTGATATATTACAAATTTAAATTAATATATTCTTCACTGAGGTTAGCGGAAGTGTATGTTACAATACCGGGTCTCTTTATCTTATATTACTTTCTATAAAGGCGAGTTTCAAAACTAAAAATTGAAATATATTAACTGATAAAAAAGAAAAAAAAAGTAATTTAAAAAAATATTACCACATCCAAAAGTGTTTCGGTATAGAATAGATGGAGGTTTATCTCTAACACCTTTAGGCCGCAATAACCGACTGTCTGACTTTTAATCTTTATTCATTTATTATTGCTGTTAAATAAATCCCACTCTGCCTATAAATATATTCTTTGGCCACTAGGCCATTTATTTTGTTGCCGTATTCATAATAAAAACAATTACGTTCAATTAAAATATAACGAGAAATGTGTAACGTTGAGCAATTTACATATTGTGTATATTTGAATATTGAATGAATGATTGATGTATATGAGCTTATAAAATGTGTATACTTAAGTTTCGTGTGTTACCTATTTTATTCTCAAGATATACGCGTACTATAATATATGATTGTAACATTTATAATTTATAAGTACCTATTATATGAATTGAAATTAATGTATTATCGTTTGCATATATCTTCCTAAGCTGTTTGAACATTGAACGGTTATTACTGGTGATATTCAAACAGGGAACCATGAATAAAATTATACGTACCAAAGAAATAGTAATCGTCTTGGCTGAACCTCGAATGAGACGAAAATGGCATAACGTGCATAAAAGTGTTCTGCGGTAAATCCATAGATACTTCACTGCTGCTCGTATTCTCGGTGGTGACCTTTGATGTAACATATCCGCTTGATCCGTACGAAGAATTATCTTGTACTTCACTGCTTTTGGTACTCAGCTTTTTATGAAATCTACGGACCCCATGACCTGGTGGTTCCAAATTATTGGAAAAACCTTAACCAAAAACAATACGTGTTACAAGAAGTCATTAATAATAATTCAAATATACTAAATAATAAAATAAACATAAAAACTAAATAACTGTGCATTTAATTAAATAGAATATAGAGGATTTAATACTGTCCTTATTATATTTAGCATTATTAAAAAGCGCATAATTTTACAAAATATATACATTCACAAATAATTATAATAATAATTTTGAAAACTCGGACAAATAAGTGCATGCATTTAAAGTAAATAATAATATAATATAACATAATAACAGTGCTAAACCACAGATCATAATAACGATTCGTTATTGAAATATTTATAAACTATATATTTCACCTGAAAATAGGTTACACTATTATTCGAGGTCGACCAATATGTCATTTTAGAGTTATTGTTTTATCTACCCCGAAGATGAAAGTGTACCATTCAGTTGAATACATTATAATCTGTGGTCATATCATTAACAAGTACTAGGTACATTAATTACGAAACATAAAACAATATAATTTATTATTATAGAAAATTATAATATCTATACATATTCACTGGAAGTCAAGGATTTCAATCATAACTGTGGCTTAATAGTGATCTATAAAAGGGATAAATAAAAATACTAGTGATACGACGCCATGCATGAAAAAAATAATAATTTAGAGGTACTACTCAAAAGTTGACCATCACCAACTAAACTACCTGATTGATGGTAACGACGATCGTTGGGCAATACGGCGAATGGGATTTCTTGATTGCCCGTATTTATTTCAGGTAGATGCGATGCTAGGTCGTATGTAAACGCCTGTTTATTATCGTCTATCTGATCGAGGGGAATTGGATACGAGTCCTGAAGATTATTCTGCATCCTATAGCTTTGATCCTTGATAATTTTTGCCAACTGATCGATTATAAACTCTTTTTCATCTACACATATATACATACATAAAAACATTAACCCAACATTTATTTCAATTAGAGTTTTGGCGTTACTGCATTTAATACACCTATATACACACTTTACACATATATGCTACAGTAATACATTATACATATGGCTTAAAATTATACATGAAAAATATTTTCAAAAGGGTTAATAGTTTTCGAAATAATGATTGTGATACGTTAAAAAAAAATCACTCTGTATAATATATTATCATTGTTATCATTTTTTCGCGTACTCAACCGGATGTAGATATATGTACAGACAACTTTATTGATAAAAAAATACGTGTCACCATGAGGCCCTATCACCTAAGACCATAACTATCGAAAAAATATTATTAAAAAAACGTGATGATAATATGACAATAACCTTCGTTTTTTATTTTATTATTTTGTATATATACGTAAAATAATTAATGCTTGCCAATATTTTTTCTCAATTTTGCAATGTTTGGCTTGCATTATTGATCCTGTCTGTGTACACAGCTGCAGTCAAAAAGACCCGATGACTACATTATTTTTCAGTCATATACCAAATGGTTCTAGATGTACATACGATAGTCGATAATGATATTGTATTTTTATATCATATCACTGTAGGTATTCAAATATTCAGATAATCAATGTTATTCAAGTAAAATTAGCCAATTTTATAATATTGTCTCCGTATACCCAAACTTAACAAATTATCTCGTCAAGATTATTTTAAAATAGACATAAATACAGATCACATTTACAACAGTTGTATAATGTTTATGCCATTAAAGAAGTTTTAACTTTAAAAAAATTATCATATATTAATAGAAAAATAATTTATATTTTTCTTGATTAGGATTCTTAGATTTCATCATTTTTTATAACTACATAAACTTATATAAATACAACTAATAACTTGTAATGTGTAATGAATAGTAATGAATTGTTAATTTTAATAATATTCAATATTTAAGATTCATAAATGATGTATATTTTTTTTTATATCAATAAATCATTTTTTGTAGCCAATGCGAAAATTGTATTTATATTTACAATTAAAAATATCTAATGTTGTTTATAATTCATTACTACAAAATGATTATTTTGTGTTTATGTTGAGTGGTGAGTGAACAATATTATATTATATATATTATATATTATTTATTATGAAACACACATACAATGATATAAACAATAATATTATTATTATTATGTACATTATGTATAACTTTAACTATTTATTATTACTTAAATTTATATTATTATCTATATTTTGTCTAACTAAAAATTCACTAAAGATTAAGTTTGTAAATTGGTTTTATTTTTTTATTATTATTATTATTTCATTTTTATTATAGATTTATGTTAACGTGCTGAAAAGATTTTTTTTAATAGAAATACTTTGATTTTATAATAATAATATGTACCATGAACATGTATTATGTTCGGTAATTGTAAATAATAACAGCTAAAAACATATGAGCAGTGTTAACCTAGATTCGAAGAAATAACTTTCAACTTTCATCTACACAATAATTATAATAATTAATGATTTAAAATCAAATAAATATTACTTTTTATTTCTATAGATAAACACAAAATTTTAAAATAGTTGTTTATAAAAAAAAAAACCTAAACCTAAAAATTATGTTTGCTTAAAAGACTTCAAAAATCGTATACAATTTATATTGTCCAAAACACATAGGTTATTAAAATCTGTTAAATGTAATATGAGACATAATAAGAAGGGTACATAAAATAATGACAATGGTATCAAGTATATATATATATATATATATGTGTATGTTATACGAGTCTTGTATTACAAGATATTAATTTGATGAAATAAAAACAAAAACAATTGATAAAAAATGTATGTTAAAGAGGTATATTATGTACCTGCTTGAATATAAATAAATAAATTTGTCAATTTAAATAATTAACAGAAAAACAATGTCTACCTAATCCACATGTACACGGTTTAAAGTAAATTTCAAGGCAATTTGTCTATTTTACGATTACGAGTCATCCACTGTTGACAGAATATTTTTTTTTTAAATATTTTGATTCTTTTTAAGCAGTTTATAGAAATTTTATAACTTCGGTTTTTTTTTTTTAGATTTGAAGTTAATTCAAATAATGACGATATTTGTTATTTGGTAATTTATTGTGGTATACAAATACTATTTGTACTGTTAAGGTAATATTACTATATTTTAACACACAATAACGTTTTCAAATGCAGTGTTTTCGGCAAAATTTAATTCAACCTATTGTATAAGATACTAATAGAAAAATTAGTTACTTTAATAGAAACACAAATATACCATAAAAATATACTTAATATGTAACGTATACTGACAGACCGTCACCGTTTAGAATCGTTTTTCGTTTGCAATAGTTTGTCATTGAATTCAAATTTAACAAATGCATATTATAGTGACTTTTTCTCAATGACAAGGTATAGCAGAACGGTTACCCACTTTTCCCCTTTTTTTAATGACTAACTGTTACATTGTTAGAATGCGATTAACAACAAAGCATTATATGATGTAATTTAAAGGTATTTTGGATACACATCATATTTGTTCAATATTGAAGACATTATCGATGTCATCAAATAAGTATTTGTGATTTTTAAATAAGCACCTAATTCAAATTTGTATTAAAATGTGTAGTTTTATTGTGTTTGTAGTCTTTGTTGTTGTATACACATTTCATTATAAAACACCTGCCATTGTATTTCTCATTTCCATAAGTAAAAACCAGTGGGTGACACTATGACAGTCGCGGACTATACTTATACTGCTATACGTTAAGTTGTGAAAATGATTGTACTATTTTAGTTATAGGTATACTTTATACTACTAATCATGCCTGCATGTTGAACATAATAAATTCAAATCTATTTTAGCAAATATCCGTGTAACTATTAATTTTAATTAATTTCTTTTTTAATTATTAATTTTTATATTTAATTATTTTGTACGTTTTAATAGCTTAAAATGTTCAAGAATATTTAACTACAGTTTCATCAAATGTTATTCGTAAGTTTGTCAACCTAATATTAACATACTTATACAATATAATAACCAAATATTTAATTTAAAATATAATATTTATTTTATTGTAATTTAAAATTACTAATTATTATAAGCCATTTTGTGATAAATTACAAAATAGATTCACTTGGAATTCAAACTCAGTATTTATATGACATTAAGTTAAATTATATGTATATTGTTTATTGTATGCTTTTTTTTAATAAACAACAATAATCAATTTATAGTACGAAGATGGTCAGAAGAATTTGATTATGTCAGATCTCTGATATATATATAAATATATATATCTACAGTTAAAACGTTATAGTTTTTCAACGAGTTTAGTTTTCAATTTAAAACCATTAAGTTTAATAATTTAAAATATTAAATTTTTACAATAATTCAAAAAGTAATATAATTAATATTTTATTCCAATATATAATATGAAAATTCTAAAATAAAACACAAGACTTTAATAACTAGAGCGAGCAAGTAACTTATAAAAAGACATTTTACTTAAAACTTTTAGATAAATACTTATTAAAATTCATCAATGTCTTTGCTTGTAATAAATATAAGACATGCAATATGTGTATAAGTATAAGATGTATCTACCTGTGTGTTTAACAGAAAGAACTACAAAATGTTATAACCATAAATCTAAAATAAATTCGTCTGTCATTTTTAATCAATATTTAAAAAATAATCGATTATTATATAATATTGATAAATCTTGACAGTTTTATTAAAAATAAATAACAATAATATTGATTAATAAAAGTTATAATTAGTTATAAACTTGTAGATTGTACACCACCCTGTATATATTTTTTTAGACCTATACCTTCGTCAACATACAGATTTTAACTGATTCAGTTATAAGTACCTATACACTATAGGAAACATGTAATTATTCATACCTAGTTGAAGACATTAAGTAATAAAGTTATAAAAACTTTCTATATTAAATTAATGAATATAATAAGTATAGATATGTATTATTTTTAATTTAATATGATTAATTTTAGATTAAATAACTTTATAATGCTACAGTTAATATGGTAAAAATTATTTTTCAAGGCGACCACGCCAATAAACTAGTTGAGTGATAATTAATAATTATTATTATACTCTATTTTTGTATAAGGTAGATCACTACGTAAAACCGTATGACATATAAATGACTTAGTTATGTTTATTTTACTTGTTTAAAATCAGTACAATATATAGTTAATTAAAAACAATATTCATTATTCATAAATATTCAAAATTGTTTTTGTTTTTTCTCCTCAATTACTAATAAGTAATACGACTATACATTATACTATTATAGTGATATAGTGTAGCAGACACTGATGAAATGTTATTTATTAACATTATAAACTTATTCTGAATTACCTATATCAAATAAATACTATGAAATTCAAACGTGTATAGTTATACGATTAATGATAACCTACGAGTTGGCTACACAAAATAAAAATAAATTATTTGTGTTTATCACTTATAAGTTAGAAGTCTAAGAGATGTTCTTTATTGAGATCGGTCGTTTTAGATCTACAGTTATAAGCTAAGTTTAAACCTTTAAAATACATAGACATTTACAAGAAATATCCAAAATGTGTTTGTGTTTTGTTCAAATACATTCTTGTTGAAGTTTGTGAATAATACAAAATAATAAACCTTTTCAGTTTGAAGTTTTGATGCCCGGTGTCGGATTTAAAACTGACCTATTAATATCAACTACTATTATTTGCTATAAATGAATGTTTTGAAATCTATAAGTATCAGTGAGTTACAGGAATGTGTAATTTTAAAAGTGCCAAATGTACAAACATTTGAACAATTCATGGAAGTATTGTCTGCAGTTAGGATTAAACGTTTATACTAGCTATGTACGGGACATAAAAGATTAAAAACTTATTATTGAATTCAAGAGCACAATACATTATATTATGCTTCAGAAAGTTTGAGTTTTAAATTACTATTTAGTCTCCTTTCTTTAAGAAAACAAATATAGATAATATTGGAGTAAACAATATTTTTCCAAGAAAAATCCCTTTTGTTTTTGATTTATTATGAAAAAAGTGTTCCTATACATGTAGTACTTCATTTAAAATTGTAAATCCGGAAAACAAAAAATATCTTAACATGAATTTATATTCTGTTTATATTTAAAAATGTGTACTTAATACCTTTCTATTTGAAACAAATAGTAGTTTCTTTTTTAAAATTAAATATTCGTAAGTATTAAGTATTAATATAATGGTTTTTTTAATTAACTGTAGAGTATAGATACATGAGTACATTTTATGATTAAATACATTTTTTTTCTATAAACGTATTTGCTATAAATAAGTTTTATGTTATAAATATTAAGTTAATTGATTTTTTCTTATTTAAAATAATCAAAATGTGTATAAAGGTAATTCTGAACATTTGGCTGCTAGTCCAAAAACATTAGGTATATAAATAAGTCAAAATTAATGTAAATGTATTTTTAATAAAGTTAATAAGCAAAAGGGATGATCACAGATACAAATTGGTATGTGGTGAAATCGATAGATTCCCACAATTTTAATATTATAACAAACAATTATTGATATACCTAAATAAAACTATTAGTGTTTACTGTTTAATCATGATTTTAATATTATCTTCAGTGTCATATAATAGTATATATATATATATATATGTATATATGTATATATGTATATTATAGTCCAGTTTGAATTGAACATAATAATGTCTAACGATTAAATGCTATGCTCTTATACATATTGAAATCATTAATATATAATTCAAAATCATGATGATGAGTGGATCGTTTATTTTCTTCTTAAAGTATAGTTATTACTTATTAATCATATTATTAAATAATTGTAAAGAAGTGATTTTCTTGAAGATAGAATTTAAATTGATGATAATAATAATTGGTAAATCAATGATAATAATATTATTAATACCACAGAACACGGTATATACAAGTTTTTGTAGAAAAAATATGTCAACACTTAACTTTTGACAAAGCACCAGTGAACTTAATCTAACCCAAGGATAGATATTTAAAAACTTTGTTAAAGAAATTTCGTGTAGTATAAATTTTCAAACATAGCATTATTTTTGTAGTGATACATATATTTTACTATAAATAAATTATGATAATAAACCTTAAGCTTGTTTAACTAAAATAATTACACATGAATTTTTTTCAAAGTGCAAAAATTACTTATAAGTTATATCATTGTGTAAAACATCTATTAAATAATTAAATTCTAATGTCTAATACCATAATTTCATGGATCACAATCATATATAAACTACATTTTAATTAAATTCATCCACTGTAAAATCAATTGGATTTATCGTTCACTGAATGAGTTTTTATTAGTTTGTAGTTGTGTACCGCCATTGGTCGACAAGATAAGTAATGCAGGTACATTAATATATTGTATATATTATATAGTATATATAGGTGTATTTGTTTACTCTTATTTAGTATTGCAATTTGCAGTGATAGGTAGTATTCTTTATAATTATTTTTTTTTCATACCCCATAAAACTCATAGTACTCATGTATTATTATACTATATTGTACAGGTAAATTAGCAAATATAACTAACTTTTATTTACTGCAGTCTCAAGAAATATAATATGTATTAGCCATTAGGTACTATTATTACCAGCTTTATAGTAAATTTTTAACTAAATAACTAATATTATATTATACAAACTCAGAAATGTAATTGAACTATAGGATTACACTTGAATTTTAAAAAGAAGATACGTACTGCGATAGTTAATATTTTATGAGAGACTATTTAAAAATGAATTCGGGACCATTGTTCATAATTTATGAAAAATTTACGTTTATGTGAACCACACACGAACATTTTTTAATCCACCAATCCACCTGTGTACTGTGTTGCTATTAGCTACTATACAGTGTTTATTAGTTGCCTGATGCGCAATATAATAAATATATATATATACCTATTAATATATTATATTATTATTATGGGTATCGTGTACACGAATATGTTGGAATAACGTTTTGTCTTAAATGTATACTGCACGCACAACAATATTATTGTTGTTTCCTTGTACTTTGTATATTCTGCGCAGTCGTTATGACGTATACCTACTACACACTTAAATATTCATATATTATATTGCATGTAAAGTATCTACTTGCACATTATAGACTTTCGACATTAATTAGGTGTATATGATACGCGTGTTACTATAGGTATATATCGACTGTCGGCAAAAGGATAAACGGTCTGCGCGGTAAATCGAATATTTATGTATTCTAAATCCCTGGAGTATGTGTAGATATACAAACGCCAACGAAATAACATCATAGTGTCGTTAAAAGTAATGGGTTTAAATGCAGAGTCCTATACCGCCGTATATCGTACATACTGTCGTGAATCTCTACATTGGTCACGAGGTCGATGTTTATATTTGTACCATCTGTTTCGGATACACTTAAATATACAATATTCCAATTATGATTGAATATATAATATATATAGACAAAATAAAAGGTGTTGTGATGTGAGTCCTAAGCCTAAAAATGAAACACGGTGCTCACATCTCCCCCTCCCCATAATAAGCAGACATACATCAAAATGTGTAAGAATATTTACATTTTTTTTTTGTCAAAAACATATTACGTTTAAAAAAATAGTTTTTACAGATTTCAATGTCACGAGTTCACGATCACGTAAGTACAATATGTGTGGCTGCTATTATCGGAATTTAAGCAAAGAGTGTAGTGACTTAATGCTATACCGACGTACCATATTGAAAGTCTACGCGCCAACCGAACAAGACGGGCGTAGAAGACTTAATAACTGATACAATAATATTATTATTATAGATTATATTATTAAACGATCGCGCGATGGCCTAGAGGAACGGCATTCACGCAGGGAAACAGGTGGCAATAAAACATCATTATTTCGACCGGAGCGGCGGCGGTGGTGACTTCTGCACGAAAGGAGCACAACAAGTGGCGAACGTCGAAATAATGGCGCGACGACGACGTTCGTTGATAAAAGTATAGTAATATATATTATTAAAATTCGTGTACAACGGGCAACGGTGCAAGTAGTCTATTACGATATAAATGATATATTAGAATATGGTAGGTATCTGTACGAACAAAATATGTTTGCCTGCAACGTAATATAAATCACGTGATAATATAGGTAAAACGATTTGTACCCTGCAATATGGGGCGGCGGCAACGATAACACGATTGTAATAAATACATTATAGTGCACGCATACTTATATTATTATTATTATCGACGATCTGTCGCGATCGCGACGAAGTGAGATATATTATTGTCATGTTTTCGTGGGGGGGGACCAACTTGATGATCGACTTACCGTCCTGATACGTCTGATACGGCGGCGGTATGGCCGCGGACGACTTGTGAAACTCGCCGAAAAACGTACACGAGCACGCGAAAAACAGGACGACGTCGATCGTACGAAACGCGTACACGACCGACATGGTTGCGGCGGCGGCGGCGGATGTGTGACGGCGGTCGTCGTGTGACCGTCGGCGGTCGGCGCGCAGCTGTTACTGAACGCTGGCTACTGCGTGCGGTGTGTCGCTGCCGCGGTGTCGTTGTCGCGCGTCGCGCCGTCGCCGCCGAGCGCGCAAATAATAATAAAAACAATACGCCGCCGCTGCGGAGGAGAGGCGTTGGCGGCCGAACGCGCGCGCAAACGCGAACGCCGCCGACGCGGGTTTTCCCCGTCGCCGCTCGCGAATCGATAAAAAGTCCGCGGGACTGCTATACACGCACACACGCACACACACACACACACACACATATATATATACACTTCTACCTGCACCCCTACCCGTCACCGCCCCGTCATCACATATTATGTACCTAATATATATATATATATATGTGTATGTATATGTATACGCACGTACTCCCCCGCAAAGCCGTCAGTATACATCGCATAGGCTGGACGAAATCGATTATAATAATACATACATACATACGACGCGTGTGTACATTGTATAATATATGCGTACAACACGCGAACGGGGTCTTACCGCGTTAAATTCCAGCCCCGCGCGACCCTGACGAAGAAGGCGCACCGGGGAGGAGAGCGCGACGCGGTCGAAAACGCGCGTAAATTTGAATTCGTCCGAACGGTTTACGTACAGCTCGGCTACCCGTTATTATACCTATACGTGTATTACATACCAAAACTGCGAATCGGACAATTTTTGGTACAGTAGCCTATAGCTAACGTGTCGTGCGCAGTATTATGCGACTGTAATATAAATAAACTAATTAGATTTTTACGTACCGCGTGGCTTCGGGTGATTTTTTAGTGTGTATTGGTTTCGGCGAAACGTCAATAATTATTTTCGCTGATGGAAAAACAAAATGTTTTTAACTGAGTTGTTGGTAAATAGAAATCAATTTAAATGCCCGCGACTGGGAACGTGCAATAGTTAGTATAACTACAATTATTTTTATTGTACAAAATATTTAATAATTGTAAAAATAAGTAAGTACAATAATATACTATGCGTATAACTATAGTATCACAAAAAACTGCATTCAATAACCACAGCTTTGTCAGATATTATAGAAATTGTACAATGATTTATTATTATTTGAATACATTAAAACAAGTGCCTTCTTCTTAAATATTATTGTTTTGACAAAAAAAGAGTAATACAAATGATATATTATTCACAAGTCATATAAGCATAATCCTCATTGAGACAAAACTATACATATAAAAATATACTATGTATATATTATATTAGGTTATAGGAAGCATCAGTGAATTTGGAATGTTTTGAGAAAAATGATTAATCATTAACTTTAATATTATTATCGTTTATAAACGAATATTTGATATTCATATCGTATAGTGTGCGATTGTAAGCCAACTGTATAGGCTTATAGCATGTAAAATTTAAACTATATTAACAAATTAACGAAGTGGCATAAATTATGAATATTTGCTGTTTGCTGTGCTTTTAAAATATTAAAGATGATTGACGTGTGATCCACTAGGACAATTCAATTAAATCCTATAATTTACCTTTTTGTTTGGTAATTAGATTGTATAGGTAGGTATAACATGAAACATGATTTATGTAAGGGATTCACCATAATCGTTTTAAATTTTTACAAGATAAATGTATACCTATACCTCCTACAAACGTTTATAGTGTTATTGTACCTACACATAACACCTACTCTGTTATTTGGTTTAACCATTCAAAATAAATAGCTGTTGACCGTTAACGTATATAATATATTAATATTATTAATTATCGTTGAATTACTATTGTTTAACCGCAGTGTGTCAGTGAACACGGTATTATGTAGATACATAATAGGACACAAAAAACCGACAATACAACGAGTAACTTTACCGTGTTTTCAGATTATTTTCCAAGCTATTAAGTTTTTTGCCTACATACTAATAATATTAATTATACATTTATGCGCCATGTGAATGAAGCATCTGTACAGCATAATACAATATGAATTATAATATATTATACTTCAGACGTGTTATAAAATGGATTTTCGTTCAATACTCTCAGCGTGTACTATACCGTACATCATACCGTACAACGTACAATATACTTATCTCAGCTAACAAGTACAGTATACTCGTAAATTAAAGTGTTTTATAGCATTTAGAAAAGCTTGTACACACATTGTAACAAAAATATATGTTATATAATATTATGTGCGCGTGTGTGTGAATGTGCATGTTCGTTCGCAAACACTGCTGGACATGTTAACCCCGCCGGATTGAAAGCGCCTTAAAATTGCTCAACGGCAATACACAATACACATTATGTCCATCGTACCGACTGTTTTTCCTTCTTATACAGAGTAAATAACACTATAATAATATTATATAATATTATACAGACGATCACACAAAATGGGTAATATAACACACTCTTTCGAACAAAAACAAAAACATTCGGAGGGGAAATAATTGTTTTGAGATAAAATACATCTCAGGCGCTTAATCGTTTTATTTGACTCGTATACGAGTATATATATGTATAATAATTGTAGTTTAATACAGACCATACAGGGTGTATTATACACCCCCGCGAGAATAATTAATTAATTAATTTTGTATATTTATATTTATATAATCGCCACAGCCCGCAGCGCATTCGATTACTCCTCGACTTCCTGTAAAACGATTTAAGTAATGCCTCTCCTCGAATAATCGCAGGGGCGATAACGAGAGTATAAATACGAGTACTCGTATGAAATGGTATCCGCGTTTTTAATGAATTCCCATTGCGATTTCCATTGTTTGTAACTCATCATTCATACCTCTTTCCGTGTTAAACGTAGTTGTTCGCTTATCTGTTTAATCTGCAGTACCTATGCGTCATTATTTTCCGCACTTGTTTGATGAATTCGCTATTTTAGTATTTTACGTTTTTGTATACGGCTGCAGGTCAGTATACGTATATAATGCAGTTTGTCGGCAGTGCAGGCAGCGATGACGTTGGTGATCGATCCCCGCGGCTCGATTAACTACCTCATTGCTCTTTGCAACCATATTGAATCTTAGCAGTGATAAACATTCTCAAAGTATACGTGGCACTAATTTATTGTACACGTTTCTGATATTTTATTACATATATTAACTTTATTAGAAATAAAAAAAACACACACACTTGCACACATATTATATGAGTAAACAATTTTTTTTTCGTTTACAATTTTATGTTTGGTTCAAGTGTGCATGTTTATTATATAATATATATACAAATCCTATACGTGAAAAGTGTATCGGTTAGACCGATTTTCTTACTGTTAGAATATTGTCGTTTTCATAAACATTACCTATATAGTCGTAAAGAGGCACAAGATACTTCGTATTAGTACTTTACGTATTACTTTACGATTACCTGCAGCCGATTACGCCCATCCTACTTTACAATTTTAAGTGTAATACAGTTAATACTAAATAGGCAAATTGTTTCTTTTTTTTGGGGGGGGGAGGGAGAATAAATAAATGTAATGGGCTACCAACTAAAATGGATAGTTAATCCAACTAAACTATCTAGTTGTGAAAACTTCATAGAAAAATATACTAAACATTTTGTACAGATAAATCGACTAAAATATTTAGTAACAACCACTAAAATAATAGGTCTTTTAACTAAATAATTAGAGTTGATTTAATAAGACAGTATAGTTTGACCAACTAAGCTGATTACCTATATACGTTTAGTAACTACGACTAATTGTTCAGTTATGCCATATTATATAACTGTCGTTTTTAGTTGAAGTAATTGTAAATTTAGTAATACCAACCAATTTTTTTTTCGTGATTATATTGTGATCCATGAAAAAAACTCAGACTATATAATATATTATCAAAAATATCAAAAAATATTCTCCAAATCATCACATTAAATTTGATATTCGTAATATATTATATACCTATCATCAATTTGGTTTCGAACTTCCTATCATGCTAAGTGCTAACACGTATTGTTCGTTAGTATCAGTTATATCAGAGGACCATTTTATGTTAGATAGTCTATCCAAACTTAATTCTATGTCTATGGAAGTTGACTACAATGAACCACTTCACCACCAAAAATCCTTCAACCTTAAGCCGTTCACTGCTAAAAATTAATTAAAAGAAAAATATTTGTCCACCTATACCAAATGCAGTAAATAACGAAATGATTTCTTCAAACTTATAGACCACTATTGAAAATTACCCACAAAATAATATATACAACACTATAATATATAAGTATATTGATAAAATTAATCTATATTATATACAATAGAATTTCGTCGGGAATTCGGGATAATGGTTCAATAATGATCATAAATAATGTGTTGATGATGATGATGACTCCTAACTTCCTTGGATACACTACAATGGAATTATATTCACTGCCCTCTTGTACGTCTAATACATTTTTAGGCAATTTATTCGTGATAACTATTTTAACTAAAGTGTCAGTTTTTAATAATAATGATCCATTTCAATTTCAATAGTAGAATTGTAGAATACACCTATTTTCAATCTTAACTTAATACTCAATCTATCTCTAATTTACCATTCTTTATCGTAGAAAGTACTGCTATTTTAGGAGATCTCACCTGCATTAAAGTTATTTTGCTTCTAGAAACTACCTTACTATTTTTTTTTACTATAGCTGAAAACGCATTTCTTTTCAAGAGCTCTCCCGTGGTTATTAAAATGCATTCAACTTTAATTGTAATGTGTTATTTTTTTTTTTCTGATTAATTATTAACCATATAATGGTTGAGATTTGATAACTTGTGTTAATATTTCTTTAGTAAACAAAAAATTGTATATATACAATATAAAATATACATATATATAAATTTATAGAAATATTATGATGTGGAATAGCTAGTGATAAACTCTTTAATACGATTATAATCAGTTGGACTAGTGAAATAATGCACAATAATTTGATTCGAAATTTTATTTATTCATTTAATTATTCAACGTATACAATGCCAAATAGAAAAATAAGACATTATATAAATACAGTAGATAGCAATTAAATAATATAACACAGTTAAGAATTAACAATTGAATAAAAAAAGATGAATAAATAAATAATGTAATAGATAGTAAAAAATAATAATAAGCAAGTATATATTACTACTAATAACAAAAATAAAAATTTAAGAGTCTTGGGGGTTCATTCTCTAGACCAGAGATTCCCAACCAGGGTGCCGCGGCACCCTAGGGTGCCGCGAAATCTTTTTAGGGTGCCGCGAAATTATTTGAAATATTTTTTTAGAAAAAACAATTTCATTAAAAATATAGCACTGTGATTAATAAAACGGACTATAATAATATAAAACCTATCGTGTTTCATATATTTTGTAGAAATATTACGATGTTCAATCTATTTTAATGTTCATATACCAGTTTGATTACTATGGCTTCGATATCTTGTGCTTTTATCTTATCTTAATTTTTGTAAAACATGTCTCGACAACAGTAATTTAATAATATAGGTATACTGTATACTAACAATTTCATTACAATCAGTCTGGTTTTAGTCATCATTGCGAAACATATAATATATTTCATTCGTGTCTAAATATTTTATAATTTTATATAATTAAATTTTATTTAAAATAATGGATAAATTTATTGTTAAAAAACTTAATTGTATATAGTATGCACCTACACTTTACTACTTTTGATTATACTTATGCATTAATAAATAGAACCGAAGTAGTCTATAGAATATTAGAATATAGGCCATAGAGCATAGGGTGCCTCCGGATTTTTAGAAAATGTCCAAGGGTGCCGCGAGTCAAAAAAGGTTGGGAACCTCTGCTCTAGACGTATGATGTGCGGTGATTTCTACCACAATATTAAATAATATTAAATTAAATTATAAATATATAATTTACTAACCTACAAAATGTGATTAATTTTTAATTGTAAATATCCCGGTATAATTATAAATTAGTGATAAATAAACATTTTAAGAAATATATTATATATCAATATTAATAAGTACGCGCCATATAATATTATATGTTGTTATATAATTCTGTTGTCAAATATTTATTTGTTTAGATATTATTTTATTAGATATTCTTTGGGTTAAAAACTTGTAATAAAAATTTATAATAGTACAATAGTCATGTGGTGTGCTCGGTAATGGTAAATGGTGCATCTAAAAATGTTGTACTACGGACTCCCTTATAAAATATAGTGTTTTCGTTCTCTAATTTTATACCAGAATATTTTTGTATTCTATAATATATTCCTATATTATTTAATTTGATCAATAATTCTTCTTCTTGTTTTCATATTATAGGCGAATATGTGTAAACCAAATATATGGTCACATACAGGAAAATTAAAAACACAAACCTAATAGTCGACATCTATAATTTTCGAACTGTAACGGGCTATAAATATCTGGAAACTATAACATAAATAATACAAATAATACACATTATAAGATAAAACTAGGAATTTCAGCAGCTAATAAAAGATACTTTGCTTTGGATTACTTATTTAAGTCCAAGTTACTATATCTATGAGATTAAAATTAATCCTATACGGTTATACTGCTGTTTTATATCCGAACAATTCTATCTTAAGGATGTGAAACGTGGTCGGTAACGTTGAAAAATTGATGACATTTGAAAGAAAAATAATGCGTAATATCTATGGCTCTATCCTAGATAATGAAGATCACAGAATTATAGCCAATCAGGAAATTTACCAAATGTACCTAAAGGCTAATGCCCAACATCAATTCATTTATAGAAGTTATAAACGTTTAGAGTGGGCGACACATGTCTGGAGGTCCAATGGTATAATAGAAAAAAATAATGATAGAAACAATAAAATGCAAAAAAACCTAGGGGATGGCTTGTAGAGAGGTTAAACAGTTGAGAAAATTGTACATCAGGATTGAGACTTAAGAAGAGTGAAGATAAATAAAGGTAGCGAGAAATAGTTTAATTAGCAAGATCCCTTAATGGGCTATAAAAGCTAAAGAAGAAGATATGAATTACGATTTACGATTTGTGCAAGATTTCAAAGTATCGTAATCATATATGATCAATACTATTTGATCTTCGATTTTTCAATCAACAACTATTTATTTAAAAATTGTACGATATTTACATCTTACTGAAGTAAAACCCTTGGTGTCGTTATAATTGTAATTCTTATTTTAAAACAAAAATATTTAGTTTAGTTTAAGTTTGGTTAAATTCTTAGAACCGCATAACCGCTTGCAAAAAATATTAAAGGTCAAGTTGTTCCAAAAAATGCTCTTGAAAAATTGATGACTAAATACTTTTTTAAGTATACACTTATATGACAAAAAGAAATGGATGCAGTCAATTCAAACATTTTAAAAGTTTTATTTATTATTATAATAAATTAAAATAATATACCTAATAAATTTCGAAAGGGAGATAAAAACAATAAAAAGCTGGGTGGTGGAAATTATTCTGGTTTCGCTCTCTGAGGTACAGACAGTGGTGTATAGTGATAATTTTTATATTTAAATTATATTTTAAAGACAATCATGAACAAACTCGATTTTATTGTGTTTATAAAATACATTTTTAAATTTTTTTTATTGTTATATTTACTTTTTACAAAAATCTCAAATATTGAAAATAAAAACCCCAAAATAACATTTTTTTCTATGAAAATATACACGCTTTTATTAAAATATGAATTTAAAAAAAAAAATGACTACTTCGCGTAAATACTATTTCATTCAATATTAATTATCACCATGGTTACTATTATATATGCGGTAACGATGTACCATTATGTTAATCAATTAATACTTATATACCGAATGAAAGTTTTGTTGTATTATGTAATGTAATAACAAATAACATAATAAATATAATATAATTTATAAATTATAACATATTACCGAGTTATAAATTAAAACTTCAGCCAATTTCATATTAAAACAATTAAACATTTTAATATGTTTAAAATTATATTATAATAATATTCTATAAAAACGTTTAATAAACACAATATTATTATAATAGCTATATTACTACAATAGTAGCTTATACTCGACTATAAGTAATAATACACAAATAAATCTTTGGAGAAAAATTGCACGTGTGCACTAATATTATACGTATGGCTATAATATTATTATTTTCTAATTATATGTATAGTAATAATAATATACAAGTACTTAATAAATAAAAAATATTAAAATTAGGTTAGTAAGGTTTGTGGTTTTTCAATAGCTTCTTATATCTATGTTGGAAGTTTCGTTGTAAAATTCCAAAAATACCCTTTTTATATTATGTATTATTATTTATTTTTATGCGTATACCGGTATACCTATACTTATTATTTTAAATATTCTTCTGCTATTCAATATTTTGTTATAAAACAAATACATTTTTATAACTATTACTAAAAATCAAAAACAATAAGTTTTTTCTAAAGTATACAATCAAAATTCAAAATATCTATATTATTTAATGAAAAGGCAATTGATTAATTTATCAGTAATAAAAAATTATTCTATTAAATCTAATAAATCTATTATTTGTAGAAACTTAATAATTTCTCTATATAAATTGTTTCTTCAGAGGTATTTTATTGAAAATAATTATATTTTTTTTACCCATTATCTAATCTTTTATTATTGTTGTTGTTAGTTTTCTTTTTATTTAACTGTCCTAACTTAGAATGAATTATTGAGTACTATTAAGTTTTCAATTATTTTATTTCGATTTTTTATGCAGTAAACTGTCAACAATTACATTATATATATATATACACACACAACATATTATAAGCTGTCACTGAAGTATTAGATATATATAGAATACGAAGAAAATTAATTTAACCTTTTTTTCAGTTATTACTGGTTTTTTATTGTTATATAAGTGTAATATAAATGAGAATGGTTAATCTAACATCACTTAAAGCTATATTAGCTATTAATGATGAACAAAACTTGTATTTTTTTTTTAATAGAACCATTTCCTTTAAGATAATTTAATTTAACTATTAAATATATATTAACTTTAACAAGCTATATAAAAGCTGGTTATTAAACGTACGATAAAAATGCATTAATAGTTAATACATTATATTATATTAATAAATTCTTATGTTTAAAAAGTTAATGATGCAGACTACTATAAGTATACTACACTCGTATTATAGGTAACCCAATGTTGCTTGACGTTAGCTGGTGAGTGATGGATATTCTTAAACTTTATAAAAGATTAAAAAAATCTTTTAAATTAATATGGAAAAATGATGAATTTTCATATTCGAAAATTTAATGAAACATATAATGCTATTTAGTATTTTGCATATCAATTGAAATTAAAATCAAATCGTATTTATTAGTTTGATGATTATACATTTCTTAAATCTTTAAACAGTTAAAACTATCATAATAGCTGGTAATAAGTTATAAATAATAATATATAGATACAATATATTTAAATATATAAGTACCTATGTAACTGCATAATATGTATCAGTAACTGGACAACTGGTACAGGTGTTATAATCGATTTTCGTCAACAACGTGAAATTGTATAATATTGATAAACAATTTTCAAAAATTTTCACTTTGAGTGGTCAAGTTCATGGAGCTATAAAACGGTTCAAAATGATTTAATTTGACTGTAATAAAACAAAAAGAATTAAAAATATTGTTAGAAAGTCTTTTTTTATAGAACACTTTTAAAACACTATGACAATATTATATTTTAATTTTTAAGTATTTTGAATATCAGGGTAACGCCATTGGGTGACTTCCCCCTCCCATCAATCAAATCTCATCAAATTTAGTTATTGTATAATATGTAAATACAGACTAAATATATTAAATTTTGTTTCAATAAAAAAAAAGTATTTTGAATTTACTAAGTATATATTTTACATAATTTCCATTATTTTCATAATATTATTGTTATGTGTAAGCTAAAAAATCTATTTTCTATACACACGAATACACGATGGTTGCAAAATTTAAGAACATAATATTTTTATAAATCTTAAAACATTTTTATACACATTAGTTATTTTATTATAGTTATAATAGTTAAAGTTGTTATTTTTTATTCACATTATGGATTAGTTGAAAAATTATAAATTTATTGAATATGATTATTAAACATTATTTATTGAAGCCATTTCTTCAAAAATTGAAATTTACCAAAGCATAAAAAAATAATTGAAGGTACCTACTGGTTCGTCAGGAAACCGAGAGATTTCTAGATTGGCCAGTGGCTAATGTAACCATGTATCCAGTGGTTGTTGTCAATACATTTAAATAAACAGTGCTTGAATTGGGGCAACGTGGGGGGACGGAGTCCGCCTTCTTTTTTATTTTTTCTTTAGCGTACCCCTTATATTTATTTAAACGGAACGCTGGAAACGCAACATTTTATGTAGTGAATTTGTAAATCATCAGTTTTTTCTGATGCAAAATATACTTATAACCTATAACCTATTAGAGCCATAATATTTGTATATTTGTATCGACTGTAAAAAAAAATTGGTTAATAATAATGGTTAATTAATATAATCAATCGTTAGGCTGCGGCGACCACACCTAGAGCTTTTTTCTAAACGACCGCTGCGATCCTAGATATTGTAAACGTAACTATTTTTCATTTTTATTAAAATAATATATAAAAGAAGAAGATGTCAATATGTCAAATCTATGAGTGTTTTTTCAACAAATTTTACACTAATTCGCTTTTAACATCGATTGGCTACAGTTGAGTTAATTGCTCATTTTTTATAGGAAATCTATAAAAAAAAATATTCATAACTAAGTGTTTATAAATAATAAACTTAACTAAATGAGCCTGGATGTATGTATTACTAAAAACGATCTTGTATAATAGACAATTATTATACGTTACAATTTTACAAACACTACCAAAAAAATAAATTAACGTTTTCGTAATGTATACAATGTTTCGAACAGATTCGTATGTCATTCAACGACGTCGCAGCCACCGAATAATCGGATCAGAATCGAATCGCACGCGTTGTCAGATCATTACGGTGGCACACGAGACGGGCAGCTCAAACCAGAGCGATACACCCTTAACGCGGAACTCTGAACGAGTCACTGGAACTGTGCCATCTGCTCACTAGATCCGACGTACGCGCGAATCGTCATTTCTGCGGAACGTAACCTGCCGTAGCTCTGCGCGTGTCGACAATGTCGATAACGCACAGGGAAACGGGGTTTTTACGAATATACGTTCTGTTTGGGAAACTTACTTGAACAATCACGAATAATGTATTCCTACAAATGACCGTTTATCGCGTGATAAGGGAATATAAAAAAATAAAATAAAATACACAAATATTTAATACGGACGTGACGATCAGTGTTCCCGCAACCGTAACTCACCAAGCACTGGCAGTCTTGCGCCCGAACTGTGTCAGGCTTATATAAGCCACGGAACAAAGCCAAGGTCGAATTTTGTTTGTGCATACCAGAGCTTGAGCTAAGGAAATGTTAGAACTCCGAATAGGTATGAATAAAATCACTATTTAATAATTTGAGTAAAAGCGATATAATGTGCAGGCAACATAATATACTAAAAATCAAAAAATCTCTGACAAAAAATATAGATATCAGATGCTTTCCTTAATCGCGCAAGTCTGCCCGGGTGGGTCTTGCTACGACAGAGGACGGACAGTGAATGTCAATGTTGGTCGTTTCGCCGGGCCTTTTATACCTAGTTCAATGGCAGATAACAAGAAACCGTCGAAACCCTAATAGTGCAATAGCCGATAATCGCACAATATAAATAAAAGTTATTTTAAGAATAAAATAATTATAATAATAATAAGAAAAAAAATTGATTAATGATAATAATTATTATTAGTTAATAATTCACGTTTTATTATATAAGAAGAAAATGTCAAATCTATGAGTGTTTTTTTCATACAATTTTACAATTCACTTTGTAACAGCGTTTGGCCACAGTTGAGTTAATTGCTCAGCCTTTTAAAGGATATCTAAAAAAAAAAATGTGTATAATGGATAATTATTAAAGGTTAAGATTTTACAAACACTACCAAAAAAATTAACGTTTTCGTAATGTGTACAATGTTTCGTACAGATTCGTATGTCATTCAACGGCGTCGCAGCCACCGAATAATCGGATCAGAATCGAATCGCACGCGTTGTCAGATCATTACAGCGGCACACGAGACGGGCAGCTCAAACGAGAGCGATACACCCGTAACGCGGAACTCTGACGAGTCACTGGAACTATGCCATATGCTCGCTAGATCCGACGTACGCGCGAATCATCATTTCTGCGGAACGTACCCCGCCGTAACTCTGCGCATATGTCGACAATGACGATAAAGCACAGGGAAACGGGGTTTTACGAATATACGTTCTGTTTGGAAAACATACTTGAACACTTACGAATAACGTATTCCTACGAATGACTGTTTATCACATAACACGGGAACAGAAAAAATAAAATATGCATTAACGCAAATATTTAATACAGATGTGATGATCTGAGTTCGAGCTAAAGAAATGTTAGAACTCCGAATAGGTATGAATAAAATCACTATTTAATAATTTGAGTAAAAGCGATATAATGTGCAGGCAACATAATATACTAAAAATCAAAAAATCTCTGACAAAAAATATAGACATTATAGATGCCTTCCTTAGTCGCGCAAGTCTGCCCGGGTGGGTCTTGCTACGACGGAGGACGGACAGTGAATGTCAATGCTGGTCGTTTCACAGGGCCTTTTATACCCGGTTCATTAGCGATAACACAGGACCGATATCGTGTTCTGTAACAAATAACAAGAAACCGTAGAAATCCCAATAGTGCAATCGCCGATAAACGCATAATATAAATAAAAGTTATTATGAGAATAAAATAATTATAATAATAATAAAAATAGTAATATTAATAATAATAATAAGATTAGGAATAAGAATAATAAAAATGATAATAATAAAAAGAAAAAGAAGAATCTAGAACATTATCCGTGCATCTCCCGCACACCGAACGGAAAAATCCCCCGTCTCGGACAAAAAATTAAAAGTTAAAATATTAAACAATTATTTATTATGTACAAACTTTTCACGGGATCTTAAGACTTTTCCAGAGATTTTCCAACACGTTCTTTTCGTATTTGCGTACCTAGTTTGCGTCTTTTGAAAGCCGTGCGTGTATACGATTTTTTCGCCATACGACCGCCGACAACAGTCCCTCGGACGTTTTTCTTCATTCTTTTTATTTTCGCACATAGGATCGTAAACGCCGATCGATGTACGTGATATTTATTCTATTGTTATTGCTTTAATGTACACGTATATAATATACGTTTGATTCGAAGCCCATTTGTCGATGTACAATACTGTTTTTTTTTTATTCAATAAATTGCATTATATATTTATATTATTTTTGTTGTTCTCGGTAGCTAAACTTTTACGTCATACTTATATCTTCAGACTTCAACCACGGGTTGTGCTGTATACCATAAAATCGTTTCTCGACGACGTTTGTGTCGCACAATACTGCAGTATGTCTGTATACATGGGTGTATTTATGTATATATGTATAGGTAATAATACATGATAAGTTTTTTGTAAGTGTATTGATGGAGTTATTATAATAACATGTTATATATCTTTATAAATCGTAATTTAAATTATAATATCATTGGATAATGTGTAATAAATAATTAAGTGTTTCTTTATTTTAAAATATTTTTATATAATAAATGTAATGATTTTTGGGGATTATGGGTGGCTGAAGGTGATGTCCCCCACATCACCTTCAGCCACCCATAATCTTTTGCTTTGCTTTGCTCCGCACAGTAATGTGATATTGAATTTTGTGTGGAACGCTCGTTCATCCAACATCCACTGAGTCCCTCTTCTAGTTTTTTTCCAAATCAAGCACTGTAAATAAAAATACAAATGTTGGATACGTTTTTAAAGATATTTTTTAACTATTATACTGTATGAGAAAGATGTACAAGCTGAATTTAATAATTATAAAATTATTTACAATTTAGGTATAACAAGTAAAGTATAAAAAAAAAATAATTTGTTTTAGTTAAAAGAAACTTATAATAAATTAGCTAAAAATACTATAGTTTGTCACATAAGTTATAAGTTCAGTATTTTAAAATATTTATGGCGTAAAATAGGTGGTTTTTGGCTTTTTTGGTTTTTCTCACTATGTTTTTTTTATTTTACAAACAATATACAGATGTGGCCATTCTAGATCTAAATTCCAACTTTTTTCGTCCCAGTCGCGCTATATGTATCTAATCAGTAATCGTACAAACTAACATTTTCCAATAGATTTAAATTTACTCTTCAAATCCTTACTTGGACAATGATCTAATATAATTTTCGGAATTCCATATATAATACATGGGTAGTTATAAGGGATTATCAAAAAAATATAATAGAAGTATTTACGGGATTAGATATGAAATTATTGAAAAAGTAATTTATTTGTTCTTTACGTCTGATTATCCTTTCAAAATGTATTTTGGTATAAGAATATTAACTAAATAATTCTACTTATTTAATTATTATTGTTAACATTTTTATACATCTAATATATTGTTTATTTTATTTTAATGTTATCACAGTATAAAATTAATAACTTTATGAATTATATAACTATTTGAATTCATTAAATAATATCTATATATTATATGTACAAGTACAAGTATAAATTATGATTTAATTAGTGTGATGTAATTTATCTTATGCATATGTAACTGTAATATCTTTATTTATGCTCGATCACGGATAATTATAATTTAAAATAATAATAATAATAATAATAATTTATTTAAATATATTTTTTAATATGAATTTATAGGTAATTACTTTATTTAAAACAACAAGACAAACAAATAATATCGAATAATATTCCTGTTAGTATACCTAACAGTTATGAATAATTTTTATATTTAAAAATTATTTAATAGTTTAAATCTACAATTATTATTCTTTAAAGTATGACAAAATAACCAAAACTGACTACCTATATTAACCACAACAAGTTATTATTATTAAAGTGAAAAATTAGGTAACCCTCCCGTTGTATTGTAGATATTATATTATGCACCTTGTCTTTGTAATGGATGTGTTAAATTTTAATTCAATGATAAACCATTCAATAAAATTAAAAACAATCAATCTATACGTATGTCTACAAAATAATTAGCAATTTTAATGAACTTTTAATTCCTAGATAAAATCAATGTGGTTTTAAGCAAAATTTTTTTTTTAATTTTTGTAAAATAACTTATGGGAAATATTGTTTCAAATTTTCCAATCTTATGTAAAAAGTTAAATGAATTTTTAATCATAAAATAGTTAATGAATTTTATCGATTTTAACAAATTTTATCAAAATTTCAAATTTAGTTGCTAATAAGAAGAATATTGACTATGTATATTTATTAATTAAAATATTTTAAAATTAATAATAAAAAAACAAATTTAATAAAATTAGAGTAAGATACAGATTTTTTTCCCTAATATTTTTGAATAGTGCCTACTTGGAAATTTCTATTTTTGACTCATCAAAGTAATTTAATTTTCTACTATGAACATTTTTGGGTAATTAATAATCGTAATATTTTTTTTTTATTAAAAAAGTGGATTTAGATACAAAAAATATAAATAATTTTATAATAGTTTATCCAAGAATAATAATTGATAGACCTGTACATTTTAAATAAGTTATTGCTAATCTAAAAATGTAATTACAATTCTGTCCCTATGTTGAGTAAGATAATTGGTTATAATTTTATAAATATTACTAGCTAATAATAAAACTAATATTTATAACCAGTAGTAAAGTATATTTTTAGTTAGGAGTAATCTGAGCTAAAACGCACTCGTATAATAATTTTTTTAAATGATTTTCAAACCAGCCATTCTTAGGTCACAGCTGATGCTGTTAAAGTCTTAAGAAGAAAAAAAAGTAGTGCGTCAACAATTTTTCCTCACTTAGTTGCTTTTACATCGAGAATCACGTAGGTATTATCTATCTATATATATATATATATATATATATGTGTGTGTGTGTGTGTGTGTGTGTGTGTGTGTGTGTGTCGATAAATATCGTTTAATGCCAAAAATCACGTACGAATTAATCTGCAAAGTAAGAGGAAAAACAATTTCCGAATTTATATTGTATAACTATACCTATATATGGATATAAGCATCCACGCCAAAACGATTCTCTGGCATAACATATGTTACCTACCAAATATATTACGTTCTAAAATACTGATCGGCGATCGCATGCACGTACATCATATTAGTATATTATTATTGTTATATAACCGCTAATACAGTATATTATGCTCAACTGCGTGTATCTACATGGCTACATTATACATAATATCATAAGAAAAACATATTTTGTATTACATTCGCGTACTTATTTTGACATTTATTTTTTTGCAGGACATTAAACTTTGCGTCAGCCGACGAACACTTATAATAGCATTACTATACAGAAACCATATTATTACTCGTAACCATAGTAACCGTTGGCACGTCCTACGCTGTATTCCCGCGTGAACCTCTCCATTTATACCCTGTTGCAAACGCGTCCGTTTCGAATTTTTTAAGGCGACATTGATTGTGACCCGGTATGATTATTATAACGGGTATAAAGCGCAATATTATATAATATGCTTTAGGGATAATATAGGATTAGATACGTCTGTCTTAGTCTTATGGCTTTAGTAGAAATGCAAGAAAAAAAAATAATATTATCATCATCATCATATTTTTACCCTTGTATATACGAAGTATCCGCACTCTACAAGTATATTCGCGTAGTGTACTTTGAAAACGAAATCAAACGACTAATTTAGCAACATTTTTTGTTTTTATTTTGAAATACAATCTGCACACTGTTTATTACTTTTACTTTTATTTATACTTAAAGCGGGGGGTCTTTATTATATTTTTTTCACAGTTATTGTCATGAATCAACGACTCAATTCAATAACCAACAACCGAAATCTCATTTCTTTTTAGACATCATAAAACATGATAAAAAAATCAAAATTTATTAAAGTTCAAGGTTGTTAACCTAATAAAAGGTAGTTGAAGCAAAAGTGTTGTGAGCTTTAAAACCTTTTTTCATTCAATAAAAACTGTGTGGGTTTGGTCATCCTTGTCGTATGTACGAGTATACCTACATATAATCTGTCATTTACTATTTACTATTATATTCTGCTTTATATCCATGCATCATTTATTCGATAATACCTTCTACCTACTCCCTCTTTCTCTTTACGTTTACTTCGATAGTTCAATAACCATATAAATCAGAAAATTCAATAAAAATTCATAAAATGTATTCACCATATTTTAAATTTGAAGCAGAGTGAGGAATATAAAGATTTTATAATAATGTGAGTGTGTGTTTTATTATCATTTTCAATAATTAAAAAAAACTGAAAATAGGAACAGTTGCTAGAGAGACGGGCAGCTTCCCAAAATTCAGTTATCCGCAGAAAAAGAACTGAATGAAAATAAATCCCGTGCCGTTTGTGATAAAAAATAGGAATTAATTTTGTTTCAAAAATTAATATCTACCTACTAAAATTCAATTTTGCATTAAATGTTTTATTTAAAAAAAAAAATATACAAGTATTATATTATATCATATAACCTACTTCATTGTCTATAAATATAATAAATAGGTTACACTGTTATAATCAATAATGAAATTTATTTATTTTCTACAAATCTGTTAAACAATTATTTCCTATATCCAAATAATTTTCTAATTTGTTATGTATATAATATTATAATATAGATAGTAAATTAATTTTATGATTTATTATTGTTGCGTAACTTTGTTCACATTTCCAGACAAAAACGAAAGGAGGAAATTGAAAAATTATTGTACATAAGACTAAATGATTATAATGAAAATAAAATTTGATACCTTACCTCTACATTACTTCCATTATACGTCATATATTCATATTTAATTTAACATATTTTATTATAAAATAATTATGTTAATTAAATTCCTACAAAAAAAAAAAATAATATTTTTTTATTTTTTTCATACTTAATATATTATAAATTATAATAAATAGGTCTTTGAAAATATCATTATTCTTTAAAAAAAATACAAATAACCGTATATTTAATTGCCTACGTATAACGCCTTGTAATCAAGACTCATCAAAATAAATTAATATATTATATTATTATTATAATATAGGTTCCATAAGTCTATCTAGAATACGTTTGTAATAAAACATAAACTAACCATTTGGTATCTATATTATAATATTTATAAATATTTGTTACACTATGACTGTGTAAATCATAACCACAAAAATACAAATTATAGAACATACCTACTAGTCTATACTATCTAAACATTCTAAACATAAAGTTTTTTTATACAAAAGTTTTTTAATATTTCATAGACCTATAAGAAGTGTTATAAACTATACATTTTGTAGAACAAAAATTCAAAATTTGTTCTACAATATAATTAATTTTTATTACTTGTTCAAAATAATATCTCTTCTGGTAACCAAGTTTTCATGGAAATATTTATTTCAAATCTTTTTGAACAAAACGAAAAAAATATTCATAATTGTAGGTACAATAATATATTATTATAAAAGTATATCGTCATTGTGTTCACTGTTCCGTGTTCAGAGTTCAGAATGACAAATCGACAAAATCCGAAATCGACATCGCTCTATTTGTTTACGTATTATCAATGTGGTAACAAACAAAGTGGTTTTAGTTTACAGTGGTTACTACAACAACTCTACCGGTTGAATTGTAACCTCAAAGATTTAAGAATTATCACTAAACTCAAATTTTAAATAAACATAAAAGACAAGTTAAAACATTTTTCCTTTTTATTATAATTTACAATATTACAATTAAGTAACTATTGTTATTTTAGGTTTGTTTTATGTCTTTTATTTAGTTTTGTTTAGGAAAAATGTTGTCCGTTCAAGATAAGAAGGGTGAGGAAATTCAGATATCTGAAGAAGAAAATGATAAACTTACTATAAAACCTCTGTAAGCCATTAATATCATTATTATTTAGTTTATGTTTCATTAAATTTTAATAATGGAATCATCAGAAGAAACTGAAATTATTAGTCCTTCCAAACTAAAACTTTTAAATTGTGTAATGTATCCTGGTATTGTTAATAATGCTGAACGAGCAATCGACAAACTTGGAGGTATTGATGAGATTACTTATGCATTTGAGAATTCAGAAGCTACATTATCTGTCAACTTAGTTAAATCAGATTTTGGACCACCACTCTCAGGAAACAAACATTATGATCGTTCATTGTTGATCTCTGTAAAGACAAAATATAAAATAAATAAAAAAACTGGTGAAAAAATCCCTATAGAAGTGTTACCTGCTCATATAGTTGGATTTGTACAAAAAACGTTTACTTTTACAAGTATTATGGATTTTGCATATTTTCCACCTAAGCCAAATTGTTCTGAGTTATGGCAAACAAATAAATTATTGGATATAAATTGGGCTTTAGAAAAAGATGTGCCTTTATCATTACTCCCAAGCAAGTTAAGTAAATTCAATGAACCTCAGACAGATTTTTATGATCTTGTAAATCTTAAAAAATTGGATATGTTGTCTAAAAAAACATAGATTAAGACCATACGTACGCAATTTTACTAAGAATAATCGTTTTGAGGATACTGAACTACCGCCCATGCCTCTGGATTTATTAAAGTATTGTTTAACTGTAAAAATGTTTTCACCGGATGAAAAAAGACTGATGGATAGATTATTTGAAAAAAGGCCTATATGGGTAAAACCGGCATTGTTTCATTTTGCCAAAGTTATAAACAAGGAAAAGATGAAATACTTATTGCCAACCACTGGCTATTTTACCACTACTGGACCATTTCGGCGCATGTGGGTCAGGTAATTTATTTAATGGTTTTTTTATTTTTTTATTTTTCATGAATAGAAATGTATAAATTAAATTTGTATCTTTATTTACAGGCATGGATATAATTACCAAAATGATCCGTCTAACTACATATATCAAGTAATTGAGATTCGAAATCAATGGTTTGATGATCACAATTCGTCTAATCCTAAAATTGCTAAATTCAACATTGAAGATTATAATCCTAATACTGCTGAAAAACAATTTTATTTTTCTCCAAATTCATTTCCTTTATCAATTGTTGCTAACTATCAATTATGTGATATACATTTGCCCGAAGTGAAAGAGATGCTTAAAAATGCATCTCTATCAACTACTTGTAGTAAACACGCTGGATGGCTTAAAAAAGAGTTCATAGAAGACATAAGAAATGTCATGTACGGGTATTTAGAAAGAGCATGGCAGAAGTATTTAGCTGGTAATTTACCTACTTGTGGAAATGAACATATTAAGTTATACAGTAATTATATGGAAGAAGACAATTTGGATTATACTAGACAACAGATTATGAGAAGATTGGAAGAAGTAATTGATGAAGATAAACAAACTGGAGATGAATATAACGAGTGTTACTCAGAAATTGAAGTGGCTAAAGATGAATATGAAAACTGGTCCACTAATCTAGATCGCGAAGAACTTGCTAAAATAATTTTTTCAGATAATCATATTAAAACAGAGGTTCCAAATTCGAATCCTTGTAGCGACGAAGAAGACGATGCAGATTTAAAAATGGACACTTTGGAAATATGAATAGTATAAATAAATATATTCCATAGAATTTTAGAAATGAATTTATTATCTATAACCAATATCTAAAAGTAGCTCATTAGAAAATGTAATCATTATATTAATATTGATGTCTAAAAAAAATATTGTATAATTAGTATTTATAGATAATATTATTTATTGTTTTAAAAAATTATTCCAAGATACAATTTTAATTAAAAATTTGATTGTACTTATGTTCAATTGTTTTATAATATTTACATGTTTTTCATATTTTAAGTTGCACATTTATAAACTTTAATAATTTAATTTTATATAATTTTGTTAAATTTAATTTCATACCTATTACCTACTTTAATTGTAAAAATAACATGTTTAAAATATACATTTTGTAATAGAATGTAACTTCAGTTTTTTTTTAATCTATCAACTTTTAAAATATGTATGTGTATAATAATAAGTGACTGAAATAATTATTAGTTAAAATAAATAATAATATATTTTATTGGTGATTTTTTGTTACCGAACTGATAATGTAAATTATATTATTACAAATATTGTATTTTATGTAATGCTATAAAATATTAATTGTGCATTTATATTTTATTTCAGAGGAGCTGGACAAGAGGTTGGTAGATCATGTATTGTTATGGAATTCAAAGGAAAAAAAATTATGGCAAGTTTTAAGTTCTATTTGTGAATTTATATTTTTATTTAACTTAGCCATATTATTTCTTAGCTTGACTGTGGAATTCATCCAGGTCTTCAAGGTTTAGATGCATTGCCGTTTGTGGACCTCATTGAAGCAAATGAAATTGATTTACTATTAATCACTCAGTAAATAAAAATAAAATAAATACTTTTATAGAAAACTAAAATTGTGTGTAAATAATTATAATTAATATGTATTTTTATTATATTATATAGTTTTCATTTGGACCATAGTGGAGCATTACCATGGTTTTTACTTAAGACTAAATTCAAAGGAAAATGTTATATGACTCATGCTACCAAAGCCATTTATAGATGGTTATTGTCAGATTACATTAAAGTCAGGTAATTTATTTTTACAGTGTTATTTTGGTGATACATACTATATAGTTTAAAGACACTGTACTCTAACTATTTTTTCTCTAAGTAGGGTAATAAATAATTATTAATTTGTTGGAGCGCTCATAAATTGCTTCCCAAATCTAGGTAGGCAACTTTTTTTTTACTCAAATTACCTTTCATGGGATACATTTGTAATATTAATATAGTATTAATTATTATATTGATTTCCTTAATTTTTAAAAATATTAATTTTATACCATCAATTAGTATTTAAAAGATAAATTTGTGAAATAATTTGTATCAATAACTGATAATTAGCTAAAGATTGGTTGATTGTCTTATTCAATATTACCAATTCAACATAGTCAGTTTCACTTGTATAACCATTATTAACAAAAATATAATAATAATTTTAATTCACAATGAATATAAGTTAGGATTTCAAATATTTGTGATTCGAACTAGAAATCTATTAATTATCTATCTGTGGTGATTCCAGTATAAGATAGTTACTGTCTAAAGTCGGAAGTAATTTAGTAAGTGCTATTTTTGGAGTCTAGAAGTAATTCAAGTGTTCTCAATTATTATAGGTTATATAGCTTTTAAGAACATTTGAAATTTCAAATAAATATTGTATTCATGTTTTTATTATTTCATTTTTTGTACATGTAAATATAATTTAATTATTCATTATTTCATATACATCTTAAAGAATTTATATGTACAATATATTATACTTGATTTAAAAGATTAGATCAGATACATCAATTTTTATTACTAATAATATTAGTAATATTTGTTATTGCATACTCAAATAGAATAGATAGACAGATAGTCATATTGTTGACATTGAATTAATTTATATTTGTGTGTTGTGTGCAAGCAAATCAAATTTCTTATTAATTAAACAATTTTTTATTTCAGCAACATAGGAACTGAACAAATGCTTTATACTGAAGCTGATTTAGAAAAGAGTATGGATCGTATTGAAACGATAAATTTCCACGAAGAAAAAGATGTTGGAGGTATTCGTTTTTGTGCTTATAATGCTGGCCATGTGTTAGGTGCTGCAATGTTCATGATTGAGATTGCTGGTGTTAAAGTTTTGTATACTGGAGACTTTTCAAGACAAGAAGACAGACATTTAATGGCTGCTGAAATACCACCGTCAAGGCCGGAAATTCTTATTACTGTAAATTACTAACAATTAAGTAGAAATGTAGAAATTTATAATTATTTTTGTTGTTAAGGAATCTACTTATGGAACTCATATTCACGAAAAACGTGAAGAACGTGAACGACGTTTTACTATGCTTGTCAATGATATTGTTAATCGAGGTGGAAGGTGTTTAATTCCAGTTTTTGCGTTAGGACGAGCACAAGAATTATTGTTGATCTTAGGTAAAAAGGATATATTTTTTATTGTTACAAATTGGAATATTATTATTCGTGTTTTTATTTTAATTTTTAGATGAATATTGGGGTCTTCACCCAGAACTTCACGATATTCCAATATATTATGCATCTTCGTTAGCTAAAAAATGTATGGCTGTATATCAGACATATATTAATGCTATGAATGATCGTATAAAACGTCAAATTGCTGTTAATAATCCTTTTGTTTTTAAACATATTACTAATCTTAAAGTATGTTATTTAATATTTAATTTTTATAAATATAATTAATATTTTGATAATGATAAAACAATAAAATTAAAAATGTTTTAAAAAAAACTTAAGTATTTAAATATGACTTTTATTTTAAGCTAAATTTTATATTTATAAATATGAAAGATAATATAAGTTGTCTTCATTTTAATTTTCTTATATGATTTAAATTATAAAGTACTTTTAAGTTAGGAATGTCAATTTTTGAAACATTTCTCTTTTCTACTATTTTTTATTTAAAATCTAAGCAATAATTAAATTTGTAATTTACTATTTTAAAACAAACTATTAAATATAACTATTTTAGAGCATTGATCATTTTGAAGATATTGGTCCTTGTGTTATAATGGCATCGCCTGGTGTCATGGAAAGTGGTCTTTCTAGAGAGCTTTTTGAAATGTGGTGTACAGATAGTAAAAATGGAGTTATAATTGCTGGTAAAATAGAAATGAATAATTTATTTTATTACAGTAAATATTTTAATTATTATGAATATTTTAGGTTATGTGGTACAAGGAACACTAGCTAAAGCTATTTTATCTGAACCTGAAGATATCACAACAATGACTGGACAAAAGTTACCATTGAAAATGTCTGTAGATTATATTTCATTTTCAGCACATACAGATTATCAACAAACACGAGAATTTATAAACATTTTAAAACCACCCCATATTGTAAGCATCTCAAATAATTAATAAAATAAAGGTATTTGAAGAAATAATTATATTTTTCTTATACTTAGGTGTTAGTACATGGAGAACAAAATGAAATGCAAAGGCTGAAATCTGCTTTGGTTAGAGAATATGAAGAAAACTCTGAAGATATTAAAGTTTATAATCCTCGGAATACTGTAGGAGTTGATTTTTATTTTACTGGTGAAAAAACTGCTAAAGTATGTTTAATTTTTTTTTTATTCATTTTTTAATACGATACAGCAATAATGATTGTATTAAATATTTTATGTTTAGGTAATGGGAGAAATAGCTGTTGAGAAACCAGCAGAAGATAATATTTTAAGTGGCGTTTTATTAAAAAAAAATTTTAGCTACCATATTTTTGCCTCTGAAGATATCCCAAGTAAGATAATTATCAATTTTAGTTTTATTTATTTTAACAAGTAAATATTTGATTAGTATTTAAATCAAAATATAATATAATATGTAATATTTTTACTTTTCCACCAAGTGATTATCTGCTGCATATCTTAAATCTAAATAATTAAAATTATGATACGTTTTTTTTGTATTTTGATATCTTACATTTATAAAAGTCTAGTACATATTATATTATGGATAAAAAGGAAATACTTAATTTAAATATTTTGTAACCATTGACTATACTACAATTAATTGCAAACAACAATAAATTAATATTTTTTGTTATTATGTTTGAAGGCTATGATTATTGCATATTTATGATAAGTGTTTCGTAGTATAATAAGTAAATTCAATACAGAAAATAAAATTTTGATTAGTTTTTTTTAAAGTTTTATTAAAGTTTATAAAAAAATGTCTTAAATATTATGGAATTGCCTGGTAGTGAAGAAAAACATTTTATTTAGCACCGTGGTCAGATAATTATAAATAAGTATAATTTATGCATAGTATTATTTATTATTTATTTTGAAGTATAAATTACTATCCGTTTGATGTAAATTAATAAAGTAACATTGATGTATAATACATTTAGAAATATCCATATAATTAACTTAATTTTATATTTTATACATTTCTGTCCCTCACCCTTTTTTTAAGTCTGTTGATAATAATTTTAAACAAGAATAATATATTTATTTTTATATTTTTTATTAGGTTATTTTCTATGAATCTTTTTTGTATTTATTATTGGTAATTGCATGTCATTGTATTCCACATTATTATTATTTTGAAAATTTACAATTATTGAATGTGTAATGTAAGAAATATTCTAAATACTAAAATACTGATATTAAAGGAAAACTTTTATCAAAAAAACTTATAAAGGTTGAAAATGATAGTCATATATTTAGAAAATTGATGTTTTTAGACATTAGTATATAATGCTTATTTAAAATAATTTTAATAGAAATTACTATGAAGACACTTTTATCTATTATCATTCATCACTAATATTTATAATGGATAATAGTTTTTTTTTTTTTTTCAAAGGATATTCTGATATGTTATTAAGCGAAATTCATCAAAAACAACTTCACAGATTTACATCATCATTTACAGTATTACAAAATATGTTATCCCACTTGACTGGTAGTGTACCTGAAATAATTATTCCAAACAAAAAGTTAAGAGTATTAAACTCGGTGGATGTCTCCGTGGATAAAAACTTTGCAACCCTAGAATGGAGTACTACACCTGAAAATGATATGTATGCAGATATTGTTGTACAAGTGTTAATGAAAATTCAGTCAATGAGTAATGGGGATATGAAAAATGTGGCATCAGTTCCATTTACTGAGTATGACCATATGCATTTCAAAGTAAAAATTTATTTATTTTATTAATTGAATGTTTTTAAATAAAATAATATTAAATAAAAAAAAACATTTGTAGGAATGTCTGATTGAAATCTTACAAGAGATGTTTGGTGAAGAATCTGTGCCAAAAATATTTAGAGGTGAAAAGTTGTTTGTTGCTGTTGATGGAAAAAAAGCTAATATTAATTTAAAAAATTTGGTATGTTTTTATTTAATATTATTTTGAATTGATTTTACTTTAGATGTTTGTTTTTTATAGGAAGTAACGTGTGAAGATGAAGTTTTGCAACGAATGGTACAGGCTGCCATATCTAGATTACATAATACTGTAACACCTTTAAATATTACAAATACTACAACATAATTTGTTCCATTTTTTTTTTTTTTTTTTATTATTAATTTTATATACATGATATTTTAATTTGAGAAACAGAGAAACAATAATATATTGTTAAGAGTACAAAAAAAAAATGTAAAAAGTTAAAAAAAATACTATTAATAAATTAACAATTAAAAATTAAAGTTGCATTACTATTTTTACCATTTAATTAGTACTGTGTTTCCATCTTCAACAGAATAATAGTCTAATGATTGATTCATGTTTTCCATGGAATATTCAATATCTGGTTTCTAAAAAATAAGTAATATAATTGGATTTTGTTATTTATAATAATATATAAATTGGTTGAGAAGAACATTTTTTTTTAATCTAAATCAGTGTTACAAACAAAAATAATACCAAACAATTATTGATGTAATACATAATATTAAATGTGTATTTACTAGCCATTATATTTTATATTCATAGTAAATTATATAACATATAAAATATAAAGCGGTGAACAATAAAACAACATAGGAGGCATGTAGCAAAGATGAGAATGTGAAGTTGGATGGAGGGACTAGGGAATATAGAATAATAAATTAATTAAATAGAGGTAGTCTACATTACCCTAGGAACAGCACCAATTATAGACATGAGGGGGGGGAGGATAGGTTTAAATGGTTCGGTCAAGTTTTCAGGAGAGATAGCTTGGTGGCTGTAAAAGTGGCTATGGAAATTAATGTAGGAGGGAAGAGAGGCCAAAGAAGACTGAAGAAATAGAAAATTATATAAAAATAACTTGTATAAGTGAAAAACAGAGCTTTTCGGAGATATAAGACAAGGACTTAGGGCAGAATACTTAACTGGTAGCAATGGGCAAAGATAAAGAAGATAATGTATAAAAAATAGTAGTAGATACATGGTTTTTATTTTACTACAACTTAAATTTACCTCTTTTGTTAAATATGAAAATTCAAGTTGTTTGTTGCCTAGACCAAATAAACGTTTTCCAAGTTCTTTGAGACGATTAAGTGTCATAGTAATTGGAAGTGTTTTTATTATTACATCCTTTTCTGTATTTGATTCTTTGCAAAAGTTCACAATTCTAATTTTTATGGTTCTTATTTTGTTTGACGTGTTTAGTTCTTCCGAGTAATCAGAACCGTATTCTAAATTTACATAATGTTATAAATATTGTTATATGAAATAAAATAATAACTGATTATTTACTAGCAATGAGTTCCATGTATCTGGGGTGTTTAGTCAAGAATTCAGCTCTATCTTCTGCACTTTTTAATTGTCTATGCCAAATCATGTCCAAATCTTTTAAGAAATCCCTTTCATTAGTTTGTCGCTCTTTAAGAGTTATCATGGTTCCATTTAGCGTCTAAATTAATCATTAATTTAAATTTAGTTTAGTTTAATAAAGTTGTATACATTTATTTACCGTTAAATTAGCAATTCTTGCTATTATTTGTAAAGTGTAATTGCTAACACTCATTCCCTTAAGCACAGGATTATTTTGAATTCTTAAAGAACGTAATGCTGGTAGTTTATTAAGCTCACATAATGATTCAAACTTGAATAAAAAATAATAATAATAATGAATTTAAGATATGTTTAAAACAAACATGTAAATTTGTCTTACATATAATAACTCATTGTCACTGATCATCAGAAATTTAAGTGAGGGAAACGATGATGGTACAATTTGAATTTCTTTTATTCCATTTCGATTGACATTTAAAGATTCTAATCTGATAATTTAAAACAGTAAAATATTTTATTTCATTATTTTAATAATGATTGAAAGGTATTAGTTATTACTTTGGTAAAAAGCGCAATTTATTGATTTCTTGCCATGATAAATTATTATTTTCCAGATTCAAGTACAAAATATTCTCCATGAACATTGAAGGTCTCTCAAGTCTATCTATGTTATTATCTGGGACCTAATAATGTTTAAAATGAAAGTTATATTAATAATACAATTTAATTTCTAGTTTACTCTGCATGCATACCTCTAATACTTCAAGTACTGGAAATGCTTCAGACAAAGACATGATTTCATGCCAGCTGTAATAGAGCTTACCTAAAATAATGTTCTTCAAGCATTTAAAACATTCTTTGAATTTTGGAATTGGTTCTTGTGGTAGATCTATTGTGTTAAAGCTAAAAATATGTTATGTCAGGATGGATTGTATAATGAAATTAACATAATAAATTAACCAATTACCTTAAATCTAAAGAGGTTAAATGTTTTAACTGTCGTGTTATTTTTGATACTGTTTCCCAATCAGTAAAACAATTATCACAAAGTTCTAAATTCTCAATATTTGGACAGCAATTTTGTATTTCTTCTGGTTCGCCAGCATCCGTTATACCATGATGACTTAGACTTACATGAGTTAACTTATCAAAACATCTAAACAGTAAAATATTTTACATGAGTAATGAAATGATTAACTAATAAGTAAAAATATGAGACTTACGCTTGCTTTTTCTTAATTTTTTGCATTCCAACTAGATCAAAAGATGCCAATTTACTCATTTTAGACTGTTTCATAAATTGAATTATATCTTGATGAACACTATTATCAAAATCTTGGCCGTATTTACTTTGAAAAGCAGTTATAAAACTGATGCTGTTAGGTATCACTTTTTCTAAACGTACAAACGATGCTCCATTAGGATTGGGCATCCTAAAATTGACACATTTTAGGTTATTGATTTAAGACTACATGTAGTTTTATATACTTACATAGTCTTAAAATATCTGATACCGTTATGGATCCCATCATGTTTACCTCTGTTTGGATCATCCCATTCGATTCCCACCCATAAATCTTCTGTTCCAGGGATTGGACCGACATATCGAGCAAACCCAGTGAATGCGCCAACACTCACTTTTCGGCCAACTCTCACGGAATCATGGATATTGCTTTCGACAGCAGCCATAATTTAATAATCTGTAATATGAATTGAGGTCAAGAAAAGAGTTTTGTTCAGTATTAAGAAAAGCGAACTCTACAGAGTTTGGATTAATATTAAAATGTTCTCATTAATTACCTATTATAATTCTTTAACACTGGACGTTTAATACAAAACGACTAATGGAGTTAGTTCAATTTTAAAACATTTAATAATCGATATGAAATAAATTGTATCCATAAATAAGTACAAACTTAACTGAGCTCTACCTACGCCCTATCGCCTATATCAAATACAGACTTAAACTTTGGAGATTATTGGAACTTGGAAGTTTCAAAGTTTTTGAACAAAAATAAATCGTTAAATGGAATCCGTCTCATGAGCCATGATTCGATGATTCGTGAGACACCAGTCACACGCACATAGATTTCCTGATAACTATAAGTCCATAACCATCTGCAAAACGGTGTGATATGATCACAAAATATAATGGTATGATCATAACTTTTTTACGGTCAGAACTTTTGGTGGGCCCGTGACGTAATGGCACATCGGCACTAACGACATAATCAAAGTCGAAATAATTTTAAAGCAGAAATTTAGAAATATATTCATAAATGTATATTATTTAGATCTATAGTCAATGTTTTTGGTCCATTTCTTGATTTAAATATCTATATATAACAATCTGTCTGATGGACTAACGAGAGTTATTTCAGTTATTGATAACGTGCGCAAACACGAACCGAAACAGAATTCCTATGAACATACCATGTCGCTTGAATCTTGCAGATAACGACGATAACTTACTCGTCTGAAGTCGTTTTGTATTTATTCTAAATTTTTACCCAAGTCCAAGTCAATATTTTTTATCGCTATCGAATATTGTCTAGGGGCGGCTGATTCTTCTCGATAGTTGTTATCACATTCCGATCGTGATAACTAGTAATAATGTTATTTGTTGATGTTAAGTTTATACTATTTTTTCTTCTACATTCAAATGAGTAGGCGTTCCAATAACATTTCTCAATAACGATTTCGGTTTTTTGAATTGGTCGGTATATCAAGATCGTCAATACCCACAGCCACGGTTTTGGAACGTCCGTCGTGTTTACAAAGCCCCGAGTTTTGTCGATCGATTTGTCTCAAAGATAATAAATAATTATGGCAGTTTGTTGACCTCTAGTCTGGCATTACCTACACATAGACTCTGCTCGTCGAAAATAATTATTATTAACGGTACGTTGTTAATTTGTAGTCAATCTGTAGTATAGTTTTCGTGAGAATAATGAATACGCATGTGTGGGTAAACTGTAAAGTGTAATGTATTATTGTGCTATCCAACTAGGTAACTAAACAATACATTATAAAATTGTAAAATTTTATCTAATAATACAACTAGGTATTGAGTATTAATTATTTTGATTGATATTTCCCCCTAAAAATTAACATTGTATTTACACAGCCAAACAGAATATAAGAACAATGTTAATATTTGATTTATTGAGTAAACACTGAGTTATTAACTACTTTAATTTTACCTCACCAGCTTTTTATATTCCATGGATTCAGGCATCTATTTACTCATTTATTGTGTCAATAGATAGTAAAAACCAATACCTTTCTACCTAGTACCTACTTATTGTTGTAATATTTTGTTTCTATTTTAGCGTTAAAATGAAAAAAAAAAGTTGGTTAGGAATAATTAATGTATTACCTACTAAGTTGTTTAAATATTTTCTATACTCTATTTATCGGTTAGGTAAGGTTATACTTTTCAAAATTATTCGAAGCTAAAAAATTACTGAAATTATGTTTTAAAACAATTATAGCATTATAGATGTTTTTCTCTATTGCTTAAATTATTTTTGTTTAATGCAATGCTGTCATATTACATTTTATTCAAGCAAGTATTAGTATATAGGTAGATAACATATAAAATTACTACCAAGTTAGTTGGGTAATGGACAGAACTTATTGAAACTAATATATTATTAAGTATTAATATATTAATTTTTTTTATAATATAAATACATTTAATTTTGTAGACTTTTGTCATTGAAAATCCTGAAACATTGTTTGTAAATGATGAAATAGTAAGGGTATTAATTTTATTAATGTAACTAATTGAATAGTGTTTTGTTTTAAAACCCACAGTAGGAGTATTTACATAATAAAAATATTTAAACCATAATTGATTATTTACCAGTAATGATTTAATGAAAGTATGATTTTTAATAAATTTGTAATTTTGTATATTTTTTCAAACTTTTAAGTAATTGGTAATAATAATAGTAATTATTATACTATTTATACTTTATTTATATTGTATCTATTTAATTGTTTATATTTATCTACCTCATAACTTTAACCTAAATAATGTAATTAAATTTAAAAAAATAGTTATAAAATAGTTTTTAGTTCTCAATGGTAAAACAATTATTAAATTAAATTTAAACAATGACTGATATTTTAATAAAATATTTGTTTTATGTCTGAACATTTAAAAAAAATAGGGAAGTCACACCAATTAAATGTAGTTGTTAATATATGGAATTTGATAAAAATGATCAGTTAACTGTGTTTTTCAAAATAAACTAACTTAAAATTTAAATATCAAATAATTACCTACCTATATTTGAGTAGGCAGTCGTTAGGAATTAGAATGAAAGGTGGGGAAGTATGTGTAAAAAAGACAGGTCATAAAGCGACTACCTATTAAATATGATGCTCATGAAAATTTATTACATGACCTTCATTTAAAATGAATAAAGCAATAGGTACATCAATAGGTCCATTAGATTTAAAGCCACTTAAAGAAATTATCAGAAATTATGTTACTCTTAACAACAAATATTAAAAAAGGTTTGTAAAAAGTTTATTGGATTTTAATAAGCCAATTGTTGTATTTATATATATATATATATATATATATTATAACTTCATGGGTTTCATTTTGATATTTGATTGACCTCTTTTAGTATCAAGAAACAAATAAATTATTTGTATTATATTTTCCTTGACAAATTTCATTTGTTTAAATTTGAATTAATTATAGGTATAATTAAAGTAAAGAAAAATGTGTTAAACAATTTGTGTATAATGTAAAACTAATATTTTATTTCTTCCTTTTAAAACTTACTGTTTTTATTTTGTATTAAAGCTCAAAGTGCAATTAAACACATGTTATTTGTTTTATTAAGTCAAATGAGATCTTATAAAAATCACTATTACAGTAATATTTATCTGCTATAGATTTATGAAGTAACTAAAAGGCAATGGGTCTTCAATACATTAATAATTTGTTTGAGAACTAATCTATTATAAGTAGGTTATAATTTATAAGCAATGTAGTTTGCCTACGGGCTATATTTTTCTGGTGTTGCATATACAATTATTTAAACATATATATAATTATTAATATTGAAGTTCCAGTATTATATAGGGTGTTTTAAAGTTTTTATTGCCAACTCTCTAAATCAGCCATAAACAAACTAGTTTTTTTTGTAACCAAAAATATCATTTTTATAATAAATCATAATTAGGAAGTTATTTATTGAAGTAGATATAATATAATACATTAAACATATTAAACATTTATATTTATTTAAATTATTATAATTTAAAAAAGATGAATGTTTATGTAAACTTAAAATATGATATTTAAGATATAATATGTGTAACTTATTAATAACAAGTAAAATAACATATAAAGTTCAAACCATAGGCATTTTATATTTAATTACATTTCTGGTTTTAATATATTACTTCACTTTTATATATGTGTTGTATCGCTCTGTGTACATCCTATACATAAGTTGTTTATAAATTAAGCATAAAATAGGAACTGGAATGTTTTTTTTTTTTAACAACACTTATTTTAAAGAAATTAGTTTAGTTTCAGTTTCAGACGACAACTGACCACAATAAATAACAATTTTTTCTTTTCGTTGATAATTTAAAAGGTATTTTATGTATTGGTAATGGTAACAGTTGTATTAAATGTAAATAATTTCAACAGACATTTAAAAAATATGCATAGAAAATTTATTTCAAGGTTTGTAAATATATATATATTTGTATTTAGATTACATCTACAATCATGTTATACTTTCGAAATTAGATATTAATTTGTATATAAATGTATTATAAGGGTCTATACACATTTTAATTTGCTTAAGAGCATCCTATTTTATTTACCTACTTACTACAAGTTTACTACATTATTTATAACATGTATACAGATACAAATACTGCAGTAACAATCCATTATTCTCTAGAGAAACATTGTCATGTGTCTTTTTGAATTACTCTACAATATAACTTTCATGATACAACCCTCTATTTAATATTTTTCAATGTCCAAAAGTTTCGAGATAAACAAAACTACTAAAACGAACTTGCGCACTGTTCTTTTTTTCTTTTTCTCTAGTTTATTTTAAGAATATTCTACTCAGTATCTTGTAATCTTTCTATGTTTAAAGTTTGTGTTGTTAATGATGCATTTAAATTATAAATATGTACAGTAAATGTCAGTAATATTGTATCTAGTTTATGAATCAATTAAATGTTTTAAAGTTACTTAGGTTTGTAAATTGTTTTATGTTGATGTTTGAGTTATTTTTATTATTAATAATTATTCATTTGAACTACCTATATGCGTCTTTATGAAACATGTCAATTATAGCAAGGGTATATTTGTTGGTGTACTAAAATAAACTAACAGGAAAGGAGTGTCTACGAGAGCACTCCTTTACTATTTTTGTATAAATGTCTGGCAGTGTTGTTTGTTTCCTTACCTTAACCTGTTCTCTCTTAGTAAATTAAATTTATATATTGTTGTTAAATAAAAATGTTTTATTATTTCTAGATTGCGTATATGTTACGTGATGCCAACTGCAAAGATTTCTGTACGGGAAGAAGATATTATTAGATTAACTTTGGAGTTTTTGCATAATCGCGAACTTCATATATCTCAATTAAGCGTAGAACGTGAAACTGGTGTTATAAATGGAAGTTATTCAGATGATGCTTTGTTTCTTCGTCAACTTATTTTGGATGGCCAATGGGATGACGTACTTGAGTTCATTCAACCATTGGAAGCTATACCAACTTTTCCTACCAATAAATTCAGGTACTGTATCCTTAGACATAAATATGCCGAACTAATATGTATGAAATCCGAAGCAACTGTGGTTGGAAGTGTAGACACTGCAGTAGAAGAAGTAGTTAAAGTTCTAAATGAGTTAGAAAAAGTATGTCCTACTAAAGAGGAATATTCTAATCTATGTTTAATGTTAACATTACCTAGACTATCCGATAATTTAGGGTATAAAGATTGGAACCCTAGTACAGCGAGAGTACAATGCTTTCAACAAGTTTATCCTCTTGTAATGAAATTTTTACCATGTGACAAAAAACCTGTTATGCCAGATGCAATAAATGACAGACTCATTCAGTTAATTATTAAAGGAATGCTTTATGAATCGTGTTGTAATTTTTGTAAATCAAAAGCAGTTGGAAGTACACAGCCTTTTGGACCTAATGTTTTAAATTTTTCACATATATTTAATGGATCGGAAGGTTATCAAGATACAGATCTTAGTTTGATGTCATGGCTTCAAAGCATTCCAGCTGAAACTTTTATTGTGCCTTTTGAACAAAAAACTTTAAATGTTGAACTTGAACAGTTAGAGAGACCGTCTTTGGAAACATCATGGACGGAACACATGCTTGTCACTCCTATAAAACCAAAACAATTTCCACATTCTGCAATGCCATTTACTAGACCACGATCAGCTGCCGATATTATGTCACGTTCCTTGTTGCCAAACCTTGACCATACTTCTTCGTCATCTCTTATATCATCCATCGGAGTACCTAACACACCGTCAAATCTGGTAAAATCGTCTTTTGCTAGTTTTCATTTAACAGGACTGAAAAGTAATACACCGATGACTAGTTCAGTAGATAAATTATTTGAAAGTGAAGTTTTCGTGAATAGTATAAACGGAGAGTTACCATCTATTACTGAAGTTGTGACACCTGTAAAAGAAAATAGAAAATTTTTTTCGGAATTATCGTCTCCAGAACCGGGAAGATCGTCAAATTCTACAACAACGTCAAATACGACCAGATCATCTAGAAGAGATTCACTTACTGATAGATATCAATCATTGTCTATTAATCAATCTAGTACTAGTTTTGATATGCAGAATAGTCAGTGTGATTTGCTTAAAGAGTATCAACGGCAAAAACAAAGGTATCATGATGCTTTACAAGATCAAGAGCGAGAAAGACTTGAGCTTATAGAGCAATTGCGTAGCACAGAATCTAAACTTCAAGAAGAAAATGGGTATGGTATATTATATATATATACGTATAATGATTATAATATTATTCAATTTATAAACATTGCCATTAATATTTTGTAGCGAATTATCAAGTAAAATTATTCCGTCTGAAACGGCAACATTTTCAAAAAATAACGCAGCCAAACCTCCAATCCCTACAAAAATAAATGTAACAAATGGCAGTAAAGGAGAATGGTCTCCTGAAACTGATCATTTGAAGGAAATTCAGGTAAGAACTAACTATAATATATGTTATATATTTTTAATGGTAGACAACTTATTAATTTTATGTTATCATTTTTCTCTAAATTTTTAAGACTAAAAAATATAAATATTATATTATCTAGCAAATTGCGTAGATATTGAATATTAAATATTATTTAGCAGCATGCCATATCATATTGAGTTATTTCATTGATTTTCTAATTTTATTTAAAACTCAATTTTAACAGTCATGCAATGTTAATAAGATAAATAGATCAGATAAATCAAGGAGCGCAACAAATGTTTATTACACTAATAACATTCTTAGAAGTGTAGATGTATGTTTTCAAAATTATTTGTACGTTATTGGTTTATGGAGTCTAGAGTAAGGATATCGTCTGTTTATGGAACGTTACAAAATAATTCATTTTTTTTTTTGATTAATTCATTTTTACTGACGAATCTACTAAAAAAAAAAATCCTCGTTCCAATAGAGATTAATTAAATTATGCGATTTATGTTTTGCTAACTCAACTAAACTAATTTTTCTTTTTTAAACTTTTTTAAAACATTAAGGTAATGGCTATCTTCACTATTTGAAAATATAAATTGCATAAACATGTGTATTCTGGGATATATATACAGTATATTGTATATTATACAATTCGCACATATCTGTACATTTGATATAAAGTTTAGTTATGATTAATACATTAAGATCACTAACATTAAAAATTATTTAGATCCTTAAAAAATGTTGTTCTCGGGCCATCATTTTTTTTAAACTACAAATATAACATTATAAAAAAGTACTAAGTGTATTACTAATTTTGTTAATAATATAATAGATACTAAATGTTATAATATAGCTCTATAGGTGGTAAATAGGCGTATGTACTCAAGGCTAATATATATTATGTATTAGTATTTTGTTTGCTCTCGATAACTTTTTGTTGGGCGAGGTCTACCCACTGGTTAAGGTGTTAAGGTGAGCCTTGTCTACTAGTGCAAAAAATTGTATTGTGTGAAAAAATAGTTGATAATTATCTAAAAATTAATATAGATGTAAAAAATGTAATACTTTACTAAGAAGTATTAATATATCTTTTAAAACCAACTAATAATTAATAACTATATGTATAAATTATTCTAATCACTTAACTGCATGATTCACATCTCGCGGATTTACGTTTTGTATTGGATTCAAACTCAATTATCATATTTTAATTATTCTTTGCCAATTGTTATAAAATTAATAAAAGCCATAACAATGTTATAATACTGATATTACTTTAACTAAACTAATACTAATATTATTTATTATGATAGAGTAAAGAATATATTAATAAAATTGTGTTTTACCTACACATTACAAAAATAAAAAAATTTAGTACTTAATGACTTATTAGTTATTACACATTATATGACTTATGTACCATTGAATATTTTATTATAATTTTATACTATGGTAGTCAGACTAAAATGTAAGTAATATTTTAATTAAAATATCTTGTAACTGTACAGAAAATTATTGTACAGTTTGTCCCGTTTGTTTATAAACGTTTATCGTTAAATAATATTTTTAATATACGTAAGTTACGTAACAGTTTTTGTTAATTTTATTAAAATATTTTCTCGGACGAAAAAAGACGGATGGAATTTGGCGAAAGTGCCGTATACCGACTCTTTTATTATTGAAATGTTCTCTATATGGGCGCGGGTGGTGCGTTAGCTAGCGCACGTTCGCAAAATGTGTCGTTAACGACGCATTCCTCGCTGGGGGCGCCGGCTTTGGACGATGCTGCGCAGCCATATAAATTCGAACTTATAGGCGTGTGCTTGAATTTCATCATCATCTCTACGCCGCGTCGAATCGTATAGGCTATTATAATACTTATAACTAATTACAAGATACTATCTAGTATTCTAGCATCTACGCGTTCAACTATTATTCACTATTATACCTGTAGGGGGTGTGCAGCCTGCAGCAGAGCGTAAAATCAGCTAGGTCTCTTAGTGTTGCCTATGACCTAAAAGGCGTCGTTACATTATTGTTTCCGCCCAGAATCTGTATGATAATAATAATAATAATAACAATAATAACAATGATAGCAGAGCTATAGCAAGCGAATAATATCATTATTTGGTACACTGAGTAACGTCGTTACTTAATATAACACACATATTACAGCGGTGCGCTGAACAGTTTTTAAACTCGGGGCAAAACAAATAATTAAGGACCCGTCTACCCGAAATACAAAAAAAAATTGTTAGGTACAGTTTGTTAAATCTGTTTTGTATTTTTAACATTTATCACTCACACACGCACACACGTCCATTCCATTTATGTGTACGACTTGAGGCAATTGCCCCCCCCTCCTCGCCCAAACCAGCTCGCTCTTTTTCAGCACGCCGCTAACACTGGACGTCCATCGATAACGATGATAATAATAATAATAATAATAATACTAATATTAGTAATAACAACAACGACAATATAATAATAATAATAATAATGTATATACCTACGTGCGAATTGGCTGGTTCGGACTTTGCAGCGTCGCCGACGACGAAAACGGGGCCAAGACGCCGCCGCGCATTCCTCAACGGTCGTCGCGGTGCCGCACGACAATATTATATTTTTATTATATTTATTAAATACGCAGTTGACGATTTCGCCACAGATCCGCCGCCGTAGGTGCGCGCGAACAACAATACACGTATATAATATCTGTTGGTCGGACGTCTCGCGGTAATATGCGTCACGACAACAATATACGCAGCGGCGGCGGCGGCGGCGGCGCGCGTGTTCGTCGGGCAAACGCGCGCGCGGGCAACCGAGCCCAATATGGTCGTCGTTTGGTGGGGCCACCGCAGCACCACCGCGGCCGACTGCGTTTTTATAATATTACCTATCGCAGCCCGTGTTCGGGAGGCCGAGCGGACCTTCAATAGTGTTCGCGTAACCGGTACGCGCGCACGTGTCTGGGTGTCGTCTGTGTATAGTTGTTCATCGTCGTTTGCGTTCGGTCGTCTGTCGCTGCCACTAATACACACATTACATAATAATAATAATACATATCAGCCGCGCTGTTCCGCGTAATACGTACGCATATTTGATCGTATATCGCGTTATCGCCGCGCTCGCAAATGACGGCCACCGCGGCTGCGCTCAAGAGGCTCGAGGCGCTGTTCGACGACGTAAAGCTCGGGGACGGCGGCGGCGCCGGCGACGAGCCCACCAAGACCAAAAGGTCGTCCGTGGAAAAGGTGCATTTCGCCGTGACGGCCGACTGCGACGTGCACGGCGTCGGGGGCAACGCCCGCCGAAAGTCCGAACACCTGCACCACCACCATCACCACCGCGGCAGCGTGGTGTCCGGCACCGCGGCCGCGGTGGCCGCAGTGCCGCGACGCGATTCCGTGCCCGCTTCCATACCGGCGGCCAGCATGCGGCGCCGCGATTCCATCGTGTTGGGTTCGCCGGGCCGCGACACCCTGTGCCACCATCCGTCGTCGTTCCCGTCGTCGTTGCGCCGCGACTCGCTGGCGTCGTCCACGTCGTCGCTGCGTCGCGATTCCGTCAACTCGGCGCGTCGCGATTCGCTGTCGTCGCCGCCGCATTCCTCGCCGCTGTCCGCCGCCGTTTCCGGCGTGGTGTTGCGCCGCGACTCGACGGGCGCCGGCCGGAAGGACTCCTTGACGGCGGTGCCGGCCTGGCGTCGGTACTCCACCGACTCGTTGGACTCGGTGCGCCGGAACTCGTGGGACCCGACCGGCCGCAGGGGCTCGTCCGGTTCGTCGGCCGGCTGCGAGGATCCCATCTGGGAGGAGACCACCAGGGTAAGTCGTGTACAGCAGGCCTGTACTATATATATATGTATATCATACACGATTTGTACGCGATGTATACGGTGTGTACGTTTGCGCAGTTATGTGTGTACCAATATTATTGCTAGTGCAGAGCGACTTACGAGTTGTTGTTATTATTATTATTGTTATTATTATTTATTTCCTATACGGATCCATCACTTGGACACTTGAGTAGCATGGTTGTATCATGTAGGTATAGATAGCTATATTCTGTATGAAATGTTTCTCTATTATAAGGCTGAGAACTATTAGTATACGTTTTTAATGAAATTCTCAAATCATATCAACAAGCGTTTCAAAATATGAATTCAATTGTGTTTTTTTATTTAAATTTTCACGTTTTCATTACACATTTCAACATCGTGGATTTGACATTTCTTCAAAACTGGTAAATGTACGAGTATGTACCTGTGTTGCATATAATAGGTGTCTTAATATTATTTATTTTGTCGTTTTATATTTTAATAAATAACTGAACCCAAAGTCCAGGTGTATTGTACCTTAATTTGTTCAAAATTTGAACACACAATCTATTAACATTACTTTTTGATAATTTAAGAGTATGTGAAAAAGAGATTAATACGCGTACAAAGGCTCGAAAGATTCGAATTATAGAACCCACATTAAGTGGTGTATTGAGTAACACTCAGAAAACGAGAGTAGGTAATGTATATTTAACTAAATTTTACATTTCAATAAATCTTAAAATCATTGTGAACACAAAAAAATTGTCAAAACAATGAATTTAATAAATATAATAAAATATTTCAATGAAAACGCCATCCATTTTATTATTATTTTTTTTTTTGATGTTTATGACTTCGATTGTTCAACCGTAACTGTTTTTAAAAAATTGCCGTTTATGGTTGTTTTATTTTAAAATATACCATATCCTATCATAATAACTACCATAACCCATCGGCAATCGTTTATATTTGTGATTGTTTTCTCAACGACATGGATATCCATATTCGAAGACCGGCCACTGCGATGTACTCATCCGTGTTTCTTTTATTATGTTTATCTATTTATTATATCAAATTTATATAGTGTATAGGTATGGATGTATTGGTCAAAAAATCTGGTCGTTCGCATTGTACGTGACTCGATACGTGACCGTATTATAATGTTACGTCACGCGTCTCTGTAAAGTGAGGAAAGTTGATGATAATATTAACAATTCAACATAATATCGTTAATTCAGTCGAGTTGTAAGTATAACGACTGGAAATGGTCATATACTAAGAAAAACTCTATATTTATGATGGTTGCTATTACCATTGATATACATATATATTATATATTATTATAATAAATATAGGAATATAAAGTATACGTAAGGGTCCTGTAGATCCTTGAGAACTGTGGACAATGAGAGTATGAGATTCTGTGATGGTCAGTAGGCACGGTTACTGCAACGTTTGTTACTTTGATTATTTATTTCATTATTATTACTACTATTATTATTATTTTATTGTTCGTTTATTGTGACGCCTTATAATCACCGAAAAGATGTTGTTGACAACGCCAATTATTTACGTGCGTGTTTGTGCCTCTGGATACTACAGTTGAAAATAATTTTTGGGTCATTGGCTTTGTATATATTATATAATATATATATATATAATTTTGGATATTATGTCTTCTTATAGCCTCGAGCAGTTGAGCCTATGCGTTATTGTTATTTTCAATCTTTTAATATCGATAGAGCTATAAAAGACGTATGATCTATACACTTTACAAATATTGCCCATGGTGATATATTTTTGGTGTATGTTAAATGTTAATACGTAGATTTTTATCTTAAATGATAAAAATGATAATATTCGATTTGTCGTTTAAATAACATATTATGTACTTATTGCACTTACTATACTTATATATCATGTACAACAGTATTTTATATAGTTTTGTAGTAATTGGAGGTAGTTAATTTATAAAACTGTATATTAAAGAATTAGTTATTTATTGTATTTTAATTACCTTTACTTTAAAATATTAGATATTTACATTATTGGTTACAACATGTTGAACAACGAGAGTTTTATTGTTGTACAATATGTTTTTAAAATCTAAACTATGTAATAATTAGAAATAATTACTTAGTAAATAGTTATATCTATTAAACTATACATTTCTGTAATATAAAACATATTGTATTCAATTCTTTGTCATTATCTATACATTATGACTGTATTTGTATGAATTCAGACGAACGTTTGGTAGTAGTGAAATACTATATAATAATAATAATTTATTAGTCCCAAATAAAGAAATTAGTATCTATAGCAGTATAACTTTGTTTTTAATTTAATTTATTTTTCATTTTAACTCTAAAATTGTATTTATGAGATAATTTAAAGTAATTTTTAAACTTTTTTTGAAATTTTTTTACATGCATATCTATGTTAAGTAGATTTAACTAAAATTTTTAAGATCAGTTAAATATATGAGTTATTATCCAGTTATATGAATAACGGCATAGTTCTTTATTTTTATATTAGTTTTATTTTCTCTACAAAATACTTATTAAATCATTCTGGTTAATGGGTAGTAATAATGTGGGTAGTTTGCTATAGGTAGATCAAACTTATACATCAGTTTTAATTTAAAATGTTAAAAACTAATGGTTATTCGTAAAATTAAATATAATTTGTTTAATGCACGTCAAAATAAAAATAAACTGTTTATAATACCTTTCATATTTTTAAAATAATTAAAAACTAACAAGTGTATCATTATTTTTTCTTCCCACGTTAAATAGACAATAGTCCTACGTTATACATTTTTGTATTCTGACCCGGTTTTTTTTTTATTGCGTTTACATATTATGCGGTTTTTACCAATTTCGTTCAAGTTTATTATTATATTTGATAATATTTAAAGTCACGATAATTATGCGTATTTTTGACATAAAAAAATAACAACTCTTAAGACTTTATCGTTTGTTTTGATTTTGTTTGCATGATTATGATCATGACTTATAATTAATTATGATAGGTAACAATATTTTATAATATTTTTAATGTGCAAGATGAACTTAAATCCGTAAATGTACATTATTTTTGGTGACATTGGTATCCGCATAGGATTTTCGTCACTATCAAGGTTTACTCAAGGTCTATGCCATACCAGAAGATGCGTGGTATGTAGGCGATTGTATACTATGTCCTTACAACTAGCCCACATGACTTCCACACCTATCTGTGCACATATTATATTAGGTATTTGTCGTATAGGCATATAGCCGTCAATCTATAACTAGTTAGCGTTGGTCAAGGATTACATTACGGAAACGTTGTGGAAACTGAAATGTGTACACTATAGACTAAAGTTAATAACTAGCTACATACTTATACTTGTATCAATCCATAAAATATTGAAATATTTTTCTCGACGTTCAATGGTAAATCTCCTATTTAGGAGCAAACATATTATCTAGTAATTATTCATAACTATTGTTGTCCATGTTTATTATTACCTATCACGATTTAAAAAAATACTGATTTTATTTTATTGAGGCCCACTGACGTGTTGTAATATGCCAATGTATAGGAATACGAATAAACCACTACAAAGGAATGTTCTGTTTTATCTTATTTTTTTAAAATATGTATGTATGTACTTGGATCCTTTGTTTTTTCGATTGTGTTTCAAACGACCGACGTTCGTAAATACTAACCTGTAACTTATTACAAATGTATTTAGATGGAATAAGTTTTTATAGGCAATGTATGAAATACTATATTTTATTTCGTCTTAACGGAACCGTATACTCGTAGCGGATCTCTTTCATTACAAAAACCGGTTTGTTTTTTCGTGTTGTTTTCGAGAAACAACGGGTCCCCCCGTCCTTCGTACCCCGGTATGACGGTATTCCGTAACCCACGGTGAAATGATTTACATTTCACGCACAGACGTACACGACACTACCACTCCGGTTTGTTAGAAAAATAATAATATTAATGGATAATGAAATCATCATCGAAGATTGGAAGAATCTGGTTTTTTTTTAATACTTTTGTTTTCTCTAATCTTTTAATGACCGTAAGTTATAAACGTTTCGAGCTTAAGTTGAGAGACGACCGGGGTCGTAAAAAAACGTCAAGTCGTCCAAACTGACTGTCTCTAAGGCACAATCACAACATATATTGTATATACAATATACATATATATATAAGTCTCTATATATACCTATATTATATCCAATACCTAATGAATGTCTTGCGGATGAGAGAGGACACTGTTTAAATGTCGATAATAATATTTTGTATTGCAGCGTATGCCCGGACCTATAGAGTTACTGCTTATATATAGTGCGTACTATAATATACAACTATTACCGCGGTATAGGTCGAACCGCCCCACACTTCGCTTTGCCGACTATGTTCATAACTGCCTCAGTTGTTGTTTTCATCGACGTCGTCGCTACGATGGGAATAGTTCTTCTATCGAATGAAAGTAGAACACTCTGATGATCAGTCGACCTGACCAGAGTTTTTACACCGTAGTTTTCCCTCAGTAAACGCGTGCTGGTTCCGTCCGACGAATCGTCGCATCATGATAGTATAATATTGTTATGTGTAATGTAGGCACGTACACTGCAGTCAATCCGTCCGTCGTGTCTCAAATTTTCGGAATAAGTTACTTGAAAACCGTTTTCGAATCAAACGTAGTGTTCTTTGGTGCGACAAATGACAATGATAACATAGTATAATTATTCCGTTTATCAATTTTAGTTGCGACCACGTTATTTTTCCTTTTTTAGTTTATATATGAACTAGTATTAAAATAGTTATTAGCAGCCGGTAACCAAATATAACGTCCAATGCAGGTAATAATTATAAATAATTATTATGCATGTTTTTGAAATAGTTCTAAACAGTTTTGTGTTGTTTTTCATTAAACCCACCAAAACACACATTGCAATAGTGTATAATATCCGCACACATATGCGTTGGCTTTATTTAAATTGTGCACAACTTGCGCAGGTGTCATATTATGTTTGCTTATATGAGAAAATATTATAATATGTTAATATATTATAAATATCCCTGTACCTATTATTTTACGTATTATAAGTGTGCATTTGGATTAGTCAATTTATATTAATATGTATGTATATGTATATTGTATAATTTACATTCAACATTATAATATATATATTTATGGGTCTGTGCGTGGGTGGTAATAAATCTTCATTCGTCAATAAAAATGCGTTATGCAAATTTTTGATAATCGTTTATATTTAATACTAGTGTACACTATAATAAAATATTTTATCCGTATAGGTGACGATAGACAGTACGGAATACTATATTTCATTTTTAAGTATTACTTATTTAATTAACATATAATTTTTCACAATGTTTATTTTCTCGGATTGCTAAATTACAGTCTTAACTTTACAGTACTTGATTAATTATTATTATTAACTATCTGTTAAGGCTTCAACAGCGATCATTATTAGTCTAGTCTTAAATTATCTACACAGTTTATAGATAAAACAAAATAACATTGATTATTATTTTTGACTTAGTTTATAAAATGGAAAAATAAATATATTTTTTCCGTGTTTTCTTCGTTAAGAGGACGTCTCACCCGCATGTGTTGTCTCTGCCTTACACATGTACGAGATACATAGTAAATTTTCGTTCACAAGTTTCAATAGTGTGCTTTTAGTTTTAATATTAGAGTGATTGACCTATTATCAAACTTTTAGGTAAGAACATTGAGTATGAAATTATTAAATATTTAAAAATGCTCATAACTCACCTAAAAATTAAAATATATCGTAAAAAGCCAATGAGAGAACACAGATAATATTCTTATCTAAAAGTTTGATAATAGATCAATTCAAGCTAATATTAAAAATAAAAGCACACTATTGAAACTGGTGAACGAAAATTTACTATGTCGTACGTGTGTAAGACGGTGACAACACATGCGGGCGAGACGTCCTTTTAAGTGCGTACGTATGTGTACTTGGCACATTTTGGTAACAATGTGGTTGATTGATTGTAAGATTCCTCGCATGTATTGTATGTAAAGGTGTATAGGGATCGTTTCTTTGGTGATGCTGATAAGGAAAAGGTACATTAGATTTGTGTGTTCTATTTTGACTCAATTGATTAATATATACTTAGTATCTTTTTTTTAAAGTAATAGAAAACTTCCATTCTGTAATGCAGCGGTTCCCAAACTTTTTTTTCTGTGGTGCCTATTTTTGGATTCAATTTAGCCACGGTGCCCTGTTGTGAATAACACGAAAGACAGAACAAAAAAAAATACTCATTGATAATCAATTTTATGTAGACCGCGGTGCCCCTAGGGCATCGCGGTGCACAGTTTGGGAACCGCTGCTGTAATGTAAGATTTTATATATTTTCTTAACTTATTCCTTGATTGTTACGTCATAGTGCAGTCTGTAACATCGATTTAAAACAATATTATTGTTGTATACTTTTTTAAAATCCTTATGATAAATGTAATTTAAAATAGAATTTAATATATTATATTTTATTCAATTTACATTTTTTAGTGTTGATTTTGTTTAGAAATTGTTGGGCAACGTGGATTTACAATATTTACATATGTATTTAGATTCGCATTTAAAAAAATCTAAAGTTTAAACTTAACAAACGAGTCGTTTTAATATTTTTAATAGGTTTTTTTAAATTACATTATTTTGTTCATTTTTATTATATGTTATACCTTATACATACACACTTTAATAATAATATAGGTAGAAACAGATAAAAATAAACGTTTTATTTAATTTTATAATTATAACTTTCATAACGCTCCTACTATAAGTATTTAATTATTTACGTTACAATACACATATGTTACCTGTTAGCTGTTATCATCATCCATGATTCATGTTCTACAATTACACATTCAATTTAATAGTACGTATAATTCATATTATTCCGTTTATTTAATCTAAATTAGTTAAATATACAAAACTTTCATTTTGGTATACAAAATTATTTGAGTAATTTGTTTAAAAAATAATATTATTTATAAATATTATGATAATGCTGTTATCTAATTATAGAAAGAAAATGTGTAAGATTTATTAAAATAGTATTATGTGAATTTGAAATTTTTTATTCTGACTAATTATTTTTAATATTTTTAAATTGTGTATTGCATAAAAATGCATTAATTAAAACATGTTTAATTTTAATTATAAGTGTGTTTTGTGTACTAATTTTAATATATAAAATAAATGGTCATTATACTGGCCTTTCGATTATTCACGAATATAAAAGGGGTTTAATTATAATATTTCAAATTTTGATTTTTGTAAATGGAAATCCGAACGACCAGTTTTTGAGTAATTAAACTTAATGGTATAACAGTCATTTACTATAGCATATGATAATTTATTTAAAGTAATGGAGACTTTGATTTAAAAATTATATTAATTGATATTAATATATTAATGAAATAATGAAATAATATTAATATTTTATAATCTATAAATTTGTCTGGTTACATCTATTATCTATGAAAAACTATTTTTATTTTGATTTGTACAATAATGGTCACGGGAGTACGAGTAGTACCTACGACATAAGAAAGTATCCACTGAATACTGTTATCAATATAATTACATTTTTTTTTCTGTGTGATAATTTTGAATTTACATGGAGTTTTTTAGATTGAAATAACGATTTTATTTATACAATATTATACTATTATTTATTACTTTGTATGAATTGTTATTTATTTATTATTCACGCATTCGGTTTTTACTATAGTTTTCTATATGACTAATGAACTTTTGATTTCGTAAAACAACATTATGTACAAATATTAACATACATTTGAAAATAGATATTAATTTTTAAAAGGTTTTTTTTAGGTATTTATTTTTCTCCGGGTACTTAATGCGTTTGTTATAAATTTTAAATTAATAAGTTAATATTATATCTTGTAAATGTTGTTGACGTGTTGAATTTATTTTATGTTAAACATCGACTTTGTTCATTGTGAGTGTTACAGTGTTTAATACATTTAAATTGTACTTTATACATATTAGGCATTAGCTTTCACTATTTTTATAACTGGCTTGTATAATATATTGCATAGTTTTTAAAGTGCAGGGGCATTTATAATACCTTTTTTGTTATTTACTGAATAGTTTATTATAATTCAAGTAATAATGCTACAATCATTTATAACTCACAATAGAAAATTTTGCACTATGATACAATAGTTTTAGACTTTTTTTTCTCCCAATTATAGTACACATGGTATGTGTAATAAATAATATTACAGATTTATTAATTAGTTAAAAAATGAATAAGTATAAAACTGGACACTAAAAAATTAACATATTTAAACTTACATTGTACATTTGTCAGTGAATAGTTAATTATAATATCTAAAGTATGATTACTATTGAATGTACTTGATATGAGTAAGTGGTTTTAAACTTCTTTTTTTTGTAAATCAGTACAAAGTGAAAAACACCCTTACATAAATCTATTTTATTTTAGAAGTCTAAATATTTTTATATAATAAATTATAAACAATATTATTATAATATAATAATTTTAAATGGTATAATAATAAAAACCTATTTATATATGTATGTATTATTGTTGCCCAAACTAACTGAATTAAGGCGCCAAATATTGTATCATTGTTAATTAACAATTTATAAGGAGTTCAGTATAGGCAATTCTGTAAAATGTAAGTTGGTATGGAAAAATTAAAATATTAATAATTTCTAAAATATCTAAAATTATGACAAATGTTATACATTGCACTATTTTAAAACCTTGTTTTTTTTTTTAAATTGATAACGTAATCTTATGGTAAAGTCGTCGTAATTTAAAAAAATCTATCATAGCTTTTAAATAATTAACGTTTAATTACAATATTATCTATTTACACAATACTTATGAACAATATAAAAATAAAAAATAAATAATAATATTTGAGATAATGATATTAAACTTTGTTTGAAAATTCTGTAAAACATTGGTATGATGTTTCTATTACTTAGATTACGATAGTGCTTATCTACTATTATTATTTATTTGAGTATCATCATTAGTAATAATAATAAATCTTTTTAAGTTGCTCCTAAAAAAATTAAAGGGAATTCATCGATAAGAATATTAAAAATATTAATTAATATAATTCACATATATATTTTATATTTTGAATAATGATATACCTATTATAATTATTCTTTGAAAATTTATTATTTTCAAGTGTTGATTATTTATTATACTTTAACAAACTTAAACTGAAATAAAAACATATTCTTTTTAATATATTAAATATTTAGTTACTTGTAATTTGTATGCAATTATCGCATGCTAATTTAAGTATTATTTAAATTGATTTTTGTTTCCTTTTATTTAACGTGTAAGTACATTGTACATATTATAGTAATACTCATAGAAAGTGTGGAAAATTATAAATTAATTAAAAATTTAAATAATAATTAAAATTATAGTTATAAATTATATTATAACCAAATACATACGATGTAATGAATTTATTGAATATTTAATTTTACTCCATTATGTCTATTATTAAATTTTTTTTAAATAACATATTTGGTAACTTTAATTACTATTTTATAAAATAATTTTTTTTTAGATATTGTAAATGCCGTATTATTATTTAAACATCATTTTTGTTATTCTTTATGCAATTTGAATGTAGTAGTTAGATAGATAACCTAAATATGTTAGGACAACAACCTTTATTTGAACGAATTATCGATGGGCTGTAAACATATTATTAGAAAATGTAGTGTTTTATGCCTTATAACTCGTATAATATAAACAAAATATTGATATAAGTTATAGAATATAATAACTTATTATATTTGAGTTTATTTTAATTAGAATGATCTTAATCGTACAAATTTTTTATCAGATTAAAAATATCTCATTTCAATAAAAATATGTATTTACAATAAAATCCGTTCCCTAATAATAAGTGAATAATCCAGATTATAAATTATTTTTTAAATTTCATTGATAAAGATATGGGAAAATTCCAACTATGATTGGCAAGACATGTGTTTTCTTGTACCATCATGTTTTTGAGCAAATATTTCGTGTTAATTTTCAACATTGAGAGTGGTTTGTTTTGCAAGTTTAATTAAAAACAAATTAACTAAATATCAGGAAAACGAGAATATAAAATGTATGTAACACTAGTTTTGTACAAAATAGATCTAATTTTTCGTTATGATTTAAAAATAATTAACTACATATATAATTGTTACATGGTTGATTTAATTTAAATAATTTAATACTTGTACGAATATAATAAAGTTTAGAATATATAGGTAGCATAAAGGTGTATATTTACATAATATTTTATTATTTTGTGAAAGGTATTACAATTAAATGTATTATTCACTATATTATATTAATATTAAAATACATATTCACCATATTTTTTAATAAATAGGTATATTCAAAGTAAAAACTTTGACAAACTTTGTCAAAAAATGCGAAAATTTGCAAATTATGTTATTGTTAAAAATTTATAACATTTTCAATACTCCTAAGTCTTCGATTCAGTTTTTAAGATGAATTATAACATTCCTTAGTATCTATTAATTGTACAATATAATATTATGTAGATCGATTCATCGTATGAGAAATCGAATACGAAGAAACACACCACTGCGCTTGTTGAGCACGTCGATCGCGTGAAAACGAGAGAGCTCATTGTCCTGTGGTGACGTTTTACACTTGCGCCATGAGATATGATGGTGTACCTGTATAATATTTATTAGGCATATACATAGTTAAAATTGTACTGCGGTGGACGCGATCGGTTGGTCTCGCGACTTTTCCTCGTTACGCCGTCGCTGTGTGGTTGTCACACTCCAAATATCATCTCGTGTCGTAAATTAAACGGCGAGTCTTTTTCTTTTCAAGCTCCTCTGGGTCGCGGTTAACACCAGTTATATGTTACTCGTATCGTACGATTTTCAGTGTTGACATCCGTAGTGAGCATGCTTTATTGCCTACCGTTATCTTATATTATATGATAATTTAATTTAAAAGAAAAAATGCGTTAGCACTTAACAATAACAACAATACTGCATTGACATAATATTATAAAAATTAATACTTCGTGTTATGAATATACTGCATTGATCGTCTGTTTACGTTGTAAACAAATCTATAAGAAGTTCTAATAGACATATACCTACTGAAAGATAAAAATAACATTTCAAATTGATTTAAATCATTTATATCTCTGGTATCATTTTTAATTTTCTATAACTAATATAACACGAAATTCAAATATATTAGCTGTGTGCCTGTGTATACATTTTATATTTATATATTAAATAAATAAATATAAAATTATTATACTATTAATTTGTTACGATAAATACACATTAAAATAATGAAGAAAATATGAAAAAACTGCATTTTTAACAAACAAACATAATAGTTAATAAAATATATAAGAAATCGTTACAATGTATACATGTTAAAATAATAACGAAGAAACTGTATTTTTAACGAACAAGCATAATAATTAAAAAATATATAAACAATGTTTTCAATTGTAGTAACTGACAACTGTCAGTTACTCCAATTAAAGTTTCCGTAAAACGCCGTGATTGAGTTCAATTTACCATTTATAATATTTTGTTGAATTTCAACTTTCCCGAAATCTTGTGCCAAACGTAAATACTGAAATATTATAATATAAAGTTTAATGTATATACCTAAGACCAATAATCATGCGTGTTTTACTTCTGATATGTCGGTGTTTTTTGGCATGTGGAATGCGATATTTGGTGCAATAGTTTTGGCAAGTTTAAAAATATCGAAGCCTCCTCCAAAATGACTTTGACACATCGACTTTAAACTATAAATTTTATTGATTGCATACCCGGGGCCTCCCCACGGCGGAGACATAAACAATACATCTGCTTTTATCGTCGGATAAATCGAAAAAAAGTCGCCGACCATAAACTGGATTTTGTCCTCAACACCGCATATCTTAGCATTATGCCGTGCCAACTTGATCTTCTCCGGGTCGATGTCAATTGCTATAACTAAACACAAGTTATTAAAACATTTATTAGACATTATGTTACATAATAATAATAATAATAATAATACCTTTTTTACATGTTTTGGCTAATTGAATGGCATTACCACCTGCTCCACAAAAGGGATCTACCACTATATTATTTGTACAACGTATTGCAATGTGGTAGCTTAAAATCTCGGGGCAAACCGAATGAAATCTCTCTGTAAAATAAAATATGATTTAAAAAAAAATTTAAAACATTTCCTGTTCACTAATTAGTGGCTTGTGAGTGCTAAAATATTAGCGACGAATAAATAGTCAAGGAATATTTCTAAATAATATAAATGCATATGCCTTACCCACTTGTTTCTATATAATTTTAATACAAATATATTATTTAAAAAAAAAATTACATGAAAATATCATATTATATGCAGTCAACGTGTTACATTTAATATAATATAATTACCTTCATCTAGTATAATGTCTTGATCGAAGTTTGAAAACAGCATGTATCTCATTTCCCAATATTTTTAACGTATTGGTTTTTGTTGATAGTGATTCGGTTATTTTGTATAGATTAATTGTTGTGAGTTAGTGTTGTTTTGAGTAATTGACTTTTGATAATGAATGTAAGAGAAAAATATAAAAAAAAAATTATAAAATTATTATTATTTATTACTATTATTAAATTTAAAATATATTTTATACATAATTATTGTTGTAATAATGCTTTTCCGGGAATTTTTGATAGGGTATTAAATTTTTATATCTTTCTTTTTAATTATATGTATCTGGATTATCTGTTAAATTCTATAATATAACAAATAACGTTAAAAACTATTATTAAAAAAAAAAAAATAATTAACTATTTATTTACAAACATTTTTTTTCCATAACTAATTTTAATTGTATGTTATTATGTTATATTTTTTAAGTCTCTAAAGAATTGTATTCAAAATATAAACAACAAAGCATAATATTCGACTTATTAATCTTGTTACTTAACTCAAAAAGTTCTAAGTATTAAAAATCTTAAAAAATTATTGTATAATATGCATTCAATTTCGGATATCATTATATTATTTAGAAAGTTGAAATTATTCTTAAATTTATCCACAAAATAGTTGTCAATTAATTGAATTATTAAATTTTACCCGAGAGTGCAACCGAGAAAAAGAAATGTTTAAAACTATTATTAAATTAAAAATATATTTTATATACATAATATTTGTTGTAATTTTCTGGGAATTTCTCATAGATAATTGGCTTTTGATATTTTCCGTTTTGATGGCATCCATCAGAACTACCTTTTAAATTCTAAAATAAAAAAAATAACTATAAATATTAAATTTGTTCTAAACTATTAATTTTCCATTCAAATAAAAATTGCTAAAATGTAAAAAGTTATTGAAATGTAACACATAATCACATAATAGTTTAGTTTACCTATATTTAAACAAAATAAATAAATAAATTTAATTTGTTCATCATCTCCAATAGCTGTTGTACATAATTTATGTTTATCCGAATAGAAGTAATCACTAGAGGTTTTATTTTCAACTACTGATTTGCTTCTAATTGGACGTCTATTATGCCTATAAAAACGTATGTAAAATTTAAAAGTTTAATATGGATGTAAATCAATTTAATATTTCTAGGGAAATAGGGTAAATGAGGGACTCTCCTCCTAAGTCCAAACTTATTAACTTTAAATAAATCTCCATTAAAATAATTTCTATTAAGCTGATAATAATTGGTAAGAATTTAATATTTATACCAACAGAAAAACAAAAATATCCAATATAAACATTTATTTTATTTTCAGAACTTGTATCTGAGTTGGAAAAAATTTTCTAATTTGACAGAAAAAGGTATTGGTGGAAAACGGAAAGCTCATTTTCGGCGGAAAACAGACGACATTCGTGTTGCATATAATATTAAAAATTGTTTTTTAATTCTTGTTAAAAATACTTACTTTTTATTGGCTACAAAGTAGGTGCACGCTAAAGTAATTTTTTTATCAAAAAATCTGCATTGGTTGCGGCCGTATATCACTTCTACCATTTTTCCAGACCGAGTAGTATAATTTGGTTTTTTAAAATAAATTAGTGTTTTTGATGGACGTCCATTTCGGAGTGTCGTTCATCGCTTTCGGATAATTACGATTCATTGTTAGTATGGATCCGCTTTACAAATAATCTGTGTGTATAGAAAACAAAGATGTGTTCTTTTTTGCACAGACTCGTTTGCGATCTTAGTACTAACGAAATGAAAATAAATATGAAATGAAAATAAACATGAAATGAAAATAAATATGAATTGAAAATAAATATGAAATGACAATGAGAAACAAAAATATAAATTGTGTTAATAATGTTGTTTGTTGTTGTCGTCATGGGCACACGATATTATAATAATTAGAACCTGACAACCGTTCATTCAGCCAAATATAATTTTAATTGTTTATAGTGTTAAGCCAGTATATTATAATATTGATATATGTTTGTTATTAATTATTATCGTAAGAGATTCATGAATAAATTTACTGTCCAAAGTTATTTTTCATTAAAAAAAAATGTTTCAATTTCTGTAAGGATAACTTACGAGGAATCTTGTATTCAATAGTCATCTATTATTTATTTTAATCCTGTAATAATGATAATAATATAATTCTTTTACTTATAATATAGTGTTCTACTATACTATCTATACTTAATAGTACCCTATACTGGCTACCGCACGGTATTCGTTAGTTGCGCCGAATTTGGGACTGCACTTTGGTATACCTGTATAATTATACATCAATTATACGTCATAAAAAAAAAATAGTTAAACCATATTATTATAAAATTGTCAGTTGATTTAATTTTAATAATTTTAGTTTATATAAATAGTATGGTTAATATAGTTATTATAATTTACAATTCGTTGTTAGTTTGATATCGGAGTCAATATGGTATAAATATTATCGATTTGTATGGCCATTGCAATTTGTATTGTACTAAATGTCATTGAGTATCAATTTTTTAATACCTATAAAAACTAAATACAACTAGGTAACCCAACACGTAAAAACAGATTATCAAAATCTAAAGTTACCAAACATATTTGTAAATTACTTATTTACCAAATGATCAACACAACTTATCTGTAACTCTATAAGTTCTAAAATCAATGGTAATAGACATTAATATTGTACACAAAATATGTTTTTTAGGAATTCTTCTTGATATTTTTCGGTGCATTTGACATTATTGACATACAACATACGACATGTATTACATCCAAATATTATATACCACTAAATTCGTATGCAAGAAAATGACATACAGCATATCCCGTGAGGATTTTAATGACGTCGTTGAACAGCATCAAAAAACAAACGAAGCGATGAATTATATTTTACTCGCCACCCATCACCCCAGTGATGTTGTATAGCTATAGAGGACACGCGCAATCATAAAAAGCCCAGGAATGTTTAGCAAAACTCACACACGAACATGTTGATACTTATATAAATGGGTATTCTTAATAATATTCGGTGTGTTTAGAAGTTAATGGCACAGACCTCAAACTCGTAAATAATTTAGGTGTATGCATTTTCGGTTACAAAATGAATCAGTACTCCTAAATTGAAGTATATACATTGTTCTTGATTAGTTTTTAACCGTGCATGAGCCATTTTAAAAATATGGTTAACAATTATGGTCTTTGAAGGTGTAAGAACATTATTTCTGAACAGTTAAACTTTTGCAAGCGCGTTATAGCGCTTTCTCAGGTTTTCGGCACTATTCTGTTTCAGAAAACCCGACTATGTAAACCGTAAAATTGTTTCCAGTTAAAAATTGTACCAAAACACTTAAAGTGAACTTTGACGGTTTTCCAATACGGTTCTTAAACCGTGGTGTTTGAACTATTTTAAAATTAACGATTATCAGGCACTGACATTGAACGTTAAAATTGCTACTCGAGTAACGCGCGCACTGCGAACATCGAAATCACAATAATGATTGCTCAACCCCATTTTATAGACTTTTTGATTTCAAGAGTTTGCAGGTCGCGCACTCTCACATGATACTTATCGCCTGTGCACGGTATATATACAGTGTATAGTGTTAACACGTATAATATGGTATATCAAATGAGAATATATGCACGTATATGCTATATATTGTTAATTTTGGTTTTAATAGTGTTATTAAGAACCATAAGGTAAACATTTTAAGACATATCCAAACCTTTACAAAAATAATTATATAATATATTAACTTCGACTTGGTAGCAAATTTAAACACTATATACAGTAATTACTAATATAGTAAATTAATTAAGAATTATTGTTTATAATTTTTGTATGAACACAGTAGTGTAAATAGCTAAAATCGTATGGTGAAAAAAAGGTAACCCTAGTCTCCAGATATTCTTCCCTTTACTATTAAATAATATAAATCTGTAGGAGAAAGTAAGGAAAATGTATTAAGTGTGTATAAATTTATAGGTATTGTATGCCACATAAATGTTTTAGAGGGGCTCGTTCAGATTTGGGGAGTTTATAAGCGCTCTATAATTGCATCGCTGTTTGAACACTTTCCTGATTAGTACTGTTACTTACTACTGACAAAAATCGTCATAAGTTATACACTTTATAATAATTTGCGTTTCATTATACATATTACGAATAAGTTAAATTCTCAAACCAGGTATGAACTAAAAAAAAACCCTTGGACGAGTCCATGTATGATTCTTTAAGTGTTCATAATATATATTTTGTTTGAGTGTAGTATAAATAGTTTAATAGCTTAGGAATTAAAAAATTATGTGACTATGAAATGCATTTGAGTTTGAAAAGCATTTTTTTAATGAAATATACCTACTATATTATTACCTAACTTATTAATAAATATCGTTGTAAACACGAGCGCACATTACGATTTCATATATAACATCATGTATAACACGGCGGCCCGTTGATTACATGTATTATTATTTACTTAACACATATTATATATGATAGATAGACTCGTAGATCGTAGCTTATAATATTATGTTGATAATTAACATAACCATATAATTATTATTCGTAATTTTCTCTTTCGTAACTGCTCTGGTGTAATACCCACGCTGTCTTCTTGTAAATTGTATATCAATTCAATTATTCGTGCCAAGTTAACCTACAGCGGAATAGAACATACATACACGCATAAACGCATAGTGCTATAATAGTCATTAGTAGAAAGTATAATATGTAGCAAGCACGTCGAAGTCTCGTGATAAAATCGTGTTATAAAACCTAATAGTTTTCTATGAGGATCAAATAATATCGAACTAATTACATCCGATTGTTGACAACTATTATTTATTTATTATTATGGTCCAATCATTGCAATGACAACAATTCCACCCATGTGTTATTATTGTAATTCTATAAATAGTTCTTGAATATTGCAATGTCAAAAAAAAATATTTTTATTACACAATATAATATTTGTAGATACTCATTATCGACAATGTAGTAATATTTAAAACTAATAAATCCTTATATTTTTTTATGGTATCTAATTATCACTGAATTGAATTAAATGTTTAGTATAGTTCATATTATAATGCGTGTTAGATTGTTTTTAAGAGCCACATCACGCGTTTTGTTATTTAACTTTGTCACTTAACTATAGGTATCCATAGGTATTTTTTTGCCGTCTCATCGACTATCGGAAAAATTAGACTTCTATATTTACTAACACTATTCTTTACAAAACAAAATTAATTTGACTAAAATGAATACAGCCGCAGCATCCTAAATAGTACCGCGTGTATTAATTTTTAATTATAAAATAAACGCCATACCCATATACCATTGATAAATGTATCATTGTATATATATATATATATATTGTGCAGCAGTTTTATTTTACGGTAAATTATTGTTTTACCGGAAAAACGACGTCATCGTTGTGGGAGGAGGCCGTCTCGGGCACACGACAGACTGTGCGCTGTCTTATAATAAAATAATAGTATATTAATTCCCTAATCTGCAAACACTATACGAAATTCGATTATACGCGACTAGTCGGTCGGAAAACTTTCGACACACACAAATCAGTTGTGACGAGTTTAGAAGATGACTGGAAAGAAGATAAAGAAGCTGTAGATGTTACACATATAATATACTACCTATAGTACTATTTATATATATTAGTATATATACTGTATATATAGGTATATTTGGATCACGAAAACAATTGCCAACGTCACTTATAAGTTTATTGCACCGCGTGTAAATACTAAATGTATTAAATATTATCTCAAAATATAATTTTTGTATACTATAAAACCACATCCAGCACAAAAGGTTTTCCCTCCATGGCTCCATCATTCATTTAAAAGTATAGTGGTTGTTTATGTGACCATCATTGGAGTATATGGTTTTTTTAAAAACAAAATTCCTAGGAAGACTTGTTTCCAATCATTATAATACATTTTATAAAAATTCCTTCAACCACGGAAACCCCTCCTTATCCAAACTATCCTCTCGCACATTACCTGACAACCCTTTTCGTACTTCAAACATAAATAGCCACGTGATGAAAAATTGTTAACTTATTTATTATATTTTTTTGATATGGATGATATAATTAAAAAAAGACCGCGGGAGTCACTGAATGGAGCTTTGGACCAGGAAATACGAGCAGCTGATAGGGAAAATCTGAATATTGAATTTGCAGTAACGGGATAGCCTAACGGCCGATAAAACCTAAAGAGAAGAAGAAGAAGAAGATAATGCACGATCAGTAATAAGAGAACCTTTGAGTCCGGAAACACAGTCGAGACAATCGGCCGTCACCGCACTATACACGATTTGATGCGGCCGGCCGGTAGCGCGTGCAAAAGTGGGCTTTCCCCACTCACCGCGTACAGGTCTGCGGCGGAGGCGGTAGGGGACCACGGCGGCGACAGGTCGGCGTGCACGTCGACGCGCGCGCGTACTCATCGGTTCAGTCGCTATCACACGGTGCATTCAGTCCGTACCATGAGGCGCGCGTGGCCGCCCGTTTACCGTCCACCGCCGCAACAGAAAGTCGTCTCGGCCGCAGCGGCGCCGCAGATGCAATCGCCGACGACCGCGGCCGCGACGCGTTACCGTCGCGAATCCGTAGCGGCCGCCGGTGCGTGTTACGTTATCGCCGCGCCGTGTTCGTGCAGTCCGCCGTTGACCGTCCGCAATGGTCAGCAACAGTACTCGGCGTACCACCAACACCGCGGACCGCCGCCGCCTTTGCCCGCCCGGAACGGCGGTGGCTGTCCGTACCGCTGTTGCGCGGACGGCCGCCCGCTAAAGTCGTCTTCCCACCCGGCGGCGATGCGGTCGCCGCTGCAGCGGCCGCTTCAGCAGCAGCAACAGCAGCAACAGCAACAGCAGCACCAGCAGCAACTGGAACAGCAGCAACGGCGGTGCGCGTACGTCAGGCCCCGGCCGTCCAGGTCGCTGGAGAACCTACTCCGGGTCGTCGAGCTGGACGAACCCGTGGCGCCGGTCGGCCACCGCGGTGTGTACGAAAAGAGTTGTCACTACGGGAATCCCAGACGGAAGTTGAAGGTGCCGGGCAAAGAGAACAGGCACGCGTGGAAGCGCCGGTCGATGGAGAGCCTCCTGTCGGCCCGCGACGTCGCCGACAAAAGCTTTGAATTCTTCCGCCACGTAAGACCACTGAACTGCGTTTACTATAATATATTTCTACGATTATTTACGCTGCGTCAGAAAAACGAGAAAATGTTATTGGGCACGTATTATCATATTATATATCTGCAGGCGGGTGGCCAGCGAGAAGAGACTTGCGGGCCACCAAATATATTAATAAAATATATATGGAAGAGCCAAAATGTAAAAAAAAAAGTTCATACATAAATATAAAAATACAAAAATTCATATTAAAAAATTTTTTTGTAAAAATGTTATGATATAAGATATGAGCCGCAAAAGTCTATGACTCGAGTCGCGGTTTGGCCACCCCTGATATATATAGCCAGTAGCGTGCAGGTGAACTTGGTTTTTTCGCAGATGCTAATATATTCCACCAAAAACCCGATTAAGTCAGTCGCTGTCATATTTTTAACTATACCCAATAAATATACTAAAACACTAAATTATTGTAGGTGCATCGGTTACGTTATCGTTCTCAATCGCCCCATATCTTTAAAAAAAAAAAAAATTAGACGGCCACCTCTCGACACTTTGCCACTGAATTTATGTAGTCATAGTACCGAATTATTTTAGACTTTTTGGTTTTTCGCCATAAATTGACCGCTATGCCATTACATCGACAAACCGTAAACATTTATTTTTCCAATATTATAAATACTTTTTCCTTGGATACAAATCAGACACCTCTATGATCTAAAATATTATTGTTGTCGTGTTTGTCTGATTGTCGTTTAAAATGTGTCAAAGAAAAATATTTGACCAAATATTATGTTCTATTATTATACTCACTATTATACGAGTAGGTCAAGAAGTATTATACTGTTTTGAATATTAAATTTTTATCACTGCGTTATTCTGTATTGTTTGTATTAAAGTATTCTGTTTTTACAAAAATATTCATGAGTGGAATTTTCATGAAAATATGAATAACATATACTTATAGGGTTGACATTTATATCCATTAGTATGTTTCTTTTGGATTTTCATTTTTGACATTGGTTAGTGATATTTACGAATCGCTTCAAACAATAAAAATTATTATTTTCTTATTTTGCATAATATTTTAATTATGTACTCGTGAATCATATTTATTGTAAATATATCAATAAACACGATAAACACATGTTTTGAGGTATAATTTAACATAAGTAATATAAAGTATTCTCAGTGGGGCCCAGTATTTCATTATATGAAATTAAAATAAAATAAATAAATAAAATAAAAAAGTATATTATAAAAAAAAATATTTTTGAAAACTTTTTGTCGTGTTTTGAAAATTTGAGAGTTATTTTTAAACTTATCCTTACCTCTATGATTTACAATTAAATTATGGGAGACTATTAGCATAATGTCGCGTTAATTATACTTGATAATTTAAACTCCATAAATTAGTAATTTTTTTTACAGGCGAAAGAAATTTATTGAAAATTCTACACGTTTTTTGAGATAAACATTATCAAAACTGATTTAGTATTAAATACTATATATTAAAATTTAATTTTAATATTAAATATAATGTTTATCCTGATTTTATTTATTTTAATATAAGAAGATGCTTCATTTTAACTTCAATGATAGTTGGGAAATTTATTATTTATTTTATCATATTTTTATTGCATACCATTTTAAGATATTTTATTGGTATGATATGCATTTTTGTTATTTTTTATTGAGTATAAATCTTGGCCTTAATAATATATAACACGTTTTTTTTTTTTAATGCTCTCCGTCTATCGTGGTCATTTGACAATAAATTGGTTCTATACCCAATAATAATAAATGATTTTCTGTCACAAATCGTAAATTGTTCGTTATACGTAATATTGTCATTTCAAAGATATGCTATATACAGTTTTCCGTGACATTACGAGTTTATATTAACGTATTATCCCGTTTAATTCATTTCCGTATGCTTCGTATTATCGTTTGAATTTGGTATTAACGATCCGTAAAAGTGGGATGATATGTTAACTTTGTTGTTCCGTCTACTGTACACACTTACCGTATTTTTATGAAAATATTTTTACCCGACACTAATTGTTTAATCTTTTTCTTTTAAAAAATGTGACTGTTTCAATCACTTTCATTTCAAGTTGACGATAATCTTGTATGGTTCTGTTGTAATATCTATTAAATTATTAATTGTCGATGGACTTTTTAAACTACCATAATATCGTCGGGTGGTGATGTGGATGCATTCACAATTAAGAACTTTATTACACTGATCATGTTTCAGTTGATTGGTATTATTTGGATTTGATTACGTTTATGTAAAACTATATTATTATTATTATTATGATTAACGTTTAATATAGTTTAAAAATTATACCGATTCTGATTCGTTTAAAAATGTTAATTTTTTACGTATTATCAATTATTTTTATTATATATAATAAAAAAAGCGATATATGTTTATTATTTATGGATAATAACTACTTTACCTTAGTATACAGTGTATATATATTATAATAAAATATTACTAAGCGGTTTACGCGCATGCATCATTTTACTTCTTATTCTCTAGGCTGTTTTGTCTTTAGTCCCGCTAAATTTGTACCTTACTCAATTTTACCGTTGTCGGCCACGATACATAATGCCTGTAGGTATATCTGTATCTGTATTAGGTACGCGCCTATAACTATGTATATTATATTTTTATATTTCTATTATCTATATGTATTTTGGTATATTTAATAATACAAAACAATAAAATTAAGTCTATGTTTGTTATGTAACTATTTTGTCAAAATTTTACCTAAATTTTCCAAACATATTTATATACATAATATCAGTGATACACAATGTGGGTACTATGGTCACATTGAGGATATTTTAATTTTGAGAGGATTGTTAAGAGACGGTGAATGTAGATTTTTCTTCAATTTATTTTAGTATGCATAAAAATACAACTATTTACATTTTACATTAGTTAAATTAAGTGAAAGATCATCAGTTTTTTAATAGATGTTCATATAAAATATCGCTATGGTTTTTTTTTGAGGGGGGAGGGGGTGTTCGTTTTCATAATCCTAGTCATTTGATTTTTAAACACATCGTTTTCGCGTTCACAAGTGTATATGCTTTAAGTAGTACCTACTGGAAATCGATGAAATTCTGGACGTGAATCTAGATTTACATAGCTAACTGTTTTTGTGTAATTATCTGCATCGAGTGCGTATTGTTGTACTTTTACAAAATGATTCTTGAACAACTTCCGCCAAATAAAACGTCGCCTGTATTCGGAGGTTAGAATGCGTCGGGTGTCTCGTAAATGTAGGATATACAAGATCATTAAGTTCTATGATAGTTCCTTATAGTAAAAGACTGTTTCGTACACCTCTACGACCGTTATTTAGAAATTATAATTCAATATACGTAATATTGTATTCATATTATAATATGGGGTAAGCTTGGAAAATCCGAGGAAAACTTTGGTAAAATAATCGCGTAACGCGCTCTGAGATAATTATCAGTATAACATATAAATATTAAATATTATCGCGCATTATTATTGTTCGTTTATAAAAGTCTCCGCGCGAGTGCCGACAAATATTCGCATTTTGATGTGTAATGTAACTGTAATGCACTGCAAGTGTGTCGGATGTTACTGTATCATTCGGTTCAAGGCGCAGTCGATTATCCAACGTTGTCGGAAGGTATTGTGACGGACATCAAAGGATGTTTGGTTATTAATTATGATTGTTGTGTATGTGTGTCCGACTGTATACAAGCACGTGTCCTATAAAAACACTTCAACTTAATACATTGCGTAAACTAAATGATTTATTTATTGTTAATTAAACATATCTGAATTTGATTTACCTAAAAGGTATGTATAATAGTTACATATAGCGGATAGAAACATATTTTACCAATCCTGTAGTGTAATATTATATTATATAGGTACCATATATAATTATATAATGTATTATTATAAATTATTTACAAAATATATAATATAGTATGGTTCATATATCAAGTTTTTGTTTAAAACAACACAGATCTTCTTTAAATGCATTCTTTCTTCGGTAGATATTTTTTTCATTTACGTTTTTTCATTGCATATGTTACTCTCTGCAATTCTGCGTATATAGTTGTCCATATCTATATTATTATACATACATAAAAAATACGTTTGCGCATAAAACAAGTTTTCCGTACATTATCGAAAACCATTCCGGTAATATACTCCTGACGACGATATGAGTGACCCGAGCACTTTCGCTGTTGTCTCGACTCTTAAAGGTTGCTGTGCGTAAGACGAATTCTTAAGAACCGGAGTAAATGATTTTATGCATATACCTATATGTACATAAAAAAAAGAAAAAAAAACGGTGCGTGCAGATTTAAAAAAGAACGACATTGTTGGTTTTCACTTTTGGAAACTTGTTTTTGTCACACATATACACAATATTATATTGTATACGACTAAACGGTGCCCGTCTGCTGCAGTCAGCGTCGAGGTGTAAGTGCACTTAGCTTTTATTAAACTACGTGTAAAACGTTCCGGGTGGAGACGAATCGTTACAGATAAGGGAAATAGAAGAAAGGTCAGGTCACAATATCATTCCTACTTGGCATTACGCGTTTGAAAGCGTTCGATTATTCACTTACATTTCCATTACATGTACCTATAGAAATCATATGCCTGGGTAATGATATTACTATTGTATACATTGCGGTCGTGTAAATGTAGGTGAAACATAATATACAATATGAAGTATGTTCACTATGACTAATACGGGCTGTCATCAAGGCCGAGTTGTGGTGCTGTAGTGTGTGCATAAAAGTTATCACGCGGATGAACAATAATTAACGACGGCGTAGCGGTATTATTAAAATGGGCTTTTAGCGTCGAAAATTAATATTAAAGTAGAAATCTGGTTCAAAACTGGTTGATCGTTAAAACGTATTTATTAAATCGTTAGGTTTCAATAACCCTTTTAGAGTGCATTATTAATAAAGAAATGTTTTCGCATTTCTAAAAAAAAAAATTACATTAATATAAGAGATCCGATTTGAGTGCCTACACTCATTATTTTGAAAAGTTTTAATTTTATTTATATATGTATAGATTTTTATTTACATAATTAAATGTCAATGAAAAACAATATTTTTAAGTTTTTACTTTTTTGAATGATAAAATATCCATTAAAAACAGATAAATCTTAAAATGTTAATTAATACGGAAAAATATGTGCCAAAAACATTGAAATTTAAATTCAGACGCCGTATCATAAATTTTTATCGAATTAGATTTATTATACTTAATTTATGAACACATTTTGTTAATGTATATGGTCCTGGCGAATGCTGGTTTTTAATATAAAACATATATGTAATGTTTAGAAAACATTAGATTTAAATAGTAAATTTAATTTGTTGTTTTTTATTTTTTTTTTTATAGAGTTTAACATACAATTAGTGAATGCTTTTAGCAATTTTTTCTTTTTACTAAAATTGTGATTGGCTGTATATTACAAGTATACTATACAAGAATAGAAAAATAATTTATTATTATTTTACTTTTGTTAAATATACTTTATAAATCAGCTTTATCTATGTTTAAATCATACAAAGTTACTTAGCATAATAATTTTAATATTACCTACATTATTAAGTTATTTACACTATAAATAAAAATCTAATGAGTTATAAACATAGGATTTTTTAGAAAGTTTTAATAATTATCTTGTATATATATTATATTCATGTATACTTCTATACAGTAGTCTTGTAGTCTTCTCAAGAGATAATTATGATTAACGCTACTATTTTCTCAATTATGTTAATATTCATTACGTTTAATAGTACTTAGTATATTATATTAACATTACATAGTATTATGTAGGAATTTAATATTAAATTTAAATATTAAATATGATATTATAACAAACTGCTATTAAAAATTGTAATTAAAAATACATTTTAACAACGCTGGTACAATTCTAGCGAATAACTGAGAAATAAAACTTTAAACTTACCATTCGCAGGCTCTCAGTCTTCGTACATGCCTATTACATTGAACCGTTAGATTATTTGGATGTTATTAGTAGACGAGAAAATAAAATAATCTAGTCCGCTTTATACACGTGTATATTGTATATGATATGGCACCAATTTATATTCTTAAATTACGTCGTTTTAACCAACTAGTTTTAATATGTTAGTAGTTAGTATTCAATATTTCAAAAATAATTATCATTTTAAAATATATTTTTTTTCATTTTATACGAGTATGGTTGATGGATGCAACCGTTCAATCATTAATTATTTTGCGTGCACATTTAATGGTTTGTGGCGGTAAATTTTATTATTTTTCTTTAAATATACAATCTATATAACTTTTTAGTTACATTTTTTATTAGCTTGACCAAATACCCATTGGTGATAATTTCTTTTTGTTTTTAATTTATTAATTTCGATTGACTAATAAATCTACGGTGCTTCAGACGTTACGGAGGTTTACCAAGAATTTCATTTGCAATGATTAAAAATTAAAAATACTTGTTATGCCTAAATTTTCACTCTCTTTTGATAATCTATTCGTTTTTTTCACGAAATTTAGACTATATTGTATGTTTTATGGTTATTGAACCAAACTTAAATTGTTGGGTATATGTGCGTCGAGCGCGTATGATTAATTAGTTCTAAATCCTTCACTGTTCGTGTGCATATAGATATCGTAAATTAAATTCTTTTTATATCTTAATTTAAGCCATAAAATACTTTTAATAATGTTTACATGCAATTAGTAAATCATTATTCATTTATCATCCTTATCAATTTTTAGTGTTACCGTGACCGTGACTTAGAAAAAATACAACATTAATAAGATAAAATAATTAGTAACAAATGCAAAACTGACGTTTTTTTGGAAACTCCGTATCGAAGTATGATAATATTTTAATATTATGGTTATGAACGTATGCAAAGCGAATAAATTAATAATAAAAATAAATTTATAAATCGCATTTTTCCTTACGATGGTGTGAAACGTTCGGTTTCTCTGTAGCAACGGCTAGTCGTAAACCGACTGAACTCTGCTGTTTTACCGCAGTCCGCTGCAGCGAAACCCTATCTTAAAGACTATTTTACGTATCAGTTACGTACTGTGCATATTGTCTTTAAATGAGCAGATACAACCATGTCAGGTATGGATGATTGCCAATCCAAGATTATACTCTAATATGATAGTATTATAATATCCAATTTATCCGTGTTTAGTCGTTTGATACTTTAAAGTAATATTATTTATTTATTATTTTTTATCATCATAATCGCACGATAGATGCTATTACTGTCATGTATTGACACTTTTGCCGTTTAACGCATAAATAAAACGCATTGAAATACGCGCATGTTGGCTATAGTATGTAGAACAAGCCGTCGCCGTCGATTTGTTTTTACGGTCGACCGACTTGTGCACAGTAGTTTACGATGGTCAGACTTTTTTTATTATTTTTTTAAAAAAAATGAAAGAGTCGCTCTTGAAACGATACGAATATATTATATGTATATCTATATTTACTATAGGAAATGGGGTCGTCGAGTTGTTTCCAATAAACGCCTCTCTGCATAGGTACATAATATTATTATAATTTATAATATATAATATATCAGCGATCAGGGGGCGTGTGAGTGCTGAACCAGCTGCATGCAGTTTTCTCGCAGGTTCGACCCAGCAGTTCCGTGAACAGTGAACACTTATAAATATCATAATTTGTACCTACCTTGCGGGATGCGCACTTAAAACAGTCTACTCACGCAGACTCGGCATATTATATAATCGATAGCCACACACGCTATATAATGATCTGCAATGTTCGATTCAGAAAAAAATAATGTAATAGGACTCCGGTAATACCGTAAAAACGGAGTTCATTCTTCATAGCACCTTAGTGCACCTCATATTAGCGTGAGAGTCTTTGCACATGTAATACTTCCACTACCCTCAAATAATGTGTTATCACAAACCATAACAAATATTCTATAAATTAAATTATCATATTATAAATATCAAATGTTATAAATCATCAAGAATATTTAGTTACGTCGAAACCTGAAAAATTAAATCGATTATCCAGTAACCACGTATCTCCCCCAGTCATCCCCCACAAGTCAAGCACTAATAGTATATTAACGGCGAATAGTATTAGATATTTTCACACAAATATAGTATACACTTATAGCTGCGCGTAATTATGAGATATACGAATCGTCGACGTTTCGGTTTAAAATGCGATTTTCACGCATAGCACGCCGACGATCACAACCGTTTTATTTATATATATATTATAACGTAGCCGCGTAGGTGTGTGTATTGTATATTGCGCGTTGTACAGAAATGCACGCGGTTTTGGTGCGAGCGGACTAGAAACTCGCGGTACCGTGACTGACGCCGACGACCAACCCCGTTCGGTCGAGTGTGTAAGAGTCATCGTGGCCTGCGGGCTCACGGCATCATTGTTTTCGAATACAAAATAAAATATGAAATAAAATACGATATTATACACTCTACAGGTATAAATTATATTGTAGACAATAATGCACGACGAGATATTGTACCATATTGTTCTCATCACTGCGTTTCGCCGTGTATATACCTACATGGTATAATAGTATTATAATTGTATGTATACGATTTGGCGTGTACACAATTATAACAATAACCGCGAATCGTTGGGGGTGAAGTGTGTAGGGCGATGGACGGGTATAGACCAATGAACGGATAATAATAAATAATATCGGTAGGTACTTTACAGACTTCATGCATATACATTATACATGTATATTATACTCGGCCGTTTTGAAATATGGAGATCTAAAAGAAAACAAAATCTTGTATTACTAAATGAATGTAATAATAATGATGTTGGAGTAGTTGGTATATCACGATAATTATTGAATGTGGTGCGAGTGACCCGCGAGTATATCGAAATGTTGTACTTATATTCATTTAACTAGTATAACAGTTTATAATACAGCCTCGTCGATTGACGATTTAATTTGACTCAATTTGTCGACTTAAAAGTGTTACGACCAAATTGTACATAATATACATCTTTATATATATATATATATACGAAACGAAATCAAATCATAGTCCATGTAATATGATGACTGCATATTATTGAGGAATTCATATTAATATTATTGCAGCTTATATAAATTGAATAAGTTATTAACACAGATTCATGACATTACTCGATTGCCGATTTACCTTTAATTTATAGAAGTCGGTAAAATGGCAGACTTTGCACTGTATACAGTTATCACCAAAGAGGTCTGCATTTACAATTTATTTATGGATATATGAGCTGAAATGTGATGGAAGACATTTGGATCTTCTGTATTGCTATTCGTTTCTTGTCAATAACGAACATTTCAAATTGTTAACAACCTCTTTGATAACTAAAGCAGGCAATTTTCCGGGCTTCTAAAATAATACATTGTGTGGGGGGCGGGCTATAGTAAGTTGGCTGTCCATTGTATCATATCTGTGTTAAATCGTACAACATTATTTGTCATGTTGACGTTACCAATATAATATTATATACTATACCAAGTGTACTTACACATTATGATAAGACTTCGTTTAATGATATCGTCTATTGTAATCGTCATTTTTAATGTGTCGTTTCTATCGTTTCAGCCGACTACAACGACGGCAGCCATCGGCGGTAACAAGGCGGCCGGGGCCAACCACACCGGAGACGGACTTCTGGATGGCAGTGCGTATAACAGCGACCAAAACGGCAAGCCCAGGTTCATTGCAGTCACCCGATTGGAGGACGTGCAGGCGGTCCGGTGCGCAGAATTTCACCCGCACGGTTCCGTGTACGCAGTCGGATCCAATTCAAAAACACTCCGGATATGCGCTTATCCAAAAGTGACGGATATCAGGTCAGTTAATCTCTCTCTCTCTCTCTCTCTTTCTCTTTCTATTTGCCCAACTTGACCCGTCTCTCGTCCTCAGTTCTTCGACAGACAGATAAATAATATAAATAATAAATACAGATAACTCACGCGAACCTCCGCCGACACGCACTTGTCTCTATAATCGACACCGCTCGTTTATGCGTCTTATTTCATCTTCTTTCTGTACCCCCTTCCTTCGTTGTATATACACCTATACAATGTATATACATATATATATCCTCCGAGAGCATCATTCGACACGCGCCGCCGCCAAACCATTGCGGCGGTATCGATTACCATTATTATATACTATTATGTTACTCTTAAACTACAGATATATATTATTATCGTACTAAGTTTATTAATTTAATTTCTCCGGAATTGCCGCTGTTGTTATATTGTTACTCGGGACTACTTATTTATATATCTATGTTTATACCTACGCTCAAAGAAATCGGAAACAATTATTGTAACTCAGCTTTCACAAAAGTATATACAAATATTAAATATTTTCGAAATATATACTTTTCGATTATGATATTGCATACTACTCTTAGCATATTTATACTTACCCTATTTAGTGTCGTATTTTTGTGTGGAAGTGTGGGAAATCTTTGCAGGAGAACGAAAAGTTTGGAATACGTTTTTGTTGTTTTTTAAATCGATAAACAGTAGGTACATATTAAAATCACGATTTACTCATGTCCTTATAGTCCTATATTAATATTTATCATTGTTGCGATGTCTATTTTCCTCAATCTATACTATGTTATTATTAGAATATATGCGTATAAAATGTGTGATGGAATATTTTCGTTAGTATGAAAAATTAAGTGTATATATTTACACTTTTTTTCTTTGTTATTAGATATATCTGTTTTCTTTGTTTTAGATAAAATATGTTATTTAAATGTTTAAGTACCTACATAATTCTTGAACTGAGTTATTCGTACAAAACGTGCTGTTTAGCATGATTTTCCTACATATCTTAACTGTTTATTGATAAAACAATTTTCTTTCTTAACTTCGATGTAACTCAACTAATCGATAATAATATATTAATATATTGACTCAAAATCGGTTAACTAATTTAGATTCAGTATCTTAGAGTGAGAAGTATATTCGTATTTCGTATAAAGGTATTACCTATACGAAATTAGTTGGATTATAGTTTTCAACCATTTACAGAATAAATTTATTTTTTTTACAATTTCAGGCATGCACTACGTTTTATACTTTTATACTCGTACATACGTCAACCGCAGTCGTTAAAATTCCGTGCTGGTCGATATTAGTTATTACTTAAAGTAATAAGTGCCTAATATATCAACAGTATTACGTGCATAAAATATAAATATTCCTTTAAAATTCGTTTGGAAACTATATAAAAAAACCTTTTAGTACTCGGCAGCCTTCGAGAGGCGAAAGATTACTAGCAATAAACAGTCAGTGTTTTTATAAGAATAAAATTTATAGCACATTGTACTTGGCTGCTGCATATTAGAGTTTCTGATATTATTATTATTATTACGATTATTGTTGTATTTTATTGTTCGTACGCGGCGTGTGACCGTTGCACAAGTTTTCGAAACACAAAATCCGTACGATCCGTCGTGTCTCGTGACTTATAAAATCAGAACTGGTACACTTTTCGTACACTGCATATACATTATATTATTATACTGTAAGCAAATGGATCCATTGAGTAATACAAAACGTACCTATATACAGTTGTATAGAGGTATATATTATTAATTTACATTCAGCATGACGCCTACAACGCACAAATGGTGTTTATAAACGTCGTATGTGTATAATGTATTATAATTTATAATTTATAATTTAAATAATTGTGTATAGCGGCTTGGTTTTTTAATTTACTCGTCTCAAGACAGCATGGGATTATAGTGTCATGCAAAGTATAGTTACAATATAATTTATTCACATGATAATGATATCGCTGTAATATAATAGATTACAATAATATTATAATGTTTTCTATTCGTGTACTATTAAGAATATTTTTGATTCAATATTTTCCATGCTGAATATTATACATATAAGTATTGTTTTTATTACGATTGTATACTTTAAATTCGATATAATATTCTAAAAGAATACGGTGATTATGTCCACAATATGTCTCAAAACGCGGTTTGTATACGAGCGACGAGCGTGCGTTGTATAATATAATAAAGTTAGTTTTAACCGTTTTCTTAGTATAGCAGCTATATAGCTGTATAAAAAAAGTAAATAATTGACAATTATTTTTACGGTATATAGTTCATGTGCAGTTAATCTTCGCGTTCGTACATACGTTGTGGTTTGATTACAATATCAACATGTAAGAGATAATTATTTGGTTTACCACAAATATCTACGAAGTAAACCGAAACACATAATTCCTTTTAATATATTTTATTGTTAATATTAACGTTATTTTTATTCGGTAATAATCGTAATCCACGTACAATAAAGGTGAAAAATTAGTTATTCGTCGACTTTTTCTTTTTATTTACAAACACAATTGTAATTGTATAAAGTGCCTAATGAAATATAAAAATAATTTAGGTATGTTTATTATGACTTGCATTTATTTTTTTTTTTTTTTTATAAATGTCATAAATTATATAATATTTAAAAGTAATTATATTTATTTTGATTTTCTCTTATAAGCTCATTAAAGTATGCCTTAAATAGGAAATACGTATATTATATAGTTCTCGTGTAATGTTTATAACCTAAATGTTGTAACTACATCATATAATATGATGGGTCATAAAAAGCCCGCTATTATATGTTTCTTATATTTTAGTGTCCAAAGAAACCTAACGTTATTTACAATCAATTAATATATATATATATAATAGACTCGTCCGGTTTGTAGGCCATAGCCATAGTCATTTACTCAATGATTTGTTCAGTAATGATCCAGCAAAGAAGCATAAAAGAAGAAATAGAAAAGCCCCTTCAGTGATCAGTAAAGCAGTCTGATATTTATAAAATTATGTATTATATATGTTATATATATATTTTGGCGTTTAGTCGTTATTGAAAACTGAGTGAAAGCTATTATTGCTTACGTTAGTCTAATGACTTAGATTGTGTCATTTTTTTCTTTTCAAGTATCGTTCATTTGGAAAAAAATGTTTTTCACGAGCGATGTGATTTATTATGATTTATGTTCGTCGTTGTAAAATTCCATTTTGTCGATTTGCCATAATCCAAAATAAACTATTTGTACTTTCTCAAATTGCTGCAAGGTGAAAACTGTTTATAATTTACTTCTCCATATAAGTTGAAGGTGTTAAAAAATGCATGCAATAATAACAGATAAGTTCACAATTATTGCAGTATAAGTGCGGTAATTGAAAATATATAATTATTGTCGGGCAAAAACTTCACATACACACGCCACATTTATACTATAATATATGTTTATGCGCACTGTTGTATAATAATCATAAATCATAAATATTGTGCATTATGTCATATGACGATCGGATTCTGATTACTGTCACCTACGTACGCTTATTATTTGTAAAAAGATCAAAGAGTTTTTCGTTTTCTTAATAATATTCAGTAATTTGTATAAATTACTAATATTCTTCTTTATTAGGTTTGTCTCGGAATCGGGGTTTTCAGACTTGAAACGTAACGAAGGTAACATTTCTTTCTAATTAATCGAATCACGGATAAGAAAAATTGCCCGGTTGACGGTACCTATTACCTACACACAACTGACAGCGTAATATAATTTTAACGGGTTCTGTAATTACAAATAGATCGTAGCAGTGTTTAAATACTTTTAAAATAATTGTAGTCGTTGACTTGTCGTTAAACTGGTATAAATACAAGTAATCCAATGTTTCTATATTATAATAGCCATGTAAGATTTTGATCTTTTCGTTTTTCAATTAAAATGTTCTTTATAGCCAATATTCTATCTACTAAGTATGTACTTTTATTCGTATATTTTGATTACTTATTACTATAAACCTTTTAATTATTAATAACAGTTGAACATGTAGAGATGTTTGAAGGAAAAAAATCAAAATATTTGTTGAAAATAATTTAATATATAACTTTTGAATTTATAATTTGTATACTTTTAGAACCAAAAGTTATTTCGGGTTTTTTTTGTGGTCGATGTACACGATAAGTTAAACGAATAAAAAAAATATATCAATTATTATGATTTATAGAATTTAGGCTTTATCCTTTATAGTGAATATTATTAAAATAATAGATTCGTGAACCATATAACGGTAGATATGTTACATATTCATAAGTTATGATAATGTGTTGAGAAATTCTACCAGTTTAACAAGTATATTGGCTACTGAGTCATTTTGAACTCTATACATTTAAACAATATTGTGCTAAAAAAAACAGTATTTACACCATCGTGATGATATTCGAGTGGTGTAGCGAATGATATATATATTTTTTTTGCCGACACGTTATTTACAGTTTTTATCGTATTATATATCTATATACCCATTAATACTATCTAGTCCATATTCTATACAGCATGTATATTTTTATATTCACTGTGTTTCTTTGTTCTTCTGCAGTGGTTATGATGTTAGGGTAGCCCATATAGAATAAATATTAAATTAGTATATTATTTAGCTATAATTTATAAGATTCGAGAAATGCTTGTATAGTTCTAATAATTATATTGATACCTATATGTCTCTTGTCTTTAAACTTTAATATCGGTATGTTTTCAGTGTAATTCCATTATAAACACGCTACTTATAGTTCCATTATATTGTTATAGAATGTATCCCTATAAAATGTTGAATACGACACTATCTAGCAGCGCGTTATGTAATTTTTTTTTTTTAGTCACAAAACCGTTTCCTTAGTATATGTTTCCCATAAACCGCCCCGAGCACTTGTATTTTTTAAATTTATTTCCGTGTCAAATCCTATTTGCTTACAATAACATATTCAGATAGTGGTCCTCTGGTACCCGTAAAAATTATCTAATAACGCGTTTTGGAAACTGCCAACTCTACACGCTATTTATGGGTACTCTTTAATATAAAACTACGTATACGTCATCCACTTAACGATGATAACTGTGGCGTAAAAGATAGTCTTATAACGTTGTTCAGCTGCTGGTCCAACGGGTCGTAATAGTCTTGTTGTCGTCCTTCCGGAGACTGCCGAACACCACATCGCATAATATTTATTTTATATAGTAGCAGCATTGGCGTAGGTAGTTTTTTCTCTTATCGTCACGTATCGTCAAAATGTCAAGTTGTATTGTGTAATAATAACGTAACGATAAATATTATTTGTTCGTGCCTTGGGGCGGTGTTTAATATTGTATATAGGAACGAAATAAAAATCACTTCCTTCCGGACCATTCGACTTCGACAACTCTGACATTTAAATATTGCCTTTCACTAATCGCGTTTTACTGACTCGCAGTATATACTATATATTAATAATATAATATATTATTATCATATACGTATGTTGTACCAATACGTATAATATCGCTGACTGAACAGAGTTTATGATTATATGTTATCGTTAAAACACAACCAACCGTAGTGGTAACATCGAGTTGAAAAAAGAAGAAAAAATAAACATCTAATTAAAAAAAAAATTGTTTTAATGTTTTCCGTCACTTTCGCTAAATCGTTATACCAGCGTACCTTTCTGCCTAACATTATACGGTGTATTACCGACTATTATCATTTAAATCACACGCGAGCGTACGTATGTAAATATATATATTTTGCAAGTTTGATCGGAGTCAGAGGTCTTGTCAGTGAAATTAATGAGTTTTGTATAAATATTATGAAAAATATCATTAAGTACACATTTTGTTTGACTCTTGTTATGAAATATAATATATATCTTTTTCGTTGTTTGTTCGCGCATGGCCGGAGACGTCCACGCATAATATGTGATTATCTCGTTTATTTTCGTACTCGCTAAATTTAACTCTATCATTACGTATTGAATGAGTGTGATTATGGCACGTCCACGGCGATTACACGGGTCATGTAAAATTAAATTATTAGTTAGGTATTATATTTGTTTTAGAACATATACACGTGATTTTGTTTACTTTCCGTTACGGTAAACTGTGTTGAAAAATCAATATTAATAAATACGATGCTGTTCAAAAAAAAATAATAAGTTTAGCATAACAGCGAGCCTCGGGAATTAAGCCCTTAGCAAAAGTATAGGTATAACTTATTCTCTCTCTACAAAGACCTAGCTTACAGTTATTAATTTAAAAAAAAATCATCTACCAAAATCAAAAACAACGACGGTATAATCGATTTAAATTAGAAACGACTTGAGAAAATAAATTAAGTCTATAATTATCTAAATAAATCCTACTGGTTATATTTCTGTTATACACCATTAACGCAACTTCACGCATATTAATCAAATAAATCTAGCTATAATTCTTGCAATAACGATTACTACATGTACAGTAAAATTATTTAAATCTTAAAATTTATATTTATTTATTTTTTCATAGACATGCTTATTTTCGTTTACATTTTATAACCAGGTTTTCACATAAAAACGGTCCAATGACATTTTACATGCAGTTAGAAAGTTCGTAATATTTGTGTAATTTGGAAAACTACTTAAATTAAAAACCGTAAAATACTATTTGATATACCGTAATGTTGAACTTCATAGCGAATAGTAAAAAAGATGCTTCATAATATGTTTCATATAAAAATATTGTTTAAATTACATACTACCACCTATTGATTTCGATTCCGGTTTTTATGACTATGTTATTAACTATTATTAATTATATATATAATGGAATTTCGTGTATATTTTACAGTAGATATATTATTATTATTATTTTTTTTTTTGGTACACGCATTTTGTAGGATTTAAAAATATTAGCCCATTTTATATCCTTGTTAATTAAGTTTTATCTTTTTATTAACCTAATCTAACTATTATTATTTACTGATATATATATATATGCTATTTCAGTTAATACATTTTTACTTGTATAAACATTATACGACTAATAATTATTATATATTATAAACTTAAATTTCCGTCATAAAAATTCTGACAATTCTCTCCGTTTAGCTACGATCGCGTGTTCTTGTTTATCGTGAATTTTAAAAGAACATTTTTGTAAAATTTTAATTTTTTTTTTATTATTAATTATATCAAATAGATCGAAAATATGGTATAGTATATGTACTATTTATTAAAAGTATATATGTTTTGAATATTATTTACATGTATAAATAAAATTAATGACAATTTTAAAAGTGTTATTGGAAGTTTTTTAACGAAGTAAATTAAATATGTATAGATTGTATACAATTATGTAAGTTACAAGAATATATTCATTTTTGTCGTTTTAACAATTCGTGATTATACTATACTTTGAACATGCACAATTCGTTTAAATTACATTAACGGTGAAAATACCGTCACCGAGAGAAAGAATATATAAGTAACATTAGGTATAGTACGTTAAAAATGAAATAGATAGGTATACATATAATTATATTTTTAATTTACAGATGTCCCATTTAAAATTGTGAAATATTAATTTGAAACATCGATGTTATGTGACTTATTATTTCTCATATGGTTAATTCAAATGTTATTTTTTTTTCACTTTGTGACCTCACTAAAATATTTTTTTTTTTTTGTACTAAACAATTTTGGTTGTCAATTCTAAATATTATATATAGAGCTAAACGTAGTATGCCGGGTCATGTTGTTTACTTGTATAATAATGTTCAGCGCCACTCTACCGTGTGTAGTTCAAAACCATTATACGCAGGCTTTGGTTTCGTACTTGGCACGTGATCACAACAATATAGTTTCTTGTATATATATAATAGCGTATTACCTACACACTTTTTTGCTTTGTATTATATTGTATAAACTCGATAAACCGTTGACTTATCGAAAATCTAACAGCGATCTTCGTTTTATTCATATATATATATATATACGAAATTTGCGGTGGTGATCCGTAAGTAGATTAAGTCGAAATAATTAAGTTTTGTTTTGTCACTTATATAGAATAATAGTAGGATTAAATATCGATTTGGCCAAGCCAGTGCAGGTTTACAGTAAACCCGGGTAAAAATATTTCCCATACGTTATTAAATACTTAATACCAAACTTTTTCGTAAACTTAAATCCAAATTATAATATTTATTGATATAAAAATAAGTATACCATCTGTGAAATTTTTAGTTTCATTTAATTCCATTTTTAAACAATATTATTTAACATCCATGTTTAAAATTTGGACTATACGAGTACTCTTATTATAATACAATAAACGTCGGTGAAATAAAATGATTTTATTTTTGACGTTTTAGAGAAAATCATGTGGCTCAGCAGCCAACTGTATTGTTCAAACGTACCCGACACCACAAGGGTTCGATATATTGCATGTCGTGGACGCCGGACGGTTCGCTGATCGCCACCGGCAGCAACGACAAGACGGTCAAGCTGATGCGGTTCAACGCGGAAACGTCTAATCTAGAGGGCCAGGAAATTGAACTGGCCATGCACGATGGCACGGTCAGGGACGTTTGTTTCATCGAGGACACGAGCAACAGGAGCAGTCTGCTCATCAGTGGTGGTGCCGGTGACTGTAAGATATACGTGACAGATTGCGAAACCGGACAACCGTACCAAGCGCTCAGCGGCCATTCCGGTACTTATTTAATATTTTACGTAATTTAGTGCTTATTAAATTTGTAATTGCACGTCATCCGTGAGCCTCTAAACAATATTATGTGACATCATGTACGTCGCTGCATTCACCTGTGCTAAGCAATTATTAACATAATTCTATTCACGTTTCCAAGATGGATGATTTGTATCTTATATAATATGAGTATGTAGGTGAATATTGTTAAACATCAATTATTGACCTATAATAAGCATTCAAACAGTAATGCACGGAATATTTATGTTGGTAGAAAACTATCTATATGAAGTAGATAGACAGGTAGCTAAACAATTGATATTATAGAACCTAATATTAACTCGGCTACCATTGAATCGAATCCCAGTTTTGGGTTAATATGAATTGGCTCCCTAAACTGTAAAATATTATTAATATAGGTTCTCATCAATTTTACTTTAGTAAATAAACAATGTTTAAAATAGGTAGTACGTAATCACAATAATTTATTTCAGTTTTTTTTTTCATTGATATAATTTGTATCTGTTTTTACATAATTAAATTGGTTTTTGTATTTTAATTACAAAACTGATATATTAAAAATGGATATGCTTTTCTTACAGAAATGTTGTATTTTTTTACAAATTGTCTTTCATTTATTAAAGCTTGTATAGAAGTTAAACCTATGCGCCAACTTATGAGATTAGTCAATTTTTTTTATTAAGTTTTGTAAACTTAAATGTAATCCTCTTGAAATACTCAATTACACTATTGGACAGTATGATTGATTTTCTGTGTATTTTAATTTGTGTTTCTATTTTAATGTGATCATTAAACCAATAATGCTAACTGTATAAAAAAATATGATAAAAAAAATTGTGATTTTTATGTTTACAGGACACATATTGACATTGTACAATTGGGGCGGAGCTATGTTCGTTAGCGGAAGCCACGATAGGACCATTAGATTTTGGGATTTGCGGACGAGAGGATGCGTAAATGTTGTCACGCCGAATACTTCTATGGCCAGTCGGGTTAGTATGATGAAGTTAGACTAGATGATTAGTTTATAATTTATTAATTTTTTGAAATGAGGTATTTAAACGGTTCAGATAAAATATTTTGTTCGAACCTGATTTAATTAGAGAGTTAAATAGTAAACATATAAATAATATTGTACCAAATTTTAAACAAATAAAATATAAATTTATAACAAATCAGAATAATGCATCCAAAAAAACATTACATATGTTTAAATAGTTGTTATTTTACTGTTTATAAAATTGTTTAAAACCAACAATCGTCTACTAAATTAAAACAAAATAATTTAAGTATATTTTAGTAAAACCGTTGGAATAATTTCAAATTGTTTCAATTTTTTAATAGACCTTTCAGATGATAAATAATGCAATAGTACTAAAATGAAAATTGTCGATAAAAAAAAACAGTTTTTCTCTTCCCCATTTCAGCACAATCCCCTCTATTTTATACATTTAGTTATTCTCTAATATCCATGATATACATAGTGCGTGAATAAAAAAAATAAGAAAAGGGGCATGTTATATAATACTCTAAAATAGTATTTATTAAAGATCGTGTATCCAATTTAGTGAAATAACCACAAATACTGTCCCTTTTACTATATCGAATCTGATCTTCTTCACCACGTTATTTATTACAGCTACGAAATTATAGAATTTCAATTCCCATTAATCGTATCGAATTCGAGAAAGTAAAAACCCAATTCTGGTTGTGACCAACGAAATGTGCACGTGCGCGTTGTTCATAAGATGTTAATTATTATCAATTTACCGCATGAACACCCCGAACACCTAACCTAAACATGTCTCTTATTCAGAGCGATTGTCTTTCAATATAGACAGTGGTCTGAAGTCTGAACAGAATAATAACGAAAATGAGGTGTCGGTGACAAAAATACCATTGTCGTATGGAATGACCGCATTATTATAATATATAATATTCAGTATTCCGGTGACAAATGTAACGGACAAATTCTAAAATACGCATAAACTATAATAAACAATATAAATAATATTATGTGCCTATTAGGTAGTTAAGGTATAAAGGTTACAAAAAATATTAAATATTTTTATTCACGGGCTAGGAATTTTGTTGAAAAGTGCAGTCATTTTTTATAAGTCAACTCTTTTCATATTAATCAAAGAGGTTGGTGTATTACAAAAAGTGGGTTGTTTTTAATTTTTTTATATCATTTTAAATTTAAAATATTTAAAAATTAGCTTCACCGATTAAGCATAAGTGATTTTGTTTTAAAATATTCAATTAACTTGAAAATTTTAAATACAATGTTGATATTAGTAGATAAGATATAATTCGTTTATACCTTTTTTTATTTTATATTATCTACCTACCTAATTATACTTCGGGTGAAACTTAAATGAAAAAAACAGATGTTGAATCCTTTTACTTTTTTTGTTTAGACTTATGATCACGGATGAGCAACTTCGCCGTCTACATTACTATATATTAATAATCACATATGAATATATTATAATAATTTATTCATACTGTATGTTTATAAATATTGATTTGTTAATATAAAATAAGTACTATAATTAACCATAAATGGCATACATTTTGAAGGTGTTAAAAATATCTCAACTGAGAACTAGTACATAATATATCGCAAACTTAAAATGTTTACTCATAATAATGATAATAATAATAATAATAATTTAATCGTTTAACTGATTCGGTTTTGTATGTATATACAGCAAGGATCACCGGTGGCCGCCGTCTGCGTGGAACCGTCAGGTCGACTGTTGGTCAGCGGTCACGAGGACTCGGCGTGTGTCCTTTACGACATTCGGGGTTCGAGGAGCTTGCAGTGTTTCAAACCACATTCGGCCGACGTACGTTCGCTGCGATTCTCGCCTAGCGCTTATTATCTGCTGACCGGTGGATACGATAACAAACTGGTGCTCACCGACTTGCAAGGTACTATTTATTTTATAGCACATTGGTCGCAGTATTAATATCCTACAGTGATGTTGTATTAACGTCGTAAATAATAGAGTGATTTATTGGGCATGTGACATGCTTACCGATATAAACTAAATGCAGTCGAGACTGCAGCGTGTGATCGAATTGACGGCCAACAAAGTTGAATCGTCAATACGACTAATTTGATTACCGTGGTATCTTTTCAAGTTAATTCGCATTCAAATCTAAAATTCAAATCACAAACAAATTTGTTGTTGTTTATCCTTTCCGTTTCTTTACTACATATAATATCAGTATATATTGCATATTTTGTATACTGACAACCGTATAATATACAACTATATATAAGTAAAATTAAATATTGACTTACTGTGGTTTAAATTTCAGTTTTAGTCTTTACGTCATAATACTGTTTATTGCCGAGATAATAAAAATAATACAACTTAATATTTCTTTCCACAGGTGACTTGACTACAACATTGCCGAGCGTAGTAGTCGCCCAACACCAGGACAAAGTAATCTCTGGCCGGTGGCACCCTACAGACTTTTCGTTTTTGAGTACCAGTGCCGATAAGACAACCACTCTGTGGGCTTTACCACCATATAAATAATGCAAATAACCAACGAAACAGATTATAATTTAATAATACACGTTAAGGCTTTGTATTACAAGATGTCAGAACGATTTTTAAACAAAAAATAAAAAAGAGAAACAGTGATTTTTGCTAACTTATGTGCTAACAATTTAATAATTAACCTATAGTGTTTATTTTGAAATTTACGAGCTGTTTTTTTGTTTTTATTTTTATTTATTATATACACATAATTTGTTCTGTATTTTTTTGTTACTCTTTTCTAATTCTACCTGCTGTTTTTTGTTAATGATAATTTTTTTTATTTTTTAATAATAAAAATATGTACCTAAACTTGTGTGATACTACTCCATATACTCCTCAGTGATCATTTGATTCTAAAATTCAACGCTTAAATTATCGTTAATTTGAAGAGCTATTATTAAAAAATATATAAATTAAATATACTATATTATATCTATTATATAAGATGAGTAATCTAATAAACTTGTTAAGGGCGAATTTAAAGCATTAATATTTAATTTATCGAAAAGTAGTAAATAATATTACCTATATTACTACATACTACTTGAAAAACTATTATTAATGTAACGAGAAAAGTGTTTCTAAAAAAAGAAAGTGTTAATTATAAGGAAATATAATCTTAAAATATCATCATCGCTCATCAGTATATTTACTTATTACCATAGTATAATATTTATTTTAAAGCGTGTATAGTGTACAATTAGGGTTTAAACGTCTAATAACTTGATGCCCATAAGGACGGGGTAAGTAAACCGTGTACAATATATGAAATTTTGAGGATAGATAACTTTTCATTGAGTAGGTAAATTATTGGTATAAATTATTGCACACGAAAAACGATTCTAAACGGAAATGGTATGTTAGTCTCTGTTAAATGTTATAACTCGTTAGTATTAAAAATTATAAGTTAATATTTTTTTGAAGTAGTGAGTACAGTATGTCGCACGAATTTTTGCTAAAAACATTGCATATAAGATGTTATTTATACCGAAATGATAAAAATATTGTATAATATATAATTGTTATAAGTCAACACCGTAGATTAGTATAAATCAATGCGTGGTTTAAATAAGTAAAATTAGTCTATATATACTACATAAACACATTGCAATATTTTCGTGAGTAGTGAGTACCTATTTTAACTTTAAAGTTCAAATTTTTACAAAATTCGTAAAAATGATGAAAATAATATGTGTATTATTTGTAGGTATTAAAAAAAAAATTTTAAAATGTCCAGTAAATTTAACTTTTTCTAACTTTACATTTAGTAAACGCCTATCATGGTGAATGACCGTCTAATTTTAGACATGAAGTAAAAATGTAAATTTTGAGATCGTGGCGATAGCTTGGAAAATTCTAATGTAAATTTAATATAGAATATGATTATATCGTTACGTGTTAAAGGTATACCTTTACATTGATATTATGTTTACGGTTGTAATCGCGTTTGTTTATGTTTTTTCCGATAAGAAGGATAATATATAGCCTTGTATTATAGCCACTGTTTTGAATATACGATAATATGAATATTAAACGATTATAATTTAAATTGAAAACACGAGTAAACGTGATAGGCGTGATTGAATTCTACATAATATATATCATGCATTAGAGGCACCCACTGACAACGCCCATAAGGCCATAAAAGTATTCCAACAGAAAATGGTAATGTATTTACAACCTATATACAAGTACATGTACCTATACTATATACAAGAATTTTAAAATATTATATAAAAAAAAATATATTTATGATTTTCTAAATACAAAATAATTTTAGAGTTTTTATGAAATTTGTGAACATTTTAAATTTAAACGTTTATTTATAAAAATATATTGCAACGGTGTAATTTTAATTGATAAATGGACAACTTATATGAAAGTATGCATTAAATTGCATTAAATTTACGAGCATTTTGATTGATCCTAAGTTTCTATTGACATTGAATTTATAAATAAAACAAAAACCATAAATAAATGAACAATTTCAAATACTATATACTATTTAAATACACTATACGTTGATAAAAATTTCAAGTATCTACGGTTATTTGTTATTAAATCAATAGCAAAATCAGTTTCTTCAAAAACTGGTTTTGTATAAACATTTCCGTTTTACTTTTTATTTTATTTTTTGTTTATTTTACTTGACTATTTTGAAGAATATTGGGAATTTTTAATTTGACCTTCTTAAAATACAAATTATATCTAATTTCCCATGAAAAACAACTTTCAAAATTGAACATTAGTTAAAAAAACATTGAAGTATTTTTTAATTTACTTATCGTTCATACATACCACAATACATCATTGTAAAATCAATCCATTCATCATTCTGATCAGAATTCAAAAAATAGTTGATTAACAATATTATGTTCTTAGATAATATATACTACTTAATACTATTAAGTAGTACTATTAAGTATACTATTAAATACTTAATACTAAAACTATTAAAAAAAAATCGCAGGATAAAATGTTTAAAAAATAAAACATAATATAATCATATTGTACCATCTATTTGCAAGTATAGAGGCACAGTGCTATAGAGTACAAACGACCTAACGACGTCGGGGTTGAGCATAAAATAATACTAAACTTACTAAATACTCGAAGATAGATAAACACAAAATATTTATATTTGTACCAGAGTAGTTACCTATTCAATAAACACTAAAGACATTTGTGATATTTTCTCTGCTGCACGGAAAAACATTAAATTATTTATATTTTATTGGTTGTCACTGTCTTGATACGACGATTCAAGTCGTAGTATAAATTATGTTAAAATCATTATTTTTCTTAATATAATGTACGGGAATTTGATGTAGTGTGTGACAAGTGTACCATTATAAATGCAATATAATAATATCATACAATGACCAAGAAGAAATAAAATATAAACAAATTCAAAAGTTAAAACAAAATGATTTATTTGTATTATAAAAAATTATAATTTCAAAACAATATTATAAAAAAAAAAAAAAAATGTATAATTGATTTTGATTGAAACTGGAACTTTACAATCTAAACTTAGAATAGTTATCTATATAATTATAAATACAAAGCTTAGTGTTAGGTTTTGGTACAAATACAATAATAATAATCATAATGATAGAAAACACGTTGGATGTCGTCATTATTTTATTATTTTATAAAATATTATGAAGTAAAAAATAATACTAAAATAATAAGTAAAACTACCATTAAATTCAGACACACGTGTTTAAGTCTTTATTAATTATATTTGGGTGATTAAGGCACGTTCAACATCACATTAACATAACATATTATTCATATATTTTTTTTAAATTAGAATTTATTTTTAATAGACAAATTTAATGCCGGCATTTCTATAATGCCGAAAATGACACCCTGTAAAATCAGTTCTGTAATACGCCTAACAAAAATTATGATTATTAAAATTACATTTATGAGTAAAATCATTCAAACTTACTTCAATACTTTTAAATAGGCTACGAATAAAAAAAAAAGACAAAGAAAAAAATTCACAAATAAAAATTATTGAAAACATTTTTTTTTAGTACTCACTACAATATTATACTAATAAGTACATGCTTATAATATGCAATATAATATCTTATAATAATCGAGTGCAGCTCTTTTTCAAAACAAATTGTATTATTTTACACGTGAAAACTTTGTTTTTGTCATTAATTGTCGAATTAATAAGAAATAAATAAATAAATAGGTTATTAAATAGGTACTATTTAGATATATTACTATCATATGATAGTTTAATATTATAATATACAAAACTAAAAAGAAATGCACAACAAACATTCATATTCCTTAAATGAAAACATTTTAAATATAAACCGTTAAATTTTAACGCTGAAGTTAGGCGTCCGAAAAGATCATCATCTATATTTTACTAGGAAAAATAAATGAATACCAAATACCTTCCGAATTCCTCATTACAATTTTTTTTTTTTTTTAAAAAAAAAGAACAGTTTATATTTAAAACAATTTACGTTTAAGTTTTAAATAGTCTAAATATGCTACTAATTGTTCATAATATATATATATATATAATTAAACATACACACATGCAAATTAGATTATTTTTTAAAACTGTTTGAAAAATCGGTGATATTTGTAATTACGATTTGTATTAAATTTGAGCAACAAATACAATTTTGATGTAATAATAATAATTTGAAAATTTAAGTAAAACACACATTGTTTATTCTCTGAGGATAGATTCAAGTAAGAAAGTCGAAGGAGATCTATTTTTGAGTATACATATATATCTATAAATTTATACATACTATTATGTATGCATATATATATAAATTTATAGATATATATCTAATAGAAAATATATAATAATAATAATAATAATATTAGGCGCCGTGGTCTAGATTATCTCTCAACACATAAAATATAACTATTACACAGTACACAGTCCGTGTACCGGACGACCCAAAACATTCGTCTCGTCCGGTACGCACGTCCGCACCGATTATACAATAATCGTAATAATAATAATAATAATAATAACAATAAATATTTATCTTAAATAAACCTTAAACAATCAAAGGTACGTATCTACGTGTAAATAACTATAGACTATATCATCGTCATCGTCGTCGCGCAGTCGTCGTCATAACGGTGCGAACGATGCGATACATTATAGAAAATGAATTCAAATCGTTTTTTTTTTTTTTGTTAAAGATAAAAAACTAAAATAAAAATAATAACAACAACGGAGTGTCTCGCAGGGCGTCTCTACGAGAGTATAATATATATATATATATAGGCGAAGACGAAACAAAAAAAAATGATGTGGATTGATCCGGTAACTATTGATTTCCTTTGGGAATACGATTAAAATAAAAAATCTATATAATAGTATTATATAGCGAGTGTCTGTCTTGTCTGTCTCGTCTGTCTGTCTGGCGGCCCGTCTACAGTTTGACCGATAGCCGCGCGGTGGAGGCGGCGGCGGCCGTCGAGTCCGACGCGGCGGCAGCGGTCGCGGTGCCCGACGACGATGACTTTGCCGTCGATCCCTTGCTGTTGTTGTTGTTGTTGTTATTGTTGTTGGCGGCGGCGGCGGCCGGCGACCGGACGAGCGTGTCCGACGCGACGCTGCCCGAGTGGCTGTTCCGGCTGTACCAGTCGGCCACGATACCGCTCTCGGTCGACTGGCTGGAACACTGACTGGTCTGCCGGGCGCCCTCGCTACTCCGACAGCTCGCGCCGCTGCTGCTGCTGCCGCTGCTGCTGTTGCTGCTGCCCGCGCTGCTGCTGCTCACCGATATGATCGAGTGCGGCCGCTTGGCGATCGAGTCCAGGTCCGAGGGCAACGCCACTATCGAGTTCCGGAACCGTGGGGCAGCTGAAAAAAACGAAACGAGCGGTTTAGCGTCGGTGCTCGGTGTGTACACTTGCAGCGCAGCGGTTTCGACCGAAAGTATTATAATAACGGGTTGGGCACTGTTACGCGCGTATGATATGAACCGTTTATTTCGAGAAAGGTGATAGGTCACGATTTTTCGAAAGGAGTCAGACTCGCAGACAGCTTTATCTTTACATATCGATTCGAAAATTTAGCTTATTCGTATAGGTACACAGTGCAGTCATGACGTGCAGCTGGTGTATAACGTTTTTTCTCTTATGTCCCGAAATTTTCACTTTTTTTTTATCATAAAGTATAGATTTATTATTCGAATAATCAAATAAATCATACTATTCGACTTTTATTTAGAACGGTAAATTCGGTAGTCCTAATGGATAATGCTTACAATCGCATACATTTTTATTCGCTGTATTGTTGGCGCGCACAGATCATAAAAACGGTTTTATTTAATTTAATAATAATAATAATAATAAGGGGGCCACGGAGTAGGACGTTCGAAAAAACGGTTTGATTTTAGAATTAAACCATTCGTATTCCGAAGAAAACCTCGTTCGGTATAGCTGACGCGTATATTAATCATTTACGAATAGGCCGCGGCTTAAAATAGTTACTAAACACAGTCGCACTCACTTTTACTGAGCTGCGCGAACGTGATGGATCGATCGTTGATTTGATCCGCACTCGGCCGGATGTCCAAACAGGGTTTGTTGCCAATTCCCATAGAAGACATTTCCGCCAGCCTAACCTCTGCAATGAATAACAATTTGTGAGCATATTATTGTATTGACCGATATCGGTGCGGGCGGTATTCGACGGTAATGATTTGTAATCATCGCCATCATATTATTATATACATTGTACACAAAAAAAATACAACGTAAACCGACCGACATCACTCTTATTCCAAGTTCCGGTACGTACCTCTGTTTCGTAGCGCCTGTTTCCACAGCAAGTTGGATAACTCATCGGTCCACGACTGTTTGATATCTTCGGACATGGACACCAACGTGTACGTGTCGCCCGGCTTGCGTTTTCGGAACCATATTTCGAATTTCGTGTTGCTGTCACCGACTTTGGCGGTGAACCCGATGTCACTGGTTTTTATACTGTTCTTGTACACGTACAAGTCCAGATTCTGTGACAGTAAAAAAAAAAAACACGTATGAAATAACTGTTCGTTTATTATATAAGGCAACGGGCCAGTTATAACCATGTACCACGTAGCCACTCGAATATAAAGGCGGCCACGTGCGTCGTTTGACGTTATCCGCGATCGCGAACACTCACCGTTTGGTCGGGGAATCGTCTAGCCTTGCTAAACAGTATGAGCTCCTCGAACAGGAATACCTGTCGCAGGCACTTCTTGCCTTTGCCCTGCCACACGAGGAACTCGTTCTGCCGCAAAAGTCGGCCTTGCTCTTTCAGGTTGACATCGCACTCCCGGAGCGAGTCCATGGCCAGCAGATCGTTGCCGTGTCGCAACTGGAACCTGACCATGTTCTCGGCAAGCCGGAGGTGTTCTGTGTCACCTTTAGCCATTTTCATGAGCTGCTGTAACAGCAGCGCATACTTGCCCATTCTCTGCACAGGCTTCAACAAGTAACTGGCCAAGTCCATTCGGTCGCGGAGTTCTAATTGTTTTGCCTGTAATGCATTAATTATACCATAAGTACGAATATAATAATATACAAAAACTACTACCATTCGTCAAAAATATTGACGAAAAAATAGTAAAATTACCACACACTAACCTTAAAGAATGCAGAACCATACTCAGACATCAGCGAATCCGAATTCGGTTTGTTCTTGTTGTATAGTGCGTACAAGTAAAATTTCTTTTCCTGTACGAAAAAAAAAAATAACACGATTAATATTAAAAATCATTAATTTTTTTCGAGGAGAGGATACATATTGCAATATTGCAATACTTGCATACAGTAGTAACAGTATCGGATTCGGATAATATAAATAGCAATATATGTATAGTGTATATATATATAGTGTACTTACGTGTTTTAGAAAAGATTCTCCCACTTGCAATGGGCAGTTTTCGTGTCTCTCCAGCTCCTTAAGGAAGTGTTGGCTGTGAAACTCGTAGATCTTCTCGATGTTACCGAAAATGACGTTGCGCTGGCCACGCAGGGCTTGTGGTATATCTTCATTGAGCAACATCGGAACGTAGTTCTCTATCACGTATTCCAGTGACTTGACATAATCCCGCTCTGTCTGTATCATTTCTCTCATGATCAGCTTTACGGTTCTGCAAAGGCCACAACATTACCGTTTAGTTTCGTTTAGTTTACCGCGCGCTATTCAAATATTTATACACAACCGGTACTCACTTTTGTAACTTAAGTGTTTGCGTGCCGCAATCCATATTCAACTGTAGGTTAGACATGTGGTGCAGATGACTGTTGACGGACAAAGGCGGTAGACTTTGATTTTTGCTGCAACCGAGATCGGGACAATTAGTGTCGTCGCTTTCTTCATTACTGCATACATACAAAGAATATATTATTATTTAAAATTGTCAAGTGTCAGTTAAAATTGAAATTGTATAGAAAAAAATGTCAAAAAGTTTGGTTTTCTTAAAAAAAATATATTTTTCTTTTAATAGTTTAACGAAATAAGCACATGACGGTCTTTAATTTGTGTAACGAAAGTACAACACGTTACAAAAAAAATAAAATATTTAAATTTTGTTATTAATTTATCATAAACAAGTGTTTTGCGTTGCTATTATCTCATGGGATGAGTCACGAATCCAACGACACTATAATATAGCAAATTATTCTTTGAATTATATTCACTGCATAGACAACATTTTATACACATTAACACATTTTAAATTTTAATTTCAAATGATACGTATAATGAATATAATAAAATATGAATATTCTACCATACCTAATAGTCATAAACTCATGTTTTTATGTGCTTAGAAACTTCTTTTAGTTTCTTATAGTATCATAAATTGTAATTTTATTTAACCCTAATATTTGTTATACTATTTAAAATAAAACCTATAAATTCTAGAATTAAGTCCTTAATCCTAGTCATAATATTTTTTAAACCGTATATTTAAAAAAATATATATAGCATTATTTTAAATGTTGAAATATACTAATTTTTGACTACCTTTTTTTTGGTCACCATAAGCGTAAATTTATATTTTACAATAATTACCTCTTATTTTCATCACTCCCTTCAGTCGTATGAGAGCAGCTCAGTTTTTCCTCGTCTTCTTCATCATTGTAAGTCCAATTGGCAGACGGGATATGACTGAGCGCGAGCCGGTCTGTCTCGCAATAAAAGTTTTCCTCCGTAGCGCCTACCCAGCCACAATGGTGGTTGTCCGCCGTTGAGTTACCATTTGTTGCATGGTGCTCCGGTGCGGACGTCCTTCTGGGTGGCAAGGGAGTACTAGTCGGGAATGTTTCCGGACCCAACAGGTGCTTCAGTTGGTCGTTGGTCTCTTCGCATCTTACCATGGCCACCTGTTTTCAAAAATTAAACACCATTAGTATTTCAAAATACTTTTTGTAAGAGTATGTTATGAAAACAATAACAAAAGGGAAACGATAGTCATTACCTTGCACTGTTTGATTAGTTTATCATTGTTGAGCTTGTTGGCCAACATCATCATCTCCGAGAAGTGTTGAGCAGTGGGAGACGGATGTGCCATTAAGTATCTTCGCAGTTCTTTGACGTTACGTGTGTCGTGCTTTTCAGATATGTACTTCATACATTCTAAAGCCCAATCGTAAGCCTGTTAAAATAATATACAAAATCAGTATTTTTGTTTTAAATTTAACGTATTATAATAATATAAATTATTTCTAAATTGATTCACGCAGATAACCCTTTTAAATTTTACTATCAATTTATACTGAAAATCCCGTTAATTCTTTTGTCTAATTCCTACTACATTTTAATGCCTAAATTTTGTATAGTAACTTCGTTGATCTTTTATTTATCTCAAATTCAATTTCAAATAGGTTATAATCATAGCCCATTCAATTTTTTTAATTATAATTATTCCTCAATACTCATTTTATTTTAGAATCACTTGTATAATTCTAAAATTAAACACATAAGAATATAGTCATATACCTTATCGAGTAAGTAAAAACAGCGTGATGTATCTTCGAGTCTTTCACGAGTCTCTTCTAGTCGATCACTAAAACCTCTAAGATGCTGCTTTAAAGATTTTGCCAGATCTTTTAGACTGGTGCCATTGCTGCATTGACCTGCTTCTTCCAACAAATCTCCGGCTTTATCGAGATTTTGCTGTAAAAATAAAATAAGAAATTTTAAATAAAAAGTGTATTTAGACATTATTACATTACCTACTAAAATAATACACATTGATACATTTTTTAAAAAACTAATTAGCTGCATTACATGTAGTTTTATTTTTAGATGCAATATAGTATGGTTATTCCCAAGCAACTTAACGTTTAATCAATACCCGAAGAAATTATTTACATTATTCATAAATTCTAAGTATATTAGTGATTGAAGAATATTCGTCGATAATATGAAACCATATTTTACATAAAATACATAATTAGCTATGTAATTCTGTGTACGTTTCCGTAAAGAAACATTTAACAATAAAATACAATTATTTACACAAACATCCATCGGTATATTACAAATTACTTCAAATACGTCATAATGTAAATTTAGTGTTTTAGAAATGACAAAAAATATAATTTGTATGTATTATTAACAAATGATATTTGATAATAATAATGATTAATTATCAATAAAAAAAATTAAATAAAAAATGTAATATGTATCTTCATATAATAATATGACGTAAACATACAATGTTTTAATAACATGCATGTCATACATATTGGTTGTAACACTAAATAAAATATTTGAGAGTATGTTTTAAAAATTGTTTTTATTGTTTGTTAAAACACAAATGTGATGAAATTATTTCAACAAGGCTGAACATTTTTCTCAAAAATACGTCTTGTGAAAATGTACAAAGCCAGAAAATTCAACAATCGCCTTTCGCAATAATAATTATAATACTTGGTTAAATGAACAATAGAGTAAATAGAAACCTTATATTGTGCTATGATAGTTAATTTATCAAAAATCCAAGTTATTAAATTGAAAAAAAAAATGACTGACAACGCTGTATATGTTCTTGTACATAATATTCTTTATTGATACCTATAAATACCTATATATTAAATATAATGCCTATGTTTAATTTTTTTTTACAACTAAGAAAATAACATAAGCCACCGTCAGACCTGCAGTACAAGTCAAATTTCCAACAATAATACTAAAGTACTATAGTAATTTTGTACAAAATATTTTAACTGAAGATGGAACGAGGCTGACTTTATGCGATATGTTTACTGCTACAGCAATCACGAAGCTCACAAATAAAGCTAAAAGTTCCAGAGACCGAACAAGATTATTATTTTGTCAACCGGTCTGGTGGATGTGAATGGTGATGATAAATACAAGTTATGTGTAAAAAACGCAACTCTAAATACTAAAATTATTATCGGTTTTGGACTCATAAACTTTGATTTCATACCAGACAATCAGCTTACAATCGCTTACGAAATACAGCTCATTTATCTACTGTAAATTGGAAAAAATGCGGGTGCTAACTTTATAAACATACTTCCCGGTGCCTACATAAAAAATAGATTAAGTCGTTTTTGAAATGTATTAATAGTTAAATGTGTTAAACATTAAATACTGTTTGCTTAAAATACGTTTTAGTATGTACGACAATGACGAAAACAAAAATTCACATTTTTTTTATACAATGCAGGTACACACAAAAGATCAATTAATCAATTCTATTTTGCAAAGTGCGCACATTTAAGTACAGTGCTCTAAAAACGTTACTCAGCAAAATATTTAACTACGGCTTAGTTGGAAATTATCCATGTGTGGCCCCAGGTTCGAGTATGTATAATATATACCATGTCAAACAATTTTGTAATTAGGTTATTTAGAAACTTACACATATTGTAGCTTTAATTTAAATACAAGTCAAGAACTATAGAATAAAAATGTCTTTAATTAAAGTATATAATGTGATAAAATTATAGTGTATACCGCATCATTATTTAGTATACTAATGAATGATATTTTTGTATCATTTTATAAGTTGCAGTAATGATAGACATACGCGAGAAAAAAATCAAACAATATTCATGTAGATTTGGGTCGTGTGAATAAACTAATACAACATCTTATTTAAATTATATTTACCCTGTGAATAATTCAGAGGTTAATAATAGTTTAACAGCGATGAATTGTATTTACTTAGAACAGTAGACCAGTTCAATATTTCGCAAACGTGCATATTTTATAGAATTTTACACGTGTAAAACATACCAATTCGTTTTTGAGATACCTATTTAAATATACATATTTTCTAGGGATTTACATAGGTAATAAGTATTTATGAATACATTTAATGATATTAAAATTATTTTGGAGTTACTATAGAATACTCACGGATTAAAATATTTATCTATAGAAGGTCTGTACAGGGAAAAAAGTGGAACGTTGAGTGGACTTATTTTTATATTTTGAACCTGATGATATTACGATTAAATGAGCCTGTTTAATTGAAACGTATTTCTTTTTTAATATAAAATGAGACCAACGCATGTAAAGATTGGAATATGCGAATCGCGTCGGCCAAAAATATCTTATTGGGTGTTTGTGTAGGAAGAAACACATTATGAACCCGCTGGGCCTGATTCTTCGATTTTGATACTTTTAGATGTAGGCGAATTTAAATTAAACCGAATATGGTTGATCAAAACATTAATTTATTTATGTGGGCTCTCTGAGCAAAATTTGTTATCTTAAAGTATCAAATTGTTTGGGAGTAAAATTTTATATTTCAAATTGTTTTATCTTCTTATATATGTGATAAATTATTTTTAATGATTATCAAATTTAAAAATTAAAATTATTTATTTATAGTAAGTACTCCTTTTAATTTGAATTGGTTTTAAGCAAAATTTAAGTTGAGATCAAAAATAGAGGCTTTTGGTGGTGAATATTGTGACTATATTTTTTTGACTAAGTTGGTCTTTTTTTCAAATTAAAATATTTATAATATGTAATATATATATTTCCTAGGAAAATATTCGGTTTAAACAAAAGGGCGTGTGATGATGTGTTGTTAAATTTAAAAAATTATGATGATACTATTATTTTTATATTTTCATATTTCATTGGCAAATGTACAATAATTAATAGTATTGCACTATATCATATTATTATTGCATGGTAAATACGATGAATATGAAATCGATTTTTTTAGTTATCACTAATTTATTTCATAATATAGATCAAAGCAATTTAAATCACTATACTAAATATTAAACGTGTATGAATTAACATAAGAATAAGACTATTAAGTTCTCATTAATTCTTTAAATAAATGGTTGTTTGTATAATCTTGAACTATAAAATATTTAAGTCTATAACCTAACATACGACAATCATAATAAAATTAATTTCAAAGAATTAAATAAGCATCTATCTGTTTGAAGCCCACAAATTAACTTTAACCTTTTCTACTAAATTTACAGACCTTAGTAAAGATCTACTAACTGCCGTACCTAACTTATTTATTTTTATAGATTAAAATATTTTTTACTAGGTATGAGCATTTATTGTAACGAGATTTAAATAGTCAATTTAAATTTTAAAAATCCAACAGATTATTTTACAAATTTAAAACAAAAAATATATATATTTGACGTACAATAACATAGTTATACAATTTTTTTTTTTTAATATTCTAATTTAGACCCGAAGGCTGATTCGTACGAAGTTACATTAATTGTGTTAACTATATGAGTTTCGTCATCATAACGGAGTATAGTGAAAGCAAAAAGGCGGGTGAATAAATGGATCTTCGGCGATTGTCATTTGGTTACATTAAACCATATACGTATCAGCTGGAATAATTACTAATTGGTATGCTCGTATTATATATCGGTTCGAAGCTAACAAATAGTGATAATCATAATAATAATAATGATGGAAAAAAAAACGATTAAGAAATTTTTTTCTCTCGTTATGAGATTATGTCGATTAGAATGTGTGGGTTAACGACCGGCTCTTTTTAGATATGAATGAATAAACGTAAGCGTGTCCCGCGGAAAGGGTTCGCGTAATTGTATAATATAATATAGGCACATACAATAGACGTCGAAACATCATCACACACTATTATGTTACGTATATTATACACGATGTGCGGCTGTCGTATATTATAGTCGACCACGTTTCGATGTTTTTTCGATAAAAACCATAGATAGCGATAATGTATACGGGATTATAATAAATAATAATCATCATTGTCGTAAAATTCATCTCATACCTACCGATTACAATACCGTTTAAATTGAATACACGACAACGACGAGTATAAACGAAAGGCGCGAGCGTGCCCGTGAATCCGATATAATAATTGCGCGTCGACAGCAGCAGGGCGAAATCATCATACGGACGACACACGATATTATTATTAAAATATTATATTTTATTTAACGAATGCACGCCATATTATCGTAGGTATCATGTCATTATATCGTACACATGTGTAACACAAATACACAATGTAATAATAATAATAATAATAATAAGTGTATCGTATGCCTACGTATATTATTATACCGGTTTGTACTGTTTCCATACACATAATATAATATAATATGTTGATATTATTATCCCGTGTATACACGCGAGTCGATTAATGAAATGTACGCGGACAGTGGTGTTTCAAAACACACATTCGGACATTATATATATATATATATTATATTATTATATACGTGTATATATGGGTACGGTGCAGCAGCATCGGCTTTAGGCGTTATTAAGGTCATCGCGCGGCTCACACGTATATATTATATTTTTCTACATTATACATTCGTGTTGCATTATATATGTTTATACCTACTCTGGCAACTGAACGCGCACGTATGATAGATACCTACGAATAAAAATATGTAATAAAATAGTTCGGGGCACCGCGGACGGAGACCGGACCGGACAAATTCAAATGTGGTCACGAGCGGCGCGCCGTAAAGCATTAAGTAGGTGGTAGATTGGCAGGCGAGCTGCGGGCAAATGTACCATATTAAAATACCTATATACGATATTATGTTTATTGCATCGATGGCCCGCGGAATTTTATCGTATTTAAGTACTTATAATATGCAATATTGTACGTTTACAATGCGCCTGTTACGTATATTACGGGTAAGCGTATTTACGCGTGTATAGTTGTATTCTACTCTTACCCGAGTGTTTATATTATTATATTATGCCATGCTGTCGGACGACGCCTTGCCCGCAATAACGTTTTGACGTGCGATATTATATTATTATAATATCAGAATATATTCCGTGATAATACAATATTATCTGGTCACTTTTCAGGTTTTTCGAGTTATCACAAACGTGTATTATACTTTACTCTATCCCGTGAAAATTCGTAAGCACTGCACGACAGAACTTGACCGACGACGATTTATTATATTTTTATTATATGAACAAAACATTAAAATATTCAATATTAATAATTATTATTGTGTTGGAACACGCGCAACGATCTAACTTTTATCTAAATAAATTAATGACGGCACACGAATAAATATATTCTAAAATTAAAAAACAAAGCAAACTTAGCAAACAAAAAACAAAAAAACCCCGAAAAATCAAAAAATCGATCCAATGGACCGAATCCGTTTGGACCGACGAAAACACTGCGCATTGACGCTGCAACCGAGACGACGGAGTTTTTTATTTTATTTTTTTTTATTTGTTATTATTATTACATCGCGACCACCGGTATAGTATTTAATTATATAAATGTTTAGGCGCTCGTAAATTCATCATGACGTGTTGTGGCGAACCACTGTGTACGCGTTTGGTCTTTTCGCCGAAACGTCTAAGTGTACTATTTGTTTACTGACCGATAAAAATTCCATTATCATTATCGAGCACGATGGATTTTATTTTGCACGTGTGCGGCTTAGAATAACCGATACTGTGCATTAGACTCGTAAAAAGATCAAAGCTTTTTAAAGTAATCGATGGTTATATTAAACGATGCCAACATCATTTCAACGACATTTTTTTTTATATTATGTATCTATATTCTATACCTATAAAATAGGTGAATTTTAAATGTACATTGTACAAGTATATTTGATTTGTAAAAAAAATTAAGTAGAAAAATTTTGATTGTTGCTGATACTGTTGTATTGGATCTGGTGAGCGCGGAGAACTGCATTTTTTTTTTTTTAAGTGGACACAGTAATTATTATTACACAGAAAAAAGTGTTAATTTTTAAATTGACCGCAGTATCCAATCGGTGAATGGTGATTATTTTATATTTAAACCGTTAATCAGTCCTTTTGAATCGGATTACCTTGTTGATCTAATGCCAAAAAACCGGACTACCAGAATGATCGATAGGTATTTAAATACATGCTCCCTACCGCATTATAAAATACAAGCGACCATAGCTATGTGCTCTCGTTAAACAACTCGACTCGAATTAGAACTCAATTGGGTCAACGATGATTCCTCAGGGATAAGGGTCAAATACTAATTAAAATACCACGCGACTCGACTCGTCTGAAAAACACTGTGCGCTTTACTCGCAGGTCACAGCCACAGCACTCTAATATCAACTGTTTATGTACCTGTATACATTTTATGAAGACGTGTCGATGGCCGTCGTGCGTGTACCTACAATACATCATCGTGGTCTATACATAGAACAAGATATTAAATTATTATAGAGTTTTACGATTTTAAAATAATAAATGATTCGGAATGGGTTTGTCGACCGGTACACCGCATAGTCATAATATTGTATACGAAGTGTTTTATACTATCATGCCTGTACAATCTTCGTATAATGTTATAATGATAATAATAAAAAAAAATATACACACACACTCCAGTGCGGTGTCGGGTTTGACGAATCGCCACGGACCGTCGCTATCCGTCTTGTTTACGCGATGGTTTCGGCGGAAAGAATCTTCATTTTTTTTTGTTCGTTTTGTCTCGCATTCACCATTGTCGCGTAGTATCTCCGTTGACAGATGATTTGCAACGACCGTGTTTTTTGTAGCCGTGTGAACTACTCGAGTAAAAATAAAAGGAAACAACTGGGATCTACGCAATGTCAGCGATTTGCGACCACGAGACTGCAGCAGTATGCACACATATTAATACACTATTATATAATATATTATGTACATCATCAACGTCTTTACAAGAACTATGAGAAGGACCACTTATCACCGTGCCTATAATCAACAATATATATATATATACGGCGGTAATACCTATATGGTTACATGTATATATTGTATATATATAGGTATATAAAACAGTACGCCGGAGAGTACTCAGTGTTCGTGCATTAGTCCGGATTTAACGCTCGACGTAACGATTGATATTAATTACGATCGACATCGCGGACGAGTCGGACGACTGTAACCGAAAGCGCGTTTCCTATTTTTCTAGTGCGGAATGTGAAACGCGATATCCGTTTAATATGTAATTCATTAAATAATAATATAATGATAGTCGTGCGTATAATCGATACAATTGTTGCACAATAACAATATTATTATGTACTTCTGCGGCGCTCTTAAGGCTTTTGGCATACGACGACCACCGCGCCACTATTATATATATATATATATATCATATATGTAGTGGAAAAAAACGAAATCGACTCGTATATTATTATAGATGTGTGCAGGTATACCTATAATATACGAACACTCCTCGTGTATAATGTTCTACACCGGCGGTAGGTTGTGTGCCAGCTATTATATGTGCCGAGAACGAGAAAAAAACGTGTCCAAAATCCGAAAACCTCCGGACTAGAAATATCCCAAGTATAGTGTGGACTGACGACGAGAACGTCATACATGATGGGTACCAACGCGCACGCCGTGTAAATCGTAAGCGCCCTCCTCCACCACTTTCAAATTATTATCATTATTGTTAATACCTGCACACGGCGTGTTATAGGCTCTATTCTGCCGCCCGTAACGGGAACACGAGCGTATATTATATATTATTGTGTTCTGGCCGCGACGCGATTTATAATTTTCCGTACGGGCAGATAGGACATTGTAATATCATAACCTACTGCTGCGCTCGGAATACTAAAAAACCGTTTACATTATATTATATAGGAACATCTTCTAGGTGTGTCCCAAATGTGCCATTATTATCGCTGGTATAATATATATAATATTATTATTATTATTTCGCCGCTGTTCGTCTTCAGACCACTTCGTCGTCGTCGTATCCGTATGCCATTGTTGTCGCGTCGTTATCATCGTCGTCCCACTGAGCGTGTACGTATAATATAATATATTATATAGGTACGGCGTGTGTCGTCGACTCCGCCGCCGTCGTCGTCGTCGTTTGTTTTGCTCTCCATATAAGGACCGTTACACTCGCGTACACTGTATATGTGTGTGTGAGCCACCGCCGCGGGACGCGACCGCGGTCGTCAAAAATCGAGGCCGAATTTTCGGACACGTACTTATATCGCGATAATCGTCCACCGCGGGTACCGCATATATAACAACACAAAATGATATTATATAGGTGAACGATGTCGCGGACACGACTCATTCGGTTGGGCTACTGTGTTACTGTGTTCGAGATCGCATTTCGGCCATGGCGTGTTTTGATTCACTGCAGCGGATGAAACCGATACCTAATACATCCGTGTCCGCGAACAATTAGGTATACGTTATAAAAGCGTGTAATGCGTCACACCGAAAAAAAACGTCCCTTGAAAAACGTCGGTTTTGCTGAATTTGCATCGCGTTCACTTGCATCAATCGGGTGGACATCACGTTGCTGCATTACCGTCGCGTTTGCGGACTACTGTGTTGGAACAATCGAAACGAATATGATTTCTAGATATAATAATATAATATTTTATAGTGTGCCCTGCAGACGTATTACTGTAATTACAGAAGGATTTCTATGATAATAATTATCATTATTATTACATTATATATTTTATTTGGAGTCCTTGAGCTCCCACGACACATGGGATCCTCTGCAGCAGTGTATTTGGACACTCGTCGTCTTTCTAAAATCTAATAATCTAAACTCAATACTCAATAATACAGATAACATTGTCTGCACAACAATCGGAAATGTTAAAACGACTAGCCAATGTATCAAAGTACAACATTGTCTGACTTATCGAGTCAAAGCCATAAATACAATATGTTCTCTACAGGTACCTATATAATGACTAACGTACCCTCCAGGCATTACATTATTTGACTAGCAATTTTCAATAATGTCTGAATTTACGACATTGACGATAACACATATTACCATTCGGTGTATAGCGATCGCATTATGCGAGGAGTTTATAGATCCGAGCTACGGTCGCGGAAGGGTCACTGACATCGTGGTGTTCAGAATGTATATGCGCGCGGACCGTAGGCGTGCGTGGACCACCGATGCTGAGCGTCGTTGTACCTGCAGTATATATTATTATTGCAGCGTATTCGCGTAGGTATAAATAAATATATTAATACCACTCTAGTCTTTTTTCTCTATGTGTATTATAAATTATAATATCATTATTATATATTATTTACATGTATAATTATATGATACATATATACCAGCAGCCGACGAATAACGAGCGTCCCGCGCCTTAAATACAAATGGAACCGCGGAGATGCCAAACTGCAGTAAAACACGGGTCTTCTTCACACACACACACACACACACACACACGCAAAACCGAGATAGATGGACGCGTATCTCGTGTTTTCGAAAACCAAATGAAACGATTCTATGCGACCTGCGGTATGCAAAGTACACATAGTATGTAGAACCATCTTGATAATGAGCGTTGCAGAAAGACAGTGTATAATAATAATAATAATAATAATAATAATAATAATAATATAATGTGGGATCCTTTCCAAATCACTCCTCCGTGAACAGATAAAGTACACGCCTAATATTATATGTGATATACACATATACATTTACACACATGAATCGTACACAATAAACTATAATATGTAAACGTTATTATAATTAAATATAATAAATTATGCGATTTCTATCGAATGGAATCGGTCGGTTGTACTGCGGCTGGCCGCGGGCTGAAGACTGCAAAGTCGCTAGAAAAACTGAAAATCACTAACCGCAGCGCTCTATTGTATATAATATTATGCTCAATATAGGAAAACCAGAGAATTCAAAATACATGCAGGGTTTTTGTTGTTTATTAAACAAACAATATAATGTTATTTTATTTACTTCATGATATGTGACTTGCGATAGCGTGGTGTACACAAAGTTTGCACGAGTTTATACTATACTACCTGCTTACATATAATGTTCTGTATAGGTAAAGAATTTTTTTCAAGGTTTCGCGTTATTACCGTATCTTATCTGTGTACAAATAATAAATAAATTAAAGATACATTTTTTTTTTATCCAACCTAACCTCCAGACGAGATACTACATTACTATCGACGGTAAAAGTTGTATACGCGCAGATAACGAAAGACGCGCCGACGAATGGTAAACTGCATCTCACCTATACAAGTAATAAGTTTTGATTGGTTTCGGTTTATTAAATATGTCGTCATCGTAGATCAATATAGATATACGGGTTTAGCGCTAAATAGAGATGTTGGATTGACCGCGAGAGAATATCGCGCAATAGTTAAGTGAATCTAATAATATATGTACTCGCATCTCACTTGGGTTCGTGTAATATATAATTATTATACCGTCAAATTGAACATAAAATAACATTGCGTTCAACGCCCGGCAGCCGATGAATTACAGTTCTTCTGCAAAGGTATCATAAAATAATATTAATACGGATTAATCGATATACCCAGCTATTTATAATAGTCGATCGACGAGAAGTTAATCGATTCCGTTCAATAGGTAGTAAAAGCCACCAGGTACGGAATGTATTTAATACCGAGAATAGGAATAAACATTAAACAATTTAGACGTGGTGCCTGCAATTACATTTACATCAGAATACGATAATTTGATTGGTATTTATATTAATCGAATTTATTTAGTACTTATTTATCACGGTTATTTATATTTTTAACGAAGCTTGCAGCTAAAGTTTTCAAATACACTAATTTTCTTCAATTTTAAAACATTTCATTTTCATATCGCGCATATATGTATTGTACAAAATAATCAATCGTAACATTTTAATCCGAATATACCGTTCGATTAGGTAAGTATGGTGAAAAATGTGTACACCCAAACTGTATAATTTTTTTTTCGCTCAATATTTATACGTCTAACAACTGAAATAATTTTACATATCGTGTCGCATAATAAACGTACTTACAGGTATAATGTGTATCGTATATATACGTACGTCTCTCATACATTTAGACACACAAATTCGCAATGCACGTCCCGGCATTGAACGTTACGAACACAATACGTTTTTTAAAAAGCCAACGTCGTTTTCTAACGAAATATAATAATATTGTATTTTTATCGGAGCATGATATCGTATACAGTACCGCTGTATACGTATATATATTATATAAGTAGAAGTCTGACAACAGACGACGACAACGACGGTGGTGGACAGCTGACTATTATATATACATATATACATATATAACCAAGTAAATATGTGTTTGTGTGTGTGTGTATAATATACACAAGTAGGGAGGCTATTATTATGATTTCAAACCATGACACCGAGGAAAAAGAAATAATGGGTAATAAGAACGTTATATTATTTTGTTGCTTCGTGAAACGACTAGAAAAGGTGGGGCGTGCGACATCATAGGATTATGCGATTTGATAGAGATCGGAGAATGGGCAAATATTAGGTTTTTTTTTTAATATTATTATCGGCTTAATTAATAATGACAATACAATATAATCGAGAGCGGCGTAGACAAAAAAAAAAATCAGCTTCATTATAGTACACATAGCCATACATAATATATATATATATATATAGATAGATATTTCTAAATTAGCGAACACAGACAAATTTTTAATATCGTGATCGAATTTTACAAAGAAAAAAATGCTCAATAATAATACGTTATTACGCATAGTGTCATAAATAAATATGACTATAAATTATGCACATGCTGCCTATGTCAGTGATTTTAAACTGTACTTCGAGGAGCCCTAAATCAAAAATGTTTGCGTGTTGTATAAACTCAAGGGACTCCGCGAAGACACATTCAAATTGAATCAAATTAATCATATCATTAGTTATGTCGCATAACTTATGTGTCTTAATAATCAATGACTAATGGTCATCGTGATTTATAATTTTTATTCGTTTTAAGTTCGACGTTTCTGGCTTTTTGAGCTCCACTGATTATTTTTTTAGCAACTTAAGGATTTCGTAAACAAAAAAGTTGAGAACCGCTGGTCTAAATTAAAACAGGTCGTGCGATTTTATATAAACGTGTCGACAAATAGCCGCCATCGTTCCCACTGTAATATCGTTTTGCTGTAATATATTATTATAATACGCGCGCAAACATATATGCCTATTATATTGTATAAATTATAATATTATCGCATTTTTTTTTCCATATAACTCTGATAGATATACCAATATTATAAATTGCTACGCGTTGCCAGTGTGCGGAGGATATAGGCATCGCGAGCCTGGTCGAACGGTCGCGGCGACGGGTTCGTGACACCTCGGAGCGCCGCCGCTACCACAGGTCGGGACAAGGACGTTTGGTAACCCAAAAGGGCGTAGACGAACGCCCGCTCATATTCGCCGTATACGGAATATTCAAGTGTTTGTGAAACGATTTGTTTTTATTTTTTCGAATGGCGATCCGAAGGCTGATGTGCGACCGCAATCGATTTTCATTTCTATGTCGCGGCACTATTATAATAATATTATACATGTAAAAACATACTAAGACTTATTTCTCAGTAGATAACGGTGAATTTTATAAAATGCCCAGAAAAATGTATAGAACGCCCAAAATAGCATGTTCGGCGTGGGAAATATAAAATATTATCAAGTTATATTTTGAGTTTTTATTGGTCTTAAATTAGTGGATTTTAATGTACATATTAAAAAAGAATGGTTTATATTTTGTTATTACTTATTGAAATGTGGATTATTTTCATGGCATTTCAATATATAAGGTTATCCAGCTGCAGCTTTGATGCTTGTCAATTTGTACTTCGTTTATAATGTTAAGCAATATTCTATTCGTTATGCACATAATTAATTGTAGTTGATTAATTTTAGTAATAGACACAAATATACGTATACGCGACGGTCAGGAATCAGAAAGAGAGGACCAGACTATTGTATACTTTGTGCATATTTTTTGAAGTTGTACACTCGATTATTTGTGTAGTATTTGATTTATCTAAGTTGGTAAGTAACCAGAACGACAGTAATAACAGACAAATAATTCATATTTTGGAAATTAGGAAATGTCAAGATCATAAAAATAGATCTATATATTACCTTGATAGTTGATGGTCATCAAAAACAGTGACCACTACCGCTATTGCCTATTCCTATGTATTACCTAAAATAGAAAATCATACACGAATATGGTCGTTTCGATTGCTTTAATATTTTTACGCAACTTAACAGTATAATTTAGTTGTACAAAAAGGTAAGTATATTATAAGAGTATTTTTGTAAGTTCATATTGCCCACGATAAATCGTCATTTTATAAATAGCCAAGCAATAAAGAAAATGTTTAAATGATTTTTCACATTGCCCTAAAATTTTAGGCATTTTACAAAATGTTCAAATTTTTCACATCGTTATATAATATAGGTATACATATATGTGTATACTGTATATGTACAAACGGCCGGAATTTACAACACGCGTTATTAAACGGATCAAAAAAAATAATATTATGTCATATTCAGTCGATTTATTGGAGTCGAAAAATTGAAAAAATCGACCATCAGTCGACGGCTCATTCGGAGCGAAGGCCGACGTCTCGTCATCGTCGCTGACACGCGGTTTTCCGATATGGAAGAATTGGACCGTTATAGGGTCAACGGGTAAGTACTATTAATTATTATTACAAACAAACACATAAACCTACATGGCTGTATAACATATATACGTACCGAATAAAAGGAGCAGTACCCATAAAGAGTACGGTACGCATCCAAGGGTACCAGCTACTGCAATATATTTATATATTATACATGTATACGCACTCGCGGTTCCGAAATCGTTTCAAATAAGTTTCCCTTTTCGGATGGAATAATAATAATAAACGTTCTAAGTAGAACTAGGCTGCCGCTGGTCGTTAATTACGTTTTAATCGGATGACGGATTATATTTATTATATAAAAAATATATTGTGTTCGTTTTTGTATTAAGGCTTTGACAAAAATAATTTCACGTTTCCGATGTCGTTACACGTGTATCCCGCTGTACGTACGATGGTAACAATAATAATATGATACATAATATACACGGTAAAACGCCCAGTGTATGGTTATTATTGTAAGGCCGGTGAAATTATTATTTATTTTATATATTTAGACAATAAACGCGAAAAATAGAAACTACACGCCGCACCGTGATATACTGTGCGGCCCACAGAACAAAATATCGCTTGTTTACTTTTGTCAACACCGAATAAAAATATATTATGTTTTATAATACCTATGCGAGTTGATGATGAAGACCGTGATGACGATATTATTATTTGTGGTACATATCGCGTCTATTATATATTGCTTTTTTATTGTACGACTGTATAATATGTAGAAAACGCGGTGACTCTATGTAATGTTATTAGCTATAATTCTGTATTCTTCGATCCTGTGGATTTTCTGCAATACCACGGTTGCTCGTTAATCGTTACCCGCACGGGTTTTCGTACATATATTATGCAAATCGAACAAAAAACCAATCCTGGGGCTAAGGAATGTCAGCGTAGGAAGGGATGACGTGTATAAGCTAGCTCGTAGGTACGCGCACAAAAGAAAAATCAAGTATCACATTCAAATAATTATTAATTTGCACGTAGGTACGCCGCTGTATAACGTGTGCAAAACAGATATCCGCCCAAAGTCCTCCCACACACGCGGATATAGCCACATGCAGCGAGCCACCGAATGAATAAGCGATAATAATCAACTTTCGCGATGTCGAATCACGATCGTTGCGGTTCGCGTACAACAACTCGCGATTCACTGATGGAGGTAATCCCTTTAAACGAGGTCACTGCAGTGGTTACCCGTATCACCTACCCTAATCGACGCCATTTTACGTGGGTACTTATAAGGTACGCATTGCGTCGATATTCGCCAAAGTGACAGACCGAACACTTGTTGGACACTGATAGAGAACCTGACCTAACAACAAAATCCTATTGAAAATTAATCGTAGTAAGCGATGACTAATCGACTAATAATTAATTTTATATACCACCATGCCGCGCATTAGAATCAATTAGTGTACTACCGGGTGTAAAAATCGAATAGAGCGAATTTATTTTCCTCGTGGAGAAAAACGTGTTAACGATTCAACTATATACATCGTCATCTCATCTTTGACGTACGCGAAATAACCTGTTGGACAAGACAACCCTTGATTTAATATTCAATCTGAATTCGCGGCGACTACTCTTGCTGTACACAAGTCAAACTTGTGCGTGTGTATAAATGAGCGGAGAGGGGTAGTGATTACTTTTGAGAGCTTTGAACTGATTCATGGCTACACTCGCGTTTGCGTTGCGTAATAACGAACACAGGAATATATAGAGCTAAATGCGACCACAATATATATAACTCGTTTGTATTTTTTTTTTCTGTACATCAGTCAAACTTGTTTGGGTTTGTCGGAAAGGGGAGAGGGGTAGTGATAATTTTCGAGAACTTGAAACTCATTTATGGCTCCACATATTTGCATAAAATGTAAAAATGGAGTTATATGTGACCCGAATGTCATTCTTTTACATTTTTTCGACGACGGTCATCAAACACGTCATAATATTACATAATAATATTATACTTCTAATACAAATACGAGACGACGACGACGGTGACGATGCTCGTACAGTATACTGCGCGAAATAGATATCGTATTCCCGAATAGCTACAAAATGATAAAATATCGTGCGGTTCACTACGTACTTTGGACGGTGGCGTGGAGTACGCCCTGCGCATGGCACCCCGCCGGGCGCACGCCCTCCTGTGCACGTGGGCCGCGTTTCGCCTGGGCCCGGTGACCGACGAGGCGGACGCGGACGAACAAGACGCGGCCAGACGGCCGGCCGACGACGACGACGGCCTGCCCGGGTAATAGTTGGGCACGTCCATGTCGGGCCTGTCGTACACGCGCACCGACAGAAGGGCCACCGCGCGTTCTGCGGCCGACGGGCCGTCGCGCCGGTTGCGGTCCACGCGGAACGAGTCGCGCGACAACATCGCGCTATATGTCCGACAACGATAATCTATTACTACGGAAACGGACAAATATTTGTCTCGGAGACGCACGACAACGACGACGACGGCGGCGGCGGCATAGCGACACAGAGACGACGGTGACGAACGACGACGACGACGGCTATACAACAAGAATATTTATGAATAATAGTAACGACTGAGGTAACGAACAGACGACGGTAACGGACGCCGCGCGGTAACCGGACTGATCGGTGATCGGCGATCGCGGCCGCCGCAACTATACACGTCCCGCGAACGCAGTCCGTCGCCCCACCTCCACCGCCCGGCGCGAAGACGACGACGACGACGACGACGACAACGCAACATTCCTACTTGGAACGCGCGCGCTCGCGGAGCAAGGTCGTGCCCGGGTTTATTATTATTATTGTTTCCATCTCGTTCCATTCCGCCACCACCGCCGGTGCGCGGCGAGACACTCCACCGGTGCAGTAATCGTATATATAGTGTAACCCCGCGGAATCGTTTATCGGCCGCTCTTATCGCTCTCGATAGAATATACTATACGTGTATATTGTATATAATAACAACAATAATGACGCGATGTCGTGTACGACACCGATACCGACACGGCGACACCGACGGCGGCGGCGGCGCGGACGAGATGGTTTCCTCGGCGATCGATTTTCGAGTGAAAAACGATTGCCGCGAAGACGGCGCGCGTTTCAACGCGGCTTACGCGCCGACGATAAAATCGAGGCGCGAGGTCAAAAAACCCGCGAACAATGCAAACGTTGGAAGTCTTCTGAAGACGACGCGATGCGGTACTCGCGGTATACCATTGCCGCGTATTATACACACGCCCGCGAAACATCAGTACAACGGTTTACCGATCGCCGCGATTCAGTCGTTGATCCGATCGTTTTCGGGGAGGGGTGACGCGCGTCTCCGTTGGGCTGAAAAACGAAACAATCGTCGTTCTCGACGATCGATTATTACAATAATATGATATTATATCGCGCGCGCGTGCAAAGCTCTGACTTCGGGACGTCCGTCGGTACGCGTCGTTAACGCGACGGCGGCCGTCAAATAATTAAGTAGGATCGAATTGATATGCTCTCCCGCGGGCGACGGCTACCCATACTGTTGTTACCGCGACGATTTCGCGACGTAGCAAAGTGCATTATTGTATACCATTAAACTATAATATATATTCGCTCCGAAAAGTCAAAATGTACTATATATCGTCTGCATCACAATTCACAGATGTATAACGATGGTAGTCGTCCACTGTGTGTATAAATACATAATAATATGCCATATCATGTTGTAATAATAATATATGTACGACCGCAAAAAATAACATCGAGATGAATCGGGACACCGGCAGAACACTCGGTTGAAAACCATAGTTGTTGTAGTATAGTCACCTACATCGAACACACGATGACTTGACGATTCGTTTCGTAGGGTTTTTCGAGCTATATATATATATATATATATATATATATATATATATATATATGTATAGGAAGTATGCAACGGCAGAACACATTCATTTCAGGTTCTTGTAGTATATTTTAAATGTATACCAAATATTGAATTATTTATTAGGTATCTGGAATATATAATGCGTACAGTGTAAACATCGATCAATTTATCAATAAATTAATTTTTATTTTAAATCGAAAAAAAGTTAGTAGATCATGTTTCAGGATTTAAATACATTAAATACATTAAATCAAGTACCAACTAGTTTTTTAAACTCGCTATAATAAATAATTATTATCAAATATCAAATTAAGTAATAATACGTTTGAGTGTTCCACTCTCAGTAAACATAACTGACGGCAAAAAAATAATATATTATTTAAACTAACACATTATTTCAACTATGCGCATAATTTAATATAAAAATAACTGGACACAATAATGTAACCTCAAAATTATGTTCGCGGCATTACAAATAAACAGAATATATGGGTAAATTAAAAAATTCAGCATGACTACGCCACGATTTGTTCTACATCCTACTAATATTTATGGGAGTAGCCGTATTTGAAAAAAAAAATTATTAGTTTAATATACTTCAAAATATGTATCTTAATCGAGAGAAGGCGGCTAACAGTAATAATATGTTATCTGTCTAGTTGCTTAATACTTATTAATTATACAATTTATTATTATATAGCTGATACGGTTTGTAAATTATAATAATTATACGATTATTATTCAAGATGTTTTAAATTGGATTTTACTTACACGAATCAACTGATTAAAAATGAATTTTTTTTTATTGTCATCCTATGCACAATTATTACCATATAATATAATATTATAAATACTGTTAAAATATTTTATGGCCACAATTATAAAATTATACAGATAACCAGTAAAATACTAACTAAGAAAATTTTCTCGATTCCTCAACTGTGCGTATAATAGCTTGTTACAATAATTTAGCGTTTCTATAAATTAGAAATAACAATGTTTGAAAAGATACGGATGAATGAATATGTGGATTTGTGACAACAAATAAGTAACATAATGCATAACATTTTTTTGAAAATTCTATTTTACCAAACAATCAATAGAACTACCTATACTATTGTTTAAACGGACAAAACATACACATCGTATATATATATATTATTTGTAATATGTAAAGTATGTTTCACATAGTTATATGTGGCTAAGTTACTAATAAAAGAAAATTAAAATATCCTCATTTTGAAGTAAATTCAAACAAAATTTACTATTTTTAACGATAAATGTTTTTGAAACAATTTTATACTCAGGAAGGTCATATTATTAATACTGCAGTATGCTATTCTTTGATAAACAAATATAAAAACAAACATAAAGATACCTAACTAAAATAATAACAAAAAAAAATGGTATTTGTAATAATATTACACTTTAAACCAAATAGACTAAAAAGTATATTATCTCTTAGATTTTATTATTTATCGTTAAGCCGAGAAGATACTACTTTAAAGTGCAATAAATTGAAATAATTAATATATAATCTCGGCGCAACTATTTTACTTGATTGGCGCAATAACAATATTCTATAGACTTCTTTATAAAAAACAAAGGCCTCGCGGGCCCGTGCAGTCTTTTCTCGTAACGGAAAAATGCGTTGGCTGTATTGTTCTGACAAATCATTAATATACGCGATATTAAATATTTATGTAGGTATGCCGTATAGGTGTACCCATGTAAAAAAAAGCAATTAACTTTATTCGCGATTTAAAACAATAATGGGTTTCAGACACGAACCCATCAAGACAATGCAATTTAAAACGTAATAATATGTAGTAAGATCTATTTTTTATTTACCTAATCGACATTATAAACTTTTCGTGTACGGTATGTTGTACTAAACGGTGTTTTACTTTTATACAACGCGTAATAGAAAATCGGGCTGCAATACACATAATGTGCTGCTGCCGGTTAAACATCATATAATTAATAATTATTATGTTATATAGATAGGTACGTAAATGGTAGTAATTTATAGCTAAATAGTTGCATTTATTTGTCGGTTTGCATAGATCGCATAATACATACCAAACTCTATACGGATTCGTAACGCATGTAGGAAGTGTTTAAATATAATATAAATAATAGTAGAAATATGTATACTTATATTATATTTTTGTGTGAACAACGATGAACTATTTACGCACCACACAAAAGAACATCGCGTTCCAAGCAGCGAAAAATCTCAAATCAAATATTAGCATCTTAGATATTATATTATATATGTACGAATTATTTAAACACGTGTCAATATAATATGCAAATTTGAAGATATATGAAAAAAATAGTCGCGGACGAAACGACATCAATTGATACAATAGTGATGACTGGCAAATATGTAATGTAATTACTTAATGCAAAAAACAAAAACAAAATGATAGCCTATATATATTTATATATAAATTAAATTGTAAAATAACAAAATTATTAAGCCAAAAAATAATAATAATATAGCCATATGTAAGTACCATTAAAATAGTAGACGGTATTTATAATATACAACACGTATATTTGGAGGGCATTTTTGATAAATGCTCTCTATGATGGGCTTTTCGCTTTCGACCAGTCGCACCGCAATAATAATGTAGGTATACATAGTATATACTAACGATAGAAAGTACTAGTCGTTTTGAGCGTACTCTGCAGATGATACATTATTAAATCGACTTAGCCAATCATATATAGGTACGTATATGATAAGTAATAATAAACAATATCTAATTGTACAACGGATTTGGCGGTGTCGAGCGAAACACAAAACGAGACGCTCAAGCGCGCGGAATGTCGCAATCGCATCATGTGTATAATAATATAATATGCGCAATACAATAATATCGTATAGAGATGTATTACAATAATAATTGTGTATACATGCCGCACGGCACGCAACGAGCTTTTATGTTTTGATAACTGCGCGATAAACGCGTACCTATAATAATATTATAATATGTGAACACTAAAACAACAGAATAAGGTACACACACGAGGTCGGAGATTTTCATCCGCACGCCGCGGTGACAGACGTCTTATTATTTCATAATAACATATTATTATTACAATATAATATTGTAAACGATGAATTGACGAGCGAACGCGCGCGCGTAAAATAATACAACAGAAAAACAATTAAACCAGTCGCCACGGGCTCGCGACTCGGGGATCGGTGGACCGTGTTATAATAACACATTATGATATCATAACAATATAATAAAATATATTACACGATACCGTACGTGTATAATATATATATTATGTTATCGTACGGCGCATGCATGCAGCATCGGTGTGTTGCCATATCGTTTCGACTTAAGTACTTACACACATCGATGTACTCGTGTAATAATGTTATTGTTACCGTTGCGTTCGTATAATATCAAGACGTCGTGTGCCAGGCGCATAGCTGAAGAATTGTTTTGCGTCCGATAAACGTAAACAATAATATTGCACTTATTTTTGTCGGAAAATCACCTGCTACGGCGATATGCAGTGCTCGGATTTTAAACGAAACAAAAAACGGTGGCAAAGTGGACTCAAAAGTGTATTAAACGCTAACGAGTATTAACTTTCCGGAAGACCGGCTAATTGGGTTCATACTACAGCTGTTTACAGGTGGCCCACGCACGGCAGTGTATTAGAATGTAAAAATATTTTTTTTTAAAAAACTACTTCGTCATTCCTATTTATGAAGTTTACCTGTTTTAGGCTATTAAAAGTTATTAAGTCTAAATAGGTCAATGTGTAAGTTATCCACCATCAGCTATCGTCTTAGGGTCAAACACGTTTGGGCCTGTTAAATTTAATCATAATGAACTGTTTCAACCAGTACAGTTTAAAAAAAGATATAATTTTAAAATTTTTAATTATTAGTTAATTAAGTATTTTTATAATGAGAAATCTTCGTGTCCTTGTTATCAATAAATTATTATTATTATCATTATTAATTGATTTATATGATAAACACATTTTTTTTTGTATATCTAACAAACATACTTTTTGGTTATTGTTAATTTTAACACGTATAGTCTTCTGAAATAAGTCACTCAATATTGATATTTTATAAATATTATTGTTACACTACAATGTTACAAGTTAAATAAAACATAAACGCAGAGTTACTGGCCATGTGCATAGCTTGATCGGTGCTCTTACCCTTTCAAAGTATATTATTAATTTATAGTATAATTATAATATTCATCTTTATATGTATATATTAGATGGTTTCAAGATGATGTATTAAGCTTTATGCTTCGTTATGGTATATGTCTAAGACATTTTACATTTGGTAACTTGTGTATTTCACTCAGCTTAACTCACTTTTTTTCTAGTCGACAGTCATCATACTGCACTCGTTCACAATAATACGAATAATTTAATAACGATGTAAAGTACGGATCTAGTACTTTTATGCTGTCTTTATAATATAGTCACGCAGTAACATATTCAATGGTATACACGTATTATACATCTGTCCTATGTGTATATATACTATATTATGTACATGTATGTAAAAACGAAATTGTTAGTAACCGTCCAGAGACGTACGACGTTGCTACCATGTATACATGGAACTTGTAAATAATAATATATAGGTTGGCTGATGTATATCTTACATTTCCGGGCTGCTTAATCTGAAATTCTTAATACAATTATGATTAATCTCGTTGTTTCGGAGTCTGGAGGTAATTAGAAGCTCGTTTAAAGATAGTTTACAAAAATCTGTATGAGCTTAAAAAGAGTGGTGTGAAAAATTTGTCATGGATCGGACGCCGAAATTGATCTGTTCTATCCGCTAGTTATTAATATGAGTATACAGTTTCATATACGTAAATTCAACCATTATCTAGAAGATTGGAATGTTGAGTTTATTTTATTTTTGAGTCAGTCGTCTTATCTTCATCCCCACAACAGCGACCAAAGCTTGTCACCTATCTATTTATTGGCAGAGGTGTACGCAGTATTCTCCATACTACGATGGCCGTATAGTTACACGTTGTTATAGCACTATCTCTCTATAAGTACATATGTGTATTATAGCAGACTAGATTTGTTTTATTTTCTTTATTTACTTTCTTATACCGATCTCAACGGTTTCGTTCGTGAGTGTATTATTGTCGTTTACATGTACACCTATATTAGTTTACTTTTGCCGCATATATATATATATATATATAGGTATAAGTACTATAATGGGAACATTTTAGCTACTGTGCATATACATATATATATAAACGATCGTGACCACCGCGCTTTGTTTTGTGACGTTGCACGTAATTATTATTTAGACTTCCGCGCCCCTGTCTATGTACGCGCATTCCTAATGTTCCAATAATATTACAATGTACATCGAAAAATACATCGCACCAAACGAACGCTTTCTAACCTGGAAATCCGAAATTCTCGGCACGCACGTGAAAATATGTTTTCGCAGGTCGGTCGTACGACTATACGACAAAATAACGAATACGCGACGCGCGGATGCAAGCGTTGCATAAGAATGATAATATTATATATGGTCACACCCGGACGAATTCCGATGCACACACGGATAACATATAGTGGCACACAGGCCTAGATACTTCTATTATTGTCTAGTTACGTGTGTATATGTATATAATAAACGCCGGTAACACTTTCACTAATTTACATTACCGGCACAATGTATACACCATGTGTGATTTGACGCATCCTGTACTATACATACAGATATAGGTGATAGCTGATAGCTGTAAGTAAACAAACCGAACCGCGTGCTCTGTACCACTATAAGTCGTATACCTATAACATACCTAATATAATACAAGCTACGGGGGTTTAAAGCAGTCCGCGTTGGATGTCAGCAAAGGACTTCCAATATCAGTTCTATAGGTATAATAATATATTGTGTTACGTACATCTATAATAGCTATCACTGCAGTGCGAAAACCTCTCTTTTCACTATAAAGCAGTGTAGTATACTAAAATTTACGGTAATCAATTATCAAACCGTTTGAAAACAAAAATAAAAGTTAAATTTTTGAACTGCCCGAAAATTATATTGAATTATTTGAGCAGCATACTAAACTATACACTGTATATACTCGCTTAATCACAGTGTGATATAAACAAAGATATAAATGAAAATAAAAATAACGATTGACCCAATTTAAAATTTAAAATATACATTAAATACTTTTATTAAATCACTGCGTATTTAAAATCATTGAACTTTTATTTATACAGTTAATGCCTATATCTACAACTTTTAAAATATCAACATCAATTTATCAGATTGGTGAAAATTGAGAAAATTATTTTTTTTTTTTATTATTATTATTAATAAGTACTGTAGTTTTTTTGAATCATACATATTTCTACTAATGATATAAATAATTATCAACACATTAATAACTAATGAAAACTTAAAAAATATGTTTGACTTATTGATTGAATAACTCAAAATTAATTAGAGTAAAACTCTAATGCACTTGTATTACGAGTATAATATATAATATTTAAATATTATCCGTTGCATTTAATTATAAATGTACCATATATAATATAGAGTAAACATAGTATTTTGTGCTTCTATTTGACATTCGCACTAATATAATTGAATTGTTTGTATATAATAAACCTGAATTTAAGTATTATCAAATCACATATTCTGCGTTATTGAAGCTGTTAACTATGGTAACGTACAATTTAATGTCGGTCAAAATGTGTAATGTAAATGTAGGTTTATCTAATAGTATAAACATATTTAAATGTCAATTTTTAACTGAGAGACACAAAAAATGGTTAAAATAAAAATGCAATAATGATAATTAAAAAAGGGAACACTATATTTGCATTGACAGCTAGGAGTTGTTAAATAGAAACCAAGTACTAATCAACGTTGTAAATAACAGCGTAGAAAAATAGATTTTAAGAATAGTAATTTTATTTACAGTTTAGTCAATATAGATAAAAATATTAATGATTAATATAATAATATAGTCGTATTTAAACATTCCCACATATTGTATTCTTCATTTCACTCATTTCATGATAAATAAATTTAATCAATTTCCAATATAGAGCCCGTTAAAATGTTGACACATATTCCACACTTAGTTTATAATGAAATCGTACATTTTTGAAAGGTACTATGAAATCAAAGATATTTTCGATGCTACTAATATGATGACACATGATAGGCATATTAGATTCTAACGATACCAGAACGTAAGTTAAATGTAGGTATATAGGTCATATTTAACGTATATATAGTATATATTATATTACATACAAGATCATTAATATAATAAATACAAATTTGATTTCGAACAAATAAATCAATATTTTTACACCAAAATGAAGGTCCTGACGGTTTCTATGAGAAAACAAAGAATGAATATAACGATAAAAAATGTACCTACGACTCTGTATATGGTAATCAATCCGACACGTTCAGTTTGTTTTTTCTTTAAAATAGCTACCTTAAGGTGACTCTTGGTATTTAGACCAAGGGAAAAAATAGTATAAGCATTATACGTACAATATCAATAAGTTTTTCGGTTCAGTATACCGCGACCTTCGTTGTTGACCCGGAAATTAATATCATATTTTACAAAGTCGGGCAGTGTCGTAATAAACGGATTAGCAATAATAATAATAATAATAAAAACACGATGTACAATATTGGTAAGAGTAGATACCAAAACGGCAGCAGCTGAACACGCACTGATAAGTCGAAACCACCGGTAAATATAAATGGTTTTTACTTATTGTTTAAACATAGGTAAATTCTTATGACAAACATAACAATTTTAACATGTTATGACTATTACATATATATATATGTATACCTTTAGTTATATTATATTATGTGTTATGTAAGTACAAATGATTTTGATTTAGATAAACTTGATTATAATTTATTTTTTTTATCGAGTAGATATTAAAAAATTCGCTCCCTTCACATTTCCACGTCAACAAATTAATAGGTTTATAGGTTAATAAAAATACATGAATTTATTTAATGAGCTATATTAAGAATAGTATTAATAATACTGTTTCGTTGATTTATAATAAGCATGTTTTTAAATATAACATGACAAATTTTTGTATGCATATAATATATAGATAAATATTATGTATTGAAAATTTAATTTTTTTTTTTTTAATAAAATCTTAAATGCATAGTAATGAGTGTTGTATTCCAAAAAAAAAAAAAATGTTTGAAAATCCGGTGGGTGGGTGGCTTCAGTAACCTAAGATTACCTCTTCTCGTCAGCTACAATAAACCATGCTTCATTGTGCATTAAATGCGCGCGTTTGTTTAGGTAGGTAGTTTGTATATATATACCATATATCAATCACCCACAGCTGCTGCCGAAATGTCATACATCCCTTATATTCAACAATGGGTAAAAATTATACTGTTCACGTTTCTAAGATGTATAATACATACGAGGGACGCGTTTAATTACTTGTATACAATATATAACCGTATGGAAAAATAACAATTATGTGCCACAGAATAATAATATTCGGCGTCCATAGGTTGTCATGGGTTGTCAAAAGTCTGAAGCGTATTATTACTTATTCTCGTCAGTTCTTTCTATACGGACCCCTAACACAAAGAGTCAGTGTTTTAGGTGAATAATTTATTTATATTTAACGAGTGGGCAAAAAAAAAATAATATTAAAAACACGCCTCTCGGGGTTATTATTATCATCAATTTTTTTTTTTTTTTTAAACGGCGTATGATTTTGACACGATCTTAACCTGTTGCTACGGCAACACTATCAAAATAATATTATATATAATGTTAAATACAATATCTGAGCGTCGCACTTATATGTCATTATTTATTATTTATTAAATATACGTAATATATTGTGCCTTACACATGTATATACTTCACACGCGCGCTATTGGTACCGAAGTCGTTTGTTTTTTCCTGTTATCCTTATCCACACCTATTTGTCACAAGCGGAGGCGACACAGCATCCGCTGTACCTACGCATACATTAAGATCGACGGGTGGTTGCAGCGAGCGCGCACGAATCGCGCGTCCCCGAATCACCACCAACACCACATGGCACGAAGGCCGTGTCGCCATCGCCGGTCGACATCAAAACACATCTGTCCGGGGCATGTGTCGCGTACGGACATGTGCAGCAGCACGCGGCACGGGCGGCCGGCGCGAAACACGTCGAACACTGCGTCAAAGTAAGCGATGCTCCCGCCCCTAATAATCGCGTATACAGCGGGGTCCGCGTCGCATCCGTTGCACGCAGGGGCACCTGCACGGACGAACACGCCGCCGCCGTCGTCGCGCGTGCGATGCATTATAATTTTACGGTATTCGTTTACGCCACAACCAAACGACAATATGGCCACCACCAATACTGCATTTTGGGTTTCGTTAAGTTATTCAGCTCAGAGGAGCAGCTCCTCATCACGTCGCTCATAATTTCTTTATTTCTTGTTCCGTCGGAAACTTTTCTAGGATATGATGATATAATACAATAACACATAAATATGGATAGGACATGCATTGTGTATTCAAGTGTGATCCGCGAAGAGTATAATATACTAGTTAAAAAAAAAAAGTCGTTACATGTTATTAAGGTTGTGGTATCCTCACCGCTAAAAATATTAACTATAATAATCGTGTAGAATAATAAAATTGAAGCAAAATATGACAATAATAAATAAAACTAAAAAAAAAATATATTGAAATAATCAAATTCTAAATTTGGCAGATGGCGGATTGAAAAAATGTTTTTTTATTTAATCTTAAATTGTTTCTATAACCTTATATAACCAAAATGGAAATCGGTAGATTCTTCGATCACAGCACCTATACAGTGTATAAGTTCTAGGGATAGTATACGAATCTACGGGGTTATCGTTTATACCTGTACGCATAATAATATATGTATACTATATATTACGAGTATAATAGTAATATACATGCCGTGTACATGAAATTTGGAAATTCTTGCGCGACGGAATAAACATTGGTACGACCAGAATCACATATATACATTATACACGTATGTATACAAAACTTCAGATGGTGATTGTCTGCACCAGTTTCAAAGAACCCGCCGTAGTACCTACACCACAGAGTGACCGCGTTCGTATAGCATGGAAGAACATTATAATAACATATAATGTAATAAGTCGCATCACTGACGTACTATATAAAGGTACGTAGTACGTGCACATATATATAATTATACTTACAGGTGAAAACGCTATGACCACAACGACCATATTTGTGTTTATTCAAATCGTTTTATTCACCACGATCGAGTGACTATATAAGTATATTATTATGATCCACCCGCACAACCAGGACAGCGAACGAAAATCGAACAATCTTTTCCAATAAGGTAACACACACAAAATATATACATTTGACGCGCGACGTTCTGCATACAACATGGAGTGCAATAGTTATATATTATATATACTCGTAACAGTCGACGCGTTATGGGTTAAACGACAAAAAAAAAAATAATGATAATAATAAAAAAGACTACAACAAATAATACTAGAGAACGAAATATAAAATTTTATCGTTAGACGTCGTTGGATGGAATACTACAAAATACGGACTTACCTGAAATCTCGGACGAGAGCGTGGTAAATTTTCACCATCGAGAGGGTACCGTTCGTATCGGACGCCGTGATCGCACTGCATTCAACCCCGCGCACGACAGGAAACCCGAGCCCAACCACTGCGCTGCCGGCGTATACAGATGAAGGATGCCCGCCACCCCACACACCACAACCATCCGCCCCGGTGTTTCCATCCTTCGGACGGCGCCAGTCGGTTAGTTAAAAACAGGCAGAGTATACACTCAGGGGAGAGGGGTGCGAGCGCGATAAGGTGCAGCCACACAGGTAGTGGTGCAAAGAGTCTCGTCATGTTGAGAGTCGCCCGAACGAATATATATTATATATACGTTGGTATGTGTTATTAATAATACACAAGACGTGAACACATAATTTCACTGTAATGGGGGGTGGTTTTTTTTCAGCATCCCCCGGGTGCAATTGACAATAACAAAAAAAATAAATAAATAAATAAAATCGATCGTACATATTCTGAGAATCGGTACCTTCGGACACAGTCGTAAAAATCAGCCTTCGACGTACACAATGCCCAAATGAAAAGGATCTAATAACTTTTGGCATTCTCACCAGAAGAAAAATATCAAACTACAATAAGGGTCTTTGTAAGGGTACCACTGGGATAATAATAATATGCACTGCTTGACGTAACCAAATCTCAATAATGTTTTTAAGATCAGTCTTAAAATGAATATTCCAACATTTTTAAAATTATCGACAATCAACTTCAAATCACAATATAATATGTATAAGCACTATTTATTTTCATATAATAATGGTTAAAATAGTTAGTAAGCTAATGAGTTTACGAAACGTCTTAGATTTAATAGATAGTATTAAAATTTCATAGATTTGAAATGCAATGTTAAAATATTATTATTGTAGCTGACAGAAAAATAAGCGCCTTAATTTACTACTGTATATACTACTAAAAACAACTATGTGTTTATTTGGTTGCAGTTCTTTGTAGCATTATATGTGCGTTACATAGTACTTTTGTTTTTTTCTAACATGCTTATGTATAATATACAACTACTTCTACTAAAATCAAACCAATACAAAATCTGTACGGTTTATTTACAATGATATCAGCTTTAGTCCCCAGTTAAATTTTTTATTATGATTATTTTGTATGTAAAATTATTAATAACATCATTATAACATAACTAATTCAAAATCTTATATTTTAACTTTAATTTTTAAACGTTACAAGTTAATGAGTGAATTTAATTTAAAATAATTATTTAGATAAAAAGGAACTAGGTAAAATCAATAAATAAATATAAAAGTAACTTAATCAGTCAAAAAAAGGTTTAATATTATTGCAATAATAATAAAAATAATAACATTAATAATGATAAAATAATCATTTCTAAATAAAGTAATAAATTATAACTGAGTTTAAATACTGTTATTTTATAGGTTCATTGCAATACTATAAAATATCTTTGAAAACAACTTATTGATGATTGATAACTTGTTTGATTTAAATTTAAAATATGAGTAAAACTGATTTTAGTTAAATTATAATTATCTTGGAATTAACAATAATGAGTTGTAAAACATATTAGTTAAATAGATATTAAAGTTTTTAAATAAATTACATTCATACTAAATTAAATAACAGATGAAAAACCAATAATAAAAAAAAAAAAAAACAATAAGCTATTGAAATAAACATGAAAGTTATTATTTTTCAGATGAACATAATCTAATTCATAATATATTGAGAAATTAGACATTATCTTAAAAAGAATATCAAACTTGCACTTTTGGCAATTTTAATTTAAAAACAAGAAAACTATAGTATCATATATGAGACTTTAACTGAATACCAATCGAAATAACTCCGACAAATTTTCTATTTTAGTTTTTATTTTATTTTCCGTCATCTATCATGCGAATATCTGATGGAAATAAAACAAAAAACTACTGGGCAATCCCGTTGCTTACCATGGAGACGAAGTAAAATTTTTCAAAGTCTTGTTCCTGTTGCCGGATGGCCGGCAGACTGTTGGCCAAATCGGCATGTTGAACCAACGCATGCTCTCCTTTGTTGGTCAGCCACGAGAGAACCTGTAACGATACACAATACGTATATTTATATGACGGATGAACAAACAAAACCAAACAGAAAAAATATTTGCCGAAATGGCTAATTTCCTGTTTACATAATAATATATAGGTGTACATATTATGCATATTGTATAATAAATAACTATGTTATACGCTTCTATTCTTCCCGTGCTGTCGTTTATCTCGAGGGCCAAAATCACTACTACAATTAACCGTGGCGTGAAAGTATATATTGTTATGAGATTATGATAGGGTACGTCATATTTTATAGACAGGTGAATATACACTGGCTAATGAGTAATGAGTGCTAATTTGCTTCTTCGTCCTTTGCAGGTGTTAGATATATTGTGTATACATTTTTAATATTATAATATTTTTTTTAAATGACCTCCATTTTTTAAACACAAATAATAAGCCACAACGGCGAGTCACGTGGTTTTCGATCTGGCCAATAGGCATTGTGTAAGTCAATATAATGTACATTGCGGGTACAGGACGTTAAATCTACACATAAAACGGTCATCATAGAGCGACTATATTGACGGTTGTGCCCATAGATGGAAATCTGGTAAAATTTTATGGCTGGCAAAATTGTTAGCCCCATTTCAAATAAAAAAATTCCTATCTATAATAAAAATATTCATCTCTTTGCTTGAAGATACATTACTAAAAATGTCATTTTATTTTTCTTGTAAATATAGGCAGTTAAGATTATTATGAAAATTTGGAAATCATTTTTTACTTAAAAAGGGATAATATATATATATATATATTATATCATCATTAATATTATTTAGCGTAAATACTAAATCTATTACAGTAGTATAATCACCTCATGAGTTTCGGCCTCCAAAGCGTTGACTCTAGCGGCTTGCATTATTTTTTTTTTCTTCTGCAATAGCAATTCTTCCAACCGGACTGCGGCACCCTCGACTTCACTGTGAAACTTCTTTACATCCTCGAAACTCGACCTGTATGGACCAGATACAGAACACGCGAGGATTAATAAATATTAACTAATTATTAGAAAAAAAATAAGTGAAAATTCTTGAAAACATTTTAAATGCACGAACTCGATAGGTGTATAATGAATATTAGTAAAAACGAAAACTCTATGCCACTATATAATTTACTATTTAAATTGGTTTTATGCCGTTTATAGTTACAATTTGTTTTGTTTTAATATCGCTCGTGAATCACACTCACAACAAATATTATATAGAAAGTTATAATAATACATATAATATATTTGATCAACTGCCGTATAAGAACAACTTTATATCCAGCGAAACCGGCACATTATGACACGGTAATTAAAATTAGTGGCCTTACATTAAAAATGAATTAAAAATTGGTCTGCCAGTCTCGAATAATAACTTTATAATCTGATATAATTATTGTTATTTTTTATAATCAAATAACAACATAATGGTAGGTAATAATAATAAATCGTTTTTTGTTTAACGAAATAATACGTATTTATCGTTTTCATCATAACGTTTTATTACGACGATCATATATAGTAAGTAAAAAACGTGTATGCCGCAGTTGTGTAAGGGACCAGATGTTAATAAAATAATATCAAGTATATCTAGTTGTTGGCTTTTAGTTCATTGAGAATCTGAATACGTGTTCAGTAAAAAACCATTAATAATTTTGATTTATACGATATTATATTAATCACGATAACAGATGTTATAAAAAAAAATATTTAGATACAGGTAATCAGTTTCATATTATAAAACTGGATAGGACTATAATAGTATAATGATACTGTAGTATAAGTAGAACATTCTACTGTAAATATATTTTGTTCTGTTCAGTATATTATATAGTCAAATATTCTAAAGATTAAGTAAACAGCACCCAATATATATAACCTTTTAATTTGGTTATACAATATTATATACACGAATATAGACCTTCTCATCATGATGGATGCAAAATCAAAAGTCTCAATCTCCTCCTCCAAATTTCATACCACTAACGCCGATTTGTAAAAAAAATTCGTTGCAAATCAAATCATACATTTAATAATTACTAAGAAATGTTTGCTTGTCTTACCATCGTAATTCAAATGTTTCGATGATTAAAATAATAATACGGTTAATCAAAAATTGCAGCATAATATTATAACCACTTCCCTCTCCTCGAGCTCTTACTTCTATGTTATGTGTTTATATGATTGTTAAATTTATAATATTACGAATGTATTGTACATGTATAAACTTAAGCAGTCAGTGGGTGATAATAATAAACCAAATTATAATCATACGACACAAGTTAACACATACGCTTGAATCAGCGGGTTAGGTTAGGAGTAAAATTACCTAGGAATCTAAATATCTAGTAATATACTAGCTACATATAATACATATATTATCAGCACATTTTCCTTGCGTTTATCTATAATTGTTATAAATCAAACATACATCACAAATCTATCTTCGTTTAACCAGCGCGCATGTTGTACGAGTATTTCCATGCTCTGTCTAGCATCTTGAAGTAAATTTTTAATATCTGAGTCGTCTAAGAATTTGGATATTGCATTGCGTTCTTGTTGCACATTTCCCATATCTGCAATGGCTGTTACGAGTCGATTTCCGGCAGTCTGACTCAAATAAGTCAGTCTCTCCGATTCCTTATAGAAAAAAAAAACGAATAAATAAAATAGTACTAACTTCTGATAAATTATCGCAAGGGATATACACAATAACGAATTAATCGTTCTTTTCCATTGAATAATACGTCGTTGTTAATAATTTCGTTTTTCTTCTCACAAGTGATTATTAATCATTTGTATGCACATGTGCATATGTGTAATTTAGTGTTTAAAATCATAACTCATATAAGTATATATAGGCCAATAATGCGAACAAACCTTATAGAAATCAATCCATTCAAGTTGGCTGTGTGTGTACGGGCCGCCACAAGCCGACGGAATCTGACTGTCTTCAAAGAACTCTAGAAGCCCGTTGTATGAATTGACGGCGTAACACTGAAAGAAATTACATTGACAAAACGTAAAATCAAAACGGTTTGTACTTGTGTTTACTACGAAAAAATACACGTGAAAAGTTTCTTACCCGAATTTGGCTGTATTTCAGTCGGTTTCCTTCTGCGTCTCGCTTCGTGCAAAAAATTACTTTGTCCACAGAAACTTGATGCTGCGCAATAAAATAACAATAATAATAATGAAAACCATTGTAAGGTATGAAATATTATTGACTCTGTCACGCTTATTACCTTTATCAGTTCCAGCACACAATCAACGAATTCTATGCTAGTGTAGCTGTTCTCGTGCACCAAAATGGTCACCGACGAGTTCCTTTCGTTTCTAAAAACGGAAAATAATTAAAACAATTTATTCCATTATTATTATTATTATTATTATTAAATAGACGCGTGAGCACATAACAACAAGAGCATGAAACATGGGTGAACGCCATTACGTAAAAAAATTAATAACTTGTACCTACGGATCATGTTTTATATATTATATTACTTATTCGTATTATATTGGATATAAAACAAGAACAAAATTAATTGGTTTAATCCCTCAAGATTTAATTTTTCTAACGTGATTTTCAAGGAAGTATTAAAAACCACTAAGCACTGGAATCCAATACGTAATAAGTAATTATTAATAAACGAATAAGGTTAATTTATTTTAAAATATTAAAATTATGATTTTAATTAATATTCAAACTATTTATTATTAAATTATGTTTTCTTACTTGATATGTAAATTTACTTTACACAAACCATTATATAATTATTTGGAAAATAACTAAGAATTTATTAAATAATTAAAAATGTATAGAGTAATTATAAATTATAAAAAGATTCTTAAGTAATAGATTGTCATCGTATATTTTTTTAATTTTAATTTTTAAATATTTTAAAATGATTTTATAAATGAGCCGAGATTTCCTACATCGGTAGATTCATCAATTAATTGTTAACTTTCCCATTAATTTAGGTTTTTAATGTAATACGTGTTTGACATTAAAGGATATAATAATAAATAACACCTAAATATATACGAAAAAATATAACAGAATAAACACCTTCGAATAATAATTGGTAACATACAATAGGAATTCAAATTGAAAATGTTGGTTTCAATAAAACAATACAGCATTGTATACGTTTTTAAGGTGCAAAAGTAGAGTTTTTCTCCTCGGTAATAATATTAGTTAGGGCAATTGCACCTCCATGCCACCTAATAGATTATATTATTATTATTATTACTATTATTATTACGGTATAATCCATGGATTTTCGTGTTGAAGAAATTGAAACGGCAAAGTATAATGTAATATGGCAGTATGCTTATTGACGTGTCCGTCCGGTTAAAAGTAAAAGTCTACGGGGTAGGTCATGAACGGGCACGACTCTATTAAAAACGAAAAGGAAAAACAATCCGGCCGGTGTCCCCTAGCTGCTTGATTAGATTTTGATTGGTATACTTCGGCGCGTCATTTCGACACGGCCATCGCCTTATATATATTTATTGTCTTAGAAGCCGTTATTATACATAATATTGTATCTATATGTACATACATATTTGTTGCCGTCATCGTTATGCGAGCGAATAATCCAATGGCGTGAAGTATAATATTATATACCTACACAAGTCGCTGTCACCGCACGGCCGGCTAAGGCAAGGACGAATCGGATTGTTTCAGTGGTATTGATATATGTATATATATTATACATACCTAGTATTATTAATTATACACATCGCGTTGTATTGTATAATAATATAATATATTTATCATGGTTCGCTCAAGAGAATTTTTTGTGTATCCTATGATTCGTGTGGTGAGTAAACTTATCCTGTAGCCATTCTATATGCTTTAGTACAGTTGTTAATAAATAATAATAATCTATATCTATAAATTAATGCGGAATATTATATCATAATTATTCATCATATTTTTCCCCTACAACGAAACATGGAAGACACAAATTAATATAATACATTAATATTAGGTATTATATAAATATTATTATAAATAATAAATAGGTACGTCCGCAATACAAACTGAGTATAATATATAGGTACGTCTTATAGGTGCGCATTGTTACGTGAGCACTCACTAAATTTTATTATACTATATTAATTTAATAATTACAATCATTATTATACTCAATAATATGTATAAATATTATTGTAATATGTAATACGAAAATAGTTTTTACTAATAAACTATATAACTTATAATTGATAAAACTGATGGTATGATTTATAAACGCGTCCCCGCAAAATTGTATCTTAAGTTATGTGCCAGATTATGACGTCTACACCAATAATACTAAGATTCTTAAGTGTTACTTTCTGATATGTTTACCTGTTTCTCAAAGATGCGTAGTACAAAATAAGCTCTGCCGCATTCACGTCTGACATGGTTTCCGAGCTATGTTCAGACTGTCCTTCGACCCATAATATTACCGCATTACCCTGTCGGTCCACGGCTCCTGTAACATAATATAATATGCAGCGAAATGTTAATACGCTTATTTGGATCGAGACATTTTCATATGCACATATATGTGTGCAGACATGTGCTCACGATCATAATATAATAATTGTGTTGAAATTTCTCTACCCGCGCATAAGTAGACAAGACAATACTACAGTATAGGTAATATCTATACTAAATTAGGTAGATACCTATTAGGTATATTTGCTTAAATCGTATTATATGCAGTGAATAATATGAACGCATGTCGAGAAATCTCGAAAAAATAAAAATATGATCGTGGAGAGGGGGAGGAGCTTAAGCTTATATGATACTATATCTTAATTATATGATGAAAGTATATAATATAGAATAACAAATGAATAATGATTGAAAAAATTAAAACCGTTTTCTTATAAATTAACGTGGGAACCAATCGACTTTAATCTAAAATTGATAAATAAAATATACTTAATATAGTTTTTTTTCCATTTGTTTTACTGCGTTTTTAGAGTAATAAAATGAAAAGGAAATATGGTTTACTGCTAAATTTCGCACATTACCGGACGCGTGTGTTATTAAAACATTGAATGCATTTTACAGGCACAGTGACGGAGTTGTAGATATGGATCTTATATATTTAAGAGTTTGACGGTTTTATTATTATTATTTCGTTTGGAGAAAGTGATATATCGTTATTAAAATATACAAACGGCGCGTTAAACGACAACAATAATTACGATATAAACACGCGGGAAACAAATAGATAAAAGTGCGCTGGACGTGCGAAAGACCTCGTGTAAATACAAAACGCATCCATAATTTTGAAACCTTATAGAATAGGCATATTTATTGAAACACGCACGATTTTTCGGCGTCATCGTCTTAAAAACATGAAATATCTTCGCGTATTTTATACAAATAAGCGATTTATCATGCATGCATTTATTCCCAGTTCGGATTTTTCTTTAATTCAATGTATTGAATTTCTGAATTTTGAAATTTTTAAGCATACTATTAAAGACTATCCTGTGGTAGTAGTAATATCAACCTGTTTTTATCAAATAAGAATCGACCTTTTTTCTCCATTTAATTAATCCCATGACTTTTTTCAAATAGTTGATATATCTAAATCGAATTTCGAAAAAGTTGTTTTTGTTTTATTTAACTTTGTTTACCAAGAATAATAGATCCATAATATAATGGAGTTAAAAGATAATATAGGAAAAATAATTATTCTATAACTAAATAGCTAATATAAATTTATATTTGTCAAAGTATAATAAGCACTAAATTCTAGTGACTAGATTTAATATTTTTGATAAACTATTAAGGACTATAATTGATCTCAGCAAATATAAAATTAAATAACTTAAAAACTATAATATGCTTATAACAATCTACGATAAAATGTGATTGTTTCTCATTTAGAATTAAATTCTTGGTACCAAGTATTCACAAGATACTCTTTAAAAAATATAAAATTTCAAAGTATATTCAAAATATGGTTTTGTATATATATATTTAAAAATTCCCGAAAATTAGAGGTTAAATAAATATATAATTTAAGGAAAACATTTAGGGGGGAGAGCAAGCTTGATGAATCATTTTGTATGCAATAGTATGTAGGTACCGGTAAGCCGTAGGTTCCCCTTACATACAGCTGAAACGAGACGACGGGAAATCGCTAAATATAATATCGTCATGGCCTACCGGGAGGTCGTTGTAAAAAATTGAGTAAAATAATCCCGAGCTATACGCGTGCGAAATACGAACGCATCTGTGCGGTGTTTTTATTCGCAGTTTCCGGTACCCGCTCGCTTCGAACACCGACGACGGAGGCTGCGAGGAAGTTTTGTTATTACTTCCATCTCGCCCTATACAAAACGCGTGTATACATACTACATATTATACAGAATAGCATATACTATATATACATAAAAAAATAATAAAAAGGTCCCCTCTCCTCCCCTGCACCATATAACGATGCGGGTTATTTATTTTACTCTCGTCGTCGAATTAACAACAATATTGCCATCGCAACCGTAATATACTATATAATAGGGCATACCACGTACACAATATAATATAATAATAAAATGTACACTTCAAGCTCTTATCCATACAATCTGATTTTTGATTTTTTTAAACGCGCGGAAATGTGTTTTTTTGTACCCAATTCGTTTTCAAGTGCAGCTTGTATACTGGACCAGTGAGTAGTATGGAACATGTTATTTAATATAATAAATTATATTATTATGGTCCCGGTGTCAATAATAGTCTCAAGTACTATAACAATGATTTTATTATAACAAAATAACAAATATTTTTAAATAAAATAAAATAAATTTATCAACACAATAATATTATTATAAGTACTGTAACTTACTATAAAATATAAATACATTATAGAATAGATTGCATGTACAAAGTGCAGTAAGAACGGTCACGAAACATTTATAATATGTTGTTTGCTGCCTACGCGTGATGCATATGAAAAAGATTCATGTTTAATGTACAAAAATTGTATAAAAATTTGACATAAAAATTAAAACCTTAAAAAAATGTTATGTGTTAGGTTGTCATAGAATAGAACTGGTATATCGTTAACTGTGGGCAAGCGTCGCATAATGATATGCAAATACCTACAGATACAACATCCGTGTCCTAGAATTATTATCACTTTAATATTATATATATTATAATAGTATGTCGTATTAAGATAGTGGTTTATATTGCCGTTACTGCCGACCGGTAGAAAAATACGTTCTTAAATTTTTTATTCAATGTTTTCAATTTACCTGGAAATTGTATTCCCGATGTGAGAACGTCTTCCGATAGGTCACAAATAGACTTAGGTACTCTGATGGACTGTTGTGACTGCTTCTGGTGGTGTATCATAGCTGTTATGCCTGGAATAAATACAAATAATAATATTGTAATTTATTATTTTATAAAAAACAAACAGCTGGTTGGTATCTGGTATATATTATATATATATATATATATAGTAGGACCGGACGTGCATACCGCGCTGACTATATGCGTGTCGTAATGATCGACAAATAAATCATTTCTCGGTAGATCGTAAAAAAAAAACGTACAAATAGTAAGACGATTTTCATGGTTACGACGAACGGATAATGGGATCAATGTCGGAAGTTTTGTAACTGTGATTATTAAGTTTTAATTTTTTTTTTTTTTTATATATATAAAAACATTCCTTTAACGCATTTAATTATATATAGGTTCGCCTCTATGTAATATCGCCTTCGTCGCCAACATATTGTAGAACATTATATGTATATAAATGTTTAATATATGCATGTATGTATTATATATATATTTTACACTTTGTCGCGTAACCTTTACACGATAATAATAATAATAATATTATTATATACTCGTAATAAGTTGTAACTCGTGTAGATCAACATTATTCCCGCTGAAACTGAAATACATATTTTGTCGGATATAATAATATATTTATGCTAATAACGATCATGTAGCGTTTTACAATAGGTGTAAACGTATATCGTTATGAAACGCGATCATTATAATTTTATGTAATTATATTTATTTGCCCTTTTCGTGTGCACTATTATTTAACATACAAAAAACATGTACACAAATACCGTTACGATAAAAATGTAAATATATGAAACCAATGCTTATACGTGCATGTAGCTATAGAGCGGTAACCAAGATCTTATAATTACACATAACTTTTCAATCATTAACGCACTTTACACCAACGAATTTTTTTCCATTATTGTATTACGATGCCATAACCTACATAATATTATGTATTATTGTACCTATCTATTTTTTTTACGCACGTGTACAACTAAACCGTTACGTAAACGCGGGACGTTGATTTCCAATGTTTGTTAATTGTATCAATATATTATATATAATAGGTACACAACAATCCGCGGTTGTGGAATCCTATGGCGCCTGTTTACTGCAGTAAATAAAAGCACGTACACACGCCTCTATGCTTGTCTAATGTCTTCATATACATGTCTACGAGAAATGTATGGTAAGTTGCCAATTGTGTAATAATGTAGTACATTATTTTGGATAATCAAGACCCCAATAACACCTTATATGGAATAAAAAAAAAAAGTACCGCCATAAAAAGTAATTTAACATCTTGGCCGGACAGGTTTAATGAAAAATGTTACATTTCAACATAAAAATGAACGTCATTTGTATATATAATACGCGAAAAAGAAACTTTAAAAATATGTAATTAAAGGACCTATATATTTGAAAATGTTATTCAAAATTTCGTCATAATATAAATACATATTATGTCGACTTTGATTATACTACAAACTTTTATGAATATATTATTATGTATAAATGCATTGATTCAGATTCATATCAAAATAGGTACTACCTCGTGAAATTGATAAGTGGTAGTTAAAAAGTAAAAAGAAATGTAGTCATAAAATTTCATTCAAAATACGTTTATAGATATAATGTATGCAAATAGGCGAGTATAGCTGATATAATATTATGGTATAATATATTTTATTCAGTTAATGATTATCATCGCATTAATAAAGTATAGGTAAGTAATAAAGTAAATACGCAGATATAGAAACATATGGCGTTTTATAGACTGTATTCGTAATTATATGTCATTAGAAAAATAAATTTTCTATTACCGTTGATAATCATTATCATCATCATCATTATCATAATAATAATAATAATATTATTAATACCGCAGACGATAAAATTATTTCAAAAGCTCTTACAACGCCGCTATGATTGAGTGTTTTCGTTATCTCTTCGACATGTCAATGTAAGCATAGAATGTATGCGTCCACGATTCAATAGGTATATAAACAACCAACTACACGATAATATATACATACATATATGTATACATATTTATTTATTGTATATAATAAGTAATAACATTCAGGAACTCACGTGTGTACGAGATAAACTGTCACACGGTTTATCCGCATCTCTATACATAATAATAATAATATGGGTACTATCGTATACACGAGGTTATTTAAATATTATGTTGACTTTAGAAAACGCACAGGATGACGGTTTTTCTTTGGCGAGCTAATAGCACTTTTGACATTTGTGTGGAAAAAAGGGTTATTATTATGAGGAGCGGCTTTTCATATTTTCAATATTTAAACTATACCGCGGTGAGTGTTTAAAGATTGATAACACACGAATAACCTGAGGACATAATACATTTCTTTCTATAGGTATGTATATATACATATTTAACAACAGCTACTATACAACTGATGTATTATGTTATGGATGCATACTATATATACACCTACAGCCATATTATACGCGTAGGTACACGTTGACATGGTCAGACACATATTATATACGCCGAAAGCGGTCGGTGGTGTTTGCTTTTATCGCGTACTCGGATCATCAGAAATCATGCGTGTTCGGGCGCGATATCATCGATTTACTAGGATTTTTGAAGCTAAGACACATTAATCGACATTCTTCTCGTGCGGTGTTTATGAAAAAAAATCTTCGGTGCTTTCGATTTATGCTAAGCGACAACGCGCAGCGGTGACCGTTGATTAATATATACTTATTATAACGGAGTAGTGTATGGTCGGAAATGAGTATTTGTAAATGACAGTGTATTAGATTTTACTCAAATAGAGATACGTAATTTAATAATAAAATTATACGATCAAATATAATATATATGTATAAACACCGAATGCTTTCTAAAGATTGTATTGTACACACAGACACATACACAAAAAGAGGTCTTTTATTCCTCTCGAATCTTGTTTCAAAGATTTTCATCAGTCACGTCACTTTAAATTCACATGGGGGTTATATCTGACACACCCTTTATTATACAGACGGGTTCCGACTTCCCGTCGCCGCCCGGACATCTCACCGCGTTAACCATCACGCTCAAATACATATAAGGTTCTCTCTTTTTCGTACCCTCTCTTTTCCTCTCACTCTGTTTTGCCTTCTGTCTTTCCAATCTTCATTCTTCATTAATAGTTGAGTTTTAGAGTTTGATGTATTATATACAGATATTTTCGAATAAAAGTGTATTATACGTAGTTGGGTATAATAATATGTTATATGCAGCTGTCGATTTAAGAAAAAAATTAATTTTATACGGTCAAATAACGCGTAGTGTAAAGAAAGTGTAGGAGTATTATGGAAGTCGAATTATGCGTATATAGAGATAGATGACTATTATATACTAACTTACAGTTAGTTCGGTAGTCATATTCTATACGGGACTAGCGTATAAAATTTCGCCGCTGGCGAGTCAAGAAATAGCGCGTAATATACGTTTCGAGCACACGCTCTGCGCCTGCCGCTTATATTCCTGCTCGGAGCACGACGGTAGGTAGGTAATTTACGTTTTATGACTTTGGGATAGCTATATATATATATGTGTATCTGTATGTATATGTATTATATACAAGCGCAAAAAGATTATACCGACAATGGCGACAAACAAAATAGGAACCGATCGAGCACTATATAATAATAATACAACGAGCATAAATACAAATCTACCTATGCACAAAACCAGGCCAAGGCGGCAACTCCATGTACAGCAGCAGCGAAGAGCTAATAGAAAAGATAATGAGCTTATGGGAGGTATATAATATGCCACTATATACATATAAGCCAATTCTATATATAACACATATATATACTTATTATACATATTTTACGTTGTGGATCGATATGGAAACAGCTATAATAATATGTACAATAATATATATTACCTATTATTATCTGCAAGTGCACAATGACGACGCCTGGGGACAAGTGTTTTCAATTTCACAGGTGACGATTTAAAAAGAAGAGAAAAAAGTGCACCGCCAAGGTCAAACTGGGGTAAATATTCGCCGGATATAATCTTTCGTAAATTGTATACTTGTACCTACCCATATATAGTTTATAATCATAATAATAATATACACTCTGGTATATATATAGAATCTCATCCATATATATACATTATATACTCGTATCTCTATATATTTAAATATATATAACGGCAGACGTGAGGTGCGAAGCGCGAGTCCATTATAAGATCTCGGCACAAATCCTTAATTAGGCTCTGACCGTGTTCAAATGAATATAACTATTGGCCTGAACGCCGACCGACGAGCGAATAGTATATATATGTATGCGTTATAAGTATGTTTGTTAAAGTATTATATATCGTTGTCTCTGTGTATGTGGTTTGCGAGCCAATTGCATAATAATATATAATCGCATACCTCGTACCCAATACTGTCTACCGTTTCACGCCCATCACGACATATTCGCAATCCGTATGCTACAGCTCGTGTGATACAATAAAAAAAAAAACAAAACAAAACAAAATACGTGAAAAAAATCACACTGTTCTTTAAATGCTTTCTCATGTGTACTCCACGATTGTATAAATATATAACAGTATATATAATTATATATCGGTTCAGCGGACTACACGACATTATGCATCGATGTGTCGTACATATAATATAATATTATACCGCTCTTAGAAAATGTTTCGATATTTCCCAAGTATAATAATATAATACACGAAGTCTAAATAATAGTTATTACTTCTAGTGTTTTCGACCAGTCTGATGAGTGACTGGGGTTAAATTACCCTTTATTTTTGCTCGAATTATACACAGCTGAGCGTGGGGAGGAAAATCTTATACCATTTACCTTCCGTGACGACGTTACAAAATACGCGACGATGTTTTGTTTCTCTTTCTCTCTCTTTCTCCTCTCTATATCCTTGTGCTGTCGTAAACCAACGCTTTTGTTTTGTAATTTTCGCAACGTTTACAATCGTTGGCAAGGGATACGAGATTAGGAGGTACCGATTGCGCCCCGAGGGTTTTGCAATTGCACTTCCGGCACGTGTGGGAAAACGCAATTTTAGTCAGATATATTATAACTTCTCGTAAAACTCTGTGTGTGTATTTGCGGCCCACGACACACAATAATAACGTAAACGAATGGCCATTTAGACACGCGGGAACCATACACGCTTTATACATTATATTATTTATATGCCACTGCAGTGACGTACATAATTTATTAGCCGCTTTGACGCGAGTTTTACCGCTTTTAGTGATAAAAAATATATGTATAAATATATATAACTTCACGCTGTACGTCGCTGTGGTCGGAGAATACAATGACTTTCTTTAGTTTCCCGATGATGATGAACAGGTGTTATTGAAATCATCGTTTTCCGGTTTACGTCTCGTGGACGATGTACAAATACATAAAAAATAAAACACCTGTATTCATAGGCGCGTTACGGAAAAAAAATGCTATAGGTCATTTCCCCGAGAATATTTTACGCATCCTCTACTTATATATAAATATCCATACAAACTAAACATTATTAAAAACATTATTATTTCGTGTGCATGTTGGTTATATTACAAACGCTATTACGAATTTAATGGATAAAATATTCCAACAGTCCGTTAGAGCAGAAAAAAAGTATACGCACTTATAAGTAAACATAATATTAAATTAATAAAATATGTAATATTAATAAGTGTTTGCTATAGGTTTAGTTGAAAATCGCAATGAATAATAATTACATAATAATAACATGGTTCATAAATATGCGCAGTAGCGCATTGGGTTTATGATTGTTATCAGTATCTACTATCTATAAGCACTTGCGAAAACTATTTTGAGAAGTTCTTATTCCATAACTATATATATGTGCCAGTATGTGAGTGTGTATTCATATATTTGAAAACTTAGTTCAACCAGTTTTAATTCGTTAAGCTCCTGCAGAAAATTAAAAATTGTTACATCAAAAAAAAAAAAAAAATTAACAAAATATTTAAAAATAATATTGAAATATTATTTACTTATGATAAACACAGGTTTGTAGATTGAATTTGGAAATTAAAACACACTTTTAGAATAATATTAATATTTTTTATAGGTAGGTAAACTACAATTGTCTTACAAAATACGATGATTATCCTAACTCACGGTATATTGATTGTATATATTTGTTTTCATATTAAAAAATCGTTTCTATAATATTATAATATCTATTTTTATATGGATCATAAAGAGAGACAAAACAATAATGTATATGTTATTATATACATGCCATAGTTTTGAGATAAAAAGAAATCAACATCACGATAGTAAACTGTTGGCCAAACCACACGTACGCATAGACCTATAATTACAGATTATTTGCAAAAACTATAATATATCTCATTATACTGTGAAACAAAATATGAAATCATAAGTCAGTTAATAGTGAACGCGAGTATGATTTGGACAACCGCAGCCACATTAATTACGACGACGATGATGTCGTGGTGATTCGATGAAAAATGACAAACTACGGAACTTACATGTGTGTGTGTATAAGATGATATAATATAATATTAAACACACCGCGCAGTCGAGGCAATATGGGCCGCGAGTCGAAGGATTCCACGCGAAAGTCTTTGATCGATGATTGACCTCCACGTCGCAGCAATAATAACAATAATGATAATAAAGTAAGAAAAAAATGGTATATACAGTGCACATATTATTATTTCGAGTAAAAGTAAACTGTATATATGCATCCGGTAAGGCACATGTTATCTGCGGCCCGTCCGATCTTTTATATATATTTCGATTTCGAGAAAGCAAAGAGTTTTATTTCATTTTTTTTTTTTGCGTCAAATCTCATTCACGTTTGTGAGCGACCAGACTAGATTTATAACAGAACATATTATTCCAGTGCCCTAGCCGCTGGCACATGTCCATGTTTGGCGTGTGTATATTACCCGTTATAATATACACACGAGCGCGCGTACGCTGTTGTTGTTATTGTTGGCCGCCGCCGCCGGTGTGATGCTTGCGGTTTTAGTGGCGACGACGAATTTGTGGCAACTGGCAAGACAGCCGTATTTTATCATATCATATACATATTTTATCTCCTCAGTCCTCATATGTATGATTTTTGAACTTTAACTTTCGTTGGCCATGGCGAAACATTATATTTACCTGACGAAGCGTCAGTACGGTATCGCGAGCGAAAATAACAATCGGTCGTGCTGATGGCAGTATCAGTCCGTCCTGCTAAGAAAAAAATAAGAAAACATCTACCGTCCAACCACCGTATAAAAAAGTTGGTAGGTATACCGAAATACTGGATGACGACTCCTGCACAATAAAGTAATAAAGTATGGTGGCGAAATCCATCAACTTGCATTTAGGAAGTATGTCTTATTTGTATATACAATGCTTAATAGTTGACGACAATTTATTAATAATATGGAAAGTAACATCGTTAGACCGTGAAATAATAAATCGGGCAAATGCAATTTCGCAATGCGAATAAATTGACTGTTTGCGTTTGCTGTTGAATTTCGCGATAATGGTATAATAATTACAAGGCATACTTGAGAAACGATACGCGCTTCTGCAGAAACTGGTCGGGTTTTAGTTGCGGCGCTCAGAATTAGCTTCTGTTGATCGTATAATATTATTGCCGCTGTCTCACTGACTCAACGAAAGTAAAACGACGAAGAGAAGGGTATATGTATGTATGGTTATATACGTATAATAAGGAATATAAAAATGATGTATACCGTTATAAGGGTTTTTATTAGATAATTTAAAATTATTTTTTATGATATTTTATAATAATAGTGTTCATTATTATATGTTTATTTTAACGTACATTATTTAGCGCGATTGGTTTATCGACTAAGCGCCAATAGTCGCAATCGATTTTAAATGTTCCGAACACAATTTATTGATACACATAAAAGTTATTTTAAGTTCAGTTGATAAACTTACTTATATATTTTATCTATTCCATAATTGAAATAGGTACGTTTAACAAGATATTATTACGAATTTCATAATACAAAAATAATACCATTACTTTGTACACGGGAGTAACTAAAATCCTAAAACTATATAGCTACGTTCAAACACGCTATGCCTTGCATTGTGGCACTTTGCGAGTAGGCGATTATTTATCGACGATAAGAGCGTTACGCGACTGCTCGCAAATAATAACATAATATTATAATAACTTGTTTTAAACAACATACTTATATTATATTCACACGATATGCGTATATATACAACGAGGCACACATACGAAGTCAGCAGCAGTCACGTCAAACATCACCAACGAGTGTACAATAATATAATATTTATAAGTGGGTAGGTACACTACTATATTACGTTTATATTAAAATAATCGTAGTGTTACGAAATGTATTTTGTTGAAAACAATCCATTTGCATACAAATCCACGAGTGTGCCTTCAAGTACCGCACTATAATAATAATAAAAATCGAACAATCATATTCTATGCGGCGTATTTACGTCACTTTGAAATCGTTGTGGTGCGTTTGTGTCTGAACAAGTTTCAGATTTCGTATAACCGAGAACTACATGTAAGTATACACCACCGCGACGGTTACGCACTATCGGTCGGTTTTTGTTATTTGAATTCAATCTATCGCTGCAGCAAAAAACGTTAAAATTTGGTCGCTTTTCTCGGAACAGCATCGGCAAAAATAAGACGAATGCAGCTGCTGCAGTATTCAGAAAGAGAGAAAACTATTAACCGACAATAAATTTGTCTGTATTTTTTCTTTTTTCCTTTTATGCACGTTAACAATATTATACGCTGCACCGACCACCGTCTTTGTGTGCTCACCACAGTGCTCCGTGTGTGGCGCTTAAACGACAATTTTTATTGATCGTTCGAAAAACCATACGAACGGAGTGCGTCGTACACATAATCGCGGACCGCGTATATTGATCGTATCGCGCGCGCTCACGTTCTTAGAACGAAAAAAATACATTATATATATTATATTATTATGTTAATACAATGTGTGTATACGTAAACGAATATAAAAAAGATGACTACGTTTGCAAATTCATTTACAGGCGACTACAACACGACCGATGTATAATAAGCTTATTATTTGACAAGCTACACATATAACTTATTGCATATTCGTAGGATATACGCGTCGCACAATACACGTTCTGTATACGACTATGTTTATGACTATGTCTTATTACAATATTATTGTAACGTCCCGTGTGAACAAAACGGTCTTATGAATGATGCGTTTTGTGATTTTTAATTCCGGAAATGGACAACGAAAGTGGTTATAATAGTGACATAATGTATAAAATATACATTATTGTCTGTCTAAAAGTAAAAAAAACTTTTTACACATCCTTTCCGTCATCTGTGGAGTATTCATTCACACTGAACTGTGTAATGTCCAGTCATAATCAAATACGATATTATAATAATATTGTGTTTTATGTACTTGGCGTACACAATACACATGTATTTTATTTTTGTCCGTTTTAGTATTGAACGTTTGCTTATAGTTGAATATTGGTCCATCGTGATTTTTACTATATAATTTCACACATAATCACAGTGGTATAAAACAACCCATTTTTGGTATTTATATAATATTATGTTATAACTACCTATTTATACATTTATTATAGAGAGAAATGCCGTTTTCAAGACCTCAGAAGACCTTTGGCGGTGTGCACGTTGATCTTTAGCCACCAGGAAAAGGTGAACGTGGCGAGTGCAGACGACGAAGGGCAACGGGGTACTCGGAAACACTGTAAGTACGTGCGCTGCAGTGTTTGCGTGTGTATACAAATGACTATGGGTACGCGCGTAACCCACGGACCAAAGACCACCGCACATTAAATGTAAACGTGACCAAACCAAACGTCGTATCCTTCGTTTAATTCAATATTTTCCGTGTGTTCCGAGTGGTACGAAATAATAATATTGTACATTGTATGTTTACCATTGCGTAAAGAACGCGACACGCACACCTTGCTCGCTCGTTGTCACTATCAATATGCATGTAGGTATAGAAATACATTTTTTTTTATTTTTGGATTTTTTTTTACATCCTCTGTGTGAAATTAAAATTATTTAATTCGTCTTTCATTTATATGACGTACGTGATAAAATATACATAATAAACGCTGTAAATTATATATAGGTATACGCATATATTATAATACCATATTATTCAAACCACACGACGGAAACTATATTCTTATTTCGTTTTGTATAAAATGTTACAATGGAATATAAATCTAAGTTGGTGTGTATGATAAATCTTAGAAATAAAAAAAAAAACAAAATATATACATCCTCAATCTCAAAGACATAAAACCACATCAGAACAGATCAACTCATAAATATATATATAATCTATGTAATATAAATGTTATCATTTTTTTTTATTTTCAGTGACAAATATAAGTAGGTATAACGTCTTAAATGATCAGTAGTGAAAAATCTAGTATTGAAGTTCAAAAAAAAAAAAAACATTGAATTAAATACATTTGTATATGATACATTATATGTTTCTTAATATTTTAATATTTAGTTGAGAATAAACAGAACGTAATAAATATAAATAAAGTAATTATTTGAAAAAAAAAATGTATCGAACTCAAAAAAAAATGTACATTAAGTTAATAAAAAATGATAAAGGTACCTACAATATTTTCAAAAGTATTTCTATTGCAGCAGTTATAGTTGTAATATATACGATATACCTATATTTTAACGCAAAATGTTTTTGTTTAGAAATGATAAATAACGTACGTATACATTCGTGTATGTGAAAGATTTTATCAGGACTTATACATACAACAACAACAGTATATATTATTATTATGACCACAGGGTATTTACATTTAGTCGCGCGACAATAACGCCACAGTGGCGCCCAGCTGTTTTTTTCTTTTTTTCTCAGTCATTATTATATATAATGTAGTACCTATATAAAGCGTATAATATGTATAGTAAGATAGTACCGCGGGATACTCGCTGTGGTAGGATGATCGACAAAAGGACCTCGTCCTTACAGCCACGGTGTCCCGCGATCGGGTATTATATAACTATTGTTTGGATTTCGACCCACGCCGCATCCATGCACACTGAACAACCGGCTAAGACTAACCCGCTCGATTTGACGTTTACCTATCCTCTTTCCGAGCACATACTCTCACTCACACATAACATAATATATATTACACTTAATCAAGGAGTACAATGTTCAAAAACGTGAGATACAGTTACTTAAGTTGCATCGGCACAGCGATAATATAATGTGTATAATTTGTTAACACTATATTCAATGTATATGACTCTATACACACTATAGATATTAGATAATATGACGTATACTGCAGTGCTTAACAATAAATGTCGGAACGCGATTGACATTCGAAATCGAATGAAATATTTTACGATGACATAGTCGTATCGCATGAGTATAATTTAAAGTCTCACTAAAACTCGTTTTATTCATTCGAATTTACATGTGATATAATAAATACACCGTAGTAAGTCGTTGAAGAAATCTCTTAGACGATCAAAGACGCCGAAATATGACACTACATAATAATAATATTATATATGGTTACGATATAGTAGGTTCAGAACAAGACCTAAGACACGTGACATAGTCAAATTGCCAACGATAAACGTGTTTATGGATCTTTTTTTTTTTGTTTCGAGCATTTATCCTCTATATCGTTTTCACCAATTCCGTAACACGAGTAACTAACGACGTGTAAGAATATCGAATGACTCTTAACGACTCGCATGAATGGTTGAAATAAATCCGAAAAATTAAAATGAATGTGTATGTGTGTGTTCCTGAGGTCCTTGAAATCACTATAATACTAGGTACCCGACACACAAAGAAAATATAAATCCTAGATTATTATAATATATTTAGATCAATGAGAAAACTGTAATAGAAGATGCATTTAAATTGCATATACGGAACGCCGTTGGATAAATTTAAGTTTAATTACATTCCATTTTCACACACACATTATAATGTTATTTTATTAAATGGATAGAATTATACACAGTGTAATAGATATTTTAATTTAAAAACTATAATGAATAGAGTATTATTCTTTGGATATCTTTTTTTCGGGATTTTTAACTTTTTTCTTTAAATATTTTATCATTAATTCATTAGATAATACCTATATTTAAGCAAGGCTTTCAGTAACCACCTATTAAAACAATGGAAATGGATATTAAATATCTTAAAAAATGTAAGTTTTGTTAAAAATAATATCATATAGTTTTATTTAATGATACTTGACAATAGTGACCAAATATCACAATACGTTAAAAAGTAAAAAAAAAAATAATTATATAAATGAGTATTATTATTGTTCATGAGTCGTATTTCTTGTCATGACAATGTAACAATAAGAAGAAACCCTGCAATATGTACCTATTTTACGCCAAATGGTTTATACTCAAATTATCGTGAAGTGTAATAAATAATAATATAATAATAATATCATATTATATGCGGTCGTTAGTACAGACAAATATATTCTCTAAATACGAATATACTTTCTAACAAACACCAATATATTATATACAATCACGCTTCACCCCTTACCTACATTTAACATTTTTTATTATAAATATATATACGATTAATTCGGATTTCTATTTAGCATCGGATGATAGTCTCGCACAAAGGTCCTCTGCCGACAATACTGTTTCTCCACCAGAAGGTAAAAAGATCTCGTATCTATACTTCGGGTTTATAGTAAGGTCAATCGAAGGTTTCTCTGCGTACGAGCACACGCAGCCATTGTGCAGCTCGGCGGAATAACACAACGTTATAATATGTGTACGACGGTTGTGTTTTCATTGGACGTATTATTATTATTATACTACATAGATGCATGTTCCTATATGTATATACTATTATAATATACGTATATATATGTGTGTGTGTGTGTGTGTGTGTGTGTAGGATTTTATACATTTTCTGCTCTACAGAATTCGCGTTGGATATCTAAGCACATAATATGTTTTATATTTTTATTAATGTATACCAAATATTTATTTGCATTTTTTTTTACGTACCATCAATAAATGTCGGTAATATTATTACCGTTATATTAATACTCGATGTGTACGTGAAGGAGAATATTAAAAGTGCCAGACGTTATAACCGCGCGTAATTTATATCAGCCGATTAAAAGCGAAAAAAACCGACAACGACGACGGCGTCAATGGAATACCTAGTTCACTTTTACCCGAACACACTCAAGGCTAGTATTTACTGTATGGCACTACACTATATATTATTTTATTTTATATACCGTACTGACGTAGTTGCGATATATATAGTCGTGTGTGTAATGTGTATACTGCAGAGTGTACCTACCTACATACTACACATACAAACACACTATACTTGTATACATAAATTCTACATTTACTCCACGTGCATTTATCTTTTTTTCGCCTAGCCGTAGTCTCGGCCCAGAGAAACTTTGCGAAGAGATTTATGTGCCGAAATTTTTTGTTACGTTCAAGTCTGAAGTCCGTATGTGGTGCGTATCTGCGGTGTTTCGAGGTGAAAACAAATTTTGCACGCGTTACACGGCATATAATATTGTATAGGCGGGTATTTTATATATTATTATTATACTAAAGATCAGTTGAAAGATCGTCAAATTGAAAAGAAGTTGTAATTAGATAAACCGATATAATAAACATTATTATTACTTTTGTAAATATAATATTATTTTACTTTATCTATATCCGAAATTTTTATTTCAATAATATAATTGACACATCAAATACTCGTATACCTATATACCTATATATAATATAATATTTTATATTTTTAAGGAGATTAGCACGAAATCACAAGTTATATTTTTATTTTTCGATTATGAATAATGAATATAAATAATAATCATCACAGAAGTACAAAATATCGTTACCAATAATCATAATTATTTTTATAACCACAATATGCTAATTGATTACAACACTATTTAAACTGCATATAGTTGTTAAACAGATAATATATTTACTAAATATAAATACATAACCGACTGACATTTAAACATGTATAATTTATACTTAACTATGCGCATATCTCGTATACCTATATATAATGTAAATGTAGGTAGATATGCTTCAAGACCTATATAGTAAATAATATATGTAAATTCCGAGTAAATCATATTCATACTAAATTCACAAAAACGATATAATATACACAGATATTTTAATAAAATAATTTATTATATTTTATTATTTTAAATATGTTTTCAGAATATCTTAAGAAAGAATTGCATGTATGGTAGTTTTATAATATTTATATAAATATATAGGTGTATATATACATATATATGCGTTATAATTTGAGTAACATTGGTCAAGTCACCGGATTCGAAACGCGTGTTACGTTTAAAGTCAAGAGAAAGCAAAATTGTCATTTTTAATTTCTGATCGTTCTGATCGAGTTTTATTTTTTTTTCATCTGATAATATCGATTTCCAAGGACCTTGAGGGGGTGCGAACTTCATGACGTGGTTGATTAGAAAACGCGTCGCATACTATATATAATATAATATAATATAGAAGTATATGTGTATATATTATTGATTATAAACTCCGATGATAGTGATTATGAGGTAATGGATATTCGGCGGGCGGACCATCGAAGTCGACGAGACCAGCAGATCAATTATTATTAGTGGAATATATCGCTAAAATTAATCACAGGGCAACTTGCCATTTAATTGACCAAATACAGGCGTGTCCGATCACGCCCGAACTGCTGTATTAACGCTGTGAATAGTTTTTCACTGTATAATAATATCAATAACTAATAACTATAATAATACTCGTATATAGGCGTATCGGGTGGTCAACGATGGCAGGACAAGTTTTTCAAAACGTTCGAGCTTAAATATGTATTACAATTTAGAAAATCTAATTAGAAAATATAAACAAAACAAAACCTATTTCTGCATAATGAATGCTCATATTATATACTACACCACCCACCAAACGAAATATATTTGATATGTATTTAATATTATATTTATGTAATTAATTACACTACTCGTTTATGTCACTCGTTTAATTTACTATAACCGACATATTATCATGATTGTTATATGTTAAAAGTAGTCAGCAGTCAAAAATTGTGTATGAGTCGCGAAAAAAAAATGTTTTCAGCTATGATTTATCAACTATAATTGCACATCGTTTTAACAACGACTTTCTTACAATGGTAACGGCCAAAATATAATATATAATTTCTATTATATTATAGGTACGTATGACGATTAAATAATAGTAATATTTTCTACACACGATTGCCAATTTTAGACTTGCCTGTATAATAAAACATAATAATCCGTTATTATTTATTATACATTTTGAATTAGAAAGATTTAATTATTAATACCGAAATCAGATCTCTAAAGATAAAAACGATTAATTTTTTAGAGTTGATGTCTGTGATTGATGATCACCATCAATACAATGTATAAAAGTAATAATTTGTATTACGATGATAAAATATTTTACGTACATCATGCGTTGTTCAAATATAAAATATTTTCTTCCACGCGAAAGGTTTTGAATATGTGTACAGATAGGGTCGATCTCTATTGTTATAAAAACAAGTCTCACCCCTATAACATAATATATAATATTATGGGCACATTTCTTCATAAATGAAATGTTGTATTTCTCCACTGTTCAGTTTCACCCAAAAAAAATAAATCTATACAATTTTTCTCCACTATTAAAATAAGAAATGTTCACCTCTAATTTATTTATTAAAATTAAGAGTAAATTATTAATTTCAATATCCATCATTTTTTCCCAAGAATATTTTTGTATATATATTCATGTATATAAACACCAAATATTATGAAATATATTAAAATTAAAAATAATTGTGATTAAATATTGTAAAATATTTACTGTTTATAATGATTATGAGAAGTATAATAACTTTAAAAAAATATATTTAATATTTAAAAATACCTATATTTATTCAATGAGATAAACGAACAGTAGAAGACTTTTGAGAAATGAAAAAAGTCATTCTACTAGAACTATGTATAGAAAAGTCGAGGAGGCACTAAAATACACTAGTTCTTTTGTATGTATAACGCGCACTATAAACATGTGTGTATGTGTGTGTGTGTAATATATATACATTTGTACAGGTTGGGTTAAGTATAATATTATCGTCGTTGATTGTAAACAGTACCACCTGATACATACACGACCGATGGTGTTGTAGCGCGCAACTTGATTTCACTCTCGTCCGACCACGGCAAAGCGCAATATAATTCGTCCAAGACAAATTACACGCGAACGGTACATTATAATATATAATATTATATAGTTGCTAGACGGTCTCATACGTGAACACGAAATCCGTCATCGTGAGGCTTCAAAAAACACGAACGTTTAGCGGAGCCGTATAATTCCGATACATACGATATATATAATATTATAATATTATACACTGCGTGTATGGGAGACGGCCGAACGAATATGCTATTCCGTCGAAATTTTCACTTTTTGCGTCATATATAGGTACACCACGTTACGGGTTAGCACATATTATGCCGATATAAGCTCACGCGTGTATGTATTCTGTTTTTTCCCTGCAAAATCAGTTACTCGCATTTTCTAATTCAAAACTCATTATTACGACGTCATTGCTACGGTGATTCGTTCGTATTTATTATTATTATTATTATAATTATCATACGGCCGTACGGCATCAAATACGTTTTACGATTAATATACAAAGCACGATACAACAAGGTAGGTATTTATTATTATTTTTTTTTTTGAAAAATCAAATAAACTGAAACAAAATTTATCTATCGTAATAATACAAACAGCGACTCTATACCAGCTTTATGAATTGTGACACTATATGGACATTCTTAAATTTACAGTCGGTAAATTTTCTGTCCGTCGACAGAAAAATGACTGTTTATATACTATAATAATATTATAATAGCATATAATTATCAGTTTCACTTGAAATAAAAAGTAGGTGTTAAGATTATTTTTTTTTGGTTGTCCGACATTCGTCGTAATTTTACGACGATATTTAAAAAAAAAACGAGAAACATTCATTTTATAAACATAAAAAACCTATCAAAATGAAATTTAGATAAGCCTGACTTGTAATTCGAGATAGTAATAGTATAACTACATTTAAATAACTACTATACATTATCATACTATCATACCTATATAATAATATATTATGTACACATGCTGTAGTTTAAAGAATTATAAATACACGTTTAAATTTATTATATATATATATATATATACCATTAAAGATGTATTACAGAAAATTATTTTTGTAGAAATACGTTTAGATCAAATCGATAAAACAACACAAAATCATAACCCGTTTGGACCATAAATAATTGTGTTGCCATTTTTAACAGACTTAATGCTGCGTACCATTAGAAACACATATTATATGTAACACAATTATTGATTTGATTTTACTGGAATCTCATACTTGGATTTATATTTGTGCACAACACATACATTTCAACGCTAGATTGAACAGGGAAAAATACGTGTTTTATCATGACATAACTTTGATACAACGCACATAATTTACAGGTACATTCATTATAGAGCAAGAAAATCGAAAACAAAAATACAACCGATAAAATAACAAATAAAAGCAGTGGAAACAATAAAATTTTCATTTACAATTCTTAATTTAAAAAAAAGTCTATGATATTTTTAATAAACATATGTTATTTTATTAATACATTATACCTAAAGCTCGCAAATTTCAAAACGATTTCAAAATTATTATGACGTATATATAATATAATTGCAAACAAACTCGCAATATGACGTCATATTATACCAACGTTTTATCACCCCATTTAATTCCATCTCTCCCACCATCTACGTGATGTGTCTTTTATACGTTATAAGTTTTTATAATGTTGTTAATCTAATATTTCGAGAAACTAATATGTTCATGTATATTGTGAAAAAACAGCGCTAACTTGATTGACAAAAATTATATTTGATATTCGGGGAAATTAGATTGAAGCAGTATGTATAATATAGGCAAATTATTCATGTCATTTTATCATCCATTACTTAGGATAGGAACTATTTTATATTAAATAATTAATACTAACTAATTTAGACCCGCGTTTCACTTTATAAAATGACTAATATGATATACATATCATTATTGTTTTTTTTATATTTTTCTACAAACTTATTATTGGAGCTGTTTCTGACCACGTGGTTTTGTATTTAAATGTTGTTCATTGACCCTATATGGTAATTATTGCCATCTAAAATTCTTTACGTTAATATATTATTGGTCGTTATTCATAGTATATGCATTTTTACTAAACAAATACATATTGTATTATACCTGTACGTCATCGTGTTTGATGCAAAAGGAAAAAAGTTTGATTATTTGGCGGCAAAGAGAAAATGTTAATTTTAGCGGAATGGCGCATATTATTACTACGGCCAGTGTGCGTGTTTTGCGTTAAATATATATCCGCTGTCAAGGCGGTCTAATCTATACAGCTACACATATTTTAACTATAGGTTCAAACATATCGTTATACATACATAATATACAAACGGACTAATATGTACGATGTTATCAGTGCATTTTTATCGATTGGTCCAAACGTCTTCTCCTCGTTATTTTCAATAAATAATATTAGCTTTCAAACCGAGGTAAAAAAAAAAAAATCAATTTCAATTAAAAATCTAATAAGATATTCATGAACGCATATTATAATATTTAATATAATCAAAACTACTATGATAATTATATTGAATGACAACTGCTTCGGACAGTATTTTTCGAAAGACCGTGCGAGTTGTATTATAGAGACATTTTATTTTTCACCGCACGGCTGACTGCGCCTTTCCAACTCAGTGAGAAAAAAAATAATAATAAAAAACTGTTTTAAAGGGAAACTATTCTCGTCACTGTGAATATAACAGACCGTTTCCATACATGACTATACTCTACAGGAAATTCAACGAGAGTCGTCTCTATAATATTTTGTTGCTAACAAACAAGAAATAAACACTTCGAAAATCATAACTGTATCACACATAACAATAATATTGTATACTATACGGTATCGCCGTATCGGTATGTGAACAACGTCGTAATAGATAAATTATTGCTATAATACAATACAATAAATACTATATGGTCGTTTGTCTTTTCAAAATTGCTTTTTTAATAGAAAGCCTGTTATAGTGGAGATTTATCTTGATATACACAATATACAGAATACAAAATTTTAATATCCAACTTATGACCAGGGTTGAAAGCTAGAAAATATTATTTTATTTAGATAAAATAATACAAAATATAATGTAATACACAATATATTATACTAAATTTGATAGCGTATTTAAATGAGCTATCGTTTAGGTAGGTTTTAAACGGTTTTACATACGAAAATGTGTACCCAAATTAAACATTAACACGTAAATAATAGTTTTAACTTTGGTAAAATTGCAGGCCTACATTTTATTTTTATTCATTATTTTTATCTATACTCATTCTACTTAATTGAAAACACTTGAGAACTTTACCTAATCAACTATTTGTATTATAATATAAGGCTGATTAGTGATTATCCTAAAATTTAAATAGCGTGCAGTATAATTGTTATCAATGGGTACAGCGGTTCTATTAGAACCAAGTGTATTATAATTTATAACCATATAATATATTTAATAGATATATGAGCCCGTAATGCAGCTGAAGATTTCCGTTTACTAACGGGCGAACCGTGCGCGATGACAGATAGGTTGACGGTGGCGACGACGACTATACGTGAACTTGGACGCGTGTACATTATATAGTCAACGAACTTGTTTTGCCGACCGTTTTCCGGTCGCTCGCGATACGAGTAAATTTAATACAACACGTACAAAATAATATACACAATACACATAATATGTCATATACATATACGATGGCGACGGCGGCGACAACTCTGAAGTCTTCGTTGTGCAGTGGTTTCCTTTCTTTGGTTTTACGACCAAAACAACGATGGTTGTATTAATTTCGTTTCGAACCGGAATGACAATCAAGTCCCCTTATGCTCATTAACATATTGTTTAGGCGTATTTATTATTTTTATTGTAATCGTCATTGCCACCGCTGCCACTACAGCCATTTTCCTCGCACATCATCCGTTACTCACTTACACTCTATATATACAACACTTCGTCTCATTTTTTATAATACGACGATATGAGGGTACCCCGTCAAATATCACGTTAAAAAAACGTAAACGAAACTTGTGCGTGCTTAGATAGTTTTTTTGTTTTTGCTTAACGAGCACAAACGACTGACGACAACAGTCTGTGGACGAGTACAGCTGCAACAATATTATTATTTATTATCACAACGGACCCCTAGAAAAATACCAAATATATCAAAAACTGGAAAATGCTGCTATTATAATATATGATATATGCACATTGCACATATATGTATGTATTGTCTCATGACTAAGTTAAAACTTAATTAATGAGGTCAAGTTATTTGAGGCAACAGATATTATAGTGTGAAATGTGAATAATATGTTATATGTGTAATATATGTTATAATAATGTTATGTGCATTTTAGATTTATTATACGAATTTTGAATCATGAACTCTAATTATTCGCCATGTACACACAACAGCTGCACTGTCGTTAACATAATTAGCCAATTTAATCGTAAAACATTTCTTAGTAAATATGATGTTATCGAGGATAAATATTTTATTTTATTTTTTAATCGAAAATAAAGATTACGAAATGCTAACACACTTGTTGGCCGAATATTATAAATTGAATAATTCAAAATAAACTCATTTAGATGACAGAATTATATTATTTGATAGAATCTTTTTTTTGCGTGGGAACAAATAATGAGACAGAGAATTTATTAAAAACAAATTCCATTGAAACATTACTTTTGAAATACCATACGCGTTCTCATAAAAATATTTGGTTTTCTGACTGATAGTTCGATTAAAACGAGTGGGAGTGCAAACAACTGCAGTGGGAAGAAACAGCAAAGCGTATACGACGGGTTTTACATTTAAAATATAATCATTGCCTAGTATAACGAACATATATTCTCGTCTTGGTCTTAGATGTACAAAACCTTTTTGAAACTATAACCGTTTGACACACGCACACATCTCATTATCGTACCACACACAAACTAAACAATTTATGTGAATACTTGAATACTTATTATATTTTCAATTTTCAAATAATCGACCGTAAAAACAAACCTGCAGCACAGCGCCATGGATCAATATCCATAATGTATTATAATAAAAATATACAATAATAACATAAAAAATAGAACCCTCAAACAACACGCCACACATTCCTTCTTCCATGGCAATCCCGAATATACTAACTATAATTCTACGATTTAATGGAATTAACTGCTCTGATTGGACTATCCCTGTCGGTTCGATTTCGTTGTTTTTAAAAAATATACACGTATACATAAAAACTTCAGTGTTGAAATGAGTATTTGAATTTGAAATGTGAAAATTCCTAATGCGTTGAGAATTACCTTAAAAACTTTCCCCTGCCAATTAGACTGTAGTCCAACAACCATTATATATGGTCAGCATACGTTTATATATAGGTATACAATGTATGCCGCCAATACGTAAGTAAAAGTGAATTTGTTCACATTTTACAAGTATATCGTAAATGTGATAAACGAAATAAGCTCATCTTATCAATACTGTTTAACAAGCTACTGCGGTAAACACGCAAATCTGATAGTATGGATAAATTATACAATATTATAATATTATAAAATCATGTATATAGGTTTGAAGACAATACTATATATTATAACCTATATTTATAAATATACTGTCATGTTTATTATCATGTGCATCTTCTCTTATATAAAGCGGTGAAGTGACCTATAACAAAACATCACATGCGTACAAAAAAAACCATAAACGACGAAAGTGAAACAACTGCAATAGGCCATCGCCGTTGCTAACAGTATGTTTGAAATGTATGTGTCTTGCAAATATTCTTAGATAATTCTTAGCCCACATTTTTAAGTTATAATATTATCTAAAGGATGAGTCGCCAAACATAACCACCTCCCTTGTTTTCTTTAACAATGCAGTTATTCAAAATCGAATTTTTAGAATTTTTAACTGTACATAAATATCGTATTTTTGAATACTTCATATTTATTTTATACAATATAAGAAATATTCTGTGGCGTTACAAACTTCTATTTTATGAATTACAATAAATTAATAGATAAATATAATTACTATAATTTTAAAATCATCATACCTCCTATATTTTCCCAACCTATATCATCATTAATCATGAATCTATTATATTATATTTAATAACTCTGAGACTACTCGATCAAATTTTTATTTAGATACATAAAAATTCTCAAAAAAAAAAATATATATATATATCTGCTGAATAATTTAAATTGAAAATTTTGGAATTTGTTTGAAAATCAGAAGTTTATATTGTTATATTGTTACAGGATATTCCTTATTGTATTATACAAAATATATCAAGTATTCGAGTATAGTTTTCAAGTTTATTTTAAAATTCCAAAACTTAGATTTTAAATAACTACATTATTAAAGAAAATACGATAAACATGCTTGATTCATCACCCAGTATATATATCATATTATATGTGTCGGCTATATCATACAATAAAGAATATTATACGAAAAGTTGAAAACCGAAGCGTGTACAGTAATTGAATCCTATATGAGTATGACGCACGATACATGTATTTTAGATACACCTTTCTGTGGCTTGAGTCGACGACCGTTGTCGTCTTCTCCACAGCAAAGCCGAATAATAATATTATATTATATAATAGACGCGCGCTGTACTTGTCGTGACAATCGTCATGGTCCCCATCGTCGCCGTGTCTCCTGGACACCATTTCGTAATTAGTCACACGCATGATATAATACACGGCAGGGACAATATTACAATTATTTTGTATACACCGCAGCACTATACGGATAGTCAGATATAGACCGGTATTGTATACACAGCGCACGTGAGATGGAATTATTGGTCGTCTAAACATTTTAAATTGTGTAAAAAAAAAAAAACGAAATGCGTTTCGGTGACAGTAACATGAATGCCACAATGATATATAGTATATAGATACATTATACATGTACACCTGATATTATGGACAAAACGATATCCCGCTCAGTTATCTCTGTGGCGATATGTACATGCACGTGACAATAACGTTTATGCGTAATGTTAGATGGATGGGTGGTTAATGATAAAGTGTAGGGGCGACAACAGAATTCAAACTCGTAACTCATAATTTATTATTATTATCGGAGTGGTCCGAAAGAATGCCCATCCTTAGAAATAAAACATAAAATATTTCTGGATATAACAGCGCCTAAACAAACTAACTGAAAATCTATATCGAAATTCAAAAGATCTTTGTGTTTATTCAAAAATAATAGAAAATATCTTTAAAAAAAATTGTAGTGGTATATTTTGGTAAATAATAAAAAAAAGAATTGTACCCACACACCTTCGAATGAAAAACCACGACATTTGTGTATTAGTTTAAAATATAGGTACAAAAGTCAAAACGTTAAACAATGAACTAAAAATCCTAAAAGCCTATAAACTGTTTTCTACAAAGGCTAATAATAGCTATCGTTAAATTTAAATTATATAATCATCACTATAGAAATAGACAATTTACGTGTATTATATATATATATATTGTATATATACCTACTATATTATAGTAATAATAATTTAAGAATAATATCGCATCAAATATAATAACAATATTTAGAATAATATGGAAAGATAATACAATACTTGGAGTATAACAAAAATGACAATAAGAATAAACATAAATTGTAAATTTTAAGAGAAAAAAAATAATATATCCGTCTGCAATTTAGGTAGGTATATAAAAAATCAATATATTTCAAAACCTAACCGTTGAGCATCATATTATTATTTTTATATTCCAAATGATTCGAAAACTTTTTTAGAAAATAAAAAAATAATGTAAAAACTCACCATCGTTGTCGACCGGTGGGTAGGGTTTGTCTTGGATCGACGAGTCCTCCGGGTCGGAGTCGATGTGTGGTATAGAGTTGTCGGCGTCATCATACACACTGCTACCGTTGCTGTGCTGCTGTTGCAAGGCGGCCTTTATGCGGTCATCGTTGTCGGTGGCAAAGGTCTGTCGCGGACGTCGCGTCGGCGACTGGCACATCCGGTCTTGGCATCCATAACAAGGGTACGGTATCCGGTCGAGCGGCACCCTGTGCACCGACCTGTCGACCACGGCTACCAGGTGTTTGAGCGTGGCGCTCAGCTGTTGCAAATCACCGGCCAGCATGGCCGCGGTATCGGTGGACAGTCTGCTACGGAGCCGGGCGCCCGCGCCCACCCAGTTCACAGTCAGCCCAGCACTGGCCACGTCCAGCGACAGGTACGCGTCAGACGGCGGTGCGCCTCCCGAGCAGCAACCGATCGGCGCCACCAGATGAGTCAGCACACCACGCTGACCGTGGCTTAGCGGCCACCCTGCCCAAACGTCGCAACACTGAAAATAAAACAGAAAAGAAATTCAATTAGAAAAACCCAAAATATCGCATAGAATTTCATAATATTATAATGTACACGATTTAGTGTTCTGATCTCACTAATCTAACATAAATCCTTTTTGTGTATATAATAAACTAAAACATATATTTTTTTTTATTTGTGTGTATTTATTACAATGCATTAAACTTCGATCTTATTGCAAGATTTTGTTTATAACGAGTAACCTTCAACGATCATACTAGAAAATTGATTTTTACCGTACATACATAACTTATAATATACAATATTATCGGATAGCTGTGTAGTGCCCTAGTTCGTTACCGCTATGTTGCCTGACGAGGCTGTATAATACATACGAACGTATATAAAATATTAATGAATTGTTTGCCGACTTTGAGGATGATATGGGACTTATCACCTATAGTCTTGTTTATTTGTGCATATGAAAAGTTTCCAATTCCCACTGTGAGTATTCACCGGAAACCGATCCAATTTATGGTAGCTGTGGAACACGAGAACACTTCGGCGTCAGTATTATTCATGCCGTCGTGGAATAAACTTTTCTGCAGCTGCTACACAACATCTAGCTGGGGATGTGGAATACAGTATCCATCATTAATGCCGACCCCACAAAACGTGGTGCACCGTTGAAATAATTTATTTTTAGGTTTTCTATGGAGTTCGATATACGACGAAGGCAATGAAGACCCCGCGATAGTACGACACACGTGCGCAAAAAAGGTCAATATTTACATTGACGTAGCATCATGTGGGTCGTGAACGTAAACACGAGACTTAAAAACAATACACCGCATCGGAAACATTGACCTCCTTGCTTATTTTATATTATATTATATATTTATGCTAACGCTGCCTCCACCGCCACGGATGACACGGCAGACTTCTCCAGCTACTATATTATTATAATCGCGACGGGCAACATACACAGGCACGCAGCATACGTCTTCTCAAATAGCACAATAATAACAATATTATTATAATTTACACTAATACTATAGTAGTAGTATTGAGTGATTTTCACTTCCGGAATAAAGTTTTAGAGCCGAACGTTAATTTATCAAAGCATTATTGAAAAAAAAAACTTTTTATCGATTGCCGATATCCGCTTATGGTGAATTTTAGATTTTCACGTTTTTTTTTTTTTACATGTAGAGAAAAAATTTCAACATTCCTGATAAATGTATATATTCAAAAGCAATTTTGGCTTAGGTAATTATTTTGATTGCATGTTTATTTACCTTTCATCGTACAGCATTATAGAAGATATAATAATACTAAATCGAATGGTATTTTATGAACATTAAACGCACGATCATTAAATGACACGAATGAGTGAAAAAAGAAAAATACTTACTTAAATCAACGATTTGAAGACAAAAAAACATTATCAGAGTTCAACATTAACATTATAGTACCACAGGTGTAAGCTCCCCAAATTTCTCGACATTACTAGGCCTCTTCCGGCCATACGTCACGCGTTCACATATTATTATACTCGTACGTATAAAAATAAAACTGAATTTATTTTTGAACAGCAGAGCCTGACGGATCGTCTTTAACCGTAAGACGTCTAGAACATGTCTTGCGTATAAATTAATATGTACACATAAATACGTCTGCACGTAACCAAGATCCGTAAATTAAAAAAAAAAACAGTTAGTCGTTGAATTGAATTATTATAATATAATATGTACCTTCTCAATTCTAACGCTGTAGCAGCGTACCTACATATAACACGATAAAATATAATATAAACTGGTAGGACGACCAAATTACGATCGTACGCTGCTGTTACTTTGCATAGGATCTTATTGGAATTAATTTTTCCGACACTAGTTGAACGCATGTAATCATTGAAACTCATTATTACATACAAATTGGGAAGGTGGGGAGCAAGAGAACCCTATATTTCCTGCATATGTTTGGCCGAGGACGATATTTTCCAGTTAAAAAAAATAATCCAATAACCACCGGCTATATGCTGCAGGTCGACTTGCGAGGAGTCTATGATAGTGCAGTGGCCTATATTTCGAACTATTATATATACGGCTTTGGTTGGTGCGGGTAGACGTAAAAAATAAAAATGCCGCACACAATCGCCGCACACCACCCCAGGAAGCAATAACAATCGACTAATTTAACAGTTGAACGAACACGGACGGTGGCGCGGCTAGGGGCTTCCCGGGAACACGAATTAAAGTCGCCGGAAAACCAAAAACAGTATAATAGTAATAATAATAATAATAATAATAATATATGATAGTTATTAATTTGTTCGACAGTCTAAAACAAAGCGATTCTACTATAGTACTGTACCACCATACAATATCACTATATATTGTGTATATGATGGGGGGGAGACGTTTATTATAATTTATAGACGATGCCAAGTGATGCGGAATTTACGACGCAAAATCAGCAGAGGGTTTTTCTAGAGAAAAAATTCCAAACAAAAATTATATTTTATACCGGACGAGTACACACCGACGTTTTATTGTTATTATCGTGCTCGTCGGTTCTTCACCGCACCCTGTGCGTTTGGCGAGTACCTACCTATGACGCCTGGCGCGTCCTGGCCGTATCGTACACTAAATAATACTATTAATTTTAGCAGTAGCGTAGAGTCGTAAAAAAAAGTTTGTTTGGGTTATACGGGCATGACGATCGTATATAATTCGGATTTGCATACGCGTGTATAATATGTTCAGCAGCGGTGGCACTTATATATAATCTACAAAATATAATTATAATATATGTGTACGAACAGATTAAACAAAAACGGAAGGAGTTTGTGAACGCGGGAATAAAATCTACACCGGTATAATTTTTGTATAATTTAATATAATATGAACCAAGTATAAATAGGTAGAATATATAAAGTATATATAAATATAATACGAGAGATATATATTCAAACGCAGATGATCAGATAAGTCGGAGTGAATTAAAGGTCGGAGTAATGTGTTATCACGCGATTATAAAATGCCACGTGTGCTATCCGGCGCGAGGACAGAAACTGTTTAAATTGAATAAAGCCGAAAGGGTTACGACTTGTGTCGGAGACCACACGGTTAAATTATCTGTATAGCTTCATGATGCACCATTAATTGCCGTCAATTATTCGAAAGTCAATGAAAAATATAGCGTTCGAAAAACGATTACTCATTATCAACAATAATAGCCAGATCGTCGATAATTTTTACGAGGCGTTTTTTACTACAGTTTTTAGTCGTTCGAACATACAATACTAATGAACATTATAATTTATAATCAATAAATAACGATTTTTAAAACGGTAACCTCGTATTAACATATTCAAAACCTAACAAATTTCATTAAAAGATATCTTGAACATTACTTAAGATTTTAAATGGATTATAAAAACAAAATAATGAGTTGAAGTTATATTAAGCGATATATGAAACATATTCGTTTGTGTCTATACGGATATCATATTATTATTATTATTATTATTTACAGGCAGAAGACCTAATATAATTTACAGAAGTATTATTCTTGGACGTAAATTGGTGTTACATATTAAAATAAATCCAAATTACTTTACAATTAAGTGGTTTCATTAACATGATGAAAAAGTAATATAAATAACATAAGTAATAATGTATAGATAACAATAAAATGTGTAAATATAAATATTAAATAATAAGACAAAAAAAAAGAAATAAAATAAAAATAACATTAACAGTATAGTAAAATAAGCGCTGGTGTTAATTTCCAAGGCACATTATTCTACCAATTGAGAGGTTTCTACCTTAATTTGTGTTATGAATAGGTATATTGAAAATAGCAGACATTCGAGTGGTATTGAAAGGAACTTTACAATTAACTTAAGAAAGTAGAGAAGGAGCATCAATACGTTCACTATAACTAAATCACAAATAATATTTTATAACTTATTTATACGAATAATAATAATTAATTGAATGTAATGTATCGTATCTATAGTTTATATATAAATAAATTTCAAAATACGAAATCATATTACATAATATTATACATTATAGTTCCATCAAAAAACATAAAAATATAAGTGTTATATATTTTACAAGACCAAAATTAGAATATACATTGTCATTATTCGTACACTACCAGTACACGGCCCTCGTTGTGTCCTTATGTGAACCATGTAAAATAATCCTCGGAATGCTTTGTACAATATTATAAAGTATATTATATATTATAAAATAAAGGCCGATCTTTAGGGTAGATAGTCCATTGTCATGCGTGTATTTATGTGACCAGACGGCGCCAGAGAAAAACGTAGTCGATATGACGATATATTATATTATTATTATTGCCACCTCGACGAGGAGGTAGACCAAAAACAAACGTACTGCACCCTGACTGCGGGTCAGCGTGAGATGACAATAAATCATAAATGATAAGGATTTTAGCATCGCTATCATCGGTACGATCATCTGCACCAGATAGGTTAAGTTATATACGGGTTAGGTTGATACGGTTCTAGGTTATCAGCTGTCTGTCGGTTTGCTAGCTGCGAACTTGCCAATTTTATTTTTACTGATCAAATAATTCTGCCGGTAGACGAAAATCGCATCGTCGTCACATAATATCATAATCAGATACTGAGATGCGGGAATATTAAACAGCTCATTTCATGTCGTTATCTTAGTGGACGATGTCAGAAAAACCATAGAAAAGTATCGTGTAATATATATTATTATAATTTTACAATTTACCATAATAATATATTATATTCGATTATCGTGAAACGATGGCCGCGATGAACGGTGAGGGCGAAAGTTACGAGCCCATTGGCGTTAAAGAAGCCAGATTTTTTTTTACATTCCATTGACATTGATAATTATAATATTAATATTTTTAACAGGTAATAATAACAATTTATACCTGATACAAATGGATATTATGTTGGATAAACTGAGGATATATTATAATAATATGAATTTTAAATTTGTTAAACGTGCCTACATAAGTATAATATAATATGCACATTTATAATGAGAATAACAATAATATATTGCCTATACTTACATAGCTGCCGGTTTTGGACAGCTCTCTTGTAGGCAGTGTGCAATGTTCGACCAGTATTATATATACATACATCACTTTCATTGATAACCAATGAATTCGGGATTACACGTATACTTCTATACCCGAATTTATCATTAAAGAACATTCAATATTTAAAAAAATCTATTAGTATTTATGAAATTATTTTTACGTAATTGTAAGTTAAATAAAGATAATAAAAATATAAAAATAAAAATATGTGTTGATATTAAAAGAGTTCGATAAAAAATTGTAAGAAATATAATTATTCTTCAAACATGTGGTTTTCTAACGCATTTTATAAAAAAATATTTTTATAACAATAATAGTTTTTAAAATAGTTATTGTTTTCACCTTACACCTGTCCGGTATGCTTGAAGAATACATACAGTGCCATATATTTAAAAAAGAGCCGGTAATTATGAAATTTTATTCAACAGTAACAGCTGTATGATTTAATAAATATAATAAATTATATTTTACTATGATTATTGAAAAGTACTTACAATAACGATCCCACGGTTGAGCTGTTCTTACAATCCCACCACAACAAGCGTTTTCATTTAAAAAAAGAAACGGACATACTAGCATCATAATATAAGTATATTTGTGTGTATGTATTTTGCTATGTATAACATTTTTAAGACTAACGACAATGTGATTTCGATTAAATCAATATTTTCTTTACGAATAATATATTATGTAAATAATGGTGGTTATGGTTATACTTATAGGTACATAATTATCATAAGATTAGATATTTTATATGCATATTATATTATTTGTACATATAATATTATAACATCATAATATATTCATACAAGAGGCACTTGATTTAATGTATTTATTTATAATGTGACGTAAACGGCGATGGGTAAAATTTTATCGGCACGTTTTTTATGAAATTGCCGAGTCCTAACAATATAACTTTATACATATAGGTACATGAGATACATAATATTATACACCCGCAACACTGCTGATTAACCTTGATCAGTAAACACTCATTACGACCTAAAATACGTATGTTGCGTGTCTACGTCCGGCGAACCGTAACGAATAATATGCCCATAACGAAGCTTATCAGCTCGTTGAACTTATTTATTATGTTATCATCGAGCTTGGTTATACTATATATTATATTAAATACCTCGATGTGTTATCAACATCGGACATTCGGACACGTCCGTATCGCGCTCTTGGTCCGGTTTGTTCGTTCGTGTATTATAATGTGTTCATTCATACCTATACTTTGAGTCATATTTTTATTCCGCGTAACTGTTTACGTCATTAAATGATCGAATAAGCGCATGCAGCTAGCGCGCACACACCGAACGACCACCACCGCTGCGGCGGCGTACCGTTATCCGTGTTTTTAAATTACAGATTACTATTATGTGTGTGTACCCGCCATGGTTTATTGACATTGGATCTCCTTAAATGTAGATCAATTGGATTCGAAACGGGTTTCACTAGCTCTCGTCTCATTTAATTGTATGTGAAATTCAATAAACCAAAATTTTTGGAGGTCGAGACATTTTTCCCGACGATATCGTTCTCAGATTCGTAGTATACATGTATAATGTGTATAATAATAATGGGAAACGGCAGATCGTACAACAACGACTCCATGGTAAACCGTTTTCACAAGTCAACCCTTTTTTTTATTCATACCGCACATACCGGTTTTCTAATGCACCGTTTGAACTCGTGCCGGTTCCTCCCAACCGGTCTGCCGTCTTAGTCCGATTTTCATAAAAATTTTCCCAGGTGCGTATCAAAACAAATATAATAATCAAACATCGTAATATCACGATATCCGCGGACCGGTAACGGTATACACACACACACACACACACACACATATTATACACATATACAGCTCGAGTTAACCACATACCACGTATATAATAATCCTATAGGTTAATTCAATTATTGAACATTATAGACGATTAGGACCGTGGGCGTGGGAGCGGTTCTGCTGCTGCAATGGGTGCGTGTGCTGCCAAAACAATCGGCGTCGACCAGTAGCCGGCTGCGCGCGTGTATATTATATAGGCACGTTGAATAATACAATGCAATTATTATTATATTCGTGAAAAAATAATAATTATTATTATACAACGATGCGGACGACCGGTGGTCAAACGCGTCGAGAACATAATATCATATAATATGTATTATAATATTAATGTTACATTACATGAGAGAAGTGCATTATGAGCAATGCGTGTTTGGTGGACGTGCGAAACGAAAATGCGCGCGTAAGATAGCGTGGTGACATGCGCGGAAAAATGTACGAAAAATTTGTATTTAAATCGGGAGAGAAATCGATTGCTGCTATCGGGAAACCGCGCGCGATTGGGCGAACACGTCTATTTACACATAATATTATTATATACTTATATACACACACACACACATATTATATATATATATATATATGTATGATATTATTTTGACGCGATCACGTTCGTTTTACATACTATTATACGTATATTATGAATATATACGCTGCACGTATCGATGGTAGTACCTGCGCGTATAATCTATCTGTACACACAAATGGCGTTATCAATGGCTTGCTTTCACACGCTGCAAGACGTATATAATATCGCGTTTAGGGATCGAATTTGTATACATTATACCTCTATAATATGTATAAAGGCAACGAGGGAAGAGGAATGTAAAGAGCCGAAAGCTTTCTAACTCCTTCGTCAACATCACGCGCCGCGCGCCCAAACGGCACACACGTCGAGCACCGTCGCGGCGTGTCGATCATCCGACGGCAGAAACTGTCGTGCTCGGCGGAATCGACACGATCTCCGTAAGTACGTTGCAGTCAATCTTAGACGAGGGGGGCCGTATAGTAGTCAACGGAAAGAGAAAAAAAACGCGGAAACCGATACATTTCTGATGGAGAAATAATCCATAATAACTGGTGTATTACGCATGTATTATACGACATACGGTTAGTGCTTAACTTAAAAAAGAAATAGTATACCTATCTATTCAACTGATAGTAGAAAAAAGTTCTGCAACTAGCCAAGTAATTATACATTTTTACTGTTTTTGTCTCTTATTATTATATCGTGTATATTAATATTTCAACTATATGTACTTAAATGTTGCTTGTAATGTTACCATTTGACTACCAGAACATACTTTAAATAAATAAATAAATACATAATATACATAATACAATCATTGGGGGAGACTTTGCCCCTCACGCCACTTAAGTTCTATAAATTCTATAAAATGAGATTATTTTCCATTTATAACATAATATACTGTCATATTGTCCACATTGACAAATATTCTTAACCTGCTTAATGCTTATGTTTTATAGTTCGTGTTTACAAAGTCATAGATCTATCTATATGTAAATAATCATGCTTATGATTACTAATCGCCTTACAATGTAGGTGCCATAATTGTTATACAAGTATCTCAAATCAGTGTATTCTGTATCAACTATCAATATTTACACATACTGTGTACTAAATCGTAAATTTACTACTTTTCTATGCATCTAATTCGAAAAATATGGGTAAGTTAAAATACCTGAAAATATAGTCGAGGTACTTGGTTCTCTGCTTCCACCCCATACATAAGATAGACACCATGTACAATATATAGTTAGATATAAATATTATGTTAAACTGCAATAATAACACCTCCGGCGGCGGTGACCTCGTCAGATATATTATAATGGTAATAATACGCATTTCCCGCCGAGTGCGCGTACACCAGTTGAGTATTTTCCGCCAAACTACACCGGAAATGCGTAGGCCACATCACTGTGCGGTATACGCCGTATACCAATACACCGGTTGGACGAGGCACCTACACGGTCATCGTGCTGCACGTGTACAGTGTATGAGTGCAGTAATTATTTAATTAGGTATACAGGTACCTATATTTTAATAAGTTATTATACATTATAATATATCGTGCACGGATGGTGCGGTGGACGAGCTGGGACTTTGGAGTTGCGGCTTAAACCGATTATTATATAACATTACATGATTCAGTTATTAATTCCGCGATCGGGATTTTAAAATCTGAGCAGAGCAATAAGCGAATTAATTTTACAATGATGTGTTTTTTTTATTTATCAATAAACACTTTTTAAGATAGTAAAAATGGTGGTAGCTTCTAGTTTCATATTTGATATAATTGGTACTTAAGGAGGTCAGTCAAAAGAAAAAAAAAAATTTAAGGAAAATGGGGATTTATACGTAAATACAATTTTAAATAAAATCGATTTTATTTTTTTGATGTAAATTTTAATTAAATATTTTGAGCTATTTTTAGACATGACATTTATTTTTTTAATGTCAATTAAAAATTATACAATAGGCAAGAATTTAATACAAAACTTCTCATAAGTTGATAAATTCTTAATTAAAAAATATGGAAAATCTAATTACAATATTTAGTTATAAATTTTAATATAAATACATAAATATGCTTAATTAGATCCATTAATTCAGTATTATTTCTAAAGAACATCTTATAGTTTAAAAAAATTGGTCCTACCCAAACCTAACCTAAAAATTGCTTTTATTTTTTATTCAGGTGTTTAAACAACCACAAATATATTCGGGAGCACCAGAAATTAAAAAATCGAATAATTGACTAACGCAAAGCACTAATAATATATTGCAGCCAACTACAGCTGATACGATGCAGTTTTGCAAATCGACGTCATCTCGAGTATTTTCTTTACCGATGGTTTATACATGCATGTGAATCATGTTTAATATAGTAAGCCTGTTTTTAACCGCGAGAACAAGTGCAATATGCCCCTTTTTTAACGTACTATATTTATTTGCAATAAAACTAAATGTGTGTAGTGTGTACTCGTACATAGGTAATGCAATAGGTTTATATAACCGTCCCGTCGTGATTTATTACTATTTAATTCACCTTCAACGATTTATTAATATTATTCGTGCGGGTTATCGTATTTTAATATAATATATTATTACTATACATATAAAAGATAACGGTCGGGAAAGGTGAAAAATTCTTTAAACACCCCATGAAATATTCGCGCATAAATTACATACGGAATGCGTGTATAATTGAAACGTATATCCGGTATATATATATTGGTTGTGTGTGGTTTATACCGATTTACACGATGCAAAATATATATGTAAATCGAAAATCATATTTAAAATTTAAATAACGAACATGAAAAACATTTCATCTACGAGTCGCGGTAGCGGTCGATCGCCAGTCACGACGCGCTGCGTTCAGTAAAACACGGCAATTAATAACAAAATATAATAGTTACTACTACGACACAGTCATGGTTGCAGCGCAGCGGATGTGTGTACAACAGAATCGAGGCAATTGTATTCGTCGAATGAAAAACAATATTATAAAAAGCTGTTCGGTGACATGCAGGAATTGTATGGGTCACTAGGACGGTTATGTGACATAATGAATTTGAAAACAATAAGTCATGAGCTTATACAAAAAAAACGGGGTTGAACAAAACACGTAATGTATATAAAAAGGTTTTCGGTAATTTTTTGATTAAGAAAACTACTCTAAAGTGAGTCTAAACAAAGAAATTTGAAACAATGCTGAATGCGTTAAAAAATACTGGCAATTTTAGCCGAAAAAAAAACTGGAACCGGGTGTCGAAAAAAGTTTTTGATTTTGTAAGAACTCAAATTTACAATTCAATGTCCACTTACTTAAATCGTTTAGTGGAAAACAGATATTATTTTTATCAAAAATATCATGTTGGTTTGAATCACAAATAAATCGCTAGGTGTATAGTTACAATAGAATAGTATGTACAATATTGTACATGTTGGCAGTATTAGATAGGATTGAGTACCAAAAGATACCAGAAACACGAAGTGACACATAGTAAATTGGGTATGCAAAATAAACTTGTACACGTCACCTATCTGACACCTAAAAGTAAATTTTTACAGGTAGTTGAATGTGTAATAAGTATACTATTATAATAATTTATAGTAATAACAATATGTTAATCACCGCATAACGCAAGTAACACCTATTATAAAATACATATAACATCCGGTCTTGTCGAGCTGGCTTTATATTTTAAATTTTAATAAATATTATTATATTCTACCGGAATACTGCACCGAAAATCGAACTTTTTTAAGCCAATTTCATCATGTGTTCGAGAAAATTAATAGTTAATATAAAAGCACAATTTATATGTATTTTAATATTATATTATATTGTATCTAGTAGTACCTACAAGATACTTTAAAGATTGTAATAATTGAATTTTTACTATACATTAATTTCATAATATAATATACCAATTATTGTCTTATGCACACTAAATTAAGTAAATCTAAATTTTATCGACCAGTGTAAGTACCTACCTTATAGGTATATGAATGTATAATATATGATGTGAAGACGTTTAATATACGTATATACTATACATATACGTATTATATATATATATATATTTATAGATTATAGGCCCGTCAGTGTTTCACACGCCTAAAATATCGTTTTCGTTTAAGCAACTACACTATATGTCAGTCCCGCCGGCTATCGTCGCCACCTGGTTACGAAATAATATATTATAATGTATAAAAAATAGTATAATTATTATTGTAGGTATATACATATTACATATATTATGATACGCGCTAAAAGTACGTTTAACAGATACGCTGCGCTTAATTGAAAAAAATAAATCAACCGTATTCACACCCGTGCGATGCCCAAATTTGGTAGAATATTTCCGTTTTGTTTTTATCGACTTTATTAAGTATACCGTTTCGTTATTCCAACACGCCTCCCACGAGATCCGACTATGACTAGACTCCGATTCCGACTGACCGATGTTATAACACCCGCGTGCTATCGCAATTACAGATAGCTTTATTGTGTGTATATTATATAATTGTTATGCCGGTTACAGTTTATAATAATGTACATTGTCAGCATTCGGAATTATTTCCACGACACTGTAGTATGATAGTATGTAGTGTGTACCCGTACTTAAAGAAATGTTTATGATCGTTTTTTATCTTTTTTTTTTTTTTGGTACACCGCCGTCGTGTTTCAACGAATTTATTGCATCGAACTATACAATATAATATTATAATATTCACTTTCTCATAACACAAGTACATTTTTCTGAACACTACACATATTAAATAAACATGTACGTGCGTATCATATGCTCAACCGTTTCTTATTGTCAACATTTTGTGCATCGAAATTCCGATGGATTTTTATTATCGATCAAAAAAACTGCACTGAAAATAGATATAAAATATTCGATTTTAAATAACAGCGATTATCTTATATATTTACGGTTCTATTGCTCTCGTATTATACTAAACACATATTACACAATCGCGTACACTCGCTCATTTCCCATAAGCCATGTTTCAGTAATACGAAGATGAGAGGAGTTTATTACTTCCGACCTTTTATTTATATATACATTTTACGGCGTTTTATGAACCTCGGCACACAAGAATATATATAATATATTTTAATTTGTATAAAAGTTTATAATTTAATAACAAAACAACACATTAAAGCGTATATAAAATATATAAATATATATAAACGTCGCAGTAATATACCACACACGTATATTATACACGCGCACGCACCGTTTACGCGTATACATACATACACATTGCTATCGTATGTATGTATATGTATATGTATATATATATATATAAATACACCATTTATCTCGTTTATAGGCTCGGCGGCCACCGTCGTCGACATAACCATTATATTACTACATTATATATTACACCGGCTGCAAAATATAAATCCGAAGAAACGGCACAGAGACTCGTCCTGATGACCCTTTCAACGTGTGACCGATGACGTCGCTGCAATGTATATATTGTTTTACATGGATATTATGACGGACAGCAAAGTCTATGGGAATGGGTGCAGTCTATATATATATATATATATATATATATATATACGTACATAGTATAGGTACATATATAGGAGCACATTACCTGCGGTGTATACATTAAAACTGACGCGCATTCAACACGCACAAAGCAGTGTAATAATAATAATAATAATATGGCGGCGACGACGACGACGATCTGGGCGTTTAAATCTCTTTTAGGACCGACCGCGACGACGAGAGCGCGCGCGCGCGTCTACATAATATTATTATAATATACGACGATACTATGAATACGAAATTAGTTTCTAATAAGCGTCAACATTGTTTGGATTGGCGAACGGGCGAGTTTATATAGATGTGCGTGTGCGTATGCGTATAACAAAATATTTAATAATATGTATATTTAAGCGCTGGAGCAGCACACATCATATGCACGTGTAGGTATATTTACGATGACGACGGTTAGTGGGTCAACTGGGCGGGCGACAATCTCGAAATCGTTATTTGTAGTATTATCATATATTATATATTATATTGGTGTTGGAAGTATACGGCTTTTTTTTCATTCCACTATTCGATCTATGCTCGCGCACGCGCCCGAGAAACAGAGACAGAAGTGAATTTACATTTACATAATGCGTGCATTAAAACGCAATGTTCTTCTGAATACGGATTATTGGTCGCTCGAATCTTTTACACTTGTATAATATATTGAATGCACCGGCTCGTTATTAAAACTATAGAGGAGTAGTCGGCCAAACGGTGATGACGGCAGGACGGCGACGACATAATATTATCGTGACTACGAATTCGAGGCGGTTCCACTATCTATATATGACATATGTACAATACGAAGTCATGTACACTCGATTCAAATATACAGACTATGAGGTCCATCGTCGTATGCTCGTATTATGTTCCACTGAACATGTCTATAGTATATATAATCGCGGGGCAGCGGATTTTTACACATCGAAAAATAATTATTATCATTCATGCAGATTAGTTCCGCAAAATATTATAAATTATAATGCACCTAAATCCTAAAATAGAACGTTAGAGAAAAAATAGTCTATAGTATACATATTATAAATATTATGTTTCAACTGACAATAACTCTAACCAGTATAATAAAATAATAAATATATAGAACGAATATCGAGAATATAGATTATTATAATATGTGCTGAACGTTTTATCCTTTAGAGTTGAATGTATATTATAACCAAAGCGAATATATTATACTATTTATACTTATTTATATACAAGTATACATCATATATACATATACTGCATATTATCATGTACAGTTTTTAAATTGCTATTATTTACTGTATTATTATTATTATTAGCATATACACTGCGTCGAACGTCATCATTATGGGAGACTGTAAAGACCATGCCACATGCCAATACAATTGAAAATGTGTGCAAGACCAATTCTTATGGTCCTAGAGAAAGTTTAGCCGTACCTTTGTGAGTAAACCGTTGAATTATTAATATTCCGTGATATGAAAATGCGCACATTATTACATATTTCTAGCAGCTGGTAAATGTGTATGTGTGTGTGTGTGTGACATATCAATCGAACATATTTTCTTCAAATAAACTATGTATAATAATAATATATACTTATTTTACCGCGATCTCGTGAAAGTCATTCTTTGCTCTCTTTGGTTAGGTTTTTTCTTATTATTTTTGTAATCCGAAATAAGCTATATATAGAAATAGGGAAAACGTTACACTGGGTCACTATATATAATATATTATTTTATCATAGCTAAGTATGCATAATATATTATATGGTTCGCGCGTACTCGAATGAAACAATAATTTGATTTAGCATTGTTAACAACAAACGTCGTCTCAAGGGTAGAAAAATAATATGTATTTTATTATTATAAACATTTAAGTGCATCTATAACATAGATCTACGAGTAAATCATATTATATTATATATAGTTTTACATTTTACCGCGTACGATTTTCGATTTTAAACTTTTTCCTCCTGGACAGTTTGACCACATGTGGTGCAGCGGAAGTTTCTATTATAACGATATTCACGTATATATATATATATATATATAATACTGCAGATAAGACAAACGGTTAGGATAGTATACATAAAACCGGTGATATTAATATTTTTATCTCGCGCATATAGTTGTCCTTTCACATTCTTTTTGGCGGGTCATCTGTTAACCTTCAAATATACTTTCCGGCGGCGGATTGTATAATCTATCGCTTATATATCCATACGCCAAGTAAATACGATTATTATTATTATTTTTTTTTTTTAAATCATTCGATGGGTTATCTCATAATGCCATTATTTGTCGTACGTGCTAGTAATTTATCGTGAAAATAACGAAATATCACAGAGGTCGTAAGTTAATATTAAATGTGTACTTGATATACACATACCTATATAAATATGTATTATATATAATAGTATTTATTGGTATGTGATGTATACTGTATACAATAATCGACAAGACACATTCCTATGTGCGATGTCGTTTTCTCAACGACGAATAAACACATCTGTACACAAAAAATATAAATCACCATGTACTTATTTTTTTTTTTTTTTTATGAAACAGTAGATATTTCTACACGTATATTACTTATTATATATACATATATGCAACGTACATTTGAGATTCCTGAAGGGATTTTATTTGCATCGTTTCAAATTGAAACTTTCAATTGTAGGTATACACCTTTATATCGTATCTATACAGTATACTGTATAGTGGATAGTATAATATAGGATTGTATTATATTTTTGTTAAAACGTCATTAAAAAAATTTTACGCTGTAAAATGTGTAGTTTTGTTTCAACCACCTTCCTCTTTTTTCATAAAAACAAATAATTTCTTTTTCTGTAATTTCCTCTCTAATATTTTCCTTTATCTACTTTTCTTATACTTTTACAATTCCATACATCAGCTGCAGGAAGGACGATTGTCTCAAATTAAGTTTTCTATTTGATTATATTTTTTATAGTTACTTAATAAATGGAAGTATCTTACATACATATGTTACAACTGAAGATTAATTTGTAGAATATTTTAATGAGGTTAATAAAAGATAGACATTATAATGATTCATAGCTTATAAAATATTTTATTGCTCTTAATAAATTGTACTCCCTAGCTGTTTTCTGCACCCCCAAAGATTTATTCACAGTCTTGCAGCGAGTGCAGCCTAAATCGTGAAGTTACCGTCTATATTTCGGTTCTTCGAAGTATACATGTCTAGCGTCTCTCCATGCCATCTGCTAAGCACGCAAAATTGAATTCAAAAATGATAAAAAAAAAAATAGAACCGTAGGCAATGCGGGAAAAAAACGTTTAGCAATGTGAAATTCGACCAACTGGTTTGTTTGCATATATATATACGTTAAATACATAATACATAGGTATCATTATTATTAGGTATATATTCGAATAATAACTAACATACGAAAGTTTTGCATGCAGCTATTATTGCTTCTGCAAATTTCTGTACCGCAGGCGAGTACTATGTATATCTATGTAAATATGCACATTGTGAATTGTCACCTAAATTTCGATTTATAAATAATCGGCAAGGAGATCACGTGCTAAAATCGCATGCATTTTCATAAAATGTTGATCACTATGTATTATACATAAACAATTATATATATATATATATATATATATATATATATATGTATGTATGTTTGTATGTGTGTATTTTTGTATGTGTATATGTCAAATGTGTGCGTGTTCGCACCATCGATGATGCTGTTGCTACCACCGTTCATCCTTGGGGGATTATGTTTCCATTTTGGGCATTAAGGGTCCACTCTCCCTTTACGGCCCCCTTTAAAATACCACATTTTATGCATACTGTCGAGTCAGCCTCGGCTTTTTGAACAAGGGCTACCCCGGCGACAAATTGAAATCCTCATTGCGTGGAAACTACTACGACGTCCGATAAATAATTTCGTTGGGTACCTATTGTATATGAAACTCGTGGTCGTTTAGACATATCCCCCAACCGTTTTCTGGTTTTTTTTCGTCCACGACAGATGTCACAACTGTTTCCCCTAGACGCGCTATAATAGAAATAAGTATGATATGTATAATAATATGATAATATTGTATAAGTACACGTGACTACGTCCTACGTATCATATAATAATGGCAACTGTTGTATTATATTAGGTATTGTGTTTCTTTTTTGGTCGATATAATATAATACAATATATACCTAGGTATATGTTCTATTACATATAATTATAATATACAACTGTAACTATTCATAGCACGTGCTATACACAATAAATATTAATCATCGATAAAAATGACAGCATGTACAATATATACATTTCTGCTACACTTTTTCAATAATATAATAACATATAAATATTCGCGAATTCACGATGCTGCAACGGATAAGTTAGGGTTTTTTTTTGTCACAATTAGTGGTAATCGCTATCGATTCAAATATTGCACGCCAAATAATTCTTCAGATGATTTATAAAGAGTATACTATACCGAAATATAATACCTATATACCTTGTATCTGTATATCTGTATCATAATATATTATGTTTAATAAAGTATGAAAAAACCTATAACTACACGTGAAAGAATCCTCATTAAATATTATAGTATATACCAGAATGATAAATGTAAGATAATTTAGATAAATCAATAAAATGTGTAAGTGTATCATAATAATAATATTTTAAACAAGCACGATTTCAAATAAACAAAAATCGTTAAAATGATTTACGGTATATTTAGTTGGTATATAACTATATGATATCATAGGTATAAAAATGATTGCGATAAATAATCTATTGGCCAAGTAATTGACGTTTGCACTTTTTCGATGTTAGTAGTTACTACGTAATCAAAAAAAATTAAATTAAGTACAAAAAATTCCAATATAATTAAATTTTTTGTTTTAAAAAAATCGAGTTGAATTTCATAAAAATTTGAAATGAAATAAACTATAGAATAAAAGGCTTTAATTTTTCTTATTGAATATCTATTTAAAAAATAATTTTCAAACTATATTATTAGTAAAGCAGGAATCAAAATTTATCACCGAGTCTATAACATGAAGCCATTGTAGCAGTTCAAACTCATTAAAGATTTTTTTTTTTTTAATTTTTTCTTCATCTCTCATGTTAACTTAGAACAACAATTGCTTATTCAATGGGCGATGTGGTTTTTAATCAAATCTTCATGCACCGATGCAACTCGCTAGGGTAATTTAAAATTAAAAATAGAATTCATTAGTCATCAAAATTACGAGAATAGTAACAAAGAAAATGAAAATTCTCGAGCATAATATATCTGAGAATAACAATCCGTCGTTAAAACACAAACATATAATCGTATATTAGTTAGAAACGTTTGAAAAGTGGAGAACATAAAAAAAAAATAACATCGACTGGAGTTAAAATAAAAATAACGAAAAACGAAATCGTCTCGTTCCGCCGCGGCTGCTGGTAAATTATTAGCATTGATGATGACCGCACGCGGCGGTCATCAAAACTGGCGTATGCATAATACGCGTGACATCGAAGACGGTACGCAATTTAAGTCAGTCACATAATATGTGTATACACCATGCATAAATTGAATTAACTGCATTATTTAATAATTGTATATTGAAATATTGTATTCTTAAATACATCGCATAAGCCGACAAACATCGACAACGTGGATATTGATAAAAAGAAAAAAATTAATGGGTGGGAAAATAAAAATATAGCGTGCCATGATGTATGTGTGTGTGTAATATTGTACATTATATACTCGTAGGGTAATAATAACGTACGGCGGAGAACAATACGAAGACGGTTGTAAAACTGAAGCCGTAATAAGATCGGATTTATTGGTGACGTTGATATCAATATATATATACTTATATACATAAAACCATCAATCAGCGGCGGCAGGTCAATGAACGCGTACACCTCGTCACGCGACCTGCGGCGGACACTTTAAAGGGCAAACCGTCCCAAGGCTCTGACGAAAGATTTTAACTCGGTTACGTTAAAATATCATAATATAGTATGACAAAACGTTTTAACAAGTTAACGACGTATATTTTTCATTCAAAGCCACTCATGTCCGCTTTTTTATGCGAACCATTTTTTCTATTGGACATTTCCAGTTACAACATTTCCTTGGGGAGTCATCATAAATCAGTTTAAACCGATCACCAATATAATTTAATAACTTAATCGATTCGAAGAATTGTAATCGAATATTTGAGATTAACAATTTACCCCGTTATTTATTCGTTTAGTGTGTTTAAAATCAAATAAATGCAATGAAAATCATAACAAGAGTATCTCGTTATGTTGAAGTTTAAGTTTTTAATTGACTCGATGTTAATTAAAAACAAATATTGAAGGCTCGTTGCAATGTAAAGATTTTGCTGTCATTCAACAAACAGTACAATTTATCAACAACTCAACGTTCAAAACTAAAATAAACTTTGTATGTTGTCTTTTATGGGTAAATGTTAATTAAGTACCTACTTATATTGAACACCAGCTAGATGCCTAGGTAGGTACCTCGCTACTTGTAATCTTTAGATGTATTACCTATATTTTTATATGATGTTAATATCAAAAACACACCTATTGGCTATTACTTATTAGTTATTAATCACTATCAAAATAAGTTTCCGTAGACGGATTCACAGGTTCGCAGACAACGGAAATTTTTACGAATACTTTCAGCTCGCACTTATATATAGGCACGACGTGATATTATAATATTATTGTACAAGCTACATTATTCACAAACCGGTGCAGTTAGCGCTCTCTTTATAAAATTACCTATTCCGTTCCGATTTTTTTCCTTGTCAACATGCCGTCTTGTTTACATTATACATATATGTAACGTACATATTGTGTCGGTTTTCTGTCCAATACACACACACACACACACACACACACACACACACACACACACACACACACACACACACACACACACACATACACATAAACGTTAGTCTCACGACTGTTTTTGTAATGCAATTCGTTTGTCCGGCGCGTGATGTATAGGTAATATATCACATAGCGAGCGTGTCCACAGCTTGTTACACCACCCTTCTCGTCGCTTCGAACGCCCACTTTTAATTTGTGATCTACATATTTAATATTATAAATAAGTGTGTGTATGTGTGTGTTAAAATATTATACCGCACACGTATCAACAAGCACTCAGATGTCACGATACGCAGCACGTCGTCGTCGTCCGCCAGACACGTCCCGCACTGCAGTTAACGCGGTGTGATTAGCAGTCGATAGTTGTAGTGTGTTCCCGGGCACGATATTATAACATACAATTTAATATTATATTATATTATTATGTAATATTAATATTATATCTGCACGTTTGCACGTCTGCACATTCGTAGCTGGTCATCGTCGTTAAAAGACGAGACAGACCACAATAATATACGATACATTGCATTGAATTGTATAATATTCATATTATAATTTAAAAATATAGTTATTACTTAATTAGTTTTATAATTTACAGTATTGTTATTAAAAATCTCTAACTCTATCTCCAACACAAGCCTAGGCTTAAAGGAAATAAATAATCGATAAAATGTTATATATATAATTGTTAAAATTATTATGTATATTATACTCTTTTTCTGTCAAAAAAAAGAAGCAATATGTGTATACATAATACATATGTATTATTTTCGATTTAAAAAGTGAAAAAACTTTCGTAATTAAATAAACGCGTCCGTAATCGAAATTGTAACGATTTAATACTAATAACACTATGCTACTATATATTATATTTTATCGAATACCTCTGTAAGACTATAATGGGTGTAACCTACATCGATTTATAATAATATTCTATTGCACGAAATGATAATAAAATTTAATTTCAATTAATCCTTACGACACACGACGGAGATCCCATCGTCAATTGCGGCGATATCGCGATTCCATCTTTTTATAATATAAACAATATTATGTTCGTATAAATTACATTGTTTTATATAGGTACTATTAAATTTAATCGTCGAAGCCAACGCGTCTGATAATAACATTTGTTAAGAACATAATACAATGGCAATAAGGCTGTGCAGTGCTATATTTTGTTGCCGGAAAAACGACATTGGACTGAAAGACAATACAATTATAGAGCAAAAATGCAATCAATTAGTGCGTCAATTAGAGTTTCCGGGGAGAGTATTCGCGGAACCGATATAAAACCAGATTGCACACTGTGGCCATCATGGATCAGAATGCTAATAATCCCATTAGCTCCTTTTCGACTCGAATAGAAATGGCTTTATAAACATTTTATTTATTTATTTTTTTTTTTTTTGTACAAGGAATCTGTAAAAACCGGACACGTGATGTTTGTGACCGCGACGACGGCGGGTTTCTCTAAAGTCGTGAAAGGGTCTTAACCTAATTGTTTCCATTCGTAAACATTGCTTGGATGCGTACAGGGTTGATAATGACCTTCAATTAATAAAACTACAACTATGAGCAGTGCGAGAAAAAAACGTTACATTTTACTTTTACGGTGTATACGTCGACGACGATTGGTTCGAAGAGCAATTATATTATTTATACGATAATTAATCGATACAAGTTCCAACAATACCTTTTTCTTTCACCAAAATTAACGTACTCGTTTTATTTTTAGTTATCATTAGTAAAAAAACACTTTATGTTGATGGAAAATATTTTTAAATATTTATTACCAATAATAACAATGAGTGATTATATATATTATATCAGCCAATGTAATAATCATATGATTTTTACACTCATTCGAATAAAATTGCGTGAATTCATGGAAATATTTTACCGTTTTTACTTAGAATTTAAATAAGTCTCATTTGACCTATGAGCTTTGGTGATATAACTGTTACTAGAAATATTGAAATTACCACAAAAATAATTGCGATAACATTAATTGGATACGGAAATAATATCATAAACTAACGATCATCTTATTTCGATAGTACGGTTAAAATTCGAAGAAATTGATTAAATAATAAAATGTGAGTACACGCCTTTTCTGTTCAATGAACTTTGTATGCTGTTTGCTTAAACTTTTTCGTTTAATAATATAATTATAACGGCTAAACCTCTAAACATTATACAAATACAAATCGTACTTTTAAAAAAAATTCTTTGAAAAAGGTCACAAAGATTGTGTTTAATTATACAATATTTTCTTACATAACAAGATTTGATTAAAATGCACATTTAAAATAATTACAATTATATTTTAAATAAGTATAAGGTAAACAATTTTTAGATACCTCTTCATAAATAACATTGCATCGGTATAGTATTTAAGTAAACGAGTTTTCTATTGTTAATTTTAACTGTTATATTTAAAAATTTTGAAAAACAAAAGAAGTACCTATTCAGTATACTCGTAATAATAATAGTATAAACATTATGTAGTACCTATACATATTATAATACATTTGTTGATTGTAGATTATTGAAAATCTGAGAATAAATAATTATTAGCAGCATCGATAATGAATAAACATAATATTTATATTGATAACTCGAGACGTTTAGATACAATTAAGCTCTCGGATAAAGTTTTCTGCATAAGTGATTTCAAATTCAAATTCTCGGAATAAAAATCTTTTTTTTTTCTTTATCTCTTAGTACCTCTGTATTACGTGTTAATTATCAAATACATTTCTCAAGAAATAGGAGAATAAAGTAAAATAAACAGTAGTCTATCTTATACACTACAATATTAATTAATCGAATATAGTGTAGATAAATTATTAAAGTTCAAGTAAGTCGTAATGAATTATAATAGTAAAAATAAATAATTTTAATTTGTATATGTATATGTACTTAGAGAGTTAGCGTAGACAATATATACTTGTATTTATTAAGCATTGTCTGAAACGCATTTAACTACATTATAATATTAATAATAATATTAAATACGATTATGTTCATAGTATATAACAATAGTTGAAATTCTCGTTCATATCAAGTTTCTACAAAGTACGATGGGTCTAAATATATTATACAAAAGGGGAGAAAAAATCGACGATATATTATGGATGTATATTTTGTTTTTAACTGATGACACCCCTATGGTTTATATACACTATAATAATAAAATATAATCTTTCCTCTGTATACCCGGATATAGCAAAACGACACAATTTTCACAACGAATATTATACCGATGGTGCTACCGTATTGCTGCTATAGTATAAACTTTATAACATATTATAGATGTCACGGAAATATAATATATATCACATACACTATTATATCGTAAATGGGACCAACACGACTATGTTAGTGAGGTTGTAGGGTGAAAGGGAAACATCACAATGAATGAAAACTATGAAAATATTATATTATGATCAAACAGTATACAATATAAATATATATACAATAGTCTATGTATAGTCTAACAGTGGAATCCCGAAGGCATTTCTAATGGACCGGTCATTGTGTGCTAGTTTTAGGCTTATACCAAAAAATAAGTTTGCTTTTAATTTTACCAAACGATTATTTGAATATTTTTGATAAATTCCTTCAAAGTTTCCGAAAATTAAAATATTCAAATGTAATAAATTTAACATATGACATAATGAAGTATCTAACAAACAGATTTACAGATATTATCAAATCAACAATTCAAGGTGGCTAGCAGCCAATATTATTTTCGATTAGACAAGTCTACTGACCATGAAAAACAAAATATCCAATAGAAATTTGTATAGAAAAGACTGGAGGTGAATATAACGTATGGTGGAATTAGGTGGTTGGCATCGATTTTCTACGTAGAAAAAGTGAGATTAAATATTATATTTTGCTACTGTTTGCTGCTATTTCTGTACGATTAGTTTAGGTTTGAAAATGATGCAGACGGCAGAGTAAATTTACGTACTGCATATTGTCCCTTTTTGCATCGGCAGCTACGTGTCCAAAGATATCTACGCAACTTTATACTATACAGTAAACATATTACATGTGTATACATTATGCAGGTAGCCGACAAGTTTAAAAAAAAACCCCATTAGATGCATTATGGGCTTGTATGAAATATAATATATAAATAATCAATCGACCATGTTTTGGCCAGGCAAAGACGAAACATCCATGTCCACATGATAATATATAATTATATTTTATTGAACCACTGCAGAATGCTTTGTATTTGTATATATATGTGTGTATGTGTGAGCCTGTGTTGGTTTGCCAATCGAGAAAATGATGGCGTGAGAATGTGAGATTATCCCCATCTGTAGATGACTTTGAGTTATTAAACATTTACACATGTTTAGCGTCATATTATATAAGTGTACTAGTATACAATTTATGATTTTCGAGCATAATGTATATTACGTTGCATCATGATGGTAATTTTGTAAATACAAAAATTTGTATTTCAATAATATTCAGAAACTATAGGAGAGCAAACTTAGTCGATCGTCTTCGAATTATTTAAGTGCCACAGCGCTTGGTGTTTAACTCCGATCATATACGAATATACGAATATAATAATATTAATAATATGCAAATAACTAATAAGTATATATTATTATATTTTTACTGCAACTATATATACTACTATAATATTATACGCATTGGCACATTCATTTAAATATAAATTAAGCTCGTGAGGACTGTATATTATACGATATGCCAAAAATGTGCAGTTATGCAACCACTTGTGGATTACGAATTACAATTTTATAAACGCGACGCTGGAATCTGTATTTTATAGTCAATATTATAAGTTAGCCATACTATGATAGCCACCATTTCGTTCAACGATAATATTTCGTGGCTATATACATTTATACTTATACGTTAGTAGTACGTGTATAATATTATTTAAAACATAACACTACAAGAGTTTATCGCGTACATATAATTTGTCCAGTGTTCTTTATGGTGATAATATGATGCCAAGTATAGTATAGCATTTGTTAAAGTGATTGAAAAATTTTATTTTATATCACAATAAATTATAAATTTTATAACTTTTTGTATTAAATACTGCATAATAGTTGGCAAAAAAAAAATATTAATTTATTTTTATTTTTATCAAATTTTACCAATATGAGTTAATAGACATATGGCCACCACCTGCAGCTGTATAGACTGCGTGAGAATTTATATATATATATAATTTGAAAGCGTTTCTATCTGCTATATCATGTCACTGCAGCAGTAGTGCACTTGTTAATGGTACGCTGCTAATGGGCGACGACAACGACGATTCAAAGAAAATTTCGTTTTCAACGGATCACTTTTGATTTTTAGTCGACATCGCGTGGTGCACACTGCACGTTTCGTGACCGGTTAATTAGATACGATTCGGTCGCTTTATTTTCATCCTCGTCGCGCCATAGTCAGTAATTGCGAACAATATCATGTGCTGTATATAAATATATACATACATAAAACGAACGAAAGTCCTTAAAAAAATTTGCCACCGCCGTACTTGGCGACGAATCCGTTTTACTTTTCGCGCGTCCACACGGCTAATTGACCTGAATACCTCGACGAGGGGCTGCTGCAGTAAAAAGGATAATAATAATAAAAACACATCATATATAGATATATATAGGTATATTATAGACCTATAGCTATATGACACGGGTACACACGACTTTCGCGTTATTTATCGACGCGTATATCTCTCGCACTCACTCTCTCTCTACCGTCTGTCTCTCTCTATCTATTTTCAGTCTGCTGTAGTTAGTGTATACCTACCTATGTACTTATGTATGTGTGTGTTAGAGAAAAAAACCGTCGCGATCGGTAGATTTTTAACAATTGCAATTGCGGGGGCTGTATACCTATGCATAATTATCGTATCAATCAAGTAGCCGAAAACGGGTGATACACGGTGCGCTTACTGCACTGACGCGTTGTTGCAGTGAATACGAGGTTACAGACACAACAACTCGCCTCTGGGGAAGTATACCCGGCCCTAGTACGGTGCGTATACTTAGGCCCGCACGCGAATATATATATGCACTGCACCGTGAGAACCGTTCACGGGGGGGAGCTGCGCCGCTTTCGAGGTCACGGCCGTCCTACGCAACGCGTACACACGCGTATATATATATACATATTATAGGTACACACACGCCTAAATAAAAAAAAATACGCACGCGCGACCGTCGACCTCACCTCAGCAGCGTTCAGGGCGTGTGTATGATGCGGTTTTTATATTTATTTTCACATCCAATTTTGGATTGGATTCTAATGGACATATTTTACTATAGATTAAAACGTATAGAGATGTGAACCGCAACCAAGAAGTCTTCACAATCAACGAGATATTTGTGTGCCAAAGTTGTACTGGACTGCACATCGAGTGCATTACTGCAGAAATATCAATGTGCATATATTATACGATACAAGACGAAGGATAACAGCCAGTTGACAGAAATACGCGCATACTGAGAATATATGAAGAGAAATAATACAAATGAGCAATGTAAAATTAAAGCTCACAAAAATTTGTATCACGATAAGAATAGGTAATAGTTTGACCAAAAACAAAAAAAATTGCAAGAAAGTTACAGGTCACGTTTTCTTCTCCTGTAATCGATCACGAGCCTCGTTTGGCCGTCCTCGAAGTAATATACTCCGTTTCGTTTCTGCTTTGGAAACTAATGAGACTCTTTGCTTATAAATAGGTTATTTATATTTATAATAATACGATTATACAATTAAATGGGAAAATAACGAAAAAACCACGCGTGGTGTTTGGAAGTAAAACATTTCTTAGCTTAATATAATTATTTCGATTTAAATGTGTTCCTAATTTTAATTACCAACAATAGTAAATATTAGGTGTATGTAATAAATTTTTTTAAATTAATTCGACCTGCAATATAACCTAATTCGTCTGCTAGCTGTGTAACTCTATAGATAGTACCTATATACCTATGCCATGACCCATATTATATTTTCAAAAAACAAAACACTAGATATTATACGATAAGCTTCTAAACGATCCGTCCAACACTATTTGGTCTTCCTCATCACAACGCCTACACCTTTAGGCCGTAATTTCATTATATCGCACATGGTGTCTACCGGTATAATAGTGGTACTGCAATGCTGTAGATAAATCTATATGGCAATTATATGTTGTTTATTATATACTATTCCCGTCAGCCGTGGGGCGTACACGTATTAATATTACGTCTTAATTGGCAGTTTTGACTGATGCCGTTTTGTGTAAAAAAAAAAAAAGTAATATAAGTAAAAACGTTGCAACAGAGCCCAAGGGTGCGGAAAGACGATCGTTGGCGAAGATGCGGCATCTGCAGGCTGCGGCACATCGCGTGTGACACTCTATAGTGGCATGTTCTATTAAATAATTTTATAAGTTGTTTTCGTGAGTCATCGGACATAAATTGTTACAGGCTAGTCGTTTGGCAATATAGTTTTTAAGCAGATACATTATTATAATATAATATGTATAATAATATATTATACAAGTCCAATCGGCTTATTTTTTTCCGTCCGGCTACGGTGTATATAAAATGTTAAATACTAACGAGGCATAAGTCGCGGTGTTAACAATTGACACGTCAACTCATCGATCGATCGATCTAGTGAACACTGGACACAGGTATCGTCATCATCGCACACAAACAGAAATGTATATTTTGTTGTACAGACAAAACCGCTTCGTGTCCGTGGCTGTGAAATAATAACTGTATATAATAATACAATAATATACTAATAGTTGTCTCAGCATGAGGTCGTCTATCTGTAGCACTGCACGACCGCTGCAACGAAACAGCAAGTCGCCGTGTGAGTCGCGAGTATGTGCAGCGGCGAGGCCGAGATATTTCAATGTCAAATCATTAGGCCGACACAAGCCATCAAGTCGTACGGGTCATTTGTTTTCTGTCATCGTTTTCTTTATTTTCACCCGTTTTTTACCTAACTATATAGTCAATTCACCAAGCAAGGGAAAACAACGACTAACGTTGAATTACCGCTGTACAATTCCACACGCATTAAACTAAATATTTATTTTAAAATTTTCGCAATTGTACCTAATATACATTTATGCATCAGCACAAAAAGGAATAGCTCTTTATAGTTACTATAGGTAATAAAACTAATAACTAATAAATATAAAATATCAAGTTAATTCTGTATAAATATCGTGCACATAAATCGATCTGTAATATAAAACTTATTATTAAAGTCTTATTTCCGTTTTCTACAAATGATTTCATTAAAACACCAGTTGACATATTTTAATCGTTTTACTATCATACTAATCGGGAGCAATTAGTACACTCATATATTTAATATATTATATATATATATGTATGTATGTATATGTTTTTAAAGGATGTGATGTTAAAACCAGTTTTTACAGGCTAGAATTCCGTTTATGGCTGTTATATATTTCTCTATTTATCCAAATCGACGAATAAAAGATGCAAAAGTAATGTATTTATCAATTCATAATAATTCATTAGCAAATTTTTACAATTAATATTTACGTAATGTTGCATAATATCTCATTTTCAATACACCACTTAAAGATAATCAATAAAACACTTCATAAACTTTACTTTTTCTTATTTTTAAGACTGCAATGCATTTTTACCATAAGCCATGAATAAATAAAAGAAACTATTATAACAATAATTATAACTTTCAGTAAGTTTTTATTACATGTATTACAAAGTGATACATAGAATATACCGTAGGATAAGGTAAAGCAATGTTGCTGTACACGATATATTAGAGTTCATAATTTAGACGACGAATGATATTCTAAGGAAAACTGACCGTGCCCATCGCACCAATAATATGTACTTTGCGAATACTCACGCTTGTATCACTACGTTATTCCGCCAATTTTTTCTCGTCCCATTGTGCAATTGCTCGGACGTTATTGTATGGTAATAATATTGGCGATGTAACATAATGTTACTGCTGCTGCTGCTTTTGCTGTACAGTTGGCCGTGACTCCTTGAGCCCAACGAAAATGAAACGATCGTGTCCCGCTCACGGTCATTACCGCACGTTTTGGCGGGTCAATAGTCTATTTGACATGTTCCATTCCATTGTGTCCACCGCATGTGTAATAATATATTATGTCAAAAAACCAGTATACGTGTAGGCCCATTGTAGTTTCAACAAAAATGTATAATAATATACGATATTATATACGCGGTGAATATAGATCGTTGTTACGTATATTATTATTAATGAAGAAATAATATATTATGCGTACAGTAAATCTGAAACCGCAAATGTATTCGTATACATAGCATTTAATATAGTATATAGGCATATGAGATATCATTATAAATGTATAACCGAAATCATCGTCTTAGAGAAATACGTTATTAATTTTTAAAAGTTGGCAACGAACAAATATATGTAAATTTAATGCAAATTACACACGTTGGGTATAGTATCTAAAACGGTTTTTTCAACATGCAAAGTCATGTGTATAAGACATGCCATGACTAATAACAGTAAAAATATAGTGACAGTATGATTTCAAGATACATTTTAGAAGGTCGTTTGTTAGGAATATGAGAACGCAGGCCAAGACAAAACTCTCATGTATCATTTAAACAATTGCTATTACATTCGATTTAATATATTATAGAAGCTAAGAGAGAATAAAAATAATCGCGTTTATTATTTTATCAACCTTTCAATTAATTTAAAATAAAATTATCCAACATATCCAATTGTATTAACTCGTGGTTATAGTATATTATTTAAATTGTTTAGCGCAAACCAATCTTTAAAAAGGGTTCTGTAATAATAATAAATGTATTACCTATAAAATAACTTAAAAAGGGCGCAGTTAAGCATAAATGAGATATTAATAAAGATTAATCATATAATATAAAGCATTACTTAAAACGCGGGTTTAAACTGAAGTTTTTATAGTAGGTATAGGTATAGGTACATCTCACACCCTTCAAGATACTAAGTCTTTGGATTGATGAGTTCTCAGTCGTTCAGATTCTCTCGTCAGTTGATTACTATTTGTAGACACTACTGTTGAACATTTAGAGGTCAGTCATATTACAAATGTATGGATGTAGTTTTGTACAAGGTTCGTTGCTTAGAAGAGGTGTATATTATAAGTAAAAAAAAAAATCTAGAGTATATTAAAAGTATTGTGGTGTGATGCGCGGCGTTGTTTTACCACCATTGGACTATTAAAAAATTGAAACGAAAGGAAAAAAAGAGACGAACATATGAGAGAACAATCGGAGTCTGGAGCTCTTACCGTTAGCGACACACGTACCCCACAATAACGATAATTTCAATAATAAATTAGATGTTTTGTTGACGGCTAGTCCATTGAACCCTTCTCCCCATTGTCCGTCTGTGTCCGCGGCATATAGGCTTATCCACTATTGCATTGTTCTACACACTCACACATATACATATTACACATACACAGATAACACTGAGACTTGGGCACAAGCCCGTCTGAGTCGACACATGCAATAAGATATCCTGTGCACCGGCAATTGCCTGTCATGTTGTTTTAGAATTTCTAGTTCTAATATACGTACAATAATAACATATTAATAAAAATTATATAAATGCAAAATCTTATAACATACCTAATATAATGTTTAAGCGGTCAAGGTTAAATCAGTTTTTATTGATACAAAACGCACACGGCGACGACTGGTTTATTATAAGGTCTATGTAAAATAATATTATAAGACAACAGATATGCACCAAACTTCCCACTTCTCTAATGCAAACGGGCGACACCGCCGGGCTCGATGTGCAGATTATCTAATGTATTATTATTAAAACATTGTTCTATACATATCCTATAAACATATATGATATTATAATACATTAATAATAATGGAGGTACAATGACTTTCCATGTGGGTGAACGGACTGGGTCGATGCAAATTAGACGTGTAATACAATTAATTTAGTCAGCGTCTGGCGGCAGACGCCGCTGTGTGTTATATTTATATACATTAAACCAGCGCAATCAATTATGATATACCACTTTCAATCCCCATTTGATGGTTAAGTATTTAAAATGTATGTGTATATTTTTTTAATCAACCTTTCTTTTATCAAATTTAAAGCACACCAACTTCAATACGCATTACTTAGCGTTTTTCCTTAGATTTTTTTTCGTTATATAATATAATGTTATTAAATGGAGAATGCGTCTGACCGTTATTGGGCTGTGTATTGTCTCATTTTGAACTTCATATTATAACCCAATTTTATGCTAGAATAACATATTGTGTATAGCGCCATCCATAATGATAATGATGTTCGCATTATGATTGATAAAACTTAAATATAAGAACCACGGGTAACATTGTTTCATGTTTGGAAAATAAATACATTGAAATACAAACGGACTATTTATTTAATTATTAATTTTAATTAATACATTTTACTCTTAATGTTGTACATTTTTTTTAAGTAAAAAATACTACTAGTAATTGTAATAGTACACTCACATGAAATAATGGAATATAATATAATGTTGCGGTCAAATACTCACGAATGAAAAAAATAATACAATAAATCAGCTAACTACAACATTTTAAGCAATATCGCATTTTTGAAATGTATTGACCTATTGCCCTTAGGTGTTGAACAACTAAACAAGTTTCATTAAACTATTAGAAATTGTAGGAAAATTTGAGTATCGACCCAAAATAATAAAATTAATCATTTATATGAAAACATTTGATAAATTTGAATTATTGACGAGATAAGTACCTATAATTAATAGTAAGAGTCTTAACATGAGTGTACCAAAACAAATATAATAATAAAGTAATTAAAAAAATGGTCGGTAAAATTACTGGAATAAAAACTGTATAATATATATACAGTAATTGGCGAATAAAATATTTCAAACAATTTTTTTTCTAGTAGGTATATATATTTGTTACATATCACGCACAAACACTGACAATGAATGAGGGGAAAATTTATATCAAGGGATCTCGGTGTGTTAATTGTGTAAGTACCTAGCGTAGGTGGATAATATATAAGTATATATTAAATAGAAGTAATAGAACACGAAAAAATGAAAAAAAAATAAACATAAAAAAAATTATTCAAATAGTCGGTAGCGTATGTATACATATAAAACTTATAATATAATAAGTTTTATATGAACCAAAATAAAATAAAAAAAAATAAAGAACACGAAAACCTGAATTGTTTCAACTTTTAAGGGTTTACAAACACACACCGTTTCCCACGAGATTACATCCATTATATGCGTATAATAAGCGATATTTTAACGTGATTTAAACATACGCTACGACATATATCATAAACACGTCGCTTTATGCAATCCGAGTATATTATTATTATATTATTAAATGTATACATGTATAAAATATATATTGCTGAACGGCTGAACCGTCAGTATTACCGCCTCCGTCGTGAGCTAATGAATAGCGGCCCCGCGACGGGTTTGTCATACATTTCGTACACTACATAAATGAACTGCAGGAAATATAATAGTTGATCAGAATCGGACGGCCTTAGCACGCGATTTATCATCCAACACGACCGTGGTGTGGGCAGAAAGTGTACTATACTAAAAAAAAAAATAAGCAAACGAAATACAGTCGCGAACGACGATGGTGGACCAACTACCGACCGCTCACTTAGTCTACGCGGAGGTGACATAATGTAACGATATTTACCTAGATATGCGAAAACTGCAGACTACTATTACAACGTCAGTGGTGGTTCACGGCGTTGCGATTGTTTATTGGTTGTTTTATTTATATTATATGTATTTATTTTAGTAAGATTCAAGAAGAGAACGAATAATAATATTAATAATGAAAATAAAATATCTCCATTGTATAATTACGACCCGATGTCGCGTACACGGTCGTAAATCGTGTGTATAATAATGTACGTATATATTCGCCTACGAGTAGTATCCGCAAAAACTCTACAGTCGTGATTGAAAAATAAAATAATCGCCATAAAAATCCGCCCTTTTATTATTTAATTTTTTTTTCTTCACTCGTAAACCGAATAAAGGCTGCGGTAATGACCTCGTGGTAAAAATATGAATAAGTATAAAGTCTGCTTGCTATATAGGTACTAAAGGTACCTATAAACAAGAATACCCCAAAGATGGTCGCGTGAACAACGATTAAAAATCCGCAACAACAACCTCCGGTGTTAATTGGAAAGAGGGCGGCGGCCGGTGAATTCCGCCATATAAGGATCATCGGATAGAGACCAAAACATTTTGTAAATACTTATGCAAGAAACTAAATAACATTGTTTGCACACATACTAACTATTCTCAAAGGGTTAGCAAGGTCAATTTAACGAGCGGTTAAAAACGTGCACGGACGTATGTATTACTATGTGTGTGGGCTCAGTCAGACTATAATACTACTACAAACCAGAAAAAAAAATTATGGTATCAATGGTGCAGTAGAATTACGTTTAATAGACTACGATCGTAGGAAAACAGTATACATACAGATAATAATACTAGATTTAAGATAGGTGGGGAGATAGGAACAAGAGAAATACACTCTAAATAAATCCAATTGGGAATAATTGGACAAGACTTAGATGACGTGCTGTGAATATTGTGATAATAACAGAACGATAGTTGAACCCGTGACTTTGTAGTTTGGATATATATATTTTTTAATGACTTTAGATGCCGATGACATAATTTTGACAATTCATTTTATGATGTTCGATTAAAATTGTTATGATATACGAGTACATACACAATAATATATGTGTAATACATATAATATACCAACATAATTTATACAGCATTACAGCATCACTATCTGCAGTATCCAAAAAATGTTCGTAAAAGTTTCAAAAAACAATCTCTCACAATCTACACTCATAGTGTACAAAATATTAGTTTACCAATCATTAAATAATAAAAAACAAATACAATGATTTCATAAATTTAATTAATTTTGACCTTAATTCAATATACGAAATTAAAATATGATCAATGTATTCAATAAGAACAAATCAAAGTTAATAATATAATATAGTTATATATTATTATAAAACAATAATTACGGAAGCAATCAAATTATAGCTAGCTAATTTCGTAAAGATAAACTATTATCTTTTACATTATTATAATATTATATTATCATTTAAAAATAAATAATACTTTTTAATCAAGTAATGAACTCAATGTTGCTCCAATAAAAATTAAAGAGGTTGAAAAAGCTGTACAGATTTACCTAATTAATATTAAATTAATATATTAAAACTCATAATTGAAATTAAACTAAAGTTAATTTATTTTTACTTTATTACCTATCTCTTCTGTATTCTTAATATTTTATTAGTTATTACATAAATATTGAAAACAAGTGTTTTATATCATAAGTATAAAACACGCTACGATCAAGTACAATGGTATTCGAAAGAAATAAAGTTTCACATAATAAAAATAATAAATTCAAAGATTGAATGCACTTCAAGGATATATTTAATTTAGATTATATTATTTTAAAATTTCACACGTGAAAACGATTACTATACAGATAATAGACAGAATTCAGTTGAACTTCAGTAGAAGCTTCTCCCTTGTGTAAATATATTCCCATCGACCAATAAACATTTAAACAGTATTCAAATTCAATCCATTCTATTTACACATGCGTCTTCTTTATACATTTTATGGATAAGTATGTATTTTGTGTTTAAATAAACAGTAATATATTTCGCCCCCGTCAAGTTTCAAAAAAATAATTTGTGTGATAATATTTTGAATATTTTAAATTTTGTATATTAACCTTTTTTTAAGAGATTATAATATACTTTTTTTTATTATCTCAAATGAGATATTTAATAAGTACATCAATGACCAATGTAATATATACCTATTAAATGAAATTTCATAGGATTTTATAATAATTATGTATAATAAATGCTAACTAAATTAAATTCTTAAAAAACTTCATTTTTTTCCTATTGTTAATTCCCATATTTTTCATGAATTACTTAATGTTAATCACTCGTTATATTTCGAGCCACGAAAAACGACTGATATAATATTCAAGTGGCGTGTGTGGAAGAGTTACATCCTCAAACCGTCTGTCTGGTTTCCTGTGGAGGTCAGTGTAAACATTTTGACGATATCAGTTTTAATAAAAATATCTATAAACGTCTATTTAAATATTCTTCATATCTATAAATTATTATGAAATAAAACAGCACCAACAGCCGGACACAACAAACAAGTAGTTCGAACCAATTATCACGAAACAATACGTGTGTCTACCCACACGTTGATGGGGGCAAAAATCCTATTAATTTATTATATACGCAGGTATTTCATAAAAGATTTAATTTTTTTTCTTTCTGGCAACAAAATAAACCAGTTCTGGTTACGAAGCTACTTAGTTTTTTAATCAGATTGCTGTTAGAAAAGTATTTGAACTATAACATACATTTTTAAAACGATTTTTGATTGTCATATTCTAGTTATGAACATACTAAATTCTGTTGTAAATTCAGTATACATTGTATCTTAGAAAACTTCTAAAAAATATTTGGTCTTAAGAATATAAATAAATATTTCTATCAATACTATTTAATTTGAATATTTGTAATTAAACTACACACAAAACTTGCTTTGAATCTATGTGGAGTAACTAAATATTTTAATGCGCTTAAAAGGAAATTCTGACTAAAATATATTATTAGTTAAGATAACTAGGTCCCGTATGTTTTTATTTTATAACACTTATTATATCATATACGGATTATAATTTCGGTTTATGTGATAGAATATAATAATATACGTCAATTATCATAAAAAAAACATTATATAGTTTACTTTTATCACCAATGTTAGGACACACCATATGTTACTCGTATACATTTATTAGTTAGGCAATAATAATAATAAAGATAAAACTAAAGCATGGTAAATAAGTATAGTAATATAATAATGGTAAATTATTGTGTAACAAATTGTATTTTGTTAATTTTTAACAAACTCTATAGTTTAGTTTTAGTTTAACTGTTTAAGTATTATTATTGATTTAATATAGGCACATGGTTCATATGATATGAAGTTACATTTTTTTATAGTTGTATAGTTGATAATTATTATTTATTTTAAACTAAATTAATATAATTATTTTAAAGAAAGTTTGGTACTTTTATTAATAATGATATTATTTAAGGAATAGAATATAAAATAATATTTTTAATTAAATTTGTATTTTATTATAAATTAAATGTATTATTAATATTATATTTTTTCTCTGCACAAATATATATAATATGAAAATACCTATACCTAAGTTTAATTTTAAACACTTAGTGTTAATGTGCATTTATTACTGTGATAAATTTAAACAATCTCAGTTATACATATATTGTTTACAATTTTGGAAAAATATTAAAAAATTGTTGAATAGATATTTCAATACCAATTTTTGATTATATTTAATAAGCTTTGCACCTATTTAATAATTATAGTTTAATACGTTATATCAAAAATATAAGGAAAATTAAAAGTTTTAATTTATAACATATCATATTATTTTTATATCTGTGAAATTAATAAAGTATGTTGCTTAAAAATACGCCACCGTTTGCAGCTGTTTTTTATTCACCTCTTACAACTGCACTAACATCTGTCCTCAGCTGGAAAACACCTCCTCTCTTAGTCCATTATTATAAACTATGAGATCTGTTCACTGTTCACACCCTTTTATATGCATAGTAGTAACAAATGAATACTAATGAACTAATAAAAGCTAGGACAGGTGTCTCTAGTGTAGAATTTATAATTTAAGTGATACTGTCCTTAAAACAAAGTCACGGAAAAAAAATATCAAAATATAATATAATGTACTATAGATATATTTGATATAATTTATAAAATTAAAATAATAAATTCGTAAAATATAGACAAACTTAAATTTATCCGATAAATATAATTTATACAATACATACGTAACTGTGTACTATATACTTTGTATTTATAATTTATATAGATGCATAAAAAAGGAGATGAGGTGAGGAAGAGGGTTTACTTGTCATCTACAAAGATTGATGACAGAGCAAAACGAATGGCGATCGGCAGTCACTTATACAATATAATATATTAATAACATTTTTGACAAATGGTTTTCACCGTACAATTTTGACATCAAATAAATTGAACTATTATATATTATTACTTTGACATTCTTTAAGTAAACAAACACTAATTAAGTATGTAGGTACATAATATATGATTTTCTTAGTCATTTATTGTACATGGAAGTTCAAATACAAAATTACTTATTTTAAATCATTCGAGATATATTTTATCGAAAATAAAATATTAATATTAATATACTATGTTATGATATATTCCTGTATTATTATTGCATATTTAATTTATATCGTGATAATAGTTATGGCAACTTAATAAGTTACCTAAACAATAAATTTGATAAATTCTAAAGTTTTATAAAAGAAGGAAACAATAAATAATACATAAATACAATTAAACAAATATGAAGGTACCTAATTTTTTATACAGCTAATGAAATTTATTAATTATTAGCCTCATTTTATTTATAAATAGTTATAAGGGTTTTTCTTTTAACTTTAATAAATAAAGTAAGTACTTATTAGCAGTATGTAGAGTTATGCCTTATGTAGGTACCTACTTATGCCTAATAAAATTTATTGATAAATTTTTTTATAACATTTCTAAAAAAAAAAAATAATTTATACAGTCAAAACTATTGAATTTATATGCACGATTAAAATAATAATTATCTATGTATTAAAATTTCAAGTACGTATTAAAGATATCGAAAATATAAATTTTTTTCTAATCAAATAATTATTATTATTATTATTGAACTGATTTTGTGTATTAATAAAACTTAATAGCTCCTATAGAATTTACGTTAATTTATTTAAAATATGGTTTTAGTGATTCGAATCAGCGTATGAATCAGTCGATATGAAACTAACGGAAGTAATATCGAAAAATGATGATTCATTCACGCCTATTTTAAATATATCTATACTAATTATATATAATAATACAAAACACTGCGAAAAAAAAACAAAAAGTTAGTTATAAGGTAGGAACAAAAAATATCTATATTGGCTAATTAACTATACTCAAAAAGTCATAATTCAGTAAATACCCCTATACATTTTTTAAATATCAACATACTTTATTTTATTTTAAATCTTGGGCAAAGTTGAACTTCAGTCGGTAGATGAGACTAATCCAATACATGATTAGGATGAAAAGGTACACTATATCGGTGGTCAGATAACACGTTGTAGTGCACACCGCACATGTATCACGCGCACACACTACACACGTCTGTATAATATATCTCAAGACGGTACCTATATAATTGGAATGTGATAAAAATAAAAAACAAATGATACAGTATATATTCCGTAATAATAATAATAACCTTGTCGAACGACGACGACGTTTGATTACGAAACGAATGCGCTCGTCTCTGACATAAAGCCGTTCGGCCAATGCATATATATATATATTATACGTGTGTGTATATAAAAAAAAACATGCAGTTAGAAAAACGAACTCGGGAAATCATGCATGATGCATATAGGTATACCTACATAAAAAACTAGTATCTACTGTAATATATATATATATACTATATATATAATTTATATAATGTGTATTAATATCATTATTATGATGTATTGTATATATACTCACATAATATCATCAAACATGTGCACAAGACGTCCGTACATCGGTAAAATACACGAAAAGACAAGTAGCCAGTCAACACGCAAAATTATTTTTATCAAACAGATTTTAAAGAAGAAATAATAACGCACCAGGCACACAAATACACATACACATCAACAAACACACGCACACTAATAATAAACGACGTAAAAAGACGCGCGGAACGATGGCGGCGGCGACAACGAACAACAGTAACGCGCGGCGGTCAACGAAAGACTGCTGTGGCAGTGAAGCGACTACGATGAAGGCGGGAGGGCGGCGGCGTGACGGTTACGGACCGCGGTAACTGTGCGGTACATCGACCACGGTACTCCGACGACGTCCTGCTCCGGACCGAATATCCCCACCAAAACCCCCGGCGCCTACAGCATGACAGTGGCGTATTTGAGACTTCATACTTTGAATGATGGGGAGAAGGGTAAAAATTCCTATAAATTTTCCACAAAAAATATTCAAAATCACGATATAATAATAAAGGAATAGCGATAAAGTGTAAATAAATTTTGTGTTCTATAACATATTAGTATAACAGAAAAAATTTTTAAAATCAAAATATGTAATTCATTTATAATATAAACTATTGATCGATGGACCATTAATATTACTCAGCTTCTATAATGAATATAAGTATAATACAATGCAACAAAATTATGACTATTGTCTATTATAATGATTCATAAAAATATATGCCTAATCAAAATATCCCTCTACAACCACTAGTCACCGATGATGATTGCGCCACAATACCGTCTGTCCAACACTCGAAAACCCTACTAGGCATATGGTGAGAAGCAAATGGTAAAAAACAACACCCGGGGTTAATGTATTCGTATTAATTATTTTATCAAAATTATAAACTTTACCTTTTTGTAAAATATTTAAATATATAAGTGAATAATTTTTTTAAATAAATAAACAAAAACAGTTCAAAATACTAAAAACTTAGGTTATATTTTAAAGAATAAACACAACAACGAAGTAATTTATATAACTCACATAACTACATAAGCGAAATCATACTATGTATACTTATAATAAGAGATTGGTGATTTCATTTTTTTACCTAACTCATAAAAAACATAATATACATATTAAATGTATACTAAAAGTAATATTACGTTTAGATAATCAATACATTGGTTTGAAAATATATCATCATCCTCAAATTGTAGTCACATTAAATGCAAATTTAATTATTTTATTAAGCATAAATAATTCTTCTAATTAAATATAATATGAGTTTAAAATTTATACGGATACTAATTTTAATAAATTTAACATAAAATTTAAATATTATTGTATAATAAAATATATTATTATATAATATATAAAGATTTTACATTTTTTTTTGATTTTTTTGTTTGTCACTAAATTAAAAATAATAATTTATTATAAAAGTAAATAGGTGAATAAGTTAAGCTATTCGTAAGTTATATAAATCTAATACATTTAAATTGAATTGTGTATTAATCTTAGTTGATCTATAATAGGTAATTTATGCAACAATAAAGTAATTGGTATGTACATAATATAGGCAAATGATAGAGTAGATTACTTGATTCTAATAAATCACGCCCTTGCATCAAATACTTGAATATTAGGCTATTTGTTTACCTAATTTTAGTCAATCAAAAATTGTGTAATATCTCTTGCATATATATGAATAATATATAATATATCCTTGTTAGACAAGTACTAGTACACATTTGGCTCATGTTCAAAAGTTCCATCACTGCACGCTCTTGTCTCTTGTATTAGACGAAACACGTGTGGAATGCAATTATTATAGTCGTATAGTCAAGAATACAATTTCTCTAACAATTTTTCTTGCCAAAAACTCCTCTATAAAAGGTATAGAACTTTTGTGTTTAAATACATATACTGCCTGTAGGGTTTACAAGTAAGTTTCATGGATCATTGTCTTCAAATCAAGTACCTATTTTAAAATTCATATATAGACATTTGTTAAAGCCTGCGTGTTAAACTATTTTATAATAAGGATTATTTATAATAGACCGCCACGAATAAGCACTTATAAAATAGATAGTATATAGGTCATTATTATAAGCTAATATGATGTATAAGAAACTATCCTATTTAACTATTTGAAAATTAAAGATTATACTCGTATTTCATTTCGATATAGACGGTATAATAGGTGGATATGCGTGATCCGTATTGAAATGTATCAGGAAATATAATATTTATACTCCAATACCATAAAACGTTTATACACTTATTCATTATTTGATGCTTATTCATTTAAATATTATAATTCATAGTATAAACCTTAATTATTACAATATGTACATTGTGTATATTGTATAGTAATGTACCTATAGTATATGCTTTAATAAGTACATTGTTTTTGAAAATAATTTACAATTTATTAAATGAACATAAATATACAATAATTATTAATTATATATATATATCATATATGTATATAATAATACAATTTAAATAATATATAATATAATAATACAGAAAAATTCACATATACTCTAGTACAATTTTTTTATTTATGTACTTGCATTCACATTTTAATAAATAAAAAATAAATTATTTGAACACGCAACATTGTAGTATCAAGCCAAAATAGTTCATATTTCAATAAATTGAAGGCACGAACAACATCCAAATTTATACGTAGGATTCAAACACTTGAACTTCCAATATAATAGCGTGCTTGAATACCATTATGTGATGTATATATTTGGCGTAGTAATATAATGAAATATATCTACATATTAAGCTAAAATTATAACTGAGAGAAATTTTAAGTTGCGAACATACTTTTATAAGACAAATGATAGAACTAACTACTAAGTAATAACTTGTATATTATTATGTTTATGCATTATGCAGTGATTTACGGTGTCTAGCGCGGAACGACCTAATTGTGACATAAACTCCTTGAACTTTTTTTAGTGTTATTACAATAATTGTCTTTCCATTTAATAAATAATATTCATATTCGTCCAGAAAAGGTTCTCAACCCCTAAGACTTATCATATTTTGTGTTAAGTGTTTTATAAAGCGCATTATATTATAAGATGTCAAGTTGGTTTAAACAATTAATAGATAATGGGAAGTCAAATATACATATACAATATACATAACTGTGATGATAAAGATGACCCACCTAATTGTAAGTTTTGAATAAATATCTAATGCACTTATAAAATACTGGTATTTTACGCAGTTTTACTTAAATCTTGAGTTTTAACTACCACGGTTAAATTATATTATAATATAATAGGCTGTATTAATTATTATAAAGTGATACTAAACATTCACACATTGTACTATTGTAAAGTGCATTCTTATTTGACCTCATTCACATAATTCTGATAATGTAGATACTTAAAAAATATCTTAAGTGATTAAAGATTATCATAGATTTAGAGATGTTATAAAATGTATTTATCGTAATAATTATAGTATATAACAATAGTATTGAAGTTTATAGATGAACACAGATTTTTGATCTGATTAATAATTTAAATCAAAAAACTGTACTAAAAAATGGAAAAGAAGTATAAATATAAAAATATACTTGAACAATACGATTTAAATTTCAGAATAAAAGTTTCATCCCGAGTTAGAGAACAAAAATTAATATAAAAGTATATTTAGTTATATTACGTTTTTTATAAATAAAATACTGGTGTAATTCATCGTAGTAAAATCCATAGTAATACCTATAACTATATACATCCTGCGGTAGACTGTAAAGTGTAAAGTGAACTAAAACGCCGACTCTATAATTATGATAGCGGCATCTTAGGTAATAATTAAGCTTTCGGTCAACTCCCTAACCAGTCACCAACAGTAGACAGGAAATATCAACAATAATAATAGTAATAATATATTTTAATAACAACATATAATGTAGTCATATAGAGTAGTAGTATTATATAATGCAGGTTTATTAGTGTATTAGTAAAAGAATAGGCCGAGGTTATATGAATATAATATTGCGAGCAGAACAGAGTAATATATAAAATAAATAAACAAACATAATATTATAAAAAAAGATTTAAAGAAAATTATAATATGTAATTTTTATGAAATATGTATCATTATTACATAATACATTGAAGTAGCTATGTACAAAATGTAATATACATAAATATTGGACTTGATTAATAAATTGAATCTATGTGTAATTAACAAATCTATATTACAACAGCCACAATTCAATTCAATCATTAATATTAAATTAAGAAAATTAAAACTATAATTTAAAATAATATTAATTCAAATTTTTATTATACCTATTCCTGAAATTTTAATTTAATCCTGTAACATAATATTATACGTAAAAAATCTACACATCTAATAGACCTACATTTATTTTGAATACAAAAATTTACCTAAAGCATTACTATACACAGAGGAAGAGAATGTTGATTTTTGAACTTAAATTCACATATGATATTCAATATATAATTTAAAACATAATAACTAATAAGATATGATTTGATAAATATTGTTCGGTGTTTAGATGAAATGTATGCTCTAAACATTAAAAACAATCGTTTGTGGTATCAGATAAAAACAAAATATAAATTTCATTTTTCATAATATATTTATTTCAATAGCTTTCATTCGTTAACAATAATACACGATCAATAACCATTAAATTTAACAACATATTCTTTCGTACATATTTTTTTTTATCATAGTATCAAAGAAAAAAAAAATTCACGTAATATAATAAATAAAAACGTTTCCTGAATTCTCATAGTTTTATACTATTAAACATTTTTTCAATAGCTATAGAAAATAAAAAAACTTTATACAACTTTAAAAAGTAATAATTTAATAAAAGAACAGTTTTTGTACATAAAATAACATTAAAATAAATAACAATTAACCATTATGCATTTTTAGAAGGTCAACTTAAAGATCTAAATAAAAAATAAATTTAATTAAAAAATAAATTGAATTAGGTACGGATCATATTTTGTGTAAAATATTTTTTTATATCAAACACTTTATGCGACACTATTTCAAAACATACTATTTTAAACGTATATTAACTTTTCTACAGTAAAACTTTTATTAAATTAAAAAAAAAACATTAGAGAATCAAGTATTTATTATATTATTATTTATAGCTTACGAAAACTGTGATTTATCCTATTATAGATTAGATTATTAGAGAAACACTATTATATCAACTTCATTTTTAATAAAATACAATATTTAATTAATTGTACATGAATATTATTGAAATTTCTAAAAATCTCAATGGATGCAATAACACCATCAAGGTGCCTCTAATATCACGATTATAGGTAACGATTATTACATAATATATATATATATATATATGTCAAATAATATTGTTTTATTGTTAAAAATAATCAAATATTCGTGACTTATCTGGTTGGTAAATAAAACCGTTGTTTATCAAATAATAGTTTTTATTATGTGTATAAAATATCACTAAATATTTCCTATTAATCATATTGCAGTAAAAAAACTATAAAAACTTTCTCATTTAATACCAAATGCTAAATAATTAGTAACGTTTTACTATCGTAAGTTTTCTTTTGACATCCTTAATGTAAATACCTACTATTATAATAAATGATAAATTGTATAGAAAAACAGTTTATATAGATATTTTTAACTGTAGTCTTCTTCGCATTCAACTTAAATGAGAACTAATGATTTTAAGATGCAAAATTAACACATTTCATAGTAAATAATATAATATTTTTAATGCCATTTTTGTCTGTTTATATTTATGATAAATACCATACTTTGAACCATTTTTAATTTTCTAAATATTAAATGAAATGAGTTATCACAAAAGTCGTGTAATTATATTTATTCATAATTAATCAAAATATTTAATTTACAAAATGTCACAACTGTTATAATATAAATCAGATAAATGTCCACTCCGAGGTAAAGTCATTATTCCTTCATAACTCAACTTCCATATTCATATATACAAATAAAAATAATAATATAATATTATGTGATTTAAATTATTTTTCATTAAAATCAGATTATATGATCAATATAATTTTATTAAAGCTTTGGATAAATACCTATATTTTATAAAATAATAATAATCGTGAACGACAATTTTAAAAACAAAATAAATTTTAAAGTTACGCTAAACAATACCTTACTATAACACAAATAGCCAAATTGATAATTAAATGGTATTATCATATATATAAGTTAGCAGAGAAAAAATAGGCGTGTAATAACAGAGGCAAATTACCGGCAATCGAAAATACCAGGCAACGGCCTGACACCAGTCACAATTTATCGTTGCTTCTTGAGCATTGTCGATGTATATGATCATTGAAAACCAGAGTTCCAATACAAGTTCAGCAGACCCTAACATTTTAGCCATTAAAACGCAAAACAGATATTTAAGACAAAAAAATAATGAACAAATACACTGTTTACAGATGGTATACGATATTGTTTACACATATTCTATATGAATCGTATGAACTGCATATTAGACTTGCTTATTTACCACCTACTATAGACTTAAATATTACATTATGTTTTTACATGTTTCATTCACGGTATAATATATATAAATGGAGTAATACCCATCAATTTCTAATAATAATATAAAGCGTAATATAATATCAAACGGGCTTTAAATTTAAAATTTAAAGTTTGTTTTTTAAACATAATATTATATCCGAGAGGTTGACTAAATTTGAAGGAAGAAAAATTTCGAAAATCAGTTAACTTTCCCCAGAACACGACAAGTGTATCAGGTCCTGAGATTCGTCCCAATATACCTACTAATAAATAAAATTAAAATGTCACAACGTCCACACATTCTATAATCGTGTCTCAGACTCTCATTATGAACCTGAACGCGTGACCCAAGTATCGTTACATCGGACAAAATGGCGTACAGCCTACTTAATACACCTTATTTACGTGTCGGAGAAACTGCATAAAGAAAAAGCCAAACAAGCAACTCATATGGATGAAATGAGATCTTCGGTTGTCCGCCCAAAGAGGAAATGACCCCGAGGGATGGGAAACAATTTGCCGTACGCCCTTCGCGCCAAGACGCAAGTCTCTAAATAAATTGGAATAATATTACATGACTAGAGGAAGAGTTGATGTATATTGTAAATCGATAGAAGTCAATAGATACGAATCCGAAAAAAAAACATTCGTGGTAGCCGACAGGGTTCACGACAGCCAACAGTTCGGTGCATCGGAAACTCAAACGCAATCTGCGGCATCTTATGCTGTAAACGTTTCTCGGTCATTCATTGGAAAGCCACATTTTATAATCATACACCTGCAAAATACCTGTGTACCTATAATATAATATGTGTAATATTATGTACCCTGAAGGAAACATAACGCCGCGCCGTGTGCGTTGATAACGATAATTCACGATACCTATTTGATTAAAATATAATTTAAATTAAGTGCTTTTTTGGTATTTTAAATTTCATATCGTTTGCCGATTTTATTTATAGCTATATTTTCCCCGTTCAAGAAACTAACCCCAAAGCGAATTCGTGCGAGTTTTCACTTTTCAATCGTGAACAAATTATTCATCACTGGCAAAACAAACAAAACGATTATTAATATATAATACCTACCATACAATAGCTTTTAAAGTTATTTAAAAAAAAATAATAAACGATCAATCATGATCACGACATGTACACATCTAACCAGCTAATTTCCTATGGTGAGACCGCGGTGAAATGAACTCTGTGTTGAAGCCAAAAATGCCATGCAACTGTATCTATTCCGATTTGTTGTAGGTAACAACTTCTTAATATTGAACAGCAACAGGTTCATTATTTTTTTTAATTAATTTATGATGTACATACGGTTAGATTTAAAAGATATTAAATACATCACTTAACCAACCACTCAACGTATAGAACTAACATTTTTTCATGCATAAAATAAATTTAAGTTGAGAGAATTTATATTACATACAATATAAATTCTCTCAAAATTAGTTGGTACAACAGTTTAAACAACAGTTAATAGCAATACTTCAACATTTTAATTACCTGTTTATTTTTAATATTTTATGTTTTCTTTGGATTGTAAATACAAATAGTACCTACTATTATAGTGTAATATAGTGTAATATATTAAAAAAGAGTAATAAAATAATTTTAATTTTTAACTATACAATTGAATGTAATAATGTTTTAAACATTTTAAGAGGAAAACAATTTTTTGTAGTAACAATTTATAATTATTTAGAGTTTCAATTTACATATTAATTAAGATTTAGTTCATACATATCTTAAAATATCTATGACCTATATGTAATATTTGTTAAAAAGCAAATTTTACGAATATATAATAAAGTCTTAACTCTATAATAATTTATAATATATATTATGCATGTTTAAAAGTACATAAGCTACAGATTAAAATGCATATTATATATGTACAATATACATCGTTAATGATTTATAAAAATAATTGTAAAGTATAGTTATTCCTAAAATATAATACTTTCAGTAATAAATTAAATATTAAATACTATGCTTTTCATTTCTAATGAATACGTATACTGAAATAAATATGTTGGTACAATTTATTTCATGAGAAAAATAATCTTCAAAATATATATTGTTACAATGTTACATACTATAATAAACCTTGAAATGAATTGATTAAACAATTAACGGTTTTCAATTGTATCATTTTAATTTATTAAATTCAATTAAAACAGTTACTCTCTAATTTAAAAAAGTAAACAATAAATTTAAGTTAACATTAACTAAAGTGGTTGTAATATTACTACTCTAACAAAGAAAAATAACTGTTTTTTAATCCTAAAAACTATTTTTCCACACATAAAAAACAGTTATAACATTATTCTTAAATCACCATATTTATCTAATTTAATAAGACTTCTAGAGAAATGTATAAAATGTATTATTGTTTGTCATAAATAGTACAAGGGTCACATGTGTTTAAAACAAGTTTGGTTTTGATGTAAGCCGAAATTTATATTAATAAAGTCTTTGGCGATGGTATCCAAGACATGGGAAAAAATGTCTTAGGTCATGACCGGCGGTGCCCGAAACGAATAATTTTTAATAACATTGACTGTTTTATACACAAATACGAGACAAGAGTAGTCTTCCTTTTGTGAGCTACACAGTCCTTTCAGCTGTAATAATATAATAATAGTAATAATAATTGCATTATTATTATTGTTCTCGTCTCCACAAGAGGAAAAAAGCAGCCATCGATCACGTACAAACAATAAGGCTTGGTCGATTCTATAACGCAAGGCGTTCGTTAAAATAATGATGATAATAACAAATAAAAACCATACAAGTTCACTCAATCTAGGTTTTAATCAAACCTCATTCTATTGTGCATGAAAATACAAATAGAGTTCAATATTAATTATGTTAATTCGTGTTTAATACTGTTATTTTATTACTAGATCAAATGCTAATTTGTCAGACTTATGCATATAAGTCATAGGCATACATAATACAAGGATTAAAAAAATTTTATTGTGACCTATGATATTATCTAATATTCAAATCGCATGATAAATCAAATGTAGAACAATATCTATAAATGAAGTTTCTAACTAAACTAAATCTTGGTATTGGCACTATTTCAATAATTGGATATATAGTCATAAAAAATTGACCACTGTTCTCGCTATGATATTTTATTCGTTTACCACCCACTCCACAGGAATCCGGAAGCTTTGTCATATTTTATTTCCACGGTTAGCGTACTTGTAATTGGCATGACTATATAAATATTTTATTAGTTTTGTTTAAACATATATGCATATATTATCATGATGAATAATTATTTAACACAACAAAAACTAATATTGTTTTGATTTTATTTCCATTTTGGCAGATACTCAAAGACAATTTGTATTCTACACCTATAAAGTTTTATAAATTATGTATATATTAAACTTAGATTTAATTGTTGTATTACAATAAAAATTAAAACATAAAAAATTCAATATATCTTGGTCAGTGCTGCATATTATGTATTATGTATTATAATAAATAAAATTACTAAAACATCCAATACATATTTATCTTCGTCCCGCCAAATTCACATCCTTCTGATAATACATTTATACTATTGTGGTTGTAATATTATAAATAACACTACAAATTTACTAGTTTGTGCAATTAATACATCAATTCATTAATATATGTCCTTTTATAAATACTATGCTGCAATAGTGTAAAATAAAAATTAATAATTATGAATTATAATAAGTCATGCACAGGCCATCTAAATTCTACTTTATCTACGAAATGTATACTTATAGGTTTTACTTGAATTTTCGAAACATATATAATATACCCACATGAAGTAATTAAAAAAAATTTAAATAAGTGACTCCAAAGCGTATACATTTATAAGGAACCTATGAATAATATAAATAACTATTATACATCCTATTTTAACAATAAGTGTCAGTGCCTATCAAATAATTCTTGGAAATAAACGGCGATTCGTTTCGTTGGGCCAAAGATGATACGTTCAACACTCGTTTCTTCCAAAATTCCTTCACAGTACACAATACTATATTATATTATTATATTTTATAATACGCATTCGCGGACGGTAACGCTAAAATTATTCAATTGCTAATAGTTATGAATCGGAGAGATTGGCGAGATGGACGCAAAAAAACGGTTAAAAATAAAACCAATGTCGTAAGACCATAATATGCGATGTTTCGATGAACAACTTAAAATATCACAATTTCCCGCTCCGTTATGAGTGTACGAAATTGTATTATCATTTATAATGATATAGACCGTGATCGATTTAGCCAAACTTAACGCCGTTGTTGGCATGCAGAAAATGAGAAAACCACAGTCCTCATCAACGTTTGGAAAGTTGTCAGTCAAAAATGTATCACCAAAATCACCAAAATCCGATGGGGTTCTAAATTTTCTAGTTCCGATCGTACTAATGCTTACGGAAAGGCAATCCATGGTCAACCATTGAATAATTTATGTAATTCGAACTTTTACAAACAAAATTGGTAAATCTTAGGATAAACAATTAGTGTTTGTGCAAATCTGAAATTTTTTAGTAATTTGTGTGATATTTTTTCCCTTATTTATACTCGTATATTAATTAAAATATTATACGTTAACTCAAAAATGATAATTATTATTATTTAAGTATACTAGATAATACATTTGCTACTACTAGTTTATTAGATACACACATTTATATTATTATTACATATTCTAGAAAAAAATATGTATATTATTATCATTAAATACTAGACATAATACTGCACAAATTGAAATTACTATATGCAGCAAGTGAAATTTGAATGCGATCGACTTTGTGAATTTTTATTTCCTCTTTGGTATAAAACATGATTAAGTAATACCACGTGTACCTACTGTACCTACTCATATAACCAATCAATTAGAAAAAAGTACCTACTTTGATAAAAGCTATTCATACTTAACACTGTGTTCTACGCCCAATTTAATGTACCTATAGTGCTGATCCAAAAATGTATTGTGCAACTCATGCAACTCATGCCAAATCTGCACAAATAAACAACTTTTGTAATAAAAATGTACTTACTACAAAATAATGATTTCAATTTTGTTGTCATAATATTAAATAATAACATACGTGTGTACATTGGTAGTATTGCACTACTATTATATTATATACACATAACTAAATATGTAGTACCTAATATACTTTAATAATTATAATTTTTAAGTTAACGTATAATTTTATAGTTATTATACGAGTAAACAAGGGAAAATATATCACACAATTAGTAAAAATTTCGGACATTCACCAACACTGATTGTTTATACTAAGATTTACCTAATATCGTTTTTAAAAGTCAGAACTACAAAAATCTTTTGGCGTTTGACCGAAGTACCTACTCGGTACTTACTACTTTGTATATTCTAGGTTTCACCAGTATACGCACTTTTACTGTAACATAAATTTAATGTATTAAATTTACAGTTTTCTTATTGTTTTTTTCTAGAATATGATATTATTAGTAGTTTTTATATATTAGAATTTTTTTGTATTTAAATATTATTATTTTATCATAAGACTTGACAAATAACAGGAAACCTTTAGTACAATAATCACGTAACGACCTATGCATAATGGTTAAAATTTTCAAAAACTGTACAAATCTTATTTACCCATTTCCCTCAAGTAATATTAAATTATATCTCCTAATCGTTTGAAGACTTTAAATATTATAATATATGTACTTTAGAATCAAGAATATGATTATAATAAAGTAAATATCACATAATAATATAATTTGGTCATAGTAGAGCCTTAAAATTTAGCCAAATACGTTAAATTTGTTTTTATTGATCCAAACGGGTTCACACTTCCACATACATAATTTTTTATTTTGACTATCATCGAGTTTTATATTAGTGTAGGTATAATGTATAAATACTAAATATATAAACACACAATTATCGTATGAATAACATGAAATAGGGAAAAGAAAAAATGGTTTACAAAAATACATTACATTAAACGTGTGTGTAAGTACGGTTTTATGTAATACAGAACGATACTTTTTGAACAATTTAGTCGATAATAAACACGTTTTATTTACATCAAAATGATTTATATTGACATTTAAAATGTAATATGTTGTATTATTATCATAGAAAAGCAATGAAGAGGCGTTGCCATTAAAGTGATGACAAAAAACAGTAAATAATCATGACCACAACTATTTTAATTAAATTATTAGGTATGACCACAAATTATGTCTTGTCACAGCCTTTTATCGAACCCTATTTTATATTATGTTATTTGTATACAGCCATTTATATTTTACACCCTTAACAGTTAGCAGTACATAAACACGCAAACGTGGGAAATTTGAAACACATTTCATTGTCATAGCTCATAGGGTCTGAATACTGAACTCTGCGGTATACTCCGTATGAGTCATGTTTTCCATTAATCGAATAAAAACACCGTTATCCACTTACACAAAAGTAAGTTTTTCATCATATAACTAACCCTTTATACAAGCCCAATGCAGAATCTTCATCAATGCATATCAAACAAACCCCTCTATTGCTCTTAGTACACAAAATAATAATAACAAATGGTGCACCCACTAAAAGTGCAATGCGTGCACGAACATCATAAATCTACAACTGGCAGAAGATATTTATCAAAATGACATGAACAGTCATTGTGAATTCAAAAACAAGTTTAAGCTACAACTTGAACCACTTATATTTCTTATATAATCGTATTTAACGTGATTTCACGACTACGATTTGTTCGAGAAATGACTACAACTTCAATAATATCTCAAGGACGTGAACCAACTATTGACTTTTACTAATCATATTCAATTTTATATTTATAAAACTAATACACTATTGAATATTTCTAAATGATTATGTTATAAGACGTAATTCATCATAAATACCTGATATTTTCTGAACGTTTCTACAACTTTTTTGAGAATTTCGCTGACTGGTACACAAAAACACCCATGAAAGTTAGCGACATCATCTTGGTATACGTTTGTCAGCAACTGTTTTGCTTGCCTCACGAGAACTGCACGTGTTTCGCTATAATTCACATAGTATGGTCCAATAAACTCATCGACGAGTTGTTGAACAGTAATAAGTTTTGATTGAGGATCCTAAAAATAAATAAAAATGTACACGTATTAAAATATTTTCATTATATATTAAATGTATAGGTATAGTACCCATTAGGTACATTTCTCAAATAATAATAAAGTAGTACAATATATTTAAAAATATATGTAATATAATGTTGAAAAATACAAGATTTGTTTTTATGGCATATTTTATCGGTCGCGGGACACTAGCTCATGAACTATATTTTTTTAATTGTTGAATAATATTATAAATTATTCTAAAAAAAAATATCACTTTTATGATTTTATATTTGGGACACAAAACTGCCACATATACATGACTAAACGATTAACGCATTTATTATGTTGGACAAGATTATAATATTATAGTCGCTCATTTTTTACCATTTATTTATGTGTTCTGATCACCACTATAGTATTATCCAATTAAAGTGTAGAAAATATTACCACTCTGGTTTAAAAAACGTAATCGAGTTGTCCGAATTACACTAATAACAATAATAACAAACGGGAATAAAAAATAAATACAGGGTGTATTTACATAACCAGTCTCTCGATTTCCCTTACTCAGTCGCCCTTGGTTCCGACAAATAAATCGAGCACTATTATTTTCTCGCTCGTCTTTTTCATATTATTCTTCTATTTATCCATTTTTACCGCGTGTGTGGTCTTGGGGTAATATTCCTTGTACAAAGACGATACACACTCGGGTAATGTAAGTATAGGGGACTGTTTAACAATAGTATATAAGTACAATAAGTACATATGTGCGTGTACTTTATATAAAATGTATTATTCATAGAATATAACATCCACAGGAAGTCGAAGATAAGAAAATAGCTATATATAATCACGAGATACATCTTTGTGCGAAATGCTTGAGTTTTATAACAGATTATCTAGAAACACTGAATTATAATAATTAACATGAACTAATTTTCGTAGACATTCCACTTTTACAACGTACGTTCAATTAAATAAAAATATTATCCACCGACCTTCGGTATAAATATAAATATATCTTCATTCATTAGTGTCAACAATTATGCGTCCCTTACAGAGGCTAGACTTAAAAAATTCAGTTACTGTAGTATGCGTTTTATTAACATCAATATTAACTTATATATTATATTTATATTTATATATATATTTCGAATCACCAGTATTATAAATTTGGATTATGTCTGTTCTATGCAAATTGTGATAAAAACAAAAACTCGATACTTCCTTAACTAAATTATACGATTAAATTGGTAAAATTTTGAAGGAGAAAACAGAGGGTATACATATTAACATTACAAGATAATAAGAAAAAAACTATTAAGAAAAATTAGAAATTATACTTACCTATTCAACAATACGTAATTATCGCAGAAAATAATTACCTCATAGGTATAATTACAGACTTACCAATATACTAATATTATTAAAAGAATTTCAACGTAAATTTAAGAGTATATTATTTCTAAAAGGTTGAAAGTCAACAATCGCATTCAAAAATGATTCTCAGCTGAGCTTGCTTCCTTATGACGTTTATTAGACTTTTTAAAATTTGAAAAACATTTTGTGATAATTTATTTGTTGCTCCATTATCTTTTTTTATAAAATATATAATAACAAATAATAAGTTCAATTATTCAATCAGACGGTCTCGCTTATTTTAAAGTGCATGAACGTAATTTCACTATGTTGTGCGTGAAGCAAACAAAGAAAACAAAATATTTATACTGCAGGTGACTCGCTACACTACCTTTGCTATACATCTCATCCTTGAGAAAGAAATTGTACCTAGGATATTTCATTATTATAATAATTTACAGTAAATGCAAGATTTAAATGCAAAATTTCTTAAAAGCTCAACTAAAAGTGTGTCAAATTTGTATATAAATGACAGTAAAACAAAAAAGTGATTGTAATAAAATGCGAAAAAATGTAACTTAGTATCACGTTTATCCCGTTCAACAGTTCCGTTCTCACGGATGGTCAATATCAAGTATTCACATCAGGCGTAATAAAAAAAAAATTAACTTGAGGAATATCAGATGAACTATAAAGCTGGCGAAGTTCTTGTAATATTCCATTGTTATACATTGTTTTATGGGGCTATTTGTTTAATAATATTGCGCTAAATATCTCAGCCAAAGATCACTGGTTGGTGGGTTGACACAATAGTATCGATTGGCCTATAAAACGCGCTTGTCGTGTGTTTTATAACCTTTAATCGACCCGGATGAATTTGGACCTATACCTAGCTCTCCCGAGATTTGGACCACGCGCGATGGTCACGAACTGCCGTATATAAACAGGCCGGAGGTCATCATTGCTTCTTGTCGGCTGTATACTGCAGTGTAATCCACGTGGTATTTTATCAATACGCGCGTAGGGGCAGATATTATAGTGGAAACTTAGTTGGAAACAATCGTTATTGGGATCTTGGTTTGGTTGAGACAAAGACAAAGACAGCGAGACGTATAACTAAACATTTTTTTTTTTATTCTGATATGATTTTAATAGCATTGTGCATACGATGTTATTTTCGTGGTTGTCTGCTTGAACACTAAAACCCATCTGTCGAAATGTCAAGGTTTCCCGTACAGATTGACATGACCTGGGATGAGCTATAAGAGGATCACTGGATACTGGTCAAAAATAGTACCTACTTAAGTATAATGTAATCCTACATGAGAACAGTAAGGAGGCCGCGTGATTATAATATACAGAATACAGATGCTAGAAGACGATTTTATAATGTAAAATAATCATTTAAGGTGGTTACCTGTCTATAGTTTTTCATGGTATAATTAGAAATTATAATTTTTTACGTAATAAATATCTCTTACATATAATGACCTAAATTATCTAAGTAAACCTAGTATTACACAAGAAATCTAAAAATTACAACAATGATATACGCCGCCCAATCACAAATAAATATAATATGTACGCATACAACATTTACAGTTTCAAAAAAAAAAACACGATTACACGATAGATTTAAGGTATAATATAATATAGTATTGTAAATATTCGAGTACTTCAAAGACGGATATGATGGTATCTCATAATTCGTATAAACTTTTTTTAATAATTAAATACCTTATAGGTATATGAAATTAAACACTGCTTTCTCCGCAATATCTACAAATATAAAATATCGATCACATTATCTAATTTCATGAATACAACCTGCACATTGCTAATAAATTATAAATTAATAAACGATCAAGATGTAATCGTTTAGTTGAATATGCAGTCGTTATATTGATTAATAATAATTTCGAGTATAATATACCTACGAGCTGTATTTAATAATTGCTCATATTTTAGACATTACGAATATCCATCATCCATGTGAATACCATCTGACGAGAGTATGCGAAATGACGAGTTGAATGAAAACGGTACGCAAGTACACTTGCAAAATAGAAAAATGCGAAAACCGGTAACGCAAATATTACGGTGCAGCAACTCATCGGCGGCGGCGGCGGCGCGCGCGCGTATGTGAATGAATCATTCAAGAACTTCGCCGGCACAGCAATGTTACGGGCAACTATATATATAATAATAATATATACAGTATATTATTATGAATTATATTTACTTAGCCTCGACGAGCATATATACACACATTACACATTATACAACAACATTATTATTCAGACGACGACAGAGGCGGCGGCGGCAGTGGCACAATCAATTATTCAAATATTAGCGACTGTTTTATTTTCTTTTTACTTTTTGCGACTGCCGCAACAAAACCGAAACGTGCGCTCACGAGTACAATATATATATTTATATATAATGTATATTATATACCGCTGCGCCCATGTTGCCGCCGTATCCGGTAGGTTTTATTTATTTACCATTATTATTATTATTTTTCCTATAATATATTTCTACGGGCGGCACACACAGTTCGCGTACGACGATAATGATAATAATAATTGTATTCAGTTTGCGCGAACCCATAAATCGGTCGAGCCGGGTGGTGTCGTGCGAGCTGCGAGCGCGTGGGAGACGAGTGATACGTCAAATCCGACGAGAGCCGACGACGACTGCGGGGGAGCGCTATGTACACGTACCACCTATATTATAGACGTGTATAGGTACATATTTTATATATTACATATTCTATATAATATAATATACGTACTTAACTCGCGCCCGGTTGTTGCGTTACAGCCGTCACCGGCCGTGTCGTTAGCGTCTACGCAAAGTAAAAAAAAAAAATCGACGACGATATATTATTACAATACGAAGGTAAATATATATAGGTGCCTACGCGTCACAAGTATAATATACCTAACATTAACATAGGCATAATTATATTATTACTATCGTACTATTCCTCAATACATGCCTACAGGGTGATTATCGTATCGCAAACCAGCCAATAACTGAAAAAAATGAGGTATTTAAAATTTAAAAATTTCATTTTTATGAACGACAATTATAGAAAATATGTAAAATATAATGTGTATTAAACTAATTAAAAAACTCCGCATGTATATTCCAAGAATTAAGATATTACTTCATTTTTAGTAAAGAGAATCACTGTGCATATAATATGTCGCAATAACTAAGGCTAAGGACTTCATGCCCTAAAAAATCTCCAAGTATATGTTTTCTCCGTTTAAATGACTAAATATACTCTCTTAATATGCATTAAAACATTATTTTAATTAGAATTGTAGTAAATTAATTCAATAGTTTTCATTCCCCAGAATTAATTAATATATTATGTAATTAATATTATTAATTATTATTTTATTAAAATATTCTACTACAAAAAAATATATATCAAATTCATATCTTTCCAAAATAATTTTATAGACAAATATTGTTATTAGCAAAAACATGCTTTCATAAAATATACATTAATAAAACTAGCAAAATATACACTTATAAATGAAAAAGTGTCAATTATACAAAATTTTAAATAAAACGTAAAATATGATCTCATTATGTGATAAAAAAAAATCATTTGTATATCACTTATCTATGTTTTCAACAAACTGTATATTTAGTCAAGTTGAAAATGAGTTAAAAAAATCATATTACGTTTTTTTGATAATAAGATTTTAGTTTTGACTGGGCGAAAACAGAAGTCGTGATTTAATTATATATATATTTATTATAAATAGCTATAGTTTATATGTACCTATAAACATATAAGCTTCACAAATTGTTTTTAGACATGCAACAGGGACAAGGAAAAATTTATTTTACTTTAGTATTTTATTACGTAACAGTATAAAACTATACATTTAATTGAAATGTTCAGGGTTTTATTTTTACTTTATATATTTTGCTCAATAATCATATTCTCAGAACCACCAAATCCAAAGATTTAACACAACACCCAGCGATAAAAATTAAATAGACCTATGTTTATTAAAATAAATGCAATTTAAAAATTTCATAATAATAAAGGATATTCTTTAAATATAAAATTACTTCTTTAGTAGTTACATTTGATATTTGCATGCCTAACGGTTAGGTTAATTAATTTATATTTTAGAAAATATAATAAGGACAAAAATGTCTTCTAATACTTTTGGTCAATATTTAAAAATATTTAATTAATTTATATTTCTAGTATATTAAAGATAATTTCTATTAATCAGTAAAAAGATTGCTATTTATTTTAATAATATTAAAAATAATTTAAAGTATATAAAAAAAATATTTAGTTCTTATAAATTAAAATATACTAAATCAGATAGTAAAAAAAAAAAAAAAAGATAGATAAAAAAAAAAAAATAAATAGATAAAAAAAAAAAAAAAAAAAACATTAATAGATTTAATGTTTAAATGTACCTATTATTAATTACATACAAAAATCTTTTAATACCTATATAAATGTAAGTATTGAAAATTATTTTATAATATTTTAGAATATTTGTTAAATTGTTGAGGTTATATTAACTAATTAGATAAATATAAATATAAAATAAGCTTTGTTATATACTATATAGTATTTTATTTGTTCTACATAATATAACCCTAACTATTTTTAGAAATGTCTAATATAGGTATTTTTATTTTGATCAATATTACCTATATAATAATATTTTAGGTAAAAATTTATCTGAAACTCATTTTTTCAATTCTTTCTAGTTTTTAATAATGAAAATGCTATGTAACTTTAATTTGATTTTATACTTGATCAATCTGTCATTAAAGTATGAACTATAAAATAAAAATATCGTATACAATTTTGAATTTATGTCCAAATTAATTAAAAAAATAACGACGGAATCCCCGGTTCTTCTTCCTAGAATATACAGCTAAACTTCAGAGTATAAACAAAAAAAGTGGTATAGATATATTATGCAATACAAATTATTTACATATTAAATAACAATAACTGAAATTCGTGGCTTTCTTGTTTAATTATGTTAATAAATATTAATAAATACATATCAATTATAGAACTCTAAATTCTAACCCTGGCATTTTATTACAACGAGCTTTAACTAAAATATGTAAAAAATAATTTAAACTTAACAGAGATATAAGTACATATAATTATTATTTCTTCGCCGATATTTAAAATACCTAAAAACTAGCATAACTTTTAACTTGCCCGTCCTTGGGTTTCGAGCCTACACGTTGTCGTGTATCATATCGTCAATGACCTCTCTCGGCGGCGGCGTTCAGCTAATGACAACAGTTATACATCGAACTCCGATGACACTACAATATTAAAGCCACATTATTATAGGCGTGTAATACCAATATCATCGTACGAATCAAATAATAATATATCGCCGCATTTAGCGGACGCTAAACCCAAATCGTTAATTTTAATTTTTCATTAACGTTCAGGTGCGCACAACACGCATAGCGCGCGTATCACATGTGAACGCGATCGTATCGGCATAAACCGTCATTTTCATTATATATAATAATATTATTATTATACTGCTGTACGCGCATACTAATAGGTTTGCACGGGAATGAGTCATGGGGTGTAGGTATACAGCTATTGAATATAATATAGGTACGTCCAACGTCGTATAATAATGCACATCGGTCGTTGAATGAGTCGGTATGGACCTGCTGCAGTATTATAGACTATAATTTATATTTGACACGTGCGTTTGAGTTTAAATATATGTTATAATATTATAGTGCAATCATCGATACGGTTATGATGATTGCACATTCAGACGAGTTCGGAGAAAACAAAAAATAGTAACGATTAATTAAAACGTTCGTGGGACATCGTCGTCGCTGTTTTACAGACGCGTTGTACGCATAGACGACGATGCTTATAATACCCAGATAATTACTGGATATATTATGTATTAACGTTAAACACGTGTAGTTTGATTTTAATACATTACATTTTCTCTATGTTTCATTTGCAACAGCAATGATTATTATAATTTAATAAAATAAAAACGTATATTATTATAGTATATCTTAATTGATAAACGACCGCACTAATTTCCAATTATTATTATGAAATTACTACTATCTAAACACATTATAATATGAACAATAATCGATTACTTAAAAAACTACCATGATGGGTAGTAAATCATGACGGAAAAAACATACGTAATTATGTATACATACTATATGCAGTAGGCATATATACGCTCAAATTTATTTTAAATTTGACTCATCGATTAAACTTTTTTTTTAAATCGTAATTATTATTTTAAAAAAAATGATTTATGAAGCATAATTTCTGATCGATAGAAAATTAGGTAGGCATCTATAACGAATAATAATAACGTAAAATAGAGCATTAATTAAATTATGTTGACACGAACACATTATAATATCGAAACCTAACCTTATGTTCCACCCCGTGAAAGATGTGTATACGAATTATGTCCCACTATAATAATGGTCAGATAATACAATTTTTTTTCGTTTTTAGGAGTTTACTATAAGATGAATGGATTCAGTTTTCCAAATAATTCAAATTCAGTTCGAAGTGAAAAGCTATCAATATTTTCAACGCGTATTTGATTAATTTATGAATATATTTATTTTATTATATTAATAACTATCATTGATTTTTGATTTAATACAACTCAAGTGATTTAACATATATTTGCTTTTATATAGGTATGTTGTTACATTCAACAAACGCATTTTTGATTTAAAATTTAATTGTGTATATTTTATTTATTTACTTATTTATTAACTTTATCATATTATTGACCTGAATAATTTGAGACGCAATTGGCAATTCGTGTACACATTTTTTACAGGATGCAACTCATTTGGTCCCTCTAATATTGTATTTTTACGAGACTTAGACTATTCGTACGTACCGACTACCTATTGTAATACATTTTCAAAATTGAATAGATTGGCAAAGATAAAGTATTTTTCTTAAACAAAGGCTGAAACGTTGAACATATGTGAAAATGATATAATATTACGTTATAATACATATTATGTATTATAAATACGTTCTCAGGTGTTTTCCGACTTTCCAATTGAATGAATATGAAACAAAACTACGCTTGCCTATATGCTCGTTAGATAAATTGGGGAAAGAATCATACGTGTTTCTGAATACTATTGTGCACGACTCTATACTTATATTCATTATAATATATTATTGTCTTACAAAATTGAGTTTGGAAAATATCTGAAGAAGAACCGCGAAATGAAACACCCTCCCCCCTTATGGACCCCTCTCACAAACGTACAACATAAACACACGCGCGCGAGCTCACCGATACGATTTAAGCACAAGTATTATAAAGAAAAATATGTATATTATAATATAGGACGCGCGCCATAAAATAAACTATAAGTGTTTTAAACAGTCGTCTGGAACGAACGCGCTCAGAAAACGAACCGTAAAACGTCAGGCTCTAACTCATACACACGCACATAATATAAATATAGCCATATAAGTGAATAGAGTACCGAGCATAAGTCTGTACGATATACATACGATAAAAATATTACAATATTATCGTACGCGCGACGATCATCGTTATTCTTGCGCGCACGTTCAACTACTACACTCGTACAATATAATAATAATAATAATAATAGTAATATAAATAATATATTCATAATATACCTAATACCTATACGACGATCATCGTCAGCTCTCGTCGGCACACCAGAAATAGAACCTCTCCTCTGCGTGTAATTTATTACAACCACCGGCACGGCGCGGCAGTCGGGTTCGCTCTTCGAAAACCGTCGGACCACATGACCCCAAAAACCCACTGCTAGGGAGGGGGTGGACAGTGGTAGTGGTACGACGACCGAGCGTTTAATGGCCCGTAACCGAGGTGCTCCCGAAACATGCGGAGTGAGGCGAGGAATTATGGGGAGGCGGTGGGTGTGGGGTGCGCTCGACGCACGTGGTATATATAATACGTAATACTATAATAAACGGTATTTTTAGTCGACGTACGTCAAACGGTATGGCCGCCTACTCCATCTGTCTGATATAATATTATAATATGTGACTATGGTGACTACGACATTCGCCGCCGTAAGGGATGTGGAGACGAGTGGTGACGCTTCACTGCTGATTTTACCGAACCCTTCCAAATTCGACCACCCGTATTACTGTTGGGTTCCACCGTCAAATATTAATAACACTACGGGTTGATGTTAGATATCTATGCCTTAGATTTTTAATTTTCTAGAAAAACTATATATCATTTTATAATATAATATTTTAAGATACATATTATCTCATATTACATATATATCTTATATTATTACGAAACCTAACAATTGATCTACTATGTAATGTTTATTATAGGTATCGGTATGTTATTATTTAATATTTCGTTTTAAGGAAGATTAAAATAATCTGCTACCCTCGCCTTCTTCATCTCAGAGATTCATAAAAACATTACCCATCGCTTATACGTTAGTTCAATGATAAAAATGTATGATACATGAATACATGTTAAGTCTTTAACAGTATCTAAATGCAATATTGTATATGTTTGTCGTTTATCACTACAAGCATTTAATTTATATCACTTATAGGTGCATATTTTGTGTATAGTACCTCTTTTTTTTCATTCCTAACCTGACATTGCGTCGGTCCGTTATATTTTCGAAGTGCAATTGGACAGTTATTGCATTGACGATAAACTAAATACGTATGCGGACAGTGCACTTGAAATTCGATTGTGGCACTGTTGACATATATGATAAAACATATTATATTAGATTATGTCGGAGGTCAAAATTGTCTTTCAAATGGTTGGCTAACAACATCATCGTGTTTTCTAAGTTACATGTTATATTATAATATGTAGTAGTATAATATAGTACACTGACGTGATTTGATGGCATTACAAAACATAAAAGTCACGACAATAAAAACAATTATTTCAGCAAAACAGCATTTACTTAGTAGGTATAGGTAATTTTTAATAAAAGCCTCCAGGTTATTTTTTAATCGTAACCATTAATGAAATAATATTTTTCTTCAAAAAATAAAAAACAAACCTCGATAATACTCCACCACTTTCCATTTTTCTCTAATACTAATAATATAAAAAATATATGATATTATATTAAAAAAATATATATATCATTAACTATTATATTTTTTTATAATTTATTATAGGATATTTTAGCAACAAATAAATATTTATTTGAAGAAAATAAATTTAGATAGATTTTCAATAAATGTCTTTGTTTATCCGCAAATCCATAACTAGAATAAAATCGGTTATCAATAAACACATATTTTGGTAGTATGATCCTAGCTTTACTATCCCTTCATTATTCGATACACAAAATTGCAACACTGATGTTGATTAAAATATTTGAAGGAAAACGGATATAATTTTAGTCCAAAAAAATATTGGTAAAAAAATGAACCCACCTTATTATTTTTCTAAAATTTTCGACACTATACGTCTTTTGTTAGATGGTTCAAGTATTGAAGTATATTATAATCATTTTAGTTTAATTTATAGTGGTGACATACTGGAGTGTAATAAAATTTCCCAAGGTAAAATAATACGTTAGTGGTTTTATATAAATTCAATAACGATTATTTTAATAAATTATGAGAGTCCCCCCTTCAACTAGTAAGAAATTGAGATATCTATAATCATGCCATTTATATTACCTATATCATTTTATTGACATTAAATTGATTAATTTAACAAACTTTACAAAATTTAATAAGTATTATAAATCTACGTGACTATGGGCTATGCGTAACAGTTATAATTTGTATCACGTGTCAGATTTAGATATTGTGTTTATCGTTTTAGTAGGTCATGTTATTTTGAATATATAGAATACGATTATTCAATACCTACCAAATAAAACATTAATTCCTCCTTTTCAAACTCATAAAATATCACGTATAATAAACAATGGAAGCTAGGCATGTTCGGCGAGGGTTATATTTACCTTTAATTTTAAATTTACGGTATTTAATGCGTTTTAATCAACGAATGAAAAAACCTTTATTGCTCTAAATTTAAAACTACCTAATAACCCTGGTTGGAACTTCCAATAATCATATTCCACGCAACACTGTCTATACTCTATACCATGTACATAGTACACGGTATTTAAGTAGGTATCGTAAGTATGATATTGTACTGGTATTACTGGTACTTTATAATTTAATTTAAGATCGTACATTTTACCAAAAAATTAAATTTCTAATAAAAATAATAAACAATGTTAATAGAATGGATACATTCGAATTCTTTTTTTAAAAGGATACTCAAACAGCTCTCGATCTTAAAAATATCATTCTATTGAATTGCTTCTTATTTAAGGCAGTTAACCCTCTTGTACTAGTATAAATTAATCGATTAATAATTTGAATATTATTTGGTAAAATCTCAAAAATTAATTTTTTTTTTTTTAATTAATTGAATTTACAAATGTATAAATTAATTAAAATTAAAAATTTTAAGGATTAGTTCTCCATACCATTAAAGGTAAAATTACTCGATAGTACGTTTAGTTATGTATACATTAATTTACAATCTAAGTATACAATGGGAATCAATTCGAATGTACACTATATAACAACATTAAAACTGATAGGTTAGATTATTTGTTCGTGATGGTTGTAAATAATTTAATATATATATATAGTAGTATATAGTAGTAGATTTTTCTTTATCAAAGAACACATTTCAAAAAAAATTTGATTATTGTCGTTACAAAACAAGATATTTGAAACAAAATTATATATTTAACCATTTTTTATCATTTTCATTTTTGAAATAATGTTAATGAAAAAATTCAATTGTAATTCCTTATTTCAAAACAAAATTTAAATACAATGTTGGATGAGCATTCTATGAGTTATATGTATTTAAAATTTAGATGGGCGGAATATAGTGACATTTGTGATACAAATTTTGTTTTTTATAAATCAAAATTTTGTGAATTATATTCTGCTTTGGAAAATGAAATTAAAAATGTAAGTAGGTGTGTTGTCTTTCGTAAAAAGAGAAATCTTAAAAAGTGATAACGATAATAAACAGTAAAAAAAAAACAATTCTTTCTCCAAATAAGTAGTTTTGTAATGGCAATCTAAAACTATGTAAAAAATAGTGTTTTAAAAAAACGTTAATAAAAAGGTACTCTACAAGAAATTAATTGCATGCTATATTATACATATTTTATAATATCTCGGACTAGGTATGTGGAATGTAATAATAAGACAAGTGCAAGTATAGTGGATATAGCTAAATATAGTATAAATACAAATAAATTAGGTACGGTGCTATATTATAAACAAGCGCTACTATCAAACTTTCACGTTTATTAATTATTAGACACGACAGTTGAAAACGTGTACCTATTTTTTTTCTCCAGCAAAACGTATAGGAAATAGTTTTTCGTAGTAGATTTTTTTTATCGGTCGGGGTAATAGATATCGCTGCAGGGTGGCGCGCACGACGACCGCCCGACATATTACATATCACGCAATTACGTTTACTCGCCCAATGGTATAATACATTCTAATATAATAATATTATATCCTAAATAATAATATACATACAAAACGGTAAATACAGGGTGTAAACAATGCTGGCCCGGAAGTATAATAGGCTTGACCGGAAAATTAGTTTTTTTATTCTCATACAACGCGTGATTACACAAATTTCAGAACTCCTACTTCACAAACTTTGCATTACACTTAAAAAATAAATTTGTACCATCAAATAAATAAGTACATTTTTAGTTTTTAAAACAACTAAGTGTTTTAGAATTTGGATAGTTTATAATTTTATATAATATTTACTAAACCAACTTCGGTGCGTTTTACAATTCAGCTGCAGAATAAACAGTAACAGCGAGTAAATTTAACCTAAATAATAAAATATTATTTAAGAGAAAAAACCAGATAAATACCTAATTGAAATATAAAGTGAATTTTTGCTTTAAATTTATAATGGTTCATGCGGTTTCAATGACACATTTATACTCGTGTATAATAGGTAATTACTTTAAAAAAAAATACAAAAAATCTTTAATTAAAACCAATAAAATCGAAAAAAAATAAATGTTTTAACTCCTCGATGTTTTTTTTTTTTTGTAATAATACACAGGCCAGCAACGTGTTGAAAACGAAAAAGGAACAACCTACCAATTACATCTTAAAAACTAACATTTATTTTTTATCGCTTCTTTTATCTCTCATACCATATTTTACGATTTATCAATATGTGTATGTTATGCACATGTATAATAGTATAATCTATATGCATTTCATAAGACTTGTTGAATATTATTATACATTTAATGTTTATATAAGCTTAGACCGGTAGGACTCGATAACGCGTGTATATTAAAATAGATAATAATCATATCATAATAATTATTATAATGTATTATAGGCACCTATAACATATAATACCATCAACATTCCAATATACAATAATATACGATATAAATGCATGGAACAAAAATCCATTAGTAAAATTAATGACATAGTATTCTGTTCGACTTATTATTTCCATAAAATACGTATGTACCCAAATAACAATAATATTATTTCGTTTTAGGTACCTACTCTGTTATTTTTAGTATTAACATATAATTATTAACCTATTATCAAATTATTTAAAGATATAATGATATTATCTAAGATACCGATTTTTAATATCTTAATTTATGAGCAAATTATGAGCGTATAAAATTGCAATTTTTTTGTAAATCTTTCTTACCACACGACACACTCGTAACACGTTATAGCAATTCTATGTACGGAATTTTTATGGTAACTTATCTGTAGTTAACACTTAACATTAAAGAAAATTGACGTGTTATCAAATTCGAAGAAAAGAATATAAACTGTGTTATGATAAGTAAAATGGGTATACACTCAAATTGTGTATCATATTCGTTGGTTTTAGTGTATGAGACAGCAGAGACCATCACAGCTTACACAAGCGAGATCTAACGAGACTAAATCATAATATCTACGACGTCCTCTTGACGTACTGTCTTGTGTTTGGGTGTTATTGGGGTGAATTCAATATAAAATACGTCATAACATTATTAAAACGACCCTGGTAAAATGTCTCGTCAAACGACCTAAACGCGCCCACTGCTGCGCGGTACTTGGTCGACGAGCACCCTATATCTACCAATATAAGTGTATACATTATTATATATTGTAATACAACATCACGGAGTCCAACCTCTCCGAGTGTGTGCCAAGCAGTATATACCACTAAACGCCGTAACACTAATACCAATAACATAATATAACAAGTAACAACGTGCTACTATTACGTGCACAACTCACGTGCGCGCACGACGAGGCGACCGCCGCCGGGCTTTTGCCGCAGACGGCCGTCGCGGGTCCCGGCTGCAGCGAGGCGGCGTGTTCGTCCGGCGCCGCCGGCACCGGGTCCGCGTGATCTGGTTCCGGCACCACGGACACGTGTTCGTGAGCGACGTGTTCGGTGACGAAGTGGTCGGCCACCAGCCACGGCGGCGCTTCGACCACTTGGGCCGCGAGCGCCGGCCGGAGCCGCGGGTTATACGGTGTGGCCGCGGCCGGCTGGTCCTGGACGTGTTGTTCGGCGACGGCAGTCTCGGAGGCGGCTGTGGTGTCCTCGGCGGTGACGGGGACAGCGGTCGGCGCGGCGGACGTCGACGTAGCCGCCACCTCGGCGACCCGCACGTCCTGTCGATGTGTTTTTTTGCTGCTGCTGCTGCTGCTGCTGCTGTTGTTGTTGTTGTTGTTGTTGTTGTTGCTGCTGTTGTTGTTCTTTTTGTCGTTGTTCTTCTTGTTTTTCTTCGAGAACTGACGGTAGAAATGGCCGACCGCAGCGCCCGTCGCTGTCATAGCCGTCGTCGTAGTCGCGGTACTCGGCGAATCCGTTCCGCTGGCTATACTCTCGGTGGTCTGTGGTCGAGAAAATAACAAACAATTAATATTTTGATTACGTATTAAAATATTATTTTTTTTGTCTAATAATTTATTAATCATTATTGGTAAGTTTCGGAACACGTTTACACGAATATACAGATGAGTGATAAACAATAATGATGCAAACAAGTTTATTTGGTAGGCATCATTAATTTATCAATTGTGTTCTATTGGACATTTGGACAGTGGGTGTCCACTGTCCTGTTGACTGTAGTTTGCCCAACTGGAAAATAGGAAAACCTCCTTAAAAATTTTTGTCCCGCTGCGTCGTGAAGATGTTTTTCAGAGATTCTCAGAAATATGTTACGCAAAGACCCATGTGAAAATTGATAAGTTAATTGAGGATTAAGTAATAAAATTTTTTCTATTTTTTTTTTTTACTTTTGTGAGAGTTATTTCAAATTTTTCCGTGTTTCTGGAAGACTTTATTATTATAAAAGACGCAAACATATTATACAAAATTGTATAATATGCAACATTAAAGGGTTAAGTCGTCATTTTTCAATAATCTTTCATTAACCATCACTATTCCCGCCAACGATTAATAAAATAGGTACTTTAACTTTAATTCTATAATCTTTCCCGTTAATTAACCATATATATAATTCATATATTATTATTATTATTATTATTATTATTAACTTAGTTAAAATTTCCAAATTCTTTACACTAATCGTAATTTAAATTTAAATTATTATATTAATAAAAATAAAAAAAGAGTGTATATTGAGTTAACATTTTGTTATTTTTTGGGATTCTACCCTCTTGGCACATTAAAAGAACCGTTTACCCAATGTATAGTCAGCATAAATTATCTGACACATTAGGCTGGCTCTGTGTTTCGAGATCGTTGAAAACTAAGATCACGAAACACACAAATATTCGTAGTGACGTTTTCATAATATATTAAAATAACGTGAGATAATAATTCATCTTTCCGTCAGTGTAGACATACACGATACGTACACCCGTACACGTACTACCCGAAACACACGTGCTTTGTTTTATAACACAATGTGTACAATGTTTTCTTTATTTCCTATTTTTTTCACATATAAATTATAAAAAGCATTACAATCGTAAAATTGCCGAAAAATTCAATAATACTTTATTATTCCACGTATTGTGCGTTTAATAATTAAACTTGCGCAAAAAACATTGTTAAATTCAAAATGGTATCATTGAACTAACGATAATATCAAATAATTAAATGCATCATCTTTACTCTATACGATATATACCTGTCATATTATGTTATAAAATATTTTATGTCATAAATCAAACGAAACTGTAGTATTTTACGCTTGATGTTTTTTTCTAATTGTGTTAAAATGCTTTTACTTTTAAATGATTAAAAGCTATAAATTATGATATGTATAATACCATAGTATTCATAAAATATTATTTGTCGGCTACGCGTAGTTTTTAATCAACAAAACATGTATACTATAAATACGGTTCCGATAAATGGTTAACCCTTTTATACTGTCATTCATAAATTCCATATTTATTTTTTAATCGATCGAACAACTGCACCGCAGCGCCGCTTTTTTTCTAGTTTGACGAATGTGCCCAGCTCATAATAATATATAATCCTATAAGACGGTAGGTATCAACGATGACGGCGCGCCGCCCAAAACGAAATTCCTCTGTGCATTCTACTTCATCTTTACTAACTACCAAGTCGTATGTGTGAGACCTGGCCCGGCCCATTTCAGGAATACTTGATAATTTCCAGGTCACACCTTTGATAAATTGTTTACGCGAACGCATATCGTATCCATCACACATATGATTGTAATGCACATTAAGTATTTCAAGTATATAAAATTACACATATAAATGTATATATTATATACCTATTTTATCATTCTCTAAATTCATAAAATATTACGTTAACAGAACCCGTTTATATGTGACAATCAAACTTTCTCGTTCAAAGCAAAAACATTTGTCTAAATAGAAATAGTAAAATCATATCTTCGAATATGTTATATTACAGTTATATATATATATATTATATATTAAATAGGTACATACATATTTAAGTAAATATTATAAGAATACACAGTGTTATACCGTGTTTGTTTCCATCAATAAATTACTTTTTTTTTAATACAGAAAGTCAGAAAGCCAAATTAATATTAGTAGTTTTCTAGTTTACTTGAATTCGAAATGAAAACAATTTAATACATATCTGGATACGTCTATCTGTGTAAATATTTTTAAGCTGAATTTACTAATTTTCAGAAACTATGTTTAAAAATTAGGTAAGTATAACAATCCTGTTGATATGGTTAATACTGTAGATGGCGTGGTGGGTATGTAAATGACAAGATGAAAACTTACATGGTGATTTATTATACGCTATATAAAAGATATCAGTTCATTTAATGATAACTTGTTCCCTGCTACAACTTCTGATTATGATCCAATTAACCAAACACTTTCATATTTCAAATAAAATATAATATAAAGTTACATATAAAAAAAAGAAAAGAAATATACCCTCGCGCAAGCGTTTGTTTAATGCACAGTAAATCTAACAACTATCATCGTTTGTCACCTTTTTAATCCAACTAAACAAAATATTGACATCGTAAAAAACTAAAATTTATAAACATGTATCTATAAAAATATATTAATAGATTTTACAATTAATCAATTTTCATATTATCTAACTTTAAAAAACCATAACCTTATATCACACCTAGGTACCCATAAAGATGAAATTTTTTTCTCTTAATTATTATTATAGTATAGGTATCTGAACATTTAGTTAAAAATAAAAATTCATAAAAAGGTTATCGGTCAAATTCATAATTCATCAAAAATACAATTGGTCATATAATATTTAATTTTAGTTCGTTTCTAAATTCCACGTTTAGTATTCGCATTCAATAGATAATAGTTTAAAACTATTCTCTTATCTCCTTATCTTCCAACTAGTAGGTATACAGGTATAAGGGCACGTCGTCACGGTCGTGTTATATATTTTGACCTAACTCCTGTTTTTTATAGTATATTAATGAAGTTAAAAAATCTTTTTTTTTTAATGATTGACTTGATATGACCTACAGAAAACAATTATACTATATTAATTTAAAAATACTTTTATATGGAAATTATTGATGTTTATACATTTTTAACGACAATTATCAATTTTAATTGATAAAAATAGTTAATTTAATGACTTCATTTCAGTACGATAATAAAAATAACTTATTCGAAATTAAGTACATCCATTATTTGTGTTATTGATGAAAAAGTACTTGGACAAAAAGTGTTATTGTCAAATTGTTTTTTATGAAATATCTTTTGATGAAATATTTTTGACCAACTGTCCTAGATCCTATTATAATATTAATATAATACACGTTACGTACAATTGTAAAGTTTATGAGCACAATACTAAACAATAGGTGTATCTAAATTTTGCACACATATAACTAGATATAACTATATAGTATATATATATATATATATATATATATATATATTATTTTAAGTTTTGAATTAGAATATAAATACTACCACGGGCATACTTATTATGTATTTAATTAAAACTTGTATTAGAATAGTATTTAAATACCTTTTTGTATTTTAAATAGGTTGAAATACGTTGAGAAATAAATATTTGAAATACCATTTAAACATTTTTAGAATTTGTATTTCAAAACACTAACTATAAATTAAAATTAGAACTTTGATTTGTAATTTTTTTAATTTAATTACTATGATAGTGATATGTATTTAAATCATATACGTAATGTTAAGTAATATTTGTTTTACAATATTATATATATATATATATATATATTATTATTATCCAACTAATCGATAGTTATTTACAAAACTTTGTGCAGTATTTACCTATGTATTTATTTTTGTAACTAAATTAATATTTTATATACTTTTATTTAAAATAATTTTTCATAAGTATGACCACAGATATATGCTGATACATCTGTATCTGTAAATGTAAAGCGATAAAGCAACCAAAATTAATGTCACTAAAATAACATCTGTAGCAGTGCCCGACGGTAACAACATGAAACACGAAATTTTTTCACGAAAATTTTTCACTTAGCAGTTAGCAAACACAATTCAATTTATTTTATTCACGGATTCTTATTTATTAACCATAATATCTTACCCACTTACAGATCCACGTACGCACGCTGATAGTTCATTTCTATGTTGGTTTATTACCATCGTTATAATGAATGAGTTACGCGCTTCGGTTGAAATTTGAATTCCGACTAATTACCATAGGTTAACTTATGTTCGCTGTCCGTCTCTGACGCGAGTTTATATTATTATCATAGTGCTATAAACATAATGCTGCTGCAACAAACGTTTAACTGCACATTATAAAGACTTAACACGACATTCCTTTTAGATAAAGAAAGTAGGTTTATTGTTGTTGTTGTTGTGTTGTATTTTTTTTTATTGTTATAACTTATGAGCCAATTTGTTTTGATTTTCGGTGGGAGGAGGCCCAACGTCAATACTTACATTAAATCGGATTGAAAAACTATCGATAAAATAAAATGAGGTAAGGCTATAAGAAAAACGTAATCAACACTTTTCAAATCGTGATTTTGTAAGATGTATCTATTACGTAAGACGCGTAAATGGAGTCGTATAATGTGGGTAGGTAAATAATATTATATATTATTATTACCTATAGTGTACGGGCAGCTGTACATAAGGATATCGCATTAGAGTCGGTGGCGTTTATAGAGACGAACAGAAAAATATTAAACAATTATTATAATATAAAATGCAATTAGATGTACGCATGCGTTAAGTCTAGTCCACAGCGGACTCGTATACTCATCGTATGTATTGTGTACATCAGAATATTATATATTATATATATTATTATACAGACACATAGTTTATTACCGAAGGCGTTCCATCCTGTCGATAGGATGTGTACTTTGTGTGTATGTGTGTGTGTGTAATATACTAATGTATATACATCTATAATTCAGGTCCAAGGGGGGTCGTCTCCACGGAACAGTGATTATTATATCGGGTACGTTTACGGCTCTATATACTCGTAGATAATAAACGGGGATGCTTTCGACTGGTTCTATTTAAACTTATCCCATCGCCACACCCGTCCGCGTGACCGGTCCACGGGGAATTCTCAGCAAAGCCGAAAACTGAATGCGTCAATATATACATTATATTATTATAATATAATGATAAAATATACAAATGTACTTCGGGCACATTATGTGATAAAGTTATTTTGTGTATTATGATTATTATATAAACGTGCATACAAATACGTCAATAACTATAGGACACGAATAAATTGTGTGAAAAACCGTTGTAGTTGAGGTTATTAAATCACCAGACGGCCAATGTATAAAGTTTATAATAATACTTTTAGGCGTATACAAAAATTGTCTACATCGATGATATTGTGATTACTGATAAACTACAATATTTAGATATATTCCTATCTTGATAACTCGAATATTATAGTGTTGTAGGCGTTCAATATTTTCTCCAGCAGGCTTTAATGTCAAAACAGGTTATTCAAATTGGACAAACTATGTAGTACAACTGTTTAAAAAAATAAATATTATTTAAAATTTTTTAAAAAGTGGTTTTTTAATAAAATATAACAACATTAACAACTAAGAAATAACTTCATAATATAATACGGTATAATATAAAAAGTAGTTTTTTTTTAAAATTATTTTATGTATACATTTCACTTTTTATAGTAACGCCCAAACAAACTTTAATTTTTGTATTAATACATTTTTATTAGTGTTTAATATGATAATAAGGAATTCAGGAATGTTGACAATTTAAAACTTTATCCCACGTATCAATTGTTTTTGGGAAACCCTAACTGCATGGCAACAAAATAATGATAGAAATTACTTAGAGAATTATCAAAAGGGCGAGGGACCGATATAACATGGTTTTTGTTACATCGTAAACACATCACGGAACTGGTACGAGTATAAAATGAACTGCTAGGGAATAATTTGAAAAATAATATGATGTCACGAAACTCTAACGGCAGATCTATTAAATAATAATAATACAGCAAAAAAAGTAATGGAAAAACAATTTATAAAAAACAATCAGTTTAAACACAAATGACAAAATCTAAGTGAATTTTGGAATAGAAAACGAAATAATATAAAACAATTTTGCTGAATAGTAAATTAACTACAGAAAGAAACAGTTTTTATAAAAAATCTAAAATTTTAAAATAAATTTCGTTAAAAATCAGAATAAACATAAACATTGTATAAAATTAAATATCAATATAAAAGTAATATTACGTCATTTATGTAGTAGATATAACGTAATATTATCTAGTTCAATTTTTAAATAAAACTTTTTTTTCAAATAATGTCTGAACGAACGCCTCGATTGAATACTTAGGTATAGAAAAGTATACCATAATGAGATTATGTTACATTGGACTGATTTAAAACATATGTAATGTATATACCAATTTTACACAGGATTTAAAAACGCTGTGCCTGTTACCAATCAATCGTATAATATTTCACCGATAACGATGTCAATGATGTTATTTATTAATAAATTATTATTACCGAATTCATAATTGAAACTAAAAATATTAATATAATAATTGTAATAGCCACTAACGTGGACGTAGAACCAATGTATTAAGTTGCATTCAAAAACTAAATACTTAAATAGTTTTCGGATGCTATAAAAACTCAATGTGCACCTCCTTGTTTTGTACACATTTAATAAGAGGTGAGGTCGAGTTCATTGATACTGCGCGTTCCCGCCTATTCAGTGATCATTTATATATATATATAACATTATTATCTATTACCTGTGTAATAGCCAGCTAAAGAAATATTATAAATAAATCATTAAGGGATTAACATACGTTTTACATTTAAACAATTCGTTAATAATTGTTTGTTCTAGATTTTTTTTAATATGATTAGGTTTAGCTGGTATATATTCTCGAGTTGTACCACTTTGTACCCATTTTTGAAATTCTTGTGAATTGCTAAAAACAATATAATATACAATATACATATAAGTATATATATTAAGAATAAACGTACATTTTTCCAGATATTTTTTTTTAATATTGTTTTAATTAACATTTTAAAAAACTAAAAATAACAAAATTGCCAAGTTATGTAATTTTATTGATTTTTTACTTTCATACCAGTATACGAGTACCGTAATATTTATAATTTAATAATAAATTATACTAAGCACTTTGAAATCTATTACTCGCTCGAGACTACAGAACAACACAGTCCATAGTTCCATACACAGGGCTTTTAGGCTTTAATACCCTATGAATACTACTTAACATTTGGTAAAAATTTCATAAAAAAAGATGTTATGCCCAACCCTGTAAAACTTAATAAAGCTACCTCTTTCATTCTAGAGTAAAATTTCGGATCCTTTGACTTCTGATACGGGTTTTTTACTTCTTATAAACTTTAATGATTCACTCAGGAACAAGATTACCTACATATTTTGTTTTATTAATAATACATTAATTCAAATGCTAACTCTTGGAGTTTTAAAATATACTTAAAATACTTAGAATTTGTATACCATATAAGAAGTGTCCTATGGTAATATAAAGTTCTTTTTTCAAATGATTATCACCTTATTTCCTATAAATTATTAATCAGATAACTTTCATGAAAATATTGATGTATCTCAATCAAAATTCAAACCAATAGTTTTTAATATTATTTAACTTTGAGTATTAAAGATAATAGCATTGAGTATGTATAGTATATATACTCAATGATAATAGGTTTATGTCCCATGATTGAGGTTTGACAGATACGTGCTATGATGAATTGAAAATTTTAATAATTATTTATATTTACCCATCAATATTTTATAATTATATTGAAACAATAAATTATATTTTAATTTAAACAATTGTCTAGTTTAATAAAATAAAACTCTTTATCCAATATTATATCTATTACAAATAGTTATAAAAACTTATTTAAAGACTATAATCCTAATAATCCTTAATCTTTTATAAACATTTTTATAACTTAGAAATTAATAATTCGAATTTTGGTTTAGATACATCAATATTAAAAAAAAAATCATCAGCTTAATAATTAACAGAAATAACGTTGAATCGTTTGAAAAAAAACTGCAAAGGAGTTTTAAAATAGTATAAAAACTAAATAATTGAAAATATGGTTTTTAAGTTTACTTGTATATAATATCCAAAAATCAGAATTTTGAATAAATTATTTATTTAAGAGAAAAATGGGAGAATGCTTAATGAATCATCACTCTGTATACTGATGATAAGTTAGAGTTATTTCTGCGCGACTTTAGTATTATAATAATCATGATAAGATTCTTTCACGGTGACTAAAATACGTGTAATAAAATAGTTAGGTATAGGTAATATAATATATGTTTGGAAACTGACTGGCAAAAATATTCATACTCTATATCTTTTTAGCTCTCGTGTGAAAGGACAAACAATGCGGTTTGGCTGGTATACCCGGCACTATAATGTAATCATCGAAAATCAAATACAACCGATTGCGATGGAATGGCCTGCACTGCAGTCTGCAGAGGAAGTGCATGTCTTGTTTCCGGGGTTGGGTGTATGAAATACAGGAAATGAACGCGTTCCGTCCTTTTTGGGCGCGAATACTCCGTGATAAGCATATACATACCCACGTATAATAACATACGCTTACTCGTATACCGCATACGTTATATTATTATATTTTCCGACGAGCAATCGCGCTATGATTCTAATTACGCGCGTACGTCACGATTTAATCGTCACACTGTTTTTGCAGTATACAGATCACAATCGCGTCACGTCAATCAGTGTCACTTATAATTATATTATATTATACTATGTAAGATCGTCGCAGCCGCCACATGCGCATGGCGTACCTACCTATATAATGTCTGCGTGTATATGCACTTTCACGCGGCGGCGTCCAATGTTACGGGCACATTTTCGATAATCCGCCACTGCCGCCGCCGGTGCCGCGGTGTGTACAGGACGCGTAGGTGTGTTTTCTATTAGCTCAAGGTCGGAGTTGTACTACTACATAATATACGATAACACCGGCTGATAAGGATGAAAAAAACGGCCACCGCAGGACGGGAGCCTGGTGAAAATGAGTGAAATATCAACGGCTGCAGGGTCACGTTTCTAGTTTTTGTTCTCTCTTCCTACACCGCATACGGCTTTACAATGAAACTATATATAATATGTTATACGTGCATAGTTGCAGTGCTATTATATCACAACCCTGATGCGGTTTATGGGCCATGACACAATAATATGTAGTTAAAATCCAATGATCGCGCATACACCCACGATCGGTAAACAATTTACACCTGCACATGGTTAAATTACTGACATATCACGCGTATTCGTACGAATCTATATGTGTAGAGAAAATGAATACCTAATTTCCATTTAAAACGGCATCCCATGATTTTATCCACAAACACTTACCGCACATCGTCCCACTATGGGAATCTAATCTCTCTTTTTCTTTTTAAATTCACTCCATTTAGAGGCTTGTTCTATAGATTTCAGACATTGATTAGAAAGTTATATCTGATTTTTTCAGTCATTTATGTTTTATTTCATCTCAAAATTTTATGTTATAGAGATTTTACAAATAATCTATTCTAAAAAATATTATTCTGCACATATATTTGGTAATAGCACGGGTGACCAAATGTAATCAATTTCAAATACAATATAATTGCACAAAAAAAGTGTTTTTTATTTAACCATGTAGGTATATTTTACATTTTTACAACTTACTAAATATCTATTTAATTTTTTATCTATATGAAAACAAAAGATAACGTTATATTTTACTTTATTCATTTTTAATTACCTTTGATATATTCATTATAATATGTTTTAAAATATTATCCCGGTTACAATTTTAATTTCGTGAGTCGCAAATGTTTAAATAGCTTTATTATTATTATTATTACATTCCCATAATTATTATGATATAAATTCATCATATTTCATAACTTATGTATTTATCAGCTAATTTATAATTTACTACTCCCGGCTCAATCGCATGGGTTTTCAATATGATTAAAACTTAAGTTTAAAATTATGTTTAAATAATTATTAAATCTAATTCGTGAGTTTCTTAAATGATAATAAATAATTCTTGACTATATCAAATGATAGATGAATTGAAGTAATGAAGTACACATTCGTCAGATACGTATCACATAAATAGGATTGACAGAATTCTAAGAAAGCTTGCTATGTTATAGGATGAAGTATATTATAAATCATCATCAGTGTTTTTTCATGTTTGTTTTTATATTTTACTCTTATTGATGGTCGTTCAAGCGCAGTCGACCACACAAAATAAACTAGACAGGTTATAGCAACGCATTTAATATAATGAATACCTACATAAAAAATGTAAAATGGACTAGTGAAAAACTAAATTATGTTTAAAATTTTAAATATATTAAGTTAATGATTTTCATACTGTTATTTTTATAACATGCAATTTTAAAACTTAATTCATATTTATTTCGTAGTAAATATTTATAAGTAAGACAATTATAGTTATATCGTTTTATTATACTTGAAGTACAACATACTTGTGTAGATGCATATTTTAATTTTTTTCCACAATTATTTAGAAATTTAACTTTGTACTAAATAAAAATTCTACTTTAGAATGTAAATCTTAAACACATAAGATAGTTATTTTTATCATGTAAATTAGTACAGATAATTTTTTTTTCAATGAAAAGATAATAAAAACAAATTAAAATAAATTACATTTTACAAGAATCACCTGCTATAATAATTTAATGAATATAATCATACAGGTAGGTAAAACTTACTGATTAAAATAAATCATATAATTGTATCACTTTAATGAAAAAAGAAATTGTTCTAAAATTAATTTATTTTATCAAAGGTAAATTGTTTTATTTTATTTTGATCATGAACTATATTTTAAATAATTAAAAACAACTAAATAAACTTTATTAATTTTTTTTTCCTTCGAGAGTCTTATTTAGAATACATATTTTTTTCTACAGCTAATAATTATTATTTATAAAAATTTAAAAATGTAATTGATAAATGTAAACAATTAATTGTATAACTCTGTATAGTACATACTAAACGTATTTTAACTTCCTACACTGCAGGTAAGTGTATGCTAAAACCGAGCTTAAGACAATACAACTTGAATAATATATTCTCACGCCAACTACCAAGACCACCCAAAAGAAGATCGCTCGTTTAATTTCCTTATACTACACATTGATCAAAATATCAAAATAGTGAACACCTTATTCTTTCTTTTTTATTAAAAAAAAAAAATCATGAACGTTTCTGTGTAATTGCTTAATTATATATATATATATATTGATATACACCGCCAGCAGCACTAAACACGATTCAACCCAAAAACCAGTATATAAATATAATACACGAATAGTATAATTTTGTTCATCTTGTCTAATATCTACCTTATAGGATAATGGACATTAATATATATTATACTTACTGGGTGTCCGAACCAAAAAAATACGAAGGTGAGAGTTTCATAGCAAAATACTTATAACGTGTCATTTTTAAAAAATATTTTCAGCATAATAATATGTTTAAAATTTCCACTACAAAATGAATATCAACATGTTGATAGTTGTTTGACATTTAAAAAAAAATATGTGTCAAATAGTATATTATAAGAACTTCTTGTATATTAGAATACCTTTGGTTGAAAATACTATAAATATATACAACATTTTTATTTATAACTTATAAGTCCTTATTTGTATTATAATAAATTTATATTTATTTAATGTTATCTATCAGATTTTAAATGTTTATAAATTGTTTAGTTACACTATTATCATTTATAATTTTAACATACAAATACATAGGTAATAAGAATTAAGAATCTAGAGGTAAAATTAAAAAATTTAAAAATATTATAACTGTGTTATTAAAGTAATTACCAAATGTATACTTACTATACTTGAATACTATGTATAATATGAATTATTATAATTCTATATATTATAGCTTAATATATATCTATGATATATAGATATTCTTGTCTTTTAAAAAAATGTATAGTATTCTGTGATAGTAAAAAAATATATTTTATTAAAAATTATTTTGTACTTAACATAAAGTATTATATTTAAGTATGCATAACCGTTATCTTTTTTTATATAAGTATATAATAAAAAATAAATTGAATTTATTCGCATGGCTGATAATCATAGACCTGCATGACTGCATTAAATAATATAGGTATTTAATTACTACTGTACTATTCAATATTAATTCTTTAGAGTTATGAAATTACAATTTGTAAGATATCTACTCGGATTATATGTAGTTATAAAAAAAAATACAAGTTATAAATCGGGCTCACTTTTGGGTATATATTAATAACTTGTTCATAAACTAGATTATTTAATACAAGTATTTATAACTTATTATGATTTAACCAAACAAATTAAATAGTAAATAGTAAATACAAACATACAGTTCACTCTAGTTGATTTTGTTTGAAGTATCCGCTACCCATTACGCAGATATTTCGAAAAACAGTTGAATAAAAAAATAATCAAATAGCTTAGACTGTTTAAAGCGTAAGAAACGCAATAAATGAGATAACAATTACTTTCTAAATATAAAGTTATAATATTATATTATATAGGTGTAGTACTGGTGAAGTGTATGCAATATACACCATAAATGAAAGACATCTTTATTGTTAGTTACCTACATTAGTACACATACCTACCTCTAAGTTATTCAATAGGTTTTTTAATATTGCTGTTATATATTTGAATATTGTCGTTTCGATGAAACTATTTTTAACAAAAATGTGAAACATACTTTGTAAAAATACATTTAAGTTGTACACATTTTAAAATTAAAATGGTAAGTACCAGAAAGTTTGCTTGGGCAAACAAATTAATTTTTCACTATTGTTTTTTATTATTGTTGTTGTTATTTTTAACTCAAAAAATCGTTGAGATTTACTTGAAACTATAACTGTTATAATGTCACATATTATAAATTGCAATAATATATATTGCATGACAACACATAATAACTATCTAAGCAACAAAATTCACTGGATTTATATTATTTATTTTTATGGTACATCTAATCATAATAATTTATACGCTAAAAATTTATGTCAGAATGTTTTTTTAAGCTATTGGAAAAACAAAATATTTATTTTCACCTAAATTATTACGTATTTTAGGTAGATACTTAACATAATAATGTATATGTGTTCACTAACCTATGACTGGCATACTTTTAAACATTACATATATAGGACTCTTACAAAATCCGTGTATCTATACCTATGAACAAATATTTGCTTTACGAGCATGTATTTTATCAGTAAATATTTTTTGTGCACATGTTATGCTCGATCATCAAGTTTATCATTATAAGAAAATCATAAATGAAAAATATCCTATTAACACGTGCAGTGTACCAAGACCTTGTTAATATTCTCGTAAAATCTTCGAGCGTGTTCATTTGAAATTTTAGTATTTTACATAAGAACTATCTGAATTTGGTTATGTCACGTATCTGAAATACGCCAACACCGGTTGTCTTAAAAAAAATAAATCGTTTAGTTACCTTTATTGTACTGCAATAAAAACTGTTCGAGTATTACAATTTGGTTGACAAATGAATAAATTTAAGCATTAATAATAATTATTATTAATTCAATTTAACTTTAAATCTCATTAATTAAGTACGAATACATTTATAATCAATTTAAAAACTAAAACTGATATTGAAAATAAATGTTTACGAATAGGATAAATAACTGAATAATAATATATTGGTTTTTGAAATATTTATAAATATTAACGTTAAATGTTGATAAATAATTAACGCGAAAATGTAACTATATAGTGCTAGTACTAGCTATGTAGTGTTATTTATTTTATGTAAAAAAAAATAATATTTATCAAATAATTTTAAATTAATTGTTTAAATATAAAAATTAATCTACACAATTTGTTTATTATTAATAATTAAATTTTGATTATCGAACTTTGTACTTTTATTTAATATATTTTTCAAATCAAATTTAGTCGATTTACGCGTCATAATAAGTAAAAGGTAATAGAGTCATCGTATAATATACAATGACAAATCGATGAATTCAATATCGAAATAATAACATTGATCATGACTTAATTTCAAAAAGGGTTGACGTGTAATATTCGAACTAATAACCCATAATAAAATAATATATATTATATATATATATTATAGAACACACTTGATCTGAAATTAATAAAATATAAGGAATATTATGTAGTAATTAATGTATTATGCTCGCATATCAATAACGTGATTCATTGATGTGTTTCGGATATTATAATAATAATACTCTCTCAGCCTCTCGTCAAAAAATAAATAATAATAATACGACAAAAATGCGTGTAGGTAGGTAGGTAGGTACTCACTTTGAATCGCTTCAATGCGTCACGATTGATCATAATACGGCAAGCCGCGACGTACGCGGTACACGACCTAAGTGAAACGAGTCGCCCGCACGAATGCGACACCGGGCACTGGGTGTATGCAAACATTGAAGCTTCTCGGACGGTCGTGTTGCGTGCGCTCGGTGTATGCCGACCGAATCGGTGGAAGCATTATCATTATTATTATGCCTCCGATTTGTTTTTCTTCGGGGCGAGCTTTGTGCGGCACCCGAGGAGATCGAAGGTCGGATATGTACGCACACACGCCCATTCGTCGGCGGCATGGGCACACAATAAATATTATCGTTTTCTCATTTATAGCTCTGTCAGATGTGAATGTGTGCTGCAGGTAGTGCACACGTTACAACCGAACACCGTGAAATGTCACGGGCGAACGATGGGCCATTAATAAAGGGAGTTCAACGGGCCTGACGCGTAATACTGGTTCTGCGAACGGCGGGCGAAGAAAGGACGAGGGCAGACGTGGTGGACCACCCTATGGAAATATGTCTCCTCGTCGGATGACGTATACTGCAGTTAAGCGCAAACTCTACTTTTGCAATAGGTAGTCTGATTTGTTTCACGCGCCGATATATCAATATTATTAGTTATAATATATTACAAAATATAATATACACGAAAGTTTAAGAGGGCCTCATCGTGAGCATAAGGTTAACCAATATTAAAAGAGAATGACAAAAAAAAATGTTATCCAAAGCATTTCATCACAATCATGCCGACTGTGGATACGTACAGTAAACGAATTCCTGAACAATTTAAAAATAATTTACACAAATTGGATGTTTAAATCAGTCAAGTGTGATGGCTTAGCTATATTTATTACCAGATACACATTTAAATAATGAGCGGAGTTCATATTTTACAATCAATAAATGAAATAATAATATACATTCTTATAAATTATAACTCAAACACACCATACTAAAATAAACACCGTATATAATTTTTAATGTGATTAATTATTTTTATAAATCATAGAATAACTATGTATATAATTTAAAAATAAATAATAAATAATAGTTATTATGGAAATTATAAACAAATACGTATGGAAATATGTATAAAGAATAACAGATAAATGTCCTAAAATGAATTTCCATCATCACAAACCATTAGTTAACATAAATATTGTTCAAATATTTTTCTTATACTGCTTATACTTTTAGAAACTAGTATATAGTTTGTCAACTGGAAATAGTAAAAAGAATATTATTTTTAAGACGCTAATAAAAGTGATGTATAAAATGTATTTCTTATAAATGGAACTACTATCATCCAAGTACCAATACATATTAAAATGTACACTCACATAGAATCAGTGTATATTTTTAAAAATGCATAATATATTGCGTCACATATTGGTACCTAAATAACACTGTACATGTATTTTCATTAGTTTAATGTAAGTTATTACTCTAACATACTATAAATATTATTGATACATTTTAAAAATAATTATCTATTTTGTTTAAACCTTTATTAACAATAATATTACTTACGTAACAAAAATGTATATTTTTTTGATATGCCCAATAGTCCCATATCCGTGTCCATGTGATGCATTATAATAATATATTTTTGTACATATAATTATATATTTAAAACACACTTATATGATTTCTATCCAACCAAAATGGTATTAGCTATTACCTATTACTCATTAGGTCATACAATTAATTTTTTTAATTATTAGCTTGATAACCTTATTTAAGATTAAACAATTTTAGTTTCATGACAATTCAACTATCAAATTTTTAATACATTAATTATTATTACCATCATACTAATTATTGATACAATGATACGTACAATAATTTTGTTAGTGTAACTGACGATAAGGACATATGAAATCGCAAAATACTGCAGTGTTTTTTTTAAACTAAAGTTCCTCTATTGTACAATTATTTATAATATAGAAATTATTAAAATTGAAAACCATCATATCTGGTACATCCAACAAAATTTAATTTAGTATAGTTTAAATTACCTTTACGTGATTTTAATTTTTATTACTTTAAATTCCCAACTACATTTAAAATATAAATAATATATATATACATATATTGTAATTGAGGTAGTAATGTGGTAATATTAAATGTAAAATGTAAAAAAATTTAACAGTATCCTGAATAATCTACTCATAATGTACTCGACGTCATTTACCGAAGCTGAATTAGATTAACACATAAAATAATATATTCACTAGTTTTAACTACTATTTTAGAGCTAAAAGTAAAACAATATTGAAAAAAAAATGAATACTTAACTCATCTTATAAACATTTATAAAATTAATGTGCTAGTTGTATATTTACATTTATATTTTATAAATACATCTACATTTGTTTATTTTATAAAATTGACTAGCAAATTGTATTATACTTTAAAGATCAAAGTGCGATTATTTATTTTGTTTTTTTATATTATTGATAAAATTTCAAATTTATATAGATTTTCAGAAATTAGCAATCTAAAATTAAATCATATAATATTATTAAAAATTAAAAACGACATTATAAATTTATCACAACTTCACATCAACATAATTTTTATATATTTTTTCACTAAAAATCTGAATACAAATATAAATACAGTAATTAATACTTAAAAAAATAAAACATTTTATTTATATTTGCATTAGAACTAATTTTTAATGAAAAAAAGTATATAAATAATTAGAATTTAAAATATTTATAAATAATAATGGATGATAATTAAAATAGTTATAAGTATACATACCCCAACAGCTAACGATTGAAAAGTTTTAAAGTGAGTTTCTAAATCAAATAAGACTAGTGTAACTAGACAAAATCATAGTAGTTGTAAATTATATAACATAATATATAAACCATTTTTATATTGCGCATACAATACGTTTTAAAGATAAGCTATATGAGGTCGTATTTTAATTTTTTAAATTTATCTCGCAATATTATTCAATGCAGATATAAATATTTTGGTAGTTCGTACAATTATAATTGTTATTTAGCATTTATGAAAAAAAAATGAATAAGTTTAATTAGTTAATTAAGTTTCCTGAAATCTCTTTTTATCTATTTGATAAATAAAAAATAAGAGATTTGAATCTATGAAAAATTATTTTACTTTATTTTTTATAATAATCTATGTCAATTATTATTTCTAATACTAATTATTACAGTTATTGTAAGCTATTAAGTATTGTATGATAAACACAAACTTATAATTTTAGCAACCATTATAGTAAAACAATACAACTCTGTTAAATGACGTATTATGATAGATTTTAAAATTATTAAATTACACTTGGTAATGAATATTATGTTGAGATAGATTTGTACTTGTTCAAGGTGAAATAAAATTGATTCATCGAGAACAAAAGAATCCGTCGGTGTCGTAAGTCTGAAATTATAGTGAACTTAGATATATATATATTCAATAAACTTTAGAGGGACAAAAATAATTACATTTACATTATTAAAAATCCATTTGAAATTTTTGAATTCTTTGAATCCTTTTAATAAAATAATTCATAACACTAACGTCAAAAACAAATGTTTAAATATTTAATTAGTTTAAGTAATATTTTCATAGGCGTACGCAAAATTCGTTTATATGGGGGGATTACTATTGTCTATTTATATATGCATAGTATGATCCTAGCCTAAATGTAATGTTCCATAAAATAAATCATTATACATATCTTACTTGGGGGGTTAAGCCCCTAACCCCCCTCCGTCGGTACACGGCTTCATATTTTAGTCTTTATTCTTTATATATTATATTTTATAGATTTGTTAATTAATAAGTCTATAAGTCAGAATACAAACCGAATTTTAAATAATAAATTTAAAACAAAATATCTTAATACTAGAGTTATATATATATTATTTTAATTCCTTTATGTTTAATTTTCTTTACTAATACTCGTAATTGAAATTTAATAAATCTTTTGTAAACGAAGCATCTCTTAAATATATAGTTTAAGAATTAATAGTTATAATCTGTATTTGTTAAATGTAATGGTCAATTTTAATAATGCATCACTAATTTGTATTAATGCATGCGAATCGATTTTGTATTTCTAATTTCTAATGGTTTGATTTCTATAACGTGTACCCATTTTAAACTAGTGAGCATAAGTATATTATTACCTATTTATAATAATTTCATATTAAAGTTTTGTGTTCATAGAATATTACAATTTGAGATCATTAACACTGTTTTCTATATTATAAACTTAAAACACAACTTAACATATTTTGTCATTTATCGTTGTATAGTGATGTATAGTTATAGTTTTCTTCGTTGTTTTATAGAATAAAAGAGCAATATGCAAATTACACAATCATTTTACAATATTTCTCAGTTTATAAAAAAGTCAGAAGTATAAATTGTACACATTAATATGCCATATATTTGTGTACACAAAAGTCAATTTTTACTTCAAACGACTAAAATAAAACTCGTATTTTTAACATTTACAAGTTTCCACTCCCATAGTAACAGGTATTTTTTTTATGGTTATTGTTTTACAATGGTATATGTATATTAGTTATGTGTAGGTGCGTAGTCTTCTCGCGGTTGCCATAATGTAGGTAGTACCTATTTAGATGGACGAACATTTCACCGTTCATTTAATTACGCATTATTAGGATGCAAAGAATTAGCATGGTGAGCGTTTTGGAACAATACAATTAAATTATCGTGGCAAAATAAAATAATTCTAAAAAAGCCCAATTATGTGTATTTTATTAAGATAACTATATGTACTTTAAGCTAAGGTTAACTACTTTGTGTTCTTCTATAACGTTCAGTAATTAATTGTGTGGTATAAATTCATGTGTAATTCTATGAAGTATAATAATTGTCTAAAACCCTATAACGAGGAAATGAGATTTTTTTATGAACATCAAAACTCGCAATAGTTTGGTTAAAGTTTATATCTTTAAATAATTTTATTAGCCATGTATGTACCTAATAAGATAATGTAGGTTCTAAAATTCATAAATACATAAATGCTATATTAGTATATTGATTTTATATATAAATATATATTAAAACCACCACTGAACGACTGAACCAATTATAAGTAAATTTAAAAAAAAAATATTTTTTTCGACTTTGATGTAGTGTATAAAATTATAATCTATATGGAGTTTCGTAATGATTAAAGGCTAAGAGACCTGCAATAATAGAGTGTTATTATTTTACCCAATTTTTCACAATGATTTTTAAGCCATTAAAATAATTTACTTATTAGATACGTATTGTTTTTATATATAGGTAATACAATTACATAGCGTTCATACTCCTGTATCCTAAATAGAATATTTTTGATAATACTCTTCATATTTTACATTTTTACCCCATCAATACATTACAATGATTATTATATGAATTTATATGTGTTACGCAGTTGATTACTTGAATCTTAATTGTAATAATTGTATATTGTTTTAAATGTATCAATACATTAATCAGTATTTTTTATCTCAATATTGTGTATTTATTTTATACTTAAAAAGTTTGGAGAGTTAGAATATTGGGATAGCCAACCCTTATCCTGACGGGTTTTGAAAAATAAAAAATAAAAAGAAGATTACCAAATAATTTAATAATTTCTTAGATTAAACTAAATTTACCTTTAAAATAATTTTGGTTCTTTATTCTAAAGTCAAACGAAAAAAATATATGATATAAAATGAAATAGAGGGGACGTTACAGGTGGAATAAAATAATAAATAATATAAATGAAGTAAATGTATTTCCTCCTCTTCATAACTTTTTCTTAATGATGACTTTGCAGATATGAAATAGGTTATGTATATATTGAATATTGATATTTAATAATAATGCATTAGCATATAGTTCAAATCAATTTGTACTCTTTATGCAGCTGTATATTAAGATATCATCATCACCTTAGTATTTAATAATAATTAAAATAATAAAATGTAATAAGTAAATCATACAATTAATTTAGAATTCAATGTATTGTACGAGGCGTATTATATGTATGCGTTATAAATTAATATCCAAAATAATTTAATATTTAAAAATAATCAAACTAAACGTTCGGATTGTAATAAATAATAAGTATAAACAGTAGGCACAACATTGTATAACTGACTTATACATATCGATAATAAATGAAATATTTATAATTATAATTCATAAGTTTATAACTATAAGAATTATATTATTGTATCTATGACCTGAAGTTACTATACGCGTCAACAAAAAACATTTTTAAATGATCTATAGTTCAATTACTATTAATTATTTTATTTTATATTATATTATTGTTTTCAATGTTTTCAATTCAATAGACAAAAAAGTTTCCATCGCCTCAAGACTTATGAAAATATAATATCAAGATGATTTTTATCGTGTCGAGAATACATTCAACTGCATAAACTAATTGAAATAGGTAGGTCTCTCTGTTATACATCACACAATATCTGCAAATAGGTTAGAACTTAACAATTGTTAACAAGAAAGTGATCATCGAGATGTTTATTAACTGTTTTGTATAACTACAGACAACCAAATTCATATATAGTACAAACTAAATGTATAAATAGGTAGTATATAATATTATACTCGTATAGATACAAATTCATAATTCTAAATTAATTACATTTTTATCATAAAATATTTTTATTTTAGGCAGTATGGAAGGCATATTTATATTTATAAATAAATTAAATAGATTTGGTTGCTACAAAATAAATTAAAATGCTACAACGTTGCCTCTTCAAATGGCCGCATAAATCAAATTATCAGTCATTTCATTTTTTGTAAAATCTAAAAATTTCTTAGTAAAATTCGCGCAAAGTAATTTTTTTCTATCCACTGGGTATCTCGAAAAATGTAAAATAGCACAATGACTCACGGCAAAAAATAAGAAATTTAAATTCAAGATGTGTGAATATCACGATTATGCTTTATCCCTGTGCACATCCTATAATTATCGAAATTCATTAAGGTCAGTTCTAAAAAATATCAATACTATTTGCATCTAGATTCCTAAATAATTAAGTAACTAATTAGGATTATCGGAAGAAAGTATTAGGTATCATAAGGATTACAATAGTTACAAAAGTGTTACATAGTATTTTTTTTTTTTAACACAATTTGTATATTTTTCATTTTGCTCATAATCATACCATATAGTACCATACCTACGTAAAACACACTCGTTAGTCATCAATTCAGAATTTAGAAGACCTCCAATCCTACGTTTTCATTGTATTCTTACACAAGATAAAATGATCATGGTGCAATTGTTCATCAATGATAGGTACCTACTATAATATATGCAGTTGCATAATAATAATATCAACAATCAACAAATGGCGTACCTACATACTAACATCACATAACGTAAATAATGATTAAATTGTAACATCATTATTTAATTGATAAAAACATAAAATCACGCGGAAAAATAAAAGCTATAAAAATACGAAAAATAAACATATAACTTTCCTAATATTTCTGCAGTATAAAATTTATAATGACATATGTAGAACATGCACATTAATATGACCTAACGGGTACCTGTAATCTCCCACTTGCTTAATACTTTTTCTTATTTATTAGTACAAGTTCATTTTCTGTTAAATGGTGTTTCTGAAGGTGAACACAGCAACTTTAAATTCATTTTTACGATGCACAGGAAATAGTTAATAATATATTCTTAAATAGCTTTATTCTTGGTGACGAAATAATATGTTAAAAATGGTAAATATAACTTTAGAGCAGTAGATAATATCACTAGTATTAAAATGATTAGTTGTAAATTTGTAATATTCATAAAATACCGATATATATTTATGATTATTTATTGCCTGAAAATCACGACTTAATTCATGAAATTCATGTTTAAATAATGGGTATACCTACATTTAATGTTCCAATTTCTTTCGATTTGATTTAAAATAGTATTATTTTTCTTACCTTGAACGATAAGTGTTTACGTTTTATATAGTCAATTTATAAAAAAAAAGACCACACTCGGGAATTATAAATTAAATTAAAATGTATAATAATACGTATACTTATAAGTTAAGTATTAGTTAATACTAGCAATAAAGGTACAGAGCCTAAGCTTGCGTAATGTACACACACACACGTACGCACGCGCGCACACAAAATCATGTAATTCAGAGCATTTGGTAAATATTTGGTATAATTGAATTTTATTTGATAAAAAAAATAATAGTTATTGGTACACAAAACAAATATGTTCCCTCAGCCAAAATGAATTTTTATACTAACGGTCAATTCGCATTGATTTAATAACTATTAAATATACCAATAAATCTTAAAAATTTGAATAAATCAAATAAAATGTGATGAAGCCACAGGTATCGATATATCTTATTAAAACGACGAACGTGTATTTACACATCGTGTGACTAAAGTGTACTAAATACACATATTATTTGTATAATATATGCTCAGACCACTCGAGTTTTCAAGATGATCGATAAATTCGTCAACTCTGTCATCTCGTTTTTATTTTAAAAAAGGGAATACCTACTTCCTTGAACAATATTTGGTATCTACTAAACGCTTGTTATATAGGTATTGTGTGTATAACTGTATATTATATTATACGTTTATATATATATATATATTTGTTTGTAAACACATATGACGTGTCGCAATAGGTGTATCTATATGTATGCCGTAATCGAAATCATATTTTAGGACGGTAAATAAACGAACATAGAGATTACGTTAATCTTACCTGACAGACAACCGTTATAAAACATCGAAAGGATAATACAATAAAAATATTATATTATTAGGAGGTATAAGTCAAATATAAAATAATTATTTGCAACAAAACGATGCATCTAGCCATGTGTTACGTGTATATTTTGTTTGTAAATCTAATCTTTCGCCGGTACGAGAACGTATTACGGTTCTTTATAGATATATAACGGCGGCGTTATACGATGTTTATATCGTAAAAATCAGTGACGTGCTGTCGCATTAGAAACTCTTCTAGAAGAGGGAAGGGGCGGGAGAGACAGATTAAAACGTTTAGCTCTTGAAGACCTATAGTCTCGATACGATGGGCTCCATCTCAACGCCCCCCCCCCCGTTAATAAACTTTGAAATGCTAATATTTTGCTATTGTATTATACTTATTATTATCGTTGTAATAAAACATTGTAAAGACAAAAACCCACCACACTCCCCTGGTAAAAATACCAGTGTCCATATGATCAAACTCGCCGAGAATACGCCATTGCACCGTCAGGTGAAAATGAAATATAATATTATTATACATACAAAACGTAGGTATATGTATATTTATAGGTGCGTATAACGGGAGGGTACATACCATCAAACCGTTCAGAGTGACTCCGCTTCTGACTTTGAGATACTTCTTCCGCAACACTCGCCAAACGACATAGGCCATCGCAATGATCCATATAACGTATCGGTCTTATGATTGTATAGCGTGAGCGTATACGGGCGGAAAAGGCGAAACGATGCGCCCGCGCCCGATCACATTTCCGTGGCGTTTCTTTCTCTACCTACACGTAGTCCCGCAATAACGATACATGTTACGGACAGTCGCGGATTCTCGCGGTTCGTTCGCGCACCGTATACGCACTGAGTTGTACTGCGTTTTGACGATATCACATCATTGTCGTCACGTCGTTGTATTTGCGACCGCGCGAATCGCGCAAACGCGTTTCCGTCGAAAACCGACAGCGAACTGAAACAAAAACGACTTTAACGAATTAGGCGAATTCGCGGCTATAACGAACCGTGCCCCGCGCCGGCGGCCGTGTACGGGTTTCGATTGGAGGAAATTAGTATTGTGCCGCTCAAAAACGACGTTACGATGAGGCGTACTGAACGTACGTACGATATTAATACGTATTATGTTGTTATTATCGTCGAAAAATCGCGAAACGAAAATACGTAGGTAACGCAACGCACCTAACCGTCCGACGACCGACGATACCTGTGCGCGACAGACGAGCGTTTAACGGACGACGGCGGCGAGTATGATATTATGTGTAATGCGTGTGTGGTTGCGGTTCGTGGCGGACGCGGATCACGTGCTCCCACGGCGCGGTCGACTTTGGCGGGGGCGGTGGTCGTGCGGGGGGATAACAATAATCGGCATCGGCGGCGGCGTCGGGCCGGCCCAAATATTATTTACCAAAAAACATTAACAATAATGAGATATATCATAATATATACATGATACATCTATAATAATATAAAATATTATATTATTTAATATTTTATATTATATAATAATATAAAATATTATTATGTGTAAAAAAAATAAAATTTACGTATCGAATTATCGCCGAGTCCGCGGGCCGTTGCACATCCGATAAAACAATGGAATAATGCGATAATGATTATTATTATTTTTGTTGTCGTTGTTATATTACATACACGACGCGTTGTCGCTGAAATCTATATAGGTACACACTACTATATATACACATTATTGTAAGTCGTACGATATTATATTATATTATTATATTTTACGCAATTCACGCGAAAAAATTTATAATATAATACTTAATAAATAATATTATATACACATAATGAGTCGTCTTTTTTACTCGTTTTAAGACGTTATGAATTTATGATATTATAAACATGTAATGCGCCTCGTATACAGTTGTTTATTGTTTTCAGTACGGCGCGTCCGAATGCGTCGTCGACGAGAGAACTCGTCAAAACTATGTTGTCATAATAACAATAAATTGGAACAATTTGTTGTATATTTTTTTGTGGAGAAGGGGGCCAGCGGGGGAATTATAAATATGATATCCGACTTCAGAAACGCGGCGTGGAAATATATAGGTTAACATTTTACTGCAACTGCAGCCTATTTCAACTGTGAAAAATCTATGCTTACCTATAATTTATGAATAATATTTAGTGACGAGTTACGTAAAATGATTACGCTAATAATTTTTTTCTGAGAATCTTTTCTGAAACAAAAAATTATTGTTTTTAACTAATAACCTATATTTCGGAATATGATTTATAATTATGGCATATTGAATTATTGATATATATTATGAACAATTTACAATAATATTATAAAATATGTTAAATGTTTTACATATTTTTTGGGGACCAATTGTGACACAAAGTTAGATAAAAAAAAGTCTTGTAATACCTTCACTCTTTAGACTTTATTATTATTAATATAGGTGTATACTGTGTACTAGAAAAAATATTAAATATAACTTGTCTCTTGGTATCATTTATGGAATTACTCATAGTCATAAGTCATTATTACTCATTAGTCATCATATATTTAGTATGCTTAAAAATTAGTAATAAAATCAAAAAACCCCCTTTTTAAATAACAAATGTACAAAACGCATACTCTTAAAAGTCTCAGTTCAGTCCTCAACACATGTTGTAGCATTCGATTTACAAAATTGAATACATAAAATAATAAACAATTAAGTATTCCAACAGAAAAATGTAGAAAAAAATAGTTTACCTTGAAGATGTGACACAATATTATTATATTCACTGCTCACATCACTGCCAACTAGTACCAAGTACCTACCCAACTATATAATATGCCTGATTTTTTTATAAAATAGCTAAAAGCCATAATATCATATTATGTAAGTTGTAACTTGTAAGTAGTATGTAGTGCAGTTTAGTTTATAACGAATATAATATTTAAGTAACATATTACATATACATAATATTTCTTTCGTCATTCAGTTCGACATTATAACAAATGGAAAATGAAAATAACCTGACTTTAAAATGTTATCTATATAAGTAGGTACCTATACATCCAAACATAATAATTGTAGGTAACACATTGATAATATCATTATTTTCGTCGACCGAGTGAGCCGGAAGGTCTAATCTAATACCTAGGTACCTATATAATAATATAATTTGATATCTTCATTCTTTAATGTGTTGAAAATCTAGATTATAAAAATGTTATAATATAGGTAATAAGAGGTTTTTCCCAGTCTCCCAGTATAGACACGGATAAAGCATATATAATATAGATACTTTAAGTGCATTTTGTTGGTGATCCGCTTATATAGTATATACATAGGTATTAGGTACTATACAGGCAACAGAAAAATATTTAATTCGTCATTTTCAGTTCTATGAGATGAGTCACTATAACTAAAAGCGGCCGATTTTTTTAATTATCTCGAAAATTAATCAGATAAATACCAATTTATTATTTAGATCCTAATATAAGGATTCATCTAACTTTTTAAAAATATATCAACAATATTAATTATTTTAAAATGGCATTAAAGTGACTAATTATTAATATTATCAGTTACGAACAACAAATTGTATACATAATTAATATGACACAGCATTATACGGAATAATCTAACAATACCTAATCAGTTATCATTATTACATTAATAAATTATAATATATGTAAATATGTAAATATATAATATAAGATTGTAGCTATTGCCTACATTTATTAAACATCAATATTTAGATTAAATAAAATATTATAAAATAAATAACATGAATATGCGTATTGCGCTTATAAAATATTTAGACTTTAGAGCAATTGACGTAAATACGTAAGTTAAGGTATAATATACCTATTATACAAAAAAATATATTATTCATAAAAATAAGGATAAATAAATTGATTAAATAGGCATGTAGGTAGATAGGTAGTACTTAATCAAGTACTTAGGAGTGTTAGGACATTATAAATTATGTAGGTATCACTGTGCACCAATATATGTTCAAAGGAAAATAAAATATTTTCTGTGCCACAATCTACGAAAAGGAATGGCAGAAATCAAAGATTTTGCAGACATCCCTCAACAAGTTGCTGCATCGAATCATTATAATATAGATTAAGAGAACATTATGTAGTAATTGTCTAATCCGCTCAACGTTATTCAAGTTTTAACTTAACACTCTTAACTGTATCTACATACTGTAAATAAACTTATATTTTAAATTATGTTATAATAATGATTGTTGGTTGTATTTTATAACATCCTGCAACGTCCAAACTTGCCGAGAATTATCCAAATAAAAATCAAATGTTTTTTTTCCCGTAGTCGCTATACAATTAATAGTGTATAAATAAGACGTACGTTAAAAAACCGTTAACCGAACACTTTCCAGTCAAAATTGGAAAGTTATCATCTGATTATCTGAATTAAAATATTGTGCACTGATTGCAGTGCTCGAGGAATACCTATTTATTATTATGTACAAACTATAGGTATAGTTCAACAGTTGTACGATTTAAATACTTTAGATACAAACATTTAAGAAATAAGAATTAATAGATTTATCGTATAAATATTGTACTCCTAATGGTTATAATAACTAAAATGAAATAGAATAAAATTGCTTAATTTATGACGTATATACCTGAAGTGTCTACCATGATATTCATCATCTGGTATAGTGGTAGCTACCATACAATATATCATAATTATTAAAAAAAATTAATAGTGTTATATTGTGGACAGTCTTTATACATTAGGTACATTATGTGACCTTCTATTACATATTATATGTATTATTATGGGTTTATAATTGTGTTTATTTGAAATTTTTTTACCAATATTTCTAAATAACAATGTGAATACCTGCTGTAATGAATATAAACAAAAATTAATTAATTTTCCATATTCTCTATACCTACCACAGCTGATTTGTATTTTGTATGCGCTATTGTGTTTATTTAAGAATATTAGATATCTACGTTGGCCATGAAAAATGAACGAATAGCTTAGAGTAACTTATTAAACATTTTTACTTCTGAGGAATTTACCGTCTACATTGTAGGTATAGTTCATCTGCAACTCATAACTAAACCCCGGAAGTTCACGAACAAGCACTAAAAACTGATATAGTACATAATATATACCTACTTACGTTAGTACGTTATACAGTAAGTTATGCTATTTACGAACATTTATTGAATGAACCATATTAAATAAACTAAAAGTATATTCCCGTGAAACTTCCATATATATTATTATAATAGTGGCAACAAAAGAAATTCGCTAGATATAATTAAATACATTTGGTTTTAATTTATTTATGGTTCTCAAAAATATTTCGTTAAACTATTTTATTTTTTTGTTTCAACAAATGTTTTGTTTTTACAAGGTTTTTAACAATCGTTAAATTATAAAATGGAAGTTCCGTAAAGTATACATGAAAGTTATAATTTATAATAAATCATTAACCTAACCAATATATTAATATATTATGGATTATTGGGTTAAATAAAATAATTAGTATAATGAATAATAATTAATAAAATAATAATATACGATGTTTCTTCATTCTAGTATTCTACCCTTATTGAAAATTTGAAAATAACCTCATTATACCATAATAATCATTACTATCTAAAGGTTGAATGTTGCTTTATCACTCGTACTTTTCACTGTTTTCAATTATTGTGTGTAAATAGAGAGTGTATGGTTTTACAATGATAAGTTTATTTTTATACTCTATAATAGTATAGTATAATATAGATGAGTCTTTACTGCCATCAGTTCATCGTTGTAAGAGTAAAAGTCCTTCGATCATAATTCATAAACATGAATAAACATAAACAACGTGTTTTCTGGTAGCACATTGTCCATATTGGATACAGTCGGTATACTAACTTTGGTAATAATAATATTATTACCTATATCGAATATTTTTATCATTGATATAATTTAAAATTTTATTGGTAATTTGGTCAACATTAATTAAATCAGGTACACATTAATCACGAATACCTAATGTCTGCGCATTTCTTTCTGTCTTGTGACAGAGATTTTACCCAAATTGGAAAGTGTAAAATGGATAAAAAGTGTGAAGTTCTAATGAACTTACTAACTTAGTAAAACTCATAGTCAACGCAACACCAAACAACCCGTTTACTACTACTTTACTACAGCCCAATCATTTCTATGATTTCAAAAAAGAAGTAGTCAGTCAAGTAGATATGTACATTGTACATCAACGCAAGAAATCTTCAAGTTTAAAAATGTTCTTGACTCAAAATAAAAATCAAGCCAGTGATGCAAACGAAGACTTTCTTCGGCGATCTTGAAGCTTGGAGCGCATGCCAAGTCCTTAAAAAAGATGCGAAAGTCTACACAATAAAAGAAATGGATTTGCTGTCCTTGGTTTGTGAAAGTAAAATGTCAGTTGAAAAAAAAAGGATTTTTGACAAATGCTACTATTGTTCATTTCTAAAAAAATAAAATAAAGATTTTTTTGAAATTGTACACTATATTTTTATTATTTTCAAAACTAATATTATAAAGATGTTCTGAATTTTATTTATTTGGAACGTTTTTACTGATATACTGCAGTGACTTGACACGTTTTAGAACTTTCTGATTTTTGATTTTTTTTTTTTTGTTCATATAAACATTGATTTTATTATATTATAAAATCAATGATATAAAGTAGGAAATGTAACTTATTTTTCACGAGTACCTAGTGATAACGATAAGAAGTATCAACTATTAAAGCCTTTTACGGTTTTTTAAGTAATAGTGAATAACTTAAAATCAACTTTTTGGTACATACTATATTATTGATTTCAAGTCCTCGAATGTGAACAGAAATTTTTAATATGAATACACGATCAAATGAATGTTTCCGTAAAAAAATTGTTTAATGTCTATAAAAACGAATAGATGGCACTACAGCCGCATTACTATTTCCAGAAATAAGAGATGGATATAAACAGCTATGCTTAAAACCTGTTCTTCAGTATGGTCCATCAATTAATAATATACCACTTGACAATTGGATACGTGGTTCCAGAGCTAACCCTTGACAATAATACGTAATTAAGGTAATGATAGAAACAAATTTTTTGGCCCACATCTCAAACCTTTCCAGCTGGAGAAAGTTTCCAGGATAATTAGTAAAATAAGTAACTTCTTTATGCAATAAAAATTCTGTTAAAATCTGCTCTGCAATTTCCATAATTAACGATGGCAATATGGCATACAGACACATATTCTTTTAAAATTTCTAAATTAGGAAAATATAGCATTTATAGTAGTTAGTGTCTAGTGTATACATTCTACAATTCTACATTCATTATTTTTAAATTTCTAATAATTGTATTATTGTATTGTTAATTATCAATGTACCTAACAGACATAAACATTTATAAAAGTTAAGTTCAAACATAACATCTCCTCAAAAGGTCAAAAGCCTATAGGTAGCAATTTTAAAATCAAAAATTTATTTTTAATAGATAAATCAGTTAATTGATTAACAGTAAATGCACCTGTTTAATTAGTTAATATATAATTTAACTTAAAAATTAAATTATTTTATTGAAAATAATATTATGTATAAAAATTTAAAGTTATACTTCAACCTAGTATTTAAATAATAAGTATTCAAACTATTAAATTATATTATTTAAAAAATGGAAAACATCATTGGTTTATTTTTAAAAAAAAGGTGATATTGATGACTGACATCTGAAATGATTTATTAATAGTGACTGAATACCAAATGCAATTGTTTTAAAAATAAATATTAAAAAAAATTGCTCTACTGTATAACCAAAATTCTATACAGAGTTATGTTTTTGAGTGAACGTCATCATTGAATTGATCTGTTGGTTACTATGACACTGAAGTGGACAAATTAAATTTTAATTAAATAACTATTGGCTGTAAAAAAATTCTAATTTGTGTTAGCTTCTATTTCAAAGGATATTTAAAAACATAATATAAAAATTGTAATAATTTTTATTAGTAATTCATTTTTCTATTATGGTAGGTTGAACTTAACTAAATTGTTGACAAAATGATCACATATATATATATATATATAAATGAAGAGAAATATAAACATAAAATATAGTAGTATATTTATATAAGTATATCTCTGTTTTAGTTTGCATTATTTAATGGGCAAATTGCAGCTATGTACTTAACGGATTAAAATACTTCAGAGATGTTCAATCTGCCTACACTAGATTTTATAATATATTTTTTAACATTGATCAAAATTCTCCATAAACTTTCCTTTATTTTTAATTTTTGTAAAAATCGTCAATTAGTTTTTGAATTAATAAGTTACAAAAATAAACAAACGTCATGAATTAATAAAAATTTGAATTACAAAAATTAACAATAACTTGGTCTTTATTTTATATAAATTGATTAGAAAATTAAAGATAAATCTTTTTTTCAATTTTAATTTACTTGATAGGGGTGTCACTGGTATATTCTTATTTGATATCTCAATATTTTGTTAACATGAGTTGGGTCAAAAAAACTTTATGCTTAAAATCTAGGTACTCAACATATTCTAAAAATTTAAAAAAAAAAACTTCATGATATTGGATAAAGCCAAGTTATAGAATAAATTATATTATTAATGATTATAATATTATTAATTTTTAAAAAATTGATATAAATAATAAATTAATCTAAACAATGTAATACATTTTCAAGTTTTTTTGCTATTTTTTTTTTAATAATATTTTTGGAAAAAAATAGTGAAACCACTGAAACCTAATGAAAATTCACTCATGTATAAATTGATTAAATATCACATTTTATAAAACAAAATTTATAAATTAATAGTAATTGTATTATTATGTAAATACATATAATGTTACATTTATATTGTTAAACTTAAGGCAAGAAGTATAACAATAATACATTGTTACAAATTTTTTTTTATATAATATGAATAAATAATAATGATTAACGAGTAAGATTATGACTATAACTTTAAATTTGATTAGTCATTATTTATCATATCAATAATGATGCATTTTATTTTTAAATTAATTCTTACTAATGTTTAGGGAATTAACTCTAAATTACACAACCCTCCCTCTAAGTTCTCAACATGCATAACAATATTTATTATTTTTTATTCATAATAATTTAATGTATTTTCAGATTTGTAAACATTACAACTAATATAAAATAAACCATTTACGTGGGGTATTTTTTTGTAAAAATACACCAATAAAATAACCAATTGCTAGTTTATTTTAAATACCAATAATTTAAAATAAAATCAAGTAGGTACGTAATAAATAGGTAAATTATGTATAAAAATAAGTGCACAAGACGATGTATTTTTTTTTTGTTTTCTAGAATTTATTGTAATGAATAAAAATAATAATATTACATTTAAATCTTAGAATTTTTTGAAACCTTTCTTTGCTCCAGTTCCCTTTGTCACTTTCAGTACGTTAAACCTGACTGTTTTACTAAGGGGTCGGCATTCACCAATTGTGACAATATCTCCAATTTCCACATCACTAATAACATAAATTAATTAATTAATATAATTTTAATAGCAATAAAAACTATTCAATAACATACCGGAAACAGGGTGATAAGTGGACAGACATATTTTTGTGACGTTTTTCAAAACGATTGTATTTACTGATGTAGTGCAAATAATCCCTCCTGATCACAATAGTCCTTTGCATCTTCATTTTACGCACCATACCAGTCAAAATACGTCCTCGGATGGAAACATTACCGGTAAATGGACATTTCTTGTCAATATAAGTTCCATCAATCGCCTTTAAATAAATAAACCATGTAATTAGAATACTTATTATATATATATATATATATTTCATAATTTAAATATAAACCAGTATTTAATATTTATAATTAAGTATATTAACTCTTAACATAAATTCATTTTCTACATGTTATTTATATTTATCATGTAAAAAGTTAAGGTATAGCTTTAAAAACATTTTTAGTAACTATCTAATGATATTAAATTGTAAAATAATTTGTCAATATAATATACAATTCCTGAACTAGCAGTTAATACGATTACATATTCTGAAATATCTTTAAATTTTGATAGGCTTATTATATATCATGTTATAAAGACAATATCTACAAAGAAATGGCAATATTAATTTTTAAAAATCAAATTTGTCTTTTAAAAAAAGTATAATTATGTTTATTTATTTGGCAGTGATCACTATTACAAATTTAATCCACGCACATATGTATAGACAATTTTTATACCTACTATAAATCTAAATGTATCTTTAAAGCAATACCTAAACTTAATATTGATAATATTAAGGTTGGATCAACCAGAGGGGTTCTACTGTATATAAATATAAATATTGAAATTTTACAGAAAAAATAATAATAATAAAACAGGCATTATGTAACTAACTATAAAATAATATAATACAATTAATAAGTCATGGATATATTTTCAATTCATAATAATAATATGCACTTATATAATTGTTAATATTTAACATGGAAAAAAATTAATTTACATGGTTTTCAGTAACACAATTTAAAATCAAAGTAAGTTTACTCATAAGACCGTCGTGTTAGTATCATCATATAATTCTTTAGATTTTAAATTTTAAAAGTATATACTATTAAATCTATATTAAATTTAGAAGACTGTGTTTGATGGAGTCAGTAATGTAGGATAAAAATCAAAATAAGGTTACTTATAAGATTATTGTGTTAATATAAAATCAAATAATTCTTAAGGTTTTAAATTTAAAATGTATCTACTATTTATATTAAAAATAGAAAAGAATTAATTTACATGGTCATCAGTAACACAATTTAAAATCAAAGTAAGTTTACTCATAAGACCGTCGTGTTAGTATCATCATATAGTATTTTAGGTTTTATATTTAAAATGTATTTATTCTTATTTATAATACATTAAATATAAGATTTATTTTGTGCAGTAATCAGTAACACACTTTAAAATCAAAATAATTTTATTCATAAGACCGTCGTGTTAGTATCATCATATAAATCTGAAGGTTTTAAATTTAAAATGTATTTACTATTTTACACAGTTATCAGTAACACAATTTAAAATCAAAGTAAGTCTACTCATAAGACCGTCGTGTTAGTATCATCATGTATTTCTTTAGATTTCAAATTTAAAATGTAATCATTCTTATTTAAATTAGATATAGAGGACTTATTTTGAGCAGATGCCAGTAACACAGTTTAAAATCAAAAAAAGTTTACTCATAAAACCATCTTGTTAATATTATGAAAATTGTTGCTACCTAAATGATTAGTTTTACCTATTGAAAAAATAATAATTTCAAGTTATCAGATAACCATTATAAAATCAAAGTAATTTAACTCATAAGACCGTCGTGTTGTTCTCATCATAATAATTAGTATGTTAGAACGATTTTATAATAAGTAAGCCATATTTTTGTTTTATTTAACCTAGTCAGATAACACATTTTGAAATCAGTCAAATAATCATAAGACCGTCGTGTTAGTATCATCATATAAATCCAAGTTATAACACTAAGCGGAAATACAAATATTTCACTGAACTATCTCAACCAACTTAATAACTATGATCGATCTATACGAAAAAATGTATCGGATATTAATTATACATAAGAGATTTTAAATTTATTCTATTAAGAACAAGTTTTAAGTAAAATGAAACTAATTAAACAATTGTTTGCTATCACTTTAACTATAGGTACTTAAGATTTATTGGTAAATTAAATGTAAATAGACCATACACAAATTGGATATTTTAAAACATTTTATATGCATCACTGTACAATTCATACTAATAGCAAATTACACAATAAAAATTAACTACAAAAATGAATACTGACCTCTCTGGGAGTTTTAAAACCGAGACCAACGCTGCGGTAATGACGGAGAGGCTTCTTCTTCTTGGATTCCTTGCGGTTCAAGAATACAGTGGGTTGTTTTTGAAAAGCTTTTTCGGTCTATAATCAAGAAATATTTAATTTAATTTAAAGCAATACATAATGTAAAGATATTCCATGTGGTCTGAATGTCTGATACACATCAATGAAACAACTTCGAAACAGTATTATAGCATTAAACTAATATTAAATCGACGGATAATTAATAATTATTACCTGATCAGCCATGTTGAGTAGTGTACAATGAAAATAATTTAGAAAATCTAAAAATTTTCTGACACCAGTTCACAAAACAAACGTCAAGAAAATTAAAGGAAAGTGTCCGAAGCTGTTCTAGTCATACATAACCTCAAAATTATGAGCGACAATCGTCGGAACATCGCCGTCTGCCGTCGCGTTTTATCATGGAAGATAAAACGCTCTAAATGTGACCAAATCGAGTTCGCAAAATTTGAATTTGAAATGATAAAGTTTCTATACATTTTATTCTTATAACAGTTATAACATACACGATCAATTAACGTACTATTAAATAAATAACATTAAGTGTATGGATTTTTATAATATGGATTATTATAATTCATTATATATATTCTGCATAATAATTAATCCAAATTGTAAATTGTAATATCATAAAATATTAAAATTTATAGGTACGTATTGAAACATTGAGTACAGCCAGTACAGGTATAAATAATAATAATAAATTACCTACTAAGCATCCAAGTATCATCTAATTACACATCATAAAAAAAAAATACTTTTATTATATTCATATTAGTATTTAACTGTACCTATATACTTTAACAAAGATCATAATGACATTGTTGGTATAAGTATGTAATAATAACATTAATAACTATAAATTTTACGAATTAAGAAACTAGTTAAAGAATATAATAAATATATTGTACCAATTATTAGTAAATAGGTTTATTATAATATATTATACAATAGCAATACCTAGTCAATAATGGGTCATACATTTATTTTTTTATTAAATCATAATATAATAACACAATAATCTTACTTTTTATACTACGAATATTATAATACTATAGATTGCTGCTACAACAATGTATTGTATCAAAAACTAAGGCCTATGCAAAGTCTTGCGGCTCAGGGAACATGGCCCTCTCTGCCCTCGACTCAATTCTGACTTGAGCATTATAGTATCATTATAATTTTTAATTTTAGAATTATTGGTTGTCAAGCAATCAATTTTTTTTTTTAAATCACTTGCATGTAGATACAGACATATATATATATTATATCATGTTAGGTAGTTCTATAATTCCTTAGTGTAAGCTTAAAGCTTTGCAAATAATATGTTGAAAATTTAAAACGTTATTCAGCTGAAAATATTATATTTTATAATAAAATTGGGAATACAAAATAGCGTTAGCATACCAAAACTTCTATGACGATCTATATATCCATTCTGTCTTCATCATCCTCCTGTCGTTAATCGTTATTATATAATATCTAGTGTAACCAAATAATATGATTATTGCCTCAGGGTATCAATAATGATAGTTAGTACCTACGTCATTGTTTGTATTACATATCTATAGTTAGGTATATATCAATATTATATAGGTATGGACTAGGGATGTGTTTATATATATGTAGATTCCTATATAATGTATCATGTATGTAGGTATATCGTATATATATATATTAATATTCCTTATAAGGCTGGAACAATTAAATCAAAATATACATGATTGCTGTGAAATTATCCAGGTTTATAATTAAATGATTAAAACTGTAAAAGCAACATACAATAAGTCAACAAAACATGGAAAAAATCACTTGAACCAAAGTTTTTAACATTAATAAAATACCAACTGCCATACCTACTATAGTTACCTCATTACTTACTACATATAGGTATTGATGTTACCGACTTACCGTCAATGATTTAATTTAGGTATAATAACATAAATGCTGAACATTAGTAATCGATGACGTCAATACCTAAGCTTTAGGCATTATTTATTAACATTAAGTAATTAACAAATAATATATATAAGGCAAGGTTGTAAAATCAAATAAGTATCTATACCTATTTTGCTATTAAACATTTACTACAATGAGTAGGAAATGATCTTAACGTCTGCTATTAATAATTTATTTTAACAAAATATTTAAATATAGTTAGAAATTTAAAACAATGCTACTGCACAAAAATATGGGTCAACTATAATATAGTTAGATAGTAATTGGTTATAGGTACTAATGGTACTATATTATAAATGTCATATAGGTATTGTGCAATTTTCTATAATACGCGAGCATGTGTACAATATAGTGATAAATAATAATATATATATAATATTAAGTTGTAAATTATAATTCATAAATATATCTATAATAGTTTAAGTGGTCACTAGATATCATGTAATATAAATTTTATCTGGGACCAGGTAATACAGCGTTACCTATGTATTATACACAGCGTTCAATCCCAGAAATGTGAATTATATTTATGGCTGAATTTCGTCCGATAATTCATCTATAAATTATAATTAAATGAGAAAATGTTCTTACACGAAACCTATGTAGCAAGTAAAAAACAAATGTCAGTTCCTATACACGTGGAAAAAATAATAGATATAATATGTAAATATATTATGCTCCACACTTTCACAATATCTACATAGATATTTAAACATTAATTATACATACACAGATACACATACAATTTAATAAAAAAAATTAAGAATTAGTATTCATTAAATATGTATTAATTATTATACTCAGAAATAAATAACTTTAAGTTATAAATGTTAAATAATTCTAATTCTAAAGTAAAAACCGGTATTGAGTATACCTATATTTTATGTGTACCTATGTAACTTATATTTTGAATTTTATGAAACCAAATTTGGCTCAAATAAAAACGACAATCAATAAATTAATTTTCGAAACAACGCATCTTTTTTTACTCTATAAATATATATAGGTAAGTACTTACATTATTATCTTATTATCTTATTTCTTATACTCGTTTAGTCGTGGAAGAACTTTCATATCTCATTTGTTGGAATTGACATATGTAATTTTTACCTATTGGTATACGATATACTCAATATATATACTCTCATGCAGACATTTTAATATTCCAGTATTCCACAATGGCTCAATCGAGTTCAATTAAACAGTCAACACTAAAACAGATATAGCTGATACTGGACTTTCTTATTGTTATCTTATTTATGTAATTTTTTAGTAATGAATAATGATTTAAAATAAAAACAACATACCTATACTACATAGGATAAGATAACTATTTCCATAACCATATACAATTAAAACAATTAGTCGACATGTGGTAAATAGTAAATCAATAATCATCAATATAGGTACTCGATAACCAATGTCCAATAGCCATATTTGACAATAATAAAATAAATAAAATGCACAGGCGCGTAGCTAGGAATTACAATTTAAAATCAATTGACAAAATTATGCATATAAAATTAATGTAACTTTACGTATATTTATTATTGTACAAACGCATTACAATTTACATGCAAGTGAATAGATAATGGTTTATGAGAAAAAATTAAAATATTATTATTATTAATAAAAAAAAAATGTAAATCTATGAGTATGCCACTGCTGAGAGGGGGTGTTACTACACCTTTAGTAACCCTCCCCCTCCTAGCTATGGGCTACGCATCTGAAAATGCATGTGTATTTGATTATAGGTATTTAATATATTTATAATTATATAAAAATTACCTATATAACACTAAAGTAGCAGGTATTCAATTATTCAAAATAATTTATATTTTATACCTAGCCTTATATTATAATATTCTCATGTAGTCATGTTATTATACGACCACGGTCTAGGAGGCTGCAACATTTAAATTGTAAGTTATAATATTAGTTATACATAGTAGGTAATTGACTACTTTAATAATAAATATAGGTATACGACTAACCCTGCAGTGGTCGGAAACCTTTTTGGACTCTCGGGCCACATGCCCACACATTCACAAATTGAAAAGTTCGCGAGCCGGACAAAAAAAAAAAATTCTTAAATTATACTTTGAAAAAAAAATATACTGTCTAAAACTTTAAAATAATGAAATGTAAAAAAAAAAAATTGTTCATTCTAAAATTTAAAGCGGGCCGCGTATACAATAGCGGCGCGGCCGCGCGGACTATTATATACCGACCACTGTACTAACTATTATAGGCATTTAGGCATTAATATATTATATTTATGCGTAATATTGTTATTTTTCATAATCGGAATTATCATCTAGTTTTGTCAAAATTTGCTTTCTTTTTAAATTTTACAACTGTTGACAGGTTTAAAAATAAATTACGATAAATAATGATTAAGATTTACTTAACGTATAATGGCAAATGAAAAATAGTAATATCGTACTTATTTGATGAATTACTGTTAGTATGTCTGGTGAAATTCCAAAACAATGTGGAGAGTTGAAAATTGTTGGTATTGCTGCCTCATGAGATATATATAATAAACTCACGTACTTTTTTTAGAGTAATTTATTCTTAAATAATTTTAAAAAAATTTCATTATATCATTTATCAATTATTATTATGAAATTGCAAAAATGTTTTTTAAATGAATCAGAAAACAATTTTTTTTGTCGTATTATAAATTTTATATGATATACACTTATAATTTTTATTCATTTATAAATTATAATATAAAAATTTTAAAATTTACTCCGCGGAAGGATCCGTAAAAAAAGTGTTCGCTGTCCGCGGCGCGCCAGCCAGTTGGTGACCCCTGCTGTATAGAGTGTAAATAGATACTCGATTTCCGATAACGACTTATAGTGACTGTAAAAGGTTATATATAATAATAATAATATAATACTCATGATTATTATTGATGTCCAATATTAATATAATATTATTATAATTTCGCGGGACTTCTGTACAAGCAAAAACAAACCAACGATTGCTGCAAGGTCGTTTGACTTTCTAAAAAATTGTTGACTGTTTGCTTGTGATGTCATATGTATACTTATATTGTTGTTGTGTGCAAAACCCCTTCTCTCGTTTCTGCTTGTTATGATAGTTGTTATACTCTATATGTTATACTGTGCGCCACTGCCACAACTATAATAATGAGTTAATGACTTAATGTCAATAAAATACCTACCTCTTAAAGTTTGAAAGTGGTTGTGGTTATATTTAAACATTTTCATATGTTTAAGCTTAAATACTTTTGAATATATTTTAATATGCATATGAATAATAAATCGAATGATTAGTTTTTGAATTTATGTCTTTATTTATTTTTTATCTTATATTCATAGGTAGCCGTAGGTAACGGTTATTTTGACAAAATTGCAATGCTTGAGGCAGTGCTGGGAATTTAGAACCATGGCATAAAAAATATGTAAAAAAAAAAATTGTTTTTCGCCTGTTGTGTTATTGTTATTGTGCGCAAAACCCCTTCTTCTATCCCTATGATGTATAGACACTATACTTACCTATATACCTCTGCGTTTATACCTAATCTAACCTATAGGTAGTGATTATATAGGTATATGATATACGCACTTGCGTTCAATAATTTATTTACAACAGTTACAACGGATATCTGTTTATCTTATAATGATTTGTTTTATATTTCCATTAATAATAATTAATAAGTCAACATCAAAGTTGGCTTACAGCGATTTCATTATTTGCTACGCCATATTATTAATACCTATCTATATTTTAATAATCATAACTTGTATCTAGTTAGGATTCGTTCGTTGGGCGCATTACATTTTAAAACAGCAGAGTCGTCTAATTAGTAATAACAATATTTTTATTTTGTAAACTCACGCGAATGGCGAATAGGACATTTTGCGAACTGTTGTTGTTGTAGATAATAAGGTGTGAAATCGAAAAAAAAACCCCGCTGGATGATATTATTTCCTTTTTTTAATATTTTTATTCATAGTTTTTCTTCCATGCTACTCGAATAATTCTTATCAGAAATCGTCTTTTGTGTTTTTTTTTTTTTTTCATTAATCATTATTCACTTTACGGGTGCCTAGTAGAATATTTAATTAACCACTACTCAGTACTCGTAGATATATTATAATTTATTAATTGTGTCTGTATCCCGTTTAACAGAACACTTTCCAACCGTATACGACCGTCAATGCCGTTTTATCTAGATGTAATAGACTTGCAGTGACGTCGAGTTCAGCTGAGCAGAGTTGTTTCGTGTATTTGGGATTTGGATCATCATATTACAAAAACAACACTGCACTTGCGTGTTATCATGTATGTAATACGCGCTTAAGTGAGGACGTCTTGTAGTGTCTGGTGGACTTAAAGCTACGACGATTGCGCTACGCAAGATGGGCAGCTGCTTCAGTTGTCAGAGGGGCTCGTCCGGCAAGAAGGACATGACGGGCTCGCCATCCAATGCTGGCAACAGTAAAGACAACATATTGCCAGCCGTGCCTAATGTACCCATACAGAATATGCCACCCCACGACAACATTCGCGAAGTCAGGAACGGACCAATGCCACCAGTCCCTGACCAGGAGCCTTCTAATGCCACAAATGCATCGGCAAAAATATTTGTAGCCCTTTATGATTATGATGCACGCACCGATGAAGACCTAAGCTTCAGGAAAGGAGAGCATTTAGAAATCCTAAATGATACACAAGGAGATTGGTGGCTAGCCAGGAGCAAAGCTACTAAACAAGAAGGTTATATTCCTTCTAATTATGTTGCCAAATTGAAGTCTATAGAGGCTGAGCCGTGGTATTTTGGCAAGATCAAAAGAATTGAAGCCGAAAAAAAATTGCTTTTACCAGAAAATGATCATGGAGCATTTTTAATAAGGGATTCTGAAAGTAGAAGAAATGATTACTCTTTGTCTGGTGAGTACCTAAATTTTATTATATTATTGTTAATAGGTTAACCGACCTATCTATTTACTTAATGACATATATTAAATTAAAAATTATACAATATGTATATACCACAATATCTATGTTGATTACTTCATTAAACAAATTTTATTAGTTTTTGTTAGAATTTATTGGGTATTTTAAAGAAAAATCATACTTAAAATATTGTTATAAGGTATTAAAATTTTTTTTGAAACACTTGAAAATTCTAACATTTGTATCATATCTATTAATATTAACAAATTTAAACATATTTTAGGTACTAATTTATAAGAATTTGATTATGGTTATTTTTATATTAGGTATTCATCAGTGTGTATCATTATCACTATTTTTTTTTTAAATTTTGGATTATATTATGTATGAGGTACCTTATAGGTAAATTATTTACATAATTTATATTTTAGTAATTGTTTTACTTAGTTTTTATTAGTACCTATTATTTAGTATAAAATAAAAACAAAACTATAAAATTCACTGTCTTTTTATATCTAATAGTAAAAAATTCCTAGGTGGCTTAGGTTAGGTCAAGTAAAATTAGATTTAGATCATAAGTTAATATAGTTTAGTACCTTTAACTATAAAAAAATATATTTCTACTTTTTTGAACTATAATTAGATACTTTACTGAATTAACTCTTATAAAAAGAAACCCATATAAAGTACCTATTATTACAATATAAATTATTTAGGTAGTTTCAATTGGAAACTGGCTATTCTCACAAAACTAAGTTCTTATAATTTATCTTTATTTAAAGATATGTGAGTAGTACATTTTTTATAATAAACTAAAATGTATGTATCTAGTGATACACAGTCTTTTTTTTTTTGATATTCATCAATAGGAATGTAATATATTTAAGCCAAATAAGTATTTTTCTTTTGGTCGAATGATAAATTTTGTAGCTTATCATATTATTATTTGTTGATATATTTATAATATGTACATATCTATTATATTCAACACGTAAATAAAAATCATTATGTTTATTTTACAATGTTATTGGTTAATATCACATTATGATTTTATGTTTTGGTAGCTAAATATATTTATTTTTTTATCATATATTTACGGTAAATAATACGGTATTATTTACCTAATAGAATTAAAAACAAGAAACTCTAAGATTCTAAATACTGAAAATATTCTAATATTTATTAGTAATGTAATGAAATACTTTGAAATTGTTTTATTTATCAAATGATTTTTCAAGGGATTTTCTTCTTAAAAATTCTATTATGTACTTTGGTAATAACTAATAAGCTATTAGTAAAACTAGAATTTTTTGTGGGAAGATTATGGGAATCAAGAAATGTATTTCTATTACATTAATTTAATGTTATATGCATTTAAATTTTAAATTCATAATATTAATGTTGACAGTACATATTACTATTATTACCTAAGTTGGCAAAAAAAAATAAATATGAATTTAAATTTTTTAATGTACTTACTGTAGTCTGGATCCAAAGTCTACTCCCTTTGGTTTACCATTGAAATGAGTCCTATATCTTAAAGTTCAAAAATAATTCTATGTAAAATATAAACTTAAACATTTAATATGAATATGATTACATAATAAAATAAATTATCTGAATATTTTTGTATACATATACTTATTTTTCATGTTATATTCATATGTATTATGTATATTTCCTATAGTTCGTGATGGTGATACTGTTAAACATTACCGAATCAGACAACTAGATGAAGGTGGATTTTTCATTGCTCGGCGTACAACCTTTAGAACTCTACAGGAATTAGTAGAGTACTATAGTAAAGACGCTGACGGTTTATGTGTCAATTTACGTAAGCCTTGTGTACAGGTAAGATTTCATTTTTAAATTTAAAAAATATCTATAAAATATGAACTATTTTAGATAAAATACTTACCTTGTTTGGACCACATTATTCATTTTGATGTGTCAAAATCACTTATTTATTTTTTATTTATTTATTGATTACACTTCATAATAAAACATTTTACATTTGATATATTTTATATTTACTATCCGAATACTTCATTTATTTATAAAATATATTGAATATTATAGAATTAAAATAAGTTCATAATATTAATTATGATCGTATAAATCAATAATTTTAATATTTTTAAATTAATACCTATTTCATTTGACTTAATTTTCTAAAATTAAATTATAATGAATAATGAAAATAATGTTAACCACAATTAATTTATATTCCATATTACCTATTGAGTAAATTTAAACATTACATAAATTATATAATAATAATTATTCACTTAAGTCAGTATCTAAAAATAAATCATAGAATGGCATAAATAGATTTTAAGTATAAAAACACAGTAGAACATTGATTATCAGCAGTAATTAAATTGGGACTGAAGAAGGTGTGGATAATCAAATAATAATTCAAAATTTAGAATAAATTAAAATGTTATATTTATACCCATAATCATTATAAATTATTTGTACATTTATAAGTATAATATGATAAAGGACAATTTTGTTTAATACTTAAAATATATATATTTAAAATAAGAATTGTTTGTTAATTGATAAATTTGTTTAAACATTTTGTAGTGTATATAATAAATGATCTACGTTTAATATACACATTACACAGTTTAATATGTTTATGTTGCATACAATTTATACTTTATGAATTGCACCAAAATAGCTAGTTATTCATTAGATAACAAATCATGTTTTGTTTAAATATACAAATATGTCAAATTTTGTTAAAGGTTAAAAAATAAATGTGCATGTTTTTTTTTTTTTTTTTTTATTTTTTTAAGGCTTCGACAACTTAGGTCATTAGCCTGTAGGTTGGTAGGGTTGGTACAGTAGGGTTGAAACAGTAGGGGTGTTACACGTGAGTGTATTTGGCAGAATTTTTAATGGGGCACCCGTAGGTTTCTGCCATGCCCCGGGGTGGGGGGATGGCAGCACTTGTTCTCCGGACACCGTGACTTGCCCGGAGAAAAATGCCACCCAGTGGCCGAGGATCGAACCGGAGCCGGCTGCGCCGCAGCCGACGAATTAAACCGCTCGACCACCCCGTCCCCATGTGCATGTTTATTTTTGATAATTATTAATGGTGGGTTAGAATAAATAATGAGGGACTATAGTAATATAGAATACAAGCATTTTAAACTTAAGAGTTAAGATATTGAAATTAAAATTTTAATGAATTTTATATACAATATTATAATCACTATATTGTATTCATTTTTTAAATAAACTTTTTAGTTTTTATACATATAACTAGCAAACATTCATGATTGAAAATTCCAATTTCATAATATGTATTTACTATAAATCTAGAACTTTGCATAAAAAAATTATTACAACACATTTTCTAATTTTTATTGCTCCAAGAGTAACTTATGAGAATTCTTAAGACATTTAAATTTTTTTTTTAATTATTATAATAATATTTAAATAACTAGTTAAGAAATATTTAAAAAAAGTAAAGTGATTTGTGGAATTGTTTAAACTTAATATTATGTTTATTTTATGATAGGTCGAAAAACCAGTAACTGGAGGTTTGTCACATAGTACAAGAGATCAATGGGAAATTGATAGATCTTCGCTGAAGTTTGTCAGAAAATTAGGACATGGTCAGTTTGGTGAAGTTTGGGAAGGCTTGTGGAATAATACAACACCTGTTGCTATAAAAACATTGAAGACTGGTAAATTAACAATTATTCTTAATATGAAAAGTTATTAAATAAAATTATTTTATTTTTTAATTTAGGTACAATGGATCCCAAAGATTTCTTAGCTGAAGCACAAATTATGAAAAAACTCAGGCATACCAAATTAATTCAATTATATGCTGTTTGCACTATGGAAGAGCCTATTTATATTATTACTGAACTGATGAAAAATGGAAGTTTATTAGACTTTTTACAAGGTATTCTACAACATATTTTTTTAAATTTTTGTTATTTGTGTATTTGATTTATTACCAAATAACATTTAAACTTGTATATAGGTAAAGGACGTGGTTTGAAACTCCAACAGTTAATTGATATGGCAGCTCAAATTGCATCTGGCATGGCATACCTTGAATCTCAAAATTATATTCATCGTGATCTTGCTGCTAGAAATGTCCTTGTTGGAGAGAGTAATATAGTGAAGATAGCAGATTTTGGTCTTGCTCGCCTTATAAAGGTTAAGGTTTTAAAAATTAATTATCATCGTCTAAATTATTAATATTTGTTTTTTTTTTTTTCCAGGAGGATGAGTATGAAGCAAGAGTTGGTGCTAGATTCCCAATTAAATGGACTGCACCAGAAGCTGCTAATTATAGCAAATTTTCTATAAAATCTGATGTATGGTCATTTGGAATTTTACTAACTGAGCTAGTTACCTATGGGCGAATACCTTATCCGGGTAAATATATTAATATACATGCAGTTTTTGAAAAAAAAAAAAATGATTTATTTATAAAAATATTATATTGTACCTTTTTATTGAAATTGCTGGTTAATTTTAGGTATGACCAATGCTGAGGTATTGCATCAAGTTGAGCATGGTTACCGAATGCCTATGCCGCCTAATTGTCCAACGGCGTTGTATGACATTATGTTAGAATGCTGGCATAAAGATGCAATGAAGAGACCAACATTTGAAACACTCCAGTGGAAACTAGAAGATTTCTTCACAATGGAGGGGTCTGAGTATAAAGAAGCATCGGGTTACTGAGATCACGCCCGCCTCTCGGAGTGGCCTATGCAACAGGCCATCGCTCTACGCGGTGCTAATCCTCAAGCAGCCGCCATATATATGCAACACGCATCTGCGGTTTATCACGCACACAGACATCAACTACATCATTTGCACAATATTTATCATTAACACTGCTAGATACATCTTTGACCATCATTACTTTTGGTAAGTCATAAATGTTTATAACTTATCAGTTTCTTTTTTTTTTTTTTTTTTGAAGTTTTTTATGAATGAATTGTTTTTAAACTATTTAGTTGTAGATAATCTTTTAATTTTTTAGATACTGTTATTCTATTCAACATTAGATTGTAAACTACTTAGGTTAAATAATTTTTATATCTGCCAACATGCTTTATCCAATTTGTATTTTTTTTTTCATTTTTATTAATGTTAATAAGTTTTATTTTTTATAACACAGTAAGTAATATTATCTCTGTATGTATAACCATAAACATAGCTCAAAGAAACCTTGTACAAGAAAATTTAATTTAGTGATGTTGTTCCTGAATCAGTTAATTGTGCCCTTCATTGTGTAATATTTTAAAACTGTGATTGTTGTACGGTTCTTGAAAGTCAGAGAACTAGTGTATTATATCTAAGGACAATGCATTTTTTTATAATTTTGGTATATTATATATTATATTTTATTGTAACAGGTGTAATTTTTACCTGCATATAGAATAATATATTGTAAGTTAGTACAATTTGTTAATTTATTGTTCAACTCATATATTATACACTAGTTCTTTGCTTAATAATATCAAAAGTAATATCCATTTGTGATCTGCAATGTCAATTGTTAATCTATTTTTAGTGAAAATTAATATATGTTATATATTTGTTTTGTAGTTATTCTAAAAATTAATTAATACAAATTACATTCAGTATTAATCAAATAATGAGAAATATATTCATTTAAATGTATTTAATAAAATTAATAACTTTCTATGATAATGCATAGTTATTAGTTATTACTTATTACTAATATTTGAATAAGAATAATATTAAATAAAATATTTTATAAATAATTATTATTAGTTTATTTTACTCATTTGATAGTATTTCATATCGGTTTTTGTCTTGTAATTTCCAAGTATTGTACCAATCACAGTTTGTTTTAAATTATCACAATTTTTAAATTGTTCAAAATATTTTTGATAAAATACTTCATAAATTATACATCACAACATTCATTTTCTATTTACTGTTTATATCACAAAATAGTTATTATATAATGTATTCTTTTTTACGCCTTTTTCTTTATTTTTTTACCATATTATATTTTCTACATTTTTTTTATGACTAACAAAAATAATTTTGTTAAGTACAAAACCAAAAATCCAAAAGATGTTCTAAACTACCATAACGAATTAACACAAAACAAACAACAAAAGTGTTCATAATTTCAGAGCGATTTCGAGAGGTTAACGTATTATTCTATAATACTAATAAATAAATAATTAAATAAAAAAAAAAATTGTAAATAAAATTTGTTCTCATCATGCGTTTTTTATACTAGGAAAACATTCAAAAGTTGTTATTTAATGTTTTGTATTTTTGCATGCATTACTAGAATAGAATGTCTTAACATTTAGTAAATCGAACAAAAAATTATTTTTTTTTTCTACCTTTTTTAAATTCTTATATGTTCATTTAATTATTATTATGATTACTATTATTAATTTTATTTGTATTTTCTAGTTCCTTACAATTTATTCATTTACAAACTTGTTAACATGTATATTCCAAAATTTTAATATGTATATGTATATGTTAAAAAAGACATCTTTTTGCAATCTTAATGACAAATTACCTAATTATTATTATCATTGTTTTATGTGTACATAATTTCTAAACTTATTATAAAAAACATATTAGTTTTATATAGACTAAACTATTAATCATTATTATAGGTCATTTTATTAAAATAAAGTTTTACCTATAAATTATGTATTTTTTTTTTATTATCCAACAACGATCTACTACAGCGTTTCTCAAACTGTGAGTTGCAAATCAGTTTTTGGTGGGTCATGAGAATTTTTTTTCAATACCTGTTTAGATTCTAAGGTATTTATGTTATTTTATACTGTATAAATTATAATGTGCTGTTACAACCACAGCAGGAAACAAGCACACACTTTGCATACGTCTCATTGTTAAAAATATATTTTATACAATTATATTATTCATTATAAACCTATAGACTTAATAGTATAAACTATTAAGTTGTAAAACTAATAAACGGATTTACTTATTGATTCAGTAAAGGTGAAACCATGTGGGTTGTGATAGATTTTTAGGGGAGAATTTGGGTCATAGTCCTAAAATGATTGAGAACCATAAAACTAATAAATTATTTTTTTTCAAAAAATATTTTGTTACCTAAATCCTATTTTTAGGTCTGAATTTGAATTTATTTAAAATTTTTAATTTTGTTCATGTTTAATGTTTACTGCTTGGGACATAATAATAAACATTTTTTTTTTTAATGTACCATGTTGAGAATAACATTTATTTATTTTAAAGTTTTTAATTAGGTAGTAGGTACATTTTAGTTCCACCTTTAAACTCCCACATCACGAAAAAGAAGTAAAAATAAAACAAAAATAGAGATGGTTATGATTATTTATATTTTTAAATTATAAATATAATAATCTAATACGACTATATCTATTGGCATAAAAATTAAGTTGAGATATTTAATAAGATAATACCTTCCTAAAAAATTAAACTAGATTTTGCTGTTTTTTTTCGTGGCCCACATAATATTTTATTCCATTAGACTTTTGTTCAATTTTTTTGGATTACACGATTTAAGTTTGACATGATTTCACGTTCCTGATATTGATGATGGTCAATGTAGGGTTGATATTATCATTTATATTACAAAACTTAGCTGGGGAAAAAATGAACAAACCACACCAAAATACCATTTTATATAGTATTATTATATATTATGTAATAACATTTAAAAATTATATTTATTTATACAAAACTGTTTTTAAATTTTTAATCCTGAATAATTATTAAAAATGTTCTCAACGATGAACGAATACTATATATAACAACAAGCGTGTTTTTCTAAAGTACAATACAACCATATTAGCGGTTTTTTTATCATACAATTTTTTTTACGGAATCAATAGTGTTACAATAGTTGGATGGACTGTATAATAATAATAATAATAATAATAATAATAATAATAATAATATGGTCTTATAATATAATATACCTATAGTTATTAAGTTACAGTTACCTATATTATTTATGAACGAATTATTGTAATAAAAATAATAATAATAGTATATACCTATAATAATAACGTTTCAACCACAGGAGAAACTTTTGTATATATTATATGCATCTTTTCATTTAGTATAAGGGAGGTGGGGAGAAAGAAAACATTTTTTCTCTACTTAAATCATTAAAATACTACGTAACGCGGGTATACAGAATGTAGTTACAACGTGAGCTCGCTTTTCTTTAGTATATCTATGACCTGAATTATAATACATACAAAGAGACTAATATTCAATGCATAATAAATTAAAGTAAACAACAGTTGCGAATTGTTATATTTCAAAATTCAAGTATATATTATGTATTAATGTATTTAACACTGTCTACAAAACATTACCGATGCTATTTATTATAGTTATTAATTGTTTACAAATTTAATGGAAAAAATAAATAGTGATACATTTCAATGTACTTATGCGTAAACGTAACGGCTCATGTATTAAGTTTTTAGTTTAATTAACTGTGACCTTTTTTTTTTTTTGGGGGGGGGGACATCCAACTGCCCTACTCGACTTGGGTTTTATTTGATCGAATTTATGTGTGAGCCAGAATTTGATTTTTTTGTACGTAAAACCTATCGTGGACAATATTATGTTACTCTGTAATAATTAGGTAAGTGAAAAATAAAAGACGTAATAAATAATAATAATAATAATAATAATTTGAAATATCAGTAAAATATTAGCCTATTGTAGTACCTCCTACAACGGTTATATTAGTTATGAACGTTGTGTATGGGGTTGTCTGATATTATAGGTTTTCCGAGTAGTTTATATAATTATATGCAGTAAGCCAGTAACGCCCAAATACGTTATAATAATAATAATAATAATAACGGAATATCTATAACCCCAAAGAATCTAAGACAAATTAATTAGAAACTTGCGAGGGCGATCGATGAGGTATGTTGAGTATGGATAGGAAATGTTTCAAGGGAATTCATTCATTTTTACGAATTATTATCATTTTGAGTTGAAAGTTCGAGGTAGGTACCAAAGAGTTTTACTGTACATAACACTTAACTCAGACATTCTATTTATATATAATTATACAAAAATTGTTAAAGATATGTATTCTATTCGTCAATAATACATAATAATATACGTAGTAATAGTATAATAATTGTACAATAATAATAATAATAATAATAATAATAATAATAATATTAATAATAAGTCAGTTTGAGAGAGAGACAAAGAGCTCGACGGAGAGTGATTGATTGATTGAGAGAGAGAGAGAGAGAGTGAGAGAGAGAGAGAGAGAGAGAGAGAGAGAGAAAGAGAAAGAGAGAGAGTAGAGTTGTACACAGTTTTTACGCGTAAATCATTACACTCTACTAAAATATTTACGTTATTTAATACAAGCGGGGGAATAATATTATAGATATAATAATTATTATTATAGATGCTAAATAAAAGTTATATACTTAAGAAATAGGCAGTCTCATAGAAAATCACTAATCAATATCTAAAGACTAGACATACAATAAAACATAATAATATACACACAATTACACAAATTTAGATATTAATATAATATCATATTTGGACGATTTTGATTTTACATTTTCTAGAAAAAAAAAAACGATACAAAATCAGATATTCGCGTAATTATAATATTTTATTATAAAGATTATTATTTTCTATACATTTTACAGTGTGAGATACATTTACCAGGCTACACTAATTTTTCAAGTGATTTTTTGTGTTTTCGAAAAAAAAAATGTTTTTATAATAGTCTGAACTTTTTCAGTATTTTTATTAAAAGTATTTTGAATAATATTAAAAAATCAAAAACACAAAAATTGTTTTTAACTAAAAAAACTAGCGTTGCCTTTAAAATGCATCACTCTCTATATAATATATTTAGATACATATGAAGGCGATAGGTATCTAAAAATTTGACTTTATCACAGATTCGACGTAGCATATAATAATATTATAATATTAATCAATACTTTCACTAGGAAGGTACATCGTAATAAAGAAATTGACTATTATATTATATTCTATAATCGAAAATAAACGTCCAATAACACAATAACATATTTTATTGTTATATTATCACTACCTAATACCTAGAATGTCATTATTATAAAAATTAAATTGTTCGCACGCGGTAGAGGTATCTCCTGCCAGTGATCGCGATTTGCAGGGTACATATTATTATAAGTAGTTTGAATCATCGGGCCAGACAAAATTAAATGAATTAAAAAAAAAAGCGCCCCCACTAAACCGTTTTATGAATTACCTATGTCTATTTCGTCGGCTGTAAACGGTTTTACGTTAATACACGGCTTAAATCGATGTTGTGATACCTATAATACTATTTGGACGCTGGAATCCATTTGATTTGTATTTCAAGTGTGATTGTTTTGACGGACTCGCGTATACTTGTTATGTAGGTACCTAATGACTATTATACCTACCTATAATGAGTTTTGAATCGATTACCATACATTGAATGTTGATGTTTTATTAGAAATTATATTCGTATGCTTTTGTGTTCGATAACAATCTAGAAAAACAACACTGGCGGTGTATGGTTATTAGAATGACATGCACGTATTAATCTATGTATTAAATATGAATATTCACATATTATTATTATTTTGCTCTATTAGATTTACAATTATATACAGTTACAAATTGCATAGTTACATTATTGAATTTCTATTTGAAACGACTAATTTTATCTATAGTTATAATTTTATAATTTATAATATTAAGTATTAACAAATATAAAATAAATATATAATATGTTACTTTAAAAATATATATTTATATACATGTATTGTGTTTACGTTGTTCACGTTATTTTATATCATAAGTAAAACCAAACGAGTTAATTAAATACATTTTTATAGAAATAATTTACAAACTTGAGTTTTTGAATTTTAGGACATTGTGTTGTGTTAATTTCGAAATCGTTTCATGACATAGTGTTATTATTTTTTTACATATTACATATTATCAAGTAACAACAAACAGACAAACGGGTTCCTTTAAGTAATACGAATTTTAGTTTTATACTTTGATTTTATTAAATGTTATAGGATATCAAGAAATTTATTCAGAAAAGTTTTGAATTATTAAACAACGCAGTTAAATCGCTAGAACTAAGTAATAGTTTTTAGACAATCACGACCCAAAGAAATCACGTATTTTTATTGGTAAATTATTTTGTAATTGTATTTCGTAATTAACGGATTGTATTTTTGAAATTATTAATTAAAATAATTTAATTTGTTAGTTCTATCAATGAATTACTACATTAATATAATAATAGTTGATTTTTTAAAAATTGCATTAAAATTATTTATAAAAAGATTAATATCAATAATAAACATAAAAGAATGCTTGACGCTAATTTTGAACACCTTAATTTTTCACACATTTGTCGCTAAGACAATACAACATAACAAAGTTAATATTTCTTCAAGTCCTTGAAAGAATTAAACAGTTGTTATCTATCTAATTGTCTAGAATTGTTATGGGTATATATATTTCATAAAACGACTTATCTAAAAATTGATTTGGTAATGTTTTTTTTCTAATAGCTAATGATTATCATAGTATGAAGTAAAGAAAATAGTTTCAGAGAATCAATTATATTTTTGAAATAATAACTTTACCTACTCTTTTTTGTTCGTTTATCTTTACCGAGGTTTATGATAATTATTAAATTATTTAATGTTTAAAAACACCCATAGAAATAAAATTCATCAGGAAACACTTAAAATTACGATTAATAATATTACAATAAATTACGCGTTTTGGCGAAGTACAAACTAATCAAATTATTTTTGACATGTCTGACGGTACATTTATTTCATAAAATTTGTATCGACTCCGCTGGCTATATTTTATTATGTTTAATCAAATGTCCCATGTATTGACTCCATTGGTTATTGATTCCACCGAGTCTTAAAAGAAATATACGTATATAATATATCAATATTTAAAATAATTTTAGGATAGGTATAAAAGTGATGGCAATATGGATCGTTGAATAACGTATCTATACCAAACTATACCATATAAATCATTATTTTGAATATTTTTAACATGAATTAAATACTAATTATATTCTAAATTAATTGTATAATGTTCCTATATCATATTCATCATGATTTAAATTATATATTATACTAATATATAATAATAAAAATTAATCATTTTAATATAAAAATTCAGTAAAATACGTTAAATTCAGTCTAAGTATGGCTGATTTACTGATTTTTACAATTTTTTTTATATATAAATTCAAGACTATGGAGTCGATACATACATTTTTCCAAAACAAAATGTTTTGGCGGAATCCATAAATCCCCTTACATAGTCATAAATAATACTTGTTATCACAATATAGGATGATCGGATTATAATAAATAGCTGCAGGTATTGGTAGTATATTTATTATTCGAGCACGAATTCGAGGATTAAAACCGAAACATTTTAGGTCGATAAAAATATTATAAATTATAATATATTGGAAAATATTATAATATATATTTATAACTTATTCGTGACGACGAGAAACTATCAGAACAGGTGTGAAATACAATATGTATACCTACGCGTTGTTGGATTACGTATTATAGACACGTCCCTCAAACGCGAGCAGTACTCGACGGACTAGCGCGTGGTGGTAACTTTCGATAAACAAACGCCTTGTAAAAATCACGTTTCACAGGCACCAACTACCAGAAATTTCTTATGTACATAATTTGTGCAAAATAAAATCGTTTTGGGTAAAAAATAAATTAAACAGCATAAAAAAGGTTACATATAGATTTTAGGTGAAACTTAAAGTATACTTTTATATATTTTGTAATATGTTTTAATTCGGATCTTCTAGTTTTGTCAAAATTATAGTTATCTCGAAGACCACCTTTATTTACGATTCATATAACTTAAAGGATTGACCGATTGACGGGTTATACATCTTCGTCGCGGCCTTGTTCGTATATAACTTTTGGGTAGTGTAATATATTTTTTTAATTTACGCAAAAGTCATTATTTTTTGATAGTACGATAATTCGATTTTCCTTTGATTTTCTGTATTATAATATTTTGCTATAATTCATTTTTAATTTACCGCATTATATTCAATGACGTTAAAAATAGGTAGGTACCCACAAGTAGTCTAATAAGTATTCGACGCAATTAACAACACCCGACCATAGACAGATGTATGCCATTATTGTGTTTAATAATATAAGTGATTCCGAAATCACTATTGACAATAAGTGATGTTAGCTATTCTCTGTAGCGGGCACATTTTTTGGTGACCAATGTATATGGCCCTGAGAGCTCTGCATACACGCGATAAAATTGCAAAAATGATGATAATCTACACAGGGAGATGCGAATTTCGTAATAATTAAAATAATATTAATGACGACGACGACGATGATAACGTTAACGAGGACAACGATGATAACAATAATAGTAATAATAATAATAATAATAATAATAATAACAGTATCATTATATCGATAGTGTCAGCCGGGGGCTGCTCAGGTCTTTCTTTTGACGTTCGCCTCGATCCGCACGTCAAGCGTGTTGACCGGACCAGCAGCGGCGGTCGCACCGGACGAGGTCGGGTCTTCAGGCCGCCTAACCAGTGGGAAACGAGACCGCAACAGTGGCACGTCGACGGCGCACTCCTCGGGTATGGCCAGTGTGACGTACGACCGGGACAGCGACGGCGGCGGAGTCGGCGGCGGAGGAGCCAGCGCGTTTGGATTGGGCGTCGCTGGTACGGTCAGCAGCGTTGCGGCGGCAGCATTGTTGGTCTTGGCCGCGGCCACCGGATCTCCGCGGTTCGAGTGTCTACTTCCGCTTCCGGTTGCTTGACTGCCGGCGATCGCTTCCGAGACGCACCTCGCCTGCAGCTTCACCTGGTTCGCTGATGACTGCCAGTCCGTGAACTGTTGCAGTTGATGCAGCGGTTGCAGTTGTTGCTTCTGCTGTTGACCGGCGGCGTCCAGTTGGTCCGTCGCCGGCCGCTGCGAACCGGAACTCCGGACGCTGTCTCTACGAGTGACCTACGTGTGAAAGAAAAACAATTGGTTATTGTTTTGTGGGGCGGACGTGAAATTTTTAGATCGCGTTACATCATTCCGTGGTTGTGCGCTCAAGGACATCTTCCGATTCCTGGATTCGAAATGAGGAATCATAAAAGTTGGCATAAGTGCCGGAGGAACGAGCATGTTTGACTCCTGGACGGTCTGACGTCTCCTTTGTGATGGCACGATGGTAGGTTCCGCCATCCTACCACTCCAAGAGTTAAATGAAAACCGTCGTCCTTGACCTGTTAATAAACACAATACATATAGGTAGTATGATATAACAGAATTTGATAAAAACAAAAAAAAACTGAAAAAAAACAATTTATATTACGTAAGTGAATAAACCCTTCGCACCGCTAAACAATAAACACGGAATGCGTATTTTTCATTCCCTGCTGTATAACATTAGAATATATTTTGTTGATTTACTTTGGTATAGAGGTGAAGGCGGCAAACTTTTAAAGGTAAAGTCGGCGGGTAGCGAAAACTCTTTGCATAAAGGATTTTGAATCGAGTACTCGTGGTCTAAGGCCATTTGAACCAATTGTTCTTCTTCCTCTGCAGCCATTTCTCTCTCCAATTGATCTTCCATATCCATTTCGTCTTCCATCTACGGATAATGAAAAATAAATATAATTTTTCATTTTAGGAACTTAGATTTGTTCTTTATCTCGTATGAGATACTTAAGATATTAAAATGTCATATTAAATTACTAACTATAAATTCGAACTTAGTTCTGAATAATGTTTTAAAACCTGAGGATTTAAACTTAATGTATTAATCGGCGTAACATATAGGCAAAATAGCTACACTACTGCGTTGAAAAACATATAATTAAAAAAAAAAAAATGGTACAGCCATTCAATTAACTTTAGGGTTTTAATTCTCTTCACGTACCTATATTGTTATGACTACGAAGGAAATATTAAAGGATTTTAATTTTGCAGGATATTGAACAATTCAATACATAATTTACGATACCACACATCCAAGTATGGTTCATATCATCGTTTTTTTAAGTGCTAAATAATTGAAAAAAAAAATAATTGATTTGTGAATGGTGCAAACCAGAGCATTATATACGCACTTAAAATATTTATAAAAAAAGATGGAGCTTAATAAAAAATAAAAATAATTTTTTTCTGTTATAATATATAAATCCATTACCCTTATGATTTTCTGAAACATTTATAAACCCAGCGCACAATGCCAAATAATGTAATACGTTCTGTACATTTTTAAGGTTTGAATAATAAAAAAAAAAATGTAAGCAAAACAAGTATTTTTAATTATAATAGAAAAGCTATTTTTGATTAAGCGATTACAGTTTTAGAATCACAATCTGAGTTGTCTCTTACGCGCTGTATGACATTGTGTTGATGTATAACCACTACCACACCATTAATAACAATGTTGCGTGTGTGTCAGACTCGGGATACTAACGGAAGTGCGTGGTGTTTCTTCTTACGGGTAGAACTAAGTACACGCAAGGAATTTTCGATTCCTATAGAATTTCTGAAATAATAATTTCTAACGCTTGGCTAAACCATTTACTTTGTATTGCTATGCATTACGCATTATTATTATTATTGCAATATTATGAAATAACTAATAAGTAATAACTGTTTCACACTTATTATCTACGGAAACTGTTCGATGATAAAATATGACTGAACAAAGTAAAAGAATACAACGTTTTTTCCGTGGAACAAATCAAATTCAATTTATTTGGTGGTTTTGCGATGAATTTCTCATAATAATAATATGTTTCATAGGTATAACTTTGAAGAAGGCATTTTAAGAATTTATTTGCGTTCGTTTTATTTGAATACTATTGTGTTATACACTTTGCGTGTATTTATTGATGAAACGAACATTTTACACGGGTACCTATATATTTTTTTACGAATCGAAAATTTTATTCTTTTGGCGTTTATATTGTTACTATTGCAATATTTGTTATTTGAACTGAATACCCGTGCAGTAACATTATTGTAATATATTTTATATCATTTCTCGGCTACGTGGGATGTACGCGGATAAACGATTTTACGGAGATTATATTTAAGGCTCGGTATCCCGCATACAAATTGAAATAGCTGTAATTCTAATTTTATTAGCTCGAGAGTTTTATCTGAACTGCGTTATTATACACATATACACATTTAGAACGAAAATATTATATTGTGGCTTAAAATATAGTTAAAAGTTTATCACGACAGAATACAATATATTATATCTGTACATTTTAATGATGGTAAAAAGTTGTAATGAATAATCGATAAATATAATATGATTTATTTATAACATAATCGATTAATTGATGGTCCACGTATTCCTCAGAGATTAGAGTTTTGTTTTTAACGCATAAATTTTATTTAAACTAATTTGAATTATTCGTATATTATGTTCTTTGTGGTTTTATATTCTAAAGGGATCCGAGTAAAATATAAAAACCGTTTAGATGATTTTGTCATCGTTGCATAGTAGACAATAACTTTGACCGGCATCGTTATTTTTCATTTAAATTTCTTCTGCTGTTTTTGCGGAACTTTTGAGCATACCTACGAGCAAAAATAAGTTGGCGGCTCGGCATTCTGAATGAAAAACGCAAATGACAACAATAATAAGTCATAATAACGGTTGACATATTTGTTAATTTACAAGAAGCAAACGATATTAATTTAGAACAAGGAGCGATGATAAATATAATGTTTAAATAATATAAATAATCGAGTGTTGGTATAAAATAATATTAATAACAAAATGTAATGAATATATATTATAATATAACAAGAATGTGTCGGATCTTCCATTTATATAATTATATTAGGTTCCCAAGTTGATCATAGTTTTTAATATATTCTCATATTCTTCAAATTATATAAAAATATTTTTTCTTTTTAAAAACAGAAAAATTGATAACGAGTGTAGCACTAAAGCCAGTTAAAAATTAATTATCGTAATTTATATTATATATATTAGTATATTATGTCAGCCATTTTATTTAGCAATAGATATTATGGCTATATATATTACATATTATAAAATAGTATTGGTACATATTAATAAATTATACACTGTAAACCGTAATTTATACATAGTATTGTATAATTTATAATACGTAGTCAATAGACGATTAGAGTGTGAGGCCTTTGTGGGCAACTCACAAGGTTGACGAATATAGAGTACCAAACGATTAGTACAGTGTCAAGAGAAATAGTAGCTATATAACTATAAACTTGATTAAAAGTTAGTTGTATCCGATCAGATTTATCGAGAAGTACGCTAAAATAAAACCTATATTTACATGTAATATACTTTGGGAAATATAATGCAAAGTTCATTATTTATTTTCATTAAATTGTATTAAATTGAAAATATTTTTATAAAACTTTATGTTTACTTATTTTGCAACCAATTATTAGAAGAATTCTTTCTCGATTTTAAGTACAATATATTAAGTATACATTTTAAATATACGACACCATTTAATAATAATTAACTTAGTTTTCTTCTTCATCTATTTATTTTTTCAGCCGAATAAATTATATAATTTAATAATTATTATTACTACATGTACTTATTGTACCCATTAAAAATATATATATATATTTTTAATTTTAAATAATTGTGTTATAATTAAACTAAAGTTTCTATCTCAGGTTTATAGACTTTTAGGAATTTACAGTAGCTATAAGCACACAATTTTGTGTTTATAAGCATACAAAATAAATAATGACTATGATAAGTAAAATGTAAATAATTACATACAATTACAAATATGTATATATTATATAAACCATGGGCATCATAATATAATTTGACTAGGCCGTTTAAATAGACAACACGCGATTTGAACCCTTATTTATTTATTTTGACATGAGCAAATTTTATTAACAGAGTATTTGTATCTCGAGCAGTTTGTTGTGAAAGAAAATAAAGAACATGCAAGGATATAGGCAGGTTCAGGATTGATTTTGAGGACCTGCTAGAAATTAGTGTACATAATAGAATTAGGAAGTCAAAAATGTATCTTTTCGGGTACTAAAGAAAAAAGATGAACATTTGCATAGTTAAGACACCGCGTTTCACGATATGACGTATGACCTGTATGTACCTGTTTGTGAGACTCTTCGAGATGTTTCATGAGAACAGCGACCACTACGTTGACCAACACGAACTGCGCCATCAGCACAAATATAACGAAGAACATGGGCGCTATGCCGTCAGCCACGCAACAGTTTTTCACGCAGTCCGCCGCGTTATCGCAGTCCTCGCGGAGTGCATCCTTCATGATGCCGTTCCAATTGTCACCAGTGGCCACCCGGAACAGCGTTAGGAATGCCATGCCGAAGTTTCCGAAGTGAGCGTGTTCGCCCAGGCCTTGGCACGTGTGCTCGTCGCTGCACTCTGTGTATAAAATGTTTGACATACGTCGGTGATAACATTTTAATATACAAACATTAATAATAATAATATGTTTACGATAAAGACTTGGAACCTAATGCACTAAAACGTTTTTGAAGTATGTAATTAAATAAAAGTCATCGATTACATATATTTATTTTATAAATTAAAAAAAACAGTTAACTATGATTTTGAATTGTCGAATGGATGATTAAAAATTTTTTTATGAAATAAGTACATATATTTTATGCAATAATAACTTTTTTAAAATGTCTAAAATGTTAAATGTTTTAAAATCACGTTAATTTATTTCGATTAACAATTTCATTTTTCTTATGAATTATCAAAATCGATAATAATTTTTTTAAATAGAAAATTAAAATAGATTAACCTTTATAATAGCACTAATTGAAAAATCTCATTAACCAAAATACATGAAAATATAAATAAAACATATTTAATTTTAAAATCTAGACATTACGTGTGAATTTTGATAGTTTTGCGTTTGTATTAGTTTTCTTAAAGATATTTATTTTTTAAGCAAATATGTGAATGTTTAAATTTTAAACTAGTCAAACCTTGTTTATACTCTTCTCCCACTAGGTAATCAATAATCATTATATTCAATAATTACTTAATGCGCTTACCGAGTCTTCCAAATAATTCCACACCCAATGCAGCGAATATGAAGAACAATAGAAAAAACAAAAGTCCTAAATTTCCCACTTGTGGTAATGCTTGCATCACAGTATCTAAAAGAGCTCTTATTCCTTTAGCCATTTTCAGTAACTTTAAAACTGAAAAAAAATTCATAACAATTGTTATTATTGTATTATACTTAAATAATATTATAATAGTATGTCCGTTGTATGTGCAACAAAATAATATGATAATAATTTTCTTTGTGTGCATATTTTATGGCATCATGAACCATATTTATGATAATATATTATCAAAATAATATTATGATTATCTTAAAATTTAGAAAAATATCTTATGTAGGTAATTCAAATTTTTAAAGAAAATTGGATTTTTTTAACGATAAAATTATCATTTTTAATTCTTCCGATTAAGTTATATTTTTATAAAAAGTAAATGTATATTTATTATTAGGTTATTTTTATTAAATGAAATGTGTTATACGATATTTTGGTCTACTAAAAAGCGCAGTTATTGTTATTTTAAATATGTACTAATGTTTGTAGATTTAAATATAAGCCGTCCAAATAAACTAGACCAAGTTAAATAAATGACCTAAGTTATACATAACGTAAACCCCAAAAGATTTATATTGTCGAAAATCGGGGAAAAATATTAAAATATTCGTATTTCCCGAACAAATAAATCTATTCGTTTAAATTTTGTCGTTGCTTGAAATAATTCAGGTACATAGTGCTCATGATACGTATATGCGGCTACTGGCGCTACTACTGGTACCTTTTTTGTGATTTATGAATGTTTACTGTTTAAGTAGGAAAATCCGATTTTCGTTTAATTACCAAAGTTGTTGCACGTAATAGTTATTAATAGGTGCTTAAGTTATAACAAAATGCGTTAACGATGTTTATTTTCATAACGAAAACACACGCTCATATTATTGGCGTATTACCTATACTAAGACGTTTCTCTATACATAGTGAATACAAACATACACCGCACATACAATACGATATTGCGGTCGTATGTATACAGTCAAGCGTAGCGTTATTGCACTAATTGGCTATATTAAGGTACGCAAACACAGTCGACACACGACCGAAGATTATTGGCTTATATATTATTATGTGGATGTGTAGACGATACGTAAAGTATCCGCGGGGTAGGTTGGAGTACGCCCAAAAATTAAAATTAAATTATACTAAATAGCTTCCGAATAGCCATGTACTGCAGTATAAAATATATAAGGCAATTCTTTTATCACTAATTTTATACTACAACAGTAATGTCTGTGTGAATTATTATTTATTGGATTTTAATAGTCATTACAGTATAACATTTTTCAAAACTAAATTATATTTTTTTCTTTTTTTATCGTTATTGATTTTTTTTTTAAACAAATAAAATAGTGTACTAAAATATACAAATTCACTCCATTTATCAAAAATTAAAATATTAATAGTTTAAATGTTCAGTAGCTAATTAGTGAAAAAAGACAGATTTATTTGTATACCAACCTATATTATATTACACATATTGTATATTTTATATAGTGTATATATTATGTTTATTGTTTAAATATATTGGTTTCTATTTAAACATAATTTATACACACCCCTAGCGATCCTCATCACTCTCATCACTCGGATGATGGTCGGATTAATCGGTATGATTTTAGATTCTAATTCTTCCAACGTGATACCCACTATGGACAATATGACGATGCCAATGTCCAATATATTCCATCTAAAATAAATAAATAATGATTATATATTATGACGTTGTATCAATATAAAATTATGATGTAAAAGCGTATAGGGTGAGATTAAAATCAAAGTCCTTCCTCCTCTCCTTATCCACCTTTTGTGAGGCTGTACAATGTGTACGTATACGTACTTGTCCTTCACGTAGAGCTGAAGTCCCAGTGCCAACATTTTCATCACGCACTCTAGTATGAACACGGCGGTGAAAAAATAATTGAATATTTTCAACGCGTATGTTAACGCCTGTAAAAAAAAATGGGGTGAATACTCGTGGGGGTTTTTTCAAGTACATATTTACAAATATATAGTTTGAACGAAAAACAAAAAGAACAAAAAAAAAAAAAAATACGGGTCGATACCATTTAAGTACATGTGGAATGTATGCATCACATATAAATAAATATATATATATATTATATACGTATAATAAAATGTATACAGCAAGAGAAAAACTCTTTTGGAAGATTTTTCCAAATATTATCCATAGTTGTTGTGTCTATAAAAACTTACTTTAGGCATCATGTAAAATTCTAGTGCCATCGTGACCACATTAAGACCAATAACAGCAGCGATGGCCAAATCGAAATACTTAGACGTGACTACGCTGTGCACCAATAGCCTGGCGCTGCTGTAATCTCTATAATATGGCGGTTCGTGCATTTCTATAAAGAAACAGCGTAAGTTTTCAATTTATTGTTTTGATTGTTTATTTTTTGCTTGTCGTAGTATTTTTCAGAAACTCACTTCTCCGCTTTTTTTCCATTTGCTTTGCCCGTTTGGCCAATCGCCGGACTCGTTCTTCTTTTTCTTGTTCTTCCCGGCACCGGTGAAAGTTTTCCACCACCACGCCAACAAACATGTTAAGCACGAAAAACCCAACTAGCAGTATGAACGATATGAAATACAAAAGTCGCCATTCCGAATAGTTTTCAATCGGCTGAGTGAAAAAATAGCGAAAAACCCCCAAAAGTAATAATAAATACATAATACGATTAATAGTTAGTTGTGTGCTAATTAACATGCATTTTAATGACAACTTCTATAAAAAGATATTTTGTTTCACATACTTGTTGATCAACTCCCACAGCGTCCAGACCCGTGTACATGATGTTTACCCAACCGTCTCTGGACGACAGCACGAATAAAGACATCAACGCCTTGCCTAGATCGTCGAAATTATATTTTTGATTGACCCACGTGTTTTTCTTGTCAGCTAGGCATTCCTTTTTATCACGCACGTGTTTGATATTAGGGCCTTCACAGTGAAAAAAGGTTCCTTTGAAAAGCTATGCAAAACATACAACGATCAATTTGTTTTCCGAAACTAATGAATTTTATTTTTAGATTGAAAATGGCTGTCACGTCAATAGATAATATAATAGTATTAAGTTTATACTATATGGTGTATTTTAGTTAAATAGTAACGCGGAATATTTCAATCAGGCGGTTTTGAATTGAAACAGGAAGTTTTGATCAAGATAAAAGATACTAAATTATAAATTCTGGTCCAAGTTTCAAAATTATTTCTCTTTTAGTATGCGCATTTGCAATGGAACCTAATATATTATTTTAAATGGCAACACATATTATATTATAAAATTCAAATAGCGGTATTTTTTCAAACAACTTTGACGAGTAAACTTTTTTTTTATCTCAACAATTCACTGGCTTACAACAATTTAAAGTTTAAATAAATACTAGTTTTCCTTTATTTAAAAAAAATTAAAAAACATTTTATAGTAGGTTGTCAGTTGATAGCTATTATTTAATTTTATGTGCTTTTATCAAGGGACGCTTTTATTTTGCTATTTTGTATTATTTAGTAATATTTGTTTGACATAAACCAGTTAAATTTCTTTGCACTACAAAACCATTCAATAGGGAACTTTAAATTTCAGTAAGTTAGCCAATTGACGAAATCAAAAAAGTGTATTCATCAACGTTGGTTGAAAAATAAGACTATCTTATATAAGTTATTTATAATAATAAATATTTAAAAAAATAATAATAATAAAAGTTTTATTGTGCATGCGTACACCCAAAGAGTTTTTAATTATTGAAAATTGGTTCAAAATGTCTTTCTTGATATCTATTAGTTTAATCCATAGTAATCAGGGTGAAATATTTTGTTATTAATATTTAACTGAAACATACTGTATATCAGGTACTCCATGTGTGTATTACATTATAGCTGACCTCAATAACACAATTCGATCACTTAATATCAAGGGTATGCGCCGATAAGCAACAATATAAAAATCAGCGATACGCCAATTATTTTAATTAATTATAAAATTCATTATGTACCATGCACTTGATTAAATCATACATTTCGTTAATGAATTGTTCATTCCATTGAGGCATCATATGACCATAAAATAATTTAAGAGTGTATGTTATAAATATATATTTATAATAATGTATATCGAATATTTATGTTGTATAAAATATATTTATATTATATTAAGTACTATGTAATTTAATTAAAATGCCAATTCTATACTGGTAAAAATTTAATAGCTTATATAGGTTATAATTTATAATTTATATTTTTTTTAACATTTCCCATGTGCTACGCTGATCGATAAATAAACAAATATTCATATTTTATTATTAAGAACGTAAATTTTAATTTTGGAAACTCTTTTTTGAAAGTGAGTTTTAAAATAAGAAATTAGTGAAAAATAAAAACTATTTAAGTTTATTTAAGATTCTGAGAAACTTGATGAATATATTGGTTTTACAATTATGTGTAAATTTCTTTGGTACTTTAATGTGAGGAGGGGGGTGGGGAAAAGTCTATTATTTATAACTGTTAATGAAATAGGAGCTTTAATATATTTATAGTTTTAATGATGTTAATACGACGTATTAGTTGGAAGCGAGATTTTAATTTATGTAACTCAACGTAACGGACGATAGCGTTTTGTTTTTTAGCCCAATGAACGATTGAAATAAAACGTCGAAGATTTTTTCAATAAAGATATGCCATTTAATAATATTACATACAAACATAAACGATATATATTTAAAAAAATTGCATTTTTAATTTATATCTACTAAGTTTATTCCGATTTTTTGTATACAAAATTATTATTTGAACTGGTTAAGTCTTAAGAGAACATAAGTAATTATGCTGTAAAAATTAAATCAAACCGTAAACTTTATCGATAATATTATTTTAGTTGATGTTTCGCTGACCGACTTTGGTCTTGCTATGTACCTGATTATTAATTAATGCATTTTATACAGTTAACATACTAGGTAGGTGCCTATTATATTATTACATTATGACGCACGAATTTTCGCGAGTGTATAACACTCCATTAGCTTTTGACTCGTGCCTAAGCGGCGGTGTACACAGAACTATTAACACATAACTACAAGCAAACTATAATATTATATTGTAACACGGAGTGTAACGTGAGAATACTTAACGTCAGATTTGATTTAATGGGTACAAACTAAATGCTAATTGAAACGGCTACGGAGTTACATCAGAATATACCATGCCGTCAAGTTATGTACTTACGCAAATATGTTTACTAATTTAGTATGAGCTAATGTTTACCAGTGGATATACCTTCGAATTAGTATTGGTTACTAAATACAAATTTAAATCGAAATTCACACGAGTTGTTTAATTTTGTGTACTTAGGATGATAATAGATTTATGAAAATAGGTTCGGAAGTTATGAAGTGAACGATGGTTTGAAAATCTTAGTAATTATTAATATATCAATGTTATATTATAATTTTTGAAAATTATCTGAGTTAGTGGCGCTGATCCCTATATCTATCTATTGCATATTTGGATGTGTGAGTTTATGTAGGTAGACAGATTAGAATAGATGTTTTAAATATTACACAAAAATGTTTATAGTATATTTGGTATGTGCACGTGTAGTAGGTGGTGGGGTGGTTAAATTAATTAGGTCTATAGTTGGAAAAATAAAATTGTTGATACATCGACGCCATTGGCCTGTGTATAATAAATACGGAATCCAATATTATATTTATTTTTTTATTTTTGTAGAATCATTAATGACAATTATTTTTAGTATACTACACTATTCATTAATATTCATATATTATACAGTATGCACTAAGTATAATTTAATAATTATCTCAATCTAACACTGCTCTTACTCTGTAAAAATATTATCTTACTAATAAATAATAATAATAATAATATTTTAATACTATGAAATCGTCTATTAATATATAAATTGCTTAAAAAAATGATTTCCTTAAAACTCAGAAATGATTTTAATTAAATTAAATCGTCTAACAGAATTGAATTAGATTAATTCTAAAAGTCTAATTTTTGTTTTAGCTTTTACGTCTAAAATGGTGCAAAAGATAAACTCTTATCTTTATAATTAGTGTTAATTAACAATGGCTAAAGATTAAAGTATAAACGATTATTTAAATTTAAGCGATAATAATTTCGATAAGTTGGTATTAATTTTAGCATTTATTTTTACCAATAATAAAAAAAAAAAAAATTTATTTTGATTTATTTTCATAGAATGTCCATTGTTAGATAATCACAAACTCAAAACTTTATATTACAAGTTTAAATAAATTCATTTATTTAATATACTCACTTGAACTCCTAAAATACCGAAAATTATGAAAAATGTACAACAAATCAGTACAATATTGCCTATTGGCCTCAACGATGACAGCAGAGTCTGTACAACTAATTTTAGGCCCGGGGCTCGGTTGATCACTCTTAATGGCCTTAACGATCTTAACAGTCTAAACACCTGTGAACATAATAGTTAACACAATTTTATTTCACGATAGTGGAATGATAAAAAATCTAATTTTAGTATTACGTAACATTATTATATAACAGAGAGAATAATTGGAACACGCAATGCGCGTTTCTTTGATTCATAAGTAGGTGTTTGAGAAACAGTTAAATAAATGTTCTGTATCGCTTTAATGGTAACGGCCACGTGACTTTTTTTCATTTTATACGACAAGCACACAAGGTGTGAAATATATATATATATATATATATATATATAGGTAATGTAAATATTAATCACGTCTATATCTTACTATTAATCGTATACCCACCCTCAGTATTCCAAATATTTTTGGGCTGCTTTCGGAGATCAGTGACATGAGTAAATCGATGATGGACACTACTACGAGTAATCCGTCCATAATGTTCCAACCAGACTTGAAATATGGTTCACTGCCGTAGAACATGCTCGCGGCTACGACCTGTGTAGCGCAGCGGCAATACAAATGCACACAGAGCAACAAAAAACAAACAAATAACAACGCAATCGGATTAGATCCGCTAAGGCGGTGGTTATAAATAAATTGTAATCCAAAAAGAGGCCAATTTTACTTTGACAAACATCTCGAGCGCAAACACCACGGTGAAAACGTAATTGGCCGTACCCAAAAACGTCCTCTCGTTGCTGTCCGGCGGTATGTTCGGTCTCTCCATGGCCAACGTAATACAGTTCAATGCTATAAACGTAAGCACTGCGTTGTCGAACCATTTTTGTTTGATGAACTTTCCACATGATTGCCTGAAACTTGATTACACACAGTCCGTTGGTATAAGCGAGTATATGCAAGATAATTTTTTTTTATTATTGCGAATCTCAGAAAATACACGGAATATATATAACCATTGATATAACGTTTTTAATTTGACAAAGAATAGATAATAATTTAAAAAAATTCTTGTATTTTCAACACCAATATACTCGTATGTATATATGTATGTATGTATGTATGTATGTATGTATGTATGTATGTATGTATATATGTATAAAAATGAATTCTATTAAGTGTGCAGCGCCTAACAAATTGTAATGTATATAACTTAATAATGTCAGTTATTCTTATACCTTGATGTAATATTAACTTATTATCTTATCTTTTATATTGATCTGATTAATCTGAAATGACGAAATTTAAATTTCAGGACAGTATACAATTAACAAAAATAACTTATTAATGAAAGTATAAAAGTACCTAGGAAATAATTTAAAATTGAATTAATATTTAATTTTATATTTTTAATTCTATTATAGTTTTTCAAAGCCTTGGAACTTGGAGATTTTTTTTTACTAATTTGTATGCAATATCAGTTGTCAAAGTTGACGAATAATACCTAGTTAATTCGAATCAATACGTACAGCAGTAAATAATAATATTTTTTAGACTTAACCGCGGTAAGTCATAAGAATGTACCAAATACAAGGTAACCAATATTGTATTTGCTAGGTTTATATATTATTGCGGTTAAATACACTAGTATGTATCATATTGAATTCGGTCAAAAGGCTATGAGAAATTATGCAAATTTCTCTGTCATCAGATAGAAAACAACGTATTGGGTTAATATACCAAAAATAAAATAATATTGATACTCGCAGGATAAGTGAAATTTATTTATAAATTCGAGAATTTCGTGCCCCCCTATCCGCCTTTATATTCACTATACGCATACATAAAACACCCTTATAATTATTTCAGTACACTGTTTGTTTTTAAATCCGTTCCCGTGGGGGTCCGGAAGATTAACTTATGAATATTATATGGAATTTTCTATTCGCGAGTCGTCGCGTGGCATACCGAGCCGCCGGCGCACAGTATTTTTTAACGGACATCGGTGGTCAATAATATGCTGCAGGATGTTTATACATTATTATTATATACGGGAGTACTATATAAAACTCATTTCCTCATTTCCTCCGTCAGTCTGCTGTGTTTGTTGCACGCAAAAAGATGTAGCCAACAGTATATAATGTGTAAATATTATTAAAACATATATAGATATACCTACTATGTCGGCGAAAGGTCTGGAGTACGAGCGCACTAATATCGCGGGTGGGTGGGTAATCGTTGGACAAAAGAATAGTAATAAGCTGCTGCAGACAGATAATTATTGTCGTAGCTCGTAGGACGACTCGACTGTACCCGCTTTCATATAATATACGCATTGCATAAAGAATAATCGGCCAAAAGTTGTCGGTATGCCTTTGTAAGAAACGCGTGTATTATAATATAGATACCGCTGCTGTAGAAGCAGCACAAATGTACCGTAAATGTTGTTCGTTTTCGAAACCCCATATACGACGGTCATTCGAAATAATACGATGTTCCATTCCACGACACGTTCGAAATTGTAAAAGTGCATAGCATAGTACATATAATACGACTGCTCATGATTACACGTCGTGTCGGGCTTATATGGCCGGTGTACGTGTGCAAGCATAATAATATTATTGCGCGTATATTATTATAATAGTGTTATCATTACCACATGCGTTTGCGTTTTGACATAGTCGTACGAAACTAAAATAGATGATAGGGTTTAAAGAGAGGAAGTCAGGTGTACAATGTATGTTTATACAGAGTGTCTAGGAACAGTAAATTTAAATGGTAGGAATAAGATATGATTGTGAATTGTAATAGCTTATTATTATAATTTATAACGTATTCGAAAAATAAAATAATTTATCGATCATAATAAATAGTAAAATGTTTAATAAGTAATAATCGATGATAACATATAGTATATGACAATATTGTATGTTACGTTCGAAAATAAGGCCCACTAGTGATTTCCTCTTTTCCCGGTTCTTTAATATTAAAATAGGCAAATATGGTGAGACCGGATGTTGATACAGGGGAACGTAAAAGCGATGTCTCCTTTAATAGAAAAAAGAAAAATATATATAATGTGCATGTGTAAATAATTATGTTTTTAATTGTATTATATTTCATAAATATTTTTATATTTAATCATAATAAACAAAATACTATTATAAAATTGTTAACCTATAATATAATATTATTTTATTTACCTATAACGACATAATAAAAAATAACCTTTATAATTTACAAATCTTCTAAATGTTTTTTGATACTATTTCTTTAGAATGTGAATAAATATATTATAAAAAATGAAATATATTCTACAGTATTTAATAAAGTACGTTCATAAATTATTAAATCCTTCCCTCACTAATAAATACTCTAGATCGGAACCATCATTAAATCCCTCGTCAATCATATATGCAGCGATACTATTGTCATACTAATCTATAACAGTTGCGTGTTATCGTAATCACTCCATCCTGCAACCACCCATTATATAGATTTAGAGTTTCCACATTTTCTACAGATGCACTGTATAGTATATAATATTATAGAAAATACCTATAATATATAATACGTGAGACGTACGCGTGTGTCGGTGCACAACAGTGGTGATTGTGTAATGTATTATGTCATATTATTATATTGTATTGTATGAAATAAACGGCAGGGTGGTACGTGTGACGCGTGTACAACGTGTGTTGTTTCCGGCTTACCCATGTTCCGGCGGAAATATGTACAGCGAATATTCGGCTCGGTCCTTGAGCCAACCCTTCTCCTCGAAGAAATAGAACACCTTGCGGACGTTTACCTTGGCCGTGCTAGACTCAGCGTCGCAGTCGCAACATGGTTCAGACGACTTTTCGTCGGCCGGCCCGGCGCATCCTTCTGTGTCGCACGGCTGGCAGCAGTCGTACTGACAACTGGCCAGAACGTAATTGACTGTGCTCTTTAAAAGATGATAGAAAAAAAAAATAAAATAAACCCAACAAAAACAACGTCATTGTGATGATATACATATTAAAGCCTACAGGCACAAACGACATAAGGTTATAGTTTTAGTTGTGGACATACAGATACAATTGAAAATCTGGAAGAACTGTTGATCGGTTAGGAGGAGTGAGGGCTTTTAACGCTTAAAAATATTTATTGATAAAAAATATTGTTTTCTCTTCGCTCGAAAACACAATATCGTTAAATTATAGAACAGTTGTTAATATTAACAACTGTTCTATAATTTATTACGAAAATACTTAATATACTTTTTATTTTTGTTTCACAAATAATGTATCAAAATAATATAGTCTTATAGGTATCGTATTAATCAACAGTAGTGGTTTTTCAGATTTTTTTTTAATCATAATATTTACCATTTTCAGAAAGAAAGTACTTAAAGTACATTTTCTATGAACAATATTCGTTAAAGAAAATATTAAAATTATTTTTCATCATATTTCAGGAGGCTTGAAATGCTTTTAATGAGCTAAGCTTTCCTTGATTGCTGTCGATGGTTTACACTGCGGTGTATATTATAATGACGTAATGGTTGGTACGTGGATCTAAAAATTTGTATGAGTCTGTCACAAGACTACATAATAGTCTCGGAACTAAATTAAAATATTTTAAAGGTGTTTGACTAAAGTTATCCAAGGGATATATTGTATTATAATAGATAGTATAAAAAGTATCGACAGTATAATATTATGTCATCGTGATAGTATCTGATATGGGGTTTTATTTCGTTAACAAAATTCTACGATTGTAAGCGTCCCACGTTGTCTGTTCGAGCCTTTTTCCAGACACGATGTGTACGCGTCACGTATGTCCGAAAGTCGGTGAGGTCGGTGGTGTAAATAATCCTTTTCCCCGAAGTGTAAAGTCGTAATGACAATAATATTAAATTTCGAAAACTTTACTGACTGTGTTTTGTGTTATTTTTCTTTTTCTCCGGCGGCAACACACCATCAAAGTGGCGCCGTTATGTATACGACGTGACGTTACATCATTTCGCAGTACGTTAAATTCCGACTCTACGTCACGCAATATATTATATAGCTTATTGTATATACATACCGCGTGTGGCTACTCGAGTGTGTGTTTCTACTGTTTCTAGACCCACAAGTTCATTTTCCCTGCCAAATACTCAGTTTGTAAACTTGTGCGTACGATTGTAATTGGTATTCCCCGCAAGTGAGTATTTTTAATTCACTCTCGTAGTCGGAACGCTCATAATAATATTTTCTTAGATTGAACGATTCGTTTAAATCTAACGAACCAATTTATTAATGGTCACTATATTTTGATGTCAAAGATTTACGCACTGGTGATTTTTCGTTTATCTTCCACAGTTTATTGGGAGTAAGTGCTTGTTTAAAACAAATACTCGTAAGTTATTATTGCACATTTATCAAGTCAAAGCCTTACAAAAGTTAACCAAAGAAATTCGGAATCTGAATTTTCATAGTTATTTTAAAAATATATATTTTTTTTTTTTAGATATTAAAAATCGATATTTAGATTGTTAGGGTAAATAAATACGAGTGATCAAAATTCTAATATTTTTGAAATTAAAAAAAAAAAAGTGTGAGTATCTAAAGTTAATTATTTTATAATGAGGTGTATTTTTATGTTGATAATAATGTATTTAACGTACCTATAACAATTGTGGTATTACCCAAAATGCATCATAGCTAAGTATATTACGACGAAATATAAAACGCCGTTGCCAGGATATTATATCCTGTGTCGAATTATCATTAAATCGATCCGACTATTAATGTTTTGAAAAGTAATGATCTATTGTCTTTAATTAAATATAAACACCGCTGCTTTCAAAACTACCAATATAACTTTCTATTATAGTTAATAAATTTCTATATATACATTGATATTGTCTATGGACAGAACCGGACTAATACATTTAAACCTGGGATTATATGATTATGTAATCCAGTGGCGTACACAAGATTTTTAAATGAAGGGAGATAGAAAATTAGATTTCAAAGTTAACCACGGTTGAACTACTTCAGCATAAACCGCCGCCAGTCATCAACCAGCACAATAACAATAGAATATAGATTAAATTTCAATAAATATTATTTTTCCTATGCCTTGTATTTAATAAAATATATTAATTTAAATTTTTACGATTAAATATTTTTTTTTATTTAATGTTTGGGGTTAATAACTATTGAGATTATTTTAGTGAGATTTCTGTATGAGATAAAATTTGCTTTCTTTTAAATTTAAAATTAATTATTTCGGTTAACCCTAAAGAGATGAAAATCTTTAAAAACTTTTTCATGTGTCATACAAATTTGTTTGAAATAAAACATGTATATTGTATGGTGTACACTCGATAGAAGGTAAAAAATGTTTAATTTTGACTGTAATTATTTTTATTTTTTTTTAAATTCCTAAATACATATATTTTTAAATGTACTTGAATAAACATTCTTTATTTTCTCAAAGTTCTGCATTTTTTAGTGGTAAAAATGTATGATTAATTAATTATTTGCGTGGGATTTATTTATTCTCAAGATTAAAATGATATAATTTGAAACCAGAGTAATATTTAATATTCTAAGCTTGCAGGTACTTGATAAATATTTGCATTTTAAATTGATTACCTGTTGTACAGTGGATGGAGACTTTTCAATAGTATTATAATCGGACAACATATTGTTTGTTGCACGGAAATTTGGCGATGGACTTTTGGAAACGCCGCCATTACATTGAGAGTGGTCTTGTCCAACACTAAATATGAAATAACCACAATATATAATATTAATTTATATATTAATATGCAAACACTTTTTTTTCATAATAATTATGTTAAAAATATTTTCATTGAAACATATTATAATATATTTAATATTTATGCGATTTACAAATTTCTTTTACCTTGAATTCACTGAATGGCTATTGTTGTTCAAAACCAGTATTCCTTGATCATCACTTTCACATTCTACATTACTAAATTTTGATTTTCGCCTCAATGAGGGTCTCGAAATTTTCCACGAATACCGTCTTTGAAGTTTTTCACCATTTTCTCCACTGTAAACAGTTATTTTTTTTTTAAAAAATAAAGTTCTAGTGTTTGCACAATTTTCTAAGGCGACGGTCAGTATACGTTTACTATTACACACTTTCTGCACGTATTACGTTACACGTATATCATACGTCAAAAAGGGTTGTAGGAAAAAAAATTAATATATACTTTACAGTATATAGATGCACATGAAAAGTATACTACACATGTGCAGGTAAATTTATTAAATACAAAATACAAGTTTATTATAACAAAGGAATGTATGTTAGATGTATGAAAATAATGAGCATATTAAATCAAATGAAAAAAAAATAATTTTATAACTTACTGAAATATATGACGTCAAAACTGAGAATATTAAGATTTGACACTATTAGATATATACAAACTGAAAATTAATTCAGACGTTTTTTTCATAATATGTTATATAGGTGCATGCAAATTTTACGTTTCAAACACCCCTTATTAATTTAATTTACTTCAAGATATTCACGATTTTTCAAAAGATAGAAGTTCTGTATTGTCCATTGTTTTTAGAATGTAACTCTCAGGACCCCCATTCATCATAAAAAACCCTTTGTGTAAAGAACCACCAGGGTATAAACTATAAAGTAGGGTGCATGCAAGTCCAAACTTTCACTTTTAAATAATATTTCAAAGATAAAAACCTAAAAATGTAACTCTTTTATGCTTTAAATATTAAAATAACAAGCGTAGGTAATTAATTATATTATGATATTGTATGTGGTACGTTCTTGCGCTATGATTCAAAATCACACGTAAGAAATTAAATTTATGCCCTGAGTAACTTTCCAACTTAATTAATTTTCTTTTTAAATTTAATAAATATTTTAAACGAACCTTAAACACTATCAAATGGTGCAAAGTATATTTTAATGAATTAGTTACATACTTGTATAGATTATATTTACCTATAAGAAATGTCTTCCGGTATAGTTTCAAAACTTTGATTCACTACTAACTTTTGTGGACTGGAGATCTGCGGAGTTCTGTTGTTGATTTTAGGAAACTTAGAAACACTCTGCAAGCTATTTGTTGACGAACGCTATTTTAAATAATGTATAACAAATATATTAATTATTGATCATATTAAACAGTTTATCTTTTCATACATAGGTGAAATAAATGGATAACTGATCTATAATATTGAACGGCGTGTGTATAAATTTATTAATGTGGTTTCATTTTTAGTACATTAAATTACTTAAAATATTAAATTAAATTTATTTATAACTTATTTAATTTTTTTACGCAATTTATAGTTTTTGTTTTCAGAAAAGATAAATCTTAATCAAGCTTTGCTTTGTAAAGTTTTTCAAATGTGATAATCTACTATCACTTTCAAATTTAAATCTATCTGATATCCAATAGCTTTCCTATTATAATATCAATTAAGTCATATTTATTGTACTTTTTTAAAAAAAAATCACTTCAACTCAAAAATATATTATTGTTATAAATTGTTTTATTTGTATAACATTAAATTTAACTATTCAAGCAATAAATACAATAAGTTAAAATACATTATAAATTAATAAATCAATAATTTGGTTAATAGTGTTGAACACTTTTTAAGTGTTTTATAATGTTTTATTGATATATGTTGTATACTCCAAATGATAAAAAAACAAACACAATGAGAAATATTTTTGAGAATCTATCAAATATTATATTTTATTTCATTGTGCATAAGTGATTGATCATTATTTATTAAATGACTGATATTTGAATAATAATATTCACTAAATGTAATTCGTAATGATCAAAGAAGATTTATGTTTATGGAATAATATTTGTACTTATATGATATTATTTTAATATCTTACTGTTTAAACTACAGTTCACGAGTCACTACTTATAATATGTAACGAGCGTTTTACAAACCACTGAACAGTCAATTGAATCAATCGAAAATCCGCTTCCATTTGTGTCAAACGGCAAAAATGTATACGGTGTTAGTGACTGAAATCGCCGAAAATCCCTTGATTCGTGAGCGGCATTTGGCGAGTCTTGCGGTGTGGCCGCTGTATGTGTAATTATCGGCGGAGGTGGAGCAATTACTAATGAAGTGTCTATTATCACAAAAATAAAATAATTGTTTTTTTTTAAGTTTATTATTATGAGAGATTTTTTCAGTTTCTGTGGGTTTCCTTAGATAAATTAATATCTTAATAATCTTAATAAACGGTTAAAATGAAACAGGAAAAAATATGTATCAATAATAGTTCAAGCATATTAAGTAGGCTTCTATTTACAGATTATCAGACTTTGACAAACCTAATCCACGAATACAATTAGTATAATCAAATTATAAATATTAATTTTATATTAATGTTTTAAGTAAAAGAGAGACGTTTTACATTAATTTTATCAGTAGTTTTATTACAACGTATATTACTGATTATTCATATTAATTAATACATAATATTGGTATGATAATCAATATCATAGTAATTTCAAGTAAAGCATTACATTTCACATGTCATCAATACATCAATGAATAGCAATCAGTAAATATATATTATATGCATTGTATTCATCAAAACACATTAAAAGAACAAAAGAATAAAATACTAAATTGTTTTCATCAATAATATATTTTTTGTGTGATTTAGTATTTTATCATATCGATTTTTAAATAAAATAAAAATAAAAAATTATAATGCTGATTTAATTTTCATCTATTTTATTGAATAGGTAAAAACAAATTGTATTATAATGTGCGTCATAATTTATTATACATTCAAAAATGTTTAATAGGAATCATTTCAAAATAACTTAAATTATTAAACTATTATAGTTAAAAAAAGTCGACCAAATTGCACGGTTAACTTCAACTGAAATCAAGTGAAATATTCATTGAATAGAGTTTATTTTGATTTTCATAATAATAATAATACAAAGAAATTTTATGGCGTATATGGTATGTGAGTGTTTATCAAGACTTCTTGTCTATTTCTGATAAAGTTTTGAATTCTATTGGGTAGAGGAAAAGTACATACTTTACATATAAATAAATAATAATAGACGAAGTTTAGAGTACAAAGAAGATATATTTTGTTTGTAGAACTTAGTTCAATTTTAGATAAAACTAATCAAATTAGTTTTGTCTTATTTATAACTATCCTATCTAGTTCACCAACTCTTATATACGTTTATATATTATACTACTATAAAATAATATAATTATTTTAATTGCTGGATATTTAAATATATAATTAATCAAATAAATATTCTTAATTCAAATGAAATGTGTATTCTTTAATATTTTACTGAATAGTTTATGTATTGACTATATTGTAGATTAATCAGGTATTATTATAATATTGATACGACTTATGAAAGAACAGTTGTTGTAAACATGTAAACCACTTTAATTTCGTAATATTATTTTTGTATTATTCTATTAGTAATTGAATAAAAACTGATATATAAATAGATAACGTTGAGAATGCTTCTATACGCTGCACATTGTATGAAAATAACATTGCAAAATTCATTATTAAATATTTTAATTTAGAAAAAAAATGTACGTATGCATAATGCTTGCGCGGTAGTTAAATAATAGTTGACCTACAATAAACTTAAAGTTTTTAACTAAATATTTTTAAAAATAAGAATATTGAACATAGATATCAATTTTTTTATAATTTATTTTTAGTTATAAACAATTATGCTTGTTTTGAATCAATCGTGAAAACATAACCTGTAATTAAGCTTTTATACATTTTCGTAGAAATATGTTCAATTTTTAATAAATATATAATATTTAAAAATAAAACTAAATAATATACTTGTACAAATTTTCAAAAGAAAATAAATAGTAGAAAAAAAAGTCTAAAGTAAAATAGATAGATGTAGTAGATTACTAAAAGTCGGATTAAAATTAAAATTTAATAAACTTCGAATAACGCAATATAGTATTATGTTAAGGACCCTAAATAACTGTATAATTTTAAGAATGTGTAATGAGAAAATATACAATTAGTTTCTATACTAAAACTCAAGTTTTCACGGTTAAAGTAGTGGCTTTTTTATCCTGTGCTTTACTAATAAGGTTATTTAACTCAAGATTCAATTTTTCAGGATAGCACTTATAAACATCGAACGTTATATATATATTATATATCTTTTGTAAATTACATATTGTTATAAAACTTAAGTTGCTCTTCAAAGTTAATTAAACTGTTGTGAGGTATAATGTATGAAATTCAATGTTGAAATATTAAATTTATATTCTACGTTAAATGTTAACAACCAAATAAGTAGTTATACCAATAGAATATAATGATAACAACTTCAACTTGACGGGCATGTAATTATGGATGTTGTGTCATCTTATTAAAAATCTAAAGAATAATGGTCTTTTTAATTACCATAAGATAATAACTAATTACTACTAAAAAAGTGTTTAAAATAACTGCATTAACTTTTGTAGCTGTGTTTTCAAAATAAGATTTTCGAAAAAAGGTATTAAAATTATATTATAACTTACCCTTGTGTGTATTACATTTATTGGTTATAATGTCTCTGTTTGGGTTTTCGATTTTTAACTCAGTATTTGGTTTTCCATTTAGGCTTTTTTTCTCTGTACACATTTCACAATCCCCTTTGTCATCGCCATAACACGAACAGGTGCATTTGCACCACGATGATTGTTGTTGCCTCTCGAGCTCCCGACGTTCTCTTTCTCTGCGTTCATTTCGCTGAAAATATAAATAATATTGTCCATTAAAATAACTCCGTTCCCAAATTATACAGCAGTGATCTGTATACGTTAGCTAATTAATTTATTACTCAAAATTAATAGTTGAATATTTCATATATAATTTGTTTAGATGTTCTTATGTAAAAATAATGCAATTCAAAATGCCACTAAATAATAAGTAATTACAAATAATTATAATATTATTTTTTTAGTTTTAATAATAATACATACTATTATAAAATTTATTATTTAATTGTATACTAAAATTAAATGTTTGTTTGGTTCTACGTCTTTAAGTTTTTAAATACCTAAGTTTAATTACATATGATTTAAAAAAAAATAGAATATTTACGTCATATTAACTACTATATTTCTACATAATATGTATGTAGATTAATTTTTATCAGTTTATATTAATTATATTATTTAAAAATGTACTAAGTTTTATTGATATTTCTATTCTAGAAAAATTGATATAATAATACATGGAATTGTAATAAATTAAATTTTGCTTTTTAAATAATAATTTAAATTTTTAGTTTTTTAATTTTAATTAGTACATTTTTATGTAAAAAATTATGTATGAATATGAAATATTGAAGCAATTGTTCGTTATTTAAGCATTTGGATTTTTGATTAGAGGAGTGATGAGTATCGGTTGTTTATCTAGAAAAATGTGTGATACACTACTAAAAAGTAAAAACGTATATTTAAAATATTAATGCTTCTATTATTATAGATAAAACCATTTTAAAAATAAAATGTGAAAAAGATTATATATTTTTGAAAATAATAACAAGTGCTTACTGTAATAATATTAAAAGATTTGCAGAGTATACCTTTAATATAGGTATATCAGTTTGATAAACTCGACGATATAATATACTTACATATAAGTGTCAAATACTCAAAATCTCAAATGGTACACAACGGCGGCACAAAACTTAAAACTAACAAATACAAAAGAATCTCAACTGCATGCAATTTTAAAGAATTGTTTCTATTTATTTATTACAAAGCGTATGGAACTATGCAATTTTTTCAACGGTAGCTATTACCTCTGAAGAAAATCCTTCAACCAAAATTGCTACAAGTAAATTGAACAGCACGTAATTGCCGAAAGTCATCAGCGTCACGAAATAAAGAGCAGCCCAATGACTCGTTTTTTCCATTCCGTTAAACAACACTATATTCCAGTCTTCTTGTGTTAGAATCTGTGCCGAGGTAAAAATAAATAATAATGTTTAAAATCGTTGAAAACACATATTTCGGAAATTAAATTTAGAATTTATTATCTTATTATAGATTCGATAACGTGCAATGTTCATAATATAGTAAAATTAATTTTGTTTTATTCTAATATATTGGATGAATATTATAATTTATATATATTTTTATGTGTATCGAAAAAAGTTTATAGGTCCGACTTTATAAGCGGTGTTGTTGAACAAATACTAAAAAATGATTCTGAATCTATAATTTTATAATAAAAAAAAGCGGTTGTTAGAAGCACAATTGTGAAGTAGGTCACTAAAAGCATAGTACGACCATTGGTAGTATTGAAATGGTTTCAGTGTTTCACTAATCGAACAAAAAAATAATAAACATATAGATGTTCTTCTCATTTTCTAAAAAAGGCAGATAAAGGTAAAATACTTAGGAATAAAAACTATTAGGTAGTACAAACGCATTTTACTGTGGCTAAAATTCAGATGAAAAGTATTTAACAATTAATTGTGGTATATTCATGACGTTTAAACATATTTAAAAATGTTTTTCACAGTATTTCTTTTTTTATTTTAAATAAGGAGTAGTTATTAGAAATAACAATTTGTTTGTGCCATTAAAATAATAAATTGTGTCTCATATTTATTTTGAACTTGTTGCGTTACAAATATAATATCATAGTAATTACATGTTCATGTTTATTCTGATAACGGTGATTATAAATAATGTTTAGGAACAAAAAGTGTGTTAGTTCTATCGTGAATTTTAGTAGTGTGCATATTCTGTATTGTTTAAATACAACACAGAATAAAACAATGGTATTAAAAATTATACACGTATTTCGATTTTAATATAACGAATACATTTTGTTTCTGTTATTTTACAAAATTATTTTATAAATGCATTTACTTGCTCTCAAATACATTTTTAAAAACATAAATCATGTTTCAAAATAATTCAATTGATTTAAATATAGGTTTATTACAAATTTTTAAAATGAAAGTTCAATGTTTCCCACTAAAGTTTTGCAAAAATTACTGATATATTTTACTATCATTCACAATATTATCAATAATTGTACATTTACATACGTAAATACATATGTAAATAAATTGTAAATTTTTCTTAGTTAATTATTAAATACGATGAATGTAAATAGTACTAGGTTAACATATTTTTAGAATAGGGCATTTATTTTAGTGTTTGCACTTATCGATGTTTAACTGTATGAGGGTATGAACTTTGCGTTTGCTATAAATTAATAATAAAATGGTATTAATTCAGTTAAAAATAAACATAGTTAATAAAGCTAAATAGCTTATAGAAAATATTGTTTTATAGTATGCAAAAGAACATGTCGAAATATTAAAAATTAATATGACACTTTAAAAAATGTCGATTTCCTCTTGACTCTTGTGAAAATATTAATATATTATATTATAGGTTATAAATTAGAATTTGAATGGATTAGTGGTAAAATGCGTTTGTCCATTACAACTATCTAAGTATTTGATGACCTACTTGAAAGACGGTGACTGTTGCCCATAATACATTATTAAAATGTTTTCGATCGCAGACGCACAGGGGATGTTTAGTGACAATTTCTTTGCAGTTGCATTCCCGGGCTCCATTCCCGTACATGCAAAACTTACCACCGAAAAGATACATTCCGAGAATGCTGCAAAGAATGTATTTCTACGTAAAATAAATAGGTAGGTACTAGTTAAAAAAAATGTATTTAAATAATTACAATTTTATTTTATTTTGTAATATTTCTATGTTTTCACTTTTTGCTATCATATTTTTTTTATACGAAATATCAGCTGGTTGTCAATTTTGTTTGTTTAATTTTTTACGCGTTGATAAAAATTATGAACGTTTGTAAAAATTATATTATACATCGACTCATAAATTATCACGCGGTGTGTATATATGATCTGCGTGTTTATGTTTTTACTTACATATTTTCGAAGGTGAAAATCATCTTTGTATGTACATCTTTTGTGGTATAATATGTTTATGTTACACGAATAAGATAAGTTGTATAATATTGTTATTGTAATACTTAAGTTTATTAATAATCCGTTTTAATACTAAATAGTCGTTAAAAAAAAAATAATAATAATAATATGACATCACAAATCGTTCGGTTCGATCATGCAAGACTAACAGTAGCACGAGGACGAGTTCAGAGTGACAGAGGCGAGTTTGATTTATAATAAATATATATAATAAAAGTGAATACATCCTAAGTATTAGACTATAATAATAAAAATACAAATTGTTTACAAATATATTGTATATGTATATTTATAAATAGATAATTTGTCTAATAGTGTAATATTATTAACCTATTTATTGCTATTTAGGACTTACTACAAGTCTATATAATATATTGGTATGATCTATGACGGGTGTGTCACAGTGTTTTTTTTATGTTTCTAAGTTTTACGCTATGCGTGTATGAGTACATGGGTTTTATGTGCTTTTTTCTGCACCTGTTGAAACATTTGGAAAATGTGCATTGGGCGTAAACTTTCTCTCTTTATTTAGTATTTTAGTTTTTTTTTAACTCCAAATAAAATATACGATCCACGGGTATTAAAAAAAAAAGAAAGTTTTTCAAGAGCAAGTCGATAACAATTTATGTGAAAAATACACATATAATAAATAAATGTAAAATGGTTAAGGTTTATTGCACAAAAAAAAAAAAAAATAAAAATCGGAAGATTTTCTTGTCAAGCTTTCTATAATGCACAATGAGGTTTTATATCTGCACAATGCATACCCTCACTTGGTTTCAACAGGGACGAAAACACTTAAATACGTACACGTGATATTTACGGGTTTACCGTAAATATCAAAATCCACATGTGCGTATACTACTTATAATATATAATATTTAAATTGAGTTTTGGCATCTAAAGGATTTGTTTGATAAAATGCTGGTTTAACGGTTTTCGATGCACATTAAAAATTATAGACATCGTTTTTTTCTCCTTGTGCCCTCATTTTTTATTAAAATGAGATAGCAACAGATATGTTAATTACAGTATATTAGCTGTTAGAATTAAATTCGAAATCCTATTTAAATGTGCAAAGCCAAAGCGTTAGGTAGAAAAAAGAATATAAACAGATTAAAAAAAAAGAGTTAATTTTAATTTGACCCATATATTTTAATTATATGTTATAATATGTAGATTAATTTTAATAATATAAGTTAATGGCTGAAAATGCACAATGCAGCTAAAATGTACACTATCAACACTTTACATAAGAACCTCGTTTGTGCAAAATTAAATCAGAATAACAATAATTACAACCATTATAATATTATGATAATTGTTCTTACAACCATTACATTTAAAATAATTTAAATTTCATGTTGTTTTACCCACAATATTATTAATAATACGATGTAATTGATTGAGCATTGTCCACTGGGATTCTAAAGATAGAGCCTTATACTAAAACTAAAAGCATAACAAAATGGTTTCCAGAATTCCCGTGGGCACTATATTTATGTACTTTGCGACGAAGTTTTCAATTTCTTCTAATGCTAGTTCATTACGGGTTTTTTTTTACGAAATCTATAGATTAGATTACAAAACATTATTTTTCAAAATCGTCTAAACCATTAATGTATTATTCAACATATTAATCAAAAACAATAAAATACGCGTCTCGAAAAGATCATTAAATATTTAACTTCATACATTTACAGCAAAGCTTTATAATAGGTATTCGTTTTAGACAAACTGATGAAAAAAGTTGTATTTTCCTGTTAAGATGAAGTGTTTATCTAATATTTATAAAATCATTATTAAATAAATAATTTAAATATTAATATATATTAAACATTTATCTAATTAAGTGTAATTTACATCAATCTGAAAATATGAAAAATTAATAAAGAGCACTGTAGAAAAACACATTAAAACTTAAACCAATCAAAGATCTTGAAAGTTGACACTGCAATATACATAGGCGTTTATTTTATTTATATTTTTACGAATTTAATAAATTATATAACATGCATTATACTATACTTTATAGGTATCGAAAATACATTTTTTATTGATTTTATATATTTATTTTTTTTTAATGTTTTGTACAGTATTTTATAATATAAACGTTAGCTTTATCGAATGAATTTTTAATGCCATGTCTGATACTGTCATCTGATAATGGGGGTTTTTTTTCATTATATAATTATTTTTATGCGCTTGCCATTGAAAATAATTACAAATTTTATTTTATGTTACTTAAGTATATAAAAAATAGATTCAAAATAATTAAGTTATAATATTTTTTATTTGTAATATTTATTTAAAATGTACCTATTTTAAAGATACATTTTACGTTTTGTTTTTATTTCAGTATTTTTATTTTTTATATTAAATTACTAAAATTAAATATTCGTGTTTCATTTACACGTTAAATAAATAATTTCTCTTTTTCTATTTCTATTGTTTTTGCACAAACGGGTTTATTGTAAAAATGTATTTTATGTCGCGTGCTGCAATTTTACCAGGAAGACAGAAAACTTGAGAGGAAGATTTAATACATTTTAAATAACCGGAAATCTTTCCAGGTACCTGAAACACAGTGACTAACGCCCACAACAACGAGTCAAAATTCTTTCTGTCGCACGCTACATCATCCCCTGTTCCATCATTCTTTCGGCTACAGAATTTACATCCGAATAAGTTCATGCCCAGTATACTACAAAAATATTAATTGTTAATTCTAATCTGAATTCATAACGGTTAATTAAATATGTATATAATATGTATTCAATTCTCATGTTAGAACATAATTGCAATATTATGGAAGCTTAGTGAATTGTATGTATACACTAAACTTTATTTTGTACGTAGACATGAGACAAAATACTATTTTGAAAATAGATCTTATCTCTCTCTTTTGATATATTTAACGAACATGAATTCAAATACCATATGTACGGCAATAGTCAATATTTTAAAATATATCGAATTTACTATGTTGTATTAAATCTAGATGTTGATATTGTTATTATGAAAACAAAACAAGAAATTTAAATCATTGAACTGTATTTGTGTTCCTCGTAAAATGATGTAAGAAACTCATATTAATTTCTTATATTACAAATATATAACCAAGGTTTCTATTTTAATTTAATTTTAAGTAAATAGAAATTAATTATAATAAAATTAAATGTAAAATCACGCTGGCAATCCTATACTGATAAATTAAAAAAAAAATAGGGAATTATCTCTGCTGTATATTATAAGTATTCATTATTTCTTTAAATATCAAAAGCCATCGAAATTTGAATTTAAAAAAAGTTATGGACAATTAATAATAATAATTAAATCAAGTACTAATTATTAAATGAATATCAATAATAAAATAATTATCAAATTTCTCCAATTTATGACATTCTTTAAAATTCCAACTTAAAAAAAATTAAAACGATTAATTTAGTCAATAAACAGCTAAAATATTTCAATAATATTATTACATCTTGAAAATTTTAATAAAAATGGCAATTATCTTTATAAGGATGTTAATTTTTGAATCGCAATAGACAATAATAAAAACGATGTCATGAAAAATTGGTGTAAATAGTTTTTTTTTTTAGAATTTCCCCCCTCTACAAGTATAATACCAATTAGATCCATTTTCTAACAGAAATAAAACCCTAAGTTCAAGATCGAAGCATTTTTTATATTGCACACTGTGTTTTTTGACAAATAAAAAAAAAAAACCACGTCATCATAAAACCTGTATATTTATAGCTCTTCTTGAATTTAAACAAGAAAGAAAGAACCTCAGATTCTTACGTTGAATGATTTTGTTCCTGTCCTCATATGAAACATGTCTCAATATTATATAAAAAAATTAAAAAATATTATTTATCTATTAATGAACTTGATTTATATACCTATGTCCTAAATAATAACAATTATATAGTGCAGTAATTATACATATATAATAATTATATAATAATATAAACTTATGGAGAACCCAACTAAAAAATTAGGAAGGGGGTTATTTATTTTATTATGTTTATATACTTTGATTTTATTTTTAATAAAATAAAAAAATATCAGAAAAAATAAGTAGATGGCTTAAACAACCAAATAAGTTTTTATCGTTTTAAATTGTTTGATTCAAGATAAAAGGTTTAGATTAAAGGAAATTAGTGCAAAGGTATTTTACAAGTCAAGATTAATCCCAATACCACTAAGACTAAACCCTACTAGCCTTCAATAGGCACCACAGCATTGATTTCTGATTGAGCAAACATTAATCAATTTACATTTTGGTTGACTATTGAGTATTTGAGTTTATTGTGATTGCGATGCTGTTGAATGTATTTACCGGCGAAATATATTTGACTACAGTTCTACTGAACTATATTATGAGAAAAGCTATAAAAGACAACTCAAATCTTTGTTCAATTTGAGTGCTTATTTTAAATTTCTAAGAGTCATTTGCGGTGATATTCTAATTTATTGTTTAGAAATATGCACGCTATTATTCTTTCGGCTTCCTAATTTAATGATATTGTTTTAAATAAATATCTTATAAAGGTTGTATACCTAACTGCAGTAAAAAATTAGCCGAGTAAATTTTAAGTACCTAACAAGAACATGTATAAAGTTATTGAAAATGTTCAAATAATATGGTATTAACAGCAATAACTAAATTTATTTAATATTATTAAATAATATTTTGTATGATTATAGTCAAAAAATAGTTAAAATTATCTATTTAATAATAATTTATTTTTTGATTGTATATTAGTAGGTACATTATTTTAAATTAAAATAGGGTTTGTACCTATACACTTACATAATATATTGTTAATAATTAATCGTGCTTATACATATTTATATTATAAATTATATTTGTGTAAAATGTAGGTTTATTGAAGTATTTAAGTTACTACGTTATATTAAGTTAGAATAATTGTTTTATAATTGTATATAATATCGTATATTATTATATTATATCGAACCTTAAAAAGTTACATATTTATAAAATTAAATTTGTATTATAAATAATAAACTTATAGTATTTTAATTATTACAATATGAATAGGTATGGTAATTTCAAAAAAATAAAAAAAATGGAAGACTTAACAAACTACTAATTGATTCAACACGAAAAATGTAATTCAACATTATTATGTTTCGAAAAATAATTAACGGCAGCCAAGATAATATATAATTTTGTAAATTATTTATATTTTGTAGTACGAACATAAATTCAATGAACAGTATATTGTATATTAATTCGTGTTACTTTTAATCATACGCATATTCAATATCATCAAATAATGTATTTTTGTGTTTCATAAACATATTATATTCATGAACACTTCATAGTTTAGAGTTAACAGTTGGTTTCGTTCGTATTCTCATTAATCCGTAATATTGTATACCAAAAGCCTAAGTTCGATTATATTGAAGAAAGCTATATTTTTTTGAAGTCTTATAATAATTATTATTTTGTTTACATTTTGACATTAATAAATAAAATAAATATTTTTTTGATTATTTATTTAAATGTCAATGAAAAAAAAAACGTAAATAATTAAATAAATTAAAAAAAAAACATTGTGCAAAAGATTTTATGAATTCAAAATGTGTAGACATTTATAAATTCATTGGACATTGAGTCAATATTAAAATACTATCAAAGTATTAATATATTAATTTATTGGTTAACACTGTAAACACGATACAATTAATGTTGTTTTCTCAATTTATTTAGTTGTTGTGTATTGTTCCGCTCATATTCGTTTTTTTTCACGATGAAATGAAGGATAAGAGCCAAGATGCCAACACGTCGATTGTTAAAATAATAAAATACTTACAACATTAGTAAATAATGTGTAACAGTGATTTTATCATTACTTATCGATTGGTTTTCCCATGATTGATTTTAAAAGTCTTATAAGAGCTGCAATAACGAACAAGTGAAAAAGTCGTGCGTGCATACCCACGCATCAAAGTATCTTAGTATCTTACGTGGTTGTGTTATGTTGGTGATTTGATAAGCATGCTCACACTCATTTATTTTAATATTTAATCATGAATTGTTTTGAATTCTGATTGTTCATTCAAATTTATATTTGTACATATAGTAGCTTTTTAAAAATAAATACCTGTATAGCAATAAATATGGGGATGAATATTCTTAATAAATCACTCTGTATAGTTTCGTTTACTTATATACGTCACTGTCAAAATGGTTGTAACTTGTTTTGACGCGTCTTCACAAATATCTTTAGATGGTCGTATAGTCGTATCGTAATGTGAATCGTATCAGTTGTGTATGTGTGTACAATGGTATGACGAGTAGCGCTTTGCGAAAATTGGATTAGGCGTATGACATATTTGAGTGTTTCTCGGTTTATTGTTTCGCGGTAATGATAAACCGCAATAACAAAATGGTAGCAGCATCATTAAATAGGCATTGTGAAAGCCCGATGAAACGGCGCCGGTGGCGGTACTCTTGGAAGTTTTGCTTTTGAAATACGATGCGCTCATAATATTATAATAATATGTAGATAAATATAAAACACACCATCTGCGAACATATTCTCGAATGGCACAAACGAAAATCGCCACAGCCGTTGCATGTCTCACAATATAATTTCAAAGAAATTTGTGAAGAAATAACGGGGCAAAAACGTGGCCACACACGCCATAACTGCATGTAGAAGAACAGGGTGGTTCGCTCTCTCTATTTATCTCTCTGTCTTTGACTCTCACTGTGTAAATCGTCCCCCGGGTAAGAGAAATGTGTACGATATAAATATATATATATATAAATATAAATATATAATAGTCACCCCTACCCTTCTTCTGCTATACTGCCATGATTGTAGAGAGTATAGTGAGCGTGGCGAGATAAAAATGTGCTACTGACAAATTGAATTTGACGAGGGATTTCGTCGAGACAAAAATAACAAACTTCCCTGTAGTGATGTTTTGTTTCAACCTCTGTCACTGCGGAAATCCGACAAACAGTTAATTTTTAGACTTTTATAATAAAATTGTTGAGTTTTTTAACCGATAAACATGTTGCAGGACAAATACGGCGAACAAATAGAAAACAAAATATCGCTGGCGCTTATTTCGCTGTTTAAACTTAATCGTCGCTGGGCGTCGGCGGCGCCTTCTTGTTTCAACGATACTCTCTTTATATATCATACTAATAACTTCCGCGATCATTTGGAATTAATCCCTTATTCAGCTATTAACGGTTTTTATTAACTTGTGTTTATATTTTAAAGGAAAAACGTGTGGTTAATAAACGAAACCAATAGGCATGGCTTATTATTATTAAAATGACAAACTTGATTAGTTGCAAAAAAAAAATTAATAGTAATCACGTCAAGTGATTAATTGTTTTACCTGAATATGAAGATAAACAAAATTAGAAGTGAAAAAAACACTGCGACATTATCCATTGTACGGAGCATGACAAACAGTTGACGACGTAGGTTTGGCATAAATCGAACAAGTTTCAATATCCTTAATAGTCTAAATGTTCTCAGCACACTTAACCCCGAATTGCCTTCCCGTTGTCCACTAGTGTTTTCGAACGACTGCGTCAATTCCACTATACTAAAAACAAAACGGTTCAAACTAAAAATATGTAGTATTTTATTTTATAATGGTTAGTTGTCGAATAAAATTAACTGCAACAAAGAATAGATACTATTTATTTTATACTTGCTAACAAAAATAAAATTATCTTAAAAAAGTTTAATAATCATGGTTTATTCATTAAACTGGATAATTTGTACAATTCGTACAATCTTTATAAAAATATAGTGCTTTTATTTATTTAAAACTATTATAAACGTATAAATTATTAATTTATTGTATGCTAATTAAAAAAAAAAAGTACGCAACGATAGTAATAAATAAAACAGGTATATTTTAATTAGATAACGAAAACTGATTATTTTTATTGATAAAACAAAGACCAAGCTATACATCAACAATTTTCTACAAAACCTATCAAATCCATCCATTGGTTTATTTTTAATTTATTTAAAACCTATACCATGTTAGTGAAACAGAATGTTGAATTCCATGAAAAAGAAAAGAAATAATTGGATAAAAATTATGCTCAAACAAAATAATTTCAATCAATGTGGTTCATCTCGACGGTTTTTAGTTTTTGATACATAAATAAAAGTCTTCATTTTGATCGATAGATAAGACTACAAAGGAATCCATCTGGTATTATTGGAATTATTATCTTTACATTTCTTTTGTGATAACGATTTTGGTTTGTTCATTGTTATTTTTTTTTTAGATTGTGAACATTAGACAACTGATCGACATAGAGTTCTTCTATTAATCTTATTACGTTTCTATGTATTGATGAACATTAATATAATTTTGAAAAGAACTAATGAACTGTGAATATACCTTAATATGACAATGATTCCATCGAATACGTTGAAACCATTACTGATGTAACCGCACGGCCCCTCGGCGATTACTTTCAAAAACATCTCAGCGGCAAATATCGCAGAAAAAACAATATTGCTATATTCCACAATTACAGTGAGCTCGGTAGGCTAAAAACACATTTTAATAAAATATTAAATTAGTGGTGTAATTATTGCCAATAGTGTAGTCACTAATTGTCATTACACTTATCATATGTATATGACGGCGACCTGTGTAGGCAAATTCATTACCTCCACGTTTAGGACATTAATTTTTCTTTCACTTTAAAAATATTTGGCTTTAACTATTTTTAATTATTATACTATGCACTCTTATTAAATTATAATAATAGTTACAACTTACAACAATTTGTATTCTTTATAGTTAGCGATTTGAATCATACAATGAGTCTCTGACATATTAATCGTGATAGTAAAAATGAATATTTTATTAAAACTTCTTTTTTAAATGTTCATTTATACTTTTTTTTACTAGATTTTAACTTTTCATTCATGCATTTACTTTTAGTTATTATTATTAAATTATATGATTAAAACAATAAGTACAGAACAGAAAAACTAATTAAAAAAGATATTGCAACCGAAAAAAATTAAGCCCACAATATTATAGTTAAAAATTTGCTATTAAAGTAAAATAAAAACTAAAAATATTCAAGAGTATACAAAAACACAATTCTTTTAATTGAGTCTAATATTTTACATAGAACTATATTGAATAATTTAGTTTTTGTTAGTTATTATGCAGGTAACTTAATGTTTTTATATTTAAATAATTAGTTTTGTGATATTATAAACTAAATATAAATAATATATTATTTTATTTCTATATAATATTATATTATTATTATTATAATACTTAAAAGTTATAGGTCGAAATTATGATATCGATTACAAGCGTTTTTGAGAAGTATAAAAATTGCGTATGTTGACGCATGTGTGGTGTAATGACGTGTAATGATGAGGGCAAAAAAATAAAAATAAAGTATTATAAAATAAATAAATAATAATGTAAAAGTAAATCGTTTTGTTCCGCGTTTACCTGATTGTGGTACTCTATGCCCATGCTGAGCGTGTTGATAAGTATTGCTAACAAAATGCACTGCTGGAACCGTCTGTGGTTGACAAGGAGCTTTATACACTCTCTCAACAGGGAACAACCCACCAGACAATAAATCTGAAGGCAACCCACCGCGTCGGTGAGGCACGCTTTGTTTTTACTCTCCAAATGGTCATTGTCCATCATCAGTTCACCATCCGATTGCCTGTCCATCTGTTGGTTGGGGGAAGGAGGAGGGAGAAAATTATGATAAGTACATGGTCGATAAAAATATTAATGCCGTTATTATTATTATTATGTCGTTTGGATACACGGCCCCCGTAAACTGTTCCGAGACGTTTGATATCGGGACAGATTAGGTAATATTTATTAACTTACAAGCGCGTGACGTTTCGTTCTATTGTTGTTTCTGTGGTTGTTGTTGTTATTGTTATGGATGTTGCTGTTGTTGGTGGTGCGGTTCACATTTTGCACGATGGTTGCCACGGACGAGCTTCCAGTCTTGCCGAGTGCCTTTAGCAGCGATGTAAGAGCTGATTGTCCAGTGGGCAATGCTGCCGACAGGGCACCGCTGATAGCTAAAAGTTCCTGGCACGTCATGTCCTGCTCGTCGGAGTCCGCCACGGCGTTATTCTATAACACCAGATTATCGTAATTATTATAAATGTACATTTACATGCACAATATACGGTCATTGTTTCTATAGTTATAATACACGTATATTAGTGCTGGGTGGGTGCCAACCCGTTCACTAAGTTTGTGCTCGGAAAAAATGATTTATCTAATTAAAGTGTTCGAATTACGATTTTGTAATATTGTTATAGTATTAAAAAGATCCTGCAGTTATTTTGATTTATAGTGCTTTTTGGGTTTACATAAATTAAAAATAGAATAACAACAATTAAATGTTAAAATCTGTCATAGTCAATTTATGGAGCCAATTTATGTAAATTATTTAAAAGTTAAAATTATTAATATTGTTATAAAGTATTATGAATTTCATATAGTTTAAGAAATTAAGAAACATATTTTAGGTCAAAGGCGTGTAGATGAGTATAAAATATTGTTGATTAGGTGTGAGGACCAACACTTTGGGACCATAGGCGTAACTAGACCTTAATGCTAGAGGCTCTATCGCTCCCACTCATGTTAAATAAATCGTTAAAATTAAAATATTGTTTAATTATAATAGTGTGTGTATGACATATTTTGTTGAGTGTATAAAACAAATGATTAAAAAGTGGTACTGCGGTAATTAAATGATTAAAATATTATTAAGTATTATTTTTGATACAAGTCTAATTTTCTTAAAAAATAAGTGAAATCTAAAGGTTTTTTAAAGGTAAAATTATAATAAATATACTAGTTATTACAGTTTAAGCATCCGCTCAGTATTAGAAAATGTATTTAAAATATTTTCTTTATATAAACATTTGAAAAACCTCTTTCAATAGATACGATAGAAAACTTTGAGAAGCGATTTAGTAACATAATTGATCTTATGTCAGTATTTATGCAATGAATTTCTGAAAATGTTCTTTCACAAAATGCGGAACTTTTTGAGACAGAAAGTGCTAAATGTAGCATATTATTTAAATTTGAAAATTTAAATAATTAAATAGTTTTTAATTTAAATTTAAAAATTAATCACTGTTGGTGTGACTGGGTGGGGGGGAGCTAAAATCAAAATTGGAGGCTTAACCTCCCCAAGCCCCCTTGTTACGTTTATGTTTGAAACTGATATGGGTACTTAAAATAATATATTTGTATTATTAGTAATATGAGGATACGTCTACTACTACACTCATGCTATATTGCTACATAATACATAGGTACATGCAAAAGGGTTCTATAAACTGCTGTAGTTAATAAATACATACAATGAGTTATTAAAATTATGATGAAAATGCCAATAACAGTATATTTTTGGTATCAAAGTCGTGTTTGCTATTTTAAAATGGTTACATTATTAATTTCATGCATTTTCGTTTTATTTATTTTATTTTATACGTGCATGCAAATTTTTCGATATTTGATAGATGGGTTTCATAATTATAATATTATATCGTATTTTATGTACTGCAGCTATTACACGATGAACGATATCGATGCGACTCGAGACTCAAGAGTGGCGGTGGTCAAAACCGAGTTTATCCAATTACATCAAAGTTACAAAAAGTAACAAAGTCGTTGGTGTTTACGGAGTCTTGTCACGTATAGTCAACAATGTTAAACGAGCCGTGCGCGCGGAACTCGTCTCCATCACAACAAACACCACTCTTCAACACCTAATACGCCAATGTTTATATATATTATATATTAAATTATAAATATTATATAAATAAACGAATTTGTAAACTATATACAAAGTGATTCATCAATCATGCTCAACTGCATTTTTTTTCTTAAAAATTAAATTTATTCAAATTCTGAATTTTTGAAACTTTTAGTTTTTATATTTAAGGACAATATTTTATTATTATTAAATTTTTTTATACCTGCAAAAGAATATGTTGTGGTGATATTAATTTTTTCTATTGTTAATTAGAACATTTTTTTGAAAATGATTATAAGTATCTAGTATCTACATTGAAATTATAACGAATAATTTTCGAGCTATTTAACTTCGTGTACCAAAAATAATAATTCTCTAAGTACTCTATGATTATAGTTTTGGGAGATATGAGGTCTTTGATGATTTATAAAAATTGTTAATCAATTGACAATTACAGAAAAAAAGGTTAGAAAAACGAAGTTAGTATTGAAATAAGATTTAAACAGTATACAAATCTTAATAATTGATAATATCATCTTTACATGTACTTAAATGTTCTAAAAAGTTAAGGTTTGAATATGTTTATCATTAAAGGAAAACATTTGGGGTAACCATGCTTGGTGAATTATCCTGTATAATGTATGATTTAGGGAAGGATGGTATTGTTTGCGGCATTTATGGATTTTCTAATTATAACATACGTAGGTACTCATAAGATTCAAACAAAAGTATTTTTTTTTTTTAATATCATATCAATAGTTTTTTTTGGGAGGGGGGAATAATGGCATACATTGTTTTCTTGTGATCATTTTGGCATTTCACATTTTGAAAAGAAAATTATCATAATATTATTTCACGGTTGAACAATATTAAACGTATGTTATACATTAACGACTACCAAGATTTCCCTAGAGTACAGAAATATAACACGTTTAATTTTTAACCAGCTTTCGGTGAGCAATATATTAATAATTCCTTCGAAAACTTACGCTTAGTTCTGCGGAGAGTGAAAAAAAAAACATTGGTCGATTACAATAAAATATACAACGCAGTTCTTGTAATAACATATTAATAATATGATAGCGTTGTTCGTGCGGCGGTAACGCGAAAACTATATCATCGGCGATTACGAACAGTGTGCATAATATTGTTATAAACGTATATCGTTAAGGTGAATTACAAAAATACATACTACGCTATGAGATAAGGTTCACGCGGAAGCGCTGTACAATTATAAACTTGTGGTGTCGCCGTCACGAGCCCCGTGAACGGTGTGCCAGACGCATAATAGCTATTGCGGTTAACACTATTTCGTTATCGTCAATATTATTCGCGGCGGTCGAACCGGATGCGCGCGCGTTATATAATATGGTACAACAATAATATTATTAATAATAATATCATGATACATCACACGGAAACGAGTACAGTCGAAAAACGGTTTTAAAAAGTCCGGCTTCTCACGTCGGCGGCGGCTTCTTGAAGTCGACGTTTTTACGTGTTTCTTATTGTGCTCCTCGTCTTTCGTTCGGTACGCCGCACGTTATACCGTGGTAGTTGTCTACGACCATTTTCAGTATATACAACACACGGGTACCACCACCACCACGATACACAAACGATATATATGTTATTACGATATTTATACCGCAGTTGCAGTCGTGCGTACGTGCGTGAGCTTACAAGTTTTGGTAAATACAGTGCACGTGTGTGTGTGTGTGTATGTGTGTGTTGGTGTGTGTGCGCGCGCGCGTCAATGAGAGTGTGGTATTTGCGGTTCTGTGATTTACCAGTGCTACTATGGTGGTATTGACGGAGGAAGACGTGTTCCACGCTGTCCCATCGACCGTCTGCGTCGTCTTCTCGGTCGAACAAAGTGCGACGTTTGCCGAGGCGGCGGCGGTGGAGGCAGTGGACGTCGTTACCGCGGCGGACGAAGTGCCGGCATCGGCGGCGGCAGCTGCAGCGGCAGCAGCGGCGGCAGCGGCGGCGGCGGCGGCGGTAGTGGTGGGACCACTCCTGGTAATTAGTTCGTCGCTGAAAGCCACTACGACGCTCCGTCTCCTTGACACGATTCCGCCGTTGCTGGATGTCGACCCCGGACTTAGAAGGTTCCCGCTCTAGAAAAGGAGCAACGGTGGGAAAAATTAAAAAGAAAAAAAACCCTAATTTTTTATTCGGGTCAAGTGTGTCGTCGCTCGTCACCACTCCTCCTCCTCCCCACCCCATCCCTCTGTATCAAAACGTCGAGGGGCGTTGCAGGAAAACACATAAATAATTACACACACACACACACACACACACACACACACACACACACACATACATACATAGTTTAGGTTAGGTTTATAATATGTATGTGATTTGTACGGCTACTGTCCATCATAATATCCCGTCACTGTCGCCGTACATATTATTATTGTTGTACAATATATAATATAATATTATATTGTATGCGAAACCACCACCGACACACGTCACATCACTCTCCGTCTTTCACTTTCTCTCTCACTCACTCTCTCTCTCTCTCTCTCATCAACACTCACACACGCACGCAATTATTATTTCGGTATATATACTTGAATATTATTACTATTGTAGGAATATCGTTTTTATGATATTTTAGTACCTACAAATTATTATAACAATAATATTATGTTACCGCGTATTCTATTATGTACTTGGCAGTATAGAGACATAACGTTGAATCTATTTATAATATATTATATAGTATTATGATACGTTTATAAAATATATACATATTAATATTATACGCTTATCAAAACCCTTGTTATACCTGAGGGGAAAAGCATTTAAATACGTTTTTTTTTTTTCTATAGATATTTGGAAAAATACAATCTGTATAAGTATTTACAATACGTATGTTTGATTAACAGAGAACCATTCACTCGATAAGAAACCTCCCTTCGGAGGCACTCCTAAAATATTTCAGATATTTTTCAATACTTACTAGTTACTTGTGTGTGCGAGCTCTTGAAAACCGGAATTTGTAAATAACTATTTTTTTTTTGGTAAAATATGGCATATAATTTTAAAATATTATATCGATAAAATATTTTTAAATTCAGGCGCGAAAGTCAACTAACAAAATCTCCATGTAATTAGCCATACAAGTAGTAGTAGGTATCTGGTTCTTAGTATCTATCTTATATTTTTAATATTATGATATTATACATTAAGAATTTAAAATGTATTTGAAGCACAACAATTGTATTTATATACTCAAAAAGTATGCCTTTAGAGGTAATATATTTGTATAACCTTGTACGTGCGGTTCATGCGATAACTACATAACATGTAAAGACCGACTAGCGACGACTACTATATAGTGATATGTATTATCAGTGAATAATAATATTACGTAAATACTCTGTCTTAACTACGTTTTAAAATTTTCTACGACAAAATACGACGACGATAGCGTTTATATGTCGTGTCTATAGCTCTTACAATGGTTGATATGTGTACGAATCAATCGGCACTAAGACATCTCGATGGCGTCACGGAGTTGGTTAAAAAAAAAAAACAAAGAAATTCGGCCGCAAAATCATATTTGTGCGTACAAACTGTTTATATTTAATTTAATGTGTACGTAATATTCGATTATATTATTTTAGACGTGACGCGTTGTTATTAATTATTATTATTATTGTTACCATCGATGTTGATAAATTGTGCGCATTATCGGAAAATGGTGTGCGTTATCGGTAAATCGTGTTACGCGATCGTTTCCACTGTTCGTTTGCAAATGCATGTTATTTATCGTATATAATATATTCAGACGTTTAACGCAATACAAAAGAACACAATCTTACGAAATGTTTCGAAATAGCTGAATAAAGAATATATTTTATTTTATTAGTTTTACATAAGTTACGTTTTGCAAACGATGTAGTACAATAAATATTACATGAGCTTGGCATTTTGAAAACTTTGTTGTAAATAAATTCCAAATTATTAGTTCAAGTTTAGATTCAATGAGTAGGTACCTAAAGTAAAGAGTTTCAAGCATTCGCGTAGTATATTATTGTTTAAATATTTAATTAACTCCGAGGCCCATAAAAATGATAATGATACGATAAAAGATAAAATAATTAATATTTAAAAAAGGGATGCAATTAAAAATATTTAATGGTTAGCAGTAAGTATTATAATTACGTTTCATTACTTACCGAATCGATTTGAGCGTTATCCATAAACCGGAGCATTGGCTGAGACGATTCTTCATCGCCATTTTTTGCACCATTTCCGTACTTATTATCGTTTGTTTCTATAAAATTAACTGTTTTATGTTTTTATTAATATTTTTCGATAGTGTTTAAAAAAATTTTTAAATTGATTTATTAATCCTTTTTTTTGTTTCGCACAAGTTTGTCAGTTTCTGAGTAACGTTTTGGGTCTCAAGAGACAAATTGGTTGGGTGTGAAACTTTCGTATATTAATCAATGTTTGTATAGAACAACTTTATTTATACCGTTTTCCTAATTTAAGTCTGGCTAAAAGTTTGATCATTTTATAAGGTACCTATAATAATGTTTCTTTTTTAATATCGAAGTATTCTTGGAGCATGTATCATACAAAAACATTTTAACACGAGAGTAGTTTATGAAAGCAGATTAAAAGCTTTAAAAAATATTAAACTTGTTTCATACGAAAAATGATAAAATATATTTGGAAAACGTACGACCGTCAACCACATTAAAATTATTGTTTTACTGAAAAAGTGAAAAATGTTCTATAGTATGTGTATCGAATTATATTTTTTAGATGAACATTGAACGGTTCTAGATACATATTATTATTGTAAAATGACATAGTAATTTTGTAAGTATTTAATAGAATTTTGCAATTAATTCATTTCTGATGACTTAAGTACTGTGGTACTTCTGTTTTAATCTAAGTTTACATTTATTTTATTTTTACTTGAATAATTTTATCGGTGAACACAATTTTTCTTAGAGAAATAGAACTAAAAAAAAAAATATCTAGGTATAGTTTAAATAACTATAGGAATTATAAAAAATAATATACAGAAAAATCTAAATTTGGTTTAATTTTAAGTAAATACGGTGATCACCATTATTCTGTATATTTATTATCTTTTGAAATTCAATTACGCGTAAAACACTTTTACATTTTTTTCGATGGCGCGGCGGTATGGCGGCTTGTATTGTCTACTGATCATGCAGAATATATAAAAAGAAAAAAGAAATCTACTGGTATATTTTTTAACCAACAAAAAAACTATTGTTGAAACAAGAGTAACAAAAAAATGAACGGGATTAGATTTTGAAAAAAAAAACTTCCTCGTTCATATCATTATTATATTCTAGCAGTGTAATTTATTTTCACGAGATAATAATTTATGATGCTGATGGTAACTGCAATATTTAAATATATTACAACGGTCGGCGATGATAATTTTATAGCATTAGTGATTAGTTATAATTTTATAACTAACAAAATATTGACGTCGCAATGCGATTGTGATAGTTACTGCAAGATCGCGCAAATACAAATTTATGAAGGCTCATCGACTTTGCGCGTCCATTATCTCGCCATTGCCGCCGCCGCCGTCGTTCTTATTATCATCGGCAGGTACCCACTACCCATCATATACTATCTATTATTGTTGTTATCATTCATATCGCCCAGAGACGACGTCGCGTATTTTTTCCCTTACCGTTTTTGTCGTTGTTATTAGTGTTGAGCGATAGGAGCGCGACGGTGGTGGCGTTCTGCCGCTGCGCCTTCTCCTCCCTTTCGGTTTGCCGTCGCAGCATCCACACCCGATACTTTTTGATCAGTTTCCGCTTGCCTCGCCTCCACAGATGAGCGACGTACCTGTCACACGCACACACAAAGTGACATTTTTAGATCATTAATATTCGCACGCAGGCTGTGAACGAGTTGGGCGGGAACGGCGCTCCGAACAGGCAGACGTGTATGAGGGGCGGGTAGGTGAGTGGGTTATGCGTTGTGGATGGGTGTTGGCAAGGGGGGCAGAGTGGCTAGGTAAAATGGTAGTAATCGACGGAGGAGAGCAGTGATCAACGGCGGAGGGTGGTGATCGACCGGTGAGCGGAAGGGATCGACTGTGGCGTCGTCCTAAGCGGAGTATCACGCTAGCGGTGGCAGAGGTGACGGTGACGTGAGTGGTCAGGGGGTGAAATGTAAATTAATGAATTGCTCTCGCAACTGGTGTGGCTCCCTCTCGACTCTCTCACCCTTATGGCCTTATATTGGTGTAATGTACACTGAGAGCCCAACCATCGACGCACACGGTGCTTACAATAATAATAATAATATTAACCAATATTATAGTAAATATTATTTCTGTCACACGTATAATATTGGTGTACATGCACTACACCTGCGAACTCACGGCGTGTTTCGTTTCTTACAGACGCTGCCACCCGCAGTCCAACATAAGATCTACGATAAATTACATTTTTAATTTAATATATTATAAACGAACGGGGATATTATGTAGTAATTCGGGTTCAGTAATTTTCGTTTTTTCAAAATAATTTACATTTTTTGTAGTTATGCATATGAACATAATATTGTGATAATCAATTCAAATGTATAAAATGTTTTAATGTTTAAACAGAGTACTAAAAATGTCTTCAAATACTTAAAGAAAATATAATGATATATAGTTTGTCATGTGTCATGCCAATAAGATTAAGTCATATTTAATTATTTTATTTATAATTTAAAATAATACTGTCTAGTACAATTTAACGTTTAATTAAGGACCGTAAGGGGCTTGCTTACAATCTACTCAGAATTAGGTTTTTGATAAAGTGTATTTTTGACATACTTATAATGAAATATCTATGTCCTTCAATATAAGAAATTTTGTGGATATGTGTTTTCGTAAGCACATATTATTTCTTTAAAATTTGCATTAATTCACTCATTCATATAAAATAAAGACTGTAAACCAGTATTATATTGTTAAACCTGTTTTTTGTCCAAAATTGTAAACTTATAATTTTGCTTACAATATTATACAAACTAGTAGGTGCAATAAACTATTTTTATACATAGCTATATATGAATAATAAAATACTGTATTAATTAATTAGAAGTTGTTTTATGGATAAGTCAGAGTCATCAACAAAATATTCTAAGAAATTAAGCAACCTTTTTTATACTACGTTCTCACACACAATATTCTATTTGAACACATATTGATACTATATTACGTTACCTATATATTATATTTTATTATAGTCTTGGCAAACGTAAATTTAATGTTGACGTTTAAACAATGGATTTTAATAACAAAATAACCTACCATAATGGTCTATACGTCTACACTATTTTGTTCGTGTAGGAGCCTTTGTAACATTGTGTAATACACCGCTTATTATTAGTATAACATATTTTTTATATCGCTTTCCAAATAACTATGTAGGCTTTTGTTTTTATAGTTGACATTTTGAAATATACCTATACTTGTACTTACACGTAAGATCATATTCACGCATCACAACTCTAGAAGAATCTACGTGCTTGAAATTCCAAAATAACGATCAACCACCACAGATATTAGAGTATTTTCATTGTACGATAATTATGTAGGTATGACTTTTTTTTTTAAACTTATTTAAACTAGTATAATGATAAACGTACTTTTTAAGACCAATGAATTTAACTGCAATGACTTAAATTTTATTATGGTATACCCATATGAAATGTATGTATATATTTTTATCATGATGTCTTCTACGTTACTTACTATAGTGTCTTAATTCCGTGTAGTTAGATAGTTCAACGTAAGAAATAATTTGTTTAATAAATAAAGGTCTTAGTCGTTTTCTCAAAAGTCAATTTTTCCTTATATTCTTTTGTAAATTAGTTAATTTTAATGCACCAGTGTATGTCCATTGGATATTGTCCAATCATGTTATCATGTTTTACTGTCTTATTTTTTTTATTATTTATGTATCTTTGTGTGTTCATTTATTTTATCAAGTATATAAAATATTAACTTATTGAGTGATCATTTTAATGCATAACATTCATTATTTTGAAAATGATTAATACTTTCTATTAATAAATACATTTTTTAAATAATTTGAATTCAGTATTATAAAACTATATTTAAAAAAAATAAAATATATTTTTTCCGGGTATTGTGATAAATAAAAATTGAATTTTTAATACAATTTTAGTTTATTAGTTATAATTATTTAAAGTTTAAATTATCGAGGGGAGGAGGTTTTACAAGAGAGTATCTTGTAAAACGTTAATTCACTTTTAATCTTATCTAAACTTTAGGTACTATTATAACTAATTAAGTTTGGATTTTTATATAAAATACACTTATAATATTAAATTGACAAAAAAAAAAAAAAATACTTCATATGTAAAATAATACATACAAATTTATTTTTCACCAATATTAATTATTAATTTTTTATTTTATATATTTTAATAGGTAGTAAGTTGTATTATATGATGTACAAATGCTTGATAATTCTTTATACATATAATTATTGTAAACGCATTGTCGTTGTGATTTTTATCTTTTTTACTACAATTTCATTCAAAATTGAATTAAACTGTGTTACAAATTTATAAAAATAAAAAAAAATATTTGTTTATAATAACTATATTTTTACAATTCAAAAATCACCAAATTTTACAAAACGCTAATAAGCTTGAGTAGCTCAAAATTTGGTTTCTAAACATTACATTTTTAAATTATTGCGAAAAGTTTTTGATTTGGAATAGGAAATTAAATCTGTTTTCACTCATAAGTAGTAAAAACTAACAAAAAAATAACCAATAATAACCATAATAAAAGATTTTTTTGATTGTTGTTTTTAATTTATTCAAAATTATTTAAACTATATTGTCAAACACGTTAATAGTTAATAAAATGACGAATGCCTTACGTCAAAATTATCCATTTGTATAAAAATTAATTGAAATTATATGCTCATACCTCATACTTTTAAAAACTCAATTTGTTTAGAAACAATTTAAAATATATATATTGTTGAAATAAAATAAATTTATTCTCTTTCAATATTATCAAAATATGTAATTAATACCTATATATATATATATAGAAATACCACACTTTCGTTACGCTGGAATATTATATATATTTAGTATACATTTATAATTTATATCCGATGATTTTTTTCTAAAAACTATGACACTATTTATCTAAGTATTCATATTTATTTATTTATTATACAATATACATATAAAATAACCCATATACTCAGTTAAAGTTTGTTTTGCAAAATAAATCTTTGTTCATCACTATAAATCATAAAGTAATTAATAATTTATTGACGTTTACCTATTCTAATGTGTTTTTTCATTTGAAATATTCAAAACACTAGACTTTTTTGCCAACAAATTTTACGTTTATCATATTTTTAGATTTTTTTTTTATTCCCAGAGTTTTACACAATCTGTGAATAATATATTATGTAAAAATACGAGTATATAAATTCAAGCTTTATTTTTATTTATAAAAGAAATAGTTAAGAATTTTCACTCTGTTTTAATTATAACGTTATAATACGATTGAGCATTCCTAGCTTTAAATTAAAAAACGGATTCGCAAGTCGTAACATTGTAAACGTTCGGCGCCTTTTTCTAAATTTAAATATCGATTTTTGTATACATATTTTATACCATTTTTGGTTTTTGATATTTCTGAGAATGAAATATTTCACACTAGTAGGAGAAAACCTTAACACATTATGATGACTTATTCAAAACTGCACTACCAGTACAACAGAAGTGTAGTACAATTCACACGGGTAAAAAAACTGCATTAATTTACCGATGGAATGTTTGAAGTGGAATTCTTTGCTTATTCGTCACTCAAATACTCAATATGCCATTTCTACCAATACGCTTAACACCTAGTGAGAACCAAAATAAAACCCTCGAAATACAGAAAATATACGATTTACAATTCATCAACAAGATACACATTAATTGTAAGCAAATATTGTTGGCGTTGTTATTATTTTTCGACAAACCACTACGAATACGCCTCTCGGGAGAGTAATATATAGAAGTGATGATATAGAATATTATATATATGTTGACAATTGTTATTACTTATTTCGTTGTATATTATAATATACACATTATACATAGATGTTATTTGTATGTTGTTAAAAATGTACAAACAAGTAGGTACACAAGTTTTTTTTTACTTTTATAGTGGAACAAAAACTTGTATCCGTAGTTATTGTATACGAGCTCAATACCTATATTGTTTTTTTTTACGTATTTTCTAGCAGAAATAAATAATATAAAAACCATTATAATCTAGAATTTAATTTTTTTGGATAAATAGAAGTTACGTTTACTTCGAATTTTTAATTTTTACCGACTAGAAATAATAAATATACAAATGAACATTTAATGTTATACGTTAGGCAAAATTTATTCATGCAAAATTGTTTCTCTATGGAATTCCGAAGTTAAAATATAAAGTAGGTAATTATTCTAGTAATATTTAGTAATTATTTATTTTCTCCTAAATAGGAATGTGATTATTTAAGGTCAGGTAAATGAAATTGATTTGACTTTCATTAAAACGTTTTCAATGAGCGTATTATAATTGTAAACCCATATTTATATCTCTCTTTTCTCTATATACCAATCTTCTGACATCTTATATACCACTGATCCTTTGGAAAATTCTGCTATTAATCTGATAACTTTTTTCTCAATTAATTTAGATTGTGTGGTTTAATCTGTATACTATACATATATATATCAAAACTTCCGAAATTTAATTATTGAATCTTATTTTTATGTTTTCACATACAATTTATTTACAACTATACTTGTATTGTATTATTTAAACAAAATGATAATTTTCAATAACCGACAATTTTAAGTAATAAAATAAACCCATATTGTATATTATATTAAATTAAATTAATTTAAAATTAAAAAAAAAAAAATTAATAGGTATTTGAACGCTGTAAAACAAAAAAAACGTATTTCACTAAGTATCTATGGGTTATTATAGGGATAACTACCTACACCTATAACTATAGATTGTATGACTGTTAGTAGTATATTTTTGTCTTTTTCATATTATATAATAATTAATTTTCATTTACAGATGAATCTCAAAATAATTAAAATATAAGGCATATTTTTATACTTAAAGTTAAGACTTATACATTTAAAACACATATTGAATATTTCAGAATAGCAAAATAATCTTATTATAAAGTAATCAAACATCGTAAATGGAATGTGTACGACGCAAATCGATCAAATTGTAATAATAATTAACGACTGCATGTAAATACTCACGAGTCATGGATAAATTTGTTTATTATGTTTTTAATTTAAGTTAAATATAAATCAGAACAAATAATTTAAGAATGTGAAAAATGTATACGTATTTGCCAACGAACACACTGATCATCGTATAGTATGAAAAAATATTGTGCTCGCAAATTGGCTTGTATTGTTAGACCCGATTAATGTTTCAACCCAAAAAAATATTGTTTAAATAGTCCTCTAAATTAATATCACACTCATTAAGTACATCATCATTTGAAATTTGTAATGCTTTGTTTGTATGTATTATAATTTACTTATAGTATAACACTTTTATGAATTTAAGCAAAAGAAAAGTTCCAGCTAGGTAATTCTAGGTAATTCTCATTCATTAGAGCGTTGCACACCGATAAACGTGTTACGTGTTTACCTTAAAGATTAGTGTTTATTTGGCTACATTATATTCTTGTATAATCATTAGACCCGAATACAAAATTATGTTAATAATGCGCCAACACGTAATTTTACTACACAGATGCGTATCTAAGACTATCCTATTAAAGTTTTTATCCCTTATTAAGCAAGTAAAATTATGTAATGCGGATGTTCAAGTTTTCTAATAAATTTTTTTATTCCTTAATTTCCAGATAAAATTGAAATATTTAGAATGCATTTATGATGTGAGCTCGCAAATATATATTGAAGTTATTTTTAATAAAAAAAATTAAAATTAAATAGTCTCTGTTGGTTTTTGTTTGGTTAGGTACGTATATATGACTATTGGCATTATTCTATGCGTGAACTTCTTGGAAAAAGACTCGAAAATGCACTTCTGGCCGTTAATTGAACTAAAACATCTAGGTCATCGTTCGATTGCTCTACCACTAAATATACTCGGTTCCCTGTAGGCATACTTTATTTTCTGATTTCCGGATTGTTTAAATTAAATGAATTGCTTGACAGCTGGCATATAATACAACAGTTGAGTATCATATATATCTACAAACCTATCAATTTTAATTTATACTGATAAATATATAACATTTATTATATTTTATTACTGATATTTTTTGACTAAATTGTTGTTAGACATATTTTTACGTAGTTATAGTTGGTAATCAAATAACAAAAATTGTATTTTACGTAAAAAGTTTATAATTATATATATTTATCGATTTTTACTAGAACATGCCATATAAGTTACTGTGTACTGTTAGCACCAGGCGTACACCAAATCTAAATTTTTGGCTTTTCGGGCTAGACTACAAATCCTATGGCCTAATGCCAAGGGTCGATGGATGCGTAGATGCGTTAAGTCTCAATAGGATATTGGATGTAATTAAAACTCTTAAATTGCAATACAATTTATTGATGCCTGTTGTTAAAATGTACACGAACAGCAATATTTGATTGCTTTATGATAACTAGATAATTAATTCTCTTATGGTTAACAATAAAAAAAAAAATGATATTACTAAATTATTTGCTTTTAAAGAAGTTTTATGGTAAATTTCTACCAAAAATATAATTATAATTTATGAGGTGATTATTACGTTTACTGAGTAGAAAAATCAGAAAAATTTGACAAAGAATTACCAAAAAATATAAATTTATTTTAAAAATGTTAACTGTATTAAAATTTTTAGATACCCACGTTATGTAAATTTAAAATTTGTTATTAGTTTTGAAATAAATTGTTAAAAAATATTGACTTTTAACTAATATCGTAACCGTTTATAGTCAAATACGATTAATATGAGTGTACATAATATTAATTAACAAACGTTTAGTTTTTTAATATAGACTATTTAAATATTATTCCTTAGGAAATTTGGATGTACTATGCTTAAGCTGCTAATTTAGATTCGAATGACTTTGGCTGTGACAAATACTCGTGTAAAGCTTTAAAAAGACTATTATTTATTTTGGCTATGGTCCATTCACTAGTAAATCGAGCTTAAAATAAAACGTTTACACACTTTATTCTCATGTGGCAAATAAACGAATAAAGTTCAAAAGAAAACTTTTGGGACATGTAATGCATACTCCTTCGAAGTTACTGTAACGTTTTTTTTTTTGGCCAATTTAGAATCCGATAGTATATGTGTCAATTGTAGTAATGATGGCTTTCACCAGTTTATTATTTGTCGACTAATGTTGAACGAACTCTTTTAAAATTTATATGAGTGACTATTATGATTTATTTATCAATATAATATAATTAACCTATTATGTCAACTATAATATATTTAAAACTAATATTATGATTGTATCCTTAAATAATCCATTTTAAAATGTATACCATCATCATATTTATTTTAAAAACATCAATTGAAATAATTACGTTTGTTCGTAAAAAAACATTAAAGCAGTCTTAACTTCATCAATGGAAAAATGACGTTTGAATTCTTATCGAAAAATATTTAACGGAAACGGATGAAACTAATTTGTAAATAATATGCGTATTATGTACCTATACAATGGCCAGTTAAATCCTTTGTTATTCGATAACCACGAATCGATTTAATATAAGAAATATTACCAACGTTTTAGATAGGTAAAAAAAATAATACGAGAAAATTACAATTTTTTATTTTTTTAATGAGATTTAAAAATATAAAATATATTGGTACACGGATATTGATCTAATATTGCTACTTGAATTCAAATGTTTTAAAAACTTTTGCTTCACAAAAAGTTTTATTAAAAGCTATATTAAGTAGGTAGTATTAGAAACTTGATACTATATATTTTTATTTTTACAGCTTCAGGGTTTCTTAAAAGTAATAAATAAGAGTAGCCGTTAAAATATTTATTAATATATATCTGTATTTGAATAAAAAGTTTGATTTAATTTATTTTTATATACCATTTTGATATTCCACGAGTAAAATATTCAATCTGCAAACTTTATGGAGTGTGATAATTATAAAAATTCAAACATTTTTTCTATATCATTGTTAATATACCGACTAAATCAATGTAAAGTAATAGATTAAAAAAAGTCTATAGAAATGTTACAAAAAAAAAAAAACATTGAATAATCGAATTAAAAGATTTAAATATTTGTGTGGATATTATTATTAAGTATATTATACTAAGAAAACAAAATAAATTCGGATCCTAAATACAAACTTGAATAAATATCTACAGTTTATTAACAAAATATAGATACAATAGACTTATCTCAAGTAATGTAAAAATTAAACAATGTTTAATTAAAATTATTAATCGAAAACTATTTAAACGGCTGTAATTCGAGACATGAATGTGTTATGATATTACGCTCAAAATAATTGATTAAATTAGACTTAAATAAATTAATAACACTGAACGGTAAAAACAGATTAACTAGAATAAACAAGACAATATTATCAGTAAATTTTCCGATAACCAATTGACTATCTACACTAATTTACAGTATAACATTTACAATATATTCATAAAAATATATCAATAAAATAGATATTATTGAAGTAATATGAGATAATGAAGAATTATTTTTCTAAATAATGACAGGCGTACTCATTTCTATCTTTACAGCGGAAAAACATTGGAAATTAATTTACTCTTTCCTAGCTCAAAATATATAAAAATGTGCCTACTTAAAATGGAATGTAGTCGGTGGAATACTTTCAAGTATTGGTTGTATTGACCACCATAGAAATGAAATTAAAAAATTAATAAAAATTAACCAAAACAAAAGTAAAATATGTTCACATTGTTATTTAACTATTTTTTTCATTACTATAATTTTTATTCATCATACTTAAGAAGTTAAGACCACCATAGGTTAAAGACAATGTGTTTGATGCTTAAATCGAATGAAAAATATATAATATGTACCTATATAATATATAAAACGTTATTAAGTTATATTGCGCGCAACCTTATATATTATACCTATATTTTATAAAAGGTAAAATATATACAATATATGTTGAAAAACTACATAAAATGTCCATCATCATTTAATGTGTACACGTCAATTTATTTTTTTTCAAAATTTTACGGTAAAATAAAATCCAGATAATAACGTAAGCTTTTTACTATCATATCTCCAGTGTTGCGTAAAAAGGAACCAAATTGAAATGGTCACCGGTATAGTTCTCATCGAATATAAAGTCGACATCCTATTGTTCAGATTCTGTGGACCGTTATATTATCGATTTCATCCCCGACAATCTTGTTTAAATATTTTACTGTACTATAACTGACTAAACAATCAAAAACGATTGTTCATTTTACACCAGATTTTCAGGTACAAAGTTATGCGCAATTATTTTCAATGAATGTTTATTAGATAATGGAAGAATTAAAAGTTCGGAGTGAATCAAAACTGACTGTTTTGATATTCATTTACGGTCTGAGATGAAAGGGTAAGATATTAATCATTGATACGAAAAGTTCACGATTTACCTAAATAATGATTTTTCTGGATGCCAAATGAAAATGCAGAAATCGTATCGTTGATGAACATATTATTATTATATTAAACAAGTATCTCGAAATATTCACTGATCAATTACTATTTCCATTGGAAAGTTAAAACGGGTATCTTAAACGTGTTATAACAAAACTCTATGAAATTACCAAAGTTTCTATATAGTCGTGTAGTTTCTGCATACACAACAGTTTATAATTATTGTTAAATTACGGAGTTATGAATTTTCATTTTCTATTAATGTAAGTACACCTATATTTTATTGAAAATATCCTTTAATACTGTTCCTAACTACATATTTTTTATATTTTTTATTCTATATTGTAATTATTGTTGTCAACGACTGTAAAAAATAGTAAAAGTATATAGTACCTATAATAATGTTATTTTATGCGCATGCCAAAAATATAATCAGGGCTTAAAGACTGTATTTAAATTTAAAAACGTAAAATCACTGGATAACGAAACTGTTGTTATAATTATTTATATATATATATATATATAATTTTAATTACTTTATATATATATGCAATGAAGCTGTTTTAGTATCGTTAATGATTAAGTTATAAAACAAATGTAATAATATTGTGCTAATAAAGAAAATTACGTACTTACCTACTAAAAATCTAAAAAATAGTAATAAAAGACGATTTCTACTTCTTTTATATCACCTATCTATCCGAACTATGTGGGGTCGGAAACTGTAGTCTTACGCCTCCACAGCACTGTCTATCACCTCTCCTTTAATCAATCATGCTATTTTCATGTCATTCTTTATTTTTTCTTTCTATCCATCTCATCTTCGATCTTTCTCATCCACTATTTTCTTTTACATTTATTTCCATTAAAAATAAATATTATGATCTATTACTATTATTTGACGAGTTATTAACTCAAATTATAACTAAAATCTGGACGAGACGAACTACAGGGTGCCATATTAATAAACTTAAATGGCAAAGAACAAAAACTGCTGAACTTTCAGGATAATTGTTCAATATTGTTTATTACAACGGTCTATAATTTGTAATTTCAACTTGGCGTACTGTTAACCCATCCAACTATTGGGAACTAATTAAAAAAACTAAGATGCATGAATTATCTAGGTCATTGAGGCGTGCGCATTTACATAAATCACTGCTTTTGAAAAACGAGTCCGAGTGAGGCTCGGTTTAACACTCAAAATGTTATATATTTTGTTGAAAGCAAAAGCACGAAAAAAAAAATTGAAAAAGGCACAAATTACTGTAAAAGCAATAGTTAATTTTCTACCAACACTTAAAATATTAATTTAAGTAAAAAGTTTGTGATTTTAATTAATAAATGAGTAAACTTACTAAATACATGTAAAATTTATAAAACAAATTATGATAAGTATTTTATTAAAATACAAAGTAATTAGAAATCATTATAAGAAAATTTGATTTTAAATCCAAATTTTTCTTCATCACGTGCATATGAAAACTGGTTTTAGTCGTGTTTGGGGGAATGTACAAAATTTTAATTTACTTATACACAATTGTACAAAAAAAAAAGTAGATAATACTGTCGAGGTTTGATATTTAAATTCGAAAGTGGCAGTGCTGGCAAAACCGATCTTTTTAAATCTTGTAATATTTTTTTATTTTTATTTATATAATTGGACCATAGACGGCATTTTCCACTCCACTCTATTCTCAAAGCTTGTTGACCGAATAAACGAAAGTAAATCATCGAAATAATACAAAGTAAATCGTGTATGAATTATTAAACGTTTAGGTATTTCATTTTATTTCCATTATCAACCATAAATATATTTCTTTAGTTTGATATTATCAATAATTATTGCTAAATATATGAATTTAAATTGGTCACAGACATCATGTACTTTTACTTTATTTTTTTCTATTTCACTCAATTACGTCCTTTGACTTTTATTTTTAAGCTTAGTTCATCAGCTTATACGTTATAGGCTTATAAATATAAATTATATAGCATACTACAATAAGAATTCACATCTATTGTTAATTGTACTGTAAAGATGTGTCGAAATTGATAAAAAAAATCGAGTGAATCGTTATCAATACAGAAGTATTGAATAAATTGTTAGTTACTTGGTATGTGATACTGAATTTATATTTTTTAAATTATTTTATTTTTAATATTTCTTTATTTTTGTTTAAGAACTGTACTACATGAATTTCCACTTAAACAATACTTCAATCCCTTTTACAACTTTACACTTTTTTTATACACTTTTCATACCAATTCAATTTTTCCTAATATTTTTCAGCATGTGTTTTAGAGCGTATCAGTTCTTCCAGTTGATGTGTCTATACTTCACAAGGTTCTAGAATATCGAAAGTACAGAAAATGTACTCACATATATGATTATATGATATATGAATATGTCTATTTATGTGAATATTTTCTGTACTTTTTTTAAATCAATTTTTTTACCCATATTTCTTGCATAATTTTTGCATAAAAATATACAATACTAATACATTTCACACATCTAATATAATTGTAATGTATTACATAATATATTCACAATATTTGTACGTAAGCACAGTTTAATTTAACCAAATTTTCTTTAGTTATTGTAATTTATTAATTTAATATCTAGCTCATAATATAACAATGAAAGTGTCATTTAATTGTATATTCATATATTGTATGACATTTCTATGACTCGAAATATACACTCGTTTTGAAAATAGAACATCAATAAAATATTTCATGATAATATCTGCGTACGCCAAAGCAATTATCGTTTGTATATTGCTAATTATATTTTCTCATAAGTTACTAGATATGCAAATAATACCGTGAAAAAACTTTATTTAATCAAATTGCCATTGAACAAAATATAAAAAAACAAAAATACTATGTGTTATGATACAATAACAATTCTTCGCATTTTCACTAAGTAATAATAGCTTATGTTAATTTATTAACTGCACTAAGAGCAGTATACTAGTAAGTAACTAACAATTCATTAATGTATTTATAATATTTCATTTCGTGTTAAACATACAAGTATATGATACAATTATCATATCATATTATATCCCATCGATTTTATTTTAAATTATTAACTCTAGTGATAATGGTTAAGATTAAATTAATGAATTAATGGGGGCTTAAAACATTAATTGTTTTTATGAAATATAATCAATTTACATTTATGTATGGAATAATTGTTAAAATCGATTTAACACCATATGAACAGATTATAGAATATAAACATTTCATTTTTGACATAATAAATAAAAATCCATTTGCCGTGATCATTTGTAGCTGATGCATTAATGGTTAAGATAGAATACTAACATTTGCTTTATTGAATTATAGTTAAAAAGAAATCATTTAAAAAATTGTAGACTCTGACAGAATATAATAACATATTTAGATGGTTGCGTAAAATAGTATGACACTTAACTAACGAAAAAATAATTTAATTTAACTCAAGGTAATTATTATAATTACCAATTATTATAAATTAGGCACAAACACCAAAAACAGTTGCTAAGACGATGACTTCTTCAAACCAAATGGCTCACAAGGGTACTTAGACTATTTGATTTCAAATTGTATTGTATAAGTAAACTAATTAAACATTGAGATATATAATAATCCCAAAAAAAATTCAAAATATTTCTATAATTTTTATATAATAATTATTAATTAAACATTACTTAGTTTTATCATAACATGTGTGACATGATACTATTAGCCTGTAATTTAACTGAAGTTATGCAAAGAGTCGTATGAAACTCGTCGTAGTAACTTTGACTATTTTTGTCTTCGTCAATAAATTATTTTATAATTAATAATATAATCATGCAATTGTATTATCATAATATTATAATTGTTATAATTATAATTATTTTTTTGTTTATTTCAATTATTGTTTTTCATTTTTATTTTAAATTCAATTTGTAGAACTAATTATGTAAATTTGTTTGAAGTTGAGTTAATGATTTCAATTAAGTTCTTATTTAAATAGTTATACAAGTTGTAGACTGTATGCAGAAAGTTGGTATAATCGTATAGAAGTGTATTATGATAATGTAGTATTTGAGTGGGTTGAGTGGGTATGTAATAGTATAAATACGGTGGATACCTGATATACCAGTGGTTAGGACATTCACATTTATTTTTAAAATATTATTATCATTTTTTCGTTTGTGAATTAAAATATGTTTTAACTGGTTGTATATGTATATATATATATATATATATATTATACATTTTTTTTTTTGATTTTGACTTTAAATAGTTTGAATAAACACGTATATATTCATACGTATATATGCCTCTTCCTCATAATTCTTCAATTTCTAAAGCTTCCCTCAAAAACTATTATTTGGTGATTTCCGTTGTATGTCGGTATACTATATTATATTATAATATACATAATAGCAAATAATATTAAAACTATCGTACAAAATACTTTAACGTGGTTGTGGGAATCTTATTACGATATTAGTTATCCAGGGAACGATTTCTATTCCTTGTGGATAAGTTTTTCATAGCCGAGGGTCTGAACGCTTGTGCAAGATGTTTTATTAATTATTAATATATAAAATAGTACTATTACTGTATGGTGATTGCTATTAATAATTATATACCTATTGGAGTTCACTTGTGTTGGCGGTAAATATCAAACTAACTACCGTGTGTCATTCTAATATTAAATAATAATTCAGACGTATTCGAAAAGTGTCAAGGGTGTAATTTTGTGTTAATCGATAAATTATTATTGATACTATAGAGTATTGATGATAATTGATATAATTATTAGTATGCATTACTATATAATATTTATAGATATACTTATAGAATCTAACAATTTGTAATAGTAAATTTACTTAGGTAAGATTTTACTAAAATATATAGTGATAAATAATAACCACCCAATATATGAATGTACTTAATGAAAATAAGTAATATTAATTTCAGAGTATTACGGAAATATCATACAGAATTGTTTTAGTTTTTTAAACTATAAAAAAAAATAATGAATTTGAATTAAATTGAAAAAAAAATGATAATATTAATACTTACTAAAATAATAAATAAATATTTTCAATATAATAAAAATTTTCCAAAACTTCTACTTAAAAATAAAAATATAGAACTAAAAAACCCGTTTTTTATAATATGGAATGTTGTCTAAAACTGTATGCTAGAACGAGAGGTTGTGGATATGTCACCTTTTGGCGATCAATATTTTAGTGTTTATGTAAACCCTACGCAAATATTATTCAAATATCATTCGGTTTTCTTTAAATTTATGTTTTTACAGTTCAAATATCCGCTTTAAATGATATAAAAAAAGGTTAAATATTATTGTATAATGTTTTATAATTTAATTAAACGAGATTAAATTAAAGTTAAAATACGATAATATTATAAATTGGATACATATGCGTAGTAAAATTAAATTAAAAACTATTTTTCCAATATAATATAACAATCATTAATACGTTTAGATAAATATGATTCCGAACTTTTATTTAATCGTAAATACAATTTTGTTTTTAATTAATGTAAAATATAAAAAAAATAATTTTTTATTCATATAATAGGTAATACAAATATTTCAAGTGTTATTTAAATTTTAAATTAAATTATTTATATAAATATGAAATATTATATATTACATATTTATAATATAAATAGGTAATTTAATATTTTTCACATTTTTTGTTATATCTACTTTAATAGAACTCAATTCATCCGCATTCAAGCTTTTTTGCTTATAGGATGAGTTGCAACATTTGTTATTTATTCTAATATTAATCTTGTAATTGATGTTGTCGCAATAAACTTGTATTTATTATTTATTTATTTTTTATTTATGAACGCTTCGACGATTCGTCATCATAGATTTGTACAGCTCATAATTACAAGTAGGCGTGACTAATTATTATTCTTAAAAGCATAAGTCAATAAAAATTCGTTTTAGGATTTCATGGTATTATGATTAAATATATCAGCTGTTAGCAGTTGCGACCTATCTCTTGTTGTTAACGGTCGTCTTTCCGCCAGTTATTCGAAGTTATCGCGTTGTATGGGGTTCTTCTCTCGCTTCTATTCGTGGAAACGGTATATACAATACTATCAATTCTTAAAGCTTCAGTGTTATACATACAGGTGCAGTCACCCGTTTAGGAAAGCCCAGCTGTTCCAACTCGGCATTTGATATTTCAATCTGTTTCTATATCAATCTAAATATTGGTCTTCAACTCGGTCCACCACGGTAGCGACCACTTTCCTATAATTATTTCTCTAACACTGAACAGTAATATTGGTACATATATTTCCTACAGTTCCAATTTGAATTCCGCGTATATTGCATTGCTTCCCTTGCAATTCAATTTTAATTATGCCGAACGGAATCTATTCTCCTCCGATCAACTGCACAATTATATCAATAGATAATAACTCCTGCCCAATCGAAGATCACGATTAGTTTTTTCTGACAATTATAGAATCCATCAAACAATCGAATCAACTAAAACCTAAAAAAAAAAAAAAAAACAGTATCTCTATCCTCCTTCACTTATTCGGTGGGACTTCACATTTAACTAAGCCGTTAAATAACGCGCAATAAGTTATTCTAAAGCTACCACCGTACTGGTTCTATTCACTACTTTAATAGATATACAATAACCAATGTTCTGCTATAACTGTACTACTCAAAACCAAGAAATTAAATATCTGGAAAAAATGTTCCCACAACCTGAACCCTTCCTCATTTTTAACTTCTCTATGGAAAGCTGTTAAAAGTTTTCGTAATTGCATTCAATCTTCTATCCACCCTCAAAACGAAGACCGGCTGAATGATTTCTGAGCAAAAGTTGTACCTTATTAAGTTCTCTCGGAGGTAGAATCTATCTTCATTTCTACAAACAACTGCTCAAATCCGCCTACTGATCATTGTCTCGGTGTTGTGCTCTCTATACATGCTGTTTTGACTTCTTCGTTCTTCTCGATGTGTTCCGTCACATCAATTAATTATCATATAATTCCTTACATCCCACACTACACATATCCTAGGTTTGAACTTAGACCCTAAACTTCGATAGTCTCCTCGTTTATTTGATTTAACCGAATTTGCTAACGGTTGGTCTAACTTTCATAGATCTGTGGCAAATGCGTTTGTGTATTATTATTACTCGTTTTTTTTTCTGTAAACTTAGCAATATATTCTATTTATCGAAACTAGTTATATTACAGCGTTGTTTAAAAATAAGAAAGTACATATCTACGAGTTTACGAGTTGCGACCTTGCTAGTAGCTATACACCAGTTTTTCAAACGAAATATCATTATGTATGTTAAACGTTTAATTTATTTGATCATAATATATCTACAGCACTACAGAACAGCAATTAGTTGATTATTATTACCAGAATAATATTATTTTGTAACGTGGAAAAATGTATTCATTTTACAGATTGTTTATAAATTATATTTTTAGTAACAAACAAGTTTTACATGTCAATCATTTCAGAAATATACTCAGTAATTTGAATAAATAATTCGTCAATACTACTGTCAAATTAATAATTATTAATATTAACTATTCAAAATAATATAGTTGATAACATTTTTATAAACAAAATTATTACGCCATGAATTTACGCAATACAATGAATAAAATGTTTATTTATTTAAACAAATCATTCGTATAATCCTATAACGCGTCTGTCATATTTTACTTTTACTATGCATACTAATCAATTAAAGTTTTCGTTAACTACTGCACAAAAACATTGTCGTCCAGATGACGGCGAACTATTATAAATTTACATATTTTATGTCCATCAGTTCATTACAGTTTTGTAGTTAGGTCTGTGTTTAATTTGTATTAGAGCTTGGGATGTAGGATGTAGTTCTTAGGACTTGTAGAATAATAATAATGCAGAGGCGCTTACTTTATGTTCGTCTACAACAGCCTAGTTGATACTTTCCGAGGTAATGAGTGTGTTAACAGTTAAATATCAAACTGGCATAATGTATATTTTTATTAATATAAATCCAGTTTTATAACATATTTAGAGAAAATCATCGTTATTTAAACATACGATTTAAAATATTTTTTATCTATTTAAAAATTATTTAAAAGATAAAATATTAATATTAATGTAAAATGTTCTTGAAATGTAGAACCGTATATTAGATACATCAATATTGGTATCTATTTATACATTTACAAAAATTTCCAGAAAGGAAATTTAAATAAATTAAAATGTTTTCTTTAAAAGAAGTATATTATAGGGTCTAAACAGTTAATTATATATTTCTAAAAGGAAAATACAATTGCAACTGTTGTTGCTCGAGCTCGAGATGTTTTTATTCTAGAGGAAATTATTCTCTGGTTTTAATCCGAAAGCTATTATTGCATTCAAAAACCAATTCTGAATCAAATGTATTTTGTTAAGAACTCAACTGTATATATTTAACCTGAAAAAGTATTTTTTTTTTTTTCATAATAAATAAAAGAAACTTTAATTCGCAAAAAGTTTAATTTTTATCCAATTTTCTATTTAAAACACATATTCTATGTATACACGTTTTTTATTTGGATAAATAAATAAATAATAAATAAAGTATGAATAATATATTTGTTAATTAATGATTTAATGATTTCATATAATATAAAAGTGCGTAATATATTTTAGATATATAAATATTAATAAGTATCAGTTTATCATGTTTTTACGTTTATAATAAACACGCAAATTATGTTTTTATATAAATAAAAAATAAAAATGATAGTTGATCCTGTCTTATTTTTAATTATAATGTAATGATTTTACTTAAAAGTATGTATAAATCTACCAAGCTCCATTATTATTAGTAAATTTTAATAAATAAATCAATGTCTATTTTTTATTTTTTTTATTTTATGTAATAGTTACTTTAAAACTTAATATTTAAGAACACGCCCAGATTTTAACTGTTGATATTTACACATATTTAACCATTTGGTATTACTATAGCACAAAGTATGAATTTTTTAAAATAAATAAAAGAAAACATACATTCGTGAAAAACATTATACATTTGTCATTTCGAGAGGATGAAAATGCTGTAAAAATATTGGTTTTGGCAGTTCCGTAGTAAATTATACTACTATGTTGTCATTTCATTGTGTTTAGAGTTGTTATTTTATGATTGTCAAGCTTCAGTTATTTACTTGACGGTAAAATAAACTCGGTGACAGCTTTGACTTTAAATTATTTAATTTAAACAAACCATATAAAGATTTAGTATTTTTATGGGTGTTTATTAATTTTGTCAAGCATATTTGATATATAAGGCACAAGTACCAAAATAGTATATACCTACATCGTATATGATCGTACTAGATTAAAATACTGAAAATTTTATTTTATTTTTTATGTAATATTATCCAATAGGATTATAATGATTATATGTTTAATTTATTTTTATGAATAATTATCGACATATTTTATTGAATTGTTTATAATAAATATTTGTAAATTTTAACACAAGTTTGTATAATGGGAATCCTTATTGTGTTATCAGATACAGTTCAATACGTAGAATTTAGTTTATTTATATATTTCAATAAATTCACGTTCAATTAAAATCCAATATTCCAGAGACCAGAAAATTCAAATTAATTTTTTAATTTCTGATTTCTAAACAATTATTTATACTAGTTAATTAAATTTTAATAAATGGCTAAACAATTTTTTTCCAAGTACTTAAATTGTGTAAAATATTATTTTTTTTAATTATTTTTACTACAAAAATGTATATTATGCTACGAGAACATAACGAATTTGTTCATTGTTGTATTATATTTAATAAACACATTTCAGACAGCACGTTTTTCGGTATTCTCATAAATTAAGAAATTCTCTAGGATTTAAAAATATTATAAATTCGTGTTTTGTTTATTTTGATTTCAATTTTCTGTATAACGATCAATAGTTCACAAAATAATATTGTATAGTTATAATATAAATCATTAGCCAATGATCAAGATATTAAAGTATTTTTGATAAGTGAATTACGGAACCGCATGAATTCATTTTGCAATCATACGTTGAAGTACCACATAAAATAAATTGATTATCTCATTTCTCCAGAAATACAAAAAATTGAAAAAAAAATGTTAAGTACACAGGTTTTATTTGATTATTTTCGATTATGTTTAGGCGTTTAGGAAAATATGTTGTTCAGTTGTTGATTGATGCTTTTAAAATATTTAAAATAAATACTAATTATTATATCTAAATTAGGTCTCGTTGCAACTTACTAAACAAAAAAAAAATATGCAAAATTCAAGTTTATTCGTTTTGATTCCACAAATAGCAAAAATGTATTATTTTTTAATTACAGTATAATAAACTGAACAATAATAAAATCAAGAAACGTAATATGTAATTTAAATATGTTTATGATTAAAAAATATAATTAATTAGATTATTTACAGCTTTAACAAAATATCCTCTAAGGTTACTAAAAAGTTTTTTAATTAAGAAAATACTAGGTTAAACTCCAAACGAAATAATTCAACATTTTAAAGTATTTTAACAACACGATATTTTTATTAATATCTAAATTTTCTTATTTCTATTGTCATAACAATACACTTTTTGACAAAAAAGGTTAATTGTTTTTAAATTTTAACTCAAACACGTCTTAATTAATTACTAGTTTACGAGTTTTTTTTAATCCCATTCCCTGCCTATTGAATTTTTAATACATTATTAAAAGCTATAACTATAATAAGTACAATATTTTCTCGAGGAAATAAAATTTTGATTAATTAATGTTGTAGTCGAGTAAACATTTTTTAATTTTTGACGCAACGAACAAGTTTAATTAATTTACTTGCACTTGATAATGAATTTGACAACAATAGGTACATTTGTCTATAAATAATAATTTTTTCATAACATTTTGATGTCTCAGACTACTTATTATTTTAATATAAATTGGAACTTTTTAATTTATATCAAAAAAAAAAAAAAAAATTTAAAACCTTAGAATACATAATGGATATAACATCAAATTAATTAAATATGTATTACTATAAAATGATATAAAACCATAGGATAATAAATATTATGTATTAATAATTATCCAACTAAAACGATACGTTTTTAAAGAAAATACAATTATTACAAGATAATTTACACGACGTGTTAATGAATTATCTTGAACAAAAAGTCGTACAATAACCGAAACGCGTCATTTTGTTTTTTGTACTCGCGTTAACTACGTTAACAATGATAACATTGACTTGAAGAGATGGCTCGAAAATGTACGGCAGAAAGGGTGGCGTCGTCGTGAATAAGGGATAATCGCCAGTGTTAATATAGGACGAGAGGGCTCGGGTAGAGCACTTATTTGAAAACGTATTGCCAACATCAACTCGTGTTCCAATTGTTTTTATCGAATCATTAGTCCCTCGGTGTTAATCGCTGGGATCAGTAATGGGGAAATGTCGGGGTAGTTAATAACTGACGGCTGGGTGTAATATTCAGACCTTTATCATTCCTCATTCTCCGAGTAATGATAGTTATAACCGCTAATGAGACAAAACTCGACGTGTCAACCCGAATTATTATTCGGGTATTTGTTCTTGTTTTAACGGCGTTTCAGATAATATATACACGTACAACATGTTTTTATTATTTTTGTCCCTAATGACCCGTGATCACTATATTGGTAATGATTAAACGTTGTTTTCATTTATCTTTGCGAACAGCGAATTGTAAAATGCTAAATTGCATTTATGCGCTTTTATTATGTCTACTAAGTGGTCAACTTTTTAAGACAATAACACGATCATAAATTATGCACTATAGTTGTGCATGGTTGCATCATGTACGTTATTATTATTATTATTATTATCTAATATTATTAGAAATCATTATGACTCTAATTGATTACAGAAACAATAATTTAATTATTAACAAATTGAAAATATAATAACAAAAGTATTATAATATAATATAGTTTGAAATACTAATTTGTATACGTCATAATACAATCTTTGATAATAAAAGGCATTTTAAAACATGCTTTATAGATGAAATAAAATTAAGTTTTAAATTTATACACCAATGAGACATTATTTTGTCGGTACGTACTATATTGTGGATATTTTTGAACTGATAATTTTATCATATTCTTATATATTATATTATAATTTTTCATTTTTTACAAACACATAAAATAATTCAAATAATAAGATCATAGAGCTAGAAAATTGTCGTATTCATTTTGAATATATTACATAGATGATTGGGCAATTGTCAATAAAATCAACATTTGTTTGCACTAGACGCGCCAATTTCATGTATACATGCATATTAAATATTTAGTTAGCTGCAGGTACATAAAGCGTACAGAATAAAAATAAAAAATATAATGTTATATATTTTTCTACAATAAATCGAATTTATATTGAATATAGAATAACATTGATTGATGGTAAACCATAGAACTATAATATTATATAACTGTACGAACGTTTCATATAAATGCTTAAAAAACGCAGAAAATTCCTATTCAAATTAAAAAGCAAATGGCAAGCGACGATTGATATTGAAATAATATTATTTGATTATTTTCTATCACAACTATCCGTTTTTATTACGCAAACAGCACTAGTGGAACAAACGTCAAACATATCGAAAACGATATTTTAAGTATATAGTTAATTTGCTGAACTAATTATTCTACGAACGGTAATTAATTTCCGAATTCCCGTTTACACCACGAAGCACTATTATACCGTGTAGGTATAGAGTACACAGAACATTGTACTCACAATGGCATTTTAAACGATCGAGTTGTTAATCTAAACAAAATAAACAATAATTACTATGATGACAATGACAATTTAATCGGAGCAACGTATTTGTCAGAAATCAGTACCCCATATCCTATTTGACGCAGGAAATTGATAATGATTTATCGGTACCTACCTAATAATAATAATAATACGCATTAACATCGTACCAGTGTATACTACCAGTTTAGGTAATAAAAAACTGTTCTATTGACCATGATAATAATTATTATATTATTATAAATGAATGTTGTGTGTGAATATAATTACACGTGATACGACTTAAAATTAATTTTAAAATAGAGATTTTGAGAATATCGTGATGCGTGTTGGTAACACGAGTGCGTGCAACGATATGATTATGATGATGTATGTTAATAATAATAATAATAATAATAATAATGTGGCGAAATAGGTGATTTAAAATTTAAAATAACTATTTCGTTTATAAATTAGAAACGAGTTAAACCAATTTATTCACGATTAGAGAGAGTGTTCTCAACCGAATCGCAATGGCGCCAATATGGTGTACATTATTTTTGCACAGGACTCCATGAAAAAAAATTAAAAATTTGCATTTTTAAATATACGAATAAAAACAAGATTTGCAAAGATAGAAATATTTTAACTAGGTATTTTCATATGAAAATGAATAATTGTAAAATAAATGAATCATAAATAGAGTGTGTAATGTGTATAGTAGACCGTTCAAAAACATATCGTACACTGAAATCTGAATATTCCAAAAGTGAAATGTGAATATATTGTAATACCTGTTAGTACTCCGTATCGACACTATTGATCATATAATTTGTGTGTACAATATTATCTATCAATTAACAAAATTTCAAAAAAAAAAAACGAAAAATTAACCTAATCAAAAACCATATTATATTGTGATAAAGTTTTAAAATAAATTTGTATGCAAAAATGTTTATTGTACTCAATGTACTCGTATTTTAAATGAAATAAAAACGTTGATTGAGAAATATTGATAAAACGATCAATTAATTGAAATATACATCAAAAAATATAGGTAAAACAACCCCAAAAAAGCAAAAGAAAAAAACTCAAAATATACACATCTACATTTTTATAAAACGAAATAACAAAACTAGCTTTGTCTTAGTATAAAACGTATTCGTTTGTTACTCTGATATTTTTGTGACTGCACAAAACAAAGTATATTCGAATACTACAATTAGTACTACGCCCTATATATAGTCATATTATAATGATGTGTAATGATTCCATTGCGTAATACAATCATGTCGCGACAATATTTCAAGTGATATCAAAACGGTTGATAACAATTATATTACCTATATAATAGCGCGGGCATTGTCTTTATTCGAGTTATGTGTTCAGAGTTACCTACACATGCGATGTAATTAGTATTCGTACGATTCGCACACAGCCGGTCGGTCGGTCGTGTACCCTCCTCGAGACGTCCGGTCCATTTCCCCACCCCCGACGCCCACGCCGAATGCATATGAAACCATAATCACCAGCATCACCACCGCCATTTATCCAACAGACCTTGAGAAAGTATATATGTGTGTGTGTTGGTTTAGTGCGTATAGTATATGCATATCCGCGTAGACGTGGCAATTAATAATAAATTAACTCGGCTAATGACGCACCGGAATTTTACTCCCAGACGGAGAATTTTTGTTGGTCGGGGAGTGCAGAGGGGAGAGTATGCGACGGGGGGCGTTTGTATAGTGTATATGTTATGTATTTTACTCGTACGAATAACGCTCGACGGCAGCGGCGGCGGCGGCGGCGAAGACGACGACTGGCGCGTAATTTGTCAAAACCGTCACACAAAAAGCAGCCGCGTACATTTATAAACCTGTACGCCGCAGCAATAAATACCTCCTATGCCGAGACTACTACTGTAATAATAGCAGTAATAATAATAATAATAATAAACACATACATAATATATTATCGCGGTAGTAGTCGGTAAACACCCGACGATAGCGTCGAGCACCCTCCCCCGAGAGGCGATCATCAACTAACCAGGTGTACGAGCGCGGAGATCCCCGAGCGTACCCGCATCAGCTACCATCATCACGAGCACTTTTATCCGACGAAATCTTCGACATTTGACGGGGGGGGGGGGGGCGACGACTTACGAAATTAACTCGTGATCGCAGAAACAGATGCTGCGCGACATGTACCTACTTATATGTACAATATATACGACCGAGACGACAATGTTTGGTATATAATATCGCGACAGCGAGTCTCTGGCGTCGCGCACAATCCAAATCGGACTTTGACGACTTACGTCATGTATACGCTCTATATATAATATTAATATAATACGTAACAAACGCCGTGATATCTGTATATGGATATATTGTAATTATATATTAAAACAGCGATTCTCAAACTTTTATAAACACTGTACCCCTTTTTATCAATACGTTTTTTTGGGTACCCCTTCTTAGTTACTTAACTAAAATATACATAAAAAAATTTAAAGACTTACATACATGTTGGCCAGACTTGTACCCCTTAACAAAATTTCGAGTATCCCCAAGGGGTACGCGTACCACAGTTTGAGAAACACTGCATTAAAACGACGGTGTGCCGTCTACCTATCTATACCTACCTACGTTTCCGGATAATATTATATAGGTCGTACAATTGCACTGTGTACGTCGTAACAATAAATATTATGATTTGATTTAAACGCAAGCACTACTCGTAGCTCGACGTGGCCACTAAATTATGAGCTATTACATAAGATACGACCAATTATATTGCGGGCTATTACATAAGATATATGACATTTTGCGTACAGCGCATATTTTTGCCAAGTCAGCACGTTGGCAAAAATATCTTCCGATTTGACTTCAATCATATTTAACGTATTATTTTCACTCAATTACACATATACCGTTGACACAGATTATGCGAAATTCATTCTGCCCCTCGAATACATAGGTATTTCGTGTTTTATGAAAGTCAATATTAAACAGATTTTATAATGAAATAAAATATATGTTTGTACAGGCACGTGGATATTAATAAGAATTAGCCGCATCCAAATCGCGTGCAAGAACTCGAATTTCTGACGAATGGCGCAAGAGTTTTTTTTTTTCAGTCTAGTAAAAACAACTAGTTGGGAGTTGGCGAATTATAGAATCATCGGTCTAAGAATTTAGTATTGCAACACTGTATTAGACAGTCTTAAAATATAGCGTATTCAAACGTAGCACAATAGTCGCTGAACTATATTATTATTAATATTATATTATACTCGGCCGCTGATGAACCATATAATTATCATCGATCTTGTTATTTTTTACCATTTAATTAGGTATTATACTAATATATTTTAATTTAACTGCGAATCGCCTAAAACTATTTTAGCGAAAAATCCTATCGTCGTCCTGTGAAGTTCGTTGTCAATAATTGCGTGGCATGCAACAGTTTGATGTATTACGTTATTGTACGATATAATATATTCAAATATATTCCATCGGAGTATTTTACACTATCGGTGTGAATTGTTTGTTTCCGCAAAAAAAAAAAGAATAAATAAACCATTATATTATTACTACGCATTTGTATTTTGTATAATTCATTTTTAACTAAGAGTAATTGTATTTATACATAATATATTGAAGATCTCTAAATTATGTCTTTTATTATTAATTGCAGATAAATCATACTAAAAAAATGAAAGTCATAAGTTATATTAAACGCTAGACAAAGTTAATTTTCACTATAAATTATTATACTATTTAGATAAAACAGACACAACAATTAAATACGTTAAACTACTCAAGCTCACCTACTCTTTTAAGACAAAGGCTACCAGGAAAAAAAACCTTATAAATTATTATATGCTGAGTTTACTGATTGAGAAGTTCAAAAAACCAAATACATTTTTTTCGCTAAGTTGTCGGAAGTTACTTTGATTAATGATTATGCCTTACTATTTATTCAATATCGTATAAATGAAATAATTTTGTGTTGCTGTGATAGTCGTTCATTTTTTTTTATTGTTGAATTTAAGTCAAATGTTTAATAATTAGATTCTTCTTGTTAATTTGATGTTGAATGTACTAAATTTAAAAAGTAGTTTACCTATTGATCGCGAAGAACTATAGATTCACTCAATGCAAAAATAATCGAACACTTTTATAACTGGTATGTGTATAATTATTTTTATTATGGTATAATGACACATTATTTTATTTTTCGTAATACACAAAAACGTACATTATACATATTCAAAAACCGCGGTCTTCGTAAAATTTACTTATTATTTATTATATTTTTACTTTTAAAAATATTTTAAGTATTATTTATTTTTACTGTAATATTTCATTTAGTTATAATTTATAACAATATTATAACTAACCATACATTTTCAAGCTTTATAATTAACATAGTAGTTGTAAAGTGTATAGAAAAATATAAAATTCTTTACCATGTTTAAAAGTGTTTATAAGTACCTATAAGGCTACGTATAATACCATTTTAAGTATGACTCTTTAAAATTAGTACGAACGTTAAAAGGCGAATCTTAAACTAGAATAGGCACTAAAAGTCAAATAAGAAAATACATTAATAACACAATATTATATTGAATTTTTGAACGTGGAGTACCATGAGTGAAAAGTTAAGCTTGGAAAAGCAATATAGATTTTTCTACCTGGATATTAAATTATCAACAACTTGTATAACCATATATTATAATATATACGAATGTTGCACTCTAATAATATACTGGCATATTTGTTATATAACGTAGTTATCTATAAAAGTCGATTAATGTAATACTTTATTTAGCGGTGGATAGGGCTGTTTTATATTACCGTGAATTGAATTCAAGGGCCCAGAACGAAGGAGCCCAACAATTTTCTGATCGCTTCGCTCGCAGTACATTTTCAAAACAAGTCTATATAATTCTTACTCTAATGTTATTTTATTTTAATATAAAACTATTCAATCATAATTATTAATACATTATTTTTTTTTTTTTAATACATCACTTCATGCAGCCACCTTATCAATAAGATCATTAGGGTTAATTTTAGTTAACATTTATTTTTCAATTCTCATTAACATTAAACTTTCTAAATGCTCTTGCGAATGTCTTAAATAATTTTTTACATACTTAAGAGAAAAAAATCCAGTTATTTTATTGCACTTATCATTAAATGACCATTCTAGTTATTTTTTTTTCTGAGCCCCACGCATACATACGATACATTATAATAGGTAATAGTAATATATTCATTAACCATAATATACATAGAAAACGGACATGGACCAATTGCGCATAAAACAAAATTTTCGTTTAGTGTCAGTATACCAATAATTGCGCTTGTATAATGTATACTAAAATGCTCGCAAATAAAAACTTATTTATTGATTAATTGATTACTGATTTAAGTGACTGGGTATCTTATAACAGTATCGGGGATTTAATGAAACGAATTATAATGTAATATAACTAGTATTTAATTTTTAATGATTAATGATCAAAAAATAACTTGTAAAATGCAAAAAAAACTTATTTATTTATTTAATTTAATTATTATTATATAATAGGCACAAGGCCCAAAGTGCAAGTATGCATTAATATTCATAAAAAATCAGTTAGTGTTTTCATTTATTATATAATAATTATAAGTTATAATTATAACTAACTAATACATTTTCCTTTGGTATTTTATAATGTTTTGAGCAAAATTGGTAAATTACCTAGAAAACGTATTATAATATGTCTATATACAATGTCATGTATTATTAACGTAAACGCAAAAGTATTTATTTCATTTTTAATTATAAATCAAATACCTATCAATAAAAAAAACTTAATAAAATGTTTCCAAATTGTATATAGTTCGATATTATTATTATATTATTTATAACATTTAAAACATAAAATACCATGTTGAGACTGGGGGCCCCATAATTTGGTACGGACAAGGGCCCACCAGGAAAATCCCGATTTCTCGATAGGCCTATATCAGCCCTTGACTTTATAATATAAATTTTATCAAAAACATCATTTTTTAATTACTTCAGAGATACTCTATGCACAAAAAATTACATTGGGATATTAAGGGATTATTTATTTATTTACTTACGTAATATATAACAGGTATTATTATTATAAGTTATAGAATATGATTTGTGATATGTTAAAATATAGTATACAATAATATAGTGACAATAAGATGTTAATACTAAAACTAAATTATTTGGTAAAAAGTAATAATATGGAAGTAGAAAGACAAAAGAAATAATATGTGTTTATAATATTAGGTACCAAAATAATCGGATAATTATTATAAACTATGATATTATATTGAGAATAGTAAATGAAACATAATAATAACAAAGTTATAAAAAAATATTTGTATTACTTAAGGTATTCCCGGCTGATAATAATATATTATATTAATAGGAGAGTGTGCCGTAAAATTTTTCCTTGTTGCGTTTATTTATGTTGGTTAATTTTAAATGATATAAGATTCAGTAGAAAGAAATCATCAGTATCATTATTTAATAATTTAATTAGAAACGTATAGCATATTTTAGTAAATATATTACATTTATATGAAATAAAACGGAGAATTATCTTGTACTTTTTCAACTTGTTCGCAATGTGTTATAGACGTTTATAGTCCCTGTTTGAAACCTGAGGCCATATAGTACAGGCATACTTTATTACTCATACTGTTAAAAAAAATCATTTGTGCATATTGATATATTAAAATTAATGATGGGTAAAAAGTAAAAATTTCCAAATATTTTTAAATATAACTAGGAAAACCAAATAATATTAATAATAATAAAAATAGAGTGAAGATATTAATATTAAAAATAATAAAGATACAATAGGTAGATCGATTGTTATTTATGAGTATAAGCATTTTAAGTTCAACAAATTTTGCTCATCATTTGGTAGTTAAAAATATATAAAATCTTCATTTTTTTGTAGCTAAAAATTGACAATTTAATACAAAGTTTATCATAAGTTGTTTATACATCATACTGTAACCAAAAAATGTTAAAAATACGGGTTTAAATATTATTTATAGGTACTTAAAACTCTTAGTGTATACTATCATTATAATATTTTAAAATTATTGACATTTTGGTATTCACAAATTATTTTTTGGAACGCGAGAAATAGTCGCCGACAGATTTTTAAAATTTCTTTGGTTCAATTGAATAATTCCCTAGGGCCATGTAGAAAGGGTGACTATATTTACGTTCAAAATTGTAAGAAGATTTAAAGCAAAGAATAATAATAATAATAAAAAATAGCTGTGAAAACAAAAAAAGTTGGCCAGCACCACTGAATTCACTTAAGATGCATTGTCACGCGCAACAGGATTTCAATTTCCCGTCTTCCTCACCTATGAACCTGTAGTGAGATAGATCATGAAAAAAGGGTAAACGACTATAAGAGTGTGGTGGCTGATGCAGGATGAACGAACGGCCATAGGGGTTCGGCGAGATATTTTCAAGCAATGTTTTCTCTCCGGTGTGTCGAAAACTTAAAGCCGTTTCACAACAGAAACTTTATTAAAACTTTAAACGAGACAAGATGCCGGCTTTGGCATATTGCTTTAACTTACTAGTTAAATACCCCATATGCGTACAGAGTTTTTGCCATTATTTAAACTTTAAGTATCATTAGTCTATTGGACAAGGTAAAATAACAAAAAAAAAAAAAAAAAACAAAACGGCTACGATTTGATAATGCATATTTGACCGGTTTAAAGATTTATTGCGGAAAGTATAAATAGATAATTGTATATAATTATATGATTAGTTAATTTTAGTAAAATCGTAGTTAAACAAGATTATTAACCAATTACATAATTCTGTTTCATCATAAAATATCGATTAATTATTTTTCTTAATTAATATATGATGACAATATACAATTTGTTTTTTTACCAAAATTTGTTGTTGTGAAAATAAATAAGCACGAGCGAATTGTAACAAAACAATATTTATTTGTTATATACCATCATGTAAATCGATTTTGAGAATCCATTTCTTATTATTATATTATTTCTCTGGAAAAAATAAAAACTGTATCCCAATCTTCAAATTATTAAAATTATTATTTTTTTAAGTGCTAAACGTCATTTTTTTACTATTATAAAAATACCAAACATTACATTTTGGTAATGCATCGGTTTTTCGTGTTTAATTCAACAGTTTTTACTAGATGGTTGCTATAACGTGCCGTGTACTAATTACGTCAATTGTCGTATTTCAATTACAGGGTAAATACCAATGCCAGAGACTGTCAGGTTTAATATGCATTATAATTCTGAATACACACGCAAACAATAATTCCCGTCGGAATAGATTGAAACTTGGAATGACTGACCATCCCCCACGATATGACGATCGGTAAAAATACGAAATTCTATCGGTAGTCGGTCGATAATGGATATACCGCATTAAAACAAACGTTGCCGGTTATAGGTTAATCGTTGTTAACAACTGAGCTTTTATTGAATCGACGATCGTATAAATTATAGACGTGGACTGGCCAGGTGTGCAGCTGGTTTGCCGTAGCTCTGTATATTATTATCAGAGCCGTTGCGCATTTGACGATTTAAGTAAAACTAACACATTGATTTTGAACAGTTATAATATTTTATAACTTATAATCTGCCGATACTGAGTCAAAGGGAATAGGTAATACGATGAGTTACCTGAGTCTATTTATATTACAGTTTATAATAGTATTACATATGCGTGTAGCAGATAGGAATGTATTATGAATTGATCAAGTTTACATCATTATATCTGTCATTAATTTCTTTAATTAATATTCGAATAATTATAAAAATAATTCATGTGATCACGTAGATTTGAAATATAATAAAAAAATGCCTACTAAAAGCCGACGCTCACTGACCGAAATTCACAATACTTAAATTTATTAGTAAATACGAACAAGGAATAAGATAAGTTCATGTTTGAACCATACAGTTTATAATATTATGTATAATTATTCATTACCTAATCAAGTATTCATTCATCGCTCACGTATTAATTAATCTGTAATTAATGATAAAAGTAATGTGATAAAGATGATGTCCAATAAATTATTGCACCAGTTTGGACTTTAGAATTAATGAAAATGACTCGTACTCATAGTATACTTATTGGCCACGGATGATGGTTTATATAAATATATTTAGGTATAAAAAAAATATTAATAAATATTATTATATACTATAATATATATATACAAAATAATATACTATAATTACAAGTGCTATTTTGTTGGTAAAACTAGTATAGTACCTACATTTTGTTTTTATTTCTCATTGATGGAAATAAAAACTTTACATTTTGGGTTTATAGCAGTTTAATCACTCATAATCTCGATAAAATATTTTAAATAATTTCAGAGGTCCTACAAAAAGTATAGATAAACTTTATTACGTATATTGAATATACTACCAGTAAAACTACATATTCTAGAAAAAAAATATATCTGTAAAACTAATAGATAAATATAAAATGGTTTAGGAATTTTATTGTTGTAAAATACTGAGTAATATACCTCCCAGTCTGTTTATTCATTCGCATTATAATTAATAAAAACATTTTGAAATACTTTTACTCGTAGTTTTCTGTACAAATGATATAATAATATACATTGTCCAACGTACTTTCAATGACGTGGACTAGAATTAAATTTTCATTAGATAGCATTAAACTACGATGCAACACATAAAAATGTTGTAATTCGATCACAGTTCAATACCTGTTGTATACACCTTTTTGTAAAAGCTCGGTAGGTATATGTTTTCGAATCGAATATATAAAGTAAAGAAAAAAAAAGTTAAAAAGAAATACTTACTTCACCATTTGGGCGTAACAGGACGATGGCTCGGAGTTGTTTGTCGACGAGGTCAGTGTGCTGGTCGAGTGGAAACGAGCTCGTTCCATTTTCATTCTTTCCATTTCTCGCTTTTTTGTCTCGGAAAATTGTGTGGCTATGACCACTAAACATAAGTTTATCATGAAAAATGATCCGATCTAAAAAAAAAAAAAAAAAAAATACAACTTTGTATAAATAAATCTTTTTTAAAGTAATGTAACTTGTAATATTATATTTAAAAAAAAAAAACAAACATTTCGATGCAAAAATCATATTTAAGACGCGTATAATGTATATATTATAATGTAATCAGTAAGTATATAATAATTTCACATGAATCTTTAAGATTGCCGAAGTATAATGTCTCTTGCAGGTGGTCGTTTTGTTGTAATACAACGATTGTAAAAATACGACGACAGTTTACATTATTAAAGCTGTTGAAGCTTCTGGGATCGTTATAAATATTATATAAGTTTACTTATTTCCACTTATCTATTAGCAACACACTACAGTATCATGTTTCAAGTTATTGTAAATAACGCAACGTATAATTTATTATTCTTTTTCAACTAGTTTTTGGCAAATTACATGTCATACACTTTTAGTTCTTATAAAATGGACGTTGAAAATGTGTAAGCCATCTCAATATACATTTTGCATTTGTACAACAATAATAATATATGTAGTATTTTTTAGCAATAATAAATGTGTCATTTGTATACCCCCTCGAAACTCTATGAAAATAACAATTTATTAGGAGACAAATATTATTGACATAGACGAGTTTATCAGCGAAATATATTTTATGTATTATTATTAAAAAAAGAAAAATGCTTTTCTGTTTTAATATATGTATTGTGGATTTTTTTTTTATCCATATTGGTGATAGGTATTGATTATATTCGTTTGAATTATTGTCATCATTTACAAGTCGTAAATCATTATGTCGATTACAAGTTTAGTACCTACACAATACATTTATAAATATTCTTATATTTACTTCTATGTACATATAATAAATTACCACCACTATCGTGTAAATATTAAATTTAAAACAAGAAAACTTGAATTTTGAATCTTAAGCGTTTTTAAGAAACACACTTCTCAAAAAATATTATCATGAAGTCTAGTGGTTGTCGATTTTATTTGCTTAATATTTCTAGAGAGTGTACAAAAAGGATGATTTCAGTCAGTATCTTGTTGCCTATACTCGCCTCAATTGCAATGGTTTACAATGCACGAAGTGTGAAACTTGATATATTATTTACTATCTGTTTACCAACACATTAAATGTGTTTTACAAGTATCAATTAATTTGTTCAAATATTTCTATTTCAAGCGCAATTCAAACGTCTGTTTGACGATTCAATGATTGTTTCAAAGTTTCACGATTTTGTTTGTAAATTAAAAATATTCAATACATTATATTATTATATAATACATAATTCTGTCCAGTAGTTAAATTTTTCAAACTTGTCAATTTTGATTAACAAATATTGCAATAAAATATTTAAATTCACGATCATAACATATGCTCTCAGAAACTCACTTTTGAAGTATAAATCGATATTTTTATCCATATATTGTGCAACTATATAGTTATGCTTGAATATTTTATTCCCATTCTGATAATAATATTTAACTGGTTTTATACTTAGAGTATATTTATATATATATTATATATATATATATATATATGTTGGTAATTTTTTTTGTTTTAAAAATTCATTTATTTTATTTTGATGGGTTTTTGTGGATTTTAAACCAGCTCTAAATTCCTTACGGTTTAATTTTGATAATTTATATTTAAAAAAAATCACATATCGTTTATAATTAGTTAGTGTTATTTTTGTAAATCATTACATAATGAAATCGGAATATATTTTTAATTTAAAAATAATACCAATTTGTTATACTCAATAAAATATATTGACATATTTTGTCACATTGTTGAAACTATAACATTCTTCACAGGTTATTTTAAATTGAAAAGGGTGCGTTTCAGCTATAGGACGTATAAAAATCCAGTTATGTGAATTTCCATAAAAATATGTCAAAACAATACACTTGAGAAACGTGAAAGTTTTTTGTTTTAAAATGTTTGTTTTTACTTACAACAACCGATACCTACCATTTATTCGAATCGTCCAAATTTAATAAATTTACTTTTATTATTAATATCTTATCGAAATAATAAACAGTGAGTGTCGGTGACTTGTTGATAGCCAACGAAAAAGTCATAGATGTTACAACTCATTGTCTACTGGGTCACGTAAACGATTTGGCCATAAAAATCTATACGACTATACTAAATTTTGTATAGGTATGTTAGGTAGTGTGTATATGTTTTATCAAATTACTTTCAATGTATACTCATTTATATTTATGTATGTGTGCGCATTGATATATTATATACTATTTATGATAAGTATATATAATTGATTTGTTTAGTATAATAAAACTGTCCAGTACTAGACACAAGAAGAAGTCCAATATTATTAACTGTAATTTATTGTTGTTTTACTAACATAATACCTTTAACATAATAGTTTATAAATAAATAATATAAATATAAAGATTTTTTTTTTAATGAAAATACCAAAAAATATTAATTTTTTCAATGAAACATAATTTTACGATTGACATAATTTCCAATAGAGTAGAGTAATTTTTTTTCCATTGAAACATAATACTCAGCCATCTTGAACTTTTTTTTAATCAAGGCTCGATCCGTACTCGTCTTTATTATCTATAATATTTTACAATATGAAATTCAATACCATAAAATCCTGTATTTACGATGGACGGATTTTAATAAAATATGGGTGTACGTAATTTACAGTTTTACTTAAGTAATGTTAGATACGTATAATATTTCGGTTCCAAATTATTTTAAGAAACATAAAATTACATAATGTTTGTCTTATATGTTAATAGTATTTTGCCATTATGTACACATTTTTTTTAATAATTAAGAAGGTCTTAAATTATAGGGTCCAAAGGTTACGCATAATATTGCAACATCAAAAGTATTCCGCAGTATTTTACTTGCAATTTATTAATTTTATCCGAAAAATAGTTTTTGTATGGTTATTAATTAAATAGGTACTTCAATATTTTCCTCGTAAGCGTATAATACAAATTTAAAGAAATAGTAGTACCGTATACGCAGTTAAAATAATAAAATAATATGTTAATTATGAAATTAATTAAAAAAAATTGTTATCGACAAAATACTAGTTGTTATGTAAGACGTTTTAAATTTAAAGGAACAATTTATTTAGTAAAATTTAAGTTATAAACTTAATTATTTATGTATATATACTAAATAAACAATGAATATTGTAATATAAAACGTAAAATACAACAACAGAATAGAGCCATATTGAACTAGATAGTTTTTTATTAATATAATCTTAGCCGATGTTGTGTCCAGCTTTCGGTAAGCATTTTTTTGTTTATAGGTATTCAAGTTCTATAAGTCTTCAAATAGTTAATCAATGTTTATTGTTTAATTACCTATATAAATGATTCCGAACTTTCCAAAGTTTTTGATCCCTTCGAAAATATATATCCCAAGTTCAATATTTATTATTGTAGTCCAATAAAGTTGATACAATCACTTTAAACATATTATACTAGTTCTATATTATTATTATTATTATTATACAAATTAATATTAATTTATAATGTTTTATCACGCTGATTTTAATTTATTTCATAATTTATGTTTAATATTATCTTCAAACACAATGTTTAGATTAGTATTGTTGTTTTTTTTTTTTTTGAGGGGGGGGGTGGTATATACATTGGTCGAATACAGAATTTAATTTTTGGAGGAAAATGGTTATAACCATTAACATACCTACCCATATTATAATGTTAACATACTTTGTTTAATATCTTATGTTGTAGTACACAAAATTATATGCCGTAATTTATTATTTTAAACAATGTTGTTACGGTAATTTTTTAGATATATTACTTTTCATAGTAAAACAAATTGTGTAAAAAAATAAATACAAATGACAGCTTGGCTAAGGCCAATTTGTTACTCGCTCAATTCACCACTCAGATTTAAATGTAAAAATAAAAACGTATTTGAATTCAGATGTAATTTTTTTTTTTATATCATGTATTAGTTATTAAGTCTGTTGAGATCAAAATTGTAATCGTGTAATAAACGCATTTATATTTCTTATTTGATCCAGATGATTAAATTTTAGTACATGACTAGTTACAATAATATGTTTCAAATTAAGATCTTCTGATTTCCATTCAGTATACCGTTCTAAAAATTCAATAAATGTTGGGTAGCTATTTATTATTATACATCTTGCAATCAAGGAATATTGGCAAATTTAATTTTAATGGCTATAATTTATTATTAAACATAAATTCTAGCTGAAATTATATATTATTATTTAATCCAATAATTAGATAATTTATTTTTGTTTATAGTTTATTATAAGCAGATATAGAGGTAACCAAATTTAATAATAGGTCCTTTATAAAACACCATTCAAATAATATACGGTTTTGAAGTAAACTGATTTGATTTGTGAAACAGTTCATTTGAGACTTAAATTTATTTAATGCACATGTTATTACTATAATCACCTAAACATTTAGTTTATTATTTATAAGCCTATTTTAAGTTTGGATGGACCGAGTTGTACACTTATAATGTGCTAAATTATTAAGGAGATTTCTGCTACCATTTCACTCAACATAATCAAACTATTTAAACATGACGAACTATTGGTTCACTATATTTGTTACGTGTAGGTATATATTATGATTTACAGAAAAAAAAATATTATTTCGTTTCAACGATATTACTACGTTTTATTATTAAAAAAACAAAAACCACAAAAATGATACGATGGCTGTGAAATATCGAAATCGCATGTTTTAAATAGACAACAAAATCTTCGCCGATAAACGTTGGCTGGCACAGTAATACGAACGACGCGCGATAGTCCTGTGAACTTATTGCTAAATTGGTTACTGTCAGTACAAGGATATCCTGCACGTTCGTCTGTCGCATTAATGTCCGTGATGTATAGCGGCGAATCGCGATGAATGATGGCACGCTGATATGGCACAAGTCCATAAGACTACAGCGACAATGCGTTTAAGCTTATGCCGAAGAGCCGGCAAAGAGCATCGACGTGTTACATCATTATACGAATTTAGTTTAGCGCGTGTGTAATTGGATTTTACCATACTAATTGCAATCTTCGGAGTGTGCGAAACGTGCTCGCATTTCGGATGGGTGATCAGCGTTAAACGTACCTAATACAGTCGTTATACGCTTTTGAAAACAACAACACACAATTACGAGAATTGCGAAGAATACAAATAGCTATATCCATTCGACACTTATTACAGTGAAGGTATATACATCGATGTTTGCTGGTCCCGTGCCAACGTATATAACAGTAAAGTGGACGTTTTGTATGCGAGTTTTTTTTTTATGCGTAAAATCCACGCGCTCGACTGTGCAGTTCAGTTGAGCAATAATATACGATAAGCTCCTGCGGCTAACACGGCCGTTCGTCAGTATTTATAATTGATTGACAACGGTTGAGTATGTCAACCTGCTTCTAATTCGCTCCTAATCAAATATCATTATCAAATTCAACTGCCGACAAATCATTTGATTTATATGACACGTCATATAGCGTTTCATATTGCTGTACACTCCACGAACCGGCTATTCATAGGTATATAGATTAAGTAAAAGTAATTTTTTTTTATAAATACAATTTTTTACAAGTCTTAAAATTGTTTGAATGTACAATTTTTTTTAAAATTATTTTAAATTATCCATACGTTTTTTAATACATCGGTACATTTTTCTGAAGCTTACACTATTTCTCGTGATATATGAGAAAACAAAAAAAAAAAATCACCTTTTGAGTGAATTATTAACCCACTTGAGACACACTTTATTGTTGATATTTCATAAACAAATTATTTGATGCTCACACTTTTTTTTCGTTTATTGTTTAACACAGTGTTGGGTATACAATTAAAAAAAAAAAATCATTCATTATTTTAATTATTTATTACCCTAAGGTACCTGATATAAGTATAAATTAGTTTTGATTGTATTTATTGTGTGTATAAATTAAATATATATACGATCATATTATAATAAATGTCAATTTTATTCTAAAATTAAAACGCATTCCTGAATAATATTAAAAATAAATTTCTATTTAATATGATGAATATTTAAAATTATATATATATATAAATATGAACAAAACACATATACATTTATTTATAATTGTAAGTAGTTATTTTTATCCCAATAACAGCTATTTTTATAGTGTTTCTACAGCACGTTTTAAATTTATATATTGTAAAGCCAACATCAAATAATTACTTACTCAGAATAAATTTGTATATTTTATACGTTAAGAAATTCTGGCACTTTAACATAATATAGTTTTTACTATCTACCATGTTTTCATTTTTTTTCAACAGGTACGAGTAGTATAATATTATGTAAAACATACATCTTTTAAATTATCATAATTTTTGTATAAGAATATTTCAATATGCGCGATAAAAAATATCAGTGGAGAGCTACTTGTTATTTTCTCAACTGTATGGAAAAACATTGAATCGTAGATATGTTTTTTAATTATAATTAAAAAAAAAAAAAGAATGTACAAATGAGGTTGCTATGAAAACTTAAATGTACTTATTGTGTATTGGTTGCTAGGGGCAACCTAGGTATTGTAACGTGAAATTATAATGTTAAATTAAAAAATGCATTAGGAATTAGGATTATGGAAAAAAAATGTTGAATACAACTTAAAAAAAACATATCTATGATAAAATAAGAAGTTTTTTAAATTTACATATGATTATATAAATAGATAAATAGCGAAGACAATATATTTAATTGATTATTACATAATATATGATAAAAAAAATTTACAGCGACTCATTATATTTGAATTTGTTTTTATGCTTTCGTAAAATGTATTGCTTATTTATTTTACACATGAAAAAAAAAAAATAAAAAATAAATAAAAAATAAATAAATTTAAAAATAAATAAAATACATTTTGAATTTTTATCTTTTTATAACTTATTTTATAATTATTAAATTTTATTTATATGAATTTATCTCTTTTCGGAAATACCATAATTTATAATATCTATATTTTTTATTACTCAACTTTTCAGATTCAGTATTTATCTATTTGAGTAATTAATTGAGATTGAGATTTGAATGGTTTACAATTTATTATAAAATATTATGTATATCAGTAAAAAACTAAAAAACTGTATATGTTATTAAATTTAGTACAAATTATTATGATACAGTATTATATATATTTTAATTAATCGTATATGCAATATATAAACGTATTGAACAGTTATTTTTATAAAATATTGTTTTTTTCTTATAAGAAACGGTCTTTTTTGAAAAAATTATTGATATATATATACATATATATCAATAATTTTTCAAAACTAAAACGTATTCTTTTAGAGTATAATTCATAAAATATTTTATGATTTTTAACATGTTTTGTTTTGAATAGATGTGCAATATAAACATTAATTTACAAATACGTTTATCCCTATTCCCTACATGCATTAAATTGTCTTTATTATTTCGTTTATTTTGCTTCAGAAGTAATGTAAGTATTATTTATTATTTTCTTATGGTTTTGTATAACTGTCAAATGTTATTTTATTGAATTTTGGTTTTATCGAAATACGTTATTAATTATTATTATACTTGTATCTCGAAAAAAATATTTTAAAAACTAAAATCATAATTAAATATTTAAAGATATGTTCATCTGGTAAACTATTTTTAGAAAATATGTATATTTATTTTTATAGAAGAAATATCAAGGTCCTTATTTTTTGAAAATTTGGTCGACAACTCCGGGTTCAATTTGTTTATGTCTACTGTATATGCACTCTGTAAGTTTGTAAAGTGAGAAACTAGAAAGACCTGTTTAGCCTGTTGCGTTCTTTTTTCACTTTATAGAATGGAAAACGTACACTCGGGAGAAGAAATTGAAACTGGCGGAACAGTTTTACTTCAGACACTTTGAGATGAAATGAAATATTAAGAAAATATTCCGTGTACATTTGGTGTATAATATATATCAATTTTTAGTGGATTTTCATTTGGTCATTGGCCTATTTTTTCTGTCTAATAGTTTTCTCTTTGTCGATAATAGGTACTGTCAAATATTTAAATAATGAAAACGATTGCATTAACATGATAGTGTCCGGGTATATTTGGTATGGAGTGCCTATGGATATATTAATAATAATACACTTTAGTACTTTATACTTTACATATTATAATATACAAATACCATACTTTATTTATCACGCTATTAGTCTCTATATTATTATATTATTTATAATAATGTCTCTATCGTCAACCAACATTTTATCCGGTTATTGCTTTTTTGCCGTATTTATCACATTAAATCATTCAATATTATAAAAAAACATAATATTAAATTATTTTTAGTTGATAGATTTTCATTATGTCAATAGCTACTTAATACTGTTTACAATAAATTAGAAAATATTTTGTATTCAAAATGAGTTGTAAAATAATATTAATAAATTTAACCTTTGCTGAGTCTCGTTTTATTCAGGAAAAATTAACAAATTTCGAGTACATTTTTATATTTACAGTCTTTAAATAATTTAAGTAAAATATAAAAACACCAAATAATTTACTATACGAAAACAAATACTAAGGAATTAAAAATTAAACATGAATTGTTTAAAACAAAATGAAAATATTGTGTCGCTTCATTTTATTATTGCAAATAGAATTCAATTCAGGGAGGCTTTATTTTAATATTTTTTTTGTATTTTATTATTAGATATACTGAATTATAATATCTTGATTGTTTTGTAAAAATCACTTGTTTGACAGTAAATTAGAAAAATAAACTTGAATAAAAAGTGTTGCCAACTTATTATAAAACTTAAATAATAAAACTATTTCAATATAATATAACAATTTATTTTTAAAAGTATAACCAATAATATATTTTCCCGTGGATTAATGATGAGTATGATATAAAATAAAATAATTGTTGCTGATTAAGTAATTAATTTATTATCATAATATGCTCATGTAAAAACATTAATTATTTATAATTCACTTAAAATGTTTATTTCACAATTGATTTTACATTCGAAGAAGAAAAATATATAAGTACATAAGTACTGTTTTCTAATACTAAGCACATTTATAGTTTTAAAAAATATTTAAGACATGATGACTTGTTGATTTCATGTTGAATAATTTAAGTATTATACGATGCAACAGCTGTACTTAACAAACAAGTATCAATAGCGAACAACTCTATTTAGTACCGTTAAGCAGAAAAATATAAGATTTAAATTTCAGCCTTCTAATTATAGCAAACATACATCAATTGAAAACACTTTTTTTTAATTCGCCTGGGACGGATGTTGTACAGAGTTTTTTCTCTCTAACGTTTTTGTGGTTGTCGGCGTATTCAAAATGTGGGCCTCCATAAGCACGAGAGGAGACGAACAAATTTTAAGCACCGTGCTCGTACCATTACGAATGCATTAGGCTATTGTTTTTATGTACGGTGTTCGTCGTCACATTAAAAAAAAAAAAAAAAAAAAAACATAATAATTCTACAGTGAAATTAAAAATCTGGGAGCTGCTTTAAAAAAAAAGGCTTTTAATTCGACGGGTAATTACTTCGCTTAAAAGGGGAGAACGTTGCGCGGAGGATGGAAAATGGTCCGGGACAGTTTATTGTCTCATTTATGTGATTAAATTCGTATATCCCTTGCGCGATGATCATAGAACAATAAACTTCATGATTTATAAGATGCATCGAAATTTCCAAACAGTTTGTATATAAAAACCAACAAACGCATAAAATTACGTTATATGTGCTGAGCACTTTGAATAATCTCATCCTTATTAGACTTTGTTTGAATCTATAACATAAATTCAGCGCGCATACACTGGAGATACCCAAATTCTGTAGTGGTTAACGGCACACTGCGGTGGTAAACATTTCCCCTTACAATTATGGCCAGACCGTAAAATATGAGAGTAAAATGTGAACGGGATAACGGGTAACACAAGGGCGTCGGAAGATGGATGACATGGAAGTACAGTTCTGTACCGATGGCCGCACAGCGGTCTTTATTCGATACTAAAAGTTTATCTCGCCACACGGATGTCCTATCTGTTAATAGCATCTACCAAGGATAGATCATTATTGTTTAATAAAGTATTGGATAATAACAATAATAACCGACTAACTGTTCTAACAAAATATATTTATTATATTATGTATAAATAGTGAAATATTATATTGGAGGTAGGTACCTATACACATTTTGTAATTAATATTATCATCTGACGTACTTATCAGTGACAAATTATTAATAATAATCTCAATTATGAATGATCAAGAAAATAAAACAGATTTATCTTTTGATATTATATCTTTATTGCAAATAATCGTAATAACTGATGACTATTAATATTTATGTCATTAATATCGGACTCAATTTCTCGTTGTTTTTATTGACTAATTAATTACCTACTATTTTTTTTCCGGTAATTTACCTATAATATATATACATTATACAAGACACAATATATAAATATAAAATGTTGATTATTGTTTAATCGATTTATAGATGTTATACCTACCTATAGTAAAGTGGATAAATATGTTGTGATTTTACAGTCATATTTTTTTAATAAATTTTATCAACAAATTAAAATGGCTAATAAAAAGTTTTGTAATATACCTAAATTATTCAATTGAACATTTGTTGTAAGCTATACTTTAAATGTAATATGAACATAGTACAGTTTTCATAATTAATTCACAATCCAATTTGAAAATCAACCCAAACCGTGTTTACTTTCACATTGTCTATATTAAATTTTATAATAATTAGGCACACAAAATGTTCATTACATGAGAATGTTATATTTGTTAATTGACCACTTTAATTAGTTAATTTAAATTCAATAACCTATAAGAATGTAAGATTGCATTCTACTCTTGATTAAATTCATATAATTTTAGCTGACCTTATATCATATAAGTATTTTGGGTTAAAAAAGAAACGTCTACTAAAACTTCAAGACAGCTGATTACAAGTTTTTTGATACTGTTTAACATTATTTCAATAGGACCATAATTTTCTTATTCATACTTCTTAAAAGTTACATACAAATATTTAAATAAAATAATAATATAATAATTTAATAAAATATACACAAACAGTCTTAAAACTTAGTTCGTATTTCTATTTTCATACCTATTCAATGAATACTCTGTAGTTAATAGTAGTTTTTTGCGCAGCAGAATGTTAATGTACTTTTTCATAATTTACTATTGTAGTATCTTTTTTCGTAATCTCACTCAAGTAAATGTAAATATATCTTTTATTTTTATAACAAAAGAAATAATTAAACCAATCGAGTTAGCCATTTCAAATCGACAATGGCATTTTATTTTCGTATTGTAAAAAGTATTTTATAATTCAAGAAAACAAAAACTATATGAAAAGATGTACACTTGAACTTACATTTAAATTGTTCATAATATAATAATACAATTTTCGTTGTGAATATAATTTAATTTTGAAGTGTAAAATATTTTATGAAATATGTAATATTTATTTTTGAAAAATAGACTACAAGTATGATATTGTTTATTACTTAAAAAAAATAAATTATAATTTATTTTTCACATCACTGTTTGATGATTTAAATTAAAACCTTCAATGTTTTTAAACCTAATACAAAGACTACTATCTAGCTTATTTTATCACTGTATGATAAAAATATAATTATAATGTAAATACATTTATTGAAGTGAAAACACATAATAACTGGAAGGTTGTCTACTCATACTTTTGTTAATACAAATATTCTAATTTGCTTTGATTAATAATAATATTAATAATAATAATTTATTTAAGTAGCTTATCCAACATTTATACAGGTACATTCCATCATAGTCCATTAATAATAAATACGCAATTACTAGTCAATGAATGAATAAGTTAACATTTTTGGGTTATATTTCTAGGTAAGGTACACTTACATACCTTGCACTATAATAGTACACTTATGTAGAGTTTGGGGGGTTTATTTGCTTGGGGTGATTTCGCTAAAACAAGTGTATAAAATAATATTATGTTAATATATATTATTTTTGTATTAAATTATAATATTTTTTTATCTGAAAGATTTACATCTTCTAACAGCATCACTAATTCTCATCTTATACGACACTTACCACGATGAGCAGCACGAAGTAAATCCAGTCCCAGAATGAATGAGCGTCTTGGACGTAATACATTATGTCTACCCATCCTTCCAAGCTGATGACCTGGAATTGAAAAATAAATAAATATATTTTAACGCCTTTATAAGTTCAATTTTCGTAGAAAAATGGTTTGATTTGCGGAAAACGCGCAGTTAAACATTGAATCCGTTGTTCATAAGTACTAGGTTTAAATTCAATGCACCGTCTGCTCGTGAACGTTTTTCTTCCAGCTTACTTCGAGACTCCTAGTCAACATTAATCACTTCTCCCGGGAACGTGGCCAAACAGTTTGCAATAGGGATGTCCAATCTCATCCGATAAATCAGCCAGAAAACTTCAAATCATTGATGTCTTTCCATCACCCCTTATTGCGGTGTATTAGACACTTTTGGCTCCAATATAGTTTTTATATATATATAAATACATGTATTAGGTTATATATAAACTAACCTATTCTTTCGTATTTTATCTAAGTTTATAATGTATAGAAACGAAGATTATAACTTATATATACATATACGAAAGTTTCTAATAAATATTTCTCCTCTCTGAGTTCTATTTATATTTGTTTTGAAACATTGAAGTTTATTTTACTACAATATAATTATCTTAACTTTACCGAGATGGATATATCTGTACTACATTATTATTTACTAATAATTCAGTTCAATATGAAGTATTATAAATTATAACATATAGAATACGAAACCATAAATTATTCTGAAATACGACTGTGGACAATATATAAACTATAAAATTAATTTGTCAAATTCCATAATCTTTACATGGAATCATATATATCATTAAATAAAGAGGAAAATAGATAAGCTTGTAAAGTTGTAACTATAATAGAGTTACATTAGCCATACAGCTTAGGTCATGTTACTATTAATAAATTGAGTAACTAAATTTCCATTTAAAATTCGATAAAATATCCAACGTTTAAATAAATACTACCCCTTATTATTTTTAAATTATTATATAACATGTAGATATATATATTTTATTTTTATAGTTATATAATAAAGAAAAAAAAAATCAAATATACCTATTGATAGGAATATAAAGAATGTTTAGTATAAAGAATAATTACTTTTAAAAAATGGACTTCGTTATGTAATTTAATTATAGCTTTGTCAATTACTTATTGATTGAGTGTAAAATAAGTTAAATTTGAATAGAATTTTTACCAAACTTGTAAAGTTATTCAAATAAAAAACGTATACTAGTAGATATTAATAAAAATGTTTAATGCATGATCAATTTAAAATGTGTATATTTTTTATGAACGTTAATATTACGATAACAACAACAATATATAATATTATAACATTTAAAATAAAGTTTTCTATATATATATAATTTATCAGAAAATCATTAATATAAATATTATTGCATTAATAAAAATTATATGATGTTATTTTTATTTACAAACAGTTTAACTATAATAATATGATTTTCCGATGTTTTATAATATCTAAATATTACATATTATTTTTATTTTGAGAAACATTGGTTTAAATATTATTTAATTTACCTATGCCTTTCAAATCGACATGTTTCCAATTATAATTTTGTAAATAAAATAATTTTTTACATATTTATTGATAAACTATTGATCTATAAGCTCTTTGTCAGTATAACTCTTTTTTTTTTATAATCATTTGTTTTGTTTTTCATAATAACACTCGGTATAAAGGTAGGTATAGGTCGCTTTTCTTTTTTGTTATTCGTATAGTAACTTTTTAACGATACGTGTTGTCTATAGCGAATAAGCAAAACCACAAACGGCACAATATTTTCACCCAGCTACTTTGATTCGCGTTTCGCGTTTGGTGCGCTTAAATGTGAACACTAAAGAGAGTCGTGATTTGATATGCATCGTATGCGCGTTTTCATCAGCGCGCGAACGATATGCGTCCATGTAAAACGGGCCTAAGACGAGTGTCATCATACACACGCATATGTTGTACAGCAATGGAAAAAAATACGTCAACCATTTCAAAATGAATAATGATATTATCACGTGTATAACAGGGGTGTTCAACCTTTTGTGAACGCTGAGCCACATCACGTGAGTAGAAATATCGTTGTGGGCCACATGCATTTTAATAATATATGTTATTATGTACAATTAATTGATGGTTTTGAAATTGAAGTGAGAGGCGCATTAATATCTATCGCGGGCTGCGGGTTGAACACCCCCGATGGCATAATATTGGAAGTTTATGTTGAGCAGGAAAAATCTAAAAAAAATAATGCGTGGACCACAGAGCCCTATCTCAAGATTGCGAATGGGTGGAATACATTTCTTGTAATAAATTGTCGTGTGGACCGATCAGAAACAAAATTATTTGCCCGTGCTAGCCACTTGCTTCGGTCTAGCCAGTCAGATCTGACTATATATTATTATCTATCTATATTATTCTCATAAATATTCGTATAAAAGTATAAAAGTATCGAAAAATAATTTCCAATTAATTATTAATGAACAAGAAACCTAACGGCTTGTATTTATTACGAGGCAGCGGCGGCGTTCTCGCCGAGTGTGAAGTGTTTCATTGTATATTATGTTATGGAAAAATTAAGATTCATAGTTATAATGATTGTTTTTTATCTTTACTAGTAGTTACTGTAAACTAAAATGTCGTCTTTGAAAACATTAACTTTCTTGTTAAATTTGCAGTAAAATAATACATAGTTGGTGCCCAACTTTGATGATATGAAACTAAGGTGAACATATTCTGTGCATGTGATCTTATTTAGAACTTACAGCTTGACATGCAATATAATTTAAAAAATGTGTAATTATTAATATTAAATATAAGCAAGGCACCTTAAAGTGCTTGTTTTCACAACTATTCTCATCTATAAAGTATATATCTTATAAACACCAACAGCATTATTTAAGGGCAGGTAATTCAAAAAATACTATACACATTTTATTGACTAGAACACTTTTTACAGAAATGTTATTAAACAAAAAAAAAAAAATGTTCATTTTATTTTACAAGTTTTATTAATAGACACAGATGTGATACACAACTATACGCAAAATATATTTGGTTAAATAAATGTATTAAAGATTACATAGTAATTTGAATACAATTGGCACACAGGTTTTTTTTTTCGGAATACCATAACAGTTATAACAACGTAAACCGGTTTAAAATGCTAATATAATTTAAAAATAGGTATTATCGAAATTAAAGTTAAATATAATATGACCTTAATTTTCAATAACATTTACGATAAGCAATATTACTTGGGGATTATATAATAATAAACAACTATAGGTAAAACGTATGCCATTAAACTATGCAACGTTTAAATGTAAAATAATATAACATGAACTGGACTACTGTGGTCATTAGGAAGACTATTGTACATTATCTTAGGAGAAACGAGAAATCCCCTCCATACCCTATAGATATTTTAGACATAATAACAATATACTGTGGACGGCCAACAGTATCGTTTCTCTGTTGCCGCTGTAAATCCGAGATCGTACTACCTACATTATAGTAACTACTTTACAGGAATGCAGTGTTGATTCGTGTGTGCACACTGTCTATCGTACTTCGCGCAAACAGTGTGGGACTATGTATTCGTTCACCGCCAACTGGTGGACAAATGTCATTGCGCTATGTACAATAACTGTTACCGTCGCCTACTACTTCAGCGTTTCGACCTTTAAGAAATGGGAGAAGCTCAATGTGCCGTACATAAGGCCAATTACACCGTTGTTTGGAAACTTTTTGAATGTAGCTGTGGGCAAATACCATCCGCTGGAGTTGTACAATAAAATCTATTACGAATTAGCCGGTCACAGGTACGGAGGACTGTTCCAGATGAGGACGCCCTACTTAATGATTCGTGATCCAGAAATAATTAACGACGTGCTAATAAAAGGATTCTCCTCATTCCCCGACCGCGGTCTTTACTCGGACTTTTCGGTAAATCCGTTGTCGAACAACTTGTTCTTCATGGAAAACCCTCAGTGGAAAACAATAAGAAACAAATTGTCACCTGCGTTCACATCGGGAAAACTCAAGATAATGTATGATCAGATCAAAGAGTGTAGTCAAATATTAATGGAAAATATCGATAAAGAATTAAAGGAAAACAACGACCAAATAGAAATAAGAGACATTATGGGAAAGTATTCGACCGACGTTATCGGTACTTGTGCTTTCGGGCTCAAGTTAAACGCCATAAACGATGATGAATCCGAATTTCGCAAATACGGAAAATCGATATTTACACCATCGCTTAGAGCACTGTTCAGAGAATTGTGTTTGTTGATCAGCCCTGCACTTTTGAAGGTCATAAGAGTGAAAGACTTTCCGACGGACGCCACTGATTTTTTCCACAAAGCGTTTAAAGAAACGATAGCGTATAGACTAGAAAATAAAATTGTCAGAAACGATTTCGTTCATTATTTACTGCAAGCAAGAAACGATTTAGTTTTGAATGAAAATTTGCCCAAACATGGTAAGGTATTTATTTTGTTTAAAATATTGATTCAAAAAATATCAATCGTTGTGTAAAATTTTAAAATATTGTTTTAGAAAAATTTACGGAATCACAAATCGTAGCAAATGCTTTTGTAATGTTTGCTGCTGGGTTTGAAACTGTATCCACTGCTGTAAGTTTTTGTTTACATGAATTATCGTTAAATAAATCTATTCAAGACAGAGTACGTCAAGAGATTCAACTAAAACTGTCTCAAAATGACAGACAAATTGACCACGCGTTTTTGATGGAACTTAATTACTTGGATATGGTTATAGCAGGTAATTTGTTGTTATTATTATTGTGGGTAATATTTCATAATATTAATAAATTATTATTATTTATGCAATGACATTTTTTTTTATTTAACTCTACATTTAGGTTGCAATTATTTTATTTACTTATTATTCACTTTATTATTTATTGTTGAGAAATATTATTTTCCTCCTCAGCTCACGTTCATTATCCCTATTATTTTGAATTAATAAAATAAATATTTACGAATGGTATTTTTTAACAAATAATTAAATTTATCCAATCCAATTTTGATATATTTTATATATATTTAATTAAACCTATTTATATTATATTTATTATTTTTTATAATTTAAATATTTTAGATAGATAACCAAAGTATGTTTTTAATATATTTTTTTTTTAATAACAAACTGTATTCGTTTATTCGTATATCAATTTGATAATAAACTAAAATAAATCAAATAATATCAAAATAACATATGCAATATAATAATTATATTTTTTAGAAACACTCCGTAAGTATCCCGCACTGGTCGCTTTGTTCAGAAAAGCATCACAAACATATCAAATACCCAATGATTCATTAAAAATTGAAAAGGGTCAAAAAATAATAATTCCTGTTTATGCATTGCATTACGATAGTAAGTATTATACGGACCCTGAAAAGTTTATTCCTGAAAGATTTTCGCCGGAAGAAAAAGCTAAACGTCCAAGTGGTATTTATTATCCATTTGGCGATGGACCTCGAATGTGTATAGGTATATTTTTTATTGAAAAATTAAAATACAATAATTGTTAATAATTTAAAATTTCTAGGAAAACGTTTTGCTGAGATGGAAATGAAATTGGCTTTTGTCGAAATTTTAACAAAATTTGAAGTATTCCCATGTGAAAAAACAAAAACTCCACTAAGATATTCTAATAAAGTTATAACATTGATGCCAAATGATGGAATTTGGCTAACATTTAAAAAAATTAATTAACCAAAGATAATATTATATGAAATAAAAAAACTGACGTTTTAATTTAACTTTTAAACAAAGAAAGTTGAATGGATTTTTTTATTTTTTGTTTCTAAATATTTTGAATATCATTTCGAGACTTAAAGTTTCATATTAAATTAAAGGTCTCTATTTCAAAATATAAAACAAGGAAGATTAGTTACTTCTCTGATGTATAGTCGATGTTGAAGGTTGAGCTTATCTCGTCATTGGAGAGTAGATCATTATAATATATGTATTTAACTTGAATTCAATGATAAACAATTGCGTACAAAAAATATATTTAAGATAACGAAAAGAAAACCGGCTATATTACTTAGTATATTCTATGGGGGTTTTTTTTTTTGGGGGGGGGGGCATAAATAATTTATTTTAATTTTAATTAAAATACATTAGGTTAAATTTATTTTTTCCGAAGACACTGCTTAGGAATATTACATTGTTTGAATAAAATTAAATAATTCACAGCAAATGGGCTGTATATAAGCTGCGACAAAGTTGAACCTTTTCTAAAAGTTGATATGTAAACTGCGATAATTTATACTTTATACTTTATATATATAGATAATATGTGCATACCGATACAATAACATATATAGGTATATACATGGATCATATATACCTGTTATTATGTAAATATATCATTTAATTAATATGTTATGTTGGAGACAAATTTGTAAGAAAAATCCAGATTAATTTTTAAGTTTTGACGCAATATACTAAATATCGGCTCCTTCACAAGTACAAGAGTATCACAAGTTAGGTAAGTACGTGCTGTGTCGTGTAAAATTGTATTTAAAATGGAACTCTTACAAAAATGTTTAGCTAAAACGGCAAAAAATTATTGGTGCTAAACAATTTTAAATTTAAATTTTAATATAATACCAAAATAAGAAGTTATTCAATATGGATTTGCTCAAAGAAAACATGCAGAGCCAAATTGGTTTTAAACAACGAAAATTTTACTCTACAAGAAAAATCATTTTTTGTACATAATCTATAACTATATCATAACATATTATATAATATAATATAAATATATATATATATATATATAATTCAATTATTAACGTATATGTGTTATCGTATCGGTTATGTACATAGAATCTATATAATATATTAGGTATATATGTATAAAATAAATTGTCGCAGTTTGTATAATGTATCTTATCAGTTTTGTCGCAGATTGTATAATGTTATTTTTTTTTTGTCGCAGTTTTAGAAAAGGTGTAATTTTGTCGCAGTTTACCATCTCCCATCAAAAGTAACCACGAGCAATATTTTTAACTACATTAATATAACTGCAATAGTTATTCATTGTTTAAATATCTTATTTCTTCTAAGTTTGAACTATTAGAACATAAAATGTCTAATATTTCTAACCTAAAAATAATGTATAATTTATTATTTTTAACATTAATCATAATACTATAATATAATAACATTTTATTAGAGTGCCCATTAGAAAAAATAAAATAGTTCATACAAAATTAAACAAAATAATTGGTTTTCGTAATAATAAATAGGTAGGCAAGCTAGTACCGCTCTGCTGTATATTAAGTGTCAGGTGAGTCACTATTATAGGTTTGTTGTATCTGAATATAACTAACGAATAATGATACGATATCATTTTATACGAAAAACTATATTGAGCGGAGACGGTTGGTCTATCGGCCTATATCACCAAGTTTATTTCATCACATTATGTTTTTTTTTTCATATATATATATTTATAGCAATTAAAGTATTTTATTTTTATTTTAGTATTACAGTAGGTATACGAGTACAGTAACTATTTCTGAAAATATTGCATTTATTATACAGGATGGTTCTTTTATCATTAAACACTCATTATTTCGTCGAGTATGACTATTTTAATTTTTTTTTTTTTAATTATTATATTTCGTTAATTTTTTAGCGAGATATAGGTTTTCAAAGGTGGGCAGTTATCGGTTTTTATAATACTTCTTGTTTCATATCTCATATAATATAATAAACTCGTTATCGGCTACCGACGCAGTGATGAACTTTGCACCTATAGTGGCCAACGCCTTACATCCGTAATAACCTGCAGGACAAACACCGTAAAACTTCAAAACCACCCAACTTTATGCAGTTGTAACTCACTAACGGTTACACATAAAAAATTATTATTTTAACGTTAAAATTTATAAAAAAAAATAGCCCTACTATTTTCTGAAATTATAAATATAGGTTACCATTTGAAAATCAAAAGTGATTTTATTATTAACATATAAGGGTGAAAACAATTAAAATGTTATATAGTTTTAGAAAAGCATGAAACTAAAAATTTTGAAAATAAATTCATAATTACACAAGTTTTAGGCTTCCACAAGTAATCTTTTTAAACTATAAAAAAATAATTAAAATAATTATTTATTTTTAAATAAATAATTTCGTCTAAATTTTAATTTAAAATGTATAAAAAAATAATTGTCTATTACATATTATTTATTTGAATTTTATGGTTTTAATATGAACTACATATGAAGAATTTACTATTAATTTTTCTAAAATAGGATACAAAAAGAAAAGTTCTACTGAATTTCTAACTACAAAATATTTTGTAATTATTCATTTTTCGACAAATTTTGTCTAAATTCCAACTTCGAACGTATATAAAAAAATCGTACCCATATATTGTTAATATTTTTGTGCAGCTATAAGAATACATTTTTCTGGATTTCGTATTAAATTTTCAAAAAATTTAACTCTGTGAATAATTTTTGACTGTTATATATTATATAAAATTTAAAAAGATTGAAAATTTTATTGTATGATTAAAATAGTAATATAAACATTTGTTGTTTATTTTTATGTTTTAAAGGACAACAACATTTTAAAAACCGTTAGAGTATTAATATTCATTTTAAGTATTGTGAATATTGAATGCAGTAAAAATTTGATCTTGAAATGCTCATAAAAAATTAATTTGGCTTTTCGATAAATTGTTTTTTTTATTTAAAAAAACTTATAATGAACCTTGTATTAAATTTTCATTTCTTAGGTATAAGAACAAACATTTTACAAACGGGTTTGCTAATTTTTGTTTTGTTAAAATTCTATCTTTAAATGCTCATAAAATTATATTAAAACTACAATTTTTTTAAATTTTTTAACTGAGAAATTAATTATTTATATGGGGATTTGTACTAAATTTTCATTAACTTTTCAAGCTTTTTGATCAAAATTAAAATTGTTAATATTTACAAAAAAATCAAAAAAAATCTAATACATTTGAAAATGCCTACTGCTTATATTTCTTAAACTTAGTCTACATATTTTGAAACGGAATATAGAATATCGAATAGTATACTGTGTTTCGATTGTCCAACAATACTCATCGAAGGACTTTGACAATCGTCACCCAGCGTCTAAAATTGTATAACTAGCCCAGATACCGCAGTGTTCCTATTTACCGTTTCTTCAAGTCGCGGATTCGAAATGACTGTTGAAATAAATTATAATTTAAAATAAGTTCGTTTATTTAATTTAACTCAAGTTTAACAAGTGTAAGTAAAAGCGCGATGCGTAAAGGTGCTGTGGAATTACCGGCTCTGGTACATCTGAATATGCTGTGCTGGGGGCTTCCTTATAATATGCTACGTCCGCGTTTCTCTTCTCTAGGATCTAAAGTCCGTGATTTGGCAATAGCCTCTTTATTGTGTCTTTTGAGAGTTATTGTTTCCATGTGTGCAATTGTGTAATTATACTGTTACATGAAAATGTCTAATCATTATATGCATATAAGGTCAAATACGTCACTATACGGTAATGCCGGTAATATTTACATATAAATTTGATTTCAATTAAACTTTTTGCACATAATGAATCGAATCGGGAAGTCCAAGGATACGTAATTATTGCGAAACAATGCACTTTAAATTATTTCTTAGAATTGGTAAGAATTTGATAGCACTAGGTGCAATATTATGAAACGTATTAAAGTAAATGCTTCAAATCTTATTTAATTCAGATAACCTCACAAAAAAAAAAAAGAAAAAAAAAGATATTACTTTTTTAAGAATTAATTAAACAGTGTTTAATAAATTGATTAACTGGTGATAAATAATTATTCTTTTTATAATAATTGTCAGTGGTCTGCAAGGAAAGCAGTGTTAACTTGTATGTCTGACGGGATACATCGTACAATAGATATATTGTATGTTGTACGGCTCAGATCATGTATCCATCGTCCATCGCCGATTGGTGGACATGTATTGCCACGCTGTGTTTAGTCATCGCAGTGTCGATCGCATATTATTTTTGTGTTTCGACGTTTAAGAAATGGGAAAAACTAAACGTTCCTTACAGTAAACCAATTCCGTTGTTTGGTAACATTTTGAATCAGGTTTTGTGCAAAGACCATGCGTTGGAATTTTACAATAAAATCTATTACGAGTTCACCGGTCACAGATACGGAGGGCTGTACCAGATGCGGACGCCTTATTTAATGATTCGCGATCCACAGCTGATCAACGACGTGTTAATAAAAGACTTCTCGTACTTCACCGATCGTGGTGCCTATTCGGATTTCAAAGTAAATCCGTTGTCGAACAACTTGTTATTCATGAGAAATCCGCAATGGAAAATAATGCGACACAAACTGACCCAAGCGTTCACGCCGGGAAAACTTAAATCAATGTATGGTCAGATCGAAGAGTGTAGTAAAATATTGATGGAAAATATCGATAAATATTTAGCGGAGGACAACAACGAAATAGAAATAAGAGACATGATAAGTAAGTATTCGACCGATGTCATCGGCACTTGCCTTTTCGGGTTCAATTTAAACGACATAAGCGATGACGAATCCGCATTTCGCAAGTACGGAAAATCGATATTTTCACCTTCACTAAAGACGCTTTTTGGACAGATGTGTTTGATGATCACACCTACGCTTTTTAAACTTGTAAGATTGAAGGATTTTCCAACGGAAGTAACTGACTTTTTTCACACAGCGTTAAAAGATACTATAACCCATAGAGAAGAAAACAAAATAATCAGAAATGATTTCGTTCAAGTCTTAATGAAAGCAAGAAACGATTTAGTTTTGAACGAAAATTTACCGAATAACGGTGAGATATTTTTACAATTAAAATATAAATTTTTTTTACTCATAATACCAACAATAAATAATTTTGATTTTGCTTAAAAGGTAATATTGAATGACGATAATCGCTGAATAAGAATACGTCATAGCCGCATGTGTAGTCCCCGTCTTACACACGTACGACATAGTAACTTTTCGTTCACCGGTTTCAATAGTATGCCGTTAGTTTTTATAATAGAATGAATTGACCTATTATACAATCTAAAGGTAAGATTATTATCTAGGGCCCAACATAGGGTTTTATTGATATTATTATTTTTATTTAAGTAAGTTAAGACCATTTCAAAGCGTACAGTTTAAAAAAAAGGTTATAACTTACCCAACAAATAATAATATCAATAAAAAGTTACGCGGAGACCTGGATAATAATTTTATTTTTAAATTTTATAATAAGTCGATTTACTCTAATATCAAGACTAAAACAGCACACTATTGAAACTGATGAACGAAAATTTGCTGTGTCGCAAGTGTGTAAGACGGAGACAACACCTGCGGGTACGACGTTCTCTTAAGAAGGGACCCATTAGTGTCACCCGACATACGTTTAAAATATTATAAATAAAAATAGTAACTGATGTATACAATTTTTAGAAAAATTTACTGAAGTACAAATTATTGCAAATGCTTTTGGTATGTTAATCGCTGGGTTCGATACAGTTTCATCTACTTTATGTTATTGTTTACATGAATTATCGTTAAATAAATCTATTCAAGACAGAGTACGCCAAGAGATTCAACTGAAACTTTCCGAAAATGACGGAAAAATTAACAACGCGTTTTTGACGGATCTTCATTATTTGGATATGGTAATAGCAGGTAATTTATTATTATAATACATTTATACAATTACATAAACAAATCGAATTTATTATGAAATAGTAATGATTTTAATAAATTTATATAAATTTTTCATTATTTGTATTATTTTTATTTAATTAAAACAAATAGTCACGTTTATTACTATCTGGAAATTGATAATCAAAATTATATATATGTATTTTTGCACATATTATTGCATTAACGGAAATAAAAAAAAAACATTGGTCGATAATTGAACTATATTAATAATTCTTTTTAAATATTATAAAACTTTTCAATTTGTTTCTTAAATTATGAAATAATCACAATAATACGTATTATTTAATATTAAATAGTATTAATATAATATTTAATCATTACATTTTTCAGAAACATTACGAATGTATCCTTCAGTTATTGCTTTATTTAGAAAAGCAACACAATCATATCAAGTGCCCAACGATTCATTAATAATTGAAATTGGTCAAAAAATAATAATTCCTGTTTATGCATTGCATTACGATAGTAAGTATTATACGGACCCTAAAAAGTTTATTCCTGAAAGATTTTCGGCAGAAGAGAAAGCTAAACGGCCAACCGGTATTTACCTTCCATTTGGTGATGGGCCTCGAATGTGTATAGGTATATTTTGAATGAATAGTTTAAATGCGATAAACTTAAATAATTTTTAATTTTTCAGGAAAACGTTTTGCAGAGATGGAAATGAAATTAGCAGTTGTTGAAATTTTGACTAAATTTGAAGTATTTCCAAGTAAAAAAACAGAAATTCCTCTAAAATATTCTAATAATATTTTTATATTGGTCCCCAAAAACGGGATTTGGCTAAAATTAAAAAAAATTAATTAACTAAAGCTGATATTTAAATTTTAAATTTTGGTGAACTGAATAAAATTATTATGATTTTTTTAAAAATTTTTTTCTGGATAGTTTTAAACACCATTCCATAATACTTGTACTGTGACACTACTATAACATATATATTATAAATATTTTAAATATTCAAAATATTTAAGATTCTGAACGGAGCAATGGATGCATCAGTTTTACAATATTTTTTATTTGTATGTGTTAAATTAGCGAATAATTCTTCGGTAAAACTAAGTGTTTTTCAATATATTTCAAACTTTGAACAGTTTGGTTATAGATCATATATAATATATATATAACTTATATGTGATCTTTTGACGAATTATGGGTCAACATTTGTCAACATCTAACTGTACTTAGGTATACTATTATATTTATATATATAATATATATGTTAATATAATATATTAGGTACCTATGTAATAAGTATTTTTTATACATTCATCTTATGTAGATATGTAGAATGTAATAAGTACTTACCTACTACTTATTACATTCATCTTATATATGTAGTATGTAGAATGTAATAAGTGGTATGATTATTATTAATAGTACAACTATTATGAATTATGATTGATACGTAAGTCATATAAATGAATAATGTTCAAATGTACATGAAAATCCGAGTGGACCGGTTGATTGTGAGATGTAAGAAATAATCCATTAATTTATAAGTTTGAGCATGACGAGAAAAGATAAAAGAAAATTTTTTTTTAGATAAATATATTTATAAATACTTGATCTGATATTCTTATTTTGTCACTATCCAAAATCATACAAATATATAAAAATGTATCTTTAATTTATTATATTAATAAATTGAACTCTCAACTTATCCGAACTTTGATGTTATACATTAGGAACCTTATTTAAATAAAATAACAATAATTTATACATCGATTTAACTTTAACCTAACCTTTTATTTCAACGAATAATTAGCACAATCTTATTATCTGTATTTAAGTATTGATTTATTAGATACAAAATGTACGAATAATACTTGTGAACTTATCAATATTTTATATTGATGTTAATAAGTATCAAGCGTAAATTGCATCAATTAATTTTTAATTTCATAAAATGTTTCTAAAAAATATTTTTCCCTTCTAGAATATAATTTATTTTAATAAAGAAAATTGAGTTGATTGTTTATGAATTTTCTAGTTAAATTTGATGCCTTTTTAGTTGCCTTTAAATAATTATCATACATGTTGTACATTGATTCAAATTAACACCATTATAGTAGTATAAGAATACCGTAAGTGTGCTAGACTGATTAAACAATTTGTTTTTAAATTTAAAATATCTGTATTTCATGTGGATTATAAAAAAATCCAGGCAATCAATCTATTTTAAAATGCACATTTATTAGATTACAGTTAAGGCCAAGTTTCCTATTTATGATAACATTTTTTGTTTTGTATTTTTTCTTACGTATATATAGATATTACAATTTATAACAGAGAAAAATAGATTGGTGCCCTTTTAAAAGAATAATTAGTTTGATAAGTTGGTTTAAAACAAAATAATAAGATTTTGGAATTATTTTAAAGTTTAAAAGTTTAAAAGTAATAACTGAAAAAAAAAATATTTATTACGAAGCAAACACATTTTTATAAATAGTAGAGCAAACTGATATTTGATAAAAAAAAAAAAAAAATAACTTAGAAAAAAGCATTGATTACAATTAGCGGCTTATTTCAAAGAAATCATTTACATGATTGGGAATTGCATTAAATCATGATAACAATCGTTACCTTAATATTATATGACCTCCGTTTATATAGTTTATTGTATAATCATAGTCGAATAATTGTAAACTATTCAAATGAAATGCAAAATGTTTTTATTTTTATATACCTACATTATTTTTTATCTCTGTATCTAGTATAGGTAATAAAATTTTACGAGATTTAAGACAAGAAGAAGAACTGCCAATAAATATTTGTTAATATTCATTTATTTATCTTCTGTAGTAATTTACATATTATCTGTTTCGTGATCTACTAGTTTATATTAGTTATTTATTTATTGTTTTTGTTGTTCGACAAATTATTGTACATAAATTAATTTCCATATTCATTCATTAGAAATTTAATAAAATATACAAATGATTTAACATTGAATCAATACAGGTGGATTTGTAAGCCAAGATTCCAATGAAGAAGTTGAACAAGTATGTTAAAGATAAAAAATGTTTAAAAAAAATAACGATATGTTTTAAAATACCTACATTAAAAAAAAGTCAATGTCCTTCTCATAATAATTATTAACAAAATAATGCATAAAATAATTAAACCCAAAATATGTAACATTGAGTATAATATCGACTTGTAATTATTATTCGTATATCAAGTCATAATTATTAGGTCGAGGGTATAGCAATAGTTTTAAAAAAAGCAAAAGTTTGATATTAAATAAATACTAATAATGATCAATCGGTAGAAAAAATAAAATTTAAATAAATCTACATATTATAAACAAAAATGCATAAATCGTAAATGTGATATTTTTGAAATTATTGAAATTGAATTTTTTTTTATTTGTTAATATGTAAAGGAAAGCAGAAAACCTTAAGTAGCATAAAATAAATAAATTCAACTGCATTTTTTTGTAACTAAAACATTATTGAATATAATTATACTATACATCATAATATTTTGGTTTCTACATCGGGGTTGATGATTTTAAAATACAAGAAATATTTGAGTCTCAGCTCATTATTTTTTTTATATAGAACCAAATAGCATAATATTTACACAATATCGAAATAAAAGAGCAAAATATGCAATTGAGTACGTGAATTTAATTATTATCATTGCGTGATAACGCCTTGTTGCAGATAAAAATAAAAGAATTAGTAAAACCAATAAAAAATAATAAGAATCTATACTGATCTCACTACAGATTATAAACTAGAACATCATTTAATGATCAGTACCTGTAGTCGGCTATGAGAAAAATAGAACTTTGAATTTTGCGCAAAACATCATATCGTATAAATTAGACGAATTGTCATGATATTTAACTAGTGTCTATTATTGATGTAAGTTTATCGAAACTGATACACTGATAATACATGCTATATTATATATCAGGTAAAATTAAATTTTAGCGAAAAATAATAATTTAAAGTTAGAACTGCGTTGGGACACATTCTTTATCGAGTGACCAAGTTAATACTGTGCTAAGATATAATATATATTTTAAATTAAACTGTATACATATAATAGGCGTGCAAATATTAAAATAAATAATAACTTTGATATGAATAAATCTATAAACATAGTATAGATAATATTTTTCATTACTTAGTTGTTTTTAAATTATTTATGTTTATTGTTTATATTATATATTATATATGTAACAGATAGAACTGACTTTTGGAACAACTGTTATTCTAATTAATACTTTTTTTTATCATTAAGAGACCCTAGCGCTACATGTATAATTCAATTTTTTTTATGTTTATTTTTTAGTACTGAAAATAAAAAAAATTTAAATTTGATTAACATTTTTTTGGATAAATTTAAAATTGCCAATTTGTGAATCTGATTATAAGAACAATTTTGATGGTAAAAAGATTTATCTAAGTCAAGTACTTTATTTTTTAGAATGAATTTAAAATATCAATATTTTTTGATTAAATTAATTTGAAACGTAATAACTTCTTTAAAAATATGATTTTTGAGAATTTGCTGACATGAGTATATTTCTTAAATTATATACATATCATATAATTTTAACAATTTTTGTCGTACGTTTAAGTAGCATAATTTTTTTTTTTTTTTTGGTCAAGTTTATCTGTTACATCCTGTATATATATGTATATACATAATAATAAAATGTGTAAGATATTATGTTTTTGGTAGTTGTTTATAATATAAATAATATTAACAAAAATATCGTATTTTCGTTTAAACTTGTAAATATTATATTATATTGAATTTTAAATTTTGTAGAGTATAATATACTTTATCATTGAAAATAGTACTAAAGTACGTAATAAACGTTATATTAACGATCGATAATTCGATTGTATATTTATTTGAAATACAATTTTAAGAGTTACAATAAAACACACGATACGATACTCGGACGTATGAGCGTTTTAGCGTACATCACAGTACTGGAGTACTAGCGCACATTACGCGCAACATTACCAGGATTCACCTCCTTTCCCCTCCATTCATATAGGGAATACCGATGGGCGTTTAACAGTTATATATCTAATCAATCTATGTCCACATGTGCTTAATACAAGATTGAGCAATACCGGTTTTATGTTTTTATAACCGCGTACGACCTACTATAATAGACCTGTGCAATATTAATTTATATTAAAAAAAATGATATTACATAACTGAGGAACTTGAATGGAAAAAAAAACCAATATTTATCAACTATATCCTACTAAAAATACGCGAACATTTTCAAATACATTAACCGATAACATGTCCGCAAAAACGCACAGACAAAATATAGCCGACGATAGACGCTATGTATACCTATTATAACTTTAGGCGCATAGAAAATTTGGCAACGCGTAGAGGTGGAGTCGCATAAACGTAAACGCGGTTAGACCAAATACTAAGTGGTTCAGATAACCCCACCGAATACTACGATGTCAGTATGGTTTGTAATTCTAAATATTACTAATTCACTGTTATCTATTAGGAAAACAGTGTTAAATCGTATGTGCGCCGTGTAGGTCGTATTGTGTATAATAATATTGTGTATAACAAACCGCCTGGGTCATGTTTTCGTCGTCCACCACCGAATGGTGGATTTATATCGCCACGTCGTTTTTGGTCGCGGTAACGGTCATTTATTATTTTTGCATTTCGACGTTTAATAAATGGGAAAAACTAAACGTCCCTTACATTAAACCGATTCCGTTGTTCGGTAACTTCTTGAACGTGGCTAAGGGTATAGACCATATACTGGATTTTTACAATAATCACTATAAAGAGTTTTCTGGTCACAAATACGGAGGACTGTTCCAGATGAGGACACCGTATTTGATGATCCGCGATCCAGAACTGATCAACCACGTGCTAATTAAAGATTTTTCGACGTTCCCCAATCGTGGTGTTTACTCGGACTTCTCGGCAAATCCGTTGTCGGACAACTTGTTCTTCATGGAAAATCCTCAGTGGAAAACAATAAGAAGCAAATTGTCACCTGCGTTCACATCCGCAAAACTCAAGATAATGTATGACCAGATCAAAGAGTGTAGTAAAATATTAATGGAAAATATCAGAAAAGATTTAAAGGAAAACAACAACCAAATAGAAGTAAGAGACATTATGGGAAAGTATTCGACCGATGTCATCGGCACATGTGCTTTCGGGCTCAAGTTAAACGCCATAAGCGATGATGAATCCGCATTTCGTAAGTACGGAAAATCAATATTTATACCTTCACTTAGAACGCTTTTCAGAGAGTTGTGTTTGATGATCAGTCCTGCACTTTTAAAAGTTGTAAGATTTAAAGATTTTCCAAACGACGCGACTGTATTTTTTTTCGACGCGTTTAAAGAAACGATAGCGTATAGACTAGAAAATAAAATTGTCAGAAACGATTTCGTTCATTATTTACTGCAAGCAAGAAACGATCTAGTTTTGAATGAAAATTTGCCCAAACGTGGTAAGATATTTATTTCGTTTAAAATATTGAAACAAAAAATATCAATCGTTGTGTAAAATTTTAAAATTTTGTTTTAGAAAAGTTTACAGAAAAACAAATTGTAGCAAATGCTTTTGTAATGTTTGCTGCTGGGTTTGAAACTGTATCATCGTCTTTAAGTTATTGTTTATATGAACTAGCTTTGCATAAACCTATTCAAGACAAAGTGCGTGAAGAAATTCAATCAAAAATATCTAAAGGTGATGGACAAATTGACAGTGAGTTTTTGATGGATCTCAATTATTTGGAAATGGTTATAGCAGGTAAATAATTGTTTTATTATTTTTGATTATAATATTATTAAAATTAAAATATTAATTTTTATTTGTATCAGTATATGACTTGAATTTTCCGTATAACTTAAATTAATCGATAATCTCCGTAGTTTTATTTTATGTTCTACAATAATTTCGTTTAAAAATAACTATAATTAATTTAAAGATTAAATTACATAACACTTTTTTTTTATGATAAAATTTATAAATTAAATATTCATTTAGACAATATGTTTATTTTTATAGAATCACTCCGTAAGTATCCACCTTTAATTGCTTTGTTCAGAATGGCTTCACAAACATACCGTGTACCCAATGACTCATTAACAATCGAAAAAGGTCAAAAACTAGTAATTCCAATTTATTCACTGCATTACGATAGTAAATATTATCCGGATCCTCAAAAATACGATCCAGAAAGATTTTCACCCGAGGAAAAAGCTAAACGGCCTAATGGTACTTATCTTCCGTTTGGCGATGGACCTAGAAGTTGTATAGGTACATATTTATAAAATATAATTGTTTAAATAATAAAATTGAAAAATATTTTATTTTCAATGTATATACCTACATAATATAAATATTTATATATTTGGGATATCTTCTAGGAAAACGTTTTGCCGAGGTGGAAATGAAATTGGCGTTGGTCGAGTTGTTAACCAAATTTGAAGTGTTTCCTTGTGAAGAAACCGATAATCCATTAACGTTTGCGAATAAATCTTTAACTTTGGTGCCGAAAAATGGTATTTGGTTAAAATTTAAAAAAATTGAATAACTTTAATTAAGGGTTATGTCACATAGTTATTGATTTAAGTTAAAAAAATTAATAGTTTGTATCCTAAGAAATATGTATTGTATTTTATTTTCCATAATATAAATTATATAATGTATAGGTAATTTTATACATTTTTATAAATTTATCTATTATAATTTTTTTAAATATTTTATAAAACTTAAGTATATAGGCTTAAATTTACTTTTTAAATGAAGTATTTGATAAATGTATTCAATTATTTAGTAAGATACCACTAGACAATTTTTAAATATAGAACAAAAGAAATAAACATTTTTTGGAAAAATAAGTTCCAAATAAAAATTATATTTCAAACGATATATACAAATATGCAATTTTATTGTTTAAACGCCGACAGGCGTATGTGGTTTTTTTTTTAATATACTAAATATTTGAATATTATATTGTTTAGGTTTTGAACATTTAAAACATGTCATAATACATTACATGTCATATTTTTTCTACTTACGTACTTGTACAGTTTCCTTCTTTCCATATTCAAATGTTTTGGGTGCTTTTCTACAGATGCACACGAAGAAATGATATATTATGGTAGTTAACGCAAGTTCAACCATGACAGAAACGGACTTTTTTATATTTCAGATCAATATATAGCTAACTCGTACTTGAAAATATTAAATTGTTATAGTACATTTCACGCTTAGAATATGATAAATTATATATCACTATATTATGGTTCATTATACAAGTCAGACCGAAATGTGTTTTTACTTGATATGTTTTTTTTTTAGTGTACAAAGTTTTATTTGGTACTAGTTTGGTCGGTTATCATGTCTTTCTTATTAAAAGTATACCTAATCTAAAAGTTTCATGTTATCCTATACTATACCGTTAGTTAAAAAATTTGATATTTACTTTTATACTACTTGATACTCCATACAAAATATGTAATTTTTAATTAAAACTCGTTTTTCCGAGTACAAACTAAAAATTATTTACTTGTACGATCTTTAAGACGTGAAATAATTTTGACATTTTAATTAAAAAAAAACACTGGTCATTTTTTTTTAATATTTCTATAAAATAATTCTGAGCTTTAATTGTAAATGTGTTTCAATGTAATATACTCGTATATTACAGTGTTATGTTATCGCGTGATGGTCGTTAGAATAAGAATATTAATAATGATTGACCCCCAAAAATACGAGAATGCTATCGTAAGAGATCCGCTTGTTTTTTTCGTTATTATTAGCTATTGAGAACAATACTTACACGAATACCTTATAATATTTCCTTTTATTTTTCCTTTAATGTGAATGTTTTGTATATAAATATAAAATGTGTATATTTTCAAATCATAAGTTAATTTGAAGGAGCAGTATGAATATCTTAACCAGTCGGAAATGGGTCACGGGTTGTAGGTTATTGGCGTATATAGACGAATAGATTGTATTAAATAATATGTTATTTGTTCATACTAATTATTAACTAAGTTTGTATAAGAGGTACTGCGTTAGAACTATAGTATTAGTTGGTTGAAAAGTATATTTAAGTATCAACTGCTTACTATTATCTCACTATCTACATAACCTTCTATTTAAATTTACTTAACTTTTCAATTTTATTTTTATTTTTCTTATATAATTTATCCAAAGTTATGAATAGTTGAACATTTTTAATTTTAACTCCTACAAGGGTTAAAATTTTAATACGAGATTCGATATAAGTTTTTTTTTTACTTTTAATTAAAATAAAAGTTAAGCCTTTTAAGTGGCATCTTAAAGTAGGTATTTCGATAAATTTCAAGTGATATTTATTCTATGAGCTTTTTTAAATCTGTATATAGTTCATGGATATTAACAAATAATTTAATAATATTTAGTATATATCTTATATATTAGTATTATAATAATATTATTAAATAAAATAGTTGATTTGTTTTTGGCGAAGGTGAGTTCAACCATTCGCTTTACTAATAGAAAAATACATTACTAATAGCAATCTAAACGTATAATTAAATATCTCTTAGAAATATACCATACAGACAAGTCGTTTCCGCTCAGAATTACTTTTCGAACACATTTTAATCAATTCCAACTATATTTAATTGCAGGTACGAAGAAGTTATTTTATCTTCTTATACAAAAATATCTTTATAAACTTTCAAAGAATCATGGCCTATCAAACTTAGTTTAAAATCTCAATGTTTTGTACCAATTTAAAATATGATATGAGATGCTGAATTTGTCAGCAAGATAATTAGAACTGATAAATATATTATTACCCATGTGTAAATAACAATAAAATTTTTTTTTTTTAAGGTAGGACAAATCCTTTTTAACAATAATTAATTTTGAAAACTTAAGATTTATGAGATTAGCTTGTCTTGTAGACTGACAATGATATTAACTGAAAGTGGTTAAACGGTAAAAATTTTTTTCCATAATCTATTTATTTTTATTATAGTATAATCCTTACTTAGTCAGTTGATAAAACATAATTATTAAGATTTCTTGTTTTATAATTAGATTGGTAAGTGATTATATATTAAATCTTAGAAAATAAACTATTACCTATTGATATAAACGGATTTCCTTACATTGGAATTTACTAATTTTTACAGTATAGAATCGTTGTTTATTGCCGCGAATATGATACATCATAAACTTAAAACTAATATAATCTATAAAAGTTGTTATTATTATTCATTAACGACCTATTAATTTGTTTTTATTAAATGTTATCAACTATTATATGTCTATATGAATGATAAATGAAAGTTAAAACATATATACAATTTAATAGATTAAAATGAAAAAAAATAATTATTTTTATTATATGATTATTAATGTTTTAACTAACTTGTTGTACATTTCTATTAAAAAAATATCTTGTCCGCTTTATAAATGTACACGGTTGGCTTATTTTTCTTTTTTTACACTATAAATAATACCTTTTCATATTGTATAAGTCCTACAAATTGCAAATTTCCCAGTAAATGTGAAAAAATGTGTACACAAATATGAAACTGTAATTAACTATATATTGCGAATTGGCCATGAAAAGTAAAAACGTGGTTTCTCAATTGCTAAAAGTAAACCTCCTACTTATTCAACCTACTATTATGAAACAACATAATAATAAATAAAACATTTATATTATAAATATAGTGTTATTAATATGAAGAACAAAGAATAAAATAAATTAAAATCGGACCAACTGCACAAAATCTTGAGACTACGAATGAGGAATAAATACAAAAAAAATACACAATGCATTTAAAAAAAAGTGATTTGTATAAATCGATATAGATATTTCGTGCCATTTAGAAACAAAATGGAAGAAGTGTTATTAAAGCTAACAATCTATATAATATTTTTAGGTAAAAGGATAAAATGAAGAAATCATTTGAACAAAATATCAATATAATAAGTCACAGACAATAAACATTAGTAACTTAATTTTTGCTTAATATTATGGTCGTTATACTGAAAACTTATCAAAAGTATAGAATTATACTTGAAGTTTACTAAAAAGTCAAAAGTAATTTCGTAAATTGCGTTGATGTAATAATGAACAAAAGAGTACTCTATATTTGAAAATTTAATTTTATAAAAATGTATAGTAATTTTTTAACAAAATCGTTTGTTTATTGAAGAAATATTAAATTTTATTTTTTAATAAATTTATGAAAAGTATTCCATCTCAAAGATTCAAAAATATTTTAAAACTACTTTAACTGATGGTAGGTATGTGTTTCTTGGACTCGTTTATATTATATTTTTTTCTTGTCATTTGCAGATTTCATTAAATATATTTCTCTTTCATAATTTTGAACATTTCTGCTTAAAACCACTTTCAGTTGTCAAACATAACATTTATTTCTATTATTTCTTTTAAGAATTTTATACACTTTCCATTTTATTTTTATGTTGTTCTAAGTTTGTCGTTTTCCATTATTATTTTTTACTACTCCAATAAATAACCTTCGTTATCTCTTCTGTAAAATTCACTTTGTACCCACAGACTAAAAAAACGGCTAACCTAACCTCACCGGTCAATCTACGTCTTACTTGCAGTTTGGGTACAGGTCGATTATTTATTTAACTCACTCCTCAAGATTAAGTATACTTTTTTATTTGTGAAACACAAATAGTATAATATAATCGAACATTATGACATAAGAAATTATTTACGTAAGAGTGCTAATCGAAAATATTATTTCACTCGAGTTGGAGACGACTGTCCGAGATATCGTTCAAATATTAAACATTCATATTTTAATATGTGTGACACACACACACACACACACACACATACACATAATATATAAATATACTTATACTATAATCATAATATTTAATAATATATAATAATAGTCGTATTAAGATAAGTGTAGCCCGCAGAATTTAAATTATACAGTGGAAAATTAGGGTGGTAGCATTGGTCCAACACTATAATAATAGCTTTTAAAAACAGTGCCTATATAGTTCGACGCAGATCGATAATGATCATCATAATATATGGCTACTCGTGACGTTGAATATATGGTAACATTAGCTTTTTGTAGAAAATGTATCTATTATATTATAGTTAAAACCATACCATAAAATATAATATTCATAATAGTTTAGACTTTAGAAGACACGGGGCTGGAACTTATGAGGGTTTAGCCCCCTCAAATACTTCCAAACCCCTGTCAAAACATGTCACACTTGATGGGAATTACAGTTTTATATAGCTCATAAAATTTGAGCAATATAATTTCATTATTTAAAGTTGTTTATACATTTGATTCTATTTTATGAAAATTTTATTTTTCAAGTCAATAGTTTTTTTTCATGTATTTAACCCGACCCAACTCGTCCTAAAAATATATACGTTGACTTACTCGATATATATGCACGTAATAGTTGAACGCATTTTGAATTCATTTTTTTGAAATTTATTTTTATCATTTATTGTTTATTGTTAAATAGTTAATAATTTATGGTTAAATGTATTGACGTTTTTAAACCATTGATCGGTCCGCGTGTTTATGTATTGTTTTTTAGACCATTCAAATATAAGTATTTTTTGAAAAAAAATTGTTTAAAATTCAACTAATTTCCACCTATGTGTGGAGACATCTTATCGAGTACGAAAACGACGCTTCCGCAATCGTAATAAAGTCGTATTGTAATACTTACAACGAATATGGCCACCCAGGCCAGGCCGATATTGTCGAACGATATGGTGCCCTGGAACGGATTCTCACCCTGCGACTTGCACTCCGTGTAGTAGTGATTCCAGTTGACACACGACCCGTTGCCGAGTGCCATGTTGGCCGTGGCGTTGCAAATCAGCGCATCGTGACCGCGCGTGGGCGGCAAGTCGAAACACGAGTGCATGCCGTTGTCGTCGTTTTTCGAACAAATGTAATCTTTTTCTTCGTCGTTCAGCGTATAGTATGCCGGCAACATCCTGCGAAAAATCACACATCGGACGACTGTATTATAGTGCACGTTTTTACGTTATTATATTGCTTATAAAGTATACATGTAATTATATATTTTATAGTTTATACTAATAGTTGTGGTCTAAAACAGTGTTCGCCAATGAATATTGTTAGAGGATTCCATTATGGATATAGGAAATGTTTGGGGGTCATAAAAATGTAGCGTACCTACGTGATTAAATTAATAAAGTAAAGACAAATACAAGAAAATTAAATTAAAACTAATGACATCTTTATTTACTAACGATCAAACATATGCCTAGTATTCAAATATTTTAGAGTGAGTGGCACAGACGCAGATTGTCCACTGAATTTTTTTTTTAAATATTTTAAAAACATCTCTACTAATTTCAATATTATTATGATTAGTTACCAATATCATTTTAATCATGATGAAAACAATTCTTTGGATAATTTAAGTATGACATTAATCGAGTAATGAAATACTGTGTACTTACTTAAAATAAAATATATAAATTCAAACTCAGTGTTTTTATTCATATAAATATTATAATAAACATTTAAATATATGAACGTAAGTTAAGAGTTAAATATTTAATACATTTTACTATTTGTGATTGGTTACATTATATTTTACTAAATATTTAACTTAATAAATAAATTATTTGATTTAGTCAAAAAAACTCACAAAAACTTAATTTGAATACCTATCTTAGGCAGTGGTGAAGTCGTAAATATTTTTTTGGGTATACGCCTAAATTGAGAAATATGTAATACGTGGGGGGCTCTGCCCCTAGTCTAAGCTAATAGAAAGGTTTAACTTACTACAAATTATTATTTATTTAACTAATAATTTTAGAAATTTATATTGTACATTTACAACCTGATTAATATAAAAAACTAAGACAAAAATTAAAAATAAATAAAATTATTGTTTGAAATAAAAACATTGATTTAACTATTTTTTTTTTTTTAAATATGCATTTATATGTGCAAAATAAAATTTCAAAAATATACAGCTTTACGTGAAATCATGAAACGTATTTTTTTCGTACTCTGCTTTTTATATGACTGTGCAAAACAAATATGCAAATGCTTCAATAGTCTTCAATCCCTCCCAATGATTACCTTTGCCCAAACAACAAATTTTATTGGCGGTGATCAGGTGTGCGGTTGCACCCCTTAATTTTAAAATAGTTTCAATTGGCCTTCGCCCTGATGAAATAATGCGCGATTGAATTGTATTTTAATTTTTTTTACTGAGATTTATCAATATTGATATATTGTCAATCATGGTTACAACTTTAAATTCCATTGGCTATAGACAAATATCGTGCTATCATTTTTTTATTATATTTTAGTTTTTAAATTGATTTTTCCTATTTATGTATTGATGCGATAAATTCGGGCCACCATTCATAGTGTATGGAAATAATTATGGAAAGCAGGATAATGTACATATGTCATATACGATACACATTACATTTATATCTATTTTGGCTGCGTACGAGTTGATTCCTGGGTAGGTACCTATTTACCTACACCGGAAGGAATACGATTCCGCACGTTCTATTATTTATTGAAATACAATAGGAATTGGGTACAACGTTGTAGAATTTATTTACGTTTAGAGTCGTCATTACAAAAATATTAAATTTAATACAATTTCTTCTTATAGAGTCGTCATTATAAAAATTTAATTTAATACAATTTCTTTCCTCGGTACATAAAGCCAATAGAAATTAAATACTTTTATAATATATTATTATAATTATTAAAATGATCGACGCTATCTACGCCGGATGCAGCACGCTCCCAACACAAAGCGCTTGACGCTTCACCACACCGTGACCAAACGGCGAGGACGGCGCGGGCGTCTCATCCAGGCGAAGCCAACCCACGATCTCGCCAAGGCTATCTATGACTTCTGGACCTTTGGCCGGCTCCAAGATCGTGCAGCGGTCCTCCGCGAGTTTCACGTCGGTGGACTGGCCTGCGGACTCGTCGGCGAATTCATCGGCGGACCTGTCGGCGAACTTGTCGGCGGACACGTCGGTGGGCTTGTCGGTGGGCACGTCGGCGGACTTGTTGGCGGACTTGTCAGCTTCTATCCAGGTGTTTTCGATTACTGTGATCCGGTCTTGGATGGTTTGAAGCTCCTGGAACGCGTAGTCCAAGAACGCGTTGATATCGGTGAATCGAGAATCCATATTTTTATGAAGAAATGCGAAAGTGTGTACGTCTTAGGATTTAGATTGACAAAATAACAAATAAACATGTTAAGAATATCGTCGCTTACCACCGTGGCAGATTATTTCGAAAATCGCCCGGACGACGAGCACAGCGTTGTTTAGTACAACCCAGCAAATACCTGTATGTTCATCAATTCTAATCGCGATCGACATTAGGATTTTGTGGACCCGTTTATTTTTCCGAAAATTATTATTTTTATCGATATATTATATTATCTAGTAATATATCATAATAATTGATTATGGTAATTTTGGTATATGATATTATTTTTTATACAGATCTCGAAATAGTCGAGAAAATACAATATAAATAATGGTATACTCATTTTTATTTTTATCATATTATATGGTAATGTGAATTTTAAGTTTAAACTTTTACATTACTATGAAATGTTATCAAACTGTGTGCTATTATAATATTACGAGTACCTATACGTCCTATACCATATTAAGTTAATAATAAATCAGTAATAATTTAAATTTTCGCTCCAAACATATTACCTATTAATAGGTTCGTTTTTCATTCATGTTTTTTATTTCACGCGTGCAGATTGGTAATAATATAATATGCTACCCGTTTTTCTAATTAGTAATATATTTTTTAACGATTTTCTGCAGCTATTCATACACAATTACATCATTTAAATTCGAACACAGTGAAAATATATTAAAAACAATTGAACTTATTCATGATTCATTTTAACTTTGAAGAATACATTATATAATACAGGCATCGGTTATTTTTCAATCATTTTGAATAATATCAGACAAAACTCCGGAGATCTCATAGTTCTTCTGGGCGACTTCTGATTGTGGTCCGTACAAAGTATAAATAATGTATTTTCAATGGTTGTTCAAATTAAATATACATCTCGATTGTGTCTTATGTATTTTAATGTAAATATAATATAGCACATTCACGCGAACTAACAATTATTTATGTATATTTGCCACTTTATAATTCTTTTTTTATGTATGCATATAATCAATTCGACTATGTATGCATTTAATTATCTACGTTGCACTTGTAATGTATTTTAATCATTTTTCTATGTATAATATATAATATATCATGTTACAGCGTGTGAGATAGACTTTTGAATTTCAAACGACTGTAAAAGACAATTGTGCTAAGGTAATTTTAATATTTAAACAAATGGTATAACCTTTCAGACATTTTTCAAAATGTCTTACTTAAATACAAAAAAGTTAAATGTCTTTCAATAGTGTATACAGCTCCAAATGTAAGTTTTAAATTGAGTTTTGAAGATGATAATACAAATATTTCGCGAAAATGTCCAGTCTCTACTCTCTACTCTTTACCGTTATTAATTTATAAATTAAAACATAAATAACATTAGGCTTTCTCTGCCAAACACAAAAACATTGAACCATGTATGTGTATTTTATATTATATCATATATGTTATTAAAATTATGATTTAATATAATAGTAATTATAATATATTCTTAGGTTGTAATTTATTCATGTACCAAATAGTTTAAAAATAGTACATAACAAAATACATTTTTAGACCATTTATCATTAAAATACAAGTATATATAAAAATAACTTCTATATATTTGTGTATGCGAAATAATATTATTTGATAGAACGTGAAATATTCATATTTTGTTTGTTCTATTATAAATTTATGTTTAGAGGAAAACTGAATTTGCGTTTAATATAAATTATAAATGCAATTTTCAAAACCAATTTGTTATTTCCTATTTAGATTTCAATTGTTATAGTTTTTCAGTAACTAAATAAAGTATTGAATAAAATGTTTATATTTTGAAATTCAACATCAAGAATTCTATATGAGGTTACTGTGCGAAGAACTTGTATCCTAACACAAGTTAATATGTGATTTTGTCATAGTATATTATTTAATTAAAATACAATAACATAAAAAATTTGTTTAAATCTTCATAATTACTCAAATAACTATGCTCTATTAATTGTATTGATTAATTAAGTTAATTTATTTTAAATATTAAACAAATGTATTGACTACACATTAGCTATTAGCATTTCACATTATGCCTTAGCATAATAACTACTATAATTTCAAACATTGATAAATCTATGAAACATTACAAGTTTGATTCATGAGATATAAAGTTAGTTTTAGTTCTGTTTGTACACCTTACTATGTATATTGTATATATATACAATTTATAATAATAACAACAATGAACGAATATCTAAGCTTAATGAAACCGAATATACATTATTTAATATTCGATTAAAAACAAAGCTTAAAATGCCAGAGGGATTGAAAACATAGAACGTTAATTATATATACCTAAATGTTAACCGAGAGTTTCTATTTACAATGTAAATTAACTTACAAATTATTTTCTACAGACGAGTTTATTCTCTTCACCGAAATGTTTTAGATTATATGATAAAGAGAATTCACTTAAACAGCAAAATTTTAAAGTTTGATATATTAAAATTAATTGCACTAGACTTTATACACTATCTTTCTTGATTGAATTATAAATGTAGGTACTCGTTAGGCATTCAGATTAAAGTGAATTAGTTGTGATTGAATTCAGACACGTGCGTTGATAAATAAATATAATTCGATTATAAAAAGTGTATTATATTATTAAACTAAAAAGATTATTTTGAGTCAAAGCATAAAAGCCTATACGATTTACTACAGCATTGCACTATTCTATAATAAACACGTTTTACAATAGCAAAATAAAATAAGATTATGTGCTATATTATATATAGTTGGCAATTGTCTATAGTTTAAAGGGTGTTGACTATGAATATATGGGAAACAGTATAGATGTGGCAGTAAGGCGTCTTTGGACCTTTTAAAATATACAATCGGATTGTTTTTGAAATGTAATCAAATTAAAAAAGGCGCCCCGTTCGTTTAATAAATCGGATAAATCTACCGATTGTCGCTTTCAATGACTAGTAATTTTTATTTATTTATTTTTTCTCCGCAAATAGAAACATTAAACCGTCAAACGGACCGGAATGCGCTGTGCGTATTCGAAAGGCACGAAAAACGTTTCGGGTATGGCTTAAAAAGGGGGTACGTACACAATATTATGTATATACAGGGGTGTCTGCCGTTGGCGTGTACCGTCGTCGGATTTAAATTAAACAGTGATTTATAAGTATATGGATCCAGAAGGTGTGGGGCCATACCGCGACGGCTCGGGGTCGTAGGACGAGAAGGGTAGATCCGAAGCGGCGGCGGCGGCGGTGGCGGCGGCGAGGAGGAGGTGCAGGCGCGTTCGATTTTATTTATTATGTAAAGGTCAACCGACGACGACAGTAGTGGCGAAACGGGCGATCTAGCCGTACACGGCCACCGGCAGCCAGAAGAAATCTATTTTCGATATTTTGACACATTTGCCGGGCGGTCGCCGAGCAGGGCGGTCGTGTGCTCCGGTAAGAGGACATAAGTCGTCGCCGTGAGCGGTTCGTCGAGGGCGTATAATTCGTACGTCCGCGTAGCCAGTCTTCGTATATTATATTCTAATGAAATAATAATATGGCATTGCGTGCGCGTGACCGGCGCGCTTATGGGGGTTTATGCGTGAGGTTCGGCGAGTGAGTTTGTCGTGTCGCGTTTGGGGTGTAGTGCAAAGAAATGGACGAGAGAAAATGTGTGTAACACGGCGGAGGAGGAAAAATGGCATTAAAAACGAACGAGAAAGATACAGGTGGAGGAGGAAAACAATTACCATGGACGGTATCCCGCGAGACAGTGTAACAAAACCAAACAATGTACACGGAGACAGAACAATACACCTGCTGTTGCATCGAACTGCTGACGCCACCGCTATACAGCTTTGCCGCCGCCCAGCTTGCGGTCCACTCGAATTGATCCGCAGCAGCCGCCGCGTATTATTATTATTATTATTATTATTATAACTCTGTCTCTCCGCCTCTGTCTTTGTCGCACTCTCACGTCGTGCGCTTTCCGCCCGTCTCTTTGTCTCTCTATACATATATAAATTATTTTACTCTTCGGAACGGCTGCACCGCCCCACTACCCTCTGTCGCGGTGCTATACGGAAACGCGTCTGTCCGCGAACTTTTTTCACTACCGCGGTAGTGGTATCCGCCTCCGTATTGTATTATACCGGCTTATCACGAGTCTGACCAAGATTATCGTGTGTGACCTCATTCACGACGTACAATAAATCCCGTCGACGGTTTAAGGTCACCGTCACAAACGACATCGGTAGATGGTTTTTCAATAATATAACGAATAAACGCCCCTTTCCCCCGCCACCCCATAATATGATATCGTGCTTATTTAAACCCAGAGTTCGCGATAATCGTATAATATTTATATATAATAGCGGATTTGTACGTTTACCTTTTATACATGTATGAGGACAAACGCATATATTATATAGTTTATTAAAAATATTAGTGATATACTGAAAGTTGTAACGTAAACATATAATAACAAATAATACAACTAACTGTGTAATTACTGTAGTAGTTCTTACCAATAGATTTTTTTTTTTTTGTATGTATAAATATATATTTGAGTTTACTATAATCATATAATATTTAAATCGAAAACAAAAATGTTAAGAAAGGATAAAAGCTATTTTATATTGTTTTTAATTATTACATTTATCAGTTATTTTTGTAATACTTTGTATATGCACTGGAATATTTAGCGTTTTTTTTGTAAGACAAGATCATCTGTTCCGTTTTATAGACTAAAAAAGAGTAGAGGGCTTACTTAAATTCATATTCTACACACCTGTGTGTTTTTTATTATTTTATACACAATCACATTATACAATTTCTACAATATTATACACTTAAAATAATAAACACAGCTGCTTGTACACAAAATAGTATACGTTCTTCAAAATCAATATTTTTTAACTCTCTGCTGTCATTACTTAGACGACTCTTCAAAATCAAGTACATCAATAAAGTTATCTTTACAACAAATTATTGTTGTTTACATATATATAAATAATTGTGTTCAGCTTCATGAAAAATTGATAAGGTCACCCTTAAAGTATTTTCAAATTACAAATCTTAAACCTATTATAAACTGGATAATATGGTTAAATTGAATATTGTTTAGTAAGTATTTTATTACTATATTATTATATTTATATAATCCACGGTTTACCTATTTCAGATAATTATAGTTGCATTAATTTTTTTTTAATTGAAAAACTAAAACTAAAATACTTCACTAGATAATGAATTATTTTAGATTCTGAGAAGAGCGATAAGTAGATTTAAGGTTATAGGGGCATATTCACAATGATGTGTGAATTTTTTTGTTTTCGTTTTACTTTAGAAGAATTAAAAATGATAAAAAACATAGATAGGTATAAAAACTGAAAAATAAAAAATTCAAAGTATTTTTCAAAATAATTGGTAAAAAAATAAAAAAAAATTAACTACAACAAAATTTACGTACTACCAATTTTTGACCAAATCGATTATGTCATTTTATTATATTTAAAAAATAAAAAATAAATATCTATTTTTTGAGCATAAAATAATTTTCAAAATATTTTGACATTTATTATTATTTTTTATTTTTTTATTCAAGTTGATAAAATATGTGTTTGTTAGTTTAAAAGCGAAAGGTTCCCTATACTTTGTAACGTTGGTATTATATTTATTGTTATTTCCAGTATACAATGAATTATTATTATTTGAACTTATTTTATGATATTATTTATAACACATATTGCACATTACTGTATCAACCGTATTGTTTATTTGAAATTAAATTATCAGGTTATAGTAATATTAATAAATAATAAAATATCCTTAGAAACAGAGCCATCAAACAGAGTATATAGCCGTTTCCACTCAGAATTGTTTTCTGTAATTTAATTCAAATTCGACACATCATTTACAGCAATCTATTCAACGATAAGATACATTTTAACTTACCATACAACAAGAAAAATGCTTTAATTTTTTTTTCTTTTAGTTGTAAGTTTAAAAAAAATAATTTACTACCTACAATTTTATACCTATATACACCCGTATACATGTTAGTTATAATTTTTATGATATTACAATAAAAATATAATTTATTGATTTTAAATTTTTGTAGACAAATTTTTAATCAAGAATACATTCATTGATTTAATTTGAAACATAAATTCTACATAAACACTTTTATTATTTTTATAATTTTAAATATTTATTAAAATACTTTCCATTGTCATACATTTTAAATAAATATAAATTATGAATACCTACAGGTTTTATTAAAATCGATGTATAATTCATGGTGTTCGTTTTATTGTTTTTAAAACGCTACTAATTCACACAATAAATAAAATCATATATCATTATAATCACGCATAACCCATATTTATACAACACATATTTTATATAACTATGAAAGATAACAAAGGATTAATTTAACAAATGTATACCCAGAGAAATCGTTATTAATGTTAAAAATGTATAACAATTAGTATTTTATTTCAACTATTGTAACCATATTTTAGTAGAAAAATTAAAAACAGAAGTTTTGTAAGCTTATGATAACAGTATATTACATATATCGATTTTACAAATATTTAATACACTATAAGCTTATATATATATATTTTTTATATCTATTTTCAGTATTTCCACATACATAAGAAAAAAATTAATTAGGTAGTTAGTATATTTTCCGTGTTTATCAATGACACTGGTTACCACCGCCAATTAATATAATTATAATTATAAATAATGTAAAATATAATCGATGAGCAACCTCAAAATGTATACTAAAGAAAACACCACATAATATTGTAAAGTTCATTAATGTATAACTTGTTTCTTAATTATTAAAAAAAAAAAATAAAAAAAAATCAAATCCACAGCATTTGTCCGTTAATACATTTTTTTTATATTTGAGAACACAATTCCATTATATATATATATATATATATATATAATTATAAATATTTTTTTCAAGAAGTGACACTTAAACTTCCAATAATTAGATTTAACAAATAATTAAATAATTTTTTTTTTTTAAGTACTAGTTGTTAATTTTTTAATTATATTATTTTAGTGAATTATATATCCCTAAAAGATTTTCTTCTTAAGATTTTTAAACGAAACACAATAAAAATGTATTTTGGCAAAAATATGTATACGTATATTATAAACAACTAAAAATGATAATAACTTATAATAATGCAATACTTTAAATAAAACTATGATTGTTCAATAATAGTTAGATATTTGTCGAATAAGTATTATATTGTTATTTATGATGTTAGAATGTTAGATCATGATGAAAACTTGCAATACATCATTAATAATTGAAGAGTTAAAAATATGACAGTTAAGTGATTCTTATAACTATTTTTAAAGTCTTCTCAAGCTTTTGGATGATGTACGTTTATTTCAAAATAAATAATTTATATTAGTTAATGCATTATTTTATATGTTTCAATGGCATAAAATGTAGTGATAGTTTGATTTTATGATCTCCGTAGTACCTCACGAATAACTTTTATGTTTAAACTATTTCAAAAACAATAAAGCTATATTTCAATTTTAAAAAATATTGAATAGTGTAGGTTTCAGCAAGAAGGAGAATCAATTATTCTTTTTTTCATTCACTGTATATACCTATTTCAGACGTTTCGAGTTTTCGATCAAAACCATCAATTACGTCTACTAGAGCAAAAACTGGCAAGTACTAATGGAATATGGGACTTTGCCACAAGTAACATATTATACGCAGTTTCATGGCGCTCAAGTAATCGTTTATAGTATTTTATTGTTTATTAGTTGATCATAATAATACATTATTTAACATTTAAAGTAGAATTTTACATTATTCTAGACTACAGTGAATCTTGTTAACCCGTTAAAATAAATATGGTCGAAATATGCTAAAAGTGCTTCGACATAAACCATAAAAAAAAAAAAAAAAAATGCCAAAAGTTGAGAAAAAATATAATTCCTAATCAAAATAAAATGTGTGGTTACAATAAATTAATCTTTTAATTACTATTATAATGAAATTATGATAAATATTACAATATTATGTACACTTTACTCCTTATTAAAAATAATTATCTATTAAAAGAAATATCTGTCTTTAAACTTCAAGTAACAAATTTAGTGTAACTTATAAAAAATATTTTTCTGCTCATAGAAGCCCCCGCGTATTATAATATACAAATCCAATTTAGTAGTATTGGCCATACGGCTTCTTCTATAAACAAAAATTATAGTAATTCTTCTAAAAAATAAGTTTCTTATTATGTATTTAATATTTATAGCTTATACCACAGAAGTTGACGAGCTAAGAATTTTAATTATCGACCTAACCATTTCGCAATAATATAATACAAAGTATTCCGGAAACCAGCACAACGCAAAATTCCTACGAATTTGAGAAGTTACTGTGTTTGATTATAACAACTTTTAGAATTCTGTGTAGAACAAATTTTAATAATTAACAACACTTTTAGTCGAATAATATAAAATATAAATTTCCACGACAAACTAATATACTTTGCCGTATACGGACGTTTAACTATATTATAATTATATTATTTATTATTTCTACAGTTTTTTGGATTATCGATTTTAATAATACTTTGTATTGCTTATAATTACTTAATTGTATTTAATTTGCGAAATAATACTTATAAAAATGACATTTTGAAACAGTTAGAGTTAAATATTACAATATGAAATTGCATAAAAATATTAAAATAAAAACGCATGATATTATGACTTTCATCTAGAATCACATTTGTGGACATAAATTTGCATAAATTTGGCGTGAATGGAATATTAATAAAAATCCAATCAAAAGAGCTATAGTGAATATGTCAATTGTACAAGGTGCGATATGTGCACAGAATAATTATCCTACTCGTTTAAACAGAGGGTCACTGGTATTTCGAAAATTAGTCGTTAACCCTTATGAAACATAAAAAAAAAAAAAACTGTAACCAATGAATGCTGAATAATGTAAAAACATTCGAACAAATCGACATGACACTATGAAGGGTGTCGATTTGGCTTCATTTTTTATTATTATTCATATATAATATAATATTATATGCGCATATTCATATAATAATGTGACCGAAGGTTACCACGGGTAACCGTTTGTTGTTTCATATCAAAATGACCAGAGGTGGGTAAAGCACATTTCAATTCAATTATTTATCCCAACATCGATTTTATTCGAACACATATCAATAATGACACGTTAGGCTCTCAGCGTTCTACGGCCATCGTCCAGCTATAAGATCTATTATGTATGCTTAGACACATTGTATTTTCAGAAAAAAATCTTTGTGGGATTTCAATTATTTTAAAAGAGACTGGACCACGTAAGATTGTGGTAAAAGTTTTAACCAAAACTTTTCCGAGTTTAGGACACTAGAATTTCAGGATAAAACTTTTAACATTTGATTGGGTGATTTGACTTCGTATCAGGAGGTTTTGTTTGACGTTTAGGGGAGAAAAAAAAAGCTTAACACTGTGTTATAAAGAAACCAGCGTAACGGTTTTAACGTGTGTTAACAATGTTTGGCTTATATTGTTCTGCAAAATCCAGTTAAATTGAATTCAATTTACGAACTGTTAGACTTTTACAATAATTGTTTGATGTTCAATTAATTTTCATAAATTACATGATTAAATAAAAATATTAATAATGCCACAAAGTGACTCCAATTCCCAGTTCTAATAAAAAATATAAACATTCATACCAACGCTAATTTCGCGGCTTATGTATCAGTTCAATTTGAAAATACAATTTATCAAAAAACTTAAGTCCATTGTTAGCTCACTATTACTTTTTTTTTTTTAACAATATCATCATGTATTCTTCTACTGTCTACTATTTTCATTCCATAGTATTAACATATTTTATCATTCTATCATTTTGTTATCTTTTCATCAATATTTATTTATAACTTTTCATGCATTACAATAATGCACTAAAATAGTATTTCATATATAACGGTACTATAACGAATATAATCTATATAATTTTTCTTTTGCGTAAGTAATTTATTGTCAGCATATAATAATTATAAGCTGATTTTTCAACAAATAATATAAATACTAAACATTTCATTTTTTTGTTTAGTTAAATCATTGGAAATTTATTTGGTGTGTCAACACAATTAATATAATTTTTTTTTTTTTATAATCTTATATTATATTATTTATATTAAAATCAACTAAATTGAGGAGTGATAAATTTCTAACATTATTTATTTAGGAGCCTTCGGTGTATACAGTGACCATTGGAATGTAATATTTACCGAAGCATAATCATGATGGTAAATTCATTGTAAAATATGTCCTTCATTTCGGTCACGTATTTTGAAATCGTTCAAAGGGTGCCACAATAATATCCCTAGATATCGGTATCTATCACAAATATCTGACTATCATATTTTACGAGAAATATTATTCATCTAAAATTGTATAATAAATCATTGAAACCAAAGTCTAAAAATATACATATTTAAATGATTTTTTTAAAAAATATTTTATGGTTATAAACTTTTAATGTACCTTTAATGATTTTAAATAATTTTAATATACATTTAGGTTAAAATTATATTTGTATACATATAATTTGTGCTCGTCATGAAAAAATATGCATATAATATATCTTATTAAAATTAAAATACAAATTTATAATGAATTAAAAAATCAATAAAAATAAAAAAATATCAAAATATTTTAAATATTGAATTATTATGATGCCAGAATAATAATTCCAATCGTATTCGAAAAACTAATTGTTTGCTTCTAATTTATTATTATTTATTCTTAAACAAGAATAGATAAATACGATTATAAATTTTTATATCGTTAAGTTACGGTAGGTATAGCAATTTATATTTTTTTATGACTGATTAAGTACCTAAACGTATACTATTATATTTGATTATGTATTATATCAGTCGTAACTGGGTAATATACTATGTCTCGCCGTTATTGAATAAAACAGAATGTATTACATTAAATATCTGATTATTTATGATATGATCATTAACAGTAATTTTATGAATGTGTGATTTTAAAAATTGTTTGTCAAATAAATAATAATTACGGATATGATATTTATAAGATTGGTTTTTGTATATGATTAGAAAAAAAAATAATTATATTAACCATGTATATTTTGCCTTTTTTGGTTAAATTATATAGAATTTTATAGTTTTATTAATAACTATAATTTTAAAATATATATTATATACGATATAATAACATGGAATTACATGTATTCATTTACGTGCGTACTTATTATGGTTATTTTGAATGTAAAAACATTTTTTATTATTTACGAGGACTCCATAATATTATATATTATACATTTTACACTTAACTTATATGCTATTCATAGTATGCGTATATATAATATGTGAAATTATTTTTTAATTCAATAATATAAGAATTGTTGAATTGAACCACCATGATGGTACAATGTATCGTTTTTAAAGATTCTATCAATAAAAAAACAATTACACATTTATACATTTACAATCTTAATAAAGGCTTCTTTTTATAACTACCTATTGTCTATTATAAGATATATGAATAGGAAATACTCGTGTAATGTACTTAATATTGTGCCTACACGTATTATTTTGTTTATTTTAATTGTATAAGTACATACTATGAGTATTTGTTTTTGATAACAATAAAACAATTATTTATTATAATTTATAGAGTTATACTGATGATAATATAATAATAAATTATTGTCATGTACTTATTTGTATAATTGAATTTGACATTAATTTTATTTTAATATAATAATACTTACTATAAGTTTAATGTACAACATTTAATTAACAAAAGCGATTCTGTTTTAATTAATAAATCATAAGGTAAGGGTTTTAATGAGGGCGTACACAATTATTATTCAAATTATTTATAAAATATAAACAAATAACAGAAAATATTTGTTTAGGTATTTCCTAAAGCCAATGATGTTTTCACTTTTTTTTTTATTGCAGTGTGCATGTTTAACAATATTAAAATACTAATTGATATTTAATGTTTGTATACAACAGGAGCCTGGAGCATTATTAAAAATTATTCAAAAAAATAATTAACATTTTTTTTTCATATTTGAATTTAAGTTTTAATCACTATTGATTTTTCTAATTAATTATGTTTCATACCAGTTTAAAATTGATATAATATAATTCATTACAAAATAAATGTAGATTAATTATATTATAGAGTTATTATAGAATTCGGTAAGGTTTTTGTATAATTTAAAATTACATTAAATTAGCTATTAAACAGTATATAATACTACTTATATTAAATTTATATCATTAAACATTTTATACAAAAAAAAAATGATCTATTTAGTTTTAAAATATATTTATGCGTTATATGAACATAACATATGAATGAAAAGATGCCTAAGTGCGACCTACGCAGCGTTTTTTTAAATAATTTGTCTTAACTATGTTTCAGTTACTAGCACACTATCAACGCTACATATATTTATATTATTGCAATATTAAATATTTAAATTTTTAAATCAGAACATCTCTTATACAGTCAACTATTGAAAAGTATAGTAAAATGTATATTGTTAACGTTTCACTTGTGACAAGTGAAATTACTTATTAGACTCATCATAATTCTATATATTACATTACAGTATAATTTTTAATTTCTACTATTATCTTAAGTATATCTATTGCAATTTATTCAGGTTGAAGACTTAGATACAACTGATATTATTATTGATTAGGTAAGTGCTTCGATAATAGTTTGAATTATATTAAACCATATAATACTAATCCAAATATGTGATTTAATAGCCACTTTGGTAACTAGTATACTCTTCCATCATATTCGCGTACAATTCCTTTCCATCTATATGTATCGTATAACATATATATGATAAAATCTATGGTGCTACATCTAATCCACCACAGGCCGATTAGGACAAATTGGTTCGATTTTCCCACGTGCGAATAACACATGCCTAAATCGAATCGCACTCAAACCGAGATACACGTGTACCGGGATATACTATATATGTACTTAAGCCGCGTAATACACTTACACCGAAATACACTGGGTGCCGTATCTAATCCACTGTAGGCCGATGGCACAACCAGGTCCGTTTTGCTACCGCACGAATAAGACCCGAACAGAATATTGCGCTCGCGCCGAAATAAATTTAAACCAAATTGCACGTAATGAGGTATTTGTGGATTGCCCTACCAAGTCCAATTTATACCGGAGTTTACTGGTGATTAAACACTAAAACTCAACTTACAACAACTCAAGAAAAAAGATACCCGATATGCGCCGGAGTAGTAGATACTTAGGTGTCTCGACCAGGAGTACCTACTCTGGAACATACGAAGTTCGTTGATACCGAGGTAATAGTGTTTGTTATGCAATATTTGTACAACATATTATTTATTGGGTATCAATTTTTTACTCGCATACTTATCAATATTGCATTTAAATATAACTATAGAATTAAATTCCATCTCAATTCAATCTATCTTAATAGTAAAGTTTAACCTAACGAGTTGTTTGATAACTCACACGCCATATTTGTGGATAGAATTAATTGTTTTTTATACAAATTTAAGCATTTAAATACAATAATAAAATATTAATTTATTTGATAATTGATGTTACCAGCTGTAATAATTTGTACGTTTCTAAAATATATTTTTCGTACTATCCCTCTATTGGACGTTAATAATGTATATAACAATTTCCTTTGCATTTGTTCAAGTTTATTTATTTAACTTATTTGACCTGTATTCAGTTCAAGGTACAACGTACAACTGAATAAAGCAATATACTTTTAATATTATTTTTAGCGTGTGGCCTAAGTTTAGAGAAGTTGAATTAATTCAACGTATATTTTTGTGTAAGAAATAGTGTCTACTAAAAAGTAAAATGTATATAAAATATCATAAAAATTTTTATATCTATACAGCAAGGAGGTAAAAACAATTATTCATCTAAAAAATGATACTACATTGTTTTATTTCTAACAAATAAAAATTATGTAAAAGTTGAAAATACATATTTTGTTACAAATTATAATTACATGCGTTGATGTAAAAGTTAAAAAACTTTTCAGCTTAATAATAACTAACAAATATCCATATTTTTTCAAAATTTCAAGAACTTGACCTAACCTAACCTATATACATGTGTGTGTGTGGATGTATAATACAAACATTGGTTGCTTATTATTATTATTTGTATATCTTAAAATATTTAAGTTTAATAATTGAATATTCTTTTGATTAGTATAAATATTAAATATAATAATTTATTAATTTTCAGATACATTTTTTTCCTAGCTCTTAGAAAATAATGTGATCATACTATGAGTACTGTATAAATCGTTAAGGTTTTGTGACAGACCTTTCACAATACATTAAATGTCTTATAGTTTGTATTCATCATTGAACCAATTAGAAAAAAAAGCAATTATTATAATTATGAATAACAGAAACAACGAATAATGTAATACTTCGTTTATAACATTAGAAACTATTCTACGAAAAAGATGATACGTTTTAATATTAAAGTTAAATGCTTAAGTTAATATTATTATAACTACTGGGTATATTTTAAAAATCGTACAATAATAATTTTTAATAGCAAATTATATATTTATATATATATATATATATATATATATATATATATACATAATAAAATTTAAAAATGAATAGGTATCTATTAAATCAAATGAATATATTTTCTCTGTTATTTTATTTTTCAGACATTAAGTATGTTTACTGTAAAGTGATTTGATATTAAAATAATACATAAATACAATATAACTAATGGCAGCAATTGCCTCCATAGTTGGCTTATAATGTAACTTAAGTAATATTAAACCTTTACGAACTACGAATGAATGATTCATTTTTTTAAGTAACGCGAAATTATGATGTACTCCGTGATAACCTCAATTATGAATTGTCATTGAAGAATGAAGGTCATACCAATAAGAAAATATAATTTTGAAGATTAATACATATTTTTAGTTGTAGTTTATTATTCGTATAATATAATGACATCGTATATATTAATTGTTTTATAGCTAGTTGATATATACTATTTTAAATTATATAATTTTTTTATTCAGAGAAGACAATTTTTACATTTTTATAATATTTGTCTTTATATTAAATTTAGCTGACGGTTCTTATAATTACATTCAAAAATTCCCTAATAACTTACTTGTATAGCAAATAGTTAATATAATATAATTTATAAATTAATTCAACTGCTACTTTATAAATAATAAAATATTTCTCTTGAACTATGACAGTTTCTATAAGAGTTACAGCAGAATAATCGTATTCCTGTATGGCTGTATAGTAGAGTTAAGATCACTTTTATAATTGAAAGGAAAAAATGGTAAGTAGGTTCCACTTAAACCTTACAGGCAGACGTAGCAAAAACCCATAATTTGGCGTACATTTTATTTTGAATTAACTCATTTATTGTTTAAACCGACATGATTATAGTAGTTATAATATGAAAGGAATAGAAGACACTAATCAAAACATTTTTATAATCCATTACTTATGTTTCATTGTCATAAAAAATAGATTTAAACATCGTAAATAATGAAAAAGAATGCCACCAAATAATCGTGCTTTGAGACTACATACACATTCAAAAAAATGAAGGTTTTTTAGTTCACACAGAAGGAATACCCTAAATATTACAATAGACAGCAGACTGTTGAATGACGCAATTTTTTTGGTGTACGTTTTGTATGTCGAGTCTTTAGAATAAAATAAAAAGAAACGGAAAAAATAATATTTGATACAAAAAATGAACATCTATCACGAATTATGACAATCTTTCGCGTACGGAAATATTATTTTGTATACCACCTGCTCACATAATATTGTAATTGTTTTTTTTTTTATTATTATTATTTTCTGATATTAAAGAAATACAATATTAATATTTTATCTAAATATTATAAGGACCTTAAACGATTACGTTGCCGTAAGTACCAAAATAATATTATTATAAAATATTTTAATTTGACCTATACAGGTATGATGTTGCGGATTTCACAATAATACGTAGTGTAGGCGTACTTTGATAATTTTGCTTACATTCGAACGAGATAAAAGGCAAACGCATTTCACCATCGTCGTAATAATATTATTACGCCGGTTCGAGGATTTATCGCATTAGAGACGGCAACGTCGATAGCACCGATCGTATATTATATTACCGTGGTCCGGACGTCCCGTGATCTCCCGACGTGAATCTGTAACGACAAAATCTCTAAAACTGGTTTTAGAGCGTATGCGCGTCGTGTGCGGTTCGTCGGCAGTGTCTTTTTTTTTCTCTAGCCCTTTGCACGTCATTAGACGAGTGCGTATCCGCGTGACGTTATCGCCGCCGGTTGATTGAACGATATAAACGCAATAAATGAGTGCGGTGCCGGTGGCTTTGTCCGACGACGGACGGACGGCGGCGACGCGCCGGAAAACTTTCGACGGGTCTAATGTTAAAGTTATTTATAATGCCGAACGCTTTTGCACATGTAATCCGATAACGATGTATAAATGCGATCGCGAGATTGCTTTCGCTTCACGGCTACACTGTGAATTTATATATTGTACCTATATATATATATATATACACACATGTATACAATCGTCCAAATCCGTGTTTTAAGAGTGATAAAAAAATCGGATTGACTAGGTGTCGACAAATGATATTTTTAAAGTTACTAAACGCCGTTGCCTCGAACTGACTCTTAAACGCCGAACATGTTTGATAATGTTACTATATAATATGCCCATCTATAAACCGATAATGAATCATACAGATATATTTTCCCGATCTGCAAATCTAAAATTATACGTTTAAAATACCAACATTTGACTCTGGTAATCATATCATATATTATTTCATATTACATCGTTTATCATTCGAAAAATAATTACGATTGCGCTTGTGTAATTCACTAACCGTGTGCTTATGACATCTGATAGTTTTGTTCATTTTTAATTTTTAGCTGTATAAAGTATCAATTAAACAATGTATATATTCTATAACTTTTACTCTATCGGGAGCAATAAAACACAAATGCACACAGAGTTATTTTCCACAAGCACGTTCACTTCGTTTCTTCTTTATAGTAATTCAATTATTCATAATCTAATTGTTAAAGTTTTAGATAATATATTTTATATTCTCAAATATTTATTTTTGGAACTATTTGAGTAGTGTTATATTACCTACATAATACATATATATATTGATGTAACGTATACATTTATTATCCTTACTACAAATGTCGAATAACTAAAAAAATACTAAAAAAAAAAAAAAAAAAAAAAAAAAAAAAAAAAATCTACTGAATAATTTAAAATAAATTAGGGTAGGTAGTTTTCATTTGAAAAGCAAAGTTTGTATTAACATAAGACACTCTTTAAATGGTACAAAAAATATCGAATATTCGAAAATAGAATTGTCTTGAGGTATATTTAAAAATTTCAAAACCTATATTATTTTGAATAACTACGTTAATAATAAAAAAAAGAGTTACCATTCCTGGTGAATCATCTCGTTTATGTTTTGTTTGAAATCGTACGAGCTACTCGGCTATAATAGCTCCTACGCGTCATCACTAATAATGGTTGAGGTTTAACCACATGAGCTCTCATAATGCACTTATTATTCACATAAGACCAATGCTTGAAACTTACAACTCATGTGAGTGTATTGAACTCTGTGATAATATAATGGTATTATAGATCGATGATGTATAGTGTATAATATAATATATTAATATATACAAATAAACGTATGTAGAAAAAGATCGGAATGGCTTTGAAATCGCTCAGGTGTATATATACACTCAAACATCAGACAACCCACTCGATGCATATAAAGAATCAATTTTTAATATTTTCCAGTAAAAAAAATGTGTATCCTGAAATATGTTCGTAACGAATTATTAGTATTTTAAGTATGATGAAAATATTTTTTTATACGATTTATATAATAATATTATAATATTATAGTATACTATTATATTATTTTGTGAACAATTCTCAAAGAAAATAAAAGGTTATATCTGTGGATGAAAAAAACCCAGTAGTCTAATATCGGTAATGATGATATTGTATATTATAACCCGCCTCACGTGCACTTTGCTCGCTGTAGAAAGTGGCTATAATTACAATCCTTATGGTATAACCCACATTTGTACACATTAAAAATTAAAATAAACTTAAGTACACTACCATGGCAAAAATTGACTATCTTTGAATTACTAAAATAATAATTAACAAAAATAAAAAAACCAACAAAATATGTAGTAGTACCGCATGCAAATTAAGAACTGAAAATAATATATTAAACATCGTGGATTAAAATTATTTGTGGTTTGGAATGTAGCCTGTATATACGCCATCACCAAAGGTTTCACTAGGAATTATTTATGGAATAATATATTATGATGGTCAGTCATATATACTCATTATTCGTATTCAAACGAGCTTTCGTATTTATAGCGAATGCAGACCCAAAGTATTATATTATACAAGCGTACTATGTGCTATACCCAAGAGTAGTACTCAGGTAGACATTGCCAAATAGAATGCTGTTTTGAGAATAATTCCATCAAATAGGTAGTTACGTAAATACATGAAGTGATCTACATACAACATACATAAGGCCGTACAAGTACGTACTTTTGAATATTTTAGTAGAAAAAAGTACTTCAAATATCGAAAATAAATAAAATATCAATTTTAAATTTTGAAATTATCAATATTATAAAATATACTGCTGCAATATAATTCAATAATAAGACGGCATAGTTGGTATTATTATTTGTGATAATACGAGTACTGTGTCAACGAACAATAGTTATTAAAATATATTAAAAATCATCCATACAACAGGACGATTTTGGACGATTCGATATGACAAAATTTAAAAATATTTGTAGGTAAAATTAGTTATGGAAACAAACTATTTAATCACCGTAAAATATCTAGATAAATAAAAAACGATATTGTTGATCAAGCCATAAACGACAGATAGTGTGACACATGACTAAATGCTAACGATTACTCCGAATATTTGAACTTGACGTTTTACAGAGTAATAATCATTATACACCGACACGCGAGACACGTACCGTTTATTCCATAATTTAGTAGCCTCAACTGTTGACTAGTGATCGGATTTATAATATGAAAATATTATATAATTTTATGGAATTTGATAAGTGTTAAATACGTCTCGAAAATTCGGAGTAAAATATACTAAATTTTTTAGTGTATTTTTTTACGTGTTTTTATTTACAATATTCCGTTATGAATACATGTTATCACATTGAATTATTGAAATATAGATAAATATAGCTAGTTTATCACATTTCATCGTGAAGTCTGCATTATATTACATTGTTATTTATAAGAAGAAATAAAATAAAATATATTCATATTCCTCATATTTTATTTACTAAGTTCATTTCCATTTAAAATGTTTATTCATATGCTTTTTTTTTTAAATATATATTCGTTGTAACCTACCTGTAAGAAGTTTTCATTTTAAATTTTCATCTTTATTTCTATTTCTGATTTATGAGGCTATTATACATTTAAGATAAGTTATCTTGCTTTCTGTAATAAGAAGTCTTGCCACAGCGGAGAGCGATGCTGCAGGATTTCCTATCCGTACTAATATCATATGCAACGTTTAATTCTATAAATAAAGACAATTATATTTTTTTAGAAATACTTACCGTTTAAGTATACTTTTTTTGTATTTCCCAAGCGCACGGGTGCATAAATTATTCAGAAATCCTACGTATTTTATAAGACGTACTGTTTTACTACACATCGAGTAATTTTTTATTACACGATATTATTACATCTTATTTACGTTCGTATAGTATAACGTTGCGTGTCTGCAAATATATTATAATAAGTGCAATAGCTGCTCTGAACGCGTACGCGTCGTTAATGACGTGTGGTGATAATTCAAACGCATACATCTGTACCTACGTATAATACATATTATATTCAAAGACGTGCAGAGTTCCGCGCGCACAACATTATCAACGAAATAAACGGCAGCAACAATAAGGGCGACGGCGACTGCGTATAGCTGCATTATACCAATTGTACGCTGTTAATATAATTATTATTAAGTAGGTATAATATTATGATAATATAGCGTTTCGGTTTAATGTATTCCGGGCGGCGGCCTACAGGTGGAAACGAATTTCCGGTGGTAAACGCTACGGTGGCGGCCGGCGTTTTACCAGCATTATATTATTGTTATATGATAATGATATATATATATATATCTACACATAGGAGACGTGCACGTGTCAGAGGAATTAAGTGATAATCAACGTCCGAATAATAATAGTAATTATTATCATCGCGATAATAATATAATATTATTACGTACGGACGTAGCGGTGACGGTCGTGTGCGGACGGGTGGCGTGGGCGGCGAGCGTTTACAAGACCGCGACGAGGTGTGTTGTGGGACGACTGCAGCGTACGGCGCCGATGATGTGCGGTGGGGGGGGTGGCGGTGGCGGCGGAAGATCTCGTACACAGTCCATTATTCAGACGCAATAATCCCGATAATGCATTAATACCCCTTAGAATAAGTTTTCGAACGACTAAGGCCCGCGGGATTATGGTATTTGATTAATTCGTCCTTCCGCCTCCCACCTACCGTGGTGGTGGCGGTGGTGGTGGTGGTGGTGGTACGCGTATTGTAGTGGAACGACCGCGCCAGACGTGGCGCAACGCATCGTCACCGTCGTAGTTTTCGCGCGTCGTCTCCGTGATTTCGCGAAACACGAAATACTTTTTTTTTTCTCCCGCCGTCCGCAATGTCTGTTTTTGACGATTTTCCGCGGCGGTATGGGGGTGGAGCAGAAGACAACTATAAATTTCAAGAATAAAATATATACATCACAGCGGCGACGGTGGACCGAACGCCGAAAGGTTATATCCACCACCCACCGATATTAGTTTATCGGTAAAGCACCCGCGGTATAAGTAAGAGCAAAGAGTTTCGTCTTAGTCGTCAAATAATATACTATAGGCTTGTATATTATAATTATAAATGTATTTTTTTTTAGAAAATCGAGGACTTAGGACTACTATGTGGTTGGAGCTCGCGAACATGTTTTACTGCTGCTGTCGAATTGGGTGTGCGTGCAAAAAGTAAAAATAAATCGTAAAATATATATTCTACAGGTGCTCCAATTTTAAATTGATTTGCATTGTACTGTCTTTTTTTTTTATTTCGTAGGATATAATATTATTCGGTTTAATTAAAATTAACATTTTCACGAATTTAATGTACCTCCGATTACCCTCGTGGGACTGAATCACCCTCCCCCCTCCCCCCGGATAGGTGCGTTTAAAACGTCAAAACACTGGTCGCCCGCAAGCACCGTCAAAAACGAAAACCGAAAACTCGTTGTACAATATAATATTATAGCCACAAAACGAGAACCTTTGTAGTTACTATTTAATAATAATAATAATATTAATAATAAACAAAAGACCTACTTCATACACGAGACAATAGAAACGCAGTCGCACAACACATATGTGCTATCGCCGTCGTGACTTCCACTTACACGGTGCGTAATCACACGTGTGGTATTATAAGATATAACTCGAAAATCGATGTACAATATACGTATTTTATTATTATTATTATTATTATTATACGTCATGTATGTGCATTACGTCTAAATACGACATCAACTTTCCTGTGGCTTAAAATCTTTATCGCGTGTACTACATAATATAGGTATTACGCTATGTGCACTGTTAACGTCGTATAATTCTATGTCAAAACGCATCATTGTACTATATTTTAAGCTGTTCTTGAATAATGATGAAAAAAGCCTGAGGACCTGTGATTCGTTCGATACCGTTTTGAGAGTTGCGCGTAAACACGAGAATTGTATACAAAAAAAGATTTCTTCACTGCGAAAATGTAATATTGACGAGAAAAAACAGAATACAAAATGTATTTCAACCATTTTTTTTTTTTTTTTTGATCTATAACCAACTTTATTGATTAGGAAATTAAAAATTTTAACTGAAAATATAGGATATTCTATAAATTATAATTAATACATTATCATAACAGCAGTATGAAAATATTAGTTTATGGAATTTATTAAGATGATATTGAATTAGGAGGCCAAAGAATTTTTTTTTTCATAATCGGTTATCATTGATATCACGTATTAATATTATAACTGAAACGAATTAATATTAATGAAAATAAAAACGAATATTAACACTTAAAAAAAAAGAAGAAATTATCAGAATGAACTAGCCATAATGATAAGATTTTACACGAGGAAATACTGAATAACAAAAATATTATTTTTTTTTTCTTTAATCGTACCATTTTTACATGAAAATGAGAAAAAAAATTGTCCAAAAGTATTTAAACAAAATAAAAATATACAAACATCAGTAAAACCAACTGTCTTCAGTGACAGGTGAAGTAACGACTCATTTCTAGAAAATATTATTGTTATTATTCTATTGGATATCAGACCTATTTAATAATAAGTGATAAAAATAGTTTGTAAAATATTTATCGAATCTCATTGATTTTATTTTTATATACAATTACGTATAAAAAATAATACTTAATAATAATATAAATATTAAATAATATAATTATTATTATAATTTTGGCGTTATATAGCAGCAGTGCTACTAGTAGCAGTAGCGTTACTACAGCATTTATATAATGATTGTCCATAAACTAAGACACCTATACAAAGTATAAATTATATCAACAATTTCTAATTTTTTGTTATTCATATGAGATATATGATATAGTATTAAACATAAAAACTTCGTAATTTTAATTAAAAATTTAATTAATTATCATTATAAAAAATAAAAACAATTTTTATAGTCTATTTCAATTTTATATTAAGTAGGTAACAATTTACTAACATTATAGTTATTTAAATCATTTTAGCATTCAATTATAAGATATGTTATTATATTATATGCATACTTAATGCAAAGTATTGTCCTCTAATCATGAATTTTTAGAGTACATACAAGTAGTGATCCTTTTAATTATAAACATGGGGCGCATAAAGTGTATTTTTTTAAGTGAATATTGTATGCTATATTATCTCTCAAAATATTTGTATTATTTAAAAAAAAAAAGGTTTTAGAAACTTTCAAACGTTTTTATTCTTTTTCAAGTTATTATAATATTTATACATATTCTCTTCCATATTTGTTAAAACACTAAAAACTTTTAGTTGGCCATTCATAATATTTGAAAATTTGTTTATATTTGATATATTGTTAAATTATTGTTAAAAGTTATTAATTTAATATTAGACTAATGTCTTATTAATAATAATTATTTAAAGATTTAACTGTAGAAGATGCAACGGGTAATTAAAATATAGATTAGAAAATTATATCCTTCTATATTCATCTAGACTAAACTCAAAATTATTAAATTAACTATAGATAGCCGTTTTTTCTATAAATCTGTTGTATATATGTTTATGTGTGTTATGCATAAATATTAATGTCACAGACTCACAGATTACATAAGCTTATAGTTATTAAGAACGCTACAAAAAAAGTGCACATTAGTCGACATTTAATGACTTATACACGTACTACGTTTCTTCTGCCACAGCGCCCCAAATAATTGACTTTTCATACACATTTACTACGTCATTATATGGTATTTATTTGCTCTTATATTTTGTGTACGGAGGGACAGACTGGAAAAACATTTTCTCAACCTCACATCATGAATAATAGACCTCTTGCAAAATACGTATGCGTTATATTTGAATTTTATTTCCTTACTCTGAATTTGTTTAATTCCGTTTCACTTGAAAAATCGGTCTGCACTAGATGACGATGTATGTCTACACCCATTACCCCATTACTCTGACACCGTCACCATTTATATAAAAATCTCTTATATACGCATATTTTATGTAAAATATTTTTTTCGTTCGTCGTGCTGACCAGAGAAGTATTTTCAGTCAATTTTTCATGAAAACAAAGTCTAAAATAGAGGACCAAAAAGTAGTTGAAATATTCTCTAACACAGACTTTAAAAGATTTGTAATTTATTTATTCACGTTTTTTGTTGCGGATAACGTCATTACGTAGCGTATTATTTAAAGGTCAGTAACGAATAACATTTGAAAAAGCGAGATGCATAGTGTTCTGCACAGTGCTATGTAGCACGTTGTATAGTATGAGAAAAATATTAAAATTCAAAGTTTTCATGGAGCATCGAGTGAAATGATAATAAAACTAGTTAATTTTAATGTGTAACGGCTAACGAACCGCACGAGAACAGCTTTAACTATTTTAATATAATAAATATTTTAAGACCGCAATCGTCTAACGTTTTTTTTTATTTTTGAGGATTTTTTTCTAATACCAATTTTTAAAATTAAAACAATATCTTATTCGAGAAAGTAATTATTGCACAACATCTTTTTCTTATTAATATACTGTATATACTGTTACACAATGTATTTTTATTTGAGTAACATTCAATCATAATTTTCATATTTGTTTCATATGACTGATGACGTAAAATAACTACGACTATAGCCATTCAACTCACAATTTACAGTCTATTTCGATGCTGAAACCGAATGTCAAACGCTCGGTTATTTAACATTTCTCCAACAATACAGCAGCCCGTTCTAATAACCATATTGTTTTATTAGTGTATTTCAAATAACTCTTTGTCTGATTTGCTCCCGCATACTTTAGAATACGTTCTCGCGCACGGTAAAACATTTATTATAAAAACCTCCGTTTAAGTACTGTGATGGTTGAGAATGGATGGCAGAGGGAGAGGCGCGCTGAGATCGTGTACCTTCAGTAAAAAAAAAATATGCCAGTAATATGCATATGCATATAAATGAATGAATTTCTGTTTTATTTTTTTTTTCTGTGCGGCGTGTAGTATTATTAGCGACGAGGGAAAAATATCTTATAATTCAAACCCTGACGTCATTAACAACACCAGTCGTTGACAAGTAATCGTTGTCGGTACTTTAAAAACGGATTTCGAAGAGCTTTGGTGGCTTTTTCGCGTGTACCGGAGTATATATATATATACACCCACACCCACTCACACACACACACACACACACACACACACACACACACACATATATATATATATAATAATATAAATTCAGATCAAAGGGGTGTACCTTTAATTGTATTTAATTGTATACCTTTGATACAAAAGTTGTATTATAATAAAACTGTTATAGCCTGTGTCTAAACATCGCGTTCCTAAAAGTGATATAAATCGTCGAAATGATAAAAGATTTGTATATTTATTGTAAATTGTATTTTAAATTAAATCCAAATATCAATCTATCAACACAAATTAATGTTTTAATGGCCTCAGTGGCGTTAATCTATGCCTAATGTATAAATTATAACACCGTTCACTTGTTATTTGTATTATTTTAATAAATTCAATAGTTTTTTTTTATTTATGTTAAGATAAGATTGTATTACCATACTGTACTCGAGCACCGTAGACGTTTATCCAAATAAATAATAGTAAATAAAATAAAACAAATAAAATCCTCGACAGCATTTTGTCGTTGCCATCTCTCACGCAGTGACCGTTAAACGTACAACAGCAGTATCGCCTTGGAATAAATAACCAGTGAACGCTGTTTTTGCGTGTCAAATCCCGCGAGTCTCAAATTAATTTCAACGTAGAACCATAAACAGCTAGGGAATGGTTTAACACTCGGCGTATTCTCATATTCAAATGTATGACACACATGATATTTTGACAATATTCTCAACGTCCTAACAGGCACATATTGCATCTGTTTAGTATTCTCACCGCCATTTCAAACCGACATCGGCATCGGAATAAAATTCGTGAATTCCCGTTCAATAAATTGGCAAGAAACATTCATAATTTAAAGCGGAAAAAAACAATCGTTTTATTTCGAAGAGAAGCAATCTTCTAGCTAACAAGTATCCGTTCAGTTACACGAAAAAACTATCTACACATGGCCGTAACTCTTGGGTTGATTATACGCGTTTAAAATTAAAAAAGGTACATTTTTTTTTCACCCTTAAAATTACTATAAATTAGTTCCGTTTACGCAACCCTAATGATTACGACGAATAATATGATAATTTAAATATTAGTTACTATGCAGATAATGAGATAAACAAAAAACAAAATTAATCCTTTTTCCCGCAATACACACATACTGCAAATTACTGAAGTATCTTCTCGTAAAAATATTTTAAGTATCTACTCGTACTTAAAATATTTTTAATTTAAATTAAGGTGATGATAAGAATTCATATGTACCATAAAATATACACAATGTGCATTATAAATAATGAAAACCCTATATTAATGAATACTCAGTTACCTACAATTGTAGTGCTGCGTGTATAAGTTTTCAATAACTTTCAAATTAGCTTAAATTTAATTTCAACCACAATAATGTTGTGATGCAATATACATTCCATATCTGAATGTCACATAACTAACATAATATATAATTAAACTTGAAAATACGCACTAATTTTAATTACATAGTACTATTGATCTTATTTCAAGTATAAAATTGTATTTATAGTAACAACCTTCATTATATATACAGTTATTATTTTAGATAATACAATTAAGGGAAGTTAAACATACATTAGTTAATTTTATTTTATATACCGTTACAAGATAAACGTTAATTTAGAAACGATTTGGGAATTTAAAACATAATAAATATTTTTTATCATATTACTAAAGAAAAAAATCACATAGTAAATATTTGTGAAAATAAACTTATTTAATTAATCTATAGGTATATATTATTATTATACCTAATTCTTAAAATAATATTATTACTGAAATATTAGACAATTGTATATTTAATGATATTTTAAAACACTGCCGACTATGTAGTATTGAAAGACCCTATTTTAAGTAATGTAGTAGCTTAATTATTTTGTTATTAGAATATTAGTTTATTTCATAAAATATTGACATATTATGATAGAGAAACATTGTTCAGTCAGAGCATATAGGTAACTAAAACCCCAATTCCACTAACACCAATATATTTATTTTATTAGAAAATGAGATACCATTCAACACGATAATTAAAAACTGACATCCTTTCAACCCTTTTAAGAATATTCTTCACAAACTATGAATTCTTTTAATGTTGAAGTATGACAAATCACAAACGATTTTAATATACAAACAAAACTTCCTTTGACACGATTTTTCATTGACTTGGAAACTTTTAACAGTAATTAAAATTAATTTAATAGAACTTATATTATATAGTCATACAAAAAAAAGCGTAGACGAATTAAAAATAATATATTTTCAAATTTTAAAGTTATAGTTGATATATGTAAGTACAACATACTTCCACATAATTTATACCATGCTGTGTAAAATATGTAGCAGCTTTCTTAATAATATAATTAAGGTCACACGGCGTCTTGGATAGGCTATTTAGCTACATTATGATTGTAATTTAATGTTTTCAAAATTACAAAATAATTTATTATTATATTAGTAATAATTTTTATTTTTACCATATAATTGTTTTTAAATTTTAAATTTTAAATTTTAAAACTAATAATATTTTATAATTCATTTTTTATCAAAATATAATATACTACGTTTACCTAACAAAATTTAATCATCGAATACTGCTTATAAAAAAATACTATTAATTATTAAACCACTTTGTGTCTATTACTTTTTGGCATCATTATATTTTTACTGACCACGGTTGTTATAACTGCGGTTATACATTTTATTGTGGGGATATTGAGTTTAAACGACTAACCTCGGTATACCTGACCAATCTATGTTTTTCTAGTATTGAAAAAAATTCTGTACACCCAATATGAGTACACTGAAGCTAAAAATATATAATCATTTATTTCTCGCTAAACTAAACATATAATAATAAAATCTAAAAAGTACATTATAATACCCCCATGAATTACTAAATTTCACCACTCTACAAACTAAAATTTCACTCAATCGATGTGTTATCACATATTTTTCGACAAATATTAAATTGCTTAATAAATATTTCCTTAGTTATTTATTTAAAAATAACGAGCATAAAACAATACATAAGCATCTAATAAATCATCTATTTAATATAAATATTACCTTTCAATCACAAACTTATTAGCATGTTAATAATAGTTATAATTATAATACAATTATAACAGCATACCTCATATTATTATAATACGTATATGATTCGAAACTCATTTCATTTATGATTACGCTTGTTATATTATTTGAACTCAAAACAAGTCAAAAACATCATTCACGAGTTCGGTGGTTTTGATAAAATCATTGTTTCGATTCAATCGACTTCGTTTTAATAATAAATGTAATTACACAGACCCTACTATACTATACCATTAGAGTTAAAATACGTAGCTTAACAACTAATGTATATTGAAAGTTATCCGTTCCTTGCCTACACAATAAGTTATACATGTATATTATGTTGGGTTAAAGTAACGAACACCGGTAAATTAACTGACTACTGCCGGTAAATGTCTCAATTTTCATTTTTAACTGATCGATTTTGTTCAACTTTAAGATAATTAAAATAATACCGTCAAACTTCGAATACTTGTTATAGTTTTACTTTGCGAATGAACAATAATCGTAGAATAAACTATCTATTATAGAATAAGTCACAAAATATAAACGCAATTGAACATAATATGCAAGTTATAGATTTGTTTAAATGCTAGGAAAAATTAAATGTTGTATAATTCTTTTATACGATGCATTTTACTAAATATTTCAATAATTGGATAGTTTATATTTTTTATTTTAAAATTTTGTCTTATGCAGTTCTCAATAAATTGCACTTTGATTATTAAAGTTACTAATTATAAAAAAAAAAATCAAATCAAGTTATATCTTTGATCCTTTCTTTGTAAATATGCAATTATAATTAACATTATACACGGTTCATATTATATAAGTTTATACTGAAAAGAATTGTTGTGCGACGAATAATAAAATATATAATTGATGTCTTCAACTTAAAAAAAAAATCGCCTTTTATATATGTTATTAATTTGTACCTACAAAGTCAAAAGGAGTAAGAACAACATTCCCTACATTCGTTGCCAGGGAGAAAACTATAAAATCTCGACTTCATGGTTGTCAGTGGCAAACTGCTTATAATAGAGGGGACACAGCTATTGTGTCAAACTTATCTTTGCTCGGTATATGGTTTCAAACAAATACTATATTCCTTTTACATAATATTAATATGTCTTTATAAAGTAGAATTTTGCTATTTCATAGATTTTTTTTCGTATACGACGTATTTCGTATGTCGTTTTGTGGACGTTGTTATTGGGAAATTTCCAAAACTCTTTTATATTTTTATTTTTTTAACGCACATAACGATCACATATTATATAAATATTATGATTATTTTTCTTTTTGGTATATTCTGTATGTTTGTATACCTAATTACATAATAATAGTAATATATCGAATTTTTAACTCTCCGAAGAACACAGAACACTGCTTACTAAAACATAATATATTGTATTTTTGATACCTATATTTTTAAAGTTACGTATTTTGACAACGTCTACAATTTTAAGACAAACATTTAAACGCATTTGTTTTGGTTATGAATATTATCAATTTTACAGAAATTCAATACTTATTCAAAACCATTCTCTGTGCAATAAATTATAATATTACTTTCAATAATAATTTTTTTTTTTTTGAACAAAAATAATAATATAATATATTGTATACATATTTTTATATAATTTAAGTATAAATATAAAAGATAAACTCATCAGATTCGGTCAAATGAGAATATAAATAAACTATGCGATCGATATTAAATTTAAAAATGGAAAAGTAAAGTACATTACATTTCTTATCGGAGAAATAAAACGATTCTTGTTGAATATATTTTAAACGAACTAAAAAAAAGGTTTAAAAATAGGTCATTTCATTTCATAAAGTATATTTATAAAATAAATATATTAATGAAATAATTTTAAATGATAAAATAAAATACTAGTTTAAAATTAATATGTTTGTAATTGTTATTTTTAGACTCAGTATTGAGTATCCGTTAGTATGTTTATTGGTCAATTTTTATGATCATTCTTCAAATATTAAGTAAATAAATCAGAGTTTATGGTTTATCAAAGACATGAGATAATATTATTATGCTGTGGGAAGTAAAATAATAATATTAAAAAAAAAAAACCGGTGTAGATTTATAATTTAATTCATCATATTTCAATAAAAATGTATATTAATATTATAAAAGTGAGAATTTTAAAATATTTAATAATTCGTATTAAAAAAAGTGGTCGAAAAAAAATATTATGAAAATGATTAAATGTTATCAAAGAATAATTTAAGAGAAAGAAGATAAGGACGCTTTTAAAATACTGTAAAATATCTAAACCACTATAATTGACCCAGCAGAAGTCTCATATATTTTTTATATATGTACAGAAAATGTTTTATTTTATTCTATATAAGATGAAATTCTAAAATAATATTAATAAGTTTAATGATAAAATAATAAACATATTTCACATTAACAATTTTTTTTTGTGCAATTCTATGCTTTTCCATAAATATCAATCGTTTAAATTTTGATAAAAAGTACATAGCACCTATCACTATTTATATTATATTGTATTCGAAGTGACAATGTATTATTGCTCTCACCGTGCAATTTAAGTTTTTAAAACGGTTTATGGTTTTAAAATGAATTAAAATATTATAGGATATATTATATTAATATTGTTTTGTAGAGGTATTATCACAATTATTTTTATAAAATAAAATACTACATTTTAATTCGAATATATTATATATATAATAATCCCTATAGGTTAGGTTAGGTAATAATCATTATTTGTCTATCTTTAATAGTATAATATATAAAAATACTTAATCGTTTTCAATAAAAATTAAATCCACATATTATATTCCTTGAGACTTGGAGGGTTTTTATAGCTTATTTTCAACTTTAATCTAAAAATAAAGTACTTACATACACAAAATTACAATGATAACATCTGTGATTTACAATTTTAATTCTGAACATATTTTTAATGTTAACACATAAAGACGATAATATTTGATTTACTTCGGCTATTAAGCATTAGTTGGATCTGTCTAGTTAGGTTAAATATTTCGGGTTTACATCAAATATACCCAGAATTAAGAAGTAGAAAATTATAAAATTAAATATTTAAACTTAAGTGAAACGATAGAAAGATAAATTATTTGTATCCCGAGTAAAGTCGAGTCCGTATTTTATAAATTTAAAAGGCCAAGGTGATACAGTTATAAATCATAGTTTCCTATCATGCGGAATTTCAAATATAAATCTAAATTTAAATATTATATAATATGTATACAAAATATTTGTTTTATTACATTTAGTTTACAGACTGTTAAAAACAAACATAATATAATATCTCAATATGGTCATTTATTGATATTAAGTTAATAACTATTTAGTAAATAGTTAAGTTTTAAGTTCAAATCTTTCTTCATTTTATAATCATATTTCATTTAAATATTTTAATTCCATCTTATTTTTGTCTTCATACTAGTATACACTTTCTATTCTATCATATTTTCTACATAAATAAGTGATTATTAATAACTCACCTGTATATTGTATTAAATTCCTATTTATTTATTTTGTTTTTATAAATATATAATATATAAACGACTAGATTTTTTTAAATATATCAAATATCAATATGACATAATTTAGTATAGTGTATTTTTTTTTTTATTTCATACATTTATAACATACATTAACATACAATAATTATTCATTCTTTCTTGAATAGTTGATTAGTGAAATCAAACTACTTCAAAATTATCAAGTCACAATTTATTTATTAAATTAGTTTATAATCTCAAATTACTAATTTGCATACATTATTTGTTATAATAGGTTATTTCAATAATATTAAATAATGGTTCACAGTTTAATTTGATTCGATGAGTGGAACAATAACAATTATCATTAAATGTATCAACAATATTCTATAAAATGTTAAAAAAGTTAATCAAAAATGTATACCAAGTAGTTTAACGTCAGTATAGTAAAAAAAAGTCTGGTTTACGTTGTAAATTAAGTTGACTGAACTAGATACCGAGGCAATTTAGTCTGCTGTACATGAAGTAATTTAAATTGAACAGAACAATACCTTTATATTACCAAAAAGCTTTTTAACTCTCATTGTATTTTAACGATTAATTAAGTATAAATATATATTAAAATATTATGAACTATTTAAAAACAAATCACAAATACATAATACAAAAATAATATATTTCCTATAAAGGTGGCGAGGTAGCCTAAATACAATAAATTAATGTGAAGATCACTTAGAAATACTCGTACATTATAGTTAAAAGAATGCGTAATAATTGATCTATGATTAATTTTAAGATAAATAAATCAAGATTAAATTTATTTTTTGAAAATATAATATAGAACAAAAAAAGTCGAAGAAAAACATACTTCATAAATATTTGATGAATATTTTTACAAAAGAGGTTTTGGAAATATAACATTGAAATTTAGTCCTCGATAAACCTTGTTTTATAGTTAGTTCAAACTAGCTAGCTGATATCAGCCTAAATTAAAATTGTACATTTATCTGGTTTAAAGTTCATTTTAATGAAACGTAGTTATTTAAATATATTTGTTATATTGTAATGCTTTTAGATATAAGTGAATTTATTAAACGTAATTAAATATAATATATGATTCGTTCCATTTGATGAAGCTAATTATTGGTCACACTAAATATTTTGATTATTTATTTAGTAAAATTAATATTGTTAACTATTATATTATTTCAATAATTTAATGATAACAATATTATTAGCACGTCTTTATAAGCGCTTGGGGCACTTTACCGAAATGAAAGAGCCCTATAATTGTTTTGTAAGGGGGTTGGAATATTGAGGTAGTTCATTGTAGAATCTTTTATAAAATAATTAAGCTTTGTCATTTACTGACATTATTCTTGGATCAGTATGAAGTGTATTGTTATCTTGAGGAAATTTTATTTGTATTCGGTTTTTTGATACTTCCACATAGCCGAATGCTATAAGTTAATATGGTTTTTAAATGTGATCTGTAAATTGACAGTTTGATCATGATATTTATGTATTTTTATTTGAAAATGTATTAACTTAGAATTTAGACTCTTAACACATCCAATAGTAATATAAATCGAATATAATATCCGTATATTATAGTTTGATTCCTGATTAAAATTAACGAATTCAATAAAATAATAATTATTATTATTAAAATGTATTATATGTTTAATTCAAAAGATAACCTAAGTATTTTTAACTACAAAATATTATATTTAATTAAATATTTTATTTGAGGCTTAGGTATTTAATATATTATTATTTGTATTTAATTTAAACTCTTAAAGTATTTAGTTTAACTTTATAACGCCTTTTTAAACTCTTTCAAAAATTAGAATTCATCATAAGTAAAAGTATGAATATTTAATGACTTAAAAGACTTATTTATGAAAATTAATACGATGTTCTAAGTGTTTCAATTTAAGATGACTGCATGCCACATAAATCTTTAAAAGTTTGAAACTATATTGTAAAGTAAAATCAATAAGATTAAATAATAAGTGAAAAATTAATGTTAAAGCAATTTTATATTCTATATATATACAGAATACAAAGGAAAGTTTAATTTAAAAAAAAAAATAGAGGACTTAAAGTTGTTATGTACAGTAAAATATAACGAATGAAACAGGCAAAAAACAATCGGTGGCATACGACTTTTGCAGTTAAAGTCAAGTGTTGTTTAACGAGTTGAAAAAAAAAATAATGCGAGAAATGGGTTAGTTGTATTTTGTGACTAGGTCCTAAAAAAAAAATGTTTGTCCTTTAATGGTGAAAAAAAGATGACATGAAGGTATAAAAATGAATTTTTTAAAAGGATATAATTTAAACATTACTGTGTCAGTGAATAAATGTGATAGTTCTTAATGCGATGTCACAGGTGGTATTATCACACTGGACATTACATAATTTAATAGATAAGAAGTAATTAAAGTTTTAGAAAAAACCATACTTACTACCTTAATAATGATGAATTTAAATTAATTCTATTTAAGTACTTATAATAATTCAGGTATCTAACGTATTAACGGTTTCATTTAGCATAAATATTAAAAATGTGAGCATAAATTTAATTTAATGGCTTTTATTAGAAACTTGGGTACAATCGTATATGTGACTACTAATTGTGTTTTGATATATTCAATACGTTATACGAACAATTTGCATTCATTTTTAATTTTTAGCTATGTAATGCAATTTCCACATTCAATAATTGTTTTTATACATTTTTATCAAAGCCGCCTTGTATATTGAAAAATATGTATTTGCTACGTTGAAATTATATTTTCCTTACCCAAATAATTTGATTTTTTTTCAACATTAAATGTACCTACAATATTTTAAACTACTAAAATCATTTGAACTTCATACGATCAGCATAAAAACGGGTCATTCACCGGAATCGGAAACGATATTTTCACCTCTCTGCCATCAGTAAATATTTGTTACCTACATAAAACTTTAGAGGTAATGGATTTCGGAATAATATTTTCTACTATATATACTAACCAGTTAGCGGACACATTTATTTAAGTTTCGAAAATTCACTGATTACATTCTATTACCATATTCTATGTAATAGTGAAATTGATCATTTTTTTTCTCTATCGCCGTATACAGTTTTTTTTTTTTTATTAAAAAACAAATAAATAGGTAATAAAAAAGTATGTTATATTAAATTATTTTCCTTTATAGAACTATATGCATTTGGACGTTTGGTGATAAATTAAATCATGAAGCAAATACAATTAACAACGAAAAATAGTAATGTTTAAAATGTACTATGTATATTAAGTTATTAACATAATACAATCGAATTATAATTTTAGAGCTTACCTTAATTCCAAAAAATAATCAAAAAAATATATATTTGTAGAAAAGCACTACATTATTTCATGTAATAAAAAAAATGATAATTTACAAAAACTGCAGATGGACTATTTAAGTCAAAGTTGTATTTTTAATTTATAAATATAATCGAAATGTTTTCAATTTAGATTTTATAATTATTATTACTTGTTATAAATGTATTAGTATATTATATTGTATTGATTTAGTCATGGTGTGACATTTCTAATCGTGAAATAAATTTAAAAATGTGAATTACCAGACACTTGCTTACATATCTATATATATTATAATTTAAATTAATTACTAATAATAAAACAAATATATATGAGCGTTATCTCACAGATACATTATAATAGATAATTATAATATATAGTTTTTCTTACTTGGGATAAGTGACATTTGGTAGCGGTTTCAAGAAACACCTTTGTCGAAGTATGCCTTCCCATAGTTGCACTCCAATGATACCGAATATGAAGAACACGAAGAAACACAGCAGCAGCACATTACCCAACATTGGCAAAGTGTCCAAAAGCAACATGACCAATATGCGCATACCTGTAACAATGTAAATGCAAGTTTTCAAAACACTCGATATATTATATTTTATAACCATTACGATTAGATTATATTATTATTCAAATCAATTAATTTACGATAGATGAATATTATGATATTAGCATAATCATAAACTTTATTCAAATCTAAAGCCAGTGATTGAAAATCAATCCAAAATATCGACAATTCCAAAATTAACAGAAAAGTTATACCTAAAATAAAATTTGTTCTAGATAAATTACGTCATGACTATTCATGAGTAATTCGTAATATTAATTAGTTATTCATTCATTACGCAACAAAAATAACAACATTTGTCTGTAATCTAACGTATCACCGATGTAATTTTGATGTATTAAGGTTAATTTTCGCTAAACTTATTTTTTAATATTAAAAATAAAAAACTGTAAAAAATAAATAACAACCACATGCATAATTTAAGTTGTTTTATCATTATCAATAATATTTAGATGTTGATCAGAGATGAGTTGAATGTGTTAGTTTTTATAATGATTTGTGTTTGTTGTGTCTGAACACTAAAGACACTTATTCTCGCACAATTTACAAAAAATAATTCCATCTTCAATATTGAGTGTGGTTTCTGGTAACAAATTAAATTTAGTCTGTACTTAGATTAAAGTTCCCAGTACTTTTCTAAATTATCGGGAAAAAATAAAAACAAATTACGGAAAAACAAGAAAATGTACGCAACACCAGTTTCCGACAAAATCGATTTATTTTTATATGTTGTCATTCAAAAATAAATAACCATAGGTTAAATTAGGTAGTAGTAGATACCAAATATATTTTATATATTTAAATCTATAATACAACATTGGATAATGAATATGTTCACAAATATTCATATTGTGATTTTTGTTTATTCGCTTTAATTTAAAAAAATTTTAACGTAGACACTCGAAAAATTGCACTATTACTTACTAAAATTATTTTCAATGGAAATTTCTAATATGAATAAACAAGCAATGATTAGCGAAGTAGTAAAACTATGTATTGTGCAAACCTCCATTGTAAAACTCTCGTATTATACTGTTATTGTGTAGGGAACAGTTATAACAAAATAGAACTCTGTCTATGCATTACAAATTATAGTTTTATTTTTAAGCAAACATTATTAAAAATTAGAAGCTTTAACAGTTTCAGTATCGTATAATATATTATGATTAAAGTAAAGATTTAGTAGTTTCGATAATATTTTAAAATAATTATAGTTCAGTTTTATTATTTTATTAAACCTTATTGACTACTATAGAGAAATAAAAATTAATCAGATACATAATATGATTAAATACTCGTTCCAAGTACCTAAATCAAACATATTTTTCCTATAACATTATAATATAATCTATTTTGTTATTATATATATTTTTTTAAATTATGTCAAAACCGTAACGTATATTAATCATTGCCCAACGGTTGGTTATATAATCAATCATTCATTTTTTTTATTATTATTATTATTATTATTATTATTATTAGTGCCTACCTTGTGAATAATGCAATACAATAATTTCCTAACATCTTCGTGTAACTCGAAACTGTACGCACTGCCTTTATAATATTATAACGTTTTATTAGTGAGATACCTTCAGCCCTTTCAGCCCATGGGAACAGTCTTTGTTACGTATAATTTCCGCCTTCTGCATAAAGTCCAACAGAATGCCATCATCTGCAGTTCTTTAATATAATGTTAGAGCTCGTCTGGGATGTTCGTGTACAATGCTTAAATTTCAGTGAGCATAGCAACAAGGTTTAACACTGTTTATGCTGCAGCTAATTTTAGTCTGAAACCATTATACTAAAACTTCAAATGAAATATTTAAATGTCAAAATACATACTGAGGGCGGTAGAGTTTAAAACTTAAGCCTGAATATCGAAATTCTTTGAAACCATTATGAACACAGATGATTGAGTTTCCTACTGATTTATTATGGAATCGTCTAACATTATCTTTATGTATTGTGTTCAGAGGACACTAATTAATTTATACAAATGGGACTTGAAAAATAGGTTGAATGGATTTATATTATACATAATATTAAGAATTAAATGAGAGTATTATCAATTCAAATGCAATATGTTAATATAAAAATAATAATTTAATGAATACTTTACCATGTATATACATATGTTATACGTATTAAATTTATCAAATTATTTTACCTTCCGCGTGGATGGTATCAAAAACGAATATATTTACGCAACACCAGATTTTACACATTAATTTAATTTTATATTATTTATTGTAAAGCAAAAATAAATAATAGTAAGGACTTGACATTTTCACCGAATATTTATATTAACATTTTGTAGGACATGATCTAATTTTCAAACTATTTTTGTGTTATAATTTAAATACGTGATTGACTCTTTTAGGGACGAGTTAAAAAATGCCAAAACCAAAATATTCCTCGTAACTATTAATTCAAAACTTTAACCTCTATCATAAAAGTTGTGGTTAGAATTACTAATCATCACATTGTTTCTAAAGCGATGTGTGTTAATCATTAGTTTGATAATGGTAAGTGACAACATGTATTGTGAGTTAACCGATTTCACTTTATTTTAGTTACTTTATAATATGGGGTTTTTGATTTTTATTTTTTATTTTTTTTTGGAAAATGTTTAAAATAATTAGTTATACAATATATCATTATATAAATATATTTTTAATGATGAAAATAATTTACATATTATATATGTAATTACTCAGAAAATAATTTAAATAATTAAGAATATTATTTAGTTCATAAATATGTTAAATAATATTTATTTACGATAAGTATTGATTGTAATTTTTAATGGGATATTGTTTTGAGGAAATTATGGCTAGGACATTTTAACATGTTTTAGAACCATTGATTTTAATTCAGAGTATACAAATCATATGAACTTAAAACATTTAACAACTAAGGTATATAATTATTTTCTACGAACAATATATATAATTTTAATATCATGACTAATTTAAAAAAAAATTATAGCATGAAACCATTTACGCCGTTCTATACTACATGGTATTTATCTATACGTTAATAACAATAATATTTAATGAAATATTTTTGATTATTTATCATACTATTGTAATATTATACTGATTGAACATATTTATTGATTAAAGGAAAATAAATTACCATTCATTTTGTATAATATACATTATAAAATATTCCTAGAAATAGAAACTGATATATTATGATCTCCTCTCAAAATCGTTTTTTGCATTCAAGGATTTAAAAATATTTAAATTTAACACATTAATTGCAATTTACAGTGCCTCCTTAATGACGAAGTACGTCAAAACTCTTCTTTATAGTTGAGAAAATTACTTAGCTTTTTTCTATAGTCCACAAAATGGTATATTAGTTTTTAAGATTTTTTTATATACAGGATGATTCTTTTATCATTGTACACTCATTGATTATTTAAAAAAAGTGTTGAATTGTTTCAATTTTTTTTTTTTTTTAATATTTAGTACTTTTATTTTAGTATACTTTATATAATATTTTAATTTTTTTCACCTTTATATTTAATAGTGAAATCAGTACTTAATAATAACTTTCTATTTTCAAATGGCAACCTATACTTAAAATGTCATAAAGTAGTAGGCTATATTCTTTATGAATTCTAACGTTTAAATTATTATTTTTCATTTAACCATTCGCGAGTTATAGCTGCTCAAATTTGAGTGGTTTGAGGTTTTCAGATGTTAGTCCCAAAGGTTATTACGGCTGTGAGGAATTTATTAGAACACAATTATTATTTGCAAAGACCCGTAGTTCAAGTTATAAATCGTTATCGTTCGACCAAAGGTAATCTTTGTAGTTTAATTTGTACCTCCTACTACCTATACGAATACGGAATACGAACTGTGAACTATCGTGGACTATGCCACTATGCTATCCGTGATCTCACAAATTATGACTAATAATAAATCAGATGAAACAGAACTTAACATTTTCAATTTTTATTATCGTGATTACAATATCATAATATGAAAGTACCTATATCCTAAACCACGTGACAAATTACAATACTTTAATCACAACAGATAAACTCTCAACGAACCAAACCAAATATATTTTTAGTGACATAAATATAGTTTAGCGATGCATTCTATTTTAAATTTAATAATTATTAATTAGTATGCTAGAAATTATAATATAGAATGTATGAGTTGATGAGCTATTCATTAACTTATATGTCTAAGTACTAATTATTGTTACAGATGAAAAAAAAAATGAAATTTAAATAAATATTTGTGTTTTAAATCTTCCAAATCATTTGTTTTTTATAAAATATTGTGTGGTTCCATATCGTTAACTCTAGACGGTGGTTTGCCATCACGGTATAACTACATAGGTTCAGAAATAATATACACAATAAACTTTTTACATTTCTAGCACTGCTTTTAGAATATTATATATTATACCTATACAATACCACGAATACGACTGTTGAGTTAAATTGTGTGTTATAAATGCAACTGAAAATACTTTAAAATGTTGTTAGAGAAGCTAACATAGACAGATAACTGACAATGCTGTTCCGTGGAATTTTAAGTTTTAACAACTTCTACGGGTTGTCCGGAAAGGAAATTGTTCAGAAAGTCAGTCTGTAGGAAGACACCATTTAGTAATCGAATTCAAGTCGTTCAAAAAAAAAAATTACTTGAGATTTATGATCCGTTACACTGTTGTAGGTTAAGTCTATAAAGTGTTAGCGTAGGAACCCATAAAATAATTTATGATACTTTACAAATTACTATTAATTATATCGTATAAGAATTTTCATCATCGTTATATTATAATAGACGTAACTACGTAAGCCAACTCAACCGTATACTGAATAATATATTGTGTATTGGTGGCTAAAATAGTTTAAGGTGGACTTTCTTATCATTATTCTTTATAAAAACTTCACTTTAAGATACAATTTGATTTATAATATTATATAATACCAATTATTAACATCTTAAATAATAACAATAACAAAGAAAAAACATATAGATACGATTTAGTAAATAATATATAAAAAATACTAAATTGGTTTTAATCAGTTTTTTTTTTTTTTTTTTTAATTTAATAGTTGGAAATGACCACTATTATTTCAATTTTCAACCACTCATATTCCCAAAAGCGTTTTTCAGGTTTTTTCGTCGTTTTGTACAGTTACACTTTTTCGACAGTACTTTACTCGAAATGAACATACGGCGTGAAATAAATAATATGTAGTACACACCACTAAACGCCGTTGAACATATTTCTTACGGTAATTGATTATGTCCTTTTCCTAAGTCTACTTTTGAGACTCAGTCGTTTATTTTCTACATACCTACCTAAGCGCTTTTAGTGAATTAGGTCTGGTTCTTATGTTGTCTGCTGGTTCAATTAAACAAGCTGAATATGGCACATTGTATCATTTCTTATACGCACAGCACCAACAAATATAATATCACACCATTAAGTAGTAAGATTTAACGTGATCATTATATTATGTTACACAACTTTTTTCAATCTATTTAAAACTTTATAACGTTCATCATAATTCTTAACCCCTGTGGATTATTCTAATTTGTAAATATTAATTGTGATCAGGTTTAATATATTTTTGTTATTATTTATTGGAAAACTACTTACTCAATTATATTAACAGTCGTTTAATGTTTGATATATTAATGGCTAAAAGATTGCCCTTAAATGTGAAATTGTATACGTATAATGAAGCTAACCAATTCCTATCTATAATATGATATGTTGTAAACCATTTTAGATAACATTAAGTTTGAGTTTACCAAAAAGTTTTAGACGACACAACTGCTGCATATAAAATTTCTGACCTCCAAAATAGATGATTTCAAACTATATTGAAAACACTGAAGATTATTTTCTAGTAGACAAAGAAAAAGCTATTAAATTTCAAAGTCATACCTATATGCTTAAATAAATATATATATCACCTAAATCACAAATCTCCGGAAAGTAAAATGGTCGTCATGAACTTGCCCCAGTAATTATTAGTATTATGAAATATTTACACCACTTGACGTTGTTTTAATAAAAATTTAAAATATTCTAAAATAAAATATTATGACGATGGATAATTTTTATTTGATTGATATCTTTTAATTAGCAATTGAATATATATTTAATTATATTCTTACATTATAAAAATTAATTTTCAGTGCTTAACCAGAATATGATTTTATAGTACCTAGATACAGGCCTGTAGCCACGGGGTACAAAAGGGGTTGAGCCCCCCCCCCAACCTAGCATTTTATCGGAAGACGGCAATTTTCGAAATGATTGATATATTTGCTCTCTTACAACTCGATTCCCCCCCTCCCACCTCTGAAGAATTGATCTGGTTACGGGATTGCCTCGAAAATGTAGTATTGTAATCTGCATATTTGTATAAACCTATTAATATTTTTCCAAATCTTGGTCTTTGTTTTTATTTCTATAGTAATTGAAAATATACCAACACAAATATTTGGTTAAGCGTTTTGTAAATGTTTATAATTAAAACTGAATAAGATATATTTATATATATATATATTTTAAGTTTGCTTTTTGTTTCCAAAGTGCTACTACATATTTCATGATTTTACATATTATTTCATATTTAAATAAAATAATATTGTGACCTTTTAAAAACTAATCGATAAATTCTGTAGTACCTGTATGTTATTTGTTTGTTTATAGTTTACACTTGAACTACTAATCATTAATATTATTAACTTACACAATGATTGGTATAAAACGAATATAATATCCGGTAGATAATAATAAAGTAATTTAACTACTAACTACACAATAATGTAGGTTCATAGTGAATGGGTTATTATAATGACATTGTTCCTTAGCACAATAAAGTATCGATGTTGCCTATATGTTTACCATATATTATTACATAGAGGAAACAATTTACGAAACTTGTACGTAGTACCGAGTGTTTCTTCACTAACCTCTGTGTAGGGTTTTAAATTATTCATGAAAATAATAAAGAATTAATTATTTTGAAAATGTATTATTTAGTAACAAACTTTATATTAAATTCGAGAGATTAGAGACGATCTCAATCTTCTTTACGATCTGTGTAAACTACTATCACAAGACTCTGAAACCGCTACTCAATATTACGAGTATATACAATTTTTCCATTTATTTTAAATATATTATAATTTTTACGCTAATGGTATATATTATATTCTTATTAAAATGATCATATAAATATGTATTAAGTTTTATGTTGTTGATAACGTGTATTTTATAAAAATAAATACAATTATAATAATATCTTTAATATATTAAATAAAATGTCAAATATTTTAATAAGTACTTACTCAAAAGTTAATGATTTTATTAAAAAAAAAAAAAAAATCAAAAACATAATATAATTGCTGTATAAAATGTAATAAAATAATGTTATAAAATAAATTGTATGCTCGTATAATCGTATACACAGTGTTTTAATTAATCCAAACTGTTTTTCTACAAGTTATTTGATAAATATCACCATCTCAGCTTTCATTCCATAATCTAAATTGATATATATATATATATATATATATTGATATTAATTCTTTATATTGATAACAGTTTTATTTTAATCAAAAACATTAATTATGTCAATATTTTTAATTTTAACATAATATAATAAATTAGAATTTACATACAATTTACATGAAAAACGCAAAAGTTCAAAAGTTCATACACAATCGATTTACTGCTATAATATGATCATTATTAATACATGAAATGATAAAAAAAAAACACCAATAAATAATGGATACGCAACTTAACCCTTACGGCTGCATGACAATATAAGCATGTACTCGTCTGTTAACAAAAAATCTTAATTTTTTGATATTTTTACTTGACGTAAATAAGAATTGGAGCATGATAACATCATGAAAATAACGTTAAACATTTTTTTTAAACTGTTTTTGAGCGAGTAACAGTATTTTTTGATTTTCCATTTTCTTCAAACTCTATAAACACTAAATTGTTGTATGTTATATAGATAGTCTAACGATTATTTTGTAAACCAAAAATACCAAAAACAAAAAAAAATAATAATAATATAAATGTGTTCTAATAGTTTTTTTGCAATTTACATAATACTATCTAATATTAAAAAACATTTTATTTTTATTTTTAATACATATTTCCATACAGCCAGTTTGAATAATAAACAACCAACTCTAGAATTTATCAAAAAATACCTATTCAAAAATTTATATGGACAACTTTATATTTTAAACATAAGTTTTTTTAATATTGCTATTGTTTTTTAGATGTAAACATAGTATGTATTCTAAATAATAACGATGTGGCATAGAATAAAGTTTTAATCTAACAGATACCTAATAAAATGGCTTAAATCAAATGTTAATGTTAATATGTAATATAAAAATGTGAAAATTATTGTAAAAGTTTTAATAAGAGTAATAATTTATTGGGTCGTATTAATCAAGTTGTTGACAGTATATTTAGGATGAGTCACTGTCATAGATCTTTACATTATTTATTGTAAAATAAATAAAACAAAACACTTGATTTATGAGCCTCGTAAAAATTCCAATATGTAAACTACTTAATACGTCAACACATTATAACAGTAGTCAAATAAAGCTTTATCTACAAATATATTTCAATAAAATAATAGAAAAAATAAAATTAAACATAATACAAATGTTTTAAAAAAAAAAAGAAGCTGTTTATTGATTGTTTCCCAGTGAAGTGGCAATAAACGTTTCGTATGTAAATACAGGTGTTATTGTTTTCGTTTGGATAGATATTATTATCTGTCCTTTTCGACAAGATTGGTATATTTTTACTGTCCCCTTTTTGAACACTGCTATGTGGTTATATTTATATTAGATTACTACACAGAAATATTAAAACATTTTATTTTTTCCATTTAATAATCTTAGTATAGTTACTATTTTACATTTATAATAATACTATTTGAATATTTCAAATTATCTGTGATTTTGTTGCGACACCAATAATTGCACTACATGTTGATATTTATTATCATATTTTATTACAGTATATATTTGTATACATTATATTATATGTTTGTGTATAATAAATCATGATATCATAAAAATTTTCAAATCAAAGATTATATCAAAAATGAAACGGTGATTTATAAATTTGGTGAACTAAATGGCTGACGTGAAATTATTTTTTATTTGAAAATAAAAAATTACGTCAAAACCGAACGGTTCGTCTTCTTGCTTGATTAATTTTTAGTATATTATACTCATAAAACATGCCACCGTAGAGATTATTTTTATAGCCGACTCCTGATATTGAGTTCCGATAACCCAAATATATTTTTATTGCACACAACCCGTCATGTGTTCGGTGCTATAGCAACGGAATCCGTCAAAAGGAGAAAACCGATTTTTTAACTAGTAGAATAATTATTATGAATTCACCTGCATATTTGTTATCAACGAGAGATTTTTTTTTTTGCTATACACATATAATATGTATTTTATATTTTTAATTATTTTATGTATATAATTTATTATACTTTTTGTTGGCAATGACTCGCGCGTACACACTTAAAGCATTTTAACGTGAAAACTAAATTTTACTCACTTGGAATCCTGTTGATGGCTCTAAGCGGCCTCAGCACCCTTATTGTTCGTATGGCAGAGAAATTTATGTTTTCCACGTTCAAACAGTACTCCAGAGCACTATAAAGAGCAAGAGAATTAAAATTTTAATAACAAAAAAATTCTAACGCATATAGTAAATAGCAAAGCAACGTTATCCGCGTGATCAACGGGAATTTCAATACACATATTTTGTTTAACCCATTAATCACGAGCACGCGCATACAATAAAACGGGACGAAATAAAATATAAATAACAAAAGTTTATTAACGTATGGTTTCGTACCCTGCGATAACGATGAAAAAATCTAGTCTGTTCCAGGAGTCTGCGAGGTAAGTACAGGGACCGTACGCTCCCATTGCGATCATTTTCACAATCATTTCTAGCGAAAAGAATGCAAATATGAAGTCGTCGAACACCTGTACACAGTTGTCGTAAATTATAGTTACGTCCGATACATACAGTTATATAAAATACATAATATTTAAAAAAGAAAAAAATATATTACTTGTAGAATTCTGCATCTTCTCGTTATGCATTGATCGTCCACGCACGGTTGATACATGCCCAAAGTAACACAATTCAGCAGTATAACTAGCATGCTCGCCCTCTCGAACCACGTGTATGAGTTCGTTAAGGAAATATTATTTTCAAGACATTTATAATATATAATTTAAACAAGTTATTTATTATGTAATTGTTTTTAAAACTATTATTTGAAATATTATAGTTTCAAATAATTAAAAAAAAAAAAGTCATCAAACATTTTGTGTATTTTAAAAATATATTTTTAACCTTAAAGACAATTTTATACGTTTCCAATCATCTTTCTTGCGAATATTACAGCTGTAGAGACTTTAACGCTAAACAATTTTTGAATTTATTCAATCTATTATTATAGTTTTGTACAAAACTATAATTATTTTTTTTTTTTTTTATTATTCTGGCGTAATTTCATTCTGACCAAAAAACTATATAAATTATTATGTGCTTTGTGTATAAATTTAATAACAAAATTATTATATAAATATTATATACATTTACTACTTATAATAGACTAAAATCTGTATTATAGAATATTAAATAAATAAGTGTAATATAAAGAACCTATTGTACCTATAATATTAAACTTATAACCATATACAGGTTTACTTCGGTATGTTTTTAAGTTGAGTTCAAATATGATTTATTTTATCAATAAAATACGAATGGTGAGTTGTGTTTAATATGATTTTATATAATATTATGTATGTTGTTATTAATTAAATTATAAGTCCATCTTATCACACATTTTTAAATATTTAAATAGTCAATGTTTGAGTATAATATGTATCTAATAATACATAATAATCTATTCATGGAAAATAGGCATACCTATATTGTGTTTATAACAGAATAATTTTAAGTAAAATTATTATGAAATAAAATAAAGGTGAGTATTTATTGAGCAGCCATGTTAAAAAACAAACAAAATGCAAGACATTCATTGTTATTGTCTTTTGTCTTACTTATGTCAAAATAAATATGTCCTCTATCATTTATTTATCTGCTGTAATACCTGTAATCGCAAAAAAAGCTATTTTCTTTTTTTAGCAATTAATAATTAATCAATTTTGTACCCTAATGACAGAATAACTAATTAACTTCAGAAAATGGATTTGCAGAAATTAAAGATTTTGGTAATAAATAACTTATGTTTACGTATCACAAATGTTAATAATTTAGCAGATTATTCTGCGATAATCCGAGCGAACCTGGTACACATTATTCTTCACAAAAATAAATAACTTGCATTTTGATAAGTTCACAATACATGACTATATTCAATAAATAGTTTGTAAATAATTTCATATTTATTTCATTTTATACTATTCTAACTTAAAAGTGTTTTTGTACAACAATAATAAATTATGATTTATAATAGGTACAACTTTACTTACAATTTTTGTACTATGATATAAATATGCTAATTAACTTAAATAAATTAATAGTGTTTAATTCAATATAAAAATGCATACAATTTTATCTAATCAGTGTCATTTTGGTTTAATGTTTCTTTTTGCTTTTTAGATCCTGAAGGAAGGTCTAAGACATTTTGATAAAACCTTAAAATTATCTTAGTTCCCGAGCACCTATTATTTTAGCATATTATGGTTATATAAGCTATAATATATAGTATATATAGTGGGAAATTATTAATTTCGAGTAAAATTATTCACGACGTATTGAGTTATAATTTTTTTCATTCTGTGTATATTACTCAAAAACATGCGAGTATCACAGTTTTAACAATATACAAATAATTTATAATGCAATGTAGACTGTATTATTTAATTAATATATTACATAAAAACCTAATCTAACTTAGCTAGATAAAATGCTTAATACTTAATATAATATAAAACAGTTCTTAACATATTTATATTTTTAGCCAATATGTTTAGATAGTTAACATTATTTATAATATAACAAAAAAAAAAAAAAAATTTAATGGGAATAATAGACTTATCTTTTTTCCAAGTTTCCTTCTCTAACTTTACATACTTTTATAACTGTTTATTTTAAGTTTTTATCTGCATTATATTTCTTTACCACAATATTAACTACCATTTGACGTTTACATTCCAATAAATAAATAAAAATAAATAATGACTTCTAAGTTTAACAGTCTTATCTTTATTTTATTTTTCATACATTATACACTTTTTAATGCTCGTTATAAACTAGAAATATGTCAAATATGTTATGACTAATATATCTCAACATTTTTTCTTTAATCAGATATCCCATCTTCCTGTTGTTAGTATTGGTTTTAAAGAGACTAATGGTAGTTTTATCGGTAACAAGCTTCAACAGGAAGCTGCTTATCGCTTATTGATATACAGAAAATGAAAATGTGTAAGGTATTTTTGTAATATTTAAATAAAGAATATATATGTATATATATTTAGTGTATTAATATTAATTATTTAATCGATTTGGTGCTTATGCGTGTAATGCATTAAAAAAGGAATTTTTTAAATAGTTCCATAAATCTTAATGGATAAGAAAGTGTTTAAAAAGAGCCATTATATAATTATAAATTGCAAAAAGCAACACAAAATTTAACTCGAAAATATTAATAGGTAGTTCTGTTATCTTATGTGATTTGAATATTAAAGTTATGTTGAAGTGTACTTTAATTATACAATTTTGGTTTTTATTATTATTATTATTAAAACGTGTAATTATAATCCAAATATTAATATTTGTACAGTAAGTAATTTTTAAAACAGTTTAAAATAAATAGAAAATTATAGAATGAGAAGGTAATATCACCCAATAATAATTTTGTTTAAAGTAGACATGGCAATTAGGCGCTGTTATTTGGCGACTAACGAACATTTTTTTTTTTATTTGTATCAAAATGTTAATTTATTTATTTAATTTAAATACCTTAAAAATAAAATTAGTACCATTATTAGTTTTTTGCCGTTTCAACAGCACTTTATAACTATGATGTCCTAAATATATTTTTTTTTAATACGTGATTTATATCAATGAATGTTAACTAAAATCGTACCGATAACCGTGTTCAATCTGCTAATATGCATTTGAGTGCTCAGATGGGTGTAAATAATATATAATAATATAGTCATATATAAATTAACTTAAAAAAATATTCAGGATGAGTAGTTTTTACGAGCAATTAGTTACCGGAGTATAAGATGAAAAAAAAGTATATGAAATTCGTCTCTATATAAAAAAAAAAAAACTAAAATTATATTATTAAGAGGATTTGCCATTAAAGTTTCGTTGGGATATAACTACATAAAAATATAATTTGCTTTTACCTACTATTTTTTTTATTGTAATTTAATGCTCAATAATTATTTTGATCTTTTAGTTGATTATTATCAATATCATAACCATAGTAACGATGGAAATAAAATATTGATCTATTGGTCAAGCAATATATGACAGACTGGCGCCAAAATGTCCTAGACTGTAAAAGTAGATATCTATTGATTTTAAATATATATATATATAACAATAATGTTAGGTATCAATTGAATATGTATTTATAAATATAATGTATTCATTTTTTTTTTTATTAATTCAAATCGTTCGATGTTAAGTTGTTGAATGAGAATTTTGTAGTGAGTAAATTATTATTTTACATTATCTACAGTTAATTTTTTATTATTAAAAAAAAATAATAATAATAATATGTTTTTCTTCATAATTTATTACATTGATAATATCAGAATCTTTTAGGTTTTACAGTATAGTAAGTTATTTTTAATTGCATATTCTCACTCAATTCCCAACATTTATATTATGTCAATTTATTTATTTTATGAACTTAATAGATTATTAATCCTTGAATAATTACTATTGCATTTGTTTTAATCATTTAATGAATCCAATGAGTATCTCGTATAACGGAATAATATATAATAAACATATAACACTAACATGTAAACATCACCTACTATTAAATAAATTTATGCAGAATCACATATTATAATATTGCTTATTTTATAATCGTTTTAGAATTGTTTTAATGATAGGTATAGTTTTACAGCTATTTTCTCTTTGTTTAAAATGTTGAGAAATCTGGTATTTAAAATTTAAAATTAATTAATTATTAATTACAAACTTTTGTATATATTAATTATTCAAAAAATTTCATTAAAATATTTATTATATATACGTATATAATGTTAACAATGAATTACGAATTTACTATTCTTATTAAAATAATACATTTTAATCTTCCTAGTATACTCTTAATTGCTTTTTTATTTTACTAACCATTGACCAATTTTTTAAAATCAGAACTATATTAAAGTTTTTTAGATAACATATTTAGTTTAATAAACTAATCAAAATAGGATTTGTATTTAAATATTAATAAAAAAAATCCAATTGCATTAATCGGTTTTTTACGTATCTACCTAAATATTTTTCGATTTAAATCAAAGATACGTTCTTAAAAATTACAATTGAAATTAATTGGTAAGAAACTTTACCAAAAATCGTTTTTGTATAAAATACGATGTAGATAAAACATATTTCCTAAACATGTGTTTAAAATACAAATCATTATGTGTGTCGTCGTAGCACTTGAAAAAATAACTTTAGTTGTAACTGATTACGTGGCTTTTAGTTATCATTAAAACCAACAAAAATGTTGACTCCAATTCAAAAATAATAAATAATTGAGTAATGGTTATTAAACCAGTATATATGTAACATAACATAGTAATGATATAAACACTAGGTACCTAATATCCTGTTAATAATAGGATTCTTGTAAATTATATGTACGTTATAATATCATTGCTTAATATATGTGTATATTTGGTTAAGAACAATTTCTACTTTTCTATAATATTTTACTACCTATCAGAAACATTTAAAAATATTCAAGATTTAATATAAGCTAAAAGAACTATTTCGCATAAACACAAGAAAAATCAAAAATTAAATCTAGGTTTCTCTAAGCCTGAAGCATAAAATATTTTTGAATCTTCTCAGTACACGTTGTTGTCCTTTTAAAACAAAATCAAAGCAATTTAATTTTTAAACTTATATCTAAACAAAATATAAAGTTTAAATGTTTTTACATACATAAAAAATTCAATAAAGATTAAAACATGAGCTTGAAGGGAAAATAATGAGATAACCGCTTTGATGTAAATGTATTCTTGTATTAATACAAGGTATTTTTATAAACTAATATTCTAAAACTAATATGAGTATTATAGCATTAAATAATAAATGTGTATAATGTTATTATACAGAATAAAAACATGAAATTGTTTTTCTTTTAGTTTTATTGTTATATAAAAAAATAAAAAAAAATAACACTTTAATAATGACGTGTTACTGAATACAAAAAAAGACAACAAATATAATAATAATTTTTATTCTAACTTATATAACATTATTTTAATGTATACTTATAGCTTATTTTAAACGAAAAACGTAATAATATAAAGAGCTATTTATAATATTTCGGATGAGGATTTCAGAGCTTATATTCATATTTGTTTACACAAATGTGTTTAAAATCACAGTAAACAAAAATAAAATAAAAATTATGAACAGTTTCGTTTTGAATAATTTAAAGAACTAAGTTTAGTCGCTTATTTATTTTTCTTTATTATAGATGTATATTTTTTTTTTGTTATTTAGTGTCATGTCCATTTTATAGTTAATATTAATTAATATTCGTAAATATTACAAATGTTAGCCTAAAACACATAGAATAAAAATATAAACTAATTATGAATTGGATGTTAAAAACCAAATATTGAAACTAAAAAGTAAATTTTTAATTTAATAAACTGTATTATGCATTCTGAAAATTTATACTTTCATATAAACGTTGAAATATTAAAATGTTTTACTATATTATGCCAAAGCAAACAGGTAAAATAATATATTACTTAAAAAATCGAGAAACAAAAACAACTGATTTATCCTTGAATTGTTTCTCAACTTTAAATGACATATTATAATAAATAACAATATAATATTATGTTAGTCTCAAAAAATAAAAATAAAACGAATATGATGTTATTATGCTATTGATAAACAAAAATACAATTATAATCTACAGACAATATATATTTCAAATTAATATTATTAAGAGTACTTGTATAAAATATTAATATATATTATTATTTTTTTAAATAAATTTACTACATCGAAATTTTATTTATTGGTACAATGACCGTTTCAACATAAAATATCAGTATTTTATGTATACTAAACAATGTAATGAATGGACAAAACATTAATTAATATACCATCCCATGTTTTCAAAATTTCAACGGAATTAATTTAATTTTACTTTACTAAATTTTAAAGTTAGTGAATTGTATCAAATCTGCTTGAATCAGAAAGCCTGGAATGTTTTTATATTATAAGATGTAACCGCGGAAATAGCAGATTGAGTATACGTGGAGTATTGATTTAATAATTTAGTATTCATATTCTGAATTTAATATCGCACTGATATTGTATAGGCACATATTTATTTTTAGATAACTTAAAGTTTATAATATCATTAGCAATAATTATTTTTAAATTCTCAAAATGTTTATTATAAATTATAATAGTATAATGTACTAATTTTAATATATATTATCTAATACAAATACTATTATTATTACAAACAACTAATTATTACTTTCGTAAATAATATAAAGTAAGGAATGATGAGGTTTACACAATAGAAAAGCATACACAATTCCGGTTAACAATATATTAATTATAAAATCATATAATTTTATTATTAAAATTTAAAATACCATTATTATTTTAGTAAACCATTGTTTATAAATAAAATATTGTTCAACTTCCAATAGTATACATCAAATATAAATTACGATTTTGAGTATGAGTATACTATATTGAGTATATATGACTAAACATCTGATTTAAGCTAATTTATTTGTGTACTATTGTTTTATATTATAAACTGCAAAATGAATAGTATAATTTATCAATCGCATTTTACGTGTGATAAAATATTTTTTAGTCAATATAATACACACCTGAAACCTAATTAAATGTTTTGTAACTTCGACATTTTTTATTTATTGTACAAAAATTAATGTATAGACTACAATTACGCTTTTTAATAAAAAAAAAAATAAAAAAAAAATTGCTGTTAACAATAATGATTAATGTTATTAATATTGATTTACTAATATTTACGTTTTCTTGTAATTTCCCAATAAATTATTTGATCAAACAATGCTGTATACCATATAATTATCAAACAAATTAAAAAAGTAAAAATTATATTCGATTATTATGCTCAAAGAATATAATTGAAGCTATTAATGTATCTGAACGAGTGTGCGCAATTTTTCCAAAATTCAAAATGTTATTGAATAAAGTTATTATAGTCATAACCAGAGAATGAAAATTGTTATGTTCGTATTTAAATAGGATTAAGTATTAAGTCCGTTAGCTGAAATCAATATTTATGGAACGATATTTTCACTAATTTGATAAGTAAAATGTGTATGATTATAATTAGTATGTTTATTTTTTTCTGCTCACATCGTAAAATAATACCAGGTCGTAACCTATACTTATATTAATGGGCACACCACTGTGATAAAATACGATTTTAATATTTTTATTTTATCATCAACAAGCGCGAACGAGAACGACGATTTACTTAACCGTAAATATAATTACGACTCAATCGATTATATTTTCGTAAATAATATTGTTTAAAGTGTATTTTTCTTACTTATATCAGTCTAATTTCAGAATAAAATTGTTTATTCGTCCATATCATACGAGTACATAATGTGTATACACTTTGACGTCGTTACCTATAATAGTCATTAACGTGATTTAATAACTAATAAATACTTAATCGATGAATTCGTTTACTCAAAATATAGTCAATGTTCGCATACAGTATTGTAGTTATTATTTAATCGTTTGTTTATTATACATAAATAGTACCTTATGACACGTGTACAAATTTGAAAGAAATTGCGTGTTTCTCTCGATATAATCCACCGACATTACAGTGACACTTCTTATTTCTTAATCGTGACTCGAGGCCTACTATACTTTTATAGTCAAACTTTTATGAAACGAACGAAAAATAAAACACAATCGTTAAGTCAGTCACTCGCCCTCGTCGATTACTTTATTGCCGGTTGGCAACGTCTTACCAAGCGGGCCGGAGGAGTGGTACCGGATATCGTTATTTTTAGTGATGTTATGTACCACATACAACTCGAAGCGTAATAAAATTGTTATGGTTTTAATGGTAAACGGACCAAATCTCTACAAATACAAATCTCCCCCTTTGTTCATGTGCGGACCTAATTGTACAATCATTTTTTTACCCTAAGTAGTTGTATATTATTTTTGTCCATAAATGTCACCAATAAAAAAAAAAATAAAGAATACCTATTAATAGCGTGCAATTTATTTTAGGAAATCAAATTGTTAATTTTTAATATAATAGTTAGTTTAAATAATAGCAATCTATTGTACTAAAATAAATCATCCAACTGAAATTTTAATGATTATAATTGTTTAAATTAAACTAAGCTATTCGAAACAAATTCCGATTTCCCTCGTGGTCGTGACTTTTTCCAAAAAATGTTGTTTCGTATAGGTAAAACTTATAAATCTTGGGATTATAACTCTATAAATCATACAAATAAAAAGGTTAATACTTTTGGAGATAATGATTGTTTATTTATAAAAAAATCACTCTGTATATTTTAATATTATTATTTATAGTATATAAAAATATGAACACACATGTCCGCGCACGAAATATACTCGTCTGTTCCGGAGACATGCCAGACGTGCATACATAATATAATATTGTAAAGTATAGTGGTGGATGATTTTTTTTTTGTTTCTCTTATATTTTTATTTTCTTTGCCATCTAGCTGTGTACATCCTACTGCTTTGAATTTACAGAAAGCTCCGATTTCATTTCTCTTTCGCTCCTATAATAATAATATATTATATATTATTCTCGTGAGCTATTTAACTTTCTATAAAAACCAACTACTTTCATTACTGTTTTTTTTTTCAAAAATAAATAATAATGTCAAAAGTGGTTTTTTGGCAGTCGAGTTTTTATTCAGTTTTAAGGGAGAGATGAAGAGTCGTATGTTTATTTTATGCAATTCGTATATCACAAATATATACATCTATATATATTATATGAGAAGCGTATACGATAAAAAAATAAGATACAATCGTACTATACGTCTCTTTTGCCTGATTTGAGACGAGTAACAAAAATGTGGAGAATATTATAATACTTTTTCCGCGTCATTAAAAGAGTAAATCACATTCGTTGTACATCGATTAATTTTTTAAATATAATTTTATGGCGAATTGCAGATATTCGATAACCACGTATTATATAATATATTGTTGGTACTTGTAAAACCAATTATAATTTATTTATCTTAAACACTATTTGTATAATAGTGATAAATGTATCACGAAACAGTCGTTCAAAAGTTCAAATTATAGGAATAGTTCAAACAAAACGGTTTGTGACTTTATACCCTTATGGTATTCCAATCCACTACCCTATAATTGTAAAAACTGTATACTATATTTACTGTAACTTATACTTAACTACATTAGTTCATATAATTATGAATAAATATTTAAAAATAATAAAAAAAAATGTTACTTCAAAATATAAAAGTTTCTAAAAACTCTACTTTATATTCAAAAACTGGTATTTTACATCATGTTAAGAAAAAAGTTATTTTTTAAAATTCATAGAAATACCGACCGATAGAATAAATGTAAAGTAATAAAACAATGACGTATGTATAAAATAATATAATACATTTTATTGACATGTATAACACATTTTATTATATTGTAGTATAATAATTATTATCTATACATTCTGAAAGGAGAATAAATATACCTATTGGATTATCAATTACTTATTTTTGTCTATCATAGTTTTTAAGCAATTTCAATTTTCAGCTTTGAATATGTTTTCTGGTAGAAAATTGGATCTAGTTGGTAATTTGGGATATACCGAGTATTTTTCATAAAAATCGGGTAGTGAAGGAATGAAGTCACTGACGAGCTCTGAAGATATCAAAACCAATAAGTTTGTCTACATACATGCGAATAAACTAGAAAACATATATGATCTAGTTTAAATAACTTAGGCTAAGGAAAGAAGATAAAATATCTCGTTGGAAGTATATCTTCAAACATGTGCACGTTTACATAAATATACATTTGTATATACGTATAAGTAATAGTTGTACAACTAGAGCTAGCTAGAAAAATAAATAAACGATTATAAAATATAGTGATATATAGAGTATCTCAGTTAGTTTATTGTACACTCGGTTAACGTAAAAATCGGCGTAGGTATACATCGCTTTGTGAACTAATTCGACTGTGATGAACAATTCGCCCATGGCACTCGCTAAATCAAATATTATATTATTTTATTAAAAAAAAAAAAATTCTGTAACCAATGGCAACCCTATAATATACAAACAAAAAATATTTTATTTTCGTAAGTTAAAATGAAATTCTTGTGCGAACCACCCTATAGGGGTTGAATTCCGGAATTAAAAGTAGTCTATTATCCGCTTGATTTTATATGATATATAAATATATTTATTAATTTTATATAATATTATAATTCATTATTTTTTGATTATCACGTGTACATTAATTACAATTATATATTTATAAATATTTATGATTGTTTGAATAAAGACACATTGATGAATTTAAAAAAAATGTAGCAATACACTATATGATGTTTATATTTATTTTTAAAATGCAGTAGATTCCATTGACTGAATAGAAACCTTATAATTTATCGGCATTTAAAATAATAATGAACGAAATATGAATTTATCGAATTTCCAACTACATTAAATAATTTGTGATTGTATTGATCAATGACTGCTATGAAATTTTAATACATTGTCTCCATAAAGTATTGATTTTATTTACATAGTTTGTACACTTGTGGTTGATGGGTTAGAGTTTCGGTTAAAGGCCAAATAATAGGCCTTATTTAGTATGTTGACATAAGTATAAAAGTTATCACTCATATGCCCTATACGTTTTAAATAATATAAATGTATATTAATATATATATATGAATTAGGTAGTACCTATACTTCCATAGTATATAATAAATTAGTGTTAATATATTAAAACAAATCTAATTGTATTTTATATATTTCAAACTATATTTGTCTACAGTTATAGTTAAAAAAAAAACATATCTGATATGAAAGAAATTATTTTATTCGATAATAAATAGACAAAATTGTTTTTTTTTTTTTAATTTAATTAATTGTATATTTAATATAAACTTTCACTCAATAATATCATAAATACAATACGAGTATTTATCAACTATAATTATTGTAAACGAAAGTTAAAAAAAAAAAACTTCTTAAAAGTAATATGCTTTCTAATATTTAAGGTTTGAAAATTACATTAAAATATTATTTAATTATATAATATATATAATATATAACAAGAAAAAAGGTCTTAACTTTAATATTTATAATTTCAATGTACTTTAATGCCCTAATTCGTGATTAAAAAAAAAGGTACTGTACTTTTAATATTCCATTCTGTTTTCAACCAAAAATTAAATTTTTTACTTCATATTAACATTTTATATGAACAGTAAAGTTTTTATTTCATTACTAGACATCTAGTAAGCAGACTACTTAAGTTTGAACATAATTATATATAAACATTATGTGCTATAATAGAGCATTACATTAAGTCAAACAATCTGCCATTTTCAGAAAAAAAAACTAAACGAGAATCTGTAAAAGACATTTTCTGAAAATAAACTATTATAAGGAGTTACAAAGGTAAATATTTATTTCCATTTTGGTATAAACAACAAAATCCTCTTTGCTGATGCAACTAATATTTGTGTGAACGAGATTCTTAAATCTCTGTATTATAGTAACAGAGTGGTGTTACTATTTTTAGAAACACTAGTAAATTATGTTATGCTGACATAAATCCGATACACTGTTTAACCTTCTATAAGTTATTACCAACTATTTTAGATTAATTACAACACGAGAACATTTTATTATTTACGCACAGCAAAATTAATGTTTTATTAGGTAATCTTACCCATTATCTATATTATATTTCAATACATTAATAGGTATAATACTAAATCTACGTCGCACTAAGTAATTTAATTATGTGGTAGCTTTATTCACAAATTGTATTATCGTACCAATTTCCTATTTTTCTTTTTTTTTTTTTTATCGTCAAACTTTGGTTAAAAAGTTGTTAATTTATGCTTAAAAAGGTACCCAAGAATAACAAAAAATATTCCACCAAACTATTAGGTACTGAACAACAATATATTTAAAACAAACCAACCTCCAACTATATATTATATTTAGAGTTTAGTAAATACAATATAGCAAACTTACAAACTAAAAAATAAGTTTATATATTTTCTAAACTTTAAGCAGTTAACAACAATTAAAAATAATTTGTTTATTTATAAATTATACCTAATACAGTTACTTCAATAAGTATACTGTTATATTCTGTTTAGTTTTTAGTCAGGCTAATTAATAGTTATTATATTTTAACGATTTTAGTTTTTATAAAATATTAAAATATTAGTCGAATAACAATTTACAATGGTTTATTAATAAATAATTAATCAAAAACATGTACCAACGTCGTTTGTCAATACTGCACGTTAAAATTCTGTTATTGCGGGTTTTATTGTTAAACAATAACTTAATACTTATATTAATTATTTTCAAATTAAAACCTATCAAAAAAATGAATTTCTACTGAAATTCCGAACTTTTTATTCAGTAGTCACAAATATAATGTATATTAATAAACACGCAAAAAAAATCTTTGGTATTGAAATAATAATAATAACAATAACAATAATTACAATATTAAATTACTTGTGTAGTTTTAAAAAAAATAATTTAAAAAAAATTAGATTTTCAAATATTTTAGTATCTTCAAAATCTATAATACTCATGTAGATACTATGTTTAATTCAAATGTACTGGATTAATATTATTGTCTTTTGTTTATCATTACAAAATAACTTAAGTGAACAACCATTAGAACCACTATCCGTTTGGTACCCAATTGATATGAATACGAAATAATATATTTTTTTAAAACACATTTATTGATCAGGGACGGATCCAGGGGGAGTCGATTGCGGAGATCATCCCTCTTCCCTTCTTGCTACTGTCACAGGATTGAGTTTTTAACGTAATTACTTCATGGTTCATTATTCGTACTTCGTAAGTCATCGTAGATATCATGTTTGCGCATCAAAAATTCCTCCCTCCCCCGTTATCTTGGCCTAGATTCGTCCCTGAATTTGATAACAGTTATTTTGCAATGAGATAGAGAGAAATGGTGATGACATTGCAGGATCCTCAACGAGACTGTAAATAGTTAATAAAACAAACGAGTTCATTGAATACATTATTAAACGTCTTATTTTAATGAAGAGAAAATGTCCCGATGGGTGAAAATGTTGAAACTTTAACGGTACGCATATTCGAAATGAGAATTGCGTCAATAATAAATGTCATAACGCGTTTCAAGTACTTATGTATATATGCACAGACTACTCGCATGAATAGTGTCACTGTATATGGATATTCGTTGCACTTATCCCGAGTACCTATATTATATGCGCGTCCGCAAACTCTGTCTCTATATATATTTATATATGTAAATATGTTTAATTATACATTTTATTATTATAAATATATAAAAATTGTACAAAACTGTACTGAGTTCATAATACCTATGACCTACAGAGTTTGAAAACGAAATGATCAAAATAGTACATCTCATCTCGTATTATACTCTACGGTACTTTACATAAAAGATGCATAGAACTCTCTCTCTATATATAAATATATATACATATTAATAAGACGTATTGTGTGCTAATAAAAATCGATTGGTCCGAATATCACTGCTGATGTTTTGTGTGATTCTGAAGGTACCTAATGAATTTACGTGATCTATCATTCATGGTGGATTTAAAAGTAAAATAATATAGGCATACTGCAGTGTGCGGTATAGTCACACTGACTACTATCTGTCTTATTATTATTATTATTATTATGGCAGTTATCCATAACGTTATAGTGCTTATGTTTTTCTTATTTAGTTGTGTTATGTTACAAGTATTACTTTTGTTTTAAATAAATGTTAAATTCAAATATTAATTATCGTTTTCTATTTAATAATTATGGGCAAAAGGAATAAGGTCATCACCTACAATAACATTAAAGCAATTGTTCAACTATTAAAATTTTAACAATAAAAACAAAAATAGATAATAAAAGGAAAAACATCATATCAAAACATAGTCGTTTAATGTGAATAAATATCACTTTTACAGCGGTCGATGAAATAATAAATATTTTTGTTAAAAAATTATATCAACCCTTTCAGCCCCATTAATTAAAATTCATTAAAATTAAATTTGTTTAATATTACTACAAAGTACTCGTATAAGATATAAAAAATTTTAATTTCGATTTTCATGAAAAACTTAGTTTTTCCAGACCTGGTGCCATATGGCATCATTGGTACTTTAAGGATATATATTTTACACTTTCAAATTTAACCAAATTATTTATTTAAAATAAAACATAACGTAATTATTAAATTAGTATACAAAAACATAACAATAAATATCAAAACAATTGACAAGCTTTTGTATCACAATGATTATTATAGGAACATAAGAACTACACTACGATTCCAGGATATTCAGTATTGATTGACAATATAATATTACAACATAGAATATCAATTCCTAAGTGCAATTTTTTTTTCCTCTTTGAGGAGTCTTGATTTCAATCCGAAATAATATAGACAAGGACTTACGGAATATATTTCGGGTACCTAGCTTACGTATTTTGAAGTAAAATTCATGGAAGGGTGTATACTTTGCACCAGGGTTAAAAATGTTTTCAACAACGAACACGCCACTGAAAATTCACGGTCGGTCGATTCTGGGCGCGGGGAAAAAAAACGTCTCATTCCGTTCGACCCGTAAGATTATACGGTTGCCCCGACAAATCCATTAGCCATAATCAACATTTATATATATATATATATATAAACACACACACACACACACACACACACACACACACACACAACGTATTCAGCGTGTCCATGTCTCGCGAAAAAAAAAAAATCCCACACCGAATTCCTTTGGGTGTTTGTCACGAACCGTTTGGGTCGCAACTATATATACACAGTGAACACGGTTTATTCGACGGACGTGACGCGAAATTATTTGACCGATTGCGAGTTTGCCCGAGCGTTGCCGTCGTCTTCTTACCCTCTGGCTATAAGTAGAAAACCGATCGAGATTTCATTATTATTATTATTATCATTTTTTTTTTTCTTACCATTACTGGTTCGATCGATCACAAACGCGCGGGATGTTACCTATATGTTGCTATAATAGTCGTACAACCATACAACACTAGTATAACACAAACCCGCGAACCTCGAGCGGAATAGCAGTGTTCGTACGGTGCTTACAACTACGTTAATAATATTCCATTATCACGCTCGCGCTGTTTTTACGCTTGTTAATACACAATACCCATCATAACCGTATCGAAACTACAACGATTCTTAATAACCGATGATGATATCACACCGTGCGCGATCGGTTTCTAATACAAAATAACATTGACAACATTTTTAGTGTCATTTTAATGGTTTTTGAATTAAACCGTTGTAAAATTTACAATTAATGTGTTGTAATATACATGTGTGTGTGTGTGTACTAGAATCCTATAATAAAGCAAAAGTCATCTCAAATATGTTGTTATTCAGAGAGATGTGTGCAAATGAAAATAAACTACAGACAATCCTTTAATCTGCTATATAAGAATGAGACATACCGAGAGTTTCAAGATAAAAACCGAACACACGATTTAAGTAGTTTGTTATATCTCACGTTTTATGGCTTACTATGAATTCGTGTTATAGCTTTTGTTTTATGTCTCAATTCAACTACTATATTGTTATTTATATTAGATAATAACTTATATTGCTATAAGTGGCAAATAATAATCACTGTATAGTTACGTAAATTCCTAGAGTACAGGGTTACGTCTCAACAGTAAAATGGATATTTTAGTCTGCAGCAATTTTTCATCAAGACCTTTGACCTTTTGTATTATCATATTTTAATAATATTATTAATGTGATATGCTCACTAAAAGTAATTTAATTTATTTGCATTTTGTATTTGTAAAAAAATAATTATATATTATGGTTATAATATTATGATATTAGGATATGTCAATTTTTTCAAAAAAATTTATTAAAATCATTTCAAGGCAACACGAAAAAAACTCTTAGCGTAAATAGTAAACAATTAAATTTATTGAAAGAGTTATTGTAATATTTGATTAAAAATGAAAATAGTAATTTAATTTGTTTATTAAAAATTAAGTTCTGTTGAAGATATCATGGTAAATTTAAATTGATTTCAAATATTTGTAGCTTCTATAGTGTGTATTGTATATTATTTTTTTTTGAAAATTAAAAAAATTATATTAATAATATTTCAATTGGTAACCTTAAGCTTTTACAGTTAATACATTTCACATTCATCTATAGTCAGTTTTCATGTACGGTATGATTAAGCAAAATAAAACAATTTGTGCAAATACTATGACAAAAATAACTGATACAAAAAAAATACCTATTTTTGCATGACGAAAATTTAAATTATTTTTAATACAATATTGATACAAGATGAATATAAAATAGTATATTATATAGTTTTGAAACGTTATTTTTTTTCCGTTACGACTAATTGTTATTTCATTACAAAAATGATATGCAAATTAAAAGGATTTATTTATATGGTATGTATAATATGGTAATGTCTGATAGGCATGTACCTATAAATATTATGATTTGGTTCAGTTATATTAATATAATATAGTTATTTTATTTCAAATGTACGAGGAATACGTTTGTAAACACGAATGGTTAACTATTAGTTTAGTACTGGAGTACCTTGCCCAGACATTTTTTGTACTTTTATAAACGTGAACTATTATTTAACTTTGGTGAAAATTCATATAATAATAATAATAATAATAATAAGTTGGAAAGTCATAAGTTTTCAAACGTTCATTTCTTTACAACACTTAAAATAGGTAAAAGTTAATGAATGGCATAAATTCATAAATTTATTTTTTGAAATTCTTTAAATAAATATATTGTACAATATTTTTTGTCGTTGTATTTAAAGTTTGTGTATACAACAGTGTTAAAATCTGATTAATTTGTATTACCATTAGTTATTTAGTAATTTACTAAAACACATTTTCAAAATTGTGACACTATTGTACTAATTACAATGTTTGTTATTATTAATATTAATTAAAAACCAAAAGCCAATAGGTACGTACTCCGCGGTAATTACGTGATTGAAATTGTTGCGGGAAAAAGTTTCTCAGCTCTAAACTAGAAATAAGAATGTGGAGTCAAGTCCTATATATTGTCGATCGTGAAACATTTCGAGGGCTGCGCGCCGTTATATAGATTGATTACGTCTATTAAACCCGTTTAACGCGCGGTGAATCAAAACGGACATCTATAGACCATTTTTCTTGTTCCTCCGGCTCCGCGCGCTCGTAAGCCGAAAATACATCATATTTCGTAGTTTTGCACGTCGTTCGCTCGGCCGGACGAATAACTCTTCGAGACAACGATCTTATCGTAAACGCTTAATATCGTTATGATAAACGTCGTAGCAGATAATCATCGATCGGTGTTCAATCTATATAAATGAGTATAATTTTTAAAAATCGTCCGCGTAATAATAACGATAATATAGTGACGATCGAATAATAACTGTTTCACGACCGTTTCGCGTTTTACGCGGCGGTATAAACAAAAAACCGCGATATCGTCTATATACGCCCCCTCGGGGTGACGACCGTTGACTTATTGCTAGTGACATATGATTAAAACATGAAAAGCGAGTGCTACACACACACACACACACACACATATAATATATGCTCAAAACGTATACGACCAACTGCGGGATTCGCAACGCAAACGCGCGGAACGAACGGGAGAGCGTCGCGTTCGCGGTGGGCGCAAATCGACCGCCGCCGCCACGCGTCCCGAAAGTTTTGCAGACCCCCCCCTCCACCCGTCGGCATCAGGTAATCGCGCGGTATACACGCGGTATAGTCGGACAGGTATAATAATAATAACGATATGGCACCGCTCTGCGGATAGCACACGCGCTCGCCGAAACGAATCGAAAAACACGCGCATTACACGGACAGGTAGGTATAATATGTATAAATATGTGTGTGTGTGTGTGTGTGTGTGTATTTTATCCGCATGTCCGTGTGTGATATATGCGCGTACGTCAGACGGGTATGTGTAGGCATTAAGTTATTACCTATACAGTAAGTAGGTACGTACGATTTTCGGGTTTCCGCGTCGGGCAGCACACACGGGGGGGGGGATATATCGTGTAAAAACGCACGGCGCCCGTCTCCGCCGCGGACCGCGTCTGACCACACATACGTGTATATTATGTGTGCGTGTGTGTGTGCGCGCGTATAATAATATATCGCCACCCTGCCGGCGGCGCTGCAACAACCCTTGCGGGATTTGCACCGCCACCGGATAACGCGGGATATATAATACAATGTATCGACCGGGTAACCGAGCTTTAACACGTACCGCGTGCTTTATGGCGGAGGCCAGAAACGCTATATAACGTACGCTTGTGTGTGTGTGTGTGTGTGTGTGTGTGTGTGTGTGTGTGTGTGTGTGTGTGCGAGTGCAAGTACGACGGCGAAGTATGGCGGCGAGATCCGAGCGAAAGGGTCGAAATGGCCACCTGTGAGAACGGCCGTTATCCACCGCCGCCACCACCATCACCGACCCTCCGACGTCTTCCTCGTCTCGATTCGGTTCCGGTGGTGGTCCGCGGGAGGCAGTGAAGTGTAGGTGGTGGTGGTGGTGGTGGGTAGGGGTACTCTCGTTGTAGCCTGTTAGTCATTTTTGAACCGACGATAACCCCCCCCCCCCTATCCGACTCACACCCTTCCACCCGCCCACGCAGCCACCACAGCGCTAAAGCGTTATAATATTATTATTATTATCGTCGTGTTTGCATACCTCTGGTACCTATGGTACATTTATGTATGTATAATATAACATTATATATATATGTGTGTGTGTGTGAGTGTGTGTGTGCGGATAGAATGTGTGGTAGCGGTGTTGGCGATTTCGGCGTTATATTATTATGCCTTATTGGCCGCGTCTGCCGAAACTCGCGTAGCCGCAACGGTCGTAGGTAAACTGTAATAATACTACGCGAACGCGCCCGTGCGTATATATATATATGATATAAACGACCAAAACGTTATACATTTTTCATGCATATATTATAATATTACGTACGTATAGTGTTTGCGCTGTTCGGAGAGCACGCGGCGGATACGACGAAAATACCTACCGCAATAATACGGTCGTGTTGTTGAAATAATGCGTACAACTACGTTATTGTTATTATTATTATTATTATTATTATGAATTCGCGAGTGCGTGCGCTCGTAATAATTCGGCAGCGAGTTTGAGATTCCATCACAACGACCGTGAAATCGTGTCCGCGTACCGAGGAGACTTGCCATTTCCCAAGGCGGGTCGTCATAACGATAATATTATTACGATAAATACTTTTGCTACGTACGCCGCGGCCGACAATACAGTGATATCGCGTTCCGTTAAATATTGTTATTATACTGTAATTCGGTCGGTTCCCAATAAAACTGTATACTATACCCATTGGAATAAAATATACTCAAACGAGATTCGACGGGGGTCGTGCGATGCAATAGCGGAAAACATTTGTGGGGACCCAAAAACGAGACCTCAGAAATGACATCCTCTCGACGTGTCGTGTGACCGACGTGACGAGTCTATAGATACATGTTATATACATATATATATATATATGCGCGTATTATATTGCACCTTGGGTTTTATTTTGTTTTCCCAAATCGTAAATAATACACATGTATTCATTGTCTGCGGGGCGTTATCCGCCGGCGACGTGACCCAGTAAGGGATCCGAGACCAATTCTCTCCCCTTTCCGTTTCGATCCGTTCGTATCCAAATACTAATATCAAGCCGGATAATAATACGGCAACACGATATCTATTACAACTGTCTGTACACTGCCACATGCACGTATAATATATATATTATATCTAATAGACTCAGTACAGTGAAACATAAATAAAAACGACACGGCTGCATGATTCCACCTACGTTTTGGGGCCTTTTTTTCTGAATTAACTTTCCCATACTAGACGCTTTTATACGAACAGACTGATTTATGTTTAAATTCTGTATGGTTTTTTTTTTTTCCTCGCTACATAATAATATAGTCTAGTAGAACTTTTGCACTATATAAATATGTATATTTTATCGTTTTAATTTATAACGAATGGTATGAACAGTTTAAAGTGTTATAATATTATATTTTTAGTACACGCTGGTATTTATAGCGATTTATACAATTTAAAATAATTTATCATATTCAAAATGAATTATTATATGACTTGCGTAACTCGTGACTTGTATAATATAACATGATATTGTGATATGTAATAGAAATGTTTATACGGTAATGGACTCCGTGCAATAACTGTATTAAAAAATGTATTTCATAAAAAAAAAATACATTTAGATAGAAAAACGTTTAATAATAATATGTAAATTCGCATAATTCTTTAAAAGAGGAAAACTAAGTTAATAGTATTCAAAGGAGTATACAAATTAATCGTAAAAACTACGTTTATTTGCTTTGCTTAATACACGAGTGTTTTATACATAATATTAAATAAACTTCTAAAACTTTTGGCTGTTTAAATCGTATACAAAATTTTTCATAAACTCTTTAGTTGTTTCTTGCATTTGTATTGTTTGTAATGTTACAAAATTATAATTAAAGATGACGAATATTTGAAACCCGATACAAAAATAAACACAATTTTAAAACTTATTTTAAGAAGCTTATGTAAATAAGAAACTCCAAGTTTTTCATTTTAATAATCTTATTACGACTGGATTAAACAAATTTTAGGTTCAATATCTGCTCAAGCTTTTTAGTAAAATTGTACTTAATTTATCAGAACTAAACATCTAAATCAAATTTAGTATGATCAATGATCTACGAGAACACAATATTATGTTGTATTATACTTTATTAAAACTGTAGTGTTATTAGTTTTCATAAGTACAACAAAATAAGTAATTAAAAATCGTTGCTTTAATTTCTAATAACTAATTTTCTGAAAACTTGAGATTTAAATGTTTGTATAAAAAACACTACTAAAAAAATGTTTTCATGTTTTTGAAGACTTGTCAATATTCTAACTTAGATAATTATTCAATTATAAATTATTTACATAAATGTATTTTATATATTTTTAATTTATTTTAATTGCAGCGAATAAGACAAACATATTTGTGACATTTTATTATATTCCAAGAAATTGCTCTAAAATTTGATAATTGATGATTCAGTTTTATTGTTTTTATAAAGATTATTTCATGCACAACCAATCATAATTTTTAAATCCATCATTACATCTGAATAATTTTAATCTTTTTAATATATTTGAAAATTTTGTTTTGTTTTTTTCCGAAATAACTTTTTTTGAAGAAATTACACTTGTATTATATTAAAACAATATTATTTAGATTATTCTCTAAAAGCGTAAAATTAGTAAGATAACAACAGAAACAAGTACTAATTAAACTCAAACTTATATAAAGCCGCATAAGCCTAGTTATCTTGATCGATCTTAACCAATTCCTCAGATACCAAACTATAAAGCAAATTTAATAATAACAATTGACTCTATATTATACTTAATCTACCCCATGTATTAATTAATTTAATGCATCTTGATTTTCTAAAGAAAATATAAGATAATAGTTTCAGCTACTAAATTTGTAGATGATCAATAAAAATAAAAATAAAATAAATCAAATGAAAACCGTCAAAAATAATCGCTAGAAAAAAATTTTGAATTCTAACATACATTTTTATTTACAAATGTACTTAAAAATACAGTTCTTTTTTTGTTCATATTAATAATTGATTGGAAATTTACAAACTTCAAAATAATATTTTCTATTTTAAAAAAAAAAAATGTATATAATATAATGTTTGATTTATACCATATAGAAGCAAATTAGAGTCATGAGCAGTGTATATAGACGAAATAGCTTTAGGATTTTCCGAAATACACTATTTTCTTTTATACTATCATATTTTCTCTATAAGGTATATAATACTTTCGACTTTGATACTTATTTATGTATTATATTGTATTGATTATATAACTTCTTTCTTTATTTTAGGACTGTTATTTTATTTCTCTGTGAAACATAAATTTTTAAATTCTATAAAATACTCGTAATATAGTTGTCGAAACTATATTTTTTCCCCAAACTCAAAATCTAGGCCCTGCCTATTCCTTTCATGACTCTGATAAAAATACACAAAAATTCGAACTACAGTAAATTAGCAACCTATCATTATGTTTGAGAATAGTATTTATGTCTCGTACATTCAAATTAACGTATTTAAAGTTGTGAAGTGTACTGCAGAGTCCAAATTTCTAACTAATTCTGGTATAGTTGTGTTTTATGTTTTATCCAAGCTTTATAACTGTAGTTTTTTGTAACCTTGGTATATTTTATGTGTGATTAGGGAATTATTTTTTTTTAAATACCTATAAACATAGATAATATATGTTGAAACTTCGTTGTATTATTCAACTACTTGTTTATTATGCAGTTATGTTTAAATTATCTTAATATTCTAAACATACATAATTTAAATGTGAGATTAAATTATTTTCAACACATGTAATTTTGGTTGAAATTTAATAATAAATAGCTTTACTCGAAATAAGTCTCAAAATTACGGAAATGTGTTCAGTGTTATAAAGTATGCATACAAATTCGATAAAACTTGTGAAGTGTATGTTATAATCAAATATGTTACGAGTAACACAATTACTTAAGTATAGTAATACTACACTGATTATTAAAATAAGAATAACCGTACTTCTTGTAAATATTAGTTGTAAAAAGTAAACATTTCATTAAGACATACAGTAGTTTCACTTCCTTCAATTAAATCTAAATGAATTATAGAAATGTTGTAAATTTAAAAAATCGATCGAAATGTAATGGTTCTTGTGAATAATTCAAAATTACAATATAAAACCAATTTCAGTCAATGACTCAATTACAAGGTAAACTTAACACTTACACAGCCTAATATACATCAAAGTGAATTTCTTCGATTTTTTTTCCTGATTGTTTTTAAAATAACTATCTTAATTCTTACTTTTTATCCTCTAAAGTATCAACAATTTTCTTTCTTAAACCGTCATCGAAGTTGAAGATTGAAGAATTGTATACTTTAAAAAGTATCTATAGAAAAACAGGAAAATATCAATAATAAAAACACGCATCATTTTTAAAACCAATCACTCCACTTAGAACTTAAAAAAAAAATTATATTAAATAAACATTAATCCAATATTATATAATATTAAAAGTTTTTTTCATTGTTATCGGTATCTAAAGGATTATAATTTTTATTCGACCTTAGTTAATTTATTATTACTTTTTTATATGTATATATAAAGATAAAGTTGTTTAAAGTAAAGTATTTTTTGAAATTATAATTATAAGTGATAACAAAAAAATATTTATATATAAAAACAAAGCCATTATATTGCTCGATGAAAGTGTGCGTGGATTCATTTCCTAGATTGAGTATATAGTTTATTTTCTCTCGTTGAATGGAATGACTCTGATTAGAAACAACAGGCCATGAATAGTGGTGGTAAAAAAATTGTAAGCCGGAGAGAGTACGAAATATATATCAGTGCACGAAAAAAAAAAAAAAAAAACAATGTACGTCGGAGAAATATTTTTTTTTTTTGTCTTTAATTCAACCACAAGAACGACGTTCATTGTTTCGCACCAATGTAAAAAGCCGGCCGAAAGCTGCTTGCTACTAAAACGTATCATACTAATGTGACATCGTCTAAACTGGAAACAATAGATGTGCGCATTACGTTATTGAACATTATAATATTATCGGTCGCAGGTATTATTCTCGTCCGCGCGTACTGTTTGTACATTAATAAACCGCGCATTATAATAACATTTAATAATAATAATAATATGTACACTGCACCTATATACATACACGATTATGACTGATGTGAAACTGTCGTAATAAGATAAAACTAACTTATCCGTCACTCGCGGGGCCCCCTCCTATTCGGACGCGATGATAATAATATTAATATTAAATAATAATAATAATAATAATCATTATCGCAACAATACAAGTAATATTATTTTAAGGTAGAATAACAACGATAATGGCTGGTTCAATACCACTCGCGTTGTAATCAGACAGCTATAACTTTTTGCAGACAGTTCGCGTAATAGATTTATTTCACCGTGGAAATCTGTGGACGCTGTGAGAGTCAGTTGTATCGCATAGACGTAAAGTCTATAAATGGTGCTTAAACGCCGAGCATAATTTATTTTTATCACATGGCCTCGTTTAAAGTTTGAACGCTTTAAATCTAAAAGTTCAATATTCGATTTGATATTATATTTTATACTTTTATAAACTTCGTTTTTAAAGTATTTAGGTTATGAAATTAAAATACATATATATGAGCTGTGATTTTGTCGATGGATCAACAAACAAACATAATATAAATATGAAAATAATAAGGTCAATACGGAATATTTAATATGTACGTAATTTACATTTTCAAAATAACTCAAACATTATTTTCAAAAATAACTTATGCTTACTGATCAGAACTGCTATTAAACGTAGATGTTATATTTTGTTATTAACATTCAACAATGTAAGCTCAGGATACATAAGAACATAAAATATTCGAAAAAATAAAAATAAAAATAAAAATATTATTATTATAATGATAGATTAACGCCTGCCTCTTGTTATTATGCAAAAATCTAGTTAGCTAAAATTTAAAGTAGGTACTTTTTTCATAGCACTGAATTTACGATTACGATCAGATGATCGAGTAGAAGTGATTTTTAGAAAATTAAAAGTAATTTTGTAGAATAATATCATAGAAATTACCTAATAAATTGTCTATGTTAGGGTTTTGTTATTTTCATTTACAAGTATTTAATATAATTCTTATTTTTTTTTCGTTACTGAATTAGCCATACATACTATTTCATAATATGTGTTTTGAATTTTTGATAACATTCTGAAATCGATTTATGATAGAAACATTGTTACAAATAAAATTCGTTTTCTACAAATTTTTCTATTCTAAAACGAACACTAAAATCCATGCGATTAGATATGTGCGGAGCAGGTCAATAAGCAAACCGGCATATACCCCGCCAGGGGGTCGTATATCATCATATCCGTTCGACCGTAAATATACGTGAACCATTCGAACTCACGTGACAGACGCTTTGACGCCAAGCTTCTCTGATTTCCGACGCAAACGGTAAACACAACACGACCTTCGTCTGAGGCGCAGTGGGATTTAATAATTAATCCCGAGACAACGTCAGATTAAGACCATAATATCATATAGACGCACACTTATAATGTATTTTTCGATCGTGTATGTGTTTTGAAATCAGATAGCCTAACCCTGATGGGTTTAATTTTAATTTCACTCTTTGTTCGATGTTTGCTTTGCCAGTGACCACCCACCTAAATACCTAATGCTGTGTCGAGGCGAACTTTCCCCGAGGCATCATTTTGGTAAAGGGCCCCTCCCTGCTTTTGTTCCCGGCAAGACGTGCATTCACTCTTTTTTTTCTTATAAAACGTTTTTTCATTAAAAATAAAATAAAAGCGCCTATATGCAATTTGAATCTGACAGCGAGCAAACATTTTTATTTTTTTTATTTCCAAGTATATTTTTGAGCAAAGCAGGAAAATTGACAACAGTCATATTATTTAATATTAAATAAGTAACAAATAATAATAAAAATATAATATTTTGTAAATGGCATAATGTTTTCGTTTAAACAAAAAAATCACAAAATGTAATATTTTTTTTTTTACAAAAAATGTAGTCTAAACGTTTAATTAGTCTATACATCTATGTGCTCATACTTTAAATCTCATAGCCTACAGAAATTGTATACTACAGCTGATATACGGGGCTATATCGAGTAAATTGCGTCCTCCTGGTAATAATTAGTTTAAAATAGTCTGCAAAACCGATTTGACATCGACAATTAAAAAACCACGCCTGCTCTATTCTCCGCGATATATCTTCGACATTTTATCGTTGGAAAATACGATTATTTGGTCCATTTCGGTTTCCAAATAAAAGCCATTGTGACGCGTCGTGACCACATGAACCTCTATAGAGACCGCTATATAACCGCGGTATAACCGTAATCTGCGTGTTAGGGACGACGACACTCGAAAAATATGGTAAATAGGTATTCAACTTTGTGGTACAACGAAAACTTTTCTAATAACAGTCGGCAAGTGGGTATAGGTGAATAGAGATATATGTATAGGCATTACCGGCGTTTGACGACGATCCGGCGCAGACCCGCTCGCCAATAACTTATATTATACCTCACTGCGATAATCATTAGCTGCAGTCGATACCGTTTCTTCCGGGAGTCGGCCGCTGTCACCCGATGTCATATGCCGTTACCGGTGCAGGTGCAGCCGGCACTTCCCGATTGGGGCGCCGGCGGTATCGCAAAACCGCGCGTTGACGCCGTAGGTACAGCGTATACGGTACTTACACAAAGTGTAGTGGCGGAAGTCGGGGTGATAGGACCATGCGCTCGTCAGACGGAAGGCCGTGGGTTTCAGGATAGCCCTGCCATTACGCGGGATGACAACCCTGCAGTAAATATAAACGGAGCAGACCGGTCGCGTCTTCCTGTTCCTCATTATCTACCTACCGCCCGTCTCTCGTCTCGTCCGCGCGACTATAATATCTGCTACGGCGGCACCGCCCCCGCACACAATCCGTTATCCCTTTGCCCTATATACTGTAATGCGACCCGCGACCCGTGCCCGACCGATTTCGACCCCGACTTTCCCGTATCACTCTGCTCATTCCGATTCCCCGACCATTCGGTGTATTTATATGTATATTACACATGTGATATGCACGCGCGCGCGTGTGTGTGTATATTACAATGCATTGGTAAAAACAATATAATATATGAATATAATAGTTATCTGAACTTCCGTTTCCGGTAAAACGAAAGTAATTTTATTAGGTACTGTAAAGATTAATTTGGACCACGAAATACACTATACTTGTCTGCGTGTAGAGTATAGAGATTTACCACATACTGTCGTGTTGTGTTATCCATACTATCCCGTGGCCTGATTATATTTTATTTATAAACAACTAAAACACGTAAATAAAAAATAATATATGTACATTATTATTTTCGACTTTCTATGTGGTACACGAAAGAACGTTCAGTCCAAAACATTTGTATATAATATACACTGCATAGGAATCTATACAAAGTGTAAAATGATTAAAATATGCATAAGAAATAAATCAATCAATAAAAGACTTATGACCAAAACATAACTTTGTTTATATTGATAAATTATTATTTTTAGAAATGTTCATATTATAATGTATAGGATAATAATTTAATATTCCTAAAAAATATGATTATTTTGATTAATTCGTAGTGATAATTAATCCGCACTAAAGTACCTAATACAAATAAATTACTTAATGGCTTAATCGTAACAAACTAAAACCACGAAAATTTATAGTTTACAATATTATTATTATTATTATTGAGCCATATGAACTGCAAACTAAGAACAGCCTATATTTTTATATACAAAATAAAACTGTCTATAATTAAAAACTAAAAATAAGGACTAATTAATATTATAATATGAGCGTAATAATCTTAATACATAGCTAAAAGAAAAACCAGTTTTATGTTATTCATTTATTATACTTCAATGTATTCGATTTAGCATATTTAACAAATTTTTATAAATATTATACGTTGACAATAATATATATTAGCTTAACAGTATATTATACAATTATTAATTGTATGATAAAGATATAAAATGTTATGATAAGAAAAAGTGCAAATATGATTAAAAATAAAATAAAATACTAAAAAAATATCATCCGTGGTCATAAAATAAATAAACTGCAATATATGAATATAATAAATGTTTTGATTAGTTTTAAGTGGTTCCTTATCTCGGAAGTAATTATTATACTATATGGAAACGATAACAACAGTGTTAAATAGTTTACTAAAATTCCAAACCTTGAATGAACTTGTATGATTATAGGAACTACAAACGTAGTTACATAGAAATATCATATTTTAATATAGAGATTTAAATTTTAACCAACCATTATTTAAAGGAAAATATATTCATTACCTTATTTATATACAATTTTGTATTTAATCAGTATTTTTTCCACGTTTAATATCGTTTTAATATTGCTTTATAAGTTATAGCTTTACATAATTATGTTTTTTGTAAATAATAACACATATTATTTTTACACATAATTTACGAGAAAATTATTTGATCTCCAAACAGTATCATTATAACGTTTAATTTAAAAAGCAATATATTTTTTTTTTAACAATAAGACACAATATTTAAAACGAATAGATTTATAACATAATTTTTTTTCGAGAATTTGTATCAATTTAAATTTAATTTTAAATCAAAACAATTTAAACAGAAACAAAGTAATAACACTGTATTCATATTAAATTAAATATTAATATGATTACAATTGATTGGCGTCTTCGCATTATAAACGAATTGTATATGAAATTTATTATATTCATAAATTATAATTATACATAATAATGTGATCGTTTACTTATGTACATAGGATATTAACAGTGTTATTAAGTTATAATAATGGTTCATTGAGCACGTTTGTGCATTTACCTGGTGTTTTGATTCGGATGATTAGTATCGAATTAATATTGCACAACATAGAAATAATATATGTTTTTTCACTTATATTTATTTTTAAGTCATTCAAATGTTTGGAATTTATAACAGGACCTAACTTTTTATGTATATTAATTTATTTCAATAATTTTAATTTTAATGTTAGTATTACTTTATAATAATATTAGTACTGTATACTTTGGTCCCTTAAATAGGTAAAAAAAAAAAAATGGTATCATGGGCTAGACTAGCGCATTCAGCTGAGCGCGATATTCTTAATTTCAAAGTTGCGGGTTCGAGCCTCACATTGGTGGCCGTCACTTTGTCTTATCGCTTATAATAGGTGGCACTCACCGAAACCTACTATTGTCTTACCTTTGTACCATCCAAGTTAATGACTATCTCTATTTCTTAACCGCTACAACCAATGTGAAGTACAATGGGTATACCTTTGTCGATTTAACGTCCGTATCTTTACGACTTCGCTGTACAAAATATATGATATTAATTACTCGTTGCTGTTCAGTCATAAGACTTTATTGATATTATGGTGTTTTTTATACTCCAAAGACGATCGACTGTAAAGGTACAGACGAGACATCAGATAGATCGGCACGACGGCTGCGGCACTTATCAGTAAGTGTAACCCGAATAGTCACAGTGTGCGTTTCGAACGCACCGTGTCGGATTGTTTATTACACATTCTATTTTATTGCGGTATACTATATCGATTAATAACATTATTGTTATAAAAAGAAATCTTTAAGGGAATAGTTTCTATTAAATTACGTAATAGCGTAATATAAGTTTTACAATATCTTAAGACAATTATTATTGATTTAAAAGAACCCTTATTAGTTTTTATTATTTGCACTATCACCGTGCCTATTTGACTCATACTGTAGTAGGACATTAAGTAATTTGAAAGACAATTTTAACACACATTTTTGTTGGAAACATTTTTATAAATACTTAAAAACAAACATAAAATAATGCATAAGTCCATGTTTTAGTCGTCGCCTATCCATGTAACCGTTACACACTCCTGCCGAACTCTAACATAACAGCAGCCAACAGGACTTTCCGTGTTTCGCGTGACAGCGATATTTTATTACAATGAACAAATTATGCGTTCTCAACAAATTCTTTTTTTTTTGGGCTGTTCCATATTAATAACTTACTATATTAAAATTTCATTTTTATTATATTTCCTATGTTGTATAAAATATTAGTAGATTACCATTTTGTAAAATTCGATAAATTTAATAGTTGAATATCATTTTTATATTTTTTTTTTTATTATTATTATTATAACTATAAGTGAATGAAAAAATGTATCTATCGACAAAAAAAAAATACAAAAATTTTGTGATCATAATTTATTAATAACTATATCAATAAATAAATATAATAATTGGGGAAATGTTAAATTTTTTTTTTAAAAAAATGACTTAAACTACAAAATTTAAATGGCTCTAATCCACAACCTCGTCACTTTTATTATAATGATGTATATTTATTTATTTATTTAGTGACACCCTCGAGGGGTAATTAGGTATAGAAATAAATAAACATAGAACAATAAAAATTACAGCATGCATACAATTAACAACATATATAGAGTAGGTATAATAAGATTTTTATACAATGTGATAAAGATAGATCATGGTTTAGTAATAGATTAAAGGAATAATGATACATGCCAAAATCAAATATTAAATAATGAAAGAAAAAAAATTAAAGTTAGTGATTAGTACGTGTATATCTTCAATTTGTTAACATAATAGTTATAGAAAAAAAATCAAAATTTGAGTTGTTGTTACAACTGCAGTTACAAGAGATCAGTATACGGTTAAGTGGACTGTGTTTAACAAAATTATTCTTACCTAAATAAATTAACTGAGATTGACAAGTACATTATAAATTGGAATTTTAAGACATATGTAAATGTTAAATGTATTATAACATAATATTATTACATATTATTATCTTTTATAAATTCGATTGATGTTAATAAACGATTTTCAAATGACCCTAACAAATTATAAAGTAATTCGGCGTTAATATTTAACTGTTTCATATAATAATCTTTATCTTCGCCTTTTTGGTAATCGATTTTGAAAACATTGTTTTTTTTCCAATCGCTTACATCGTTTTTTCCAACTAGATTCAATACTTCAGCGATCGCTTTTTCCGTTGTATCTAAAAACGTTGATGTAATTATTTTTGATTTTGAGTCTGGAGTGTTCCCGTTATCCATATTTTCAGGTGGGTCCAACATTTCCAACAATTGTTGTATTGATTGTAACTCTGTTTTTTTTTCATTATTTCCGAAAATGAAATAACGGTTTATAAAGATATTCATAATCTCTGAAAAAAATTTATTCAAACTATTTATTTTTTTCACTTGATTTCCATTCATTGTATGGCTATTCAACTCGGTTAATAATTCGATGTGGGTGTACAATATGCCAAATATAATAGGCATTACATTTTTAATTAATTGTACGTGATTTTGGTCTATCGATGATCTTTTTATTTCGAATTGGTTTTCTCTAACTTCGTTTAAATAACCACTATCTAACGCGCTTATCATTTTTTTCAAATCATTTTCACTCGATTCTTTTATCAGCATCATGCCTTTCATCAACACTGTATTAACCATAATATAACTCAAATTATGAGTATTTTTTTCAAGATCATTTACCACAAGTTTTAAACTATTAACAAGACTTTCAATTCCATTGTTCAAACCTCCACCAATCGAATTCAGCTTATCTTGAAATTTTATTTTTGATTTCAAATTCTTCAAGGTATTTTCAATGACGTTCACGTCATCTCTTTCACTCATGTGTTTTATGTCGAACATGTAATAGAATAAATTTGATAAATTGTCTATTTTTATATCATTTTTTTTACGTTGAAACTCGAATAGTTGTGTCATTGAACCATTCACTGTTTGAACAATATCATCCGGAATCCCGAGACTTTTTGCTACTTTTTCTAGTTCCTCTTTATTATTTAACCAATTTTCTAATAAAGAATTGAAAACACCGGCTGTAGCATTATACAGTTGGAATGAAGGTGTATTAGATTCACCCGGATTATCGTCGGATTTATCTGTTAAATTATTAAGATCAGCTCTATGTTCATCAGAGTTTTTTTTTGCCGATATCATTGTTGTACTCGAACTACTAGTCTTCAAAGGTTGTTGATTTTTACTAGTTAAACCACTAGTAGATGAAACACTTAAGGCGTTTGATTTACCACCACATAAATTTTTATTGGCAGCAACTGGACTCATTGAAGTATACGTTGAACTCGCCATTCCTATAGCTGCAGGGGCTATGCTTAATTTAACATAATATGATAAAAAAATACTCACCAGATAAAAATTAATAACTTCCATTTTTTTTCGAATCAACTTAACTGGAACTACTCAATAAATAGTTTGTAAAAAAATTCACCTACAGTACATTTCATAATGATTTAATATATACTTATTGAACAATAACACTTTTGTTCAACAATGTTTATATGTTTGAACAGTTTTCCTTTAGCATATTGCACTTTAATGCGTACTAATATTCAACAACATATGTTATTAAATTACAGTTGAACACTCTTAATACGATTTTTTAAGTCAGTAAAAACATACACTAATATAATATACTTATTATATAGGCATATTATACTTTTAAGTACATTATACTTAAAATGTTCTTATTATATGATATGATTATATGACATTTTGTTGTACAGCCATACATGTACATTTAATAAATTTTATTTTCTAGACATGATTCAAAACATTTTTGCTCCTTGTGTTTTGGAAATATTTGAAAAAAGATTTTTTTTTCTTCAGCACAATGTTTTTTTCATAAATATTAATACAATTTTTTACTCAATCGAGTTATTAAAAAATATATTACAAGGCTATCTATGAGTTGTTCTTATACAACTAAAAGAATATGAAAAATACATAGCCACAATTTTTTTTTTTTAGCTTAAGGATTTCAAATATTGATTAAATTGAATATTATAATGGCAAATAACTATATTTTCTTTTATAATTGTATTTATTTGTTTTATTTAAAAAATATTTAATATAACGACTTGAAACTGTATACCACGACTATTCATGTTATTATTTTCTCCACACAATTACTTATTCGAAGTATTAAAAAATATCTTCAAGATATTTATACTATAAACATATTTACACCATTTTATGGTACGTCGTATTGACTTATAAGTTCATATAATAATAGATATAGGACATCATATAATATTATAATACATGCTATTTTATTGCAAAATTTAATTCAACATAGTATTTTACTACTAATAGAAAAATACGAGACAAATTAAAATTCATGTTATGAATTAATTCTAAAATGTCCTAAGATATAAAAGCTTCTACGCCATATCAACTCGGAATCGTTTTTCGTATTTACACAATGACTTATCATTGAGTTAAAATTAATTACATCTACTACAGTGTTTCCACAACGACGAGGTACATTCAAAACCTACTTATACAATAGAGTGACTTATCCTGTATTTTAATTTTAATATGACGCTTTTAGTTTAGATTGTATTCAACAAAAATAGATGCACAAATTATTTTATTAATAATTTTGACATTGTTATTTACTTATCTTAATTACTATGCTCCGATGCAGCTAGATTTTAATGACGTACTCGATATGCTACACTGTATAAAACGTTCAATCACGCTCATTTTATACTTGAATAAGTTTTCGACCATAACTTTAGGACTCAGTTGTCTTCTAATTTTATAAGTAATTAATAGTTTCAAATTATTTCGGAATATTTAACATCATTGGTTAAAAATTAAAATATAATTATATTATATAATTTTATATAATTATATATTTTCAAACATTTCTTGATTTTGTATCAAATGGTTTTAAGAAAATATGTAATGATGGACTATAAAAAATATAATATATTTTCATAATATTACAAAAATGTTTAGATTAAATTAATTTCATAATATTTATTATAAATAGACATTGAACACGTTAGAATAATTTTGCAATGTCACATAGAATATTTTTTTTAAAAACTGTTACTTTAGTATAACGTGATTTCAATTTTATTTTATTTTAGATATTTTAAAATTAATTATGCATGGTTGTTAAATAATTATTTATAAACATATCATATACAATAAGTAAAAACATAGTAAAAACATATAATTTTTATTATAAATATATGATTTGTTGTTAATTTCTGTTAGGGCTTGCATATAATATAATATAACAGTAATAACTGCAAAATATTTAATAAAAATGTTTTCTGAATATTTTTGCAGACTGTCAATAACATATCAAAGGGAAAATCTCATACTACTTTTATTTTTTTGATGAACTTGTAATAAAGTTGACTATTAGTTATACTAATTATCAAATCAAAAAAAGTTTAAATTAATTTACAATCATATTCAAATTTTCATTTTACTGTGTTTTTGGACATTAAAATATCATTTTATACTACTATTATATTCTCGGTTGTTTAATATCATCATACTTAAAACATTTTACCAATACATCTAAAACTATAAAGACACAGGATAATTTTCAATTCCCAAAGTAGAATACAATATATCTAATAAACTTTCCTTGTGATTCAAATTTGACTTATAAAATTAGCAAGAGACCTAAAAAGATCTTTATACAGAATCGTTAAAAATAGATTTTTTGGAGCCCACGTGCTAACTTTAAATTAAAATTAACTTTTAATATTTACTTTAAATTTTTTTCAAAAATAAATTATAATTTATTCACACGTAACTCTAAACTCTAATTCATTAGAGTACATATAATATATAAACAAAAACAAATTTTAATAATAAATTATATTATTATAAAAATATATTATTTCACATTACAAAATGTCTATAATATTGCTTTATATAAGAATATTATTTAAACTCTTGATTTTATTGAATAACCAATATATTATACATTATTATATGTATATATCAAGCCTGTATACAATGGAAGGAGCAGGTTTAACCAACCCTCCCCCCCATTCGCCACAAAAAAAAGTAAATCCTGAATCGTGCTTGATGTAAACTACCTACTTATATAATTATATAATTATTTTATAATATCTCAGCTATTATTTCCCGCATATGTTATCCTGTACGTGCTTTTAAATTTGAATAAAGTAATTATTATTTTTTTATACGAAGAAAAACTTGCTTTGGGGCGTTGTATTTTTTAGATAGTATGTATCGTTTAAATGTTGTTATATTATATTTTAATACAAGACATTATGATATCAGCTGTATGTAGCGTATAAGTCTAGTGTAATACACATTTCTGTGAGGTGTATTGACACATTTTATTTTCTCGATGCTCTCGGAAATTTTGTCTCATCTGTTTACGCTATACAGATATTTTTATTGCCTCGTGTTTCATATTCATATTATTTACTAAGTACTTTAGGAATTTGTATGTTTTTTTAGTAAACATAATTATGATTTAATAGAATTTTGATTTCAACCCATTTGATGATTTTGGCTACATATTTTCTACAAATTTCCAGAAATATTATCTATGTAGAATTATTCAATGTAATTTTTGAATTTTTAATGCTTATAATATTATATTTCATTAAATATATATATATTTTAATTCCATCCGTTATTTATTAGCCAATATTTTTGGTGAGGTTTAAGATATTATTTTTTAATTCTTAAATAATAATAAAAAAAAAGAAATACATAGCTTCGGCTGCATAAATAGCAATTATCTGGTAGACGTTTAATCTAAAAATTTATAATTTTCTTATTATTTTTCTTTTAAAATAATAGTTACAGATATTTCAACGACGGAACTAAATATTTAAGTTAATATTTAATTGTCCATCAGCTATTTCACCTGTGTTAATATAATTCAAACTCTATTGAAACATGTAGTAACTCGTTTGATAGTTGGTAACTGATTTTTAATGTACGTCGATTAAGTAGCTTAATTACACAAGAACAATTATTTTATTTTTATTTTGAATGCGAGTTCACAAGATACGCCCATTATTCAGGAACTGGAATAAAATACCCTTATTACTATTCATTCTGCTGGTATTAAAATATTAATTGTTTTTAACTAAGCATTGTTAGAAGCATCATATTATAAATAAATGTATAATGACTCCGTATTCTTGTTTATATCTAATGATTCCTTTGTATATTTTTATGAGCATAAATTGCATATGGTTTCATGTAATGTATGAGATAAAGTTAAAATACTTTGCTTACGTTAAGTTTCGTGTTTGTTTCACTTTTAAAAGTTTGTACGTAGAAATTTAATTTAATGTCTGGTTGGTTAAAATTACATTTATAGTATTTGTTCTGATTTTATTTTGTACAATTCCATTTCTAAAGTTTAATTTTGAAGTGTAATTGCTATTTTTTAGAGAATGTAGTTGTAATCTGAAATTTATCTATTAAGATTGATTTTTAATATTTTTACTTATTTTATCTATTTTTAATTATTGTTTTATTTGTAATTTTGTCTAATATGTCTATAATTATCGAATAAAGAATTTAATATACTCATATTTAGACTAAATATTGAGGGCCTCTGACTGTAATTATTATTTATATCTCCGCTTATAATCCTCGGAAAGTATATTTTAATTTTTGTTATATTTCTTTTGCCATAAAAAAATATGTTTAAAAGTTAAAACGAAACCCATTTTTACGGTTACGTCTTCATAAAAATAATAATATAATAAGGATATTTTTCTCAAAATACTTAAAAAATAACAAGTTAAGTTTAAAATGTTTAGAATATAGAATGTGTGTTATCATATTCAATATGACATATTGTATTACAATAATTGTTAACCGTAAGAAGACATTTATCTTTATATGTAATTTAATAATAAATTACTATAATTGTTTAAAACAAAAATTTTGGATCAAATTAACCACATAAAATTTTAGTGTTTAATAATAATTTAATAAGTTAATATAATATAATGAATTGATAATATCTCAACGTATAAATTTCATGATGTTTTTTAATATTTTAAATATTATCTCATTTTGGTTTTAACTATATTCGTCTATGTTTTATTAAATAACTGTATTCGAGCGGCAATTAATTTATTTTTTCTAGGAATTGAGTAAAAAATATTAAAGTATGTCTTAGTTTAACATTGGGGCGTAGTGATTCAATAGAAGTTATAGCAAACCATGATGAGGAAAGACGTCGATTTTGATCCTACCCGTAGTGAAACTCTTAGCCATATGAATATAATATATGATCCTTCTCACCAAACTTTACCCCATGCAATATTGTCTTCACTTGGTACCACTACAGTGATAATGTATACATTCTCATAGAGAGTTTGTATAAGGGGAGTTGTTGTCCAACCCTTAAAAATATGAAATGCATTGACAAAGTCCCTAGGGCTATCTCGATGAACAAAACAAATTATGTATTTTTGCTTTTTTAATTAAATATTCGAATCTCACACTGTGCTTTAACTCTATAAAGTTACTTGTGACGTTCTGCTTTTTAAATATGATTATTAAGGCTTTTTTTATTTTTAATTACATGTTTTATGTGATATATTTTACTGTAGAAAATTATTTAACTCAATTCACCAGTAGTTACCACTTTTGTAAGTAATGGTTTTTTTTATTTTTAGGAATATGATTAAAATATAATATATGAAACTTTTCTAGACGTATTTATACAATTACATTAAATTCTTGATAATAAATATATAAGCTTGAAGAATCTGTTTTTATTTCTAAGATTTTATTTATGAATATTTGTATTGTTTTGGGTAATTAGTTATTTTATGTAAAAAAAAAAGTAGTAATTTGTATTCTTTGATCGTTCTGTTGTCATGAACATGTTATAAAAGATTTATATGTTAATAAATGATAACTTGAATTTGTTAAGAACAGCAAGAATTAATGATTGTTCATAATAAATTAAGTAATTTGTTAAAAAGATTACCAAGTTCTATTATTTATGCCTATAAATTAAGACTGATTTTAACAATATCATATTTTGAACGAAATAGTAATTTAATCACACATTAATTGTTGATATAAATGTAGCTTACTAATAAAGATTTATTTTAAATGTCAATCGAATCGGTAATAAACATAATGATAATATGCATAATCAATCAATCACAGATAATAATATTCTATTAATATAATCAATTATTTAATTAAAAATTCAAATAATTTTAGTACAATCTATAAAGCACTAGTTTTTAGTTTACTATTCATTTAAGTTTACATAAATCTAAAAGTACCATTATATAATTACGTCAACTTTGAACAGTAAATTCTAAATCAGATCATATTTTTTTTAACAAAAATGAACAATATTAAAAAACGTTTACCATTAATTCACAAAACGTATTTAGCATTTAAAAGTAAAAGCAAGAGAATTCCAACTATTATTTTTGTCTTTGTACGAAAAATAATTGTGTTAGGATTCATTGTTATCAGATTAGGAAATCCAACAGTTTTAATTTTATTCGGTATTATAAGAATTGTCATGGTTTGTTTTTAATGTATTTAATTTATTATAATATGACAAAAAATTAACTTTTATTTTATTTAATTACTTCAAACGAAATTATAAATTCTAACAGAGACAAATTTGATAATAATTTGATAATATATTTGTATCAAAAAATTACGCAAAATATTGAAGAAATCGCGTTGAAAACAGTTTCGTTACGATCGTTTTTCTAACGCGTAAATACTTTATCAAATAGCACGCGTACATAAATATATGTACAGAGTGCACAAACGTGCAAAGTTAAAGCTAGACAATACTTGCCTTGTATACGAACATAATATAATACTAATATACCAAAATATAATTCATTCTGTATCTATTCACGGTTGTTGAATACGCTGTGTACTATGTATATACGTTACGTGACATTATCGTTTCATGGCTCAGAGAGAACGTGAGATTTGAAATCATCGAAATTACTAAGTTAAATGAATATTGTGGCGTACACACAATATTAAATGTAAAGCGATAAAGTTTTTGTGTGCATTGGTTGTGCTTATTCAAGTAGTTCTCAAAGTTTTGTACCTTGTTTTCAGTTTTCTGAATGAATAAATTATTCACATCTCTCAAAAATATCTGTTTTCATAAATAACCTGTCTGAGATTTCACGTCGGCAGCAAACAATTGGAGATGGTCCTTTGTTTCTCATTCTCCTCTCTGCATCTCTTATTGAAGTTAAGTTTTCGCTTTTGATTTTAATTAATAACATCAAAACGTTTATTATATATTTTACCACGTTTGATTCGTGAAATCGAGAGGAATACCACCTGCACGTAGATAGCTCTGCGATCGATGAAAGCCAAAAAAGGAAAAACGATCATGATTTTTTCTGAACACAAGAGGTACGCGATAGTATTATTGTCATCGGACGTGGAACTATTAATCTTGGTCTAGTCACCACTACTACGCCACCATTTGATAGTAAGTAGGTATTTTATTTGTTGGCCCAGTAATCCGCACGAGCCGGAGAAAAAATATCGTATTCAGAGTGTACCACTACGTGGCAGATAAATCTCCGACCATCTGCGAGGTGGTTATTGTTTTATTTTTAAAACTAGAAATAATATATATTTATATAATATATTAGAATAAAACAACGGCATAAAAAAAAACTAAGTTCACTATCTAGTATCTATACTACCATGTAACCATAAACGTGTTAGTAGATAAGAGGTTGACAGACCCCTATTTAAAGGCCTGCCGAATTTGACATTCGACTTTTTGAACGTGTTAAAGCAATATTTTACAAAACACCAGATCAAGACATGAATCTGGATAGTGTTTAAATTTAAAAAATAATAAAATAAAACTACACAAAAATTCGGTAATACATAATATTATAATAATGAATTCAAAATATTATGTTCTTCTACACGGCGATGTACCTATATTGTCTATACATTACGCCGTCCTTAGAGAATATGTTAAATTCAAGTTATACACAAGATCGAGACAAGAATTCCAGACAAAGTACATATTATAATAATTAAAGCAATATGCACAAATATATATTTAATTTTTTATAATGAAATATTTTAATAAACCTATGTATGAAAGAAAAAAAAATCAACAAATAACTTCCAAATTCGTACGTATAGTCATTTTAATCTATAAATTCAATTTTTCCCAATTATAACTATTACAGTAGTTTTTGTTTCAATAACTGTTCATGTTTTAAATTTAAAACATTTCATAAATATAATTTGGTAACACTATAATAACATTTGTTTTTTTTCTAAGTCGAGTATGACATGCGCTTTCATATAAACGTTTTATGGTCTGGCCTATACACCATAATGGCAAGATTCTAAGAGTCTTTCACCAGACTTAATCGGTGTCTTACCATAATCGTATGTTTTTAATATTTACCAAATTTTTTATCATCTTCATCGAAATATACGTATATAGTGTGGTTTTACAAGTGTCATTAAATAATACTCGTGAGTGTTAAATATACTATTATTTATTTTTTCTATGAATACAGTAATAGATTTCTTATAATATACTTCACAAGAAGATATGTCCGGCACCCCCGATGAGACTTTATTAGAGTTATTTTTTACAAGCAGCTTATATTTGCCCTTACTAAACCAATGTTTTCAATTTCCCAGTGATAATTTATTACCAAAAAGAACAATAATGTTTTTAGAAACTCCTTGAAAATAATGACAAAGGCCATCACATGAACAATAAATGTAATCAAACGTTTTTATACAATTTTTCTTATGTTGTCATGATGTTAAATTCACTAACTTTGTTACTTAAATTCATTAATTAGTTATAATTACAAATATAAATATATATAAACTTGAGTAGTTAATGAAATTCAGAACATTATAATTGTTCTATCATTATTCAATGGCTGTTCTATAGTTAATTCATTTCCATTACATTGCATGGTAAATAGTAATTATAACCACCGACAAATACATAGAATCGAGTAAATAAGTATCTATGTTGAACAATTCGATCGTATAATATAGAGTACTATTTGAATGGTCGTTATAAATATTTAAATGATTATAAAACATATTGTAATACATTGGAACCTCGAAAAATTGAAATTCGAGGAAAATGCAATTTTTCCGATTTACCGAAGTTTTCGAGTTATCAAGGTCTTAGGAAAAAATCTCTACTTTTTCAATTTTTTTAAATATATGCACGTATATTTTAGTTTTTAATTAATATATAGTTATAGTAGTTATAGTATACATATAATTACAGTGTATATTGTTATTGTTATTATTTTAAAATATTATTACCGAAAAATTATTTTTTTTTAAATGTGATTAAAAAATTAATAATTTTTACATTCGATACCACCGTACACGTCTAAACGATCGAACGCAGCTGACAATACTGAATTTAATGAAATAGACCAAATAAAAAATACAATGATAAACATAATAAACGTGATTAGGTTGAACTATCGAAATGCACAAGCAGATTAGACAAATAAAGATTATAAAAATTATCTACAATTTTTCTTTCGAGTAATCGAGGTTTTCGCAAGAGAATGGCATTTAAATAACTTATCAAGGTTTCAATGTATATATATACAATTTTTATTTTTGGTAGAATTTAAATATAAAACTATAATATTAATAATTTGCATAACATATTACAAAATTTAAAAACGTTATTAACAAATAGTGTGGCTCATAATATTATGATGACTATAGTTGGACAGGGAACAAAAATATTTAAAAGCACTAATCAAACTAATGTTTGGCTAAAACATTTTGTTTACGGTATAATATTTCAGTTGCACAACATATTTTCTTAATATATCTATTAAATATATATTACAAAATGAACGAATGTTCCGCTTAATGATTATGAATGCATATTTAACATTATAAAATGAAAAGCTGAAAACAGCATCAATGTTATTAAAAATACCTCAACCTACAATACTCTATGCTCAAACAAAACGTCATTTTCTTTGAATTAATACATATTGAAACTATGCGTTGTGTGAAAAAAACTACTTCCCGATCTCATACAATTATACACCAGGTTATTTAAATGAATTTTAATTTAAATACGATGTATAATGTATGCTATTGTATATGGGGTAACTGGAAATTTTTTCGACGCATTGAAAATACATAATACGTATAAATGTATTATCTATTTGGAATTGTAGTAATAAAATACTTTTGTAACTTACCTCCGACACAATCATTCATCGAAAAAGAACTTATTGACTGCTCTTAGTCATTAAAACGGTACTTGATTAATTGGAAGCCATTTAAAATAGGTGAATTTTTCTATAAATATTTCTTATATAGTTTTTTTTAAATTTAAGTGTAAAGTATTTTTGAAATTCATTTAAAAACAGATAATATAAATAGAAAGATTGTCTTTTTTTAAATTTAACATCATAATTCATAATATGTTTTTTTAGATATATACAAAAAATGTATTTTTGTACGTTTAAACAGTACAGTTTTAAATATCTATAAATAGATTTTGTGCATGTTGTTCTATTGAATATAAATTTAAAGAACACCATCCAAATATTTGTGCATTGGTTATCTCAGGTTCGACTAAAAATAGAAGCCTTTGCACATGCATGCGTAATACTTTATTATATATTATGCGTAATGGCCGATCGTCAAATCAATTATTCAAAAGTTAAAATATAGATTTTTCTTATTTGAACAATGTACGCCGTCTTTAACACGAATAGCTTAAGTGGCCAGCAAACATGCGAAGGACTTTTTTTTATTATTATTATTTAAATATCAAATGCACAACACGACAGCATATGGCCCTTCGTCGATTATCTGAATCGATTTGGTGTAAACAACGTGAATTACAGTTGTAGTTAATTCATTACTGACAAAAAGCAAAGCAAAGGTGGGACGGGAATATAAATCGGAAAGGAGCGACAAGCCATTAGGGAAATGTCAGTCAAGCATAGAAACAGTGTATAGTAGTGCTAGAGGTCGTTAATTCTAAATTAAGTTTTTCGAGAGAATCTAAAGAAGGGTTTTGAACGGAAGCCAAAATATCGGGCACTGACGTGGGTCAAGTGTACCGACAGAAATTCTGGATAATCTCGTCTGTTTTGACATCCGACAATCCGGTTTAAATCGACTTATCAACCGTCTAACCCCATGTACTCAGTCATATACAATATCCAGATTAGATTTGCGTTGAGGATTTCAAAGATAAAATATATTAGACCGAATTAGTGTAATAAAGAGCACGGCAATTATTCACCTTAACGTCGGTGACTAATGTCCGTGACTTGAGTTGGTTACTGTTGTAATGAAAATATTTAGATTCGCATTATTTTGGCTAAATGGTATATTAAAAAGTAAGTTATAACAAATTACATGGATCATGGTTTAATTCCTATTTTATTATACTGTTATAACTTTCCTGGCGGCAGTGCTGTATATATATAGGTACAGTTTCAAACAGTCTGTACGGATTTAATAAATGTATAGGTAGGTTCATCGTATTTTGCATATTTTGACACGAATAAACATCATAACAATATATTACATGCACTTAAAATAAAATTATAATATTACACTCGCACTTTATACAACTTTAAAAAAAAATCGTAATACTCTGTATAACATAATATTATTTTAAAATATTGTAATTATTAAGAAATCTACAACGTTTTTACCAAACTTATATTAAAAACAACACGACGTGTATTGTGTAATAAATTATTGAACAATTCGTTTTGTAAAATTTACAATGTAAATGATTAAAATAAATTAAGCAATTCATGTGTTGAGTGAATATAATATATTATGTATCATGTTTATGATTTTATAATTTTTTGATAATTGCAGGCTCTTAATGACATGGAAACTTAAACTGAATTCCATAAATATTGAACTTTTGTCGATGTTTAATCGTACCTATATAAATATGATTAAATAATATGATATGTGATGGTGTATTTGAATAAAAATGTATATTTACTATTTTATTCATAAATTATTGCAAAAAGCGTTTAGCGCCTTTTTTCGGTTAAACAATTATTTGAAGATCACCGTATGGTGGTGATTATTTGGAAACCAAGTTTAAGAAAAAAACATTTTTGGAATTTTACTGATCTACGAGAATAGAAAAATAACCGGACTATTGATCTAACTGTTGACGATACAACTCTAACGTACAAAATTTAGGAAACGCATTTAATTATATCAACGACAGGGAAAGGGTCTCATGTATTCCTCTTCGTGTCCTTTTATCTTTTGAAGTCACTTTTGATTGTAATTCGCATAGTTCCCCCAACAGTCGGAACATTCCAGACACCGCAAAACAATGTTTTATACAGTACGTCTGTCTACGTCTGTTTTGATGAGAACATAACTTGAGTATTTATTATTAACTAGAGAAATCTATATTAATAATTTAATAACAGTTATTATTATTATTTTAGTATTTCTGTGAATCGTTAGAAACAATGTGTTTGTAGGTCATTGGTATGCGATATTTATTTTGTAGGAAATTTTTAAGTAATTCCTAATTTAAACTTAAACGTACTCGTTTATATCGATTACCTATTCTTAGTATTTTATATTTATCCAAAAAATGTATCAAAAATATTTATTTACAATAAAAATAATTTCCAGTCCTAAATCGTGGTCTTTAAATATTACATAGTTACAACAACTATAATATATTTTTTTATTCTACGAAGATTTAAATTTATCGATTTTTATGAAACTGTGTTATTGCTTCTACAAAGGACCAATTGTCTTCAAGAAAATTGTATTCTGGTTAAACTCCAATTTCCAATTTGATTTCATCATCGACATAAAATAATAAAAACAAATAAAATATCCCGTCTATCTTTTCTTTGGTATTACGCGTAGGCACTAGCAGCTATATAGTAACATGATAAATCATCCCTTTTGTTTAATATGTTGTCTGGTCGAGGGTGAATTTTTGCCTTTGAAGAACAAAAAAAAAGGTTATTAAACTCTTACGATTATAAAATGCCAAACTCGTGTAATGTATAACGATTTACGGGCACGAGACCGTTGACAGGTATGCACTATGCAGTAGATAAAAACGTAATATTTTTTTAGACCTGTATAAAACCATTATTATTATATTGGATTGAAATTTAATTTGAAGATTTTTTTCTACATAAAAACTTTTTCAGTGCATTTATTGCGTAACATACCGATTTTGAAAGTAAACTAGTTTTTTTTGGTTGTTTCAATAATCACATTTAGTATTTGGCATTACAAATTCTAAATTGTCAATACAAAATGTCAAATCGTGTTATTTCCAATGTCTGTTAATTTAATAAAACGGCCGTGTATTATATAATATGTAGCCATACATGAATAATGGCTTTGCTTACTATTGAATTCTGTAGAAACAGCGAACAAATTTTTATAGCAAGTTTTTGACATTTGAAACTCAGATTTATTTTTTATAAATTCATCGAATTTTTCTACGTGAAACATATATATGTACATATTGTATGCGTAACAAAAGTGTAAACATAATAAAAATAAATTACTGTTAGTCTGTCTATTGTGATGTATGGTCGTTCCTACTCGACATTTGTTGTACATCATATTTAATATTTAACGAATTTCATTTAATATATCAACTGAAAAAAATCACCAATGTAATGCAAAGTATATTGACTAAAACAATACAAACAACTCTGAGAAGAAATAAAAATACAAAACGACTTATCACTTTCCTTTTTATACTCGTAAAACTGTATTTTACACTGATTGTTGATCAAATAGCGGTTTTTTTTTTTCGAAAAACGTTTTGATTCAATTCTGAATTATTTGTATCTAGAATATTATATAAACATATATGACGTACTATATAAAAGTTCTTCTCAATCAAATATCTTTACCTCGGACGTTGGTTTCTATCACACATGTGTATAATATAATAAATATATAAAATATAATTTATGTTTTGTGTATACGTGCAAGCGACTACAACACGTGTATTTTCGAGTGTACTTCTATATAATACGCGTATGTATATGTTATAAAGTTACGAATTGCATGAGAACAAACAAACACGGGAGGTTAATTTTAAGACAAGAGTTTTGGACAGTTATTGAAAAAATAAAGAAAACTTAGATATAACTTATAATAAACGTGTGATATAGTTTTTGTTGCTCACTTGGTAATTGAATTTTAGACGTTTATTATGTATTCGGAGCATGTAGTTTCTGTAATAAAACTTGTGGTAGAAATAATTGAACAGAACAGACTACGTAGTTCTTTATTTTTTTTTCTCTATCAATAACATGGATTTGTAATCAAAATTAAAAATCAATTTTTATGCAATACGTGTTTTATGTTTGATTTGCGTGTTGTTAATCACGGGTGGAAACGTACTGGAATTCGTAATAATGTAATATGTAATTTTATTTTCATTTTTAACAATTTGGTTGTCGGTTAGCACGCTATCAAGTGTTCTCCCAATTACTCCCCTCATTTGTTTACGTAATTTAAATTAGTTATTGTACTTAATTCTGTGTGTAGATTGCAATTATTCATTTATTAATAAGCAAAAAAAAAAAAACTCATAAATTGTTATACAATATGAAATTATCTTGTCACTTAAAAACTGGTACCATTAATTTAATTGTATGTACTTAAAAATAAAATATTTTACAAGCAAATACGTTTGAAATGTATTAATTAATAAATAACATTAAATGGAGTGTTACAAGTTAAACTGTAAAACATTATATTTTACGTTTAGATTTAATTTTGATTTATTTCACTTACGATAAAAGTTTATTTTTTTAATGTCATAATCGTGTTTTAATAAATTTAAATATATTGCATAAATACTTATACTCAACTTTTTAATGATAATTTATAGAGATACTATACCGAAACATTTAACTAATAATAACAATATATTTGATAACATTTTAATAATCTAATTCAAATTTAATAAAACACAAACACAATATAGAATTATGTATACAATTATGAAATTACGTGTATTTAAATCATCACATTATTTTAAAAATGTTAAGTACTTATTTAGATACATATCTATTTAGTATTTTATATATATTATTTGTCAAGGCAGATGTGATAATGTATACCCGTAAAATGATTTTTTCTCATATTATCATTTTTAATCAACCCATTTCATTTATAAAAATAAAAAATAACTTTAAATATGTAATACGAGTGGACCAGGAAAAAAAATATTTTAATGAAACGATGATGAGTTTTGTCCTCGCGTATGGGAGTTTGCGCCGCGTAGCCTGAGTATCGATTGTACGTAGGTATAGTGTGAATGTTAGGACTTCAACAGGTATACCTGTGCGCCACACTTTCAAACAGTAATTAACCTCTGCTTAATCCTACGCACGCACGCAACGTACGCACGCACATCATCCTTAATCTAGCAAATTCTATTAACATTGCGTTAGAAATATTATCGAACGATGAACCGCAATTCACATAATATTATAATTAAATATATATTATAATAAGTACATCATTTGATATTACTATACATTATATTCAAAGTATGATCAAAAGATATTAAATCAGATTTAAACATGTTGAGGTTTTAAGGTACATATTTTTTTTATCTAAAAGAAATCGCTCTTTTAAAAAAAAAAATTAAATCAAAAAATATTGCCGCAGTTAAAAACGTTAATAGATTTACAAAATAATGAGTGTTACTCCATAAAAGAACCACCTTGGTATATGTGAATATAATATACCTGAATATTAATGCAGATGAAAACAAATGAAGTAATGCTTAAAATATAGGAATAATTAATAACACTAACATATGGTGTTATAAATAATTAAAAATTTTAGACAACAGATAATATATTATAAACGGATGTTATTTGTATATTAATACAATGGTCCATAATAGACTTCGGTAATTTTCCTTACGTAGTAATTCTAGAAGTTGGATAGTTACCTACGTGTTACGACATAAATGATACGCATATCTGTTAGTAGTGGTATCAGGAAATACATTCTTAAGTATTCAAATAGCTTTGTATTTTTAAATGAAACATTACACACGATTTAAGCTATTTTTAATTTTTAAATATTTAGATTAGTACATCGTTATATTTAGTAGGTGACAACAACGATCAAATATATCTTCCGACATTATGATTTGCGTAGGATAAGTCACGAGACTCGAGACAAATATTTACATAATGATAAGAGAAAAAGAACAAAAGTATAATCGTCCGTCTTACCGATTACTTTGAATTTATGTTTTATCATAATAATTATTACAAGAATACTTTTTTTTAATTCTAGGCGGATGGTATGAACGAGATAATATTATGAACATGGGTTCTTACCCGCTGCAACAATATTACTGATGATGATAATAATAATAATAATACTATAAATGAATACAGTCTGAATGTCGCCTGTTGTTATTGTGATTACGCGTTAGTATTATGATAAACCGAGGGCGACCAGTCAACAACCGTGTGAATTGTGAGCAGGAAAGAAAAAAAAAACATTTTAAAGGATTAAAGAATGAGAATTTTTATAATGTACCCCAAAAACTTCGAACGCGGGGAGATTTTTGTTTTTGTTTTATGTATATCTGAGTATTTTACCGATTATCTGCGAGCGTTTTAAATAAATTTGAATTTAATGTGTCTCCGTCGCAGTGGAATTGTCTCAGCGTTATGTTGTAACACTGTTATGTATAATAAAATACAATTTTCAAAAATATATTCACTGGTTTTATATTTTTTATTTTACTTATCAATATTTGTATTATTTTTTTTTTTTTGTTTTTATCAAGTATCAAACAAACGATTCATTTTTACGAACATATAATAATAGTGTAAAGTGTGTGGTACCATTGTACCAACAACTTTTTGTTCGGTGACATGGGAAATTCTTAGAAAATATAATGTTGGTATAATACTGAGCTTGTATAAACTTTAACGTTTGCAAAAAAAATTGACTTTTTGTTAGTATAATATTCTATATGTATATAAATCAACGTTTTTAAAAAAAATACTTTGGTTCGGTTTGAATATAATCCCGTATAACGACTGCAAAAATAAAATTTTGGTAGGTATATTATAGATAAGGGAGCATCTTTATAGATACTCGTCAATTTAATTCGATAGTAAATGGTCTCGTATAAATATAAAAGTCACTAGGTATCACGAAGTTATGTATTAATGCGATGCGGAATACCGACGTTTTCTAGCAAATGGTCTTACAAAACCACTTGAATATTATCATCGTTATTAATTTGACGTTTTACAGCAGAGTTGTGGTATGCATTAGTGATACAAGTAAAAAGCAACGAAATTATTATATAGTTTGTCATTAGATCTCATAATTATACGCTTATACAAGCGAGATTTAAAATATTCCACTTCAATGAACAATTTACGACCTTGCAGGGCTAATGAGAATAATTTTATCACTCGTTAGACAGTTAACCGTAATTGCGAGTCTAAAATATCATTTTTTTTTTTATTATTATTATTATTTCACTTAAATTGTATACAAGCAAAACAAATCGTTCACAAATTTAAAATAAAATAAATTATTGTGCAAATTTTTTTATTATTGTTATTGATGAAACTCGAATGATTTCAATTTAAATACAAAATACTAATAAGAAATATTTTAAGTTTTACAGTTATAGAGTATCCAATAAAACTTTTAGTTTTGTATTCTGTGAGATTTATTCAAATGAAACCTGATGACTTGCGAGAATACAGTAACAAAAGGTCACAGGTTGAAGCAATAAACATAGTTACTGTGCAGCGCATTGTGTATGGATACCAACATATTATTATTTCAATTTCTTACTCGATTAACCTTCAATTAGTGACGCCTGGTGGTATGTAAAATAATAAGGTGAGCCGCCAAATATGAATAAGTTGGTCTTTTGAAAAGCTTTGCTAAAATAAACGAATTAGGTCAGGCAGGTACAGAGTTGTAAATGAACCACAAAATTCTATATACTAGGGCCATTCATTTTCTTTTGTACAAAATACCTTAAGACAATAGCGCTTATGACAACTATTTTGAAAATATATAATATTACAATGAATATCTATATCACACCAAATCGTACAGTTCAAAGAAAATGATATATTACTCGGTAATTTGGGAATATCACTATTCTCCAGCACTGTGCGATTCAGTACATAATTTTACAGTAAATAGCATACACTTAAATTTAAAATCTAAAACGAAATATTACGCGTTCGTACGATTAGATAAAAACCATGTTGTGTAATATTACAATATATCGCTCGAATTGCCAAATTTCAATACAAATTTGATAAAATGGAATGAATAACTTATTATAAAATTTTGTAATATAAACTATAATCAACATGATATTTTTTATACATATCTCAAATAATATATTTAAGATCATATATTAATCTAAATCAATTTAAAAATTATATATTTATTATCGGATTAAAGTTTGTTCTTGTAAATACAATTAATATATATATTGACTCAATTATTTACTACTTCTAATTTGAAAATTAATAGGATCATAATAACATTTTAATGACCGGGAAATTATAATATACAGTCTTTGAATTAATCTCTTTCATACTATAAAATAATTAATTTACCTGTTCCTTTTTAATTTTTTATAATTTGTATGCAGTTTTTTTAACTGTATGCACAATTTTCAAAAGCTCCTTAAATCCTCGTCTTTTAATATGCATTGAATCGTGACATAAATAAACACTAGAAAAGACTAAGCTAAGTTAACCGATGGTTAAAAATCCATGAGTGGAGTTGCCTTTATTTCTAGTTGTACTCTAATGCCGACGTTGAGGTTGAAAATTAGATAGCGCATGATTTAATTCATTATAATAATAAAAAAAATAATATAACTTTTATTTGTCATTATGTACCTAGTTGGCGATAAAGATATAATAAACAATATTCGAATAATAGAACCTTATTTAATATTTTCTCCAGATATAATAAACAAATTCATTAATATTATGAAAAGCTTTCGATAAATTTTCGGCGTACTCTTAGGTTTATATTATTTGCGTACAAAACAAAAGAGCCCTTTTATACATGCCCCAACAAGGTTGAAGATTTTAAAAAAGATTGTTTTTAACTCGATCCCGAACACAATGTATTACCTATAAAGACTAAATTAAAAACTATTATAAATATAAAAATAAAAATATATACCAAGTTAGAAAATACTTTATCGAGCACACACCGATATACATGTTTGGATCGTTAAAAAAAATAATTCCTTGTACCCACTCGGATATTCCATAGTATGTATTACCTGCACAATATTTACATATATATATTATAAATTTATAAACATGCAGTAAAGATTCGTGAAATCCCCTTACAAAAAATTTTGCATATAGATTTTTATATCCATATGCGAAATGCATACGCATTCGACATAATATCAAATGTAATATATGTACCTACTTGTTTATTCGTGTAGAAAATAGAAATAAAAACGCATTTTAAATTTACAATTGGTTTTTTTATTTGAGTCTCCTTGTCTCCTTCTTTCTTACGGTGTAGTATGAATTTGATGACTAGAAAATTGGTACCTAATTCGAGTAGCGGTTGTTAACAATATTCTCAAATAACGTTTATTTGTTTCAGACTAAATTATAAATTTTTTTTTTTTTTTTATTTTTAATCTAGAATTTATACAATCTATACTACAAAAAAAAAAAAAAATAAGCATAATGTATATTTTTAAATTAAGTGCAATAGCTTGAATGTCTTGAGAGAAGAAACCGTCCAGTGAAGATACTTCGAAAATTATAAATTAAATAAATAATATAAACGTATTTTTACTTAAGTATAAATACTACTATTACTTATGCTGTAAATTATGGAATATAGATAGATATAAAAATAAAATACATATATTATGACATGTTGTGCATTCGCCAGGCCAATACGTACAAATGAAATGTTTTCTTTTTAAATATGAAAAAAAAATAAGAACTCAATAAAACATTTTTTTTTAGTCTTTGTTGCTTTATCTATTTTGTTTATTTTTAAAAAGCAATTTGCATACGGTATGGCAAAAAGTTGTCATAATTTAACCCCGTTGAAGGTACAAACAAATGTTTTTGAGTCTAAAAATATATTATATAATTAAATTTTATCTTCAAAATGGCATATCTACTTGAAATGTCAATAAATGTTGTATTTTATACGTGAAAAAAAGGTCACCAATTATATTATATGAATGTAATCGTAACCTAGAGAGTCGTAATAACATACACGACACTCATATATTTACACTTGACATTTTAATGAGCATAGGCCAACTTGTTTTTAACCTTTACATAATATAGGCATTTTTGTTTTACACATATCGTGGTAAAAATGATCTTTGGTAGTAGACGCATAGTAAATAATATTACATTTACATACCTAATATGATTATAATTTTTACGATTAATGGTTTTTTTTTTTTTCAGAATAACACCATTAATGATTTCTAGGTTATAAATAATATAAACACTTAACTCATAGTGTATTATTTATAACCTTTAACCTTGTGTTACATAATCATAGTATGTGTAACGTATAAAAATTTTTTTTTTAAATTTGACCAACTAAATTACGAACGAACTTTAAGTATTATATATTTTAAAACTATTGTATTATAATATCATTTAACATTGGACAAATAAAAATAGATTTAAATTATTTTTTACATTTTAGTGTATTGTATGCAAGTAAAATTTGATTAAGATTATTTAAAAATTGTATATTATTACTATTTATTTATCTTATAGTTTAATGTAAAAATTAACATCAACTTACACACAGATATAATAATTAATTTTGTGTAAATAAGGAATGGAGAAGGAATCCACTAGGGTTATTTAGGAAAACCAAGGTAAATTATTGTTGCGAATTGGAACATGAAAATATACCTACTCTCTATATTTATTCCACTGCAGCGTTGCCAAATATCAAGTATCATTAATTATTATTAGGAAATGCCCCAAACCAAATTCCTGCTAAAAAAGAGAACTGTATATATACTCGTATTTCACTAGAAATCCATCAGTTTTTGTATTTTACTAATTAATTACTCGGTGATCAAATGCAGACAAGTTCGAGATATAATCATCCAACCAAGAGTAACATATACATGTATCGTATGCAAACATATTTGTTCCTATTATCAGTCCCTTATTTGATATCAAACATGATTCAACCAACTCCTGTGGTTTCAGTGTTACACGCTAAAAATAAAGCAAAATGCTATTTCGAACGTTCTACGAATAGGGACACAAGAGATGACATGGTATGCAAAGTCCTCTACTGTTAAACACACCGCAAAATCCAGAGCATAATATTGGCAATTCAGTCGTATAGCGCCCAACAATCAAATACATGTGAATCAATCGAAACTATCCATTCCCTCGACAATCATTTAAAGTTTTTTTTTTTTTTAACTGATTCGAATCAGTTCAAAATCTTACAGATAAAATGAAATTTAATTTTCTATTTTGACGTAAAAACTCTTATACTATTGTAACTATATATTTATATAATTTATTACATTATTATGTTATATTTTATTATTGTTAGCAATATCAGTTAATAGCTATCATTGCCAAGTACTTAACATAAAAAAAATTAATACAAAATTTCAGCACTCAATTAAATGTAATAACCATTGTTTTATCCAAATCATGATATACTATCAGTTACAGTATAAAAAATCGACAAAAGCTACGCGAAAATATAAAAAGTTATGTATTTTATGTATTTATTTTTATTTAAGGATACCCCTTGCCACAGTGGTAATTTATATGAAATCCAATCGTTTTAATAAATCAAATTTTTTTTTCATATATTTATTTAAATAAATCCTAACTGGAGGATTTTCATCAGTTTTTTTTTTATGTATTTTACGGGAGTATAAACAAATTAGTGGTTTACTTATAATATATTACTTACCATAAGTATAAACTGTAAAATAATTAGAAATGTTTAAATTTCATTAAATATATACATATATACATCTTTTTAAAATAATAATGTTCTATGTTTGTTACGACATAGTCTGATAATTAAATGAAACTTTAATTATATGCTTTATTACGCATATCCAAAGTAATTAAATATTTTTGGGGTGATTCAAAGTTTGAATAGGATTTAATTATTTTTTTAGCACTTACATGAATATAGTAATAATAATAATATGACGAATCAATATTATGTTTTTTAAATCTGATTTAATTATAACTTGTAATACAAACATGTACTTATTACTCATAAATACAGAACTACGTTAATTAAATGTATTATATTATTATTATTATTTTTTTTTTAAATAACATACAATTTTAAAGTTTTATTCTAAACTTATGACTTATCATTGTTTTTGTAATTTTAAAATAATTCATAAAATATATGATATTAAGACATCTTCTGTAGATTTTCCAATATTCCAATTTGGATTACATTTTTAGTTTTTTGTTAATGTGTTAAACTATTTTCCTAAAGAAAAATAGTAAAATTTGTATTTATTATTTCAAATTTTAAAGGTCAAACATAAGATTGAAAATAAAAAAACAATTTCATCAAAAAAAATAGTGTAGGTACATAGCAAATGGCATTTACGACACTATGTAGAAACGGTCCCTAAATCTTTTCGTTTGATATTATACATCAACTGCATATTGTAATAACCATACACAGAAAATGTCTTCAGTCGGGTATTTTATTGCATTCTTTACTAACATTATTCATAACTTTTATATGGCTTACAAATCTTGTATTTTTTTAAAAAATAAACTACTTATTATATTCCTAAACATATAATATTTAATATACGAGTGTTTAACAAAGTTTCATACTAATATAATAGTTTAATTATATAGGTATGTTTAAAAAATTACCATATGGCTATAAATATTCATAATATACTCGTATTTATAAAACACAAATTATAGTTTATAGATTATAATGCTTTAATTAATAATTTATTGGTCAGTTACTCAGAAATGTATAACATATAAATATATAATAATGAATGTTAAAAAATCAATTCGATTAAAAATGCTATTCCACAATTGTTTTCGAAACTTTTAATAAATATAAAATAAAATGATACTAAAAAAAATCGCATAATACTATAAAAGTATTTTAAAATATTAATTGTTTTTTACTCAACGTATATGTCTTACTTAATATAATAAATTAAAATTTATAAATATGTGAAATTATCGGTCGGCCCGTGAAAAATATATGAAAAGCAAACTTTTTTCAAATCTATCATTTTCTTATTATTCATTATGCATCCGTATAATATACAGTACATACTCCTTTTTCAATAGGAATGTGTTGTTTCATTTTAGTTGTGTTTTTCAGTGATAATTTTTTCCTAACAAACAAGACAGTTATTGGAACATTCAACTATTTATTGGTCATACCCAGTAATAATTGTGTATACACCAATACGCATTACAAATATACATATTCATGTATTGTAAAATAAACATAAAATTCTGCAGGATTTAGTGCTCCCCTAACGGTTTGTTTAATTACACGCTAGTTATAATTCAAATAACAGTTCGCATAACCACCCTATGCGGCTGCTATACGTATTCCGTATTGAAATAGTTTTTTAATTGAAAATAACAAAATAAAATAACGACCCTAATATATTAAAATATTCATTATTGTTTTCGTTTATCATACATATATATATATATATATTTTATATATATATATTATGTATATATTACAAACAATGATTTTATAAGTCTTAAAAACAATTTATTACTGTGTAATGTAAGTGTTTCAAGCTCCATTTTCAATATCAAAAAATTCTTTCAATTGATTATTCAATAAAATGTATAGATCATTATTTGTTATACTTATTAGCTTAATGTTAAAATGTATGAATGTACATACCTTATAGATGGAAACTGAAAATAACATCATATTTTTATCATACGTACTAGTTATAATTAAAACAACTTTTAAAACTATTACATTATAATATATATGTGTATTACTAAAACCACAATAATGGTATTCATTAATTTATTATATTACGCAATTATACTTTGTTATAAATACGTATATATTATATCAACAAAATTAAACGTTATACTTATAAGACGTTATAAGCAAATAAATTTCAAAAAAAAAAAAAAAATTAAAAATATAAAATTGACCGAAAACTCTGTTTAATAAAATCATATATTTATTTCTGATAAACTTAATTTAGATATTTGTTATCATAAATATTAATCCTGATATCTAAATACAAATTACATGATATTAATGTTTTGAATTTTAATAGTTGAATTTATTATTAATTTATTACGAGTATGTTATTCAGTGATAATCTAACAAATATTAATTCTGGATAAAAAGTAAATCATCTTAGAAAAAAACGAGCTCTGGTTGTTTCTGATAGATGTTATTGTATTTAATACTATATTATTGTATGTAATTCTCAACTTCCTACTGAATAATTTTTATAAGTAGAAATACGTATATACTATACACTATGTTTATCGATTTGAATGTCTTTATTTTTAAACGATGGCATTGTTATTACTAGGTTCTTCTACAACTTAAAATATAAAATAAAATAAATCGATAAAGATTAGATAATATCCTGAAGAAACCGTTAATGTTTAACATAAAATAGCAATAGCAATAACAATATCTCATTAGTTTGTCGAAGAAAGAAAATAAAATAAAACGTTATTACTTTCGTGCTTATGCTATTTGAAGGAGTTCTTCATTACTTTTGTAGTTTTGTAATAATGTGGTGCATTTAATATAACGTCTAAATGCCTACCTACCAATAATATATTAATTGGATATTCATGATTAATACTTTTTAGATAAACATTATAAAGACTAAAATAATAACAACCTTACCGTGTGTTATTTTATTACTACAATATCGTTTTATTGTATATATACAGTCAATTATAGTTAATTATATATGGAATGTAAATAACTATTAATGATGTCTATAACCTAATAATAACTACAATAATGACTTTAAGCATGAAAAGGATATGGGTTAGTGATCATGGCCAAACACCAATTTCGGGGCCTAGACTTCTGGTCCAGGTATTTCATCGATATGGATACGAATCCTGGATACGGTAGCTCTTCTTGCTGATTGTGTTCCGCTCCCATACAGTCATCGTCGTCGTCCCTATCGTCCTCGGAGTCCTCGCCGTCCTCCTCCTCTTCCTCCTCATCCTCGTACGCTTCGACATCCAGGCTGCCAGGATATCCAGTCGTCACTACGGCCAAATCCGAGTCCGAACTGCTTCTGGCCAACAAGCCATGGTTGCAACTAGTTCGCCGGTAAACACATTCCTCCACGCCGCCAGCTGTTGAATGCCTCATTGCATATATATTTCAATAGAAGTACCTGAATGGAAAACAATTTACTTCATTATTTTTAAAAATCACAACACAAGAACTCGCGTGCGAGGGGTTCGTTGCATAATATACTTTTAGAGTATGAGTATAATGTGAATTAGACGAAGAGAAATTTGTGAGTTATTTTTCTTTTTATTCCACCGTAACCAATACATTTATTTTTGACGAATAAAAAACAAAATTAAGTCACATTTATTTGATTTTACATTCCTTTAAACAATTAAACTTTATGCACCGTTATTATGATTCATGCATGGGTTCACAATGCAATCCCGATACCTCAATAATACTCAGCATATAAATCGAATTTTAACTATAACCTAAAGTAATTGAAATCTTTTATCTTATAAACAGAAAATTCTGATAGAACGACGAGAACAATTTGATACTGTATTTTCATATTCAAACGAATCGATTAAAACACGACACGAACGGCATATTCTTTATTTTTGAATTACCCCCGTATATGTATACATTACTAAGCTAATTTAATTACTTAAATTAATCGTTATATTAATTCAAAACGAAATATATCAACAAATGTGCCAATGTCCCTTTATTTTTATTACGTATGAACAAAATTCAAATGTATTTTAGAGTCCAGTATAAATTGTAGTATATTGTCTCAAAAGCAATCGGTTACGTTAAGAAAAGAAAGTTTTTGTTAAAAACTTTACTATCACATTACGAAGGATAATAAACATTCGATATTTTTATAACTGAAAAATTGGATTTATTTGAAATTCCAATTCAGAGTTCAGAGTTCTCTAAAAGTTTATGAACAAATGAAAAATAAATTATTTTGTTTTTCAATCTGAAACTAAGAATGCTATAATATAGACCTTAATCCTGCAAATTTAAGATTCTAGTATCATAAATAATAAATACATTTTAATAATAAAACAGATAATAATGAATATGCAATACTCTGTTGAAAATGTATAATGTATTAATTCTTGAAAAAAATTAAGGTTTTCACAATAGTGTACACAGCTATATTTTTATGCATATATTAATATATATATATATATATTTATTATAATCTCAATCTTAATAATAAACGTTTTATATTTATTTTGAACACAGTTATACGATCGAAATAATAGTGTTTGGATAAAAAAGAAGACTTATACCTTGTTAAATATTCAAATTATACAAACGTTTGTTAAGATTTAACTTGACAGCTTGAAATGTAACATGGTCATTATTTTATCATGGCAGTTTTCATCTTTCGAAATAAAAAACGTATTACTCGATTATTCGCATATAACCGAAAAAAAATACGTCACTTCTCACTTATCATCAGGATAATAATTGATATGCAATTTAAAAAAAAAAAATGGTTCTTCATACATCGTGTCGTAGTAAATACAACATGCATTCACATACAAACTTAATTAATTATAGTAGTATGATAAATTGTATTTTAACTATTATTATCAATCAATGATATTTAATTTAGACATCAAGTATTATAAAAAATAAAATAATTATTATATTATATTTTATTTTATTGTCAAGTCATTACTCATTATTGTCATTTCAGATTTCCACAAATCCCTCTGTCATATTTAGATTTTGAGCTGAGCGATGAATTTATTGATTTTACAATAATGCGTCTGTTTGATTTTTGGTATGGGTGTGTATATAAAACCTAAACACAAATTTAAAGTAAAAAAGTTTCGGTTTTCAATTTAAATATCTTTTCTAGTAGAAAGTAAATCTAATTGGTATTTTAAATTAAAATTAAAAATGTTCAATACTTTTATTTAATAATTGGGTAATCAAGTGTTTTTACTCAAAATCGGTTTTGATTTTTTCTTAATCATAATTTTTTTTACATGAAATTATGTTTAAAATAATATATTGTCATTTTTGAACTATTTATAGGCAGTTTTCAATTTTTTTTTTTAGTTTCTTTCCATAAATCTGGATAAAAAAATATTCTCGATCAAAAGCCTTAAAAATGTAATATGGTCCTTATGTAAATATTATAGCTGTTTAAAAATATTAAACATACGTAAGGTCAATTGACAAAATTCGTCAAAATAATGAAAAATTGTTAACTATTTTTTAATCAAACATTTGCAAAATATTCAATTATTATAGCTAATTTATGAAAATTTAATACTAATAAATGCCTTATATAAACCAAAAAAATCAAGAAAAAATATATGTACACAAATTTTTTTTTTTAAAAACTTTAATGACGAATAGCGATTTTATAGTTATTTTTTTGTTGTTCAAAAATATTTTTCTTGGAAATTTCAAACGTTTACATATATTGTTGTAATTTAATAAAACGGTATTTACGAGATACATTTTATGCTATTACTCAGTTATACTACGAACCTTTCACCTAACACCGTTCTACGGAAAAGCGTAATAATTGACTTAAAAATGAATGACAATAATATTTAATATAAATATCGATTATATAATAATATATGAAATTTTTTTGTCAAAAATAAATTTAACATACCGTATTACTAATAGCAACGTAAATGTATATGCAATCAATATAAATATAATATCATAAACTATACTCAGTAGTATAACACATCTTCTCTCAGAATTGTTTTTCGTATGGAATAATTTAACAATAAATTCAAACTTAACACGTCATAATACACCATAGTGACTTACTCTAAACTATAGTGACTTACTCAATGGTGAGATATACTCATCACGTACTGGATAACAAAGTGTTTACCTCCAACTCTGTCTCTCTTTGTTTTTACATATTTTGATAAATATATTGGTAAATTATTAACCAGTTATAGTTTATTAAATTTTGGTTTTTAATAGATTATGATTGGGTTTTAATCACTTTTCAGAACTAGCCCTATAACTGTAGTATTTCTACAGTACGCGATGTTCTATTTGTAGCGATTAATACAGCGTCGTAATAATACATGCAATACGGTGAAATATTAAAAAAATCTATGCTCATCGTTGCAAAAATAGTTACTACCTATTTTATGTTATATCTTCTTTGATTAAATAAAACTTGTTAATTTTAAAATCCAATCTTATTATTAAGTAGTAATCATATTATTTTTTGCTCAATGCAATATAATACAACACGCAATTGATAAGACAATATAATATTTTAATATCATTTACCATCACTATCGATTAATTAAAAAAATCGTAACAAATTAATACGCTGCGTTTAACAATAAAAAATAGCAGTTTTTAAGTTTAAAAATAAAATTGGAAACACTCGTAGCTATAATGTTGATGCACTATGTATAATGTATGATATGAAAAAAAAAACAGTATCGTCTCAACCACTGCAAGCTATAACTATTTTGTTTTAATTGATTTATTTTTCATAGATTCTCATATAAATACAGATAAAATCATAAACAAGTATTATTAATTTTAAAATATTTTTCACCCAATAAACATCTAAACTAATAATATGTTATCTAATAATAAGGTAGCTACTTTTAAATCCTAATTATTAATAATTAATATTAATATATTGTAGTTTGAATTTAACTGCATTAGCACATATTATCATTAAACAGTTAAAATATACACTAGATTATATATTATGCTTTTCGTAATATCACTGAAAAAATAAACCAAATATAATATTCTATTTATATTTCTTGTCTAACAATATTAAATAAAAAAACAAAGTAGATATTTTATGGTCAGCTTATTTAAATTAAAAACAATTTTTTTTCAATAATCCGTCATTTTTATCAGGTACTATTAAATTATATAAAAAAAGATTTAGAAGCAAAACAAAACGCTCAATATAAGCATATAAACCCATAAATAGACCATATAAACATCAAAGGGCAGCTAAGGGTATTATTATTGATTTTTGAATATGAATTTAAAAACTTGAAAATTCCTCAAAAATGTTAAATGTGATTAAACAGTGGAAAATATACGACGTGTATTGTTCAAAGACAACGCCATAAACCGATAAAATCGGCTTGAAATATAACTGTCGAAGACGTAATAACGATGTTTTCATATTAATGGATAAGTTTTCAAATAATACGTATACTGAACAACCCAACATATAACTATCTGGTGACTGCCAAGTCATGCCGTTTACATGGGGTCGCTTGCAAATCGGTATTATTATATTATATTGTCCTTGTACGGCTTATATTATTTGTTCGCATTATAGTTTATTTGTTCAAAATAATAAAATAGCCAAGAATAGAGTATAATTTATTAACCATTGTTTTATCTAAATATCTGATATACATTGGACATTAAATCAATTATAAATTATACATAACATTACCTAACCTAAGTATTTATTTCAATGTTGATAATGTTACCGTTAAATATGGTAATATAATGACGCTCTCCGTGTTACTTAATCCAAATTACTTAATATTCTACGGATGTTACTACATGCGATACATACGTGCAAATACACATCTGCTAGAAACCACTTATAATCGGTTCATAATTAAATTATAATTTAAATTGTTCAGCTTTATCAAAGAGAACAATTATGAAATGTGTCGCATTAAATAAGTATAATAATATGTAGGTACAACGATCTACTATGTCAAAATAGTTTGGACAAAGACCATAACAGTGTAAATAGGTACTCACTACTAATGTAAATTGAAAATGAGTAAATGTGGTTTTATAACAATGTGTGCTCTTTCTGAGTTCTTTAAATTATATGGCGTGAAGTTTGCCAAGTGAGTTGTAAATAACATCTTTGACGACAATATCCCGAACCTTTAAAATTATTCCAGACCCATAGATATGATGAAATAAATAATAGGTTACAATGAACATTTTATGATAATCACCTAATATATTAATATTAAAATATAATTAATGTGTGTGTGTGTGTGTGTGTGTGTGTGTGTGTGTGTGTGTGTGTGCGCGCGCGCACGTCCAATTTTCTTTACTTTTTATTCATTTACAATAATGTGTATATGTGTATTACGTTACATGTTAAATTTATTTAAATTCTAAATTTTATCGAACTATACGATAACTCATATTGTTTTATAACCACTAATACGAGAAACTACTAGAAATTCTGGTGATTATTGAGCACATTAATGTCTTAACATGTTCTAATATATTCTAATATTATGCGTCTATGTGTGTTGGATAAACCATTAATAGGATAATATATTGACTGGTATAGTCGCATAGTCATTATATGGTATATTTAAATCAATACCACTATATCAGTATATTAATCGAAAAACGTTGAACGTTGCTTAGCAGATTTATTAATTTCCTATATTATACAATATGCGTGATACTTGACTCCGTGAATATCCGATGTACGACTACATCATGAAACTGATATTGATAATAAAGTCTATTGTATGCAATAAATTATTATTATTAAACATTAAAAGTAATAATTTTTCTCTACATAAATATTTTTAATAAAGCTCACAAGTGATTGAGTGTTCTTATCATCGTATGATCTATATTCGAGTTCAGAAAAAAAGATGTCAAGAGTGATACATAAGTGACACATAAGGATGACATAGTCAGTTTTCCAACAAGACAATAATAAGTACCTCGTGTATCATTTTTATAAAACACTTGACCTGTTACTATTATTATTGCCCTCATTCAATTAACTTAGGATAAATATATTCTTTAAATTAATAATAAATTTTTACCCATAACTTCTAGTATTATTCTATAATATGACTAAAATCCTGCACTATTAACAGCCGAAACTAATAAATCACATCAAGCTATTCTATTATTTATAATTATCAGCAAATTGATTTGTAAAATAACATTTGTATTAAACATTCAATGACAATATGATTTGCATTTAAAACTTAACACTTTAAAATATTGATATTGAATACATTAAATGTACTGTTTTAAGTAAACAGATAAATGTTTCAGGATTACCATTATATATAAAAAGAAAAAATATAACAATGAAAACAATGATATAACAAAAGGAAATATTAAACACTAGGAAAATGTATTTTATTTGTTTAGATATACGTTTTGATTACATCCGTAAAATAATTTAAATGAGAATATTTTAAGTTGAAATAACAATTAACGAATAAGTATACAAAACTTTTTAGTAAAATAAAACATTAATATTTATGAGTATTATTTGTATATTAATAAAAATTGAAAATTAAAAGCCGTCAGTGTCAAATACGTTCAATATATTATAATTTGTATGAAGAAATCAACATTTTTTTTTTTTTGACATTATATTATTATAAAGTATTTGTATTTATGAATAATACTAAAATAATAAATTAAAATGTAAAACTCGTATAAGAAACACGATTTTAAATTATAATAATTATAATATATTATACAGATGAAATTCAAACTAATGTTTAATGAAAATATTTGTCATTTCCATTCGACAATTATCGCCAAGGGTCGGTTAGTGCGGATTGTAAATAATGAAACATTTGACTAAAATGTTTTAATTGAAATACTTCATAACAACGTTTAATATTACAATAAGCCCGTAACTCGATTCTAGAAGACGTCCAGGGTAAATTCTAAGTGGGTCGTGATATTTATTTTTCTTAAATTATACAGCCTGATTAGAAATCCCGTTTATTTTTAAAACAATAATTTCCGATTGTCACATATATTTGTCATCTAATTTATTTATTTATTACTTAAATCGCGTCTTATCATACTTAAAACTTTTACTCTTTAAATAAGAAGTGCATAATTCTTAATTACATAATATTTACTGATAGTATATATATAATGTATACAGGTATAATATAACAATAAAAGTGCAGGTCTAAACACAGTAATAATAAATAATAAACTTTATATAACAGTTATACATATTATATTAGAATAAAATAAAAAATTCAATAAATGTCAATATTTGTTTTATAAATACGGGTTAGATGTAATGCAATATACAACTTGGTGATTGCATTTAAATTACAAAAAAAAAAAAATCCGTAGTTTACTATATCTCTCAGAAATTATTGTCCAAATTGCACAATTTAACTTTTTTTGATAAAATTCATTTATTTTGAAAATAATATATAAAATTCACCTTAAATTGTTTTTAGTAGTTATAAAAAATCAAAAATCCATAATCTCTATTTTTTTTTCGTAAATGTTTTAATTTTGAATAATTCCTCGTACACAAAATATATCAATAATTATTAAAATTGTAAATGGCTTGAAAGTTGGATAGACCACTCAAACATATTGAATGAGTATTCAAGGTTAAATCTCCTAAGATATAACATGCAATTTAGACGCTTTAAATTGTGTTTATTTTTTTGGCATGCAATTCAGATGCACCAAACTTCACGTAAGTTGTCTTTGTACCTATACAACGGTCTAAAATATTGATGAATTCTCCGTTAAATATAGGAGAGATTTATAAATAAAGTACTATCAGGCTTACTCTAAATTAGTATCTTTTAATATCTATTAGAAAATTAGAATAAATTATTGTTCTGATTCTTTTTATAATTAATGATTTATAATTATTTAATTAGTTTATATACAAATAGAATTCTGTTTCACTATGGATTTTTTTTTTTTATTTAGTTTAATCATACACACCTTCAATATCAAAAATCTGTTTTTCTCATTAGATTAGATATCGATTTGTGCATTATAAACTGCTTCCATATTACAGTTATTTCTTATTACTAAAAATACTAACACAATTATTTTATTTAAATAACGGACGGATTTTTATTCTAATTCAAACGATTGTTATCTTTGTTATTTTATCATCATTATTATTATACATTCTTGTTTTTTTGTTCCCTTTAAAAAATCTATAATATTTTTGTAAAACTATAATATTATTAAAAATATCTAAAAAAAAAAAAAAGACCCACGCTGTTGAGAAAGGGACCAATGATCACACTCGTGCAAATTGCACATTAAATATCTCATTATAAAATAAATGAGGATACCATTTTAAGAGTTGTATATCAATGGAGTATATAAAAAATATTAAACAATGGCTAAATGCGTGAGTGTGTGTATGTGTTCATCTGTAAATGTATGTCTTGAAATGAAACAATATTATGGAATTAAAATATACATGAAATATTTTTTTGTATCTATCAGATTAAAATATTTCTATGCTTTTCTATAATCGATTTTATTACATTTCGTCCGTACACCAAGCATATTTCACAATTCAAGTTCACAATAAAATAATATTTTAGCGTCGTTCTAACGGCATACATTACTAATAGCTTTTACGTTTAGAATCATTCATTTTACACTTTTATTTTTTTATATTAGAATAAACAAACTTACAATAAAAATTTAAAGGCAAGAATATTATATCTAGAGCCTTACATAGATTTTTTTTTAACTTTAAAGCACGTTATCAAGATTTTAAAAATAAATACTAAACTATTTGTAAATTTTAAAAATCTCACAACTAGCTTAAAAATTAATATATTTAAAAAAAATCAACACAGGGTCTTAAATAATTCTTATCTTTAAATTTGATACTATATAAATTCACTATAACTTTAAAAATTAACAAATTAACTTAATATTTTACAATGAACATAAAGTTAGCTATGACTTGATGCAGATGACACATTTATTTTTAATTGTATTATGATATTTTTTGTATCAAATATTTCTATACAAAACATGCACAAATACCGCCTGTAAATTAAATTAAAAAAATATCTGAGTGTAACAATTATCAAGTTTAAAATTACACCTTAATGCTAGAAATTATTGAGTCATTACTTGAATGATTATAAACTTATCAAAAAATCTTTAAATATTTTAGTTACAATGTCTTTTTTTTAATTTAAAGTTTTCATAATATTAATTTAAAGTATTTACGGATAAATTATGATTCAAAACTCATTCTTGGAACCAAAAATAAAAAAAAATATATTGTTATAATACTAAGTAATATTGTAATTATTTCATCATAGTTTTTTTTTAATTATTTTTATAGAGTATAAATTCATGTAAAAATATTTTGCATTGTTAATGTTTTGCATAAGATTGTGGTATAAATATTTTCAGTTAAAATAATGTTTTTTAACATTTCATGCTAACTAAAGTACCGATGACGGCCTATAAAAAAGATCATTAAACTTAAATAAATTATAAAAAAAAGTAGCCGTCCCTAAAACAGCTCAAACATCAAACTGTGGCCAATGATTGATCCATACAATTTTAATGAGGCGTTAAATTCAACACATTTTTGTGTAGAAGCCTTTGAAACTAAAATTGTTTCACAACATATTTTAATACATTGTTTAAAATTAAAATATAACTCTCATAAATTATTTAAATTTCACTATTTTGTAAACAATAACGAGTTACTATACATAATATTAGGTATTTAAATACTTTGAAAAGCATTATACAATTCATTTTCGTTTATTATCTATACAAGACAGCCTAAAGCCTCAAAACTTTTATTTTAATCTTAAGAGGTTCATCGTGGATTTAGTATTTTATGTATCAAAAATAAAATTGCGAATGTACCTGTAGATAGTAAAAAAAATTAATGGATTTTATGAAACAATAAATTAATCCCAGTTGATTTATGAACATAAACTTTATATAATTATTTTTATTTTTATAGGAACACCATGCTGCAGTATCACAATATCCAACAAGTGATGTTAATTCAAAGAAAATGTGACCAAAGCGTTAGATAAAAAGTAAAATAATGTTGAAAAATGGTTTTCACAATACATATTTTATCACATTTTACAAAAATGCAGTATTTACACGCATACATACATATATTAATCATTTTTTAAGATTCCTTATGGACATAAGGAATACAATATTATAAAACAAATAAATAATTGTATGAATATTATTCTTCCTATATTTATTCCCTAAATTATTAATGATTTATATATTTTTTTTTTTTTGTATATTCATAGATGGTGTTCAAGTCTCTGCAAAATAATATTAAATTTCGGGTTTCTATACTAACTATATAATAACGCATATCTTTTGTAAAAATCATAAAAAAAAAATATAATTTTTAGGACATACAAATAAACATGTTTATAACTTGTCAATAGCGTGACATAGAGAACGAGTCCGATGAAGTGCATAATATACTCTTCAAATTAAAAAAAAAAAAAAAAAAACAATTCTTCTTCACAGCGGTCAATAACAGAACAAAACGAAATCAACTTGATTTGTAATTTTTTTTTTTCGTTTCATCGAATACGACACTATTTGATAAAAATAATACCTGCAGTCCGATTAATCGAGGAATACACGGCGATATCAACGTTAAGATCGTACTGTACATTATTACGTTTAGGATATTATACGGTATTGCATAAACAAAACTATATTATTGTACAGTTGTACCTCTGCGACACGTGTAGGACCGTGCGGGAGTGTAAAATCCAAATAAGTTTTTGGCGATCAAAATGTACTCACTCAAAACAACGCTGTCGTCTCCGCGTAGTAATCCATTCACGAGAGACCGATATCGACAAACACGCGGCGAACTGGTGTAAACAGTTATTCTCAAAAGCGGACGCGGCGGCGGCGGCGGCGGCGGCGATAATAATAATATTGCGCGAGATTAATAAATACGATCGGAAACGGTATTATAGACTTTGCGTGTTTCCGCGACCAAACGAAAAAAAGGTCCGCGGCTTTGAGTTTGCGGTGTCGGCCTGCGGTCCGGGGGAGGGTGAAAAGGACGAGAAATATATCTACGACTCGAGGTCGTACGATCGCACGGGGGCAAAAAATAACGAAAACGATAAAAAAAAAAAAAAAAAAAATTAAAAAAAATAAAATAGATCGCGAGAGTGGAGACGGCGACGGAGAGTCGAACCGACGTGAGATGAACTGGTGTTAAAAAGGCGCGCACACTGGTGCGGCGGCGGTGGCGGTAGTCGCGAACGGCGCGGGCGGCACACACAGACTGAACTCGAGCGAGACGACGACGGCGGCGGCGGCGGCGTTTTGTATATTATGCGTGTGTACGTGTGTGTGTGTGTGGGTGGGTGTGTGTACGTGTGTGTACGTGTGTGTGTGTGTGTGTGTGTACGTGTGTACGTGTGTGCGCGTGTTCGCGCCTATACATCCTGTTGCGCCGGCCACACGCGCGTACACGCACGCGCGCCAAACGTTGGCCGATCGTCAGCGTCGCCGATATAATAATACTATAAGAGAGGACACACTATATATATATATATATATAATGGTGATATACGTGCGAAGGTATACCGTATACGCGGACACGGGTAACCGTTGCGGTATAGACGGCGAGGCGCAGTTTAAACGATGTTTAGAATAATATTATTTAGACGATCGTCGTCGGGGTCGCGGCCGAGGAGTGCCGTCTTTCCCGGGTGGCGATCGGAGCTTTGTTTCACGTGCTCGAAATAATTTTGTGTTGTGTCGGCGGACGAAAAAAAAAACCCCCCGTAAATTAGCGACATCGGATCAAATAAAAAATGAATTCACTGATAATAATTAATTCAAGGACTTGATTAAAGTTAGACGTCTGGCGCAGGGGAGATCTGGTCGGATCAAGAGCTGTATATCGTATATAATAATAATATACGCGATAATAATTCAACGTCACTTCTCTCGTCGCCCGCGCACACACACACACAAAAAAAATTGTCTCGCTTCGGATATGACGACAGTATAAATGTGGCGGACACGCAAATTTCTGGCGTGGGTAGCCGCCCCGAGACGGACGCGCACTGCGTCGAAGACGCGGCCCCGAGCCTATAAAATATAACATTATTAATATCGCATTGTATAGAGCGGTATAGCGCGGTATCCATAACGCGGTATACGGACGGCAGAGGTTTAGCGTTATTATTATAATATCGTAGTCGTCGTCCACCGTCTCCGATGCCGTCGTTATATTGTTGTCAAACAGAAAATAACGATCACGGCGCTCGGCGTGCCAGTTAATAGGCCATTCTCGCCCCTCCCCCCCCCCCCCCGTTTTTAATAATATTTAATATCATATTATATCGCGTAATGCAATAATAATTAATGACGGATATTATTATATTTCGTTCGTTCATTTCGTTGTCCGGCTGTATCGCCGCCGTCGTTATGTTAAAATAGGTGTGCACGTGTATTTTATTATATCATAGGCGTCCGAAAACTATTTCAACTACTTTGTGCATTATGAACACAATACACACACGCGCGATCGATACGGAGTTTAATTAAAGTAATCGAAACGGTACTACACGTGTCGTAAAGAAAAAAAATACTCATATCTGTACGATAAAACCCGCGGTTTATGTGGGTACCAGTCCGGCGGTCCAATTGAAAGGGGAACGAATTTGCCTTGACTAGTTACTAGTTACTACGCGATTTTATATTATATTATATTTCGTAAAATATATTAATGACATTTTGTATGTTTGTACTTTCGTATAGGGTAACCTCCGGTTTATAATAATATAAATATATATATATATATATATATATATATATATATTATGCGAGTATAACAAATTGTTCCAGAAGGTAATATTATTATTAATAGACAATGCGCTAAATCCGATTAGCCGCCACTACGTGGGTTCGCGAACCTTCGGGTACCGTTGTTGCCTACTCGAAGCGCCGTGTTACTTTTTATTGGATCGTCGTCGTTTATAATAATTATATTATATTATGATATAATCATGAATTATATTATTTATACCATTAAATGCAGTGCCTTGGTATCGACGTTAAAAAATACCATTTTGTTTATTATAATTTATAATATATAGTAATAATATTATGGTCCTTTATTCATAGTTCGTAGTAAAATAATATGACCATCGATCTCAGATAAATATTGTAAAACGCCATTAGTGTTGTAGTTCTCAGATTTTCTAATACCTTTTGGACATTATTTATTTTTATCGGATTAAGCTCTCTGTAAAATGTTTAAATGTAAAATCAGATTTGTAGTTGAAAGGAAACGTTTACTCGTAATAAATAGCAATATGCACGAAACAGTTTCAGCGAAATAATAACATAAAATATATTATATTTCGTTTTGATATGCTGACACATCGTCATTTTGATTTTTTTACGCAAAAACTGCTGAATCTGAACCTTTGTTGATTTTTAAATATACATTTTTGATTGCTTTACACGTGCTTTGAAGGTACGCCATAGTGTGGGTAAAAAAGGAATAATCCAGCGATTATCTATATCAGTAGACTAGTTCATTACTGGATTTTCGTTCGTCCACTACCCACCACTGTTTACAGATAAACAGAATCTACAAAACGGATAAGCAATCTCGCCTGTAATGGTAAATTGGTTGAAAAATAGTTAACTACAAATTTCATTCTATAAACACGGAAATTGATTATCTACAAATAATATTTTTTGAAGTAAAACAAAATTGATAAAATCGTTATTTTTCATTCAAATATACAATTTCATCAAAATTTTAACTTGAAATGTCTATAAAACAAAAAAAAATTATGATTATGTATTCTGAGATTTTTTAGTTTCTATAATAATAACTTATAAAGAACTTTGAATTACATTTTCAAAGTTTTTACTCACAAACAATAATAGGGAAAATAAAGTCAAACATTTGTCTATAGAAAGCAAAAAAAAACCTAGTTTTTAAAAAATTATTAATTTAATTTAATCGAAATTCAAATCCTTACAGTAATATCTTTAGAACATTAAAAAAATTAATTTTTTTTAATTTTTTTGCATTTACTTTTTACTAAAAACCATAATCAACGTAGAAAATTGATGCTCCAAATATTGTTCAAAATGTTGTTGAACGAGCATTTTAGTACAAATGTTCAAAAAAAACATTGAAGTGTTTTCTCAAAGACATTTAAATTAATATATTAAAGACTAACTCGTAAATCCTTACGATTTTTAATGTAATTTAGCCACTTAAAGACAAAATTGGAAATTACTCGCAAACATTTTATGCTTTGAAGTTTGAAGCATTTCAACGATCAGTTAACAATTATTTTAATTCTTCCCATCTCGTCTTTCCGGTAGTAAAACAATAAAATTACTATTCCTTGCAGGTGGTTTCATTTGTCGTGGAATATTCAGTCAACCGAAATATTTGTGTAGTGAAGTGAATAACATATTAACATAAACGTTTATAAAATAATACCACAACATGTAATATAATTTCATTAATAAGCCCAATAAAATAAATAAAAATTTGCATAAAAAAAAAATTAATTTGAATATTATACTGTATTTTCACATTTTTATTTATATTCTAGTATTTATTTGAGCTCACAATATATTACCATCATTTACAGGTAATATATATATTTATGAATAACCACAAACATAACGATGCAGAAACTGAAAAGTTTAAATAAAAATTCTTTAGGGCTATATTATTTAGATTAATTTTCAACATAGGGAGCAAGTGAATGAGAAAATACAACAAGAAAAATTACGGAGATATAAATAAATAATTTCATAAAAAGACAAAGAATTAAATGGTATAGACACGTGATTAGAAGAGAAGAGGTAAATGGAATAAAAGCCACAGTCAACTGGAAACCAAATGAAAAAAGGCTCAAAAAACGATGAGACGGCATCATTAATGAAGCCATATAAGGAATTGGAGTTAAGGCTGTGAATAATGACCACCGACTTAGTATTGGCTAAAAAGGCTCTTGAAGAGCCATAAATAGAGATAAGAAGAATTTAAATAACAAGTTTATTTTAAATATTTTAATGGAGTTACACTTAGATGTTACTATTTTTTTTATGCTTAAAATATTATTTAAAACATTATACTTATTTATTTTCCATAAAATATTATGTTTATGAACTGTTAATGGTTATTAAACATTGAGATAACAACCTTGTATATTATACGTTTAATTGAAGATCTAATACCAATAACAGATATAATTATATACTTACAATAATTTAAGATAAATGAGAATGCGAGTGATATACAATAATTTATTTATAATGGCAATACAATGTTTAAAATATGTATATACTTTTTCAGCTTCTCTTCAAAATATAAATGAAAGGTGTTTAAACACAAACATTTAACAGACTATCTATCTCTATAAGTAGAATAACTCTTAGTCGAGAATATTTAAAAATTAGATACATTATTGTTTCAAAATTATATATAAACATTAAATATATCTTTTTAATTTACTATAAAATAAAAATAAATAACTTTTTTTTTACAAAGGGGATTCATTTAAAATCAATAAATTATGTCAAAAGAAATTAAAGTTAAAAATGTTGAAAAAAATGACGAATACAAATAAATGATTACACGATTTTTTTTTTATAAATTCTAATTAACACGGGCAATGTAATCTCGTCGTGTTTTATGTAAAATATAAATAAAGCTAAATAAAGTATGAGTAATATGCTTGATACGTCAGCCATGGTGTATTGTACATTTATACCATTTTACTTATTCGGAATAATTTTTCATCGTTTAAATATTATAATATTATAAAGATATTAATAATAATATTATTATTCTTATAGAGTTCAATCATATTGCGAGAACATCGATTCGCTTCTATTGCTTAACAGAATAATTTAATCAACCATAGACGATTGTAATAGAATTTTGTTAAGTATAACAATAGTTAAATAATAGTCAGTTAAAACCTTATTATTAGAATATATTATTCAGATTAACTAGATGATTTAATAATATGCACTTAATAGTCTATAATTTACACCGGACGAGTAGGTTTTGTACGTAAAATCACGAACGGCATATGGCCGAAACTACTGCTGTTGATAGCGATACAATTTTATAACCATATGATATTATAATCCGCGTAATATGCAAAACCCGTACAAGTCAACGCGCGTGAAAGTTTATTAGTAGGTAATATTATTATCAATAATATAATATCAGTAAATCAATGCACGCGGATATTATTGAAAAAAAAAAACGACGATGCTGCGGCTAGTATTCAATACGATATATTATATTGCGGCTTAGTGCGGCTAGCTGTACCTTGTTACAAAAATAGATCACGTATTTGGACGCTCTATCTCAGTTTAGTAGTCACGTTTTATTGCCCATCAAAATATAGTTATCCTTTAAAATCCTTAGTTATCTTATAGTCCGTGGTTACATTTTCAATAGATAGATTAAACATTAACAACAACGATTTCCGTTTAATCTGGTTATAAAACAATAATAAATGTTTAAAAGCTTATGTGCATATATAATATATATTATAATAAACTGTATTATTATGAAGAGTATAATAATAATATGCGTTATATATCATTATACAGTATATTTGTATAATAGGTATACCTACGAATCGCGATACTGCGATAGCATAAAAATAAAATATAATATCTGTGCCAAGCTGTATTATATTATAGTACACCCGCAGGTTGGAACAATATTACAGAGATTTTGTTATACGAAACACGGCGGTTTATTATTATGTAAATATAATTATTTTATTGGAAATATTAAATTACTATTTGATGAAAGTACTAAAAAAAAATTCTTGTACACTTTATTTTAATAATCCAAGTCTATGGTATATGAAAATAAAGTGCGACTATGTAATAAATAGATATTATTTGCATAAGATTTAATACTATTTCCGTTATGATTTCAGTTACACTGCAGACATTCCAACCCCTTCGAGCTATTTATCATAAAATTCACAACAACAAAAAAATCATTAAAATAAATACATTTCGTAGCAGAGGGGTGAGGGGTATCCTCAATTTATTAAATTGCTACACATAATATATAAAAATATATAATATAAAATTAGGCGCCACCGGACTGATCTCTACGCGATGTTACACGACGACAGCGGTCGCCGACCTGCCTGTGCATAATTTATGTTACTATAACCATGTTAGGTATACGGACTGTTATGTCATGACATCGATATTAATATAATAGTTCATGTCAACCACACAGTCATAATGTTTTATCACATATTTTATTATAGTTATCAATCGCAATAAATAATGATAATGAAGGAAAACACGTAGGTAACGTGATTAATGTTATTATTATTTGTCATCGAGGAACAAAAACCCACGATAAACAAAAATTAACTAAAAAGTATTTCAATTGACATAATATTAATATTATATAGCTGATGACAATGAAAAAATGTGTACAGGATCCGAGTTTTTTTTACCGTGCGTATTCATCTTGCTGATCGTCTGAGTGCAAGATAATGGTGTAATATTATGAATTATTTATCATAAATTAATGATATTGAAGTAAAACAAATGATAAATTATTTTTATGACGCCTTTGCAGCATAGCTTAAAACAATATTCATAAATAACTACCACTTAAAGTTTGTATTTGGGGAAAAAATAATATATTAAAAAACTTTTTTTCGAATCAAAATATTATGACAAAATTACCGACCAAAGTAAAAGAGCTTCAAAATAAATTTCGCACCAAAAATAATTTCAACATTTTCAGAACAAAGACGATGAATACAGTCTGATATTATTTATTTACTATGTATCAAACGGATACGAGTTAAATATATTATTTCATGCTCGGTGGTTTGTACACAATATATTGCATAACACGTCGTTGGTTTTCAAACTTATTTTGGCGGTAACGTCCTTTGGCGGAAACAGAAATCGAAGGTTTTTAATTTTTGGCAGAAATCGTCTGTGTTGTTTTGGCTGAAGTTGGTATCGGTCCATGAGATACAGCAAAAATATTTATTGATAATTAATTAATTAATTATTATTTTATTATTACTATTAAACATTTAATTTAACATTTTTAACATATTTTTTTTTTTTTATGTTCAATAGCATATCCGGTCTTAAATTATTTTTCAAATCGAGTACTGACTACTGATTGCTACACACATTAACCCCAATACGTTTTCGTTGATATCACACTCACATTTCCCGAGCGTGAACGAGGTAGCTTAGTTTAATCAAAATAAAACAATTAAAACAATAATATAATAATTAAATTTACTAGTATTCATTGTATGCATATTTTTGTGATAAATTTATAACGCCATCTAGTGGTGATTTATATTAATAATTTTCGTGTTATAACAAAAACATCATTGATTATGGAGAAACACATTTTTTAGTTAAATATCGCGTTTATAGATGGCGCAAAAGAATACAATAAACTGAATAAACGATTTAATTTCATTCGTATTATTATAACGTATAATAATGACGTATTACTGTAATTAATAATTATTATTATTATTTCACTATTTATTAAATATTTTTCATCACATTTCTATTGTTAAGTTCTTTATAATATATCATTATGTTCATCTGATATCTATATTAAGTCGTTACCTCTAGTGACCCAAAACAACGGTTCACATCTAAACCATAAATTTAACTACTAATTTATACAAGACGTGTAATATACCTATATATAATATATAATTTCTAATATGATAGCATGCAATATTGCCCAAACTATCTCGAAAGCAGTAGGGAAAAGCCAACTCACCTATCCGACCAATCAATACAATTTCAACATACAAAAGTATTGCAATTTTAACCATATACATAGTTACCAAAATGCTAAATGCATAGGGCATACCTATTAATCGAACATTTAGCCCACCATTTTTGAACGAAGTAGAATTATTACCTCGCCAATCAATATCGCCAATCCGAAATTCCAAAACCCGAGTAAACCTATAGGGTTTCGGGTACAGAGATTCGAGCTATCGTTTATTAATAAAGTTATTGTTATTGGTTTACCAAAAACTTCAGGTGCAAACAGTTAACGATCAATAATAACAATCGTATAACAAGAAAACACAGATACAACTGACTCATACCTATGATAAACCACACGTTGGTGCAAATGTACAATAGTCAATAATAGGTACCTACCTAATATATTATACAAGTTCTGGATGTTGACATTGGTAATAGTCATTGTCTTTTCGCGGTAACGATAACAATAATATTATAACATCGAAAACGTTATATTTTAGTATTTTACATACATTATAATATTAAGCGAGTACCTATAATGGAAGAGTATTGTTATCGATACAACAGATGTCACTGCATTTATACTGTGCAGGTGTGACATTTTTTTTAAACTATTTTATCGAGATCCCAAAGAATATAATGGTATAGGCACTTTGTATATTTGCATAATACGCGTACTGCAGTACGATGATTTAAAACGAAAGCGGACGCAAGCGATTGGTCGAAAACAAAACAACACGCAACGAACGCAGGATAAAAAGGACGGCGACCACACGTTAGTATTCTATTATTATATAGCCGGCTGACCGGAGCGGGACATTGTGCAGGTTGAGGTGAGAAATTTTAAACTGCCGTCATATCGATATAGTTTTCGTTAAAAACCAGCGGACAACTGCGAGATACCTTCCGTTAAAAAAGGTCTTAAAGACGAAAAAATACGTTGGCTTGGCCCTGACGGTTTTCTCGTCGTTTATAACGCCGTCGGATACTTGACATCTTCAAACCGTTTTATAGTCGCCGCTCGCGAGTCCGTAAAATATTGTACAACGTGACGACATTCCGGTATGGTTCGTTATTTGCGTGTAGGTAGTAAGTATAAGTATAGACACGCGAATATATTCGCCAGCCTCATCACTTTACGTCAGACGAGACGCGTCGCTCGTTTCTCAAGGATTACCTACTATGTGCAAAAGTGGCGCGTCGGGGTAAAACGCATATCAATCACCTATGATGTGTATATGTTCGGCAAAGGTTGTTTTTGGAGTCACCCCTCGTATTGGAACGCCTCTGAGGCAATTATTTAGAATATATCGAAGTCTTATACTTGCCCACTTTACAACGCGCATACAGACTATAATAATAATAATATATTATATAGGTTTGTAAAACTCGAATATCAACACGGTGCATCGAAAATAATTAAACTAAATATGCACATGTTATATGCGATCGTACGCAACCTTCGGTTATATAAACACAATCCATAAAATAAAAAATAATATAATTAAAAATAAATTTAAATAATTAAATAACAATCTCGAAATGACATTTGACATTGACAATACATGTCTTACCTGAACTCTACATTTACAAGAAAAAATAGTTGTACCTATAAAACAACAAAAAACTGTTACTCCGTATAATATGTGTTGTAAACAAATAGTCTAAGCTCGCCGTGTTTAATATTTACACGCTACTCCTCGAGCCCATAATATAGATATATGACATCCAATTATGGGTCTGTGCCAAAGACCTAATGTAAACAAATATCCAAACACTCCGGTAAAACCATTTGTCTAATCACAATCTCTCCTTACTGTGCCATAAACCGTACTATCCCACCACGATTTGCTCCATATGTTAACTTTTGAAGCTGCAACCAAAACAGAATCTGTAGGAAATGAGCTGCAATAACTGGTTAAGAATCTTCCAATTCGAAATGGTGCTAAAATGTATTATAGAATAAAATTTCACAGAATTAATTATCGTTAATAAGCGACGGCGCAGTGACATAACTTTTGTCAAGACTGCGCGTACAAATTGAACAGCTAATAAAAAAAATATGATTATACTGCTGTACACAAAAAAAAAAAATGTATAATTTGCATATTTCAATTTAAAGAAGGTAGGCAAGTGGTTACTGCACTGCTGTTTATTAGGTGTTGAGTGGGTTAATGTAATAGATGTGTTAAATTTGAATTCAATGACATTGTATACGAAAAACTATACTGAGTGGAGATGGCCTATTAGCTTATATCGCAAAGTATATTTTACGATAATATGTTTTTTAGTATAAATATTAAAGTTTTTAATTTATTTTACTATAAGTATTCAGGTAAGTTGATTTAATTTTTGCCGAAAACATTGCATTTATTATATTATTAGTATTTAATCACATAATTATTTATTTACACCATGTTATAATTGTTATATAATTTGTATTTGTTAATAACGTCTGAGTGCATACCACGACCTTACCACATAAAAGTGTGATGAATAGATTCATATTATTATAGATTATAGAATAATAGATAATACCTTAAAATTAATCTACATATTTTTTAAATGCTTTTGAATTATATCAAAATAATAAACATGGTTATTCATCATTGAAATATGTAATTTCGTCCAAATTTGAACTTCAAATATTTATAAAAAATAACTGTAACTATATATTTTTTATATATTTTAATTTCAATATGAACCAATTAACATAAACTATAAACTATAAAAATTTAAGATTTTATGATACTTTTACTACAAAATACTAATTCTGATTTTGACGTGTATAAAAAAAATGTATACCTATTTATTTTAAGTAATTTAATACACATTTTAGAACAACTTCTGTGGAGTCTCAGATAAACATTTTTAAGAATTTTGAAAAATTAAATAATTTTTATTGACATTTATATCTCAAAACGTTTAGAAAAATATACTGTGTACAGGAAATACAAATACATTTAAATAGCAAAAATAAAGCATATACCTATAGGTATACATACTTAAAAAAAATGTTTACATCATAATTTGAATAAATTAATAATTAAAGCGTAAAAGTCGGTTGAGCGTATTTAATGCGGCATCAAACAGTGTATTGTTGTATTGTTATTGTAAATACCCACTTCAAATGCTCATCAAATGGCGCATCATCAAAAACACTGTACATTTTACTTCACTTGATCCCGTGTAATTATTAATTATAATACATTTGTTCAATATAATATTATACCTACTCAAGTGCAACATTTGTATTTTACTTTTAATAAACGACAAAATAAACATTTTAATTGAAGTCAATAACGGTAAAATCAATGAAGATAATAATATCTAGTATCTTTATTGGAATTAATTGTGCTCAAGTTCCCCGAATAAATAATACTATAAGCAACACAAACTACGTATGTTGTTTGTTCATATATTTTAGTTTCATTCTAAACATATATTTTATAGTAATATGTATTATGTGTAACACGTCATACTAATTTATGCATAAGACTCAACAGACAACAATTAAATACTTCCGTATAGTTTGACAATGTTCTACTTGAAGAAACAGTCTACCGTTAATGAGTGAAATATACATGACATTTTCCACAATATTCACTTACCGTTTGAAAATGTATATTTTTTTCCTCATCAAACATTTTTGTACACAATTATAAAATATTAGATTAACAAATGAAAAACAATAATTAAATAGCATCGTGTTTATATTACTCATTAATTTGCTTCTGCTACTATCATACACAAAAGTGATCACGAGGATAATCCTTTAAAGTCTAAACATCTTCTTATCCAGCCAAACCATCACAATCTCTATACAAATATTGTTATATTTTATTCCGCCTGCCTAAATGAAATAGGTAATCTATTATTATAATATCAATATATGTATCTTATTATTTTTTATTTCATATCTAATAGAAAAAAAAAGCTATATAGTAGGAAACCGTTCTGCTGCATTAGGTTTCGAGTGTATACCTACTTCGTAATTGAGTAGGTTACTAAAAAAATGTGTTATATTTGAATAACTCAATGATAAACCATCGTATTTGATGAAAAGCTATTCTGGGCGAAGATGTTATAACTTTTTGGTCACAAAAGTAACTAAACAATTATTTCCATAATAATATTACAATTATTTATAAATGCTTATATTTAGTTTGTTTTGTTTTTTCATAATTTTCAATTATTATGAAAAGCGCTTGACATTTTTTACTTTTGACTTCTCTTTTCCCCCGAAGTACAAACTAGATTTATTTTTTTTTTCCGAAATCCCTATCAAATTTTTTATTATAAAAGGTGTCTTTAAATCTAATAATAAGTAGAAAAAATGAAAAACATACATCATTGTACAACCAATATAATATTCATCGATCCGTTTTGAATTTAAAATAAATTACATTTTATCCACATTTATAGATACGTATGCGTTAAATGCAGTGGTAATTTGGAGGGCATATGATAATGTTTATACTATATATATATATATATATATTCACGTTTATCATTTGTTGCATTAACATATACACCATGAAAAAAGTATAAATGCATACGTATATCTTAACTTTTTTTAAAGTGTGTGTAGAAATTTTATACACGAGATTTAAAAATATGTAACCTGTATGTTTCATTATTATATAATTTTTGTATTTATTATTGTTTTTTAGAGGGCTGAATCCGATTAATTTTGCGTTTATAAAATCTCAATATTTATTGCATCAATTCACAAATTATTTTTTTTTTATGAAAAAATAACCAGTTATATCAGGGTTATCAAAATAAATATGTTCACAAACCACGTGGATAAATACAATGACATCAAGTGTCATACTATTTATAATTACATTTTGATTTTTATATTTTATTAATTATTATATATTTATATACTTATATTAAAAAATAAAAAAAATATAAATAATAACCACATATTAGTTTTTGTAAATAAAACGTGAGCCAAGTTGGTCACTCCTAGGTTACCTATAAGGTAAATAATATTTATATGAGTAAATAAAAATAAATTATGTTCATATTTTACATGAATCATTAATAATGTTTGTATTAAAATCTAAGTTAGCACCAAGCAATAACTAAGGAGGTGTTCTATGTTTAATCTTGTAAGATAAACCAAATATACATACAATCAAACCAGTTCATAATAATATTATACAAGTAGTTAATTTTTAATACTCATTTCATATTGTAATTACAGAATTATTGTATTGTATATATTAGTGTGTTTAATATTTCATACTGATGTAGTTTGGTTTTGTTTCAAGTTTCAGCACTACCTAGCTATTTATTGTTCAACCTGTAAAAGGACACATGAAAGGTAAAACAACATTTTGCACGATAAATACATTATATTATAAAATCAATTATGTATAAGGAAACGTATAAAATTTAGCTATAAATTTAAATAATTATATCTATGTATGTACCTATGTATAATGTATATATTATGTTAATGTGGTTTACACCACGAAAATGTTATGACTAGAGATCAACAAAAAAAAAAAAATAAAAATAGTAAAAATAAAAAAAAATAATAAATAAAATAAAAAGGAAGTCTTTGTTCGTATCAGATTAAAATATCGTTCTTAATACTGACCATTTATAATTATTACAAATAATATGCCTTTTTTATTGTGGTATAGGCAAATGCACACATACTATATTTTAATAACATGGAAAATGTACAAAAATTAAATTAAATTGAACACACATAGACCGACTTTAAATGACTTAATAATATGCAATTGAAACTCGTCAAAACTATAGTTAGGTACTTAGTTAATACACTTAATAATTATAGTTATTAGGGACAAATTTATCTTAATCTACAATTATATTTTAAATTCTTATACTATATTACCTATATTGTTTTAAAAAACGGTATTGCGTGGATAAATATGTACACGGTCTATATAGTTTTTAGAAATCATGTGCAATCAGATTTGATTGACTTGAAAAAAAGTCGTGTTAAAACGGAAAAAGCATTCCGATCGTTTGAAGCAGCAATCGATTTTGTATAATTGCGTAAATAACAGACCGATTAAAAAACTTCTACAATAATTATTGTTTAACTTAAAAAAAATATATCGGAATTGTGAATTATAAAAACGCGATTATCCACTATTAGTATAGTTAATAGGTGGTAATAATAAAAATAAAAATAATATTAATGGATATAAATGGCACGCCGTAGTCTTTGCTGGTAATGATGAAAAAATAAAAACGAACTGTGTAAATAAAAAATAATATACCCTAGTTTTATGGCCCTACTTTTTCGGTCCGAAATGTGTCTCCACTTTTCCAGACCGTTTTGGTAATCGATGTCATAAAACTATAATAGTAATAATCATGACAATAATAATAATAAATAATAATAATATCGTGAACGCCGTACGTGTAATCAGAGTATTCTCCGTCAGACATATTATTAATATTACATTATTATAATAGGTATGCGTAATAATATAATATAATAGTGATAATAATAATAATACTGTGTTCGATGATCGCCACGTACAACCGTGATCGCTTTTGGCCGCATAATATAATATTAAATTAATTTAATTTAATTTCATAAACAATAATATATATTATTATTGTGTTGTTATGGTGTTACCACGTCCAATATTAACCCTTGAGTCGGCACACACGTACCGCAGTAACCACCGCATCTGCCGGCTATTTTCGTGTTATCCTGTAAATATTTGTAAGAATTAATGTTATTTTTAAACCGTTTAGGACGTGACCGGACGGGAAAAGGATTGAAATAAAAAAAAACCTAGGAAAACATAATTTAAAAAAACGAACAATAAACAATATAAATAGCGAGCGTAATAATTATTATTAACACACTGGGTGTCCCACCACGGTTGAAAACACTGAAAATGTCGATTGTCTCGGTGTAGTTTATTATTATTATTTTTTTTTTTTTTTGGTGAAAACATAATGACGACAGAACACGTCAACTTGTTATATGTGCGTGGTCTTCGGTCGTACCTATACTATGAACATTGTTATTATAATAATAGATCCAAAGTGGGATTACAAGTGACGTTTGGTGGGGGGAAAATTTTAGAAATACGGAGAGCAATGTCATCCGCACTGTATTTATGACGATTGCTTGGAAGAATTTTGTAAATTAAAAAAAAAAATAAAAAGATTTACACCACGATAAGGACAAAATATAATAATAATTATATAATAATATAGTATCCCTTACCTCTATCTTGTTCACCCAAAATGACGTGTTCGACCCTTTGCCCACCCAAGTGGTATCATGCGATATTCTCATGCCAGTGCCCGACAAGTCGATGCTAAACCTGCCCTGCGGACAACCCCTCTTCGAGTTACTATAACAATCACCAGCCTCGCCGAATGGTACGGGTTTTCCTTTGATTTGTTTGGAGAATGTATAATCTTTTGCTGTAAATTTCCAACGAAAATTTAATAAACACCGCCGATGCAGATAAATGATAATATAACTTTGTATTGTTGTACCTATACGTATAATAATAGGTACATAAAGGGGCGCGGAACAATGCGTGTCTATGTCATAATATTATTAAAATGTCAAGTATACAGTCAAAAAAATCATATACGTAATCTAAATTAATAATAATGTACACAAAAGGGGTGTAACTTAAAAATTACTAAATATTTTCCCGGTGAAACAAAACAGTATTACTCCGGAAAAATAATATTTTTTTGTTTTTAAATGGTTTTTGATCGCGAATTATTATATAACGATTTCAAATATGAAAACGGAGCAATGTTGAAAGTTTGAGTATTGTTCCACGCCAAATATCTAATTTATGCAGATTGGATGTTAAACTGTTATGTATATGATTATCATTTATCATATACTATGATAATATTACAATAATAGTGCGTATGTGCACGACGTGTACGTAGACCACTTACAATCGACTCTTAACGAAGTGATGTTTAAACGGATCTTTGTGAACACTGTCAGTCCGGACGACGGCACAGGCACGTTGTCACACGGACAGTTTGGACGGCGTTCGCCGTTGAACGGACACGTGCTCGGTTCTTTGAGTCTGTAAACATATACAATCGGAAGTCAAAACTCATGTTCAAAAAAAATTGGACCGATAAACGTTTGTGTTTTTAAGTTACCACAACATAATAGGTATAATATTATTATTATTATACGCGTATGTAAAGCCGAAGCGCGAGTTTACTCTAAATCTTCTCTGCGGTGGCGTCAATATAATACATTTGTTGAAATTGAATATGCTATATAGATAATACGGTTGAACGCGTGTTTACATAAATATAAACGCAAACGGAAAACGTGTAAACACAAATCGGGGACGGGCAGTTTGATTGTAAAGCGGATGAGTTAGCTATAGTGTTGACTGTTGGTTCTATTTTAACAGTTACTATATTGTGACTTCTGTGAAATAAGCATAGCATAGACAGTACGCGTTACTCAGAAAAATTTACCTAATATTGAATTGCTTATAGGCCATAGATTTGAAAATATATTTAAATAGTGTTGAAGTCTATTTTTCCGGTTTTTTATTTCCGCGATAATTGCTGTAGATCATTTTTTTTTTATCAATTTTCAAAAAAAACAAAATTGAAACAACACGTGCGTTATATGTGTTTTCAAAGATGAAAATATGTGAGATAAAAATGTATTTACAAATAGTATTATTTAAAACAGCATAACATTAAGTTACGTTAAATTATTAAGAAATTATTATTTATTAAGACCTCGCGGTTTAGAATTTCAGTTATCGACTGGTGTAGAGTAGTGTCAACTCGTGAATGGTACGTTTTATATGCAGTGTAGTATTTCATATATTACTACTATAAATCAACAATTATTACCTAAATAGCCATTACGGTAAAAGTTTGCACTTTCATCTAGTCAATAATCGCGTTTTGATCAATTTTAATAAACTAATCGTTACCTCTAGACTTTTACACGGTATTTAAAACACTGGAGATATTATAAATGTATTCACTGCAGTTTGGTTCACATAAATCGATCGAAAACCTACTTAGTATTCTGAGACCGATAGAAAACGGAGAAACGGTAACGGGTGCATGCAATGTCATTATAATAGTATTATCATGATCGGGTATTATCTTATCAGCAATAGATAGTACTTGCGATATCACAGCTGTCCGAGCACAGACGTTATAGCTATACCTATATCATACCGACCAGTATAAAACAAGCGCGACGCGCGTTTCGACAGTCGAAATTGTTTACCTCTGTTCGTAGATCTCGGAATAGTTTTCGGTGTCCTTGGACAAGGTCAGATACTCGACGGGATTGCCGGACCGCATGCCGTGACAGTAGACGGACACGTTGCGCCCGAGAACGTTGATCACGTACTCCTTGTCCTCGAGGACGGCGGCGGCCTTGGCATGCAGCGACTGTTTCTGCAGGACGTCGGCGCAGGACGCGTGACCGGCGCACCGGCGCTGGTTGCACTTGCGCTTCCTGGGCGGACGGGCGGCCCAGTCGCAGTGCTTGCGGCGCACCTTCTTGGCGGCCGCCCTGTGGAAGCAGAACACCCGCCTCGTCTGCCGGCCCTTCTTGCCGCACGTGTGCGAACACTCGCGCCACTCGTCCGGCAGCCAGCCGTAATCGTCGACCGCGGTCGTGGCCGCCGCGGTGGCCGCCACCGACGTCGCCGAGACGCACGGCCGCTGTTGCGCGCACGGCCTCTGCGCGGCCGGCGGTCGGCCCACGGCCGCCTCGCACCGCCGGTCGTCGGCCGCCGTGTCTCTGCCCTGCGGATCGGCGCCGTGGTGGTGGCGCCGGCAGCTCACCCGCCTGTTCTGCGTGCCCGGGCCGCACGTCACCGAACAGGCCGACCACTGCGACGTTTTCCATCTGTACGCCGTCGCCGCGGTGGCCGCTATCGTCGTCGTCGTCGTCGGGACGGCCGCCGTCGTCGTGCTGACCGCGGCCGCAGTCGTCGGTTTGGCGCACGGCACGAACGTCCGGCACGGTTGCACGGCCGCAGGTTTTTCCAGGCCGTCGCACTGCGCGGCCGCCAGTATGGAACCGTCGTTGTTCTGGCACTGCACCTGCCGATGTTGGTGTCCCTTGCCGCACGTGACGTTGCACTGTACGGGCGGCGCCAACAAACAATCAGGTACACAAACGTTAATTAGGTACTATAGGTGTTTTATTAAAAAAAAAAAAAGAAATAAAGAAAGAAATAGCGTACACGGATAACGTAGAACCGTCTAAATGCACTCTCCCGTTATTGTATTAGCTAAACCGAAGTGTTCGAATTACACTCGAGTTAAAAACCGGTGACGATCGAATGAATTGCACTCTCGAACCGATCGTTTATTGCGGAGCGTCACTGATTTCGAAATCGACGTGAATACATATATTTTTATAATACAACTGTTATTAAACGGTAGTTACTAACTGCGTGTAATGTTTGAATTGTAAAAGTTAGACATTTTGCTAAAGAAGAAATCGTTTTGGGTATCTAAACACAAGTGTAAACACCACGATATTAATATATACCCGTTGTATCCGTTCGTTATAGTTATAACCTGCAGTTGTTGATATTAAGCTAATTACCTACTATAACATAGTATAAATTTAATTTATAACGAAATTAAAAAACTATATAAGTTACTAAACTGTTTTTAAATTGTATAATATGGAATTATAATTTATTGCGTCGTATTAAATATAAATAAATAATAATGATTAAACCGAGAATTTAATACGCTCACATAGTGATCTTTCCTTTACATTATTATTTTAAATTGTAGATTTTATTAATATTATTTTAATAAATAAATAGATTTTAGCTATTAAAAATATAAATTATTCTTATAATAGGTTTTATATTGTAATGATCGGAACGAGTGCAATTCGAACATTACCTTTTTTGAACCAGAGTGCAATTCGACAGAAATAAGTGCAATTCGACCTTATCCGAATAATGATGATATGACATGACGTAATGCGACAACGTGTCGCCAACGATTATAATATTATATAGTTAGTTGGGTCCCACGTTTCTACCGAATATGACAACTTGGCCTGCACCTTTTTTTTTTGTCGTAATGTTCTGGCACTATTAATTTAATTTGGATAGATCATAATTAAATTTTTAAGCTCTTGGCATTTATATAAATTACAATATTAATAGAATTTCTATTAAGATTTAATAATTATTATAACTATGATGACAGATAATTCTTAAATATTTTGACAAGTAATGTAACTTTATCAGATCCACTGGTACCTATCAATATTTGGTAACCTATTTTATTTATTGAATATATATATATATATTTTTTTTAATTAATTTGAAATCAAAATACTCTTATGCTGACTCCTTTCTAAAGATTAATATTTTTTATATTTTTTGAAATTGTTCAACTTTTTATGAAATGTATGATCTATTTTAAGAATAACACAATCGTTTGATGATATTGTTATATTATTAACATTTGTGGAAACAAAACTAATATTTATCTATCAAAAATGCATGGGTGAAAATTTTTTTTTTAATATTTATAGGTATTATTTATTTCATTCGTCATAAAAAGAAACTAAAATGCAAATTAAACGCATTAAAAAGAAAAAAAATTGCACTATTCTATGTATTTATGAATGATGAAAAAACCATAACATAGGTACGTGCACCTAACTAGCTACTATTATACCTAAATAATGTGTTTTATTTGGGCCATTCATTCATTTTATCACCATAATAACTACTTAAATTACATGAAAACAGTAATATTTGTCTTAGAAAAATTCAAGACAGAACTAGAATATTATATTATATTAATACTTTACCGCAATATATTTTGATAATTTAGTATCAAGTTCTTTTCATAACCCTACCTAATTATAATTGAGACCACGAGACTTTACGGCTTATAATGCAAACGACTATAATATAATATATTGATATATTGATATATTTTTAATATTTATATAATATGTACCTAATAAGCGTTTAAAGCTGTTAGTTCAAGTTGAATCTGAATCAAAAATTTCGAAACGTTTTGTATCGCAGTGTCCTTAAAATATGTAGTCGACTAATTTGTCAAGTGCTGCGATTGTAGTTTGTTATTTTTTAGGCAAGAGCTAAGAATACCCACTGCTCTTATTGAAATATATTTTATGAATTCATTTTTGATTAATACTATGACGGGGTTCCTATGTAGTGGGCTTAGAACTTTAAATCAGTCAGTGGGTACACGACCTTGTAAAAATTTGATTGACTATAAATTCGTTATTATTGTTATAATTCATTTCTGTTTTCATATTGGCTAGTATACCAATCGAAAAATTCGTAATAAAATGTCAACTGTTTGTAATCTGTAATATTTCAATATGTGATACATATTATATAATGTATCATAACCTACCGATTTCCTGATCCACTGAATAATACTTGTCAGTACTGTACTTTTTATATATATTTAATAACTAGTTAAGAAGATATACCTATAACATGCCTACTATTTGAAATTATATTTATTATAATGCCTTTAATTTCTTTTTTATTAGTAGTCAACTGCAGCGTTAGAAACTTGGAAAAATTAATTATCTGGAAATCATTGTTCGATGACAGAATCATAACACAATGTTAAAAACATGAAAATTGATTTTCAATAAACTTTTTTTGATTTATTACACAAATTATGCTCAACTGCATTTAAAATTATTTTCGGTTTGTGACTTGATTTGTAATAGGTTGACTATTTATATCAATCCTTTCCCTTCTGCAGTGAAATTAAGTAACTGGGTATATGCATGTTTTTATTAAGTACTTCTCGATCAATTTCATCGGAGACACATATAACAAACAAGATACAAATTCATTACCATGTTATAATGCTATTTTAAATGTTTTCATTTCACTTTGAATAATTTAGCATATTTTAAGTATTATTGCATATAAATGTATTTTATGACGTTTCCGTTTTTAGTTTAGAACAATATTTATTACGCGTGCAAGTACCTATATAATGCACTACCTCAAATATACATTCATATACATAATATATTTGTATATGCAATTTCTGGATAAATATTAAGATAATTTCTTTAATTTAGCGTTATTTTGTTAAAATATATTTCGATTTTAAATTTAAAAAACTTGTTATTTTAATGAGTTAAATAGCTATACTATTTATATGTATGTTTAGGTTTTTTATATTATTTTGAATAATGTTAAATAATTGATTTTATTTCTGGGAATGACAAAAAATAAATTATTATTTTCATTATAAACATGATCAGTTATATATACCCTTAAATATACAATGTTTTCATTATTTTGTTTGCTTGCCTATTCTAATATTATAATTAAGGCATGTAACTGGCAGGTTCATATTAAAGTAATTGAAAGAATTGTAAAATATTGACCAAAAACAATCGCAAATAAGTACATAGAATATATCGAAGCTATATAGTGTACAATTAGGCAAACTACATTTGAGCACGTAGAACGATTTATTAATTATTAATAGAGTATAGCAAAATACCAGGTAAAGATAATATTATGTCAACCATAATTTTTTATCGCTTATTATAAACGTGCCATATTCTGTCTTACTGATATTTTGTATGTATTATTTTTAACAGTCTAGGAATATAAAAATTACCATATTTTCAAAATTATTTTGAATTTATTAGAATATAATTATAAGAAGTGTAATTCATCATACGCGTATGCGTAGGTTATAAGCGTAATGCCTTGATACAAAATTTAAAAAAAAATATTAAAATTGATTAAATATTATAAAAATTATGTACATACGTGAAATAAATATGAAAATCATAAAAATGGGTAATTAAGTGTAATAAGTTTATTGAAATTGAAAATCGATAGAACATCATCTTCACTGTAAATTTCTGATCTACTAAGTAACCTTGAAAATTATAATAGGATAGATCCATAGTATTATTAAAACTTAATCAAAACGTTCACAGATGTATAATGAGATTTTTATACGTTATTAAACATAAAAAATAACACATCCAAATATAATACAAAAAAACTAAACAACGAAAAAGAAAATTGTTTACTATGTCTAAATTTTTAGTTTTATGAAAAATATCACTTAGCAGTTATCAGGTTATTGAAAAATATAATCTACCCATTTCCTCTAAAAAAAAACCCCCGATGTACGATTTACCTATACTTGAGCTTAATTATTTTAGTTTATTTAATGCATCAAATCTACTTAAATATCTATTTAGAAATAAATTAAGAAAAGCCGACTTTTGTATCTTTACAAAAAAAAAATAATATGCTTATATTTTATAATATCGTTTTAATATAGTATACAATTGAAAATGTTTAAATAATCATCATCATAATATATGATTAGTTAAACGTAAATAATTCAAATAATTTTTACCTTTGACCACTCCCCGAAGTTCCAGGCTATTGTAACGTATGATGGTTGACCTTTACACGGATGTTCGTTACACGGAATTGAAGATGACGGTTTAGGATCCACGCACATTTCTTCGTCAAATAGTTCTCTTGTTCCGTCAAACGGTTGACATACCACTTTCCTTTCTTTTATGCCTCCTCCGCACACTTCCGAGCACTGGAATATTAGCATTGTGTAAGTATTAGGCTTGTTCAAACAAACGTTCAGGAAAGAAAATATACAGTAGGTACATATAGAATATATAGTAGGCATAAGTATATTTTGTAGTGTATGATTATTGGACTTAAATGTTTTTATACATTCAGTCGTAGATAATCGACAAGTATGCTTACTTCTCCCCACGGTCCAGTTCTCCACGTTGACATCGGCTTACAGCTTTTATGGCTCTCGCACAACCTTCGGGCTTCCGGTTTTTCTTTATGCACTACGCAGTGGGTTTCGTCCACGAGTTTACCACTGACCGAGGACACACAAGTCACTTCTCGCTCCTCAAAACCCTAAAAATTACGTTTTGAGTTTGAATATAACATGACACGCGGATATCTTATTTATTCACGCTCTTATAGATTATAAAAAAAAAACATTTATTTATTATTATATATACTTTTCCACATTCAGCCGAACATTCTTTCCATTCGTCGGCCCGCCAGGTAACACACATCGGAGCGATGCACAATTCGACGCGTTTCGGCTGGTTCTTTGCTTTACAAAGGTTCCACGAAACTGGCTTGGCGCTGATCGTATTTATGCAGTCAATAGTTCGTCTTCTATAACCGTTGCCACATGAAGCTGAACACTAAGAGTTAAATAAACATATAACGTAATAAAATCCACATATTATTATTCTTATATCGTTGTGTTAATGTCGTCAATGGTAAATAATTATAATTTTATAATGAAAAAAATTGATCAGATCACTGTTAGTTTATGGTAACTTACACTTGACCAGTGGTCTGTTCGCCATGTATAGAACTTGTTGCTCTGTATAAATTTTGTGTCATGTGCACCGCCATTACTCAGAATTTCATTTTCATATATCTCATCGTCTACACTTGCTGGGCATGGGTGTAAAATGCATTTTTCTTCTTCGAGTGGTTTCGCGATCAGTGCACATGCAGATTCATCTGGTACATTACATCGCACCATACGTCTCACTATTCCAATGCCACATGTAACAGAACACTGAAAAAAAAATTACAATATGTCATGATGTTTATTATTTAGTATATATAATTTATTTGATACAAATAATTTATAGAAAAAACCGTATCTGATGACAAGTTTAAAATACATAAATACTCCTCTTTTACCGACATTTATAAAATATTTATTAAACATTAAGATAAATATTAATAATTAATTTTTGTATAAATAAAATATTACTTAAAATTCGGTGTTTGGTTAAACAAATGTAAAACATATGCTGTTTAATTTAAAATATGAATACCAAGTGGCACTTTGTACGTGTTGCGGACTGAAAAGATTTCATATGTGTTTTACTTGTTATAAACTATTTATTTTTCAGCAGTTCGTTTTATTTGGCAGTACATTTTTTAAAAAGATTAATTTTAACGTATACTTAAAAGTAACAAAATTTGTGTTGAAAATTAAAACAGTGTGTAGTTAACATTAAAATGTATTGTAATGTGTAGTAAATTTTACTCATTTTTTCGACCATTTCAAAATTAAAGAAATTAATTTTTATTTTACAATAATTTTAAATAAATATGACTAATATTGATTTTTCAATTATACGTTTTATTTATACAAAAGTAAATTGTTTTATTATTTTATTGTATTATTAGTAGATTAACTTATATATTTAGTAAACTTTCAGCTATTATTGTGAATCTAAAATTAAACACGATGAAATATAGAATTTTAAAAATATTGTTTACCTGTGACCAAAGACCAGTTGTCCAAGCTGGACATGGTTTCATAGAACACGTTTCTTTAGTGGCTGGAATATTTGAACCACAATATTCTGAAGCTAACACTCTACCATTGTCCATACGGCACCATACGGAACGCTCAATTTGTCCTTCACCACAAGTCACCGAGCACTAAAGTGAAAAACATACGTTGAATAAACTAAAAAATATAATTATTTTATATCAACCCTTACCGATGACCATTCTCCGGCGGACCACTGGGGACACTTATCTGTTCCACACACTCTTGTAATTATTTTCTCACTGTCATTACACGACGTTTCGTCTCTCGGTTCACCATTGTCATTCACGCAGTGTGCTTCCCTGTGTTGAACGCCTGACCCGCAGGTCTTTGAACACTAGACATAAAAAATAATAATATGTAGTTATATGAATAATTATTTTAATCTCAAATTATTATGATAATATTATTGTTGAAGTTATTGAGGAAAATAATACAAAACATAAATTAAAATTAACGTTCAAGGAAACAATCATACATTTTAATTGGTAGGTGTATTAATATTATAATAAACCAGTAATAGTCGAAATAAAAACATATGATTGTATTTTACCAGCCTGAGAAATAAATAGGCGTGATTGCATATTTGTAATTATGTAAAATAGAATTAAGGCGTAAAAAAAGTAAAAAGTATCTAAACAGATGATAAAACTAAAATGAAATGCTAATAACGTTTGAGCTTAGACGTGTACTTAATGTATAGAAAAATTATTTAAAAATAATATTATTATTATACTGACATCGCGATTTAAAAAAAAATATTAAGACCACTCAGAGAATACAAGAGAATAGAATATGCATGGACATGTTCAAAATAAAAATATGTAGGTGTTATAGCACTTAAAAGGAATTGAAAGAAATAGCTAAAAATCGTTTAGGACGGAAAATTAACAAAGAGCTATATGTATACCACCTGTAAGTGGTATAAAAAAAATAATCGTGTCTCATGAAACGAGTTCATCTTACGGGAGTCCATTCTGTAAACGACCATCTCGATTCCAAACATTTTCCGTCACAGGGAATAGTATTGGCAGGTTTTGGTAAATGAGAACACATAGTGTCTGATATTTGAGAAGGTGCTCGTTTATCGTACTCCTGAACGCACACAACGCTCTGCGTCCGTGTGCCCGGGCCGCACTGAGCGGAACATTCAGACTGACTTACTGTCTTCCATCTGCACAAAAACAATATTTTAGTATTAAAATCCACAAATCGTACACCGCTGATTCAATTGTACTACAACTGTTTACAAGTTACAACTACACATATTATAATAATTAATAACATAATTAATAACAAAATGCATTGGCATTATTGTGTTGTACATAAATAAATAAATAAATATAGTTAAGTACTTGATGGTACAGTGGAGATTGCACGGTTGCTTTTTCGTGCGGGGTGCATCGTGTTCGCTACAATAACCTCGGGCTTCTTCGCCGGTTTCTTTTCTGACGCACACGTAAATCTTCGTCTGTTCACCTGAATCACGAAAAACCGATTATTGCAAAACACAACATTTGTCGGCAAAGTAAACAATAGGTCATATTATTATTGCACGTGATCGCCATCCATACCGGAACATATCTTATCGCACTGTCCCCATTCATCGGTCAATGCCCACACGTAGACGTCCCGTTCGTCTCGCATCACAGTGTATTGGTATACAATATCCGGAGCGTACGAGTTTCCAATCGACAACAACTGAGGAAACAAAACACACAATCGTTAACGACACGAAATTAACATCGATTTCCTGGTTTTGGTGAAGGAATATAATATGACTATATAGCTACGAGACTTAATTATTTTGCTAGTCCGTTTGTAAAGTATGCTAATAAGATGAAATATCTCCAATTGGGACAAGAATTATACGATTTCGCGGTGATTCATGGATTGACAATATCGTAAAGTCCATAATCACAATTTCGATTTTTTTTTTTTATAATGCATATTATGCATGTTGTAAATACTTATAGTTCTTATAACTTTTTTATAATAGAATTTGTAAATAATTTATAAGAATAATCGAGTTTTTGAACATACTAACACAATATTTATTCTTGGTACGATATAAAAATATTCAACGCTTTGTAATAATATAAAAACTTTTATGGAATAAAAATATATTATTATATCCGATAAATCCTTACATTTCAAAAATGCATATTTTTTTTTACGTTTTATCCACTATTGTCAATTCAAATTGAATTAAATTTAAAATAATATTTAACTGTATTTTTCAAGTAGTATTACTGCATTTTGCATTGCATTTATTACCGGTAGCGCGTATTTGATTGTACTTTTTCACTTTAAAAAGTGTATATTTTAAGGATATTGTTAGGTTGAAATGAATTTAATGATTTTTTCACAGTTATCTCGTGTTATTTTTTGTAGATAAAGAGTTTAAATTGAAATAATTTAAGCCTGCATTGTTTGATTAAAAATATAAGACTCTTATTATCATGTCTCAGATGTAAAACTCGATTTAACCGTCGCAAAAACATATAACAATATTATACATTTTTTTTAAAAACATAATACGGCAACAAGTTTCTAGATAAAACATATTTTTTTTTTATAAAAGAAAGAATAGGCCACTCGTCTAGCCGTAATCGGGCGATCCCCCGTATAAATAAAGGTGATTTCACTCTCCGGCATGATAATAATGATAATATTATTCATAGCACAGTGCTATTATAGAATAATATAGTATTTTATTATTATTATTTGAGTGTATAGAATCGAATCTTACTCAAGGCATATATTATATTAACGTTAAACCAGTTACCGCTTACCATTATTAGAGTCTATCGTAAATAACCAATATAGGTACCTACGTGCTACAGGTCTTCAGAACCGCATTGGATCTCAATTAAAAAAAACTACCAAAAATTTCAATATGACGAAATCACAGAAATCGCGGCCCAAGTGCCAACACCCCCTCCCCCCAAAAAAAAAAAAAAACTGCAGTTTGTAATTTATTTATTTCGTCACAACCCATCGTGTAAAATACGATGCGGAGTGCGAAGCGGATAGGATAATATTATTATTGCGTATATGTCATAATGTAGGTACACGTTTTACCTCGACGGTGACGTCCTTGTTGAGTGGCCTGGACGAGTTGATGCGCTCTACCGGCGCGTCCGACCCGCTGTATTCGATGGCCGTGCCGCCGTACACGATGATCTTGTTGAACGTGCTCAGCACGTAGTTGCCGTTGAGCACGTACTCGCCGGTGGCGCTGTCCACCAGGGCCAGGTAATTGTCGTCCTTGCTGGACCCGTTGTGGCCGTGCTGCCGGATGTCCAGGTTGGACGACCCGGCCGGGATGCGCAACACTTTGGAGTAGCCGTTCGGCGAGCTGCTGTTGTGAGTGCCGACCACCTGCTGACAACTGGAGTTGTTGCCGCCGCACACGCCGCACAGGTCCAGCTGGCTGTCCGAGCCCAGTGCGTGGTCGCAGCCAGCCTTCTCGCACATGCCGTTCACGCATATGTCGTACTTGTCCGGAGCGCACGGCGTACCGTCCACCACTTTCTCCTTTAGCTGATAGTACGCGGTGGACGCGGCCACGCGGCAGAACAGCCTGCACCGTTCTTCGTCGTCTATATAATATTATATGCGCACACCGGCGAAACGACAAATATTAATATAATATCATAAAATAGACGAATAGGTATAATCATTAATAATCGGTGTACACTGCGCGGCGGCAATGCGGTGGGTATACAGGTGGGTGATTACGTTTAATATTATATGGGTATCGAAACGACATTTTGAGAATAACCAAGACGAAATTGACGATATTAAAAAAAAAAAAATAAAAAATCTCGGGGATACCACTCCGCTGTATAGTATAGATGTCGAGTGCACGAGATAAGATGTAAATATGCACTCGGCGACAGTGTTCTGAGTTCATAGCAATGATTTTGAATTATTGAAAACCTCGAGGAAGTCAGTATGCTGTATATAAGGTTTCAACTCATTGAGTATGACGTGTTAGATATGATTTATATTGCGGAGCAATAATTAATTTATGACGACGAATGTCTAAAATTTGTCAATAATTCATCTTGAACTCGTTAAAATGTAGCTTCATGATAAACTTTTTTTTCAATTTTCAGTAAAACAACTGATTGAAGAATTCTCGTTCTACATTTTTAATTATAAAGATAAAAATTTTATATATAAAACAAAAAAAAATCGAAAATATTCTATATCTAATAAATATGACTACAACTAATAAAATATTTTGATATTTGATCTATATCATGTATAGAAAATTCTATTACAAAAAAAAATCGTGAGATATTCATTTTCGAATCATAACAAAATAACAAAATCAATTTGGTCAACAACTATAGGTTTTCCCTAATTTTTTGCTCTTTTTTTCCGATTATTTTTAAAAACACTGGCCAATTTTTACCAATGTTATGACAAAAATAATTAATTAAATCCGAGTAAATGAAAAAAAAAAGCCACACCATTATAAAACGAATGAATCATAGCTCAGCTCAGAATCTAAACTATTGTGTGTTTATAGTTCTCAAGGAAATATTAATAAATTATAAGCCAAAACTGACTTACCAAACACACAATTATAAATAAAATGATTTTCTAATGTTTATAAAATATATTATCATAATATATGTGCAATTTAATTTTTTTACTTATTTGTCGACTATGTCTTGTTTATTGTTCCGTTTCACTATTTTTATTTAGACTTGTTATTTTTAATATAAGTGCATTACACGATAATAAATTAAAATCTACTGAACTTAAACACATTAACTCGTTAGAATACTTTGCAGTAATTCGTATTAAAAACGAAATAAAAATAACAAAAATCTGACGCAATTGGTCAATGTAAATAAATTATGATCAAATTACGTCCTACAATTTCGGACTTAAGTTACCCACTCTTATCGAATTGAAACATGAGTACTGAGCAGTACATTACAGCGATTTTAGAATATTGTGTAAGTACCTATCTATACGACCTTAAATACGTTAAAATATGAGTTTTTCCTTAATTTTTTAATGAAAATTTCATGGTGGCAATGGGTGTTACTTCCTGTGGCTATTATTTTTAAAATAATGTACTCACATCCTCCGTACTTTGGGAGCCATTGAACATTTGGCTCGAGGTCTGCTATGTTGAATGTATGGTTATTAAACATTGCACACTGTTCACCGCTAAAAATTCAAATAGTCCGATTAAGTCGCCGTTGATGTCACATGTATTACATTTCGTTAGGTAGGTATAATATCTACGAAAAAACTCACCGGAAATCCGGAGTGCCCAGCGGACAGTCGTTCGTCGCACAACTCCGCACTCGGACACGTTTTCCGGTACAATATTTTCCGCCATTTGACGGCGGTGGGTCGGTACAGTCTCTGTAACTCTTCTTCACGCCTCCACCGCATGTTCTCGTACATTCACCATAACTATACAGATTTATATAGGGCCTCGGTTATTCAACAATTATTATTATAATTTTATAGGTACATTATTGCATTCGATGACGATTGAAACATCGTAAACTCTTAGATTATGATCACGTTATAAATTATTAGAATTCAAGGAATATTTTTTCATATTATTTCAATTGGCAGTACAGTTTCTCAAGGCAATACCTACTTTTTATTTTTGTTCCTATGCCATGAATAAATAATAAAACAAAAAATTAGAAAAAATCTTCTTAACGTAATTTTATACTTAAAATCGTATTAACTAAATACCATATGTTATTCATATTTTATACGATTAGAAAATAAATATTACAAAAAAAAAAATAATAATAATAAGCCTTATTAAACGATATGACATTCGTGATGTCTCTTAGACGATATTAAAATCATAAAATAAAATGGTAGGTACAGCTATAATCTGCACAACTCATATTATATAGTGCATCGATTAATTTTTATCAAGTTGATATGCACTCACGGTTGCCAAGGCCCCCAACCACCATCGACTGGTTTTAATGCATTTCGATCTTTAGGCACACATTTTCCTTGCTGACACCAGTTTTTACTGCTCCAGCATTGTGTTCCATCGGCCCAAGGCATATGTTGTGTGCGGCAGCCATCTTTCTCACCGGAACTAGTTGTACACCATAATCTCTGACACACCGGCTAGATGCATAATTAAATTAGATTAAGTAAAATGAACTTAAATAAAACAAAAACAATCAATAACTCACCATATAAGAACATAATTTTGATCCAGACCCGTAAATAAACTCGCATTGTTTGTCTCCCGAATAATTTTCACCGGGAAAATGTGTTTCGTGAGTCTGGTTTTCGATTTCAAGATAATCTTTGCTGGGATCGTCTTGAAGGCATTTACCGTTTCCAGCCCTTTAAAAGAGTTATTATTAAATGATACCACACTTCATCGTTCATTACTTTTATCATAAATACTTACTCCAAGTACTCGGTCAAAAAATGTCTACTGCAAGTCGACCAGGTCCACGGATGCGAGTTGTGATCTAACATTCTGGACATGACATTATGCATTCCATCTTGCTGTCCAAAATCTTTACATTTATTATCGTCGTCGTGTGGCATACTCAACCTAAAATACATTTTTATCAATCATAATAAATACGACTAAGATCGTCACCAATAAATCTATAGACGTACACGTGTCCCAATTCGTGGGCAATTGTAAACGCAGCGCTGAGTCCATTGTCCTGTACGATTGCACAACTATTAACATTACACATAGTGCCTAACTGTGCCAATCCCAGGGTGTTATCACATTTTTTCGGATTATGATTTCGACAGACGTGTTCTCTGTAAAACGTAAAATAAAGTTAATAATAGACACGTACTGCAAAATGGACTATTAGATACAGCAATTTCCAGTAAACTATGTCGAATTATTTATATAAAGCGTGACTAGTATGTACAAACACGTATAGTTACGCATAGAATACGGCTAAATACTGTAAGACAGTACCTGTATTGAAACAATTCTGGAATATCAAATTGTCTCAATCATGTCAATTCCGTACGACGCGTATTGTAAACTGATTGATAAATTGCATTTGGTGTTCATTCATGAACTGTTACAGCATAGTACAAGTCAATGAAATGGAAAAAAAACCGCGTGTGAATTACAACCGGTTTCGATACTATCTCCGATATGACGAAGAACAAACGAGTCACCGCCCTATGACCCCGCGACATAGTCTCGCTTTATTATTATTATTACTATTTTAATATGTGCATAGGTGAATGATCGTTTTGAAAATAATACTTTGACAAGAGTAATTTGTTTATATAATACGACAGTAATTCTAGTCGCCGGCTATACGGCAAGCGTCACCGTCTAGACAGCTCGATTATTGTTAATAAATAATAATAATAATAATATTATTATAATAGTATACCTGGTTAATAGTAGTGCGGAATCGTGGTGATTCGCGCTGGCATCACTCTCGTCGTTGTGGTGAATTTGCCATTCACAAAATTTGTGCAACATGTCTGCAGCTGCAATGCCACCCAATCGGTTACGGTTTTCGACGAAATGCACGTCTCTCAAGACGACCAACTTAACCACGGCTATGTGCATCGGATTCCCTATGCTCTTGTCCTTATATATTTTTGAAACCTATGTGGTTTTAAACGTGTTATACGTGGTGTGTTAATCATACGTGTACGCAGCGGTTTCGAAGACTTACGATCGACATGAGGGTAAGTACGTAATTGTGAAGCTCCTTTCCGTGGTAATCAGCCATTTTCTTGTCAGCGACGACCATCAATTCTACGACATATTCTGAAGTCAGCGATCGCTTCTTCCTAAATTTTTGTGTGTTTGGTAGACTAGTAGAACTCAAAAATATATCGTTTTCTGTTAAACTATTCGTACTGCTGTCAACAATAAATGGTTTAACTTCAGCGGTGGCACTATATTCATCAGTTATTGTATCCAAATCACTAGTGCCTTCATTGTCTGAAAAATAAATACAATTATTTACAGTATACAATTATTAACATTTTTTTATTTCTGCACCTTATTACGATAAATATGTGAATATATATATAAGTCTAGATCATAACTTTTTTTGTCATCAATATTTTTACTATATTATATAATATATTAAAATTAACTAAAATCATTTGACAATATTACACCGATACTTAAAACAATTGTTGCTTATAAAATATATCGTGTACCTAATAATTAATGAATGCCAATTAAACAAAAATATTTAAGCGCAAATCATGTAAAAACAAAAAATACCAATAGTCTTTGATTTAATTGAGATTAAAATTCATTACGGTTGAACCATACGAATTGTACAGTTATTTGAATAAATATTATAATCTATCAAACTATACAAATGTGTTCATTATTACGTAGGCTGAGAGAAAATCAATTTTGTTCATAATTCCTAGCAGTGACGGTTTTAAAACGTAGGTACTCCTGTCTCCGCGGGAGGCTATATACCTCTCTCTCCGTTAAGTGTTATATTATGGACCTTGACATTGAATTAATGTTACCTAAGACGCGGAATGAAGCCACTGACGAGTGAGTGGGATTTTATTTATTCCGAGTTCATTATATTATATTAGTATGACGAAATATCAAACATCACCCGATTCTTGGTCACAAATATCCATTTATCATAATTATATAGAAATGGGTAGGTTACCTATTACTACTACTACTATTATTATTATTATTATTATCATTTTTATTACTATTATTGTTTTTCCTTTGTGGAAACAACACGATCGGGACTATCTGGGAATTGCGATTCTACATATATGCACGTACGTATATTGTTTTTAATGTTATCTTGTACCACTAATGGACTTCAAATACAAGACACGCGTTTTAAACCATCCACGCAAGCGTATTATTGTCGTTATCGGACGTTGGACTAACAGCTATCTAACGTCTCTAAACAGCGGGTTCAATTATCATGATTTGTTATTGCTACTTCTTCTCCCATAACGCGTTGGGTTAGGGTACTATTATACACGCGTACGCATACGATACTCCGGGTACATATTACGTCGTGACGGCGACGACGAATATGCATACAATAATGTTGCAGCGTATTATTGTGGGAAGTACCTATACGGTCGAGAAGCTCCGGTGCCGATGGGATTTACGATACTATATAGGCACTTGCACCACTGCGGTCGTGCCCGTTAACTGGATGTTTACAATGGCCTGTTTGTATACTAATGCGCCTGTATAAGTATAATACTTAACTGTGTAGACACAGGTACCTACCTCATAAGCGAGTGTACGATTGTTCGTATTATAACAAACGGGATAATCGAGGCACGAGACCCACCCAGCACCCTATACGCAAAAGCAAAATCACGTGTACTCTATATAATATTATATACGGCCCATTAAAATCGTGTAACGTTTTAAGATATAATAATATTATAATGTTTTCACAGCGGAATCAAACGTTATTATTGCACACGAGTAACTACCTTGTACTCCGCAATTTTTCTCCGGTTGATGCGATTGTTGCGTTTGTCCGGGCGACTTGTCACCCTCGGCCAACTGACCGGATCGGTAAATGCTATGTAATGCCGGAGTTACGTGGTTTTCTGTTGTCTCTGCGGGCTCTATGAAGTAATTACCGCTAGTTGTGCGAATGTATCCTGTCTGTGAAACAGAAAAAAAACATACAAAATAATATCAGTATTTTTGTTCAATATAGATCAAAAATTACAATCAATAAATCGAATAACGATAAACAAAAATTGTTTTTAATTTATATTGAGTAATTATTGTTATTTAAAATAATTCAACAGCATTGATAATTTAATATTGTCTTGTTATCATAATATTATTTATATTTATTATTTATATATTATTTGAATATTATATAATTAGGAAGTAAATTATTTAACAAAATATAGTTACCTATAAATAAGTATGAAAATTTAAATTGATGACCGTTTTAACATTCTTACATTCAATACTTTATTCTTTTCAGCATTAATTACAATAATTTATAAACAATTCAATATCTGATTAAAATCAATTGAACCAAAACGTGTTAAGTCATCATCGCGCACGAGAAACTGAAGTTTTGGAATTATCTGTCATACAACTGTAGTGATGTTATTTAATCTTTTTGCAATGCCCACAATAAATTAAAAGACCATTGATTTTTATGGTATAATTAAAACATTGAATAGGCAGTGTAAAGATAGAATGACACAAAATAATATTGTGCGCACAGTGCGATGGATTGGTCACGAAAACAATAGTGATAAAATGTGAATCATTGAATTAATAAATTCTCTATCCTTGCTGGAAGGCTTTTGAATATGATTTCCTTTGTTCTAAACCCTCAACGGGTGATAAGCCGCGTACACCTATATTTTATTTTATATTGTTTGTTTCCTCACATCGCACACGAAGTTCTTATTAAATTCAAAAAAATAATAACAATAATAAAATGAATCATATTTCCTAGTGAATCATTCACATGCAACGTTTTATTTTTCGCACTGTGAAGTGCGAGTACAAACATACATGAACATTTTATTAATATTATAACTATAATAACATGTTACCATCGCACAACAATAAACAACTTCTTTTTATAGAATACATAATATTTTTTTTTTATTTCTCTGTATTATTGATATTAAAAGCACTTTCCATTTCGAATATTAAATTGTTTAAATTTATGAATACAGCGTTTAGCAAATTTTTGTAGCACACAAAATATAAACTTGGTTAATTATAGAAAAACAGGGACCGCATACAAGGTAAACAGATAATAATTTTACTATTGATCTTTAAATTTATAGCCTATTTGTCCTTACTCTGTGATATATAATATCCATTAACACATAATTGCAGTCTAAAATTATAAAATTTCATCTGCTACTACTCTGTAGTATACCAAACTAATACATCATGGGCTCAGATTTGTGTACGTTGTTTAATTCTAATTTATTTAATCCTTTATTTGTCAGATCGTGACCAAATTTTTATACAAAATCGTATAAAAAATGTAAACAACTTTACAATTATGAACTTAAATAATTAAATAGTATTTCTATCGTTAATTTGTTGATTTTAAAATAATGTGTTTTATATTTACATACAATATTTTAAGTTTGTTTTTATATCCATTTTAATCAATAAAAAACATTAATTATTAACTCTCGCAATTATCAGCACGTGACAAATGATTATTATATCATGATTCATGAGTAGTGAGCACATATACTATTTATTATAATTTCAAAATATATTTAAAAACACGGGAACGTGTACTTCTACCATCTTGATTTGATTAAATTTTGAGTATAAAACCATTTCATCACTTTACTCGCATTTATGTGATCTTTTTGTGTGTACTATTAATTATTATTTTTTTTATAATAAATCAAAACAGTAGTCATAGAATGCACAAATTAATTCTAATGAAAACTTTATTCAAAAGGGAAAAATTTATGTTATACCATTTTGTGCTGAAAATGTTACAGTTTTAAATTATGGGAAAAGTTAAAAATGTATTTTTTTTTAGACTACAATTTTAAGTTTTAATTTTAAACACATATACATAGGGTGAAATTGAATTTTCAAACTCATTTTAACTAGCCAAAAAATATGGGTTCCTATAAAAAAACACGTAATTTATGTACATTATTATTATTATTTTAAAACCAACAACACCAATCTGCAGATACTTAAGACACACAAATAAAATATATAATAACACGGAACTGTATATACTGCATTACAGCTAATAGTTATTGGCAAACAAGAACAGAAGTAATAATAATATAATGTCGTGTCTTATTACATGTCGACGTAATGTAAACACAAGTGGCCGTGATAGTTTTTATGCGAAAAAAACCTAATTTTATCTTAAAGAAATAAAACCAAGTGTACGGCCTACAATTACTTCCCAAGGTTCTCGATATCACAAATATTATATGGACATGGAATACCTACTAACCATCAATAAAACATTCGTACATAGCTGAGATGTGTGATTTATTGCCTTGTATGGTAGCGTCTAAAAATCTAAATTACCAAAATGAAATTTCAAAAACCATTCACGATTAAAACATAATTGTGAGATTAACCATCACGAATATATTATATTGTATAGAGGGTCACACAACCACATTATATTATGAACTTGAAGGTAACCTGTATGGTTATAAAGGGTCAATAGATTCAATATTCAACACGTGTTTGAACTTCAATGGGAGACCTGAGTTATGATTGAATATCGATGGTAATTTATTAACAATATTGAAACAAATATTGAGACCTTAGGTGTTCATTTATAAATCAGCATGGGTATATCGAAAAGTAGTAAATTCGTCTAAATAATATTTTTGCGTGTCTTACTCGTAGAAAATTCATATCGACATGTTCTAAAAATAAATATATACTTTTATACATTTTTAGATATAGTAGATTGTATAATTAATTTAAAGTTCATATTTATTAAATAATTAAAAAATGTCTGTACTCTTAATGATAAGTTGTAACCTTTACAAATAAGTAAAATATTAATTGAGAGTTTAGACCACAAAACTTAACTCAGTTAAGTTCCTTTTATTATGTGGCTAGTGACAGAAAACCGTATTAAGCTTAATCGTACAATAAAATAAATTCGAAATTGAATAACTAATATTTAGGTAAGTATATTCGAATTGTTGCATTCACATCAAAAGTTAACCTATAAGTATTAAGTACATATTTAGTTAAATTATTGTACATTATAATACATCATCACAATCCAATAGTTAGTGAAGATTTTAGCAATAAAACCAAATTTACGTTATAAAATGTACTTTTAGAATACTTAATATAATTAGGTTTAATTATCATCAAACATAATAAAAACTCATAATATTTTTTTATAAAATTAGTTATGCATATATAACTAAAAAGTGGTAAAATACTATTTTTATTATATTAACTGATTGTTGGCTATTATTTGAAAGTTTAAATTATTAAAAAAAAATTACAAATTTAACTAGTTGCCCAATTTTTGTATTTTGCAAGTTTATAACAGCCACAGGTTATATTTTTTAAATATAAAAAAAATATTATAATATTAATATTCGACTGGTTTTTAGGTATTTTTTTTTTTTATTATTGACATTAATTTATGACATTAAGAGTAACAAATCAATTCAACATTTTAACTTGTTTTCTCTTTATTAGTGGTAAAACTAGTTTAGAAATCTTTTACTATTAAAAAAAAAAATTGATAAGTTATTATTTTGTTTTATGTCCTATGATAACAACCATTATATTTATATCATGCTGATAAATCTAATTATTTTCTCGCTGCAAACTAATTGCTGCTACATTTTTTTTGTATTCATAAATCTTATACAATTGAATTATTAAAAATTAAAAATAATCCATAATTCTAGCTAATACATACAATTTATTTTGATATTTAATTAGAATACCAAGTATCCGTATCATGTGTTATTCAAACAATTATTGTCCGAAATAAATTATGAAAATTTATTAAACATTTTATAATTGTAAGTTATAACTCAAATTGAAGCCACCATTATGTGTAATTATAATTGAAGTCAAACAATTAAGCCCACTCAAATTTGTATAAAATTCTGTCTCAACTTCCAATTATAATGCTCGATGCTCGTAACATTTTTAAAGTCAACATTTATAGTTTAAAATAAATGTATTTAACATCTCAAATTTTTAAATTTTGCATTTTTAAACGTTTAAAAAGATAACTTGTTATTATTTATCTGCTTACAGCTTTTACAGAAAAGTAATTTAACCACTTTAGCTATTATTTGATGACGTTTATTCACTAAAAACTAGTACTTATAGCCTCATTCTCATTTCTCGTCTATACGAGAATAAGTTTATTTTTTGTTCTATGTATTTATAAATATTTACATTTGTTAAATAAATACCATGTAAATGGGAACAATTTAAACGTAATTAATTCATGGAAAAAATCCCTTGAGTGTACTCAATAAATATGCAAATTAAGTGTAAAAAATAAAAACTACTTTATTAAAATAATACCGTTAGCACCGATTCAAAAAATAACTTAATAAACATTGCAACAATAATTCATAAACAAGACATATTTAAAAAATATAATAATAATATATAACGTATGTCATAAACTTTATAACAGAAAAAAAACTGTAAAATATTATACAACATTTTATTCTATTGTATTGTCGATGTGATATAACACAATAGACGAATAAAATCCGAAAAAAGCATAAACAATTAATCTATCTTGCAAGAAGCCATAAATTATTTTTAAATTTGAAATAAATAATATATAAGAATGCATTGACTTATCTGACAATATTTAAATGTTAATGTTTTTCTCATTATCACCAATCTATTTACATAAAATAACAATAAAGAGTTTATCAAAAATATACATTTAAAGTCAAATTTGTTTAATATATTCAAAACTATCACTGCAGTTGAGTGACTATTATTTTACACGGCATGTTATATGTGAGTCAATGTAAATGACAAAATTCAAAAATATTCTTATTACCTATAGAGTAAAAAATTAAACAATTTGCTCGAATTTATTTTTATTTTCATTAGCTGTGCATAACGTTAAAAAAAAGTAAAATAATATACTTAAGTGAAATTAATACCATTTAAAAAATAATTATCAACAATTTCGATTGAAAATTTTGGTAAATTTGAAAACATAGCTTTCTCATTAGTTATTATATATCGGATATTAATTGTTATCTACAATCCACATAACGTTTTCCAATCCAACGCAACAATGACAATGATATATTATATTCCGATATAAATTATGGCGAACGTGCGTATGATATACGTATACATATGTATTATAGGTACCTATATACGTAATAATATATTATACAATGTACATTATAATACATATCCATATGCGTAAAATAATGTATACCGATTTGGCTAAGTACCGACGGTCTCAACGCGCTTATTATAATATTATAATGTATAGCATAAGATTATTGCGGTCTCGTTTCATGCGTGTAGTGTGATAAAAGCACGTGAATAATAAGAACATTATATAGATATATACGCGTACGTATACCTCTGGGAGAAATAAACGCATTTGTATATACATATTATACATCGCATAATGCTGTGTACCTTCGACTGGTACACGCGAACACCAGATCGGAGTCGTATTACTCTGTTCGCGCATCGCACGTCCCATTATAATTTACTACAAGAGTTCAATAAAACACATAATATTATAAAGAAAACGCGAGAGGCTTGGGCGTAAATGCGCGGGCGTGTCGATACACATAATACACATTAATATATTATAATAATATTATATTGTTATAATCCGCGTCGTCATCTGCGGTGCACTGCGTGCCTACAATATTGGCTCTCGGAAACCGGTGGTGTCGGCTTTGGGGCGGGGGTGGGTCGTCGACGACCGGGTAGGAGGAACGCGCGGAAACCGACTCGTCGCAGAGCACATATAATATAATATAATATTAAATCGTACCCGCGACGTCTAGTGTTTCACCTCGGCCTATAATCTCACGATAATCGCCGTTTGACAGTGTCGTGGTCCTCATCCGGCGTGGGCAAATCTCTCGTGTAATACTGCACAGTACGACTATATAACTACCTAATAGGTTAGGTACCTATATAGTAATATAATATTGTATTTTATAACATATTCGATACCGCAACTATATAATAATATGATGCTTTAGGGAAATGTTGCAATGTAAATGGCAATAATATTTTATGTGCACGCGGTGGTCAGCTGGCTGCAGAAACTGCGAACGGCCATGTATTATTACTGCAGTGATATTAAATCATACATCGTATTATAATTATTACTATTATATAATGGGTGCGTGCTGTACAAACACTATAATATGCGCCGGTGCAGCAGCAGCAGCAGCTGCCACGGCGGTAAGCGATTTCGTATACGGAGGACGCGTTATGGGACTTTTCGCAGCGCGAGAGGTCAATGGAAGTGTATAATATAATATATTGTTATACATAAATATAGTGTTATAATACTAATGGCATAATTATTGCGGCGGAGAGTCGTCTCGTCATGTGCGTGGTGCACGTCATCGTATATACAGCGCGATTCGCCAACCGGGCTCACCCCCATTCTATGGTTTAAGAATCGCGCATTTATTCAAATTCCTATTTTTAGAATTTATGAGCGCGTCTCTATAGACCGTATTTTAAAATATTTAAATGTTGTATGCACCATTCAAGTAAAGTATTCTGTGCAATAGTCGGATATCCTGACACATATTATAGGGACGGGGAGGAACCTTAAAATTTCGTTATCATATAGAGACTATAATAAATTTACCGAAACAGACATTTTCAACATAAACACTACATAGTTACCTGCAATAGTCATTTATTACAAATATGATAACATATATACTAAACTTCCAAATAATAAATCTCTTTTTTTTTTAGTGAAAATGTCAATTTATTTGTATCATGCATATTATATTAGACCCTCTAATTTTCTTCGAGAGCCTGATATAGTAATTATTTATTGTTTTTTTCAATAATAATTAATTATTTAAACATTTTAAACGATAATATTTTGAGCAAACGATATTAATTTCTATAAAACCGTTTGCTTTTAATATGTAAGTTGCTAAGCTGATATTTTTATTATTTTTTGACGAAATCAAAATTTGAACACCCCATTAGTTTCTGCATAGTTTCAAGGATATAATATGATAACCAACGATAGAAGGTGTAATTGAGACAAAAGGGTGAACATACAAAAAAACTAAAATAGTTTAATATAATTTTAGTTTGGAACGATACGGTTTTTACAAATGACTAAATATATAAAACAGATTAATCTTGATTAGTGATTGGTGATTAATAGATACTTAATACGTATAAGCATGTTGTTAAGCATCCTGTATATGCTGTGAGTTTGCATGCATTAGCACACGTATGTGTGTGTGTGTGTGTATGTGTGTGTGTGTGTGTGTGTGTGTGTGTGTGTGTGTGTGTGTGTGTGTGTGTGTGTATGTATGTGTGTTTGTGCGCAATGTGGAACGTGCGAATAAAACTCGGCCGACCGACATCTCGGCGGGAACAACGGAGGCTGCCACGACGACGGTCTGGCGATATTTATAAATCGAGCGGGCACGCGCGCGTCTGTATCGCGTTCTCGTAAACACCGTAAAACTACTGAAGTCGACGATATAATATATTATATCGATGTATTGAATATTATACGTGTTTACTATACGATAGAACGGCCCTGCAATGGGGTTACATATTCCTTTAGTTTAGGGGATGCTAAATTGAAGGGGGGGTGACCTATGTATGTATCCCCTTTGAGACGGCATTGTCCTATTTTTTAGAACTGGGGCCTGATATGCCGACGAGACAAACTTTGTCCCTCCGTACAAATTATAAAAATATTTTATCGATTTATTACTTCTATTTTTTTTCATTTTTATTGAGAAGGTAAGTGTGTAATAATAATAACATAAAAAAAATGTACAGACTAAAATTCAAGGTTTGTTATTTCAGTAGGCAATAACAGAGACGCGATGATTTAAATTTAAAGGGAATTATTTTTAATTATTTGTATCATCAGTAAGACTTGAGTTTTTCGCGATGTGATATTTGATTCTATTTGATTTTTCGAAACAAATTTAAATTTAAAACACCTGTAAATGAAAACTGTGATATACATAGGTTATACAATAAACAAATCTGTTATATATATAGTTTTAAATTTTAATCACAAATTGAAAAACAAGGTTCCTAAAAAATAACGTTTTTCAAAAATACAAGCCCCGTTTTTTAAATCACTCTAAATATAGCTATGATATTGATATCAAAATCTCAGTATACGATATTTACAAAAATATAACATTGCATATACTTAGTAATAACATTATATATAGTATGCGCAATTTTTACGCGGACGCGCGTTTTTACACGTGTAGCCATAAACAATATAACAATAATAATTATTATTGAATATATATTATGTCATATTATTCATCACAAACTCCGGACCTCGATAATGAAAAGTGATAACGGTGTAACGATCATAATAGTATTGAGCACGTGGCAGCGGCGGTTTCGCGAACGTTATAATATATTATATTATTTTATCTGCCAATGCTCATTCGGCAGCTCGTAAACGGTTTTGGCGATGTTTACGTGCGGTCGTGGCGTGTATACGAGATAAAAAAACCGACTTAATATTAACACACGGTCTGCGGCGGCGATAGGAGGCACGCAGACTCGCCGTCGATGCTTTCCCTTTCGTTTTCATGCTGCTCCTACGTAATAATAATAATAATAATATTATATTTTATAATATTAAACCCGTCTCGACGCCACCGCCGCCGCCCGACATCTCTTCCGCGCTGCCAAAAACCCGCGGAGTCTCCGCCGCGTCTACTATAGCCACAGTTATATAGTTGCCGCGCCCGCCGTTGATAATATTATTAGTTATTGCTATAATAACGTTTCGTTTAAACGCACGCTCAGCTAGACAGTGCTAAATCTCAGAAGAGCGACATTTCATTTTAGATTTTTGAGTACTTCTAATATTGAGCCTAAATTTTCATATTTTAAAATATAAGTATTGTTCTCTAAAAATAATACATTTATCGAGTGGAAATGATAATATATTTTATAAGAGTATATTATATTAGTAATATATTTTAAACTTTTAAGAACTTAAAACTCTTATATATATTACCTAAATTTATAAAATATATATATTTACGATATAGGTAAATCGTTCACACTCAAAAAACGAATTCCCACACAATTAATTTCAAAGGATATTTATACCAATGAAAGTATAAAGTACTCTTTTCCGTATCACTGCAGCGTTACTATTATGACGAAGGATCTTTGCAGACTTGCAACGAGGGGCGTGCGTGCACTATACATAATAATAATAATAATTTAATTATTATAAATTTATAAATAATAATAAAAAAAATTATTATTATTTTTTTTTTTTGTTGAATATGACGTTCGCGGGCGATGCGATAATAACACGCCTCTTGTTTTTTTTTTCGCGGAAAATCTTGCGACTTGGAGCACGTAAAACCGATAACGCTTATTGTATTTGGCACACACAAGCGAGTAAAAACGGTAGTCAATCACGTGCATTTTTACAAAGCTCGTCGTGGCCAATGACCGCGGCATGCTTATTATTATGTTATATTATTCTGTCGCACACCACGATCCGCGCAGACACGTTCCCGTTTAGACATAAATTTTATATCATATACATTATATTATATATATATATATATTTATTTTTTGGCCCCCAATCGTTTCCATCAACAGACATTGACGAGTTAACGAGTTTCACGAAACGTCACTCTTCCCATTATAATAGGTATACATTACTGCAGTGTGCATTATATATATATATATTATATAATATACACATATATACATTGCATATATCGTCCCGGTATACATAGGTATACTATTTTAGGTACATACTCGAGGCATGTACATTTATAATAATATTCGAGTGATGAGGGACACCACGTGGCGAGTGAGCAAGTATAAATTATATTAGGTATGCATACGTATAAAATAATTTTTGTACGCCACACAAATGCGTGTGATATGTTCGCGCCTAGTATTATTCTTATTATATTATATCTGATACAACGATAATAATGTCCAATGTCTTAAAAATATAACGAAACGATAACGTTTGAACCGATTGGCGATAATGGGTTAAGACTTAAAAATGATAATTATCAAAGGTTATATACTTTATAAGTATTGTCGATTCAATAATAAAGTTTCAGATATGCACGATATATATATAATATAGGTAGGTTACCTGTATTAATATTTTAATCAATCAAGCATATAAATCTATACCTATATTATATAGGTACTTTAAATCGAAGTTCTGGTAATTAAAACAATGTTCATAATATCACCCTTATATAGTTATAGATTTAAAACAATTATAAGTGAGTATAATCTGATTTAGCTATAGTGTAGTAATACAGGACCACGCAACATTACAAATAAAAATGTATAATCAATGATGTCGATTTGGTATTATACCCATAGTTACACAGTTAAATATTAAAATATCTAATATAAATAAACCATGTATAATTTCACTTAAAAACACTCGACTTATAGTTAGTCACGGTGTTTATAGCATAAACATAATTTTACCGTTTATATTTTATAAAAATAAAAGGTATTTATTAGTTTTTTTTTTTAACTTAAACACTCGTAAAACAAGGACCATTAATCAGTTACTAAAATAATACAAATCAATGAAATAATTACAAGTATCTAGTACTAAATATAGAAACTATATTAAAGGTGCATTTATAGTAATAAGCAGGTATCTATACAGTATATACTGTTATATTGCTGTAAAATTAATCATGTAATATATACAAAAACATTGAAACATGTGATCTTAAAAATGTTTTATCAGTTCGGTATAGTAAAACTATCAAGAACCTTTATGACCAGTATTATGGGTACCTACTCTCCGAACTGTTGCAGAAAACCAGATATATATATTGAAACATTTAACGGATCTACATAAAATAAGCGAACATAAATAATTTCGATTTCAGACGCGGTTTTATTTGTTTCAACATGATAAAAATCATTTCTCAGACAATATCATAAAGATCCTCTCAGTCGTTATTAAAACGAGTTTGTCGAAATGGTAGGCGAAGCTATAATATGAATTATTACTGTCTACAACGTTAGACATTTTACTCGTGTTAAATAAAAAAAGAGATTAAACCTTATCTAACTTGTGCCTACCACAATAAATATAAGTTGTATAGTGTATACTATAACACTAATTTTTTGAGATAATGTTATTGATGTGCATTATACGTCTGTAATTATATGTAGGTGCTTTGTATTTCAGGATTAAATAACTAAAAAAACAAAAACCACTTAGTTTGAGACAGTAACAAAAGTTGTTTAGATTTTAGATACTGTGCCAAAAAAAAAAATGTGTTAATGGACCAACGGCTCCTTGAAAACGAATGACAGACAGGTGTAAAGTTTCTTCGCACTCCTTAATTTAATAATATTTAATTTAATATTTAAGTTCATCCTAAGAAGCAAGAATGTACCTTCTTCAAAAATATAACTATGAATATTATGAATAATTAATTATATTAAATTTAAATTTAAAATACAATTTAAGAGTTTTTATTGTTTATAAAATATGTTCATTCGCTACGAAATAAATGGGACCAATATTTCATACTGAACCAACAAGTTTAGTATTAGACTATAAAAAAAAAATTAAAATTAAAAAATGATATGTATTTAGAATTGTTTACCAATAGCGTAATGTACATTTTATGATCATAATCAGGTTTTAATGTTTTATCGACAACGGGTTTTTATTTACTGCCAGTATCAACAAGCCGATGTTTTAATAAAGACATGTAATCGACAATAACGTACCTACATATAATACTCGTATATAATTTTGTTTGATTCTATTGACAGAAAGATTATCATCGCTGTCTTTTTTTTTTTAATTTAAAGACGCATCTTAGTGGTTAGTGCACCCGGAGGGCTTATTTCGTAAGAGGGACGATGTTCAATCAACGCGAGTTGGGTTCTAAAAATGGAAGTAAAAAAAAAGTTTCTGTTTTCAGCCCATGTTCGATTTTTTATGTGTTTTCACGAATGTTTTAACATTATATTTTCGACGGGTACACGAGTGAACAGATTTTATTAACACCGATGTCTGAGATTACGGAAAAGAATGTGGGGAATGGATTAATGATGATGCATTTACAATTCAGTACCTAAAATGATTCGTGAAAGATAAATGGTGAACAACTGTAAATATAGATCAAAAAAATAAATCGTGAACAAATTTAATTTTAACTTAGTGGAATATTCATTATGTTTTCATTGATACAATTAATCTTGTTCTGAATAATCTAAAGTATTATTAAAAAATAAAACTACTTATTACTGCAAATTATTAGTAATCAAAAATAATGACTATACTTAGTGCCATCGTATGTCATGATTAAAAACTGCGGAATTTTCACAAAATCATTATTTTATACACTTACACAAACGTATATATTGAAATAATTATATTTTAGATGTTTAGACCGGTATGTCTAAATTACCCCCGCCAAATAAATGGTACCCGAAATGTGTTTGAAGTTATACCTTCTCCGGATATTACAAGAGACCAAATTAATTTTACCAGAAACTAATGTAGGTAAACCTACCAAAAGTTAAATTGCTTGAGAGAGATTTATGATTCTTTAATTTGAACTAATTTTTTTTTATCTTTTTTACTTTGAAGTAATTTAAACTGTGACCTACACTTCATTTTAATTATAATTTATGACAATAATCATACCGTTTAAAACTTATTATGGAGTCAATTTATCAAAATACAACTTATTATTTACAAATATGGTATCGTAGATATCTCACGTATGATAAATAACTATAATAATAAATAACTTGCTTTGATGCCATTAGATACAATTTACGGAGAAATAACGATTGGAATAAGAATGCTGCAAGTTGTAACATTCAACTTCATAATAAGTAATAGCTATAATAAGGTATACAAGGTATACATGATACACCGGAATAGTTTGTGTAGAATAATACACAAATAAAAATGTTAAAACTTCCTTATTATATCTACCTACCTACCACAATATTATTCGGTAGGTATACGTATGCTATCATATTTCTTGAATCATTCGCTTTAACTTTATAATATTAATTTTAGCATGGAAGTAAAACTTCACGAATTTATTGAAATATTTACCAATATAAAAATGTATAAATTCATAATATGTTTATAATAAGTCAATAAAATATAATTTTTTAATGTAATCAAATCATGATATTCATATTTCATAAACCCTAATCAGTACATACATACATTGTACATTAAATTATTTTAATTTATTCGCATAAAATTTATAGTTTATAAATCTAAACGTACCAAGTGTATTAATAAAATATATATCTAATAATATTATTATTTATTAATTAATCATATAAATATATTTCGATTTATTTAAATATATACACCAGTCAACACATTAATTATTATAACAAGTAGTTAGTAGATAGTAGTTAGGTACCATGGACATTGAACACTGATTGATCAGCATGCAATGGTATATTAATAACAAAAATAAAACACGTAAACAAATCCATACACGATTTTACACGTGGGACATGTTGAACCCAAAAACTCACATAAATATTTTAATTACATCTCGCATTGTATAATATCTCGGTGGACGAATTTATTTAGTATTACAACTTTTGAAAAAAAACATAAAATAAATAATATTGTGCTATTGATGGTTAATTTTTTGTAATAATGAAAGCTTTGCAACGCTGCTATTTACATACAAAATTACAACGATTATGAGACGTTTGAAACCAATTGATTGATAATAATTTCTTTTTGGCTAAAATTAATTATTCTAATACAATCGAATAATCTAAGATTTATTATAAATCATAGAACGAAAATAATTGAATATTTTTCTGCCGTATCTATATAATATAATAATATTTTAATTATTTGTATTCGTATAATCCTAATGTAACTTTCAATATATGTAGATATTATACTACACCTATAACTTTTTATTTATAATTATTCGATAAATTTTTATTTTGTTATTCACAAATGAATAATTATGGTATGAACCCAAATATTCTCTATTTTTTTTTTCATTTTATAATAATATAAATCAAAACTAAAATGAGAACTTTCAAAATAATTTAACTTTAAGTACCTACTACGGATAATAGTCATTAATAATAAATTTAGAAGGAAATTGCTAAAACCATATAATTTGTAAATTAAAGTAATAATTGTTAATATTTTTCAAAATGTTAGAATTTGTTAAAGGTTGATATGAAAGGTGATATTATATAAAATAGGTACAATATTACATCGTGTATTTTAAATGGTGTATAAAACCATTCTTAAAAACTATAATTATCTAGTTTAAAAACTCGGAAACTAATCGTTCAAATTGCAATATATATATATATGTCAACATTTTTAAGACTAACAAAAATTTTTGGTAAAAATAGCTGTTCTCGCGGAAAATAAATTTAAATTTGTATCACCACAGAATATTTTTTTACTTGTAAAAAAATCTAAAAAATTGAAAATATCCATATTTGTTAAGTATCTATACTTCAAAATTTCAAAAATGTTGATTGAAATAAACACATTATTAAAAGGGAAAAATAAGGGTGAATATCCTTGGTGAATCACCCGGTTTATAAGTATACTAAGTGATTATAATGACTCATCTAAAAGACGAACATTATTATTTGTATAAATATGTCAAAGTTTAATGAAATTAAACATAACCGGACGTTAGTCAAATAAATTATTGAATGACCTTTTCTAAAAAGTAAAAAGTCATTGAACTTTTTTGTTGATATTACAAAGAATTATTTACAACGTTACCTACATTAATAAATTATAATCTGAAAATAACCTTTTAGAGACATACATGATACTTTTCTAAAGGTAAAAACATAACAAATGTCAATATAAAATTATTAGAATTTTCTAAAGAGAAATATCACGAAACAAAAAAATAAATATATTGTGTTATTAATATTATTACATATTATGTAATTTATATTGTATATTATATTTTTAGTATAGTTTAATATTAAAATGATAACGGAAAACTAAACATCAAAACAGTAGGCTATAGTAAGTAGTAGGCAAGTGAATATTGCTTTGCTTTATATCTGTTCTCAAGTGATTCATTCCAATAAATGATGGCAGCAGAGGAGTAGTTGTAGTATTCTTCAAACAGAGCCTCCTCTGCTGTCAGTTAAACATGAAAAAAAAAATAGTTCATTCTAATAAATATGTTAAATCTGAATTCATTAAAATATTATTGTATTCTAAAACTTCATCTATAAAAAATAATTGTAAAATTTTTTTTTTAATTTTTTAAATTTAGTATAAATTACTAATGAGGAATATTGTATAACATTTTTAAACTTAAGCTATACAATTGATGATTTTATTAATACTTTTAGTTCGTAATTCGTTAATGTTCATGATTTTGACAAATTTTGAAAAATGTTTTCACATTATTAAATAAAATCATTATATTCATCTTTCCGCTTAGAATCCAAAATAGGTATAGCCCGTAAATGTGCATTATATAGGTAAGGCATAGACAATAGCGTAAAAAATAAATAATGGATTGACTTAAAAATATCTAAAACCATAAGTTAAAACGTTTAGAACTTAATATAATACAAAAAGAGAGATTTACGTTATTTTGTTACCGCAAGAAACATATTATTAAGGATAAATAATAAAAAATATTTAATGCAATGATACAATATTACAAAATTTCTAGTATTAACTATTTATTTAATATTATGTAATAAAAACATTACGAAAAAAATATATAGAAATTGTACATAGACTATAGGATAGAATTAACCAGTTCGGAATCAAATACACTTCGCATGAATACTGAATGCATTATACATGAATATAATAATATACGAACGGTGTAGTTTATGTTATACACATAGATCAGTGGAATAAAGTGAAACGTCTGGCCAATTACACTGAAAATAAACTCTGGTTTTTAGAATCAAAATTAAAATAGATACTTAATTGTTTATATATATATGTATAATTCAAAGTCTTTGCTCAGTTGCTGTTGCAGTATCGATCGATTGATATGTTGCCAAATGGTTATATATCCCGCGAAGCAACATGCAGACGTGTACTTCGCTTCTGCTTTTCATTTGATGGATTAAAACGATGAAAAGTTTAGAAATTCTACTAAAATAGGAAAAAAATTTGAAAAAAATTATCTACGATCTCGACGAAGATGGGATTCGAACCCACGCGTGCAGAGCACATTGGATTAGCAGTCCAACGCCTTAACCACTCGGCCACCTCGTCCCGTGAGCGAAAAAGGCGTATTGAATGGCTCTTATGAGCCAGACTTTTTTTTTTATGATATTTTTATAATTTTATTTAATAAGACTAACGTTAAAAATGATAATAACGAATATACTATGATTTTAATTTAAGTTTGAAGCTTAATCAGTTATTACTAAAATATTATATGCATAATAACAAAGTATAAAAATGTAATTTGCATCACAATATCGCATATATAACATCTACTGATTCGTTTTTAGTTAAAAAATATTAATTGTTTGGTTTGAAAAATTTAGAAAAGTAACAAATAGGTATTTATCTAAACATTCTAAACCTATTATTACCTAGATGGCTAGATATAATATTACACAAATATACAAATATTCTTTTACATTCCACACCAGTACCTAATACCTATTAATATATCTGTTAAACATATAGGTATGTATCTTAAACCTTAGTGCAAGGCATACTTAGTATTAGTGTCTATGTATTTTATATTACCTGGTCCCTATATTAACTACAAAAGTGTCTACCACCTATCTTGTTTATTTGTATGTACAAAATGATTTATGAATTATATAATCTAAATATATTATTTAATAAAAATGAATTGTAACATACCTAATAATATAACATCCATAATAGGTATCATAATAAATTATTAATAGAAATGTTACGAGTAGGTACTTTGTATTAAAGTTAAAACGGTAAATTATATTTTTATGATATACCCATTAAAAATAAAAAAACTTTTGTAATGTCAGTAAAAATTATTATATAAAGTATATTAGGTAGTGAAGTTAGCCCATTATAACTTCTATCTTTCCATAAAATAGTTTTGAATACTGAATTAGTGAATTATAAATAACATTCATTCATACGAATGAAATGTCATTTGAATGTATAATATTACCATCATGTGTACTGCTGCTTTATGACGACAGATAGCTATAATATATTATTATATAACCCTATTTATTCCTATTTAATATTTGTAATTATTTATTATAGGTGCTATAAGCTATTTTATGGAATAAATAATAATAATATATGCCTTATATGCTCTTGAACGATAGTAGGTACCTATATTACATAGATACTTAATTATATGCAGGTCCTATACTTGCAGTTTGCAAGCATAATGGACATAATATATTATGTACACAATACACACCATTGAGATTTCAGACAACAACAAAGAAGGTGCCAATTATAGTATTATATAGGTAGGTAATTGAAATCTGAATGTGTTTAAACTTTATGCATTTTTAATTTGATTGTATTTGAACAAAACGATACGGTGTTGATTGTTTAAAAATGGAAAATAAATAATTATACACATTTTAGTTTTAAACTCTCTTCGTCTCTTCATACTATATTAAATACCTATAAATTATACTTATACATTTATATACTTTGTTATTACTTATTTGTATATTAATGTATTATAAAATAGTAATTATGATTTTATAATTTTTTATTATTACGTAAATTATTATGAAATGTACATAAATATTTATATTATTTTTAACTAAAACATTTTGGTACTTTGAAAAATATAACAAAACGATAAGATTTAATGAAAAAAATAGGAATTTATAATAGAAGTATGCGTAAATAGTAGTACCAATAAATTATTTTTAGTTATTTTATTATTCTAAATAAATTAAAAATTAAAAGAATTGTAAAAAAAAAACAAAAAAATATTGCACGGTACCGACGAGGATGGGATTCGAACCCACGCGTGCAGAGCACATTGGATTAGCAGTCCAACGCCTTAACCACTCGGCCACCTCGTCTCGTGCAAGGACGAGCCAAAAAAGACTAATTTAAACCACATTAGAAAATAATATAGTAACACATTTTTATATTGATTTGTTCAAAATATGTTATATAATAATTATCAAAATAAAGGTCAAAAATATATATAACATCAGGTACCCGCTGTATAGTTCTTATTAAATACCTATACGACTATACATTTATAATACATTTATGATATACCTATATATTGTAATACAATATACGCGTATATATATTTCATTAATTACTAAAATAATAAACATTTTCAAAGCGTTAAAGGCACAATATGATTAAAAACTCTGAGGTTGGTGCTATTTAAGTAGTAGATAGGTACAGAAAGGTGTTTAATCGTATTTTTTAACCTGATTAATAATAATGGCTAAATTTAAAATGACTTACCTAGATACTACTTGTAAGTAGGTAGGCACCTTACTTAACCTATGGGAATGTTGATATTTTATATAATCATAGGTATAAAGTAAATTAAACCCTTTACAATTTAGGTAAACAGTTTATTTTAATTTCATTGATAGGTATTGAAATGTGGATGCTAATATTTTTTATAAAAATACAACTAACAAAGTAACAACATGTCTATAGTAAATGTTGCAATAATTTTAACGAGGCAACTCGGGATTCACGAAAATATTTTAATTTTGAAAAAAACCAGAGATCAAGATATCTTTGTTATTGAATAAGCGACAAGAATGTAGTACCTACTACCTATATACCTTCCTACTAAGGATTGTAATGTATAAATTGTACGTGTAGTAAAGTTAATGTTATATTGTTGAATGTTGATGTAAAAGTAGAATATTATGTATTTCAGTACCTATTTGAGTAAATTTATATTCTTACATGTTAGATCGTGGTCGATAACACTGTCTCTGCAATCCATACACTCTACATATTATGACTTTATACATAGTAGGTATATATCTGCTAGGTACATAGGTTCTCTTCAAAAAATCCATTATTTATATTCATTTATTATTTATTTAATATCTGTTGTTATTTTTAAAAAAAATTCTTAAATCTTTGTAATATTTTTTGTCGACACTCGGCGGTAATATGATATGATATGTTCATTACCAAGATATTATTTTGTTTTATACCTAGTACCAACCTACCTACTAAGTTAACGTTCTTATATTTTTTTTTCTTTTACAAAGAATTAAATAAGATGTATATTACCTAGGTATATTAAATATATGATTTGTTACAATATTATAATGTATCATAAACCTAACGTTATGACAACGTGTATTACTAAAAGAAGCTAGGTACCTAAATCATTATAATATGTTAAAGTTAATCTTAAAATAAAATAAAAACATTTCTAAATTACTTTGTGTGAAAATAAAATAAGTTGGTACTCACCATTCCATCGCAAAGGCTTACGGCAACGATTGAACCAGGTTCACCAGAAACATTTCCCGAATAAAAACACCCATTAACCTTCACATTGGGTGGTTCTCTCCAAGATTCGTTCTGCTTCATACGAGTAATCTATACGATAATAACAAATGTACATTCAGTTAAATTCGGTATTCACGATCATTTCGTTTGTTTTATTAATTTCTAAAAACATGAAAACATGAAAATTGCTTAATACTTGTATTTACGCAAGACAATAAAATAGGCTGTTGGTTGATTTATTAAAACATCGTGCACGGATAATAATATCATTAGCAGCAATAATTTTTGGCAATTTACCAATATCAAGACAGTCACTGAATAATCGCTTATTATTTCTAAAAGTATGAATTATATCATTCGAAGGGATAAATAACCACGCTTTATAAAATATTAATCACATTTATTATTGTTTAAGACAAAGGCCTTTGTTTTACTATTTATATGCATGATTGTTATAATATAATATTATAATGAATATTCTATATAGGTATGACAAAATAACTACCAATTCATTTTTTTTTTAATATTTTAGAGATGCATCATACATAATCTAAATTTATTCGACAGTTTAAATATTAATTAATGTTATATGTAGACAAAAAAGGCAATAACCTGTTATAATATTATTTTATTTTAATTTCAATTAGATAACCAAGTATAATAGATAGTCATTAATTAATAATTATTCGTGATTTATCATAAAATTAAATCAAAACAAAATTATTATAATAAATACATGAAATTGTGTACCTAGTATATATTATTATAATAACATATATTTATTATAAGAAGGTATTTAAAATGAATTTTTGGTAATATATATTTTTCAAATTTTTATAGGTATTAGTGAAATATATACATTTTTTACGGTTTGTTTATATTATATAAGTAAATAAATTATATAATAATGTATTAAAACCAAATAAAATATAATATGATATTATTATGAATAATTTTCAAACTATTTCGTGTTATACCTACCACTTACGAATAAAATAGTATTATAAAAACATAATATTTATCGACAATGAATTTCCCATTATATTCCGGGTATAATATGTGTTAGTGTTACAATTATTTAATAATTACATATTAACAATAAGATTTGCATTGCACTTTTTTTTTTACAGATCGCAATCTTATCGTGTAATCGATTTTACGAGTAGGTAGGTGTGTGTTTTATCGAACGTGTTTAAATAGTTGTATAGTTTTATAATGTTATATGTAACACACATCTACATAAATATTATAACGGGTATACCGTATACATAGGTACTACACTGTTATAATACACTTTAATATCATCTTCTTATCTATTTATTATTATTATAATTGTCGTAACATAATTTATAATAATCCTAGTGATTTCCCGGAGACTTATTGAAAATGTAATCTTAACGATATTTCTTGGGACAATACGTAGTTGCCCCTGACGATTGCACAGTCTAATGCTACTATTTTAATATACACGCAGACAAACGACGGATTACACGGTCACTGTAATAATATGTGTTGTAACCCTGAATCACACGAGCAATAAAATACGAGATCATACGCTGCTGGGGTCCTGGGGACGATGCACGTATTGCAACGGGAAAAAAATGTATACTGATGCTATAACATTATTATGTCCAATGTATTCGTAAAACCTATACGGTCGTACAACAATATATATATATATTTATGTATATACCATGTAGGTATACCTACTGCAGTCTTCGGGTCAACAGTCGATATTCATCGTATGAATGCGGCAGCAAAAAACACAAGAACGCGTCTCCCGGGTGGACATTTATTATTATATATATGTACTCTCGTTTAATTGTTTCGAAATTACCAAAGAGGCAAAGACTAATACCGTATAAATATTAAATATGTATATAATAAAGTTTATATGTGTACATGTATAAATAGAAAAATAAAATCTAATGGATTTTATAAAACCGTTGGGTAACATACATATACAGGATGATTCACCCTGCAAGTATGCCCACCTACGTTTTTCCTTTATAATAATTAATTAATTTAAATTCTAATTTTTTAATTTTTCAATAAATATCAATTAATCTAAAATTATATTTGGAGATCATATTTTTAATTACTTTAACCTAAATCAAATTTTAAACGTGTCGTTATTAAAATATGTATTGAGTAGGTAATAGGAATGATAGTCCTTAGAAATAACTTAACAAAAATATAAATTATATTATATGTACTTGTCTAATATTTAATTCACCATTTATTATACCTACTAGGATATATTTTACGAATTATAAAATGCTGCTTTATCAAAATAAATTAGTATTAATTATTGTAATTTTCAAATCATAATAAGAAACATCAATTTTAACCTTATAATAATGGAAGATGGACATAATATTATCATTATATCCTCATAGGTTATAGTGCATCAAGTTAAATAATTAACAAAATATTTTAAGTATTTGAAAATATGGTTCTTAAGTATTCTTAAAAATTTCAAAAATCAGAATTTGAATTGAGAAAAAACATGGAAATGAGCATGCTTGATGAATCACTCTGTATAATATGTTCTTATTATTTTCTTTTTCTTTTCCCAATGGGTGCCGTAGAGTTATACATATTATATATAAGGCATCACTACAGACTAAATAATTAATTATGCGTAAATAAAAAAAATTACTTTTGTAAATAATAATACGAAACCCGATATTCTGTAATATATATAGGTATATATTATATATATATGTGTGTGTGTGTGTGTTTGAGTACGGATATGCCGGTAACAACCAACAGGTTTGAACACAGAATACAAAGATGCGTCGTATACCGCGGACGAAAATCGTGGAATTTATAAGACACAATACAAAATAATTGTCGTAAAATCTTTTAGCGTAGTTTTACACGAACATAGACTTATAATTAATTTTAATCAAACAATTATAGTACATATATACTACTAAATACTTTACTATAAAAATATAAGTGTACCTATACCTACGGGAAAAGGAAATCACTGCAATACTTCAGTAGTCAATATTATAATCATAATAAATAGGTAGGTATTCATATTAGGAACATTTAAAAACAGCTTTAGGTGCACTTAAATTATGAGACTTAAGAATGCCGCTATCTTAAACAATTATCTGGATTCTTGACTTGACCTCATCTGAGTAGATTGAATATTTAAAATAAGATAAGAAATAATCAAATAATCAATTTATAGACATTAGCATACAAATATTGTGAAAACACTTTCTTTTTTTTCCCAAAAAGTAGGCTTACACGTAAAATATATTTTATAATTATACAGTAAGTATATTGCATTATGGAAATACTAATATTTTATAGTATCATTGACTACTTTAAATAAATTATTTTTAAGTCAATTTACTGTGTTTCCGTAACCAGTGTTTGGTGTTTCATTGTATAAGATAACATTAATTGTTAAATCCCAAAATTAAACGACTATAATAATTTTATTTTGTTGTTTATCTAAATCAGATATAGTTTTAATAAATACAATATAATTATAGTACTTATATTTATATTTTTTATTTAAAAATTGTAATTATTTTTCTTGTATCTACAACTTTGTTTTTTAGTCATTGGTCCGCGGCAGTGTACAAAGCAATATTTACGTATGTACACCTAAAGTAAATATGCATATACATATATATTATGTATATCTTGGTACCAGTAAACAGATATCAAAAATATTATACCTATAGGCTATAGTATTGATTTTTCTGATTTTAGATTCATAAAATCTCCAACTTTATTTTAAGAATTCATACCTATAGATAATTTTGAATTAAGTAACTATATATTTAATAAATAAATAGCACTATGACTACGTTATATATTTTAGAATACACCGTGATTGAGTCATAAATTCTTATAACTATACTTATATAATATATAGTTAAATTTGATTTAAATTTTCAGTTTACTTCAAAAAGAGATATTATTATTGAATTATATACCTAATTAAAAGAATTTTTTTAGTATTTGATTTTTATTATATCGGAAAAAATTGTAATAGTTCGTTAAAGATATTATATTTACATTTTTAAATAATGTATTCATTTAAGAATGATAAATAAATTGAATTTGAATAAAATTAAATAAAGCTAAAATTTAAAGTTGTAAATAAAATATAAATATTAAGTGTGTGTAGAGGGCATCTTTGAAACATTGCAGTAAAATATATGCCTATATGATACGTACGGTATAAATCATTTTGATAGTGTCTATTGCCATTTTGATTTTGATTTCAAGTGCTAATAAAATTAATCTTAATATAATAAATTATATCTTGTATAGACTTGTCATGTAGTTTAACAATTTGTTAATATCAATATTAATTTGTTTCTGCTAGATGATAATTATGATGACAGTTATTTCGCTATATGAATATTTGAAGAGGATCTAAACATGAAATAAATTTATACGCGTGTCCTCAAGAATTAAATTATGAATTAGTGTATCTATTATAAAGAAATAAATCTATTTCTAAAAGAACTAAAAATATAGTCTATAGATCAATTAAGTAAATTATGATTATTACTTCTTTGTCATTTCATAATCAATAATTACTTCCAATTGAGTCACCAAAATGCATTACATGTTTCATGTCACGCGTACAATATTTTTAAATGACGGACATTTAATGCATTATTCTAATTATGATAATAGTATTATAAACACTAAGAAAGTAATTATCGTAATAGTATCCTTACGCGCATAATGAAAAACCTCCTGAATAACGTTATACACAATCGTTAGCCTCATAGAACAGTTATTTTTGACAAGGAAAATGCATACATTTTCGTCTTAATTATTAATGCGTGTTGCATCGACATTAAACTGTTTTAAAACATAAGGAATATTATATTTATTTATGCATGACAAATACCAGCAATTGAAATATAACGTGCAATGTGCTGTTGGCTGTTATATATTGTATAGTGTTCCATAATGGTAATGTTTACATAACTATTTTATTTATATTTGAAATGATTACTTACTTTAATATCAGGAGACACGAATTTAGAGTCTTGAATAAGCACTAAATGAAATAGATGTCCAAATGCTGTAAACTTGTATTGAGGATGAGGATCCCAAATAAATGCTGTTTTATGTCGATACTGTCCAGAATGGTGTTTAACAAGTTTTTCTCTATCGACTTTACAATAATAATATCATATCAATTATTCTTTATATTTTCAAAGACAAATATAGTATGGTTTGTATTTATAGTGAGAGTAGATTTATGATTATGAGAAACTTACGCCTATTTTGGTCACCGCCATAAAGTATATCGTGTGTATGCAATGAATCAGGTATTGACTTTACTGGCTTAACGTATTCTCGTTCAAACCGGCTAGCATCCGACAAATCGACCATTGATGATTTTTTTCTAAGGAACTCGGGAACCATAGATATCGTTTGAGTTTCATCTGAAAGTAAAGAAATGTATTATTATATAGTTTCATACACAAATATAATTATAACAATTATAATTGAAACATTTGAAAATATTAAATTTTAATTCTATTACGCTTAAATAAAAAAAAATTGTAATTTGCAAAAGTTTTCATTTCATACGACTTAACTATATAGTAATAATTTGTATAATTATATTACTATTATATTAGTATATGTTATAAAAAATATAAAAATAAATTATATGTGATGAGATATTATAGATTTTTATTTGAAATTTGTATATTTATATTCAAAAGTTTTTTATGAACAGTTTTATTTATACCCTGTCGTTCAAAATTTTTCAAAAGAATGAAAATAATACATTTCTTTCCTCAAGTTTGCGTACTCTTTCTTTAAAGAATAAAAAAAGAAAAACGCTACATTTATTTTTTAACTGCACTGTAATCGATTTGGAGTTAACATTTAAAATGTACATATTATATCGCAGTTCAGTGTCGTTAAATAAAAAACAGATATTAAATGATAAAAATATACAGTTTAAATTTATATTATGAATTATGATATATGAAATATATGAATATAATACATTATACATAAATGATAAATATTTAAAATAATAGTTCAAAAATAGCTTAAAATATAAAGATAATATTATACCAAAATAAAATTTTTAATTTATTGTTCTTACTTTTTATTATTAAAACTATCAATCAAATCTATCGCTTTTAAACTCAGTTGATTGGTTTAAATTAAAAAAGCGCAAATATACTCGTACAACTGGAATTTAATGTGTTTGAAATAGTCACGATGCAGTTAAAATGGTTTTGTAATAACATTTCAGGAAACGTCAATCGAATTTTCTAATGTACCAACATCAGCTACTATAACACTTAACGTGAACGACATCTTCGATATGACTTTACACACGAATACACGATAATATTTCGTAACGTCATAATATTGTAATAGGTAATATGACAACTGGCGAGTGTTAAATAATAAAAACAAATGACGACTAACGCGAATAAAGAAAAATTGCGAAGTCAGGCTAGACACACAAAGCTATGCCGCCGTCTGTCTGTATAAAGTTATTATTAATTTAAATTATATGTGTATATAAGTACGCTGTACACGTATTATGGTATAGCGAGAAAAAACGAAACTGGAGGAGCCGTTCTCGGAGAATGTCGTGACTTCCTGGCCGACGTAAATCAATTCAGTGTTTATATACCTATACAATATCTATGTATAATATGAGGGAGCATGTAAATATTTCGCAACGTTCATTGTCAAGGCCGAAGAAAACCGGGTGCGTTGGCATCACGTGGTATCGACTTTATTATTTTTTTTTCTCGTGTTTTGCTACTACATATCAAACAAGGTTCCTTGTAAAAGACATTTTTGAACATTGTCCAGGGAGATATGAATAAAAACAATTATACTAAAAAAAAATATTCAAATTCCCTCATGCACGACATTATATTATTATATCGCCCCATAGATATCGATCGATCAGGTGCCAGAGAACCAACACTTGAAATTTGGATATGATATATTATTATTATAACGGACGTCACGAATCACGATCGTCCCATTGAAACGAATTTGTTTACATAATTCCGACAACAAACGTGTCCGATACGCGTGTACTGTGTACACGATCCGTTTAAACGGCACTATACAAATACGTATTAAAATATGAATTTAATCGATTAAATCCGACACGGGTCTGTACTATTATTATGGAATTACCGGGTCCATAATTATTTACACAAAACTTAAATCATATATTATAAAATATAATAATGATAATGGAGTAGGTGGTTCTAATTTTAAATCACTTGAATCGCCTGTATTCAGTGCCACTGGGGGAGTTACGTATGTTCAAATTAATTTGGACTATACGAACATAAGTCAGTAGATATTATATTTCAGATTTAAATTAAAACTAAAACATACATAAACGTCATGCATAATTATATTTTTTTTTTATTATTAGTTTGCTGTGTTAGTTTAAAAAAAAAAAACGTGATCCGTGATTTATAGAAAACGTTTGATAGTAAAAACATTATTTATAATGTAGTCTCGCTTTCTAGTGTTGAAGTGTTTTCAACGTCATTATCACAACTCTATAGCCCTATAACTACCCAATAACTTTTAGTCTTAATGAGTGTTTATGTAATTTATTCTACTAGTAATATTGTAAAGTTAAAATTTAATTTATCTTTTAACAAAATGATATAAGTAAATTAAAAGTTTTAGAAAAAATATGTTCAATTTATTATACATGTTTACCATATAATATTATGTACTATGAAGACATATCACGATAAAAGTACGATTAATTGAAATACCTATAGGTACATAATATACAAACTGCAGCTTTTAGAGGATTTAACACTTCGGAAAATTATCGCCAATTCACAGCTCCATAAATCATTCTGCTTATAATATAGTATGTACAAGTTATGATGATCAAAAGTAATAATATAATTAAAAACATGATTTAGATTCATAAACAATTTTTTTTTCTATTATATGTTTTAACTAATTGTAAAACAAAAAATTTAATGCTTAATCACATTACATTTTATTCCTATGGTAATGATTTACCACGGATAGAAACAGAATAATGTTAAAACATTAAAAAAAAAAAAACTATCGATTATTTGAATCCGTAGGTTGGGAGGTAGGTATGTATCGTAAACACTTTCTTCTATCATTGTCGTCGAAACTACTAAAATCATTTTTACACTTATTGTCTTATATTATTTACTATACCATCACACAGTTCATAATCATATATAATATTGTTGTGTGTACCTATACGTAACGTCACGTTATGGGGTGGCCAGTTCATAAAATGTCCCGTCGACCGGTCCTTTAAGTGCATATACTCATTCTGAAATACCCACGTTTCATATCACTGTTTACTTACTAAATATAAGGGTACAGAGATATGGGAAGATTCAAAAATACAATTGTCGCCAGACCGGCCGTAAAATAAATGTATACGTTTCTCTGTTTGTTTTTAAATCTCGAGAAAATCGGACGATAACTTATTTACCGACAGTTGTTGATATTTTTATTTTCACCATTTTTATTTCATATAACCATTAGTCTAAGACTTTTTTTACGGCAACGTGGCGATTATATCTATACACGGGGCCTATGTAATACAATAATAATCTATATCGATGCGATAAATAACAATAAAATCGCCGTAATGTAAAGTAGAATACAAAATAATTTTAAGAAATTGTATTAGTGTCGATCTAGATAGCATCTATATTCTATACTATATTTTATACAATCGTCTACGTTATTGAAATAGTATGTGTTGTATACTATACATAATTATACAACATTAAGATGATAATTTGATTACGAGCGATGAGAAATGTACCGTTTAACATTTTTACTCGAAAAACTATACCTGTACAAATTTTACCATCCTACTTATTTTACTGATAATTTATGAACAATAAAATTAATTATCTTCGAACTATCAAAACATGTTACTGTATTTTCATAAGTCTTAGAAATATGTATTTAAAATTACAATATTCGAACCAGATAATACGTATATGGTATATATGTCTGAACAATTTATAGTGACAATGTAATATGTATGCGTCACTGATATGTATCTATTGTACGATTTAGAGGAGTTAATGTAAAACTATTTTCACTTGAATTCTTTAAAAGCAGATGACACGTAAATTAAACTACATTTATAAGTAGGCAATGAAAACTAATGCCAGTGATCTGCATTTTACATTAATATATATGAATACAATATATTTAAATGAAACAGCTAGCGTAATAAAGTTGACTACCTAACAGATAAAAACACATATTTTATACAAACTATAAAAATGGAGGTACCTATTACATTATATCGTATTTATTAATATTTTTCATTTTATTTTATAATCTTATTATTTAATTTTAATTTAATTTTAGGATTCGGGTAGAAAAAAAGTATACAAAATGTTTAAGTCACAGTGAGTTTAGTAAGTTAAGTTTTATAATATACTATAATGCCAGAAAATTATAAAATAAATAACAGTTTATTCTGGCCAATATTATGTACTTTCAAGAATTTCATTTCATTTGTGACGAATATTATAATATATTTTATATTATATATATATATATGTTGTATTTTATCATTTTAAATTTTTATACCACACGGCTATAATTACTATTTTACTTTTATAGTGGCAGGTTCTCAAGTTAAAAATGTTTCTCAGTTTAAAACAGTGTTGAACACATTTAAATATTCTATTTATGTTATTTTTAATACCAATTTTTACAATGATAGCAAGATTATATAAAAAGGTATCACATATTTTATAGTACTAAAACCATAAATTATATTTAAGAAGATTTAAATTTAAGTCATTCAATTAAACTTTAAACACAAATATTAAAATTACTATACAAATTACAAATTCAAAATATACACTAATAAGTACTCTATAAAATGATTCAAGTATACAGGCGTCGTCGATGTTATACAGTAAAGTTTACGTTAAAATAGTTATTTATAGTTAAATGGTAAGATATAACATATAACATACTAACGTAGTACGTACTAGACGTACAATTATTTTACTTACATTAAACAGATTTCTATAGTCTTGCTGTACCATTAGAAGAGCACAGAAATACCCCTTCGTCCCAATGCCGAAGTTTCAGAGGTGCCACGCATGTTGCATTTTGGGATAAAATAAATAAAGTAAGCTTTCTGTATTAGTATCCTTCACTATTCCTATCTCTCTATATTTTTTTCCACGTGAATTTATATTTTTTTTAAAATATACAATAAGGAGCTTACAAAAATTTACCTTTTGCTCAGGGATATACTAGAACACTAAGGATGGATCACTGTAGATATTTTACAATCTTGCATACTATACAATATTACAACTGTAAGATTAAAATTATTCAAATCATAAATAATTGTTTATTATTTATCAAATTTAAATTATAATAAAATTGTATCAACAGCACTAACAGCAGCATAAATAGCATACATTTGAATATTTGTATGATGATAATTTACTGTTGGGGTGACGATAGAATTTATCGACCGAACAAAAATGCTCATTTTGCTTCTGGACTCTGACAGCGCGTGATGGGCCAAGACTGCACATGCTGAGAATTATTAACGCACATTACCTCTGTTCAGTTGACAGACCATACGATAGTTAAAATGGCTACGTCTCGGGGGATATACAATATTATGATCGTGCAGGCTTCCACGCAAATCGAATACTAGTCTATACCTTTTTATTTTAAATTATTAAATAAATGATAAAAATTAAATTTATGTATTTTTATATCATGGTTTGGAAAATAAATATTTACATTTATAATTGATTAATTATAAATAAATTTCGAATTGGTATATATAAAATCAAAATATATAGTAAGTATATATATAATACTTGGATTGTTATATTAGTTAACACGTCGTGTGCTAGAACCTGTTTTTTTAATAGCTCTACCGTTATTTAAGTTATAACTTACAACTATATGTTAATTAATTAAATATTTGTCGGTAAATTTATACGAGGAACCACGCTTATTATAAAATGTAATCAACTGTTTGAACGATTTCCAATTAATGATATAATGTATTATGTTCATTTTGTAACTTTTTCAAGTTACCTAGATTATAACTACGATAAACACAAAAATTGCATTTAAAATAATTCTAAATTTATCTTCATCAAATTCGGGTCAACGAAAATTGTAAACCATTATTAATATTATAAATGCACAATTAACATGATGCGGTGTTAAGTAGACGGAACTTTTTTGGACGACATAGCCCATAATATTATGAATGCGTTATTATACTAATATAAATATTATGCCAACAACATATTACATAAGTATAGAAAAAAAATCTTCCCTAGGTCATAATGAAAGTTGATGACAATATATTTCATGTCTGACTACATTAATCTATTTTAGTTCAATGATTTTCACGCTATGTACACTAAGTGCACATACCTATCCGATATTATTATATATAGGTATATCATATGAAAGAATAATTGCAACAACGAAAACACGCGTTTCACTCGCATGTCTCATGTATATAAATAAGTATTCGAATATTATTTTAAAACAAAACCATTATTATTTTAAAAAATATTAACGTTTTTAGGAAATTTTTTTTTAAAGAAAATTTTAAATCATCGTAATACAACATTATTAAAGAATACTTATTAGAATTAAAAAAAAAAAAAACATTAACAATTTAAAAATATTTTTATTTATATCAAAAAACATAATTTCTATAAACAAATGTTGATAGAGAGAAACTCTCGCAAATAAATAAGTACTTATCAATTTATAAATAGATTATTTTTTAAACGTATTCATATTTTTATATAATATTATTATAATGTATGTGAACGGTAAAATATTATTGTAGAGTTGAGCATCGTATGTTTTGGGACGAACCTGTGTAAATAATAAATAGTAATAGTAGTAATACCACATATTATTATTGTTAAATATTACACTACGTTTAATTACAACTAATAGTTTAAAATTAACGTAAAATAGTTGACAAAATTGTTTAATTATTCTTCATTATTCGAGAATGGTTTTTTGTTTGCAATATCGCCATTCGCCTGCAATGATTATGATTTGGTACTAAAAATTAAAAAACACTAATTTAAATAATTACCTAATATAGCCAATAGGAACTTTAATATTTCATGCGAATATGCATCTTTATTAATAGCGTGTATATTGTATAACATAAATATATATTATATAGATCATGTACATTTATAGCTAAGACAACAAAGATAAATAATATGTAATTGGCTAACTTGTCGTTGTAAAAATGAATTTCTTCATATTTTAAAGTTTAAATAGAGTACTTAATTTAAACTTTCTACAACGTTCGTAAAAAAATAAGACGTTTATTATGAATATGGCAGATTTGTGTGATAGTTAGTGCGTTGGTGTACAACCCATTCGTCCTTGACAATAATATTATTGGTCAAGAGGGAAGTATTAGATGACGGGATTATAATATTAAAATGCATTATTGACTGTGTAAAACGAGTAGAAATGTAGAATATAATAAATCTGTTGCGATTTTAATCGTAATCTCAAGATTATTTTTAACCACCAGCTATAATAGATTAATAACAGTTTCAGAAATCTTACCATCTTAATCTCCTATTAAATTTCATATTAAATTTAAATTTTAACTATTCTTAATTTTTTCTTTATCAAGTTATTATTCAACCATTATACAGTTGCCACCTTGTCACTTAAATACTGATTTATAAATTGATAAATTGATTTATTCAATAAATATTGATGAAATATAATTTGATACTCGATATATATAATGCACAATAACTTTTTTTAGGAAACCCGACGCTTTAAAATATTTTGTTTTAATAGCACAATGGAAAAGAGATTAAGCGGGTATTGCGAGTCTGTGAACGTTAATATATATATACGTATAAATTATTTTTCGATATTACTATAAGTTATTTACTTATTTCTTTATGAAAACTGGACGTTACAAACATTATGAATATTCTCGACACGTTTTAAAAATGTACAATGCATTTGAAGAGATTGGGCGGGATAGGTATATAATTGACGAGAACGTTAAAATGGAAGAGCGATAAATGATGTGTCTTCGATAGCAAGACACATAATCCTAATGATTGGATATGTTAGTACCTATGTTTCAAATTCCGATGAAAAAAATATTGAAACACGTGATTGGTTATATTATCGTGCATCAATTACATCGACCGAGAAGTTTTTAATAGGGAACTGGAGTTTAACCCTAATACGAAAACTTCGAGCGACCACAATTTTAATACTTTCCTGATATTTATTCATGATTTCACGATACCTGATAATTGTATCATAACTCACAAGTAATATGTTTTAAGTATACTTATAAGTAAATGTAGAAAATATTGTATTATTTAATCACTAATAATATTCTAATTCTTTCAATAAGAGTTATTGCAACTTACAGCTGGTAATACCTATACATATATATATATATATAAACCAAATAACCATACTCACAATAAAAACTATATTCAGAGTAAAGCACTGAAGCTTACCAAACTATTTTACTACAAATCAATTACGTTACGGTGAACTAGTGCAAGTGACAGTCTTGAATCTAAAAAAATCAATTATATATTGCTATTATCTAATCCTAACGTTTGCAACTTAATTTCAATTGATATTTTCAGTAAAAAAAAAATATTAATAATGATTATAGCTTTGAATATTTTAATGTTAAATGAATAAATTTAAATAAATTGAATATAATGATAATTGTTTTGCTGTGATTGTTAAATCGTATATATAAAAAAAAATATCGATATTTAAAGTATTATACTTGTATTATAAAAGTATTATATAAACACTAAAATAAAAAATGTGATTTCAATTTCTAATTCAAAAAATATAAATGATGCCCCATGGGTTGTACAATAATCCATCATTTGTGTATAGAAACTAGAAAGCAGTAGTTTTCTCTGTGCTCTCTTTAATAATTCATAAGATTTATAACCAAAAGTGATAAGTACCAAGTTAATTTAGGTCACAGAATTATTCACTTAAAAAATATGGTGTAATATATACATTTTGTTAAACACGACTTGATTTACATATTTTATCGACGTTCGTAGTGACGAATAATCCAATGACAAATGATTCTTCAAAATTTTATTCTAATGTAGAAGTGTAGTGCACGGAATACGAATAATATTGTTGTATAATGAACCACTGACTTCGGTCCAGTACAAAAAAAAATCGACTAAACGGCTGGGCGTTGGAATAATACTCTTTTATCATTATTGGAATTATAAAACGTCACAGTTGTTTTATATAAAAGTAGAATGAGCGCAAAGGCAACTGTAAAAATAGATTACAAGGATTTGCTCAGCACTCCTTTCTGCCCCATCTAATGAATAACGTGTCACAATTATAGTTATTCCATTAGTAAAATTTAACTAATAATCAAATTAAAATGGTACCATATTATATCGATCTTTCACTTAATTGAACTACATAATAACTCTGATACAAGTTCATACTTGAAATAATTTCGGCTGAAGCCTTGAAGCAAGTATACGACGAGTTCTCAATGAATATTAAAAATAATAAAACATTTCAAATTATATGATATATAAGTATATCATCATATTGCAGGACATGTAAAAAACTAGGTATGTAAATAAAACGTTAAATAATGCATTTAGTATAATATAATATATTTAATTGATATTACTATATCGTTTAAAATTTAAGTAATGTAAACCTTTTTTCTCTTTTTTACTTTCTTGTTTGTTAATTTTTATTTGACAATTTTAAATATTAAATATTATATTACTTTATTTTATAATAAATACAAAATACTCAATAGTAATAATTTATTAATATTTAATATTTCTCGAATATATTTTACTTTTTTTTTAATTGTAAAATGAATAAATAAAAAATGTTGGTATGAAAAAGTACAACCAGTACAAACAAATATTGCTGATTAATAACCGAAGAAAATGGCATTATTTTACTTAATATAATTTTATTAATATATTTAAATTTAAATAAATTACGAAAAAAAAATATATATATAGCTTACAGTATTAGCAGTTTGTTGGGTTGTTTATTAGATATCATAGACTACAAAAACAAATTTTAAATAACTTTTATTTACAATCAAAACATTTTTAAATTTTATTTATGTTTTCTATTATTATAGTATTCATTTTTAAATTAATAAAATACGATAGCAAAAAAAAAAAATAATAATAGTTATTAATATTAATGAAACAATGTACCTAATGTATACAAATTTTTAAAATTAAACGGATAGGATACAGTGACTGGCTTTACTCATAAGCAACTATTCAGTGAAGTATAATTATGGTAAACTTTAAATCAATGATAAATTGATAAATTATCACATTAGATAAACGTTATTGAATGGAACTCAGTTTAGATTCTGTTCCTTAAAAGATTTTAATTTTTTTAATTTTAAGAGCTCGTAATAAAAATTATTATATAGTAATAAGGATGTTTATCATTTATTAAATAATGTAACAATAAATTATTATTTATTATCAAGTGAGTAGTAACCTTGTATTTAAATGTCAAGTTGAGAATCTTATGATATACTCAAAAATACATTTACTACATCATCATAAATACATATCTATAAATATTGATTTCGTCGTAATTAAAAAAAAAATATATTAGAATGTATTATGTGCCTATAACGTTTGCTATAATTTACAGTTATAATAGTATAAATTATAAATAGTATACCTATAGTGTTTCAATAAAATACAAATTAAATATTATCATGTTGTATGTACAAAAAATATATTATTTATCAAATAAATTATTATTATTTGATGACAACGGTCAACGACTAATTTATTTTTATTTTTTTTACAATAAAGTATCATTTAAATAGAAATTTACTCAAAATTCCAAGAAAAATATATAATATATACATAGAACTTTTAGAATAGAATAGTTCTACACAAAAATGTGTTTTTAAAATAAAGATAATATAATATAGATGTCTTTAAACAGTTTAAACTATGTCAATAAACACGGAATAATCTTAATTGCCACTAGTTAATGAATATGTATTATATGAAAAATAACGAGATTTAATTAAATCAACTCTATTGGTTAGTTCACAGTTTGAATATTACCATTTAGCTTTCTGATCTGTTATCTAATATATATATACCATTTTTATTTGATAAATGATGTGTAATATTTTTTGCTTATTAATTTATTAATTAGGCTAAGTATGTAATAACAATTAAATATTTTAGTCGTAAAATGTTATCTTATTTTTATTTTAAGCCTAACCTCCAACAGCTTCATCAACTGCGTTTTTAGAACTGCTATTTCTTCTATTTTAATATGATTGATCTTACTTATTAGTTATTTGTCACAAATAACATAATAAGATTTTTTAAAACGGATATGATGCATGATAATATTTTAAATGTGTTTGGTCGATGGTATAATATAGCTGCTGAAACTTGAAATATTAAGTGTTTGATAAATAGATTTAAAAAAAAAACTCTTCAAATAGATCACACGACTGGCTTAACCGAGACTATTTTTGAATTACTCTCATCATATTAAATTGTAATTATCTCTATATATTTTTTTTCATACCAGCTATAATAATATACTGATTATTATCTGATAATATAAAATTAGATTCGAGTTAAGCTTATTCACGTGTATGTTGTATAGGTGTATAAATTACAAACTTCACATTTCATATAACGTATAATACATTATAATAATCTGCATGCGATAATCAATTAGTTTACCGACGTACAGAGTACAGTGTACTTAGTAGTACCTACCTACCTACCTATATATTATAATACTACTGAATATAGGTACGTATAAACGTTATCATTTTAAAATTCTTACGAACTGGAAATCTTCGACCATTTTTTTTTCATCTGTCGTTAAATCAGTAATCTACACGTATATGCAAATGAATACAATATAATAATCGAAAACATCACATTTGACACCTGTGTACAAACTTTGCGTCCTGTGCATACAAATATGATCTGTCTTGAATACACTATAATAATATTATATAGACACTGATCGTTCCACGTGCCATGTATATGTACACCACGGTTACTGGCTTTGGAGTTTGGAGACAATCCAACAGAGGTGCATTGAATCATATTATGTCACATAAAAAAATCTTATCTTGTTATAGATAGGCGTGTATCGCGTTTGAAAATTATAACATGTATGTAATCGACCATCAACGTGTGACAGCGGATATGCTAAGAGACTACCATACAGAATTTCATTAATATAATAATATGAAACCCAAACTTCAAATAACAGGTACATTAACCTTACTCTGGTAAACAAAAGGAACATTCAGGCAGACGTATACAAAGGAAAGTGTAACCCGCTAACACATGTTTGGTTAAGGTCCGATAGATTTGTTTACGTAATATCGGATGATGGCGATAAAAGGCTGAATAAGCGAGCTACCTATATTTGATCCAAATTTTCTGTTAATGACTTTAATATGTTGTGGCGCCAGAGACACCGTGCAATCAGTGTATGCCTAGTTGGTAATTAAACAGTAATTAATTGATAGCTTGTTATTTTAGTTCTAATAAATTTTCCGGTAAATGTATACCGTTTGTTGAGTTAGTTTAGCACTATTGAACATAATACGTCAATATTATTACACAGCTATACTGCATCATAATAATATATCGATAAGCAGTTTATATAGATTAACATGGCGTAACTAAAAAACAAGTAAGTCAGTTATTATTTGTACATATTAGTTTATTAATGTGTGTTGGTTTTTTACCGATTTAATAAGAATAGGTACAAATTACTGTAACTAATTAATATTATTGACCAGTACTTAATTGTGTGTATCTATACGCAAATAATTTATAGTTTTATATACATACATAATTAATCAATAACTATATAAACTATAATTATTCGATTATAATGTATTATATACTTGAACTATATACAAGAATAATTTGTCGAATAAAATATTATATATTAATATACTATCGTATAGGCCAAATAATACGTTTTAGTATATTTTCTATTATTCTTTTATATATACGATACATCACGTACAATAAGAATATTTGGTCAGCGCATTTAAAAGCGTAAGCGACTTGATTAAAAAAGCCGCCCATCATTAACGGCACTCACAAGAGTATATTAATTCAAAAATTATAGTTAATTCAATTGAATAGTTAAATCGTATTTTCGGGAATCAATTAACGATGAATAAAATATGATCGCTTCATCACAATAATAATACCTAATAATAATATAATAGTCGTTCAATTGAAATTATCTCTCTGAGCTATGGATAGATAATTGAATCGTCCCCGCCCATGCTCCATAGTGGTTACTCTGAATCTAAAAGTTTCCAAAAACTGTAGGCGTGTAGCCGTTTTGACCCGATTTCACTGGCGGCCACGAGTACGCGTTTATTTATTGTTCACGGCGCGTTTCATTGTTTACCCAAACGATAATCTGCTGGAGCCCACCCGCCATCGACGAAAACTTCTCAATTTAAATAATTCGGTATGAATTTCCTGTTTCCGACAAATAGCTATTTCACCGGCACCGGTAATTGACTATCTAGATTATTTATTTATTTTTTATCGTTATAATAATATTATCCATACGATTGTACAATTACACACACACACACACACACACACACACACACACACACACACACACACACACTTGTGCGCGAGACTTTACTCGACGGATCGTCGCCATCGAGTGTAATAACGTTTTGAACGTATTACATGGGACTATTATACATATAGCGCGTCTGCACTTGACCTTCTGGTGTCTTCTGTGAAGTTTAGTACAACAGACGAATCATCGATCGAAACAATCGAAAATCAACAGCTGCGCTCATCAAACTTAAATTGTTCCATTGAATAAAACATGCTACTATTCCATATGTATATTTTAACAAACAATATTTCAATACAACAATGGCATATCTGTGAAGTTTTTTTTTTTTTATTTACATTTGTTGTATTATTACTACGTATTGAATAAGAAAAATGTGTACATAGATAAATAAATTTTATACACCACATGTATGTCTCCCTTGTATGGCGTAGTAGTAAGTACGTACAGTCAATCAAATATACATATAATAATATCGTAATAATTTATAGGTATGCGTGGACACAGATAGTCATGAAGAAGACATAGGTATTTTCAAATATTAATTACAGGTAGGTAGCCGGGCAGATACTACGTAAACACAGGTAATTGAAGTACATATACAATTTGCAGACTTTGACCAAACAAAACTACGAATATTTTTAAAACTTTCACTACTCGCGTATACGGTTTTTTGTTTCTCGATAAGAAAAAATTTACGTTTATAATGAATGACGATATAAATTTGCATTAATTCGTATCGATAAGTATTAGCTATTAGATATCTAATATAGGTGCATTAGAGTTTATAGATAATAATTATGGCAATCAAAAATACATAATAGTATACCTAACCTAACCTATACATTCTAGAGTTAACGTATAATATACATTGGTCAACTAACCTTTATGACTGCACTGTTAGAAACCGCTCTCACAAAACAAGATTAAAAATAAACCGGAACAAAACAAAGTAAAAATATTACCAAGCCAGATATCTGCCTATAACTGTAACCAATTAACGACATAAATGCATAATGAAGATGATTTCTTATGTAATACATCATATTTGTATTTTGTGTACCCGAAACTACGAGCAATTACAATAATAGACAAAATATATTAACATACATAATATTATAATAATAACGCATTAATAAATCTTCCATAAGTAGTTAAAACCATTTCAGTTATGGCAGACTTATTTTACTCTAGACCTAACGATCCCACTACAAAAGCCATATTTATAAAATGTTAAAAATCTCGTTGACCTGTTAGGTTAGATTATTTTCTGTTACTCCGGATAGAAAACAATACCGCAAAAACCAGAACCAAACTGAACACGCCAAACAGGTCAAATATTGGTAAAGTAAGTCGAGGAATTGACACCTAGCACCTGCCATAAAAAATGACAGGTGCTTTATTAGTCTATTATATAGATATTTTAATATTTATTATCATTTTAAAAATACCCATTAACAAATTATTACATATTATTTAAAAAATAGTATTTAATAATTATAAATGTACATGTATACGTTTAATGTGCAAATAATTTATACGAATATTATCTTTATTCATCAAAGGTCAACCAGAATATGAAAATATTAATATAATATTGTACGTTTGATATAAACTATTAGTTTTGATAATCAACACCATACCACCATTTAAAATAAATTACTATATTATAATTTATAAAATACGAAAAATCAAAAAAGATGATAATAATCAAATGGTTTACTTTTTTTAATTTAATTTTTGTTGATTACTAAACACAGTTTATTTATTTACATAGGTAGAGGTATACTGCGATATATTATAGGTATTTTAATCTATATGTACGTAAATATCTAGTAAATGATTAAGAAAATCGTTTAAACTATAAAAAATCGTAATTAAAACTAGAGGATTTAATCATTTTTTTTACGTATATCGATGGTTTTTATTGATTCTTTTATCGTTTAACAATCAAATGAACGTATTCCATGATGATATAGACCACGTGTATCTTTTGAAGCCTACTGGTATGACTCGATGAATATATGGAAACCCTACAATAGTGATTATAATTAGTTTTTTTTTTTAAATATTATAATTATTATTCTACGGACAGATGAGTAAGTCAAAAAAAGGCTTTCTTTGATCGTCTCCTGTAAGTCTTCTGTCTATTATCCGGAGGTTATCCTTCACACGGTTACCAGCAGCCACTATATGTCCTCGGGCCATAGACCCGCCCAACGGTGAGTCCCATTACGACCCATTATGGCCAATTAAAATTATTACGCTGGTCTTGGATAATCACTGTTACTTTTATCATTATTATATACGAGGATAACACCTATTGAATACCCGCCGACATCTTGGCTACTTTTATTTCGATTAATTCGTCATCATTCCAAATTTTCATACTACGTTTTATGTACGTATGTCGTGTTATGCAATATTATAATATAAATTAGTGAATATGCATTATTTACATTAAAATATAAGTGCCTAAAGTATATATTTTATACAATACGTATAATTGAACATAATTTAAAATACCATATAAAATATATGTATGTAAATATATTTCGAGTATGATGTACAATTATTATTATATATTTTAATATTGTAATATTCGCAGTTTGATTTAGCGGAGACGAGTTGAAAAAATTAAACTAAACACTTAATTACTATACCAGATTCAGAAGATAAATAAGAAGTAAATTTATCACTGGTCATTTTAATAGACAATATAGAAAATACCAAAATGTATATTTATTTATTATACATCATAATGGTTAATGGTCACTATAATGACAAAATATTTACCTTGAAATAAATTAAAAAAAATCGCTACGAATTATATTTTATTTGTTTATTTTAAAAAATCTCTTAGCTAATCAGAGTATAAAGATATTACGTCTGAAGTACAACAAAATATATCCTATAAATCATGTTACACGGCATATTGCATATTATATATACGTGTAAAAGTAAATAATATTCAATAAAACTATTATGTCAATATTAGAATACATTTTAGTTACATATACATAAATAGGTGAAGGTAATTATAAACTGTATTGGTAATTAACATAGAATTCAAGGATCTTAAAACGCATCGCATTCCCGCAGTCATATCAATAAAAATGTACTAATCTTAAATCAACTAATTGATATTTGGCTACAGTAAAACAATTCTTCGTAAATAGGGATTGGCTATATGATTTATCTACACAAGTGCACAATATGTAAGTCATCTAACAATGATCCAAGCTAATAATGAATAAACAAATCATTAAATATTTCTCTGAGATAAATTCTTTTATTCCAAGAATAAAAATCTATAACGTTTATTTAAGTTCAAATTGATAAAAATACTTGTATGAATCTTTTTAATATTAATTAAAAGTAGTAAATTATAATAATAAGTTAGATATTCTGCCGTGTTGGTACTACAAACAATATTATAAACATTTCGGTATCTAATATTTTTATTTTTTCGAAGTACCAGTTTTTTTAATTGACTTTTAAATTTTAAAAATAAAGTGAACCTAACCTAACCTAATTCGATTACACAAATCGAAATAAATTATTTAAATATTATATACAAGGTGATTTTTTTATCAAACGTCAATCATTTTTTTTAAATCTCTATTAACGTTATTGAAATAATTTTTTTTACATGAATACATAATATTTTTCCGAGTACTTCGATGTATAAAAATCGAAATTCGGATAAGTAGTTTATGAATTATAAGTATTTAAGGTTTAGGTTAGCGGACAGGGATACATTACCCCGCAAAATGTTGGTCTACTATCTCATCAAAACTTTAAACACTTATAACTTAAAAACTATAGATACTCGTCTAAATTTTGATTTTAATGTATTAAAATACTCGGAAAAATCTTAAAACAGTTAAAACATTATAACGATAAAAAATATAAAAATATATTTTTTTAAGAATGTTCATTTTTTCGACTGGAAATTATGTAAAAATCATGTTTTCAAAGACTTTAATGTATTTTTAAATAATAGTTGTTCAATAAAAGAATCACCTTGTATATATTCGTAATTAGGAAGTTTTAAAATCTGAAAGTCTTTGATCAAATTATTTTTTGTTATATTCTGGTTTTAGATTTATATAATAGTCTTACTCAGTCTTATAATAATAGTTAAACATTGTTTTTATAACTGCAATTCGTTAATGGTATATATGGTGCGTAAGCATTTTGAAAACATATTTATATGTACGTATATATTTTATTATTATTATTATATTAGACACTCCTACCTCATTTTATAACTATAAAACCTCGGGGTATATAAATCGTGTAAAAAAAAATTACGATATTTGTAACCTACTCACGATTTAAAGAAATAATATTTTATTAGAAAAATCAAATATTAATACATATTCATCGATGTATAATCAATCTATGGAGTTAGGCCTATGTAATCATAACGCCCACATTATTATTTACATCCAATATGTGCCGATCATGTAGCATACTAGGTACCTATAATATAATAGTATTATACGTTTTTCATTCATAAAAGATTGGTAACCTATTCATAATCGTGTATTGAACATCATGATTGTTATTTATTATTTTGCTATTATAATAAATAAATAATGGTTTTTACATTATTTTTTTTTTTTTTATGTGTCTATATTTTGTCTATGGTGTGGTATAACTCAATATAACTCGTATAAGTATACGGAAATCATGCCATATTATTAAATTACTATAGATTTATAAATATTAACATACATATATAATGTTAACTGTACATGATGAATCTTTTAGCAATGGACACATTCTAATCTGAAAAGTATTTAATTTCTTCGATAATTTCGTCTTAGAATATTTATTAGGATACGTGCAATTCCACAATGTAATATATCCCATATTTTTTTTTATACATTGGCACTGTTTATTATAGAGCCACTATCAATATTTTGATGTTCATATGGGAATTTTAATTATTTTTTTATCTGAAGCAGAATGCGTAATCGTATGGAATGAATAGTTTTTTTTTTTTTGCTAATATTTAATTTTTTCTATAACAATATCAAAATTGTATAAAACGCATAATTCGTTCTTAAAGGGATTGAATTAACTGTTACAATAGCGAATTTATTTTCCTAGTTGAAAAATGTATTTAGTCTAATGAATATAGTCACCATTAATATTATACATTTATACCTTTATATATTGTGTAGTATTACTTTTTAATAAAATATGTACACCATATACAGTAGTATTATATTTATTATAATATAATATCGCATAAAAACACTTTAAATTATATTAGTACGTATGTTTAAATATCTAAAATGCATGACAAATTATGCGCATAAACATAGTATAAACAACTACCTAGTAGATATGTAAAAAGTTATATGAAAAAACCATAAGGATATTAGAATGATTTTCTAAAGCATATAGTTTTAAATTATTTTCAGAAGAAACGAAAGTAAAAACCAATATATATATATTGAAATACATCTCTACGTAAAACTTATTCGTAAAATGTTAATACTTCTTACAGCATAATATAGCTATATAGAGGTACATGAATTATAATAAACCTACAACATAATTTATATTTTAAACGTGTGTGTCGAAATAAACAATGGACAAAAATGATAAATCACTAGGAAATGATAAGACACATAGATCGAAAAGAACACCACGAACAATATTGTGAACTTATGTAGGTATAATAAGTGGAGATTTTTTTAAATTATAGACATTTCGAACGATAAACAATGTTTCATTAATATTATTCAATATTTTTTGCTCTTCATAAATAAAGAATGATACGGACTATTATATTATATCGATAAAAATAAGTATGAAAAACTTATTTCAATGTAGGTGCTTAATTATTAATGGTAGAAAATTAATAGGTTTTAAATTGTAGATAAATTGTATTACGTTTGCTTGATTTTTTTTAGAAGTTTTATTTTGTACGTGGAAATATGTGACTACCAGAAGTGATATTTTAATTTTAATTTACGCTCTTTACCACCTTCTGTAATTTATCAGTTATAAAATATTTAATTAACTTTAAGAGTATATTGAATAAAAGTATTAACACCTTATAGGTATATTTACATTAAATTATTATTATTTTTAGCACTTTTATGGTACAAATGATGTGTAGGTATTTTATGGATATGCTTTTATTAGTGTATAATATTAATCATTTTTTAAACGTAGTTTTAGTATTAAAAATATTATTAATTAACTTTTACTTATATATCAGAATGGTTATGCGTTAATAGTAGGTCACCGACATTTGATAAATCGTACAAATCCTATAAATCTAGATTAGAAATAAATACATTTATATTATTTTATCAATACTTATGCATTAATTTTATTAATTTCCAATTTAATGGATGTGGTTTTAGTTTTTAAAATCGATGTTATCCATAGTTATATCTAGGATTAGAGGTCTATATTTAAACAAAATATTATCATAAAATTATTATTATTATCAAAATTATCACAATATTATCATCATTTCTTTATTGCTTGTCAAAAAAAATGTCCTATATTAAACACAATAATACGCCTAAACTAAGTATAAAATAATACGAATTGAACATTATTCATTGTTAACTCATTAGTTGGTAAATGACTATTAATAGGTATAGGTATGTACTGTTGTAATATTATTTACAATAAATTAAATACTTTTAAATATCAATTAAAATCGATTAATTGTCATCGATTTAAATAGCAATATAGGATTCGAAAAAATAAAAGGTACACGATAAATGAATTAATAACGTTAAAAAAAATTATATATATTATATTGTAATACCGTATTAAATTAAATATAAAACAAAGGAACAGAATCAAAAAAAAAATCTAAAAGTTATTATTATTATTTTACAATCGAACCGAATTGAATTACATTTGAGCCCATTTAAGAAGGTAACAATAAAATTTTCCACTGATGAACCACTACATTATACGACGTTGTGGAAAATAAATATTAATGTGTTTATTATATATATAAAAAAAAAAGGATCCGTAAAAAACATACCTATCACGAGTCACGACTGCCGTATATACTTACAAAAAGCCATGTCTAACAAGTGTGTATTATGTTATTGGTTTCTCAATAACAAGATAAGATCATACGATAGAGAGAGAGAGAGAGAGAGAGAGAGAGAAAGAGAGGGAGGGTCGGGCCACAAAACCCTTAATTGTAGGACTGAGGAAATCCGAAAAAAAAAACAAATTAGTTTTACTGAATACTTAAAAGAAATCATCGGACCGGAACGAAGGGTATCCTATTGCTGCGGTAATACATGGTCAAAGAGATTGGTCGACTCATGAAGAGTAATGTTGCTTTAAACATGAAGTAGAAAAACACAAAACATTAAAATAATATTGAAATATTCTATTAGATGTAAAAGAAATAAAGAAGTTACCTAATTAAACGTGTTAAAAGTTTTTGCTGATGATCTAAAATTTTCATAAAAAAAAAAAACCATACAATTTGAAGGCAAGCACTGATAACCTAATTAAAATTATACATATTAGTTTAAGATTCATAATAAAATAAAATATTATTATAGTGTAACCTTTAAATTTTTATTTTAATCTTAAAATTTAATACTTACTCGTTTTAGAAAAATGAGATTACCTAAGATTTATTTTATAAATTTATAGAAAAATATTATACTACAATAACATACAAACTTTGAATCTTGCATATTTTTGAAGTATTTAACTTTTATCGATTTAAACTATTAAGTCAAACATTATGTGATAATAATTTTATATAGACATGTAGTTATTTTAAATTGTGTTTATTAGTATACAAATGCATATATTTTTATAAAAAAAAAAAATTATATAATATATAATTATTTAAAATAATGAAAACAAAACGTTAAACAAAACAATTTATTGATTTATTTGTATACTTTATACATTATACACGCTTACATATTTAATAAATAATTACTATTTCAAGAACATTAAAATACAGCTTTATATTGTTTACATAGGAACGTATTGTTTAAACGAAAAGTATAATATACATTATAAAATGTAATCATCGCATATGTTACGTACGATATACGTATATATATACGTCGTGGTATAAGTGTCTGAAAAACATTAACGTATTTTTAAACGCCTTGTTAAATAAATACTTCAGTATCATTACCATATAGTACGTCCAGACAAATGGAAACGGAAAGAACATCTTGTATTATATTATCATGTGTTTTTAGTGATTTCAGTATTTTACATAGAAGTCAGCATTCGGTGGTCATCGGCCAAATATAAGTCAGCACAGAAATCGTTTTAACGACAATCGCATCTACGGCGCGGGCGGACCGCGATAAAGAAAAAATCGGGTGCGACGGTCGTGAGATTTCCTTCGACTGTTGAATCACTTGAATCAACACCAACACTAGCAAAAAAAACGGTTTAGCCAGAGATCGCTTGTACGAGTAGCGACGAAGGAGAGGATCAATCGCCTTCCCCATATTATCAAGTCCTGCTCGGCGTAGTGTTGTGGGTATACCGTTACGAAGAATTTATCGATATTATTCTCGTACCGTATGTGCACAATGTTATGATAATTTATACGTATTTTGTATTTATACTATTATTATATCTACGAGGATTATACGTGAACATGCTTTACGGTATTTATATATTGTCGATAATTTATACGGGAAATTATTTCGAATAAAGAGCCAATAGAGTTAAAAAAAAAAAAAAAAAAAACTTGGAATACAAGTATTTGTGGAAGTAAGTTTCTTGATGAGAATATTGTATAAAAAACATAAGCGATTATTATGAGAACGTTTTTTCTCGATTAATCGTGAAACTTAGCAGTTTTATTGTTTTCTGCGAAGGAATTTCAGAGATACTAATAAACCGATCGCCATCAATTTTTTCATACTACTCATTATTCTTACGTATAGGAGTAGTTGGTATTGTCTATCAAACGGTCGGTACCGACGACGACGGTGTAGGTCCGGTATGGAATATGCGAAGATAAACGATTTTAAAATATTCAAAGAAAATACTTGGGTTTCGTTGTGTTGTATGTACAATAATTAAAATTAAAATAAAATAAAAAATTTAGCGTGTATAGTATAGACAGGTACATAAACGAAGTACGTATAATATGCATAATACTTTTCTACTTGTATTGTATCAAATTTTAATATTACCTATCACAATATATTTAATTTATTTATATTTGAATTTAAATGTATGGGTTTAAATTATATATTTTGTATACCTATGCAACTTGCTTAAAACTGTTTATCAGTATTGTCATTATTTTGCAACGGATTTTCATTTAGTATAAAAGTATAATAATAATTAATTTGTACATATTCATATTATGTAATATTATACTATATCCATTTAAAATTGAGAAATATTCAAATGTATAAAACTCAGAATTTGAATAGAGTACATTTTCACTAGAAATATCGATAGGAACATTGATTATTTAAATATTTAATTTTAGTTTTTAACTGCTATTTTTAATCGAAATAACTGTAATTTTTATCGTGTTTTTAAACATTTGGAAACAATATAATTTAAAATTTTCGATTTTCGTAGTATTTCATAATTGTTGGAATTACCCGTGAATTTGTTACGATAAAACGATAAAATAAACACAAAATAGAATTTATGTAGGAAATAACTTTATCACTGAAATATTTATTCAAACTACTTAAGTTATTTAAAATACAATTAGTGTTAATTAATCAAAATTTCATGAAATGTACTCAATTGTAGTTAACTTTTTGATATTCATACAATATAACAATATGTATTTCCATAAAAAATCATTCAATAGTCATTATATATATATATATATATATATATATATATACTTTGTATATACTTTATTGGTACTTAATACGTGATAGAAGTAATGACGTCATAAAAGCGATTAGTTATATTGAATATTGGCAATATTGCTAATATACTTTTTTTCTTGCCTAAAAAAATTTATAGGTATAATACATGTATAAGATAAATAATATAAATAATATAATATTTTATAAACCTATAAAAATTGATTAGTAACCAACCTAAACTTTTCGTTTCTAACAATGCGTTTCCAGAAAATATGCTAAATGAAAGCAAATATCGAAATAATTTTTAAATTTGAATGTTGGTAATAATTTTAGTTTCACGAAAATAATAATTTCACAGGCATTTCGACATTATTGCTATAAGGATAAATTAAATTTATAATCCATTACTTTAAACTTTAAATAAAGGTACGTACGTAATATTAATTTTTACTAGTAGTAGTCACTTTATGATATTTCACTTTACCCATTAATAAATATATATAATGTATATAATAAACTACAATTTATAGTTTTTTAATTACTTCTTTATTTATTAACAAATTATTAGTACGATAAAAAGGTTTTAGTTTATAACTAACTATTTTGAAATTAATTTCATTATTTATTTGCCTATCAATAAAGTTAATAATCGTCGTTCGAAAATAAACAGAAAATTAAAAAATTAAAAAATGATTAAGCAATAAACATTAACACCAACAATGTTTGTCTGAATAATTTAAAATCTCAAATTAGTTCTTGATTTTTAGTAATTTGATTTTTAGTCTACAATAATATTATATTAAATAATAAATAAATACTAACTTCTATATTATACTTCCTACAATTGCAATTGTGTAAATATATGTAAATTATATTTATAATTATTACGTTTTTATTGATTTGCTGACCTTTACCTATAATATTTGTATGTTGATATCGTCGAAATTATATAATCTGAATTGTTTTATAACTATGTGATGTAATTATTGCAGTTAAAAATTAAAATTAAAAAAATTACTATTTCTTTTTATTTATAAAACTCCACTGATGGCTGTTAGCAGTTCAGATTATTTATTTAGAATCAGTCTAGTAAAGTACTCGAGTAAAAATATTCAAATATTTTTTAAGTACTCAAATAAGTATTCTAAATACTTTTGAAAATAATACATGGATAAAATATTTATACTTTCTCAAAGTATCTATATTTAAAATCAAATACTAATTTTTAAATATTTTTAATTTTTATTTAATAAATTTCCAATTTAATCACATTCAATAAAATAAATATTTAAATTATGTAATAGTCGTAAATAATAGTGCATATTATTATTTTTTTATGTAACTTATACCCAACTAACAGTACAAATACGAATAATTTGATAATTAAAATAGATAACCCATTTTTTATTTAAACCAAATCATTGGGTGTAAAATTCTCTGTACAATAAATGTAAGATATGAAAATTAAAAAAGAATTTATCCAGTTGATTTATAAGAAGAAAAAAATTGTAGAAAAATTAAAAGTATCTTCATTTGAATTCGTATTTGTATTTATATATTTTTTTTATTCTTAGTATTCAAATATATATTTTAAATACTGTGTGTAGCTGTACTTAAATACTTTTAAAAAGTATCTTTTACAAGACTGTTAAGAACGTGATCAAGTGAATGTCAGAATTTTTCACTAAGATATGTATAGTAGAGTAGATCTTAATTTTCGTCATAGTAAAATAATTAGTTATTAAAAAAAAACTGATATATATTTTAATAGGTGGTTCCACTAAATTTACAATAATAATATTAACTTCAACACTTCAAATACTACTAAGCAGTTACACACTTTACTAAAATAATAATTATTAATGTAATAATATGAATTGTTCTTAATTAAATGCATTACACATTATATCAAGATAGGAGTTATATGTACAATTTATATTTAATCCTACATGTACCTATCTATGAAAAAGTTTGAATTAATTATTGTATTTTAGTACCTAACTAAAAACTATACAGTGGTATGGCGTATGCTCTGTAGAACGCGAGGGCAAGTAGTGAGGTGACGAGACATAATTAACAGCTTTTCAGTTTTGAACCATTTTTATTTTACTATTAAATTGTATACACCACCTAAGAATATAGGTACCTACATAATAATAATATAATGTATAAATAAATATGTAGGTACTCGTATATGGTGATTAATTACAAACAAAATATAATCAACCGGTTTTTTTTTATTATTATTTATTATTCGGTTTCGGCGCAATCCATAAGCCATTCAGAATATAGAATCCGCTACGCGTTTATTTTTTTTTTTTCATTATTATGAATAATACATATAATGCGTTCACTTCACTATCGGCGGTTGTTCACTTCACTCGTTTATAATATGCTGGGGAGCTGACACAGATATTTTCGATGTATATCCAATGCTGAATGCATATGCGAATTTTTTAAGGGAATAAAATAAATCTAGATTAAACTGTACAAAATGATGTATCGCCGCATAAATCATAATTTCCTAACTGCGACGTTGTTTGTCAGACGCTTAATCCTTTTGGGACGTTTGTTAAAATTGGTATCGGTTGATTCGAGCCGCAGTGGCATAAAATAAAACGATATCATATTTCAAAGTATCGTAAGAAAAATATATACTTGCGAAAAATTATAATATAGTATTCATATATATATATATATATAATCAAAAGCTAAACGAATTGGACTCTGATATACCTACTTGAACTGTTTAATATTTAAATCAAATTATCATATTTGTTTCATACATGTAAAATTTTATAATTATTTATTACATGTTGTTATATTTTGTAATATTATGATTGTTTAAAAATAATTGTCAATTACATGAAAATAAAAACCACTTTAACAATCAACTTCATAACGCAGTAACGATCGACAAAATATAAACTTCTTTATTATTTCTACATTTTATCTAACTAGTTCATACAATTATGGGGTACGTTTATTATGCTTGCGAAATTGATTATATTTAGTGCTGATTTCTTTAACCTCAATGCAAGAAACATTGCTGTATTATATCATAACTTTGATTTATCGTACTAGGATAAAGCCTAGGAATATTGGTAAACGTTTGATTTATATTTTATTTGCTTGTAATATACTACTATCTACTGTGAAAGCAGTCTGTTAATGAATGGAGTCGCTCTATTCGTTATTTGCCATTCAACTATTCATTATTGTACTAAACAAATCATATCAAGAGGATTTGCAACATATAATATTTTTATAAAAATGATGTTTAGATTTTTTTTAAATACAATGAACTCCATACATGAACATATGAATTATAGAAACAATAAAATTATATAATTATAATTTTAAAAATGTGTATAAATTACTATACGGATAACACCTGCAGTAAATTTCAGATATAGAATAGTTTTAAAACCTAAATATATAAATTATATCATTGAATAAACGGTTTTTATATCACAAAACAATATTTTATACTTCCATCGCAAATAATTAGAATACGACAAAATAGTAAAAAAAAAGATAATGCAACTAACTAATATTATAAATGCCTTATATTAGTTTCATTTTTGTTAAAAAAAAAATTGTATAAAAATAAAACTTGATAAGAATAAATAATATTTTATTGATTATAAAAGAATTACTTCCTAATTTTTCTAATGCAAATTAAAGTCATACAGTCAAAAAGTATTTGTCAAGTGTATTTCATAATTATTTATAATTATTCCGCGAATATGTAAATACCTAATAATCTATTATGGTTTTCCAAAATGATTTCAAATTCGTGAATTATGATTTATAAAAACAAACTAAACCACGGATAAGCCAAGTCCACTTAGAAAAGTTGGAAATTATCCATAGTAATTTTACTATTTCAGTAGCCATGTTATGTTATAACTACCATCACATGAATATTATTATGTGTAAAATTCCAATGACCTAAAACAAGAGTACTTAAAAATCGTTTTGAAATATAATATCCAGACTTCCAGTTCAGAAAGGGGTCTCGTTTGCCGGATGAAAATACTTGTGAGATGTACTTTTGCACTCGGACCCATATAATAACGCATATATTATATTCCATTGACGATTGGTGTACTGTACATGCATGTGCGTATGCATATAATTATTATATTATGGTAAAAGTGAGATCATAAAAAAAAATACGACAACGATAGACCAATTAAGGATTTTATTTTTAGAAAAAAAACTTTTTAAGAGCCAATTAATGACAGCAGCAGCGGACATATGCGCGTATACGTACACATTGGCATCAAGCCGCTGGACTACGGAGATCGATGATCTCGCCTGTCGCGAATTTAGAGTCTGACCCCGAGACTTCCACCGGGACGGCTTCCAGAATTCAAGGTCAGTATACTCTGAATGATACTTATTCATTTATTAGCTCCGGGACAAAATTATTATATATTAGCGACGGACAAAATATATTTCAGTAGTGTATAAAAACAAAGCTGAATGGACACAAACCTTTTTGAATTTATTACTATACAGAGAATATATGTTTTAATCATTGAAATATTAAAAATGCAATTAATTCAGAATGTGTTTAAGCTGAAGTATCTGTTGAAGTATCTTTAAAAATACTCTAAAAAAAATTATAAAATAAAAAATCATTAAATACCTCATTAAATTTCATTAGCTACTGATGTTTACACTTATCGCGTTATAGCTTATAATATTATGTACTTCTATAACAATTATTCATTCAATAATTGTCGAGTATATAAAATGTAGGTATATTATTATATAAAATAAATATAGAAAAAGTTAAAAATCAAATTTCAAGTTTCTTGAGATTAAATTATATTAAATATTCTAGTTATTTTATCTTTTAATAAATATAATTCAATTATATTGCCTATATTACATTGTGTTGAATTATTCAACAACTTACAATAAAAGTACTTTCTTGCTTCCGTTATAAATTTATACATTACATATGACCTTTAAAAGTAGTTCAAACAATTTAAATCAATACTGAAAATTAGCATATTACACGCATTAATTAAAGATTACAAAGGGGTTCGTGAAACTTAAAAATGCGATAAACGTTAAATGATTTTAACAATTTGAATTTGTAAAATCTATTTTATTAAACAGTTATTCGTATAAGTACTAGTGGAATAAGTATCATGAGAAAATATAAACTAAAACTTTGCTTTTAAGTACTTGTAGGTAGCACTCGAAAAATGTACAATAAACTTGATAGCATTATTAAACTTTAAAGATAGATTCTAAATGGAGTTTGATCAAATAAAAAACGATTGAGATAATATTTAAAAAAAATATATTCTCGAACATTGATATTGTTAAGTTCTAAAAATGATTCGTCTTAAAAAAATGTGTTATTCGATTTATAAAGGCTCCATATGTCTTTAAATATTTGAACATTTTTTTTCATCGCCTTGTAAAATATATAATAAAATAAATATAATTATACATGTCGCATGATATCTAATAAAAAACTGAAATATTTTTGAAAAAACCCAAAATTAATTTATCGTTTCTTTAATAATATGTTGTTTTGGATTCAACTATCTTTTAAACTTATATGTTTCTATACGTGGTACACATTGGTATGTAATTAGCACGTATTAATATTAATGAACCTATATGATCGCACTAATGTTCTTCTCGGGGCTAATAACATACCTAGATGTCAAATTCAAATGACAGTAAATATGTAATGCACGTGTTGCTTTAGTTGTTAATGAACGGTGTAAAGAATAAATTAAATGACTATACAGGAATACCACACGAATAAAGGATAAAACAATAATTGTGTAACTATACGTCACACATTTTACTCTAGTTTATCACAATTAAATAACAATATACAACAAGTCGTTGTTGGCTTTATATAATTTTACAGGAATGGGTATATTATGCGTAATATTATGTACCAGACGTTTAATGATATTTTCAAAAATATTTTATATTTCTATTTCGATATAGAGCTTAACAGGATTATCATACATTCAACGTAGCAGTCAGTTTATCATGATAAAAACTAAATAATATAATTACTACACGACACAATAATGTTGAACACATTACATAAATAAAATAATTAATTATAAAACGTTCTGTTAACTATGTGCAGTACCTATATCATACAGTCAGTGGTCGTTCTTCGATCTCTGTAGAAATCTATACAGTGTATATAATATTCTTGCGGCAATGTCTTGGAATTTTTTAATCTTATGATGTTGTCATCCGGCTATTAAAAAATATGTTCAACTTTTACTCCGTTTAAAGCCACTTATTTTTTAAAGTGCCGTCAAATTTCCAAATTGACGGATAAAAAACAATTATGAAAAGCAATCAGTTTTATCCCACGACGAAATTGTTAGTTTGTTATTTATTTTTTACAACATACATTAGAACATTATGAACACTTAAAGTACACCTGAACATACGAGTTTATTATAAATTCAAATTATTTAAAATTATATAAACGAAATAAAAAATTAATCGAAGGGACAGCGAATAAATATTTCTCTCAAAAAAAACATGTCTGCTTTTGTCTATCATGAATTAATTAAGTAAATTAATTGTTATCATTGTACGTAAAAATTCTTAAAATAGTAAATTTATTTTTTAAGATTACCTAAATACCCTTAGCTAATAAAATTGTATTTAAATTAAATTACATACTACAATATATATATATATATAAATTAATGTCTTCAAGTTTTAATCCAATTTTGAACCCAATCCCCATAATATAGTCACACTCGACCTTGTCAGTAATCACTTTTCATTTAAGGACGAATCCGATAACACTGCGTGCAAATTTTGGCTTAGCCAGCAATTTTTCTCTCCTTTCCATAATTTTTACTGTTGGTTCTGGGTAATAATGAAACGCTGACCCTATTTTATGCTGAACATTAAGCAATTGTTTTTTCATTCATTCATTGGACTGTAGATCTCATTCAACAAAATACTACGAAATTTTCCCCCTTTTTATTGAACTATAATATAGTATAATATAATAAATATGATATTATATTTCAACCAATAAAACTAAATGACTATACGTCATAATTCAATAATATTGACTCGTTTAAACACGCTTTGATTGTTATGAATAATATAAATATATGAAACAATACTGGGACATTATGAAAAATAAATATTAATTTTTAATATTATATAAACAACTAAGAATTTTTGAAAATAATATTAGTATTGTAATGATTTTCCTAACTGTATAGGTTCAATCATAAAAAAAAACGTATAATATATTATACATTTATATTTAAAAATTAAATAATTTAATTAATAATAACCATAGAGTTTCCATAATAAACATAAAAAATATTCATTATTTTTTATAAAACATTTTGGATGACCACCACCAAATCACAGTGAATTTTTACTCTAAGTATTTTAGTATTTATTTAATTGACTCATAAAATCTAAATTAATTTATTATAATTAGTATTATCATAACCAACTGTGAAACCACATATTATATGCACTCTAAATTATAATGGTTAATAGTTATGTACATTAAATATTTTTGATATTAAAAAAATATGTAATCATTTAATAATAATATCTTTATTATTATTATCATCATTATTATTATTATATGGGTATTATAAAAATTAAATTGAAATGATGTTGGAAATGTAAACTATTAAAACAATATTCAAATTTTTGTTGATTACTTATATTTGTTGATTTCTTAAAAATGTTTACTAGTTAAAATATGTATTAAAATTAAAAATTAAATTTTAAATTAACAAATTAAATTATTTGATAAGATGTATTTTATATGCTCATTAAATATTATTTAAAATTGTAAGCAAAAACCACATATAATATCTCACTCATTTAATATCAGATAAAAGTTAACGCTCTCTTTTCGTTATAATAGCAATCAACTGTTCTTCGTGTACCGGAGCATTTTATAACAATTCGCACGCACTGCGGGCGTATTCGAAAAAGACGAATACAAATTATGCACTCAGTTTTTTTTTTTTATTTAATTGATCTTTATTTCGCTTTGACTACATAGCTCTTAGTGTAACGTATAATTTTCAGTTCTATTAATTTTTATTTACACGTATTTTTTATTCAGAATAAACAGAAACGTCCTTGATTAATAGCAATATTTCAACCAAAAAAAATAGTCATATTTTTCTTTTATAATATAATATAATAATAATGGTATAATGATATGCTACAGTCCCTACAATTGTAGTACCGAATGGTTAATTTAGAGGAGGCAAAGTCTAATTTTGGTTTGCATAAACTATTAATAAACTCTTAATCAATCAATAGGTAGTGAGACTGTGAGAGCTAACAGTCCCTTAAAAGTGATTTAGAGGTCCATAATTGGTCCATTAAATTTTAGTGAACCATTAAGCTAATCAATTTTTTATACAACTCAGCATAATATGAGAGTATAATAATTTATGTACGTATGTAATTTAGAACTCGGAGATAAGAACTATACTGTGATTACTCATTAAACATTATTCTATAAATACTAGTGTATGTGTAATAGGTACATATGTCATATAAAACTAGATACCTATACTAACTTAGTGTAATAATATTGCTTAGATAAAAAAAAAAAAAAAATAATATGCATATATAATATATATAAACAAGCTTAAATGTGTTAGATATAAAATTAGTTTTAAATCTATAAAAAGTGTTTATTGAACTAATCGCTGTATGTATCTAAAAATATAGGTATAAAATCATGTATAATGTATAATCTCGATTTAAATTATTAATGAACAGTTAATAATCAAGAAAATAAATCTTTATATAATATTGTAAAATATAATCTATAAACATTCTTAATATTGACAATTGACATTATAAATGTGCGATGATTCATAAAATATGTGCTCTAAAGATTCTTTGGACATATTATATTTAAGTACGTTATAACTTTATATTTTGTATTACAGATTTAATATGATCATGTATAAAAAAATATTGAAATTATAATTGTACCAAAGTATTTATTGTTTATTAATATAGACAAATCGCATATGTACTAAAAACATAGATATAAATGTACGTATAAATAAAATTATTTTACCAGGAAATATGAATAGTAAATTTGTGCAAATGTTCACAAACACAAACCCAAATTGTTCCATGAGTAAAATCGTGAATAATATTATAATGCTATTATTTAGTTATTACTATAATATACCTATTGATTTTTATTTATTTATTTTAATAAATTACATTTTTTTATTTCTTTTAGTATTTCGTATTTTCACAGTACTTATTGAAAATATTGATTCAACTGAATTACATAAAAAAAATGACGTTATACGCAAATCGTTGTCATTATGATAAATGGTATTACTTAAGTAAATAAATGTCAAAAATACAATAATTTAAGAGATTAGTACCATTTTTTTTTATTATTATTATTATTTCTACAGTAAAATATATTCATGAACACAATGGTAACTTACTGTCTGTCTACGTTTATGAATAAGTTAATAAAAGAAATAGAGAGTTGTCAAAGTATGGATATTATTGAATGACCTAAATTTCTGTTAAGTTTTAAAAATATTTTATTTGTATTTTACGACATATCAAATAATCTGATTATATATTTATTCATAAAAAACAAAATTGTTTTAAATTGTATTTTTAATTTAAATTTTTTAAGTATATATTACAAAATACTGTATACGCTGAGTGACTTATATAATACAATTTTCTTTCGCAGAGATAAATTTATTAAAAATATAATACTCTACATTATATTTAAAAACATAATTTTATTTGGTTATATTCATTTTTAATTGTCTTACAGGTTTTCTATATTCGACTTTTTTGATTTTTTTTATTATTAAAATAACAGTATAATAAAAAAATATTGTTTACGCCCTCTAAACGATTTAAGAATTTCATATTTTTTTAACCATAGGAAATATATAATATATACCTAATCATTTTAAAAATGTACTGTGAATATTTGAATATTTATAATATTGTTATTATTAAGCATAAATATCACATTTTGCTAAAAGTAGGCAAACAAAATGTGTACTACACGTATTCACAACATTATTAAGTAAATAAAATAGAAAAAAACTAACTAATGAGAAAAATCGAGTTGTAAGCATACAAAGTTTCAAGTTTCTATTCTACATCGGCCGGATGTGGTTGTGAGTTTGTTACATAAATTGTAACGTTGGTTTTAAAAAAAAATAAAAAAAAAACCCATATTCATAGCCAGTGAATAACTCAATGCTCATATAATAATAAAGAGTAGTATACAACAAATTAAATTGAAATAACTTTTTTTGAAAACGACTTTCTTCACACACGACGTTCATTACAAAGTAAAATATTATATTATTTCTTGAATTTCTGACTATATGATTTATGTTCTTTCAACGGTCGCTCATACATAATATTATATATTTTACGAAATATTCCCCCTGTCTGTGTATCATCATCTGTGCACGGGGTAAACTCGTATCCGTTTGTTTACTACCTACCGCGTATTATAACCCCAAACAATTAATGAAACCTGTTGTTTTGTCTGTACAGCTCCCGCTGTTTTTTTTTATTCTTTTCGGTCCATTTTACATTGTTGACCATTAATCATTGACGTGAACAAATTACAGTCATATGTAAGACTTCTGTGTATAAATAATAACTTTTAGACTACTCCCCATGGGTTAGGTAGGTATAGACATAGACATTGTATGTCATCTGAAATTCGACTATTTTTAATTCATACTGCATCTAGCTCTGTAAAATAAAGCCATAACTACGAATGAATATCATTCTATAAACAGTTAATTTTTTTCATAAATACTTATCACAAGTATATTAATAATTAATAAGAAGCATATTTTTGGCCCTGTTCGTCAATAGTAAAATAGGGGTAACTTTTGTTATTTAAAGAATAAAATATTTGCGATACATCGATATTAATATTTTTCTGAAAACGCTTTATAGCACATTGTCACATCAAATATAAACAATAGTATTCACTTATTTTAACAGTTGTATTTCGTTTTATTCAGTATCTTATGTTTTTATAACTACATATAAAAGTATTTCTATAAATTTTAAAGTTTATGAACGTGCGATTTGTAAAATAAGTTATTCGATCAATACACATTTGAAAAACAATTATACAAACCGAAGACCAGTTAAAAGAGTGTCTGCAGTAATATAAAAATATTTCCACAGTATGTTATCGGTAGTTTTCCCTACGTTTTATAAAACTAGTAACTACTATAACTATTGACTACAGAAAAGATTGAAAATAATGGCATCTCCAAAGTACAAACTGTAGACTCGAATTAAAATCAATGGATAGATAGGTTGTATGAAACTTTTAAAGCTTTATCACTGTCTAAAAAAAAATATATATTTTTCTAATAACTAACGAGTCTGCAGTTACAAAAAGAAAAATGCAAGTATAACACATAAACTTAAGTCCAATATATATATATATATATACATGATCAGCTCGTATGGGGTTGCAGTGTGCAAGTCGCAAGTGGATAATAATAATCATATAGTGATGTGTATAATGTTCTGTGACTCACTGTTGAAAAGATTCAATACATTCGATATGAGTATGCCATATAGGTAGGTATGTATGTTCTAATATTTTCGTTTGATAAAAGTTAATTATAAAATCAATCTCTAAATTAGCATTTAGTTATGGCGAGTGTAATTATTGTACTCTCTTAATGTAGACTGTATCAAAACAATATATAATAAAGTAATATATATGTATAACATATTATTATCAATGACGACAATTTAAGTATAAGCGGAACCTACTGCAGACATCATACACAATAAACAACATAACCTATGCGTATTGTGTTATTTTATCATTTGATTTAAATAATACATTTTAATTTTTAACACTTGAGAATAAGCATAACCTTTTTGTGACTGCATCGTACTACAAAACTAATTATTTTCTTGTGTATTGTTTGTGCGGGTCCAATAATAATTACTTTACTTTTAGATCTTTTGAATAAAATAATTATTGTTACCTTGTTTTCGGTATGTTTTACGTACAAACAGCCAGACATAAATACATAAAATTAAAAGTTGATTATATTAATAATACATCTTATTTATTCTTGACTTTATAATAAAAAACACAATTTTAATTAAATTATTTTAAATTAGTTTCGAACTAAAAATAATATTTATTTCCATTTTAAATAAAACCAACATGTTCCTTATACTATTGCCAGTAAATTATTTACGATGTGTGGTGAGATTCTAATTAATTATTTTTCCATTTCAATAGATACAAATAAAAAATATCATTAAAAGTTAGTATACTTATTAAACCTAGTATACTAATATACCTATAATAATCATTTCCTCTATTTCGCTATATATGTCCATGAGTAATATTTGTAACTATATTATGATGATAATAAATATATTTTTTAATTCAAAAATTCTACTTCCAATTTAAATTTAAAAATGTACCTTCTGCTTTGTTTAAATTGTCCACAGAAATAAAATAAAATTTAAAACATTCAATATCGATAATTTTGGATAGGTAATACTTGTATACCTTAAGTTAGTTAGAAAACGATAACAATAACATAAGTATAAATGACTAAGTTAATAAACAGTTATACTTTTACTTTTAAAATTTTAATAGAAAATTTATGAAACAATTTTTACATTTTTATTATCAATTAAATATTTGATATATAATAATTTAATACCTATTTATTTTAACCGTATGTATAATTAATTTTATATTTTTGTATCACCAGAATTTTTTTCGTCTAGTCTTTCTAGTTAGCAGGTATTTTCCAAAGTTGCTGTGAAATATTTGAAGTCATCGGCGGTGATCGTTAAAACCATTTCATTGTCACACATCAGAAGAGAAAACTCGAAATAGAAAACATTAAATAACACTGCACCGATCGCATCTTCGTGAAGAAATATTAACAAGACATAGTTTACGTCGTATACCATCGTCAAACTGTCAATGAAACCGACATACGTTTTTTTTTTACTGTCATGAAAACATATCCAATTCTATCCACTAAAGCAATAATAATAATATGTCAGGTACACGCACGAAATGCAAATCTGTTTGAATTCACAGTGAAAATATTTTATTTTTTTATTTAATATTATATACGTGTATATATACGTATACGGGGTGAATAATTTGACTGGCTGCAAAAATTTCCCAAGTAAATTGTAGAGTTTTTGAAGGAAATATGCTTTTATACAGCTCTATAAGTATTTTATATTAATGTAACACAACATTTCCACATAAAAAAATACAATTTTTTTTTAACAAGAACTTATAATTTTAGTTTCAGAAGCAAAGATATTTTATTAAAATATGTGCCGTATAAAAAAAATATTGAATACTGAATAAATTATTATTATTACTATTATTAATAACAATTTAAAGTTTTTTATGAGCAGAGGACGGGCGGTCTACAACGTTTGCGGGGTACATGCCTCTAGATATTTTACCCCGCACATCATCTAAACTTAAAATAAGTACAATTTTATAAAAACGTCAATGAAACAAATTTTAAATCACTACAAAATAGTACACAATTATATACCATACATATTTTTTGTAAAAATGTGTTATATATTTATTATAATAATATAGGTTTTTCAAAGTTCTAATTCAATAAAAAAAAAAAATAACGAAAACTACTGTAGCCGTGTTCACGAATCATCCTGTATATATAAATAGTGTTGTATATATTTAATTAAATTATGGGTCGAAGGAAAAAATTCGCCACCGCAAATTGCATTCGTGTGCATAATACGTTTGGGGCCGTCGTTCAGCGTCAGCAATCCGCTGACTTTGCGTTGACAGCCGCAAACGTATATAAACGCAGTGCCGGTGTGCCGTATAGTGTGTTATATGGCGCGTAGGTATAATATGCAATGTCCCTACCTCACGCAGATGCAGTCACGAAAGTAATACTGTTATACATTTATAACACACTGGACATAAATATGTTTTAGTAGCTCTTTCGGTGAACGTATTTCTCACACAGTACAGCTACTACCGTTTGAGTGGTGTTCGACATATGGTGTGGACCCGTAATTGTTATTAAAAAAAAAAAATTATGTATAAATGATGTATATTGAAAATTATAAAGCTATAATATTAATATAATGGATTTACTGAATGTAGAAAATTGCGAGGGTGAAAAAAAATATTAAAAATAAATTAAGTGCGCTGAAATGGTATTATACGAAGATTAAAACGAAAAATATTATTATTAAAAAAAAAATAATTATAATAATTATAATAAACATATATTTTTATGTGAAAATCTAAATAATTTACATAATAATACCTACGTATAATAATGCGTAAAATGATTTCATTGATAAGCCTCTGTTTACGTAATAATATAATATTATCAATTATAATAGAATTTTTAATATTAACCTAGAACTTGGAATTATATCTCGACGCTATAGGTAATTATATAATTATATATTATATTATTATATTCTTGATAACGATAGAAATAACTTGTACCGTTTTAACTGGTTTTACATAAATAGCGAATCGTTCATCACAATTAAACGAATGTTGTCTTATTATATCAATTATGCTTTTGTCAAACAAAAAAGTTCTATCTCCTTTATCAATGTTGACTCCTATATTGGATAAAAAAAGAATTCCAAATTGTATTTCCTAAATAGCAATAATACAATTTTCCTAATTATGTAGATGCTGACTTAATTGTTAGTTGTTACGTAGGTTCTATGATGAAGTCTCTTAAATTTTTGCAATATATCAATGTAACCACTCTCATACAAAAATAAAACCCAACTACAGTCCAAATGTCTACACCAAGCCGTACTTTAATCGTATTTTTTTAGTTAATTTATCGTACGAACATAAATTTAACTGCATACGACTTTCGTCCCAAGGGCCAAGATCCCCATTTCATACTAATTTCGAATGACATAAAACAACTTTTATTAATTGCAATTTGCAATGCAACATGCAACTGCATAATAATGCATAATTTTGCCCCTATGTTAAATACGTTATTCATGTATATTATTGTCTATAAACTAAAAAACAGTTTTCTCTTAATAGTAACAATTATCTAAAACCGTGTGTAACTTACTTGGGTAATACGGAATTGGTTCCCGGATCAAATAAAGTATAAAAATTCGTTCCCAAAAAAATTACTTATCAGCTAGTCTACAACTGTTACAAAATATGTAAATATCGATAATCTTATAATATTTTATTAGGTTTTACGATGTTTGGGAGAGCTTATAAATATAATTTTGTATCCAGTAAATTGGTTATGTTTATTTCTCGTAACTCGTAAGTCTTGTGACAACCAACCTATAGTCACACATATTATATTTATTGAAATATAAGCACTTGCATTAAAATGGAAGCACTAATGGAAGTGATGTTAAGTAAGAAAAATAAAAAACTCTTCGTGGTTAATGGTTTTAAATACTGATTGAATATATCATAATAATTTGAAAAGTTAATTTAACAAAATTGTATATTATTATAAAAGCTTGAAAGCACCGATTCGTATGTTACCTATAGACAACCAATTCGAAAATAATTAAGAACCAACTCTTAGTTATCAACTTACTATTGACATGTTTGGAATTATAAAAATCTGTGAAGTACATATTGTGATGGACTTAAGAGTTATGATATCAAGATATTTATAATCCATAACTCATCAATTTTAGTTTATACATAAACACCCCATTATTTTTATTATTATACTCTTAAAAGTTTTAAATAACTAATTATAACAAATATTTTGATTATTGAATTATTTAACTATATTTAAATATATTATTAGACTTATAATGTATAACTCTTATTACTATTAGTATACATTACCATCAAGGCTTCACGCGATGTTATTTTATTTTCATCATTTAATTTAATATCATACTGTAACTTTTTTTTCTCTTTTTATAGCTGTTCTATCATTTTTTACTACTTTTAAACATTTTATAGTATCTACATTTAAAACCATTTATTTAAAATACATTTTTATATTTTTATTTTTTAAAAAATTATTGCCTATTGATTTTCTGCACAGAAAAAATACTATTATAACACGTACTAAATGTATAGTTATAAAGTAACATTAGAGGTTGGTGTCAATAACAATATCGATAAAATACTAACCACTGAAATTTAAACATTATAAAATAAAATAATTATACATTAATGAATAGATGGACATTTTTTTGTAATTAATATAATAGTAATTTTGGGTTATGTTTATTAGTACAGCGCAAAGAAAAAATATATTATTTTAAGATGAAAGGTTACTAATTATAATTTTATATAGTTTTACAAAATGTAAATAATAAGGTAATTATTTATGTTATTTTGATCTAAACTTTTAAGTATTCGATAGTGTTATAGGGGTGAGGGTGGAAGTGTGAATTATAAGAAAATTAAATAAGACAAAAATCTAGGTATTTTATATAGATAAAAATAAAAGTACAATGGTGTAAATTTAATAGTTATTTTTCATTAAGGTTTATTATTTTTGATTTATTTTTTTTAAATTAAATTACTTCTAAATAAGTTTTTAGCACAAAAATAATTTTAGTATTTTTCATTATTGTTAGAAATAATAATAATTATAAACATTTTATAACAATCTGGAAATAAAACCACAGATGTTTTTTTTTTTATGAACTCGTATTGAAATATTAAATAAAACAACTGCTTAAGATAGTGTATATTACCAATAGCAATTCAAATATTAACATAAAACTATTCTATACAACTTTGATTACCATAAGAATATTTTATAAATAAAACATACCTATTATCCTTTGCCAATTCGATATAATATATTTACAACTAGATATACACTTAAACTTAGTGTGCTGTGTCTGCTTATTGAATGGAAACAGTTTGTTCATAAAACGATATTATTTAGCGGCCATGCAAGCCACGCCTACGTCTCCTAGTTGTCTATTACAACTACATTCAGTGTCGGATAATCAGACTAAACAAATTTGTCGACGCGATACATCATTGTAAATAAAAACTGCAAAAAAATATTAATATTTGCATAACCCAGAAGATGTGTTGAAAACATAATAAATATAATACATACATCATGTACAAAATATAATTTTACTTTCTACAAAACTAATAAATTACGAGTCAACATTAAAATGTAGAATCAAAATATATTTTATGTCATAAACGCTTCATATGTTTTGTTGATCTTGTGATGTAATTTAATTCTATTTAATTTCTACGATACGAGTATGCACGAGAGATGACATTATGTAAGTAATAGATAGGTACAGTTAAACTGTGTATTTCTTAATTAATAAAGCTATATACATGTATCATAATAAATAATAATTAATCTATTATTAATGACATATTAGGTACGATAATTAAAACATATAAGGCGGAAATAGCTTTTATCAGATCTTTTAAAATCTAGATCACTCTGTATTAATTAATATTGTTTTTTTTTAACGATTAACTAAAATAAGTTTTTAATAAACCGTTAAATCGTACCTAACTATTTGAAAGTTAATTCCAACAATTAGTAACAAATTATTTTTTAATTATCAAATTAATGGTAGTGAAAGGATTTAAAATAGTGAAAATAGTACATCAACATTTCATCGATGAAATGTCTACGAGAAATGATTCGATATGTATGGCTCTAAGCCAGGATAAAAATACAATTTTACAACAAAAAAAGTTTCCGAATCAGTTGGAATATTATTTGCAAATGTTCCTAAAGATTACTGTCAAGGTCTGCAGAACAGTCCAACAAAGGTAAGCGTCATCATTTTCTATAAACATATTTATTTATAATTGTCAATTATAGCTATTGTCAAAGAATAAATATTTTATGCACATATCCACTATTAGTAAAAGTGCTCATAAATAAAATAATAACATATCTTCTTTTGAAATCAAACAATTTTTTAACAATAATAATACTTAAAGATTTACCAATATAACTATTTTCGTGTTCAATATTTTACGTGCCGTTTATAAAAATATAAAACCAAATAAAAAATAGTGTTTTTTTTTCAACATATTATATATAAAAAAAATATATTTATTTAGAATAATATTATATAGGTACATAATACTTAATACCTACATCAATTCAAAATCAATAATTTTAATGAAGTGTTAATTTTTTTTCAATTATTAAAAGAAATAAACATCACAATTTTTATAGTTATTATTATTATTATTATTATTATTATTATTATTACTACTGCTATTACTATAATTACAAGATTTTAGAGCAATCTTTATCAACAAATTAATTAATTATTTTAATTATGCGGTACTTACAATTGATTTATAAATATAATTGTGTAACTTATTTTGTAGTATTTTGCATGCAATTTCATGAAAAATGTTAATACTTATTACTTATTAGTTATGACTGTTATGAACTAATACGTACCTATTACAATATTTATCATTTTATTGTAACTTTCTTATTCAATTTTAAGAATAAATAGGTTTATATTTTTATTAAGTAGTTCATTAAGTTATTTAAATTATGTATAATGTAATGTAATAATGTTATTATATTATATAATTATTCTAAATTTATAAACATAGATCATACGTGTAGTTATGTACTTGTATTATATTGGTTATTCATTTAGGTCATAACAGCATTATGTAACCATAAATTATAAATCTAAGAATACAATAATTACGTTTTTGGCAATATTTTTTTTAATGTTATTTAAAAAATACTATACCTACCTAACAATATAATACATCATCTTACGAACAAATTGTATGTTGAATACATAATGAACTATTTAATTTTTCTTTAGAATAATACGTATTTTTTTACTAGGGAACTAAAATCCAAGCAATCTATAAGCTTTTTTTTTATCAAATCCTAGGTATAAATTTTAATTACTTAATAAACCAGTAATTTAAATGAGTGATATAACAAATTATATCTTGAAATCAGAAGTGAATAATATTTTTTATCGTAGTAACAGATTTTATTCATCACATTTCTTCAGCTCAAAAAATATATTAAAAACTAAACAATAAGTGCTTAATTTATACAAATTAGTCAAAAATTAATGGACTTTTTAAAAATAAAATGTGCAATTATTAAATCATTATTCACATGACTCGTTAAAATCATCAATTAATAAACCGTGTATAGGTAGGCATATTATTATATTATTTAATGGAAGATTCAAGATAATATTTTACTATGATAAATCCAACTTATTATTATGTAAAATAGGTGCTATATTTATTTTTTTCTTATTAGAAACAGTTCTATAAGAAAAAATGCTTTCATTATTAACATACATTTAAACAACTTCTCAGCCAACTATAAGATGAGTGCGACTCATTACACCTACGTTTATTGAGTATAATTTAGTTCAAATTAATTTTTTAAATAGCTATAAGTATATAACTTCTGTAGTGGTTTTCTTCTTTAAGATATGACTCTCGAAACCATATTATAACGCCTACGGCAAAAGTAAAATATGTGTACATAATTTTCAAAATGTTTTAAAAATATAAAAGCATAATATTCAAAGAAATAAAATAAACTAAGTATGGTTTTCATCTATTAAATTTTTTATGAAAATAAAAACAGTTTTATTTTACTTTATACAGTTATTTTTTTATATTCTCGGAAAAAATTATTTATAAATATGCACAATAATAATTATAAAAACTAGTGCGATCGTAATCATAAAATCGATCTCGTAGGGCATACACGGTAAATATAATATTGTTTAATTCGATTTGCTTACACATTTGAATTGAATTAAACATACCGTTTGCACAGTAAGTGTTAACGTTTTATTATTATTATTTGTACCGGTGCAATAATAATTAGTCTTCTCGTTCATAATCGTTTATGGGTACCAACTTATCGTCAAGTGGGCATAAGACAATTACACAGATATATAAGTGCTATATTATAGGCCCACGTAGGTATAGAGGTACTTACCGGATTGCGAAACGTCGTCGAAGTCAGTGGCGACCGTGTCGTTTACGGCGATGACCAATTCGGTGACCGTGCCGTCGAAACGTTCGGTGGACGTCCCTTGCAGATGGCCGGTTGCCGTCCACGCGATCGCGGCCACGAGGATGGCGGCCGACATGACGGACAGCGCCACGATCAGTGGCCACTTGGCCGTCGGCGTCCGGACCGACGTTTTCGGACTCATGATAATATTATATAATAATATAAACCGTCGCAATGTGATAGTGTTGCGTTACGTGTTGTTGCGAGACGATTTCGGGCGGGAAAAAAATGCCAAAAAAAAAAAAAAAAAAAAAGACCCGTCGGGGAGGCGGAGAAAAAAGTCGAAAAAAACTAAAAACGATGACACGGAACAGCGGTGATGCGGGTGCGACGACACGCGCTTGGACGCGAAATTTTCGAATTTACCATAATTATTCCGATCGCCGCCGCGTTACGGTGTAGCATAATAATAATAATAATAATAATAATATAATATGACAACTGCCCGTGCGTATATTATAATAATATTATACACGACGTCGTGTGTCGTGCGGGGCGGCGTGATGAGAAGAACCGATGATGATGTACGGCCGCGACTCTGATCCGTTGGCGATTTTATATCGAATTTTGAGGGAAAACACGCGAGGCGCGCGTGTCGCAGGGGAGTTGGACCGGCACAGACCGCGTGTACCACCGACTGGACGAGACGGACACGGACCGCACGCGCGCGCCGCCAAATACCCCCACCGCCGCAGACGCCAGACTGTCTAAATATCGCGCGCGCGATGACCCCCTCCTGGGGGGGGGGGACGAACGAGTGCGGTACAAGTTCATTGCGAATCTTGTCATGTGCTCGCGTAGGTAGATATATATTATATGATTGTTATATATTATGTGTGTGTGTAATACGATGATGCACTTCGCGACGACTAGACGCGCGTATATACGTAAGAAAAATAATAATTCGTCTTATGTGGTACTGCAATAATTGTTGTTGTTGTATTACAGCAGTAGGTACAACGCACACGATCGCGTGTCTCGTGTCCGCACGATACGATATTATTCGGTGCATTTTTAGTAGTTTTTTCGTGCGCGTATAATATATCGTTATTGTTATGATTTTATTTGGTGCATTTTGAGTAGTTTTTTTTTTTTTTGTTTTTGTATTCGTATGTAGTACGTCGTCGAAATAATCGTCGCGACTCGTCGTCGCGGTTGTCAACCCGTCGACAGTGTGCGGCGCGTTGAGCGGATGACTGAATTTTTTTTTTTGAAATAAACTCGAATACAGTTGTCGTTTTTTTTTTTTAATCGTAATATTCGAATACCTTCCGCAAAGACCAGGTTCTAGTATAGGTACCCGTACTCCGTACACACATTGTTTTTGTTAAAATTTGACTTTGCATCGATGTACATTTTTTAAAGCAAATAGGTACTAAACTACGCACATTCTTTTACCGCGGACTACAAATCGTAGTCTATACAACACTATTCGAATCTCATTGTGGATGATATAATCGATTCGATATAACTATTTTTAAAAACCGAGATTTTGATAAAAAAAAAATTTTGTTCAATTATGCTGTAATTAATATCTGCGAGCAGTATTCGGAAAAATAACAATTTTAGATTTTATTCGTCACTACCACTTGAATAACTAACATAATGCAGAAACACGTGTTCGAGAATCTGAATTTTCTACTATGTCCGTGATAAATATACTACTTTGAATAAATCATGTTATTAAGCATAATTAATTATAATATTAATAATAATAATTAAAATATTAGATTTTTGTTGGAAGGGGATAGGAGTAAGTGGTTATTTTTGTCTCATGTCCCAGAAAAATTAAAGAATCTATAAATTAACTGATATAAGCATAATCTGTTCACAGCTGCGTACGTGTGCGAAGCACTACGCTTATTATTATTATATAATTTTTTTTAAATCAATAGAATCTAGATAAGTTCTTTTGTAATAAATACACGTAACCAACCCCATGTACGTAATAAATGCTATATTATATATTATTAAAGATTTGTGTTAAGTGCCTCCGGGTCGAAATATTTAAATTACAGTGTATACCTAATAAAAATTAATTTGTTAATAAATAAAAAGAAATTGTTTAAAAAATGAATAAAATTGTGGGCAAAGCAAGTATCTTTATAGTTTATTAAATTTTGATAGCATAATAATTCACCTTATCTATATTTATTTTGATTTTAAATTTACAATTTAAATAATTGTACCAATTTGTACGAGTAAGCCTATAGTTAAATATTAAATAATTACATAATTAAAAACCGATAACTGGTACTATTTTAATTAGAAAAATATTATACTTATAATTCATTAATATCCTCGATTTACCTATTTTATAATTTTTTATTATTCCAGTGACTTAATCTCACCTCGCTGCTTAACCCGCTTAACCCGCCATGAGTCCTAACCTAACCGCGGTCTAAAAGACTATGAGTTTATTACTTTACTAATAAGTCATTGTGAGTAATTTACTTTATTTAGTGCATTTTGTTACCTTTAAAGTACATGTTAACCTATTTATTAAAACTATTTAGAACAGTCAATTATTGTTTGTCGAATTTATAGCTATTTTTAAAGTCCGTAACCGGTCAAAAATACCTTGTGCAACTAAACTCAGTATCAATTTTATTACGTATTATTACAACTTATAATCCTACAAAATCTTATATTGATAAATTTCGATCTAACTGCCATCATTGATTTCACATCTTTAAGGCTTATTATTTTAAGTTTGTGCCACCACAGAACATTCTTTAAATGGTAAAAAAAAATCTTAAATGTTCGAAAATATAATTCTTAAGTATATACTAAGTATAATATTAAACATAAGTAATACTCGTATTATTGTCTTAGTTATAAATGTAATTTTTTTTTATAAGTAATATTTTTTACATATTTTTTATTAGGAATTTGTCCAAGTATAAATAAATATAATTTTAGTTCCATCCAATGCTTCAGTTCTCAATAAAAAAAAAATATAAAACTTAAATCAAAATTATTATTATATGCATCATACTATAAATTTACATAATAATAATAATTTAATTGTTTAATATATTTTTAGAAATATAAAAGCACAAATAGTTATTTTTAACAAATCAAAAACCCAACTTTTTATTCAACTAATGTATAAGATTTTAAAATATACATTGACATGACACGTACCAATTAGTTCTATACGTATGCATATAATATATTTGTATAGGTAGATGGTTGCACGCAACACGCACGTTTTATATCGACAGTCGACACTTATCTTAGGTTTATTAACTCTTAATTTATTTTTAGAGAAAGTGACGAAAGCATTTGTATTGCTTTATCGAAGGCTTCCTTTTTTATATTTTTACATCATTTACTTTTTTTATAAACTCAACTCTTCGAATACATTGAGATATAGGTCTACAGGTAAATCTGTTTTTGGTAAAAATAAAATATGTGTATGTATGTATATGCAACATCAAATTATAATCTTCAATAATGCCTCGAGCAAAAACCTGTTTCAAAATAGAAAATTTAAATTTAACTGTCTAATTCTGCTACAGCTGCAGTTTACTGCCATATTTTCCTTACACGTAACGATAGTAATTGATTCAAGGTCTTAAAAATCTGATCATATACTTTATGTCTTTATAGGAAGTATAGGCGCCTAGGCCTAGTAGCGTCAGAAAAACCAAAACGGTCAATAGTTTATTTATGGGTACCACAGAAATAGTGGTTTTAAATGTATCCTATGCCTTTTTGGTATTGAACTCTTAGAGGTTTGAGGGTTCAGCTGACCCAGAATTCATATTTTATGTAATTTCTCCGTTTTTTTTTACTTATTATTGTATTGGAATAATTAATTTAGGTAAAATAATAAAATTGCAAGACGTTAAAATTCATTTGTAATTGATTATGCTTAAATCTGGTTCTATTTAAGTTCTGATAATATGAACTATTACAATGACTATAGTTATTTTTACTATGACAATAATTTTGTATTCACATTTTCTACGTCATAGTAATAATTATTATGTAAATTGATTAAATTATTTTACTTTATAATTACTGTTTGTAATTATCTTTATGAACAAGTTTCGATAGTCTAACATACCTATAAACAAGATACCTAGTGTTCTTCGTTCTTCTATAGTGTTTTTTTTTAAATGACGATTAATTTTATAGCCTGTTTAATAATTTACTTATATTATATTATATATTAAAATGTATGATCACATTCCATTATCATAGTATGTATTTATTAAAATAACATAACATGCACTTAAAAGTTATAAGTTAAAGTAGGTATATATACTATACAATGCTAATTGTATATTGGAAATTTAGTAAATACCTACCTGCATTAATATGGTTTAACCGATATAATATAAGTGCCTATTATTATAAAATTAAAACTTAATTTAATCAAAACCTGTACCTAAGTGAGACGTACCTAATTTAAAAAAATAGTAAATTGGATAACCATCATCATAACTACTAAACCACGCATTATAAATTATAATACTCTGATGGATTACGCACCTATATGATATACGTTATAATATTGTAATAAATTGATATCGAAATTTATACATTTGTAGACACAATAATATTATAAATCAAATATTTAATATTTATATTAATAGATCATATTCATTATCAGTAACCAGTAGGTTTATCAATTTATTATTTATCAAATTAACTGCACTTAACATTGATAAAACATTTTAAACATTAATAATTTTCATTAATTATTGAATAGGTATTCAATTAATAAACAATATAGTTACATTTGAGTTAGATGTTAAGAAATAATACCTATTGTCGCAAATGTGAAATGATATGATATATTTTGTTACCTATTGTTTTATATTTTCTTATTAAAAAATGTTTTTAATTGTATCTATACCTACTACCTATATCGGCTATATCACATAAATAATATACAATTTATTTAATTTATACAAGTTTAGATATGTATAATCAATTTGTTATTCACTTCAAACGAAAATCGATGAAACTGGTTTATTTAAAAATTTTGTTTTAACTTTTAAATTATCGAAAACCATATAGGTAATAAACATTATATAAATAATAATTTTTGTACACTATAGGTACCTATTATGATGCCTCAAAAACGGTGTTCTGTTTTATTTTTGTAACAAATGTTTTTGTTTAAAAATCACGTAGGTAGGCACCTAACAGTCATTTATGACTGATTTGCATGACGAGTGTTTTTGTCGTGTCATAATAATATTATTTTTAAATATATAATTGTATGAGACTGAGACCAAGATAACAAATGTTTGAACAATTGAGCAACTTCTACATCTTAATACAATTTATTCAATGCTTACATATTAGTATATTACTTATAAGAATAAAAATTGTACACAAGTTATTGTAATAGGTACACAAAGGTACTTGCTCCACTAATAATGTAAGAATAAGGAAAATTCACCCAATGGCTATATAATATTTTATAATAAGTAATAAGTACCAGTCATATACTCATATTATTATAGTATAAAATAGACATTATATATTTATATCACAATTTTACCGTCACGTATATTACAAAGGAGAAATGATTTATTTTAACATAATGCAATATTTTTGTTACCAATTTAATTGCAGAAAATGTAGGTCGTGATTTATTGAAACTATAAAACTAAGTATATAATCTAATAAAATACTGATGTACAAGTTATATCGATGTTGTGACTTATAATAATAGTGGATCATCTATTTCCGGGATTAAAATTAAAACCTTCAAAGTCAAATAAGTAATAACTAATAAAATAATAACTAATTACATTCCTAATAATTTATTATACCTGTATAAAAAAAACATAATAGAAGGAATATACATTAAATTCCACCGGCCACCGCCACCCTTAAACACATTTCTGGTAATAATTTTAAAAAAACCTTGTAAATTTTTATCGATTTAAACTTAAAAGTACAGTGTAAATAGTATAATTATTTATTACACATGAATTTGTTTGCATGGCATGATGTTATATTAATACAAATTTGAAACATGTAGATAAACTCGTTATAGAAATTAAAAAGTATAATATATAATATTATAATATAAAAGAAAACATTCAGTATTTTAAGCTAAATAATGATAATGCACTAATGTTATAGACCTTCTAAGAGGTATGTTCAAAAAAGTAATCTCACCACAAATACGAGAGTATTCTTTTAGACGATAATGACACAACGGGATCTACAGGAAAATCGCTTTTGCAAATTTGGGAAAGAAAAATTCCCTAAAAACCTTCAACATTACGCTCACGTTTACGCCAGATTTTTATAAAACTGTTACTACGGTTAACCATCTCGCAGCAAGTGTATTTCCCAATATCATCACTTGATCACAACAACTATGAGTGCTAGAGGACTGTACATAGGAATTATAATATAAACAAGCAATAAACAACTGCAGTATAGCTACTAGGCAATCTACTAGGAATGTCAACATTATACAAATCCACTCGATCAAAAGTAAACAGTCAGTGTCGTGTTTACAAGGTAGGCTGATTAGGCTCGGGCCTACCCAATTTTTATTTGACTGTTTGGTTTTTTATTTATCAAAAATAAAAATGTTACCTACTATTACCATTAGTAATATTTATTATTTAATATTATTATATCATACTCATATCCCATGTGATAGGACAAATCTTCCCTAATAGTTATGAACACACTTGCACACTACAGAACAAAACTGGCCTACCCAATTGTTTTGTGCTGGACACGCCACTGCAAACAGTCAATATTATCCTACTGGGTTTCTGAGCTAATTAGAACCTTCCATTGGTGTGCCACCCATTAGCTATGTTTTTGTACAAAAGTTCTACTATTTGTCTACTGCGTAACCTTAATCCATCAAAACTATGCGGCAGAACAAAAATATGTAGTGGCAATAATTCTGACAGCCATATAGCCCTAAAGTTATAAAGACATTTTCATAGCGATAATTCCAATGAGGTCCTCTAACATGCCATTCGACTTCAGAAAACTTCAATTGCCAGTACAGTTTAAATCCCGACGAAAATGTCTAAAAATGGCAGGGATTTATTTGAAAAAGCCTTGCTTTACTCGCGGTCAATAATTATAGGTATATCACATAATGTTCTAGGGTAATAGACACGCATAACAATGTGGTAGGTACGTGCTTCCACTAATAATATGACAAAAAATATCGTCTACAACATAACTCTGAAAAATTGACTTTATTGCAATTATTTGTCTTTTTTTTGTCATTATTATTGTTATTATTTGTATTGTTCTTATTATTAGGTATTTATCTTGGGTTTCGAAAATGAGAGGTATTCAAATCGTGTATGCCACGATTTTTAAACGTACCATACCTACGATGTAATACTGCATAAAAAAAATCACAGATATGTGTCGAACTATGTGGGAAATGATTCGAAACGGATGAACCGATTTTTACGGGGTTTCCCCATAGGTATACTGTACTAAATTTTTCAAACGGAAAATGATGATTAGACGAATTAATTTTAGACCCGGGCAGAGTTAGATAACGCCGCTAACTTTATAATTAATTTATAATTCCCAACGTTGTTTATGATTTCAACTTAATTTCTATATATATATATATGTTCCTTCATATCCTTGGCCTTGATGACAAGATAGAAAAATACAATATAATAACATAGAATTATAATAAAATATTAATATCGACCTTCATTAAATCAATATACGATACACACATTATTGTACATATATATTATGAAATAGGTACAGGTCTACTATCTGCTATCCTTACCTCCTCATAGATAATACAATAATATGTTTATAATAATATACGATATTATTGATGATTAATAATCATATGTTTTAAGAAGTTCTAATTCAAAACTTTGTTTTTAAAATAAAAACTAACACCGGCCGTTTCAATGTATTGCACATTATTTTGCAACGACTCGTGCATATAACCGATTTCCCTAGGACATCATTAATCAAATAATTTAAACACTGCAACATTTAATGTATGTTACAATGTTCCTGAAATATAAAAAAAAAATTCCATACCTAACCTATAGGTGTTGTTTGTTCCGTAAAGGTTGTTTTTCTTTAGTTTGGTATATAATATTATACTCTAGTAGGCGCATTTCTGATGATTATTATTATTAATTATTATTTATTATATTACAGTAATATTGTATGATGCGAGAATATATTAAAGGCAATTATTTCGGTCACAATATTTCATTTATTTTATTACTTTTATATAATTTATACAAAGTAAGTAAAATACATAGATAATATAAAGTCGAGTAAATCTCTTAAAATTAAAATAATAAAATTTAAACGGAATTTCGTGATTTCATATACTATAAATCCATTATAATTTCTACCGGAGAAATCATAGATAGGTACGTAAATTATGCCTTGTCTTATAAGTACGACAATATTCATAAACAATAATGATTATTATTACACACGTTTAGTCTTTAGGTTACCTATTGGCTATTATTATTACAGCCGATGATGTATTCAAGAAGAATCGATTGGTTTATTGTATTGTTAAATGAAAAAAAAACGGAGTATTATATCGGTACGATATAACCTAATAATCGTATATTTATCAAGTGAATACATTATAATCAAAAATTTAAAGTAGGTCGTTGTATAATAATAATAATATGTAATGAATGTATTAAATTTAAATTTAACGATAAATGCATATACAAAACGATCATTAGCCAAAGATGTTATGTCAGTTTATACCTAATAATATATCTAAGGATATTTTATACTTTAAATATATCACTAAGAGTACCTAGTACGATATGTTGGAGGTTGAACTAATTTTTTTCCAAAAAAAATCACATACCTGTATTATATCATAATATACAATTGATACTTATCGTAAGTCAATATCAATGTACCTCAAAACGGTATGATTAAGACGTGATACAAATAGTAACAAATCGCGTAATAGCAAAAATTTCATACGACTAAAATTGTTATTTTTCGTTATCATGTTAAATGTAAATATTAATAAATTGTATGTTTTAGTTTCTATCATTACAACTTTCGAGGAACATTATGTGCTAAATTTATCGGATTTATCAATAATAATTTAGTGAGGTTTGTTATTTTTAATAATATAAATATATTATGAAATATCCTTAGAAATAGAGGCTGACATGACGCGTCGATTTTTATATATATATTTATCTATAGATACAGAATTATATATTATTCTACTTTTGGGATCTGGCCCCTCTAAAGTATCAATTATATCAGAGATCGGCAATATATCTGAGATATTATTATTTTTTTTTATGCTGCTTTTCTACACATAATAAATATTTGATCTAATTGTATATTTGTATGATATATTTGGAGATTACTATGGCGTTTATCTTTTATTGATGTTTACAATAATAGTCACGATAACACAACAATTAATTAATATTTAAGTTTTTCTGGCCCTCGAAAATTTTGTTTCAAAGTCTCTGGACCGTCATAAAATTGAATTTCCGACCCCTGAAATAAATCATATTATGCATAGTTAGGGCCCTAACCTGGATCTTGAAGGATTACCTACCCCTTTCAAAGCATGGATAACAGCTCTCTCAACATTTTAAAATTTTATTTTTTTTTATAGTTTAAGAACAATGTAGATTAATAATGGTTATTTTCGATTATGAGAATGAGACGCATCATGCGATTGACTATGGACCCAGATATTACTACTCTGAAAATAATATATATACCAATTACCATGGGATATTATCTCATAACATTAAATCCCAAGATATTTTAGATATATATTTCAAAAAATATAGGCCTTACAATAAATATTTATATAAGCTACACTGTCCTGAAGACTATGAACTGTTTGAAATTATTCTGTAATAATTATGGCTTTAACATAAAAAATTTAAAGCATTTTTACTTCTCCTTAAATGATTAAATAACACAAAAATAAGCACACACATCATTTTAAAACCAATCCATTCATTAAATCTAACACATATATTTCAGAAACCCACTCAAAGACAAGGTACCAGCAGAATAAGAGTTCCCTATTTTATAAATTTTAAATTAAACTAAAAATGATTTACAGAGTTTCGTGATTTTGACGAATTTTGTAAAAATGTAAACTTCAAATGCTATAAAATTAATTTACCTAAACATTTTTACATTTTTAAATATCTTAAAAAAATTAAAAATAATCTTCTATTAAATTTGCAAGCTATTGAACGGACAACAAATTTTTTATGAATGTTTGTATATCTATTATTTCATGAAAAAAACTAAAAATAATTGAATACTAAACTCAAATGTCTATATATAAATAACTCAAAGAAAATAAAATTTTTAAAAATTTAAATTTATAAAAAATGATTTTATAAACATTTGATGAAATTTTCAACTGTTTAAATACCTATACAGTATACGGTTATTTATTTTGTTTTTGAATTATAAAAAAATAGAAAAATTGATTTTGTCAAAAACTGATTATGCGTAATACAAACTCTCAATTTTAAAAAGTACTGATAATTTTAATTTTTATCTCCCAAAAGTACTAACTAAATTCACTTATTATTTTCCAAAAAATATATTGAAGTTGAAAATCAAAGCATTTTTCTACAATAATTTGTATACACATTCTCAATAAAAAAACACACACATCATTGTATATTTGTAAAATCAATACATTCACTCAGAATCTAAATTGTGATTAGACCATCCAATCAATTTTAAATATTAGGGAGAAGTTGATTATTATTTTCACAGTTAAAATTAAGTAAGCATTTTGACGTAAATACTGCTATCGGAAAAATTAGAATCGGCCGTTTGAACGAAAAATAATACATTATTTTTTTTTTTTTATGAAGAAATTTTGTCATGATTATTTAATAGATTGATGACATTCGAATTCGAAAAATAGCACTTCATTAGTTTACAAAATTACAATTTATTTTAATAATATTAATACCCATATCTATACTAACAGTGCTCACTATAAACAGTAGAAACTATAATGATCATTTACGACTACGAAAATGTCCCGCGTGTATATGAAGTTGCCTATAAAATTTTCCTTTAAATATAGTAATATTTCCAGGCCCCACTACCCGAGTAACTATACTTTTTTTTTCGTATACTGCAATAAAAAACGTCCAATTTATTGTTGGAGCTCAATAATACTTATGCTAGAATGTTTGAAAAATTGATTAATTTAATAATTCAAATAAACTTTAAGGTACCGATCATTAAAAATCATGTTTAAGGAATCATAAGCTCACTATTACATATAGGTAGCTCATCGTAAACCAGGTATTTATATGTTTTTCGGCGATAATGGAGTTGATTATTATTTTGATCGAATTCTTGTGACTGCTTGCTAATTGTATACCTATCAATAACGTTTAAAATAATATATTGCATATTTGTACGTACTTCTTTTTTAAATTGAATTGATAAAAGCAAAATGACAATCGTCAAATTTAAGATATCTGTAGACGGTTAACGGTATGTAGTAGGTGCTTGCATAGTTATACATAAATAATATAATATAATGTATATTATGCGGTTCTAATCTTTAAATTTGATGTAGTCTGAGCTGAGGTCATTAAACTCTTGTATTTATCTATACTTTAGAGGTTTTTAGGAAGATAAATTTATGTTTTGTATTTTTGTAAATTCCACTTTGCAGACACTGATGAGACGCTAGACAGTAAATTCAGTGATATATATGTATAATGAATCGATTTTATTTCATATATGTATGAAAGATTATGTTTGAAATTGTATTGTAAATACTACTACCTATTTAAAATCAACGATAATAAGATATTTTATTACTTACGTGTAAAAAAAAATTGATGTATTATCTACCTACCTATATTATATGATATTTGCATACGTATAAAGATCTTAAATTTAAGAGGTCTTTCTTTAATCTTCTCGGTGGTTTATCTATAAGCACTAGGGAAAACTACCTACAGAGAGCAGTCAAAAAATGTTAAAAAGTAGAAACTACTAGGTATTATTTTTATTAACCGTTATCCGCCACAAGAGAATACTTCATTCAGAATTATTCTCATTATCAGTTTATTATCACAACTAGAGGTCTAGAGATGCCGGACTCGATTTAAAATGAGGTGGTAAAATACCTAGTAAAAACTTACCAATTACTCGACCACTTCAAATATAAACCTGTACGGCTGTACTACCCAAATTGTTCATAGGTTATGAAAAATAAACAATAATTTAATATTTATAGTCTTTTAGTTTTGAATTATAATTTTTCTCAAATGTACGGGTTCCTTCTTTTGGTTTCTCTGTTAAAATACCTATATTTTTAAATTCTGCAGAGCGAAAAGATGAATACATGTATTGATCTTACAATAGTCAATACCTAATGTTCTAGTGTGTTATAGAATATAGATTACACCTAGTAAAAAATCTGGAATCTTAAATTTCGAAGGTTTTTCTACAAAAATATATTTTAAAGAGTTGATAGCTCCCAGTACTTATAAACGCTATCAGAAAAAAAAACAAAAATAAAGTTATGCAAAGTAGAAATTTTTACGCCAATCATTTTTAAATTGTTTTTATTATTATTTAAATGTTGATGATAGTAGTCAGTAAGCACTTAGATTTTCAACAAATATTTATTTTAACATTTCCTATACATGATATAATTTTTAAAACACTTATCTAACAAAATGGATTTTTTTTGTAAAATTTTGTTAATTTATTGTTAAATTTGTAAATGATTTTTTTTAAATTGTGCATCAATAAGCTGAGTATTAGCCTTTTTTTTCGTAGTAAGTCCCCCCTATTTTATTATATACACTAATTTAAAAGCAGTATCAGCCACCACCCCTAGTATATAAGTTTATATAAAGAAGTCTTTTAAATTAATGATAAGCGAATATCCAATTTTGTCAAAATTACTACTTCTAACACTTAAAAAAGTTGTTAGTTAAGAAGACATTATACCCGCATGTGTTGTCTCTGTCTTACTAATGTAGATCATAGCAAATTTTCATTCAGCAGAACACATTTTATGATGTTAGCTTTAATATTAGAGTAAATTTACCTATTATCAAATTAATATCTTAATTTTTAAGTGAGTTATGGTTAAATAAAATATTAAAACTTTAAAATGCTTGTAACTCGTTAAGTAATTTCATTTTTAATTGCCGTAAAAATAACTTATGAGGAACTTTGTAATTCATTTTCAACTTTTTTTAACAATTTAATCATAAATCAAAATTTTCAAATGTCTAGTAAATAGCTCAAATAAATTCAAAATGTTTTAAAAATCATGTCTAAAAAATAATGATATAAATTAGTGGTTGGCATCCTTTTTGGACTCCTGGGCCACATTCATAAATTAATAAGAGTTCGCGGGCCAGATAAAAATAAAAATGTTATATTCCAAATTATTTATCAAAAAAAAAAAATTTAAAGCGGGCCGCCGACCACTGATATAAATGATTGGTGAAAATATTAGTCTTTAAATTGTTTTTTTAAGTTACAAATAATTATTAAAATAAATCTAGGTAAATTAATAAGAGGTATTTTATTAGTATTATTATTTGTTGCATAATTATTAATTTAAACAAAAAATTGTGTTAACACAACTTAACTAATTAAAATTTTTAAAAAAAGGTATCCAAATTGCATTATAAATAGAGAGAAACTTTGATGTAGCTATTATTTTAATAACTTAACCTAATTTATACAACTAAACAAAAATATTTTAAATTAACAAATTTCTATAAATTAATTATTTAAAATATATTTAGTCATTCAATAAGTAAGAATGCTACATCACAGATAAAGCTTTCTATTTATGATACATTATTTTTATATTTAGTTATATACAAATACTCATTACACTAGATACTAGCAATTAAATTAGATGCATATGACTGTCTCTTGAAAATAATAGTTAAAAATTAAAATACCAATGTCAATGTTTATCAAAAGGACTACATTTTGATAATTCATGAAAAATATTATTTATATATTAGTTCATAATAAGATAAATTATTTTATTAATAACTTTCTGACTTTTATTGTAATAAGTGGATCTTAGTTGAATTAATATAAGTTATAAATAATAATTTAAAGTATAATATTTTTGAATACAAATTTTCATAAAATAACATTACTAAAACAATACACATTTACTCTATTCAAAATAAGATCAGTCTTGGGTGGCCAATTTGTGCGCATGGGTTTGGTTTCATTGGGAAACAGTTGACATGACCTGACAGTTGCCAGCGAAAACTAGTTGTCAACTAATAATGATCTTATTTGTAAAGGTATATAAATAATGTATGGTTATATTGGCTGCTATTTAAAACAAAACAATAATAGACGAGTTGATTAATTTAATGTCTAAACAAAATATTTAAAACAATGATAATTCCACAAGTATGCCAAAAAGAAAGTGAAATAATATTTTGATAAAATTAGCAACCATAACTATGGCAACAAATTATGATTGACAATAGTCAAAAGTATACAACAGCCAAATAAGGTGTTTAAATATATTATAGAAATTTAAAAAAACTGTAATATAAAAATGTATTACAGTTTAACAGTTGGTTTATATGATAGCACGAAGAAAATTTGATTAAAATATGAAACATTTACCAAATGGGAATATAAATGATTATGAAACGGACAGTTTGGATGAGAAAACATAATTTTAAATATCACAATATTGTTCTAGAAACAAAAAAAAATACAAAAAAATATAAGCAGCATAATATTTAAAAACTGTCATAAATATATAGTAACTATAACTGTTCTAAATTTTTGTTTGTATTGTTATAATTATTTTTACCGGAGAAACAATTATTGCAGTTGAAAAAATAAAATAAAAAACAAAATATTTATAAATGGCAATCAATATTAAATAAGGCAACCAATACATAATATTATTGTGTCTCAGAAATAAACAATAAATTAGAAAGGTAAAAGTTTGAATTATAAAAGAAAACAATTATTCATAATCTAAGCTGTACGTAAAATTATGTGTACACCAGAATCAGTATGTATAGGTTCGCTGAGCTCTCCAATTTTTAATGCAAATGATGCATCTTCGAATGGCTTTTGCATTGTGCCTCTAGTAAATGGTCCCAAATCACCACCACGTTTGGCTGAACTACAATCTGAATATTTCTGGGCAAGTTCAGCAAATGATGCTTTGCCAGAAACAATTTGTTCGCGATAAGCTATAAATAAATATAATTTAAATTTTATTAAAAATCATTAAAATATAATAAGCTAAATATAGATATATTTACATTTTATGATGTCAATTGCTTCAGATTTTGATCTAGTAATACGTTCTTCCCGCCACGATGAAGGTCGGCGTGATTTTTCATGTTTAACCAATAAATGACTACATTGCACTTGTTCGGGACCAGAATTTGTTGAAGCTGTATTTTCAGATGCTGGTTTTGTTGGTACAGACCATTGGCTTTCTTTAGTTAATAAGTTTAAATAATAGGTTTGACCTAAAAAGTTATGATTAAGTTTATAACATATATTTATAGTTACATATTGTTCTAAGATTAATTTATAGCTTACAATAAAAATATTCAAGATAAATATAAAAATGAATGTTTAAGATGCAGAAGAGAGAATCCTACTTGAAAGGAAAAAAATAAATCAATTACTTAAATTTAAGCATTTTTTTAAAACTATAATTTATAGTGTTTTAAATTTGTCTTAACCTTTTGCACGAAAATCAAAGAAAAAATTTAAAGAAAAAGAAAAAGTTACTTGTCTTAAGAATATATTTGTTATACCTATTAACCATATTATTTATTAAGAATGTGTGATACCCGTATATAGATGGTTAAGAGTACATGACTATCAACGTACAAGTTTATGCATTTCTCAGGAATCCCATCAAAAGATTTGAGAATGTATAAACAATAAAGAAATAATAATACAAATTTATTGTCAAATAGGCATGTATCTTATTCTGTCTGTTTATATTGTTATAGTGAATAACCTCATGAATAACTTAGTAAAATTCTACATACAAAATCAAAATTATGGTGTCACAGTCAAGTTTAGAGTTTAAACGTCTTTTATCCAAATTGAAAAATAGAATTTATTCTAGATAATTCTCTACTTTTTCTTACACATATATTGCCTAACAAAAATGTTAAGTAAGTATAGTATATGACTTTTTTATGCTGCACTCAATTCATCATAAAAACCAGAGCGACCAACTACTGTGATGGACATGACTCAACTAAGTAGCAGGCATACACATGTTTTTTGACTTAGTATGAGTGATAAACAGATGAAGTCTGACCGTCACGGACAGAAACTAGTCGTCATAGCCAGAGTATAGTGTCTTTATATCTAACTTATTTTTAGACATTTTTTTACAAAAAACATGAAATAATAGTACTTCAAAAATGCTTTCCTCTTCAAATTTAAAAGGTAATTATGTGTTTAAACTGTAATAATAGGTAATCTAGAATGTATCAATTTTGAAATATCTATTGCATCAGAAAATATAATTTAAAAAATAAAATAATAAAATATTATGTTAAATGTCCTAATCCATCATTCTACTTCAAAATCAACACAGAAAAGTATTTGTGTACCAATTTAAAACTATACATTTAATAGTAAATAAATTGTTAGTTTAACAAATTTATACCTGTATAATGAAATATTTGAAATAACTTATAACATATTAAATTGGGTTGGGTTAATAATTAAAATTTTAATTATTCGAGTAAAACTAAATCTAATGATTTTATTTTTTATATGTGTCTGCCTATAATTTATTTAAATGTATAATAAAATTTCTTTGACCAAGTCTCGTTGAATTTTTACAATATTACTAGGTACAATATATCTATTGTTTTTAAAAATTAAGCAGTAAAAGTTTATAGTTATAGCCATGAATTTGTAGAAAAATACATGAATTTTTAACTAATGTATTGTAAGTGCTTTTCTAACAGACAGTTAGAATTATGTACCAAACAATGAGTTTATTTCTTCATTTTATTTTTTTTACATTTTATGACATATTTTTTGTATGTTAGATAAGAATATAAAATATGTTTTTTTTATTTTAAATAAAATAGAAACTTTTTTATTCACAATATTTTGATTTTTAAGATGCCTAAGTGATTAAAAATAAATAAATAAATACCCTCAATTGTAATTTTCTTGTAATAAGACAAATAAATTATTACCTATATATTTCGTCAAATTATGACAGTATGGCTCAAAAAATATAGAAGGTCAAGTTAAAATTATAAGCGTAATTATTCATTACGTGGTACCTACATATTAGACATTTGTTATCAGCCATAAAACATTTTTCATAAATCCCTATTATCTGTCCTTAAATTTCAAAGTAATTTGAACTTTTTACAAATAATTCAATATTAATAACTAAGTATAAAAATTAAAGCTAGAAATAATCAGTTGAATAAACTAAGATAATGCAAAAACTTGCTAAAAAAAAAAAATGCAATACTATTTAATAATGAAGAACTCAAAGGTCTCACTCTTTTCGGTCCAACACCAACATGGTCATATATTAACACCGTTAAAATCCAAAACTTACACAAATGATTCAACAAAAAACTAAGTAGGTAATGGCAACAGTTTGAAAATATTAAATTTCATCATAACAGTTACAGACAAACTGCATTTATTTCAAAATAATTCAATATTATATAACATACCAGTAGATCGGCTCACTCGCTTCTCCCATCCGGTCGGAAGTTGTTCTTCTTCGCTCATTTTCCTGTTCGAAAACTTCGGTTTTCCGTTACGTTTCTAAGACGCCGAAGAATCACTGAACAGTCAAAACACCGCAATTTTATGGGTAAACGTATAAATAAATGGACTAAATTACAAATGTAGTTCACCCTTTTTATTAAAGACACATGAATACATATATATTGTGTTGTAGGGAGAATCACGATATGGTCCACACACACTCCACACGGGGTGAAAAGCAAACAAGCGCATAAACAACGGAGACGGACCGAAAAAATTTTTAATCACAATAACGAAGGCGGTCGAAAACTAACCCCACGGCCCACAGTTGTGGTTTAACACAAACACCAGTTACCAGTAACCGATTTTATAACGGTAACGACAGAGCGACATAAACAAATATCTCAGCTGATCGTATTTTTATTCTCTTTGGAAATTTTACCGAGAAAATTGGGAAAACGTATTTATTAGTTGAATATTAGTCAAATTAATTTTCAACGTTTTCTAAACCTACCATCTAATTACAAATACGCAAAATATTTTAATTTTTGAAAAATATAGTACATTTTAATAATTACACATTCGTTTTGTCGATTTTACGCGTTGAATAGAACTAAACAATAACCAAATTTTAATCAATACACTGTAAAACGTTTTATGCTGATTAAGAACGTTTCATATCGGTCCGAAAAATATGTAAAATTAGAAAGCTCAATAATTATTATTTTGATAAAAACTATAATATCATTTAAATACGTCGATAAGCAATTCAATAAATGTAATTTTTTACTGCTTTTTTTACAACTCTTTTTTACTTGCACTATATAGTATATATCCGTAATTATTTATTAGTTATAATTAAATTAATAAACTTATTCAAGTACCACACACTTGAATGCAAATTGCAATATTCTATTCACAGATGTGTTCGATCGTGACGTGTCCTGGAAAATTCTAATCGGAGTTGGGTCAACAAATTACAATTGGTAAGTATACCTAGTACCTACCTAGGAAAATTATGTTATACGTTTAATTCCATTAGAAATTAATTAAAATTTATGACTCAAATTTAATTCAATTAAATTAGTACTAATTATTTATTTAATTATTTTATATTATAATAAGTATAAAGTATGTATATTTGATTATAACTAGGTAGCTTCATAATATGATTGTTGATCATATTTATAATTATTTTATTTTATTATTTTAAATTTTAATCGAGATTTTCTGTTAATAGTTTGTATTTATGGTTAACTGTGGATTTAATTTGCTTTTGTATTTTCTTATACCCACATATAATTTTATACTTGTTTTTTCAATAAATATTTTTAATTACTATCATTTAAGGTATATTTTATCTATTTAGTAATGATGTCATTCATTTCAATTACCTAGCCTTATTTTCATTATCATAAATTAATCATCATATAATATTTTATACTATGTCATGTAAAAAAATAATTGATTGTTATTCAAAGCATATCTTTATGAACAATATACTTAGGCCACAATAGAATATTAGTTTAATTCCGCCAAATGTATAGGTAAAGTATAAATTGATCATTCAAAAAGCACATTAATGCATTATCATGAGAAAAAAGTTAATAATAAGATATAAATTTTTGTATCCAAAATGTATAGAAGATAATATCCTCTCTATATTATGATTATATCATAGTATACTATGGATAACGCAAATAGATTTAATTTAAACAACAATTACAATTTTCAGAGCATGGTATGTAGAGTATAACATGATTGATAAAATTATAATAATAATAATAATAAAACATAGAAAAAAACATTAATAATCAGATAGTTAAATGATATATTATTCTGTATTTTTTTTAAACATCAACAAATAATGGTACCTATTTATTTGTTATTCTCTCACCACTAGATGATTAAATATATTCTAAAAATTCAATATATATAATCAATATATAACCATGTTTTAATATAAAGTAAGGCAATTTAATATGTGATCTAGTAGTATAAATAGGGCGAGTACATCATAATATAATATTTAAAATTATATTCTATTATATTATATTATGTAATATAATATATATTTATATGGTGTTAGCTTGTCACTAAATTCGGTGTGTAGTTTCGAGTATATTTGTCTATGTTATTGACCTTGTTATTAATTTATTTTAAAATATGTTAGAAATTACTTATAGCATGTTAAATGCCACAAAGTTTAGTACTGAAATTAAATTTTTACAACAAACATAATACTATTATAGCAAATAAAGTATGTGACAATGGATAAGAAATAACGATTAAAAGATTTTTATATTATACGTAGAAAATCTTATTTTTTAGTGTTTATTTATGTTGCTATTAATTTGTAAACAATATATTATTATTATTTACTTTTTTTAATTGTTGTTATAATAAATGTATATCTTTGTGAGTATAACAAACAGTTGTCTGGTAGAGGGAAAATACAAACAAATAGGTCAGCGGCGCAATTATCGGGAGTGTTGGGTGTGCAATTCACAGGGGCCCCCGGTCTTGAGGGGCCTCTAGATTAAAAAACTCATGTACGATATTCCTTTACTATAATCTGTAATATACACATATTATAATATTTGTTTTAATATAATAAATAATGATGTCTTTACTCTTTTGAATTAGAGAATAATTCAAATTACGAGTACCTATGTGAGAAAACAGTTAAGTGTATCGTAATACAGTATAGGTCCCAAATGCAGATAAAGAGTTAGAGTATACACTATAATTGAAAATTTGAAACTTCTTTTATTATTATACATAATTATGTTGGTATGTGTACTGTGTAGGTAGTGTGTAAGTCATGATTTGTGACAATATTACCTGTGTGTTTGACGATAATAAGACAAAAAAACTATCTATCAATAGAATTTTTGTATTACTAGGTATCTAATAATAATGAATTGGATACAAACAAAATCATTAATGATTTTGCTGTCGTAAAAACAAGAGTTAATTTTTATGTTTAATTTAAAACAAAAAAAAAATATTTAACTAATAAAAATTATAATATAATAATTAATTAATACTATGACATATGAGAAAACAATATTTTTAAAAGTTATAATAAGGTATGACTGTTTTTCATTTTTATTATTCAGTAAGGGCCCCGGTCTGGAAATTTTCACATAGGCCCCTCATTATCAAGTTGTGCCACTGAAATAGGTACTTACAAAGAAAAAAAAAATCATAAATTAGCCTTATACTAAAAAGTAAACTAAGCTACAGATAAAAATGTAATCACTACTATAAATTGAATGCACTAATAACATATAACATGCTGTAATTATAATACATTTAAATTTAATATTGTGGTATTTTCTTATATTTCTACAAATGAAGTTGTAGTTAAAAACCTCTATTAGTATAAGTGTCTATTATTTAATATTAAAGTGCATAGATGCACTCTAGTCTCTAGTAGAGACATGTATTATATAATTTGTCGTTAATAAAGTATAACTGTTAATTAACGTAACCAAAATATATTTTAATCATTTTTTATAAAACTTATGTATGTATATATATATCTGTGTATGCTTGTGTTAAGACCAATATACATTTAATAATCTATATTTTAGTATTAAAAAGTATACAGTAGCATCTTGACTACTCAAATCTCATGTGAGATAAAAATAAATATGATTTCTGTGTTTTATTTTAAATTATATAGATTCTTCAATTTTAACTTTTGAACTCTTTAAAATACAAGAAATAAATTAAGTGAATAGGGGTTTTGAGTTATTTTGGGACATGACTGTAGTTATTAATTATCATTTTGTTTAAATAATTTATATTTATCCTATTCTAAGCATAACTTGCGCGGGGAGGCAATACCTTAGCTAGGGAGGTCTAGACTACAAACCCCTCCCCCCAATTTTTCCCAGCTAGGTTGGATGTGAGGCAATGATAATTTTAATAAATCCTCATACAAAATCAAATACATGGTTCTATTAAACTATAGTATTGTTCTATATGGTTAAGAGTTAGGTTAAACCAGGGCCGGATTAAGATGTTCGCCACCCATAGGCTAAAATAAATTTACCACCTAAAAAAAAGAAGAAGCTATTTCATTTTGACCGTTAAAATTTGCCGCCCTAGGCTTTAGCCTAAACAGTCTAAGCGGTAATAAGGTCCTGGGTTAAACATAAAATTACCAAAAGAGTTTTCAATAAGTCCTTTTTAATAATAATATCTTTAATGATCAAGAAGACAATAAAAAAAAAAAAATACATAATAAAATAAATAAATAAATAAGAAAACATAATTTGAACAACTTTTAAAATAGGTAATATGTTTTATTATAGTTCCATATACATTGTTTAGTGGTAGAGTCTAATGTTTTAAAAATTTCTATTACTTCTTCATAAATTTTAAATGTGTATTTTATTTTGTTTGGATCCAAAATGAAATTTTGATAAGGATTGCTAACGTATTTGACGTCACACTAATTGTGGCTATATTTACTATTTTCAATTAGATACTAGTATACCAAAATTGAACATTTGAGCATATTATTATTTAAATATTATCCAAAATTAGTAGGTATTAATGTATTATATAAGATCTTGGGGAAGCGGAAAATCTCGCAGGTGAGGCAGCTGCCTCCCCCGTGCGTACGCTTATGATTCTAAATGCAAAATGCCAAAATGTGATACTTCTGATCAGGCACAGTTTAACTAGTTTAAGTATATACATAGATGAAATTTGATCTCCCAAATTGTTTCATATTAATTTAGATTTTAATAGTAACAGGTATCCTTCACCTTAAGATAACATCTTGAAAAAAGATAGAAGAGCTGAAACTCCTAGTTTTTTTCATTGAAATTGCGCCCTTCAGTATATATAATATTTAATGCAGTGCATCACCAATATTTAAGAGGGGTAGATTATTTAACATACGTAATATATTTTTTTAATTTTCTTTATATTCTGTCTCAAAAGAAAGTAATAATCATCTTTTGCACATAAAAATATGATATATATTACAATTTACAGATCAAGTATTTAAATAAAGGGCATGGGGTGCTGTACCCCAGTCAGTTCGCACCTGTAACTGATACTATTATTTTACTTCTATATTTTGGAAAAATTATTCCCCAATTCCATGTATTATATTTACTATATTCTTATTCATATTACCTAGCTATAAGATTAAAAATATAAATGTTATTATACATTTATTATTCAATAGTACTTAATAACAATATGAATTTAATTCAATAAATACAATTTTTAAATATATTATATTATAGGCGTTTACTTAAAGTCTATTAAAATACAGATGTTGTCTGTAGTACCTAAGCAAAGATATATTTAAGATTTAGTGTCTTTTTAAAACATACATCATTGTACAATTAATATATTTGCTAAAGAATTTTTTAAGTATAGTTTAAATTATTAGGAAGATGGGACTAAATAAATATACTTAATACATACTACCTTGTAGGTTGTGCTTTCCAATCATCATTGGCATGTTTGGGAATAATATTATTTAGCACCACTATTCGATATAAATATAAATTTAATATGTCTTTTAGAAAAATTAAAATTAATCTTACATACATTTAAATCTTTACTAAAACTCAAAAAATACAATTATATGATATAGGTACAATGTATATTGTATGTATTTATATATTATATTATATTTATCTTTTAATTGAACACTCATGAAATTATGACATGCTACGGCAATTATCCTTTTTCATTTTTGTTTTCATACCACCTTTACCACGGCTAAATTATGTGCAGATAAAATAAAACAAACAAAAAGAATTCTGTAAAACTCAACTTTGTGCCTTTAAATATGACATTTCTAAAGAATACTAGGTATCAGTTATATCATACAATTTAGTGGACCTTTCCATACCTATGTTCTTAAAATAGAAAATTCTCTACATGTTTTTTAACTAGGTACTTACATTTAATAAATTAATAATAGTTTCCATTTAAAACTTAAAATTTAAACTATGATTATTTTTCACCTAATTATTACCTATTGTAATTTAATAATTATATCATTAGTCTTTAATCTGTGGCTAATCAAATGACTTTTCATCCTATTTTATTTTTTTTATATTAAGTATTAATATAAAAGTATAGTAGAACTTACTTATATTATAATTTTTCTTTAAATCTTAGATTCTTTTTATGAATTTTATTTCCGTATCATACATTTATGGCTTTTATTATTTCAAATGTCAAATTATTATGTTTTGTAGGTTATTATAAACTTGATCTAAAATTACTAACAAAATATGTGTGAATTTGTTTGTGTGGACTCAACAGTATAGTTATATAGGTACTTTTCAAAGTATATATCATTAACTGAACAAAAAGGAAAGTGAAAGGGAGACAAGTAATCTTTAATATTAGCACACGATTTCCTTCCATTTCGCCGAAACAACTATAATAACAACAGTCAACAGCTGAGTGCTTGAATATATCAAAATATTTTAATTCACCCGTCATTCGTCACACAATGATCTCCAGTATAATATCAATAGATGCTCAATGACTTACATAACTATTATTTTTTTTTGCTTTTATCAAATATTTACAAATTTTAAAACTTAGTATTTCCGGATTATACGCAGGTACTAATAATAAAATATTTTTAATTTACGAGTTTTTCATTAATAAATTAAATAATTACTAATTTAAATTAGATTCGTCCTCTAATAACATTTCAAACGTTTTATTCCATGTTCTAGATATTTTAAAAATATTAGTACGCACCTACGTAGGTGTAATAAATAGGACATTTACTGAGCATAACGTGTACGATGTACATATGCGCTTCTGGAGGTTCAACTGAACTGACACACCGCCACAACGGCAGTTAGTAGTCTCGCACTTCGCAGTCATCGCCGGTCATTGAACGGACCATGTCCTCGCGCGTTTAGTATAGAAATTTTTTTTTGTTATTATCGTGTGTATTTTTTGTAAACACAGTGTTATATTTTTATTATTTGTTTGAAACTACAATAAATATATATCAATTATAAACGAAATTTTCACATATGAATATTATTCGTAACGGATGACTTTACTTCTTAACTATTATGGTAAATTTTAACTATTTTCTGTTACAAAGAAATTATAAATATTATTAAGTAAATTTTTAACAAATATTCCTTTATCTAACGCTTTATAACCAAAACATTTATTGACGATTTTGTAAATTTATCTACGTAAAAATACTGACCAGTAAAAATTAAAAAGATTTATTAAAATTTAAAAACACTGTATTGTGTAAATACGACTATGTAATTTTATAGTAATCATAAAATATTTTTCTTATTTCATATTCAATTATATATACTTATTAAATTAATAATATTCAATAAGAACCTTAATTGTGTGCATGTAGCATACAAAGTTATTAGTTATTTCTTATAACTATCTTTGTCCATCCTAACGGTGCTTGGTTGGTTAATTGGCGAAAAACAAATTCATAACGGTTGAAGATAATGTAGGTATATGAACTGTATATTATATATTTTTCTTTGCACGTAGGACAAATTAAATTAATAATTATCATTATCATTATTTTGAGAGAAACAATGTTTCATTGTTTTATGTTCTACATGTTTTTTATAATAATTTTAAAAAATTCGATGTTAACGTATAGAATAAATAATGTAATTTATAATAAATTAATCCACAAAATATTATACTATAAGTTATAACTAAATAATATTTTGTATATTTAATAACTTAAAAATTGTGATCAAAACGACAACATTTTTTGATTTATTATATCCATATGCCTATCATCATAATAATGTTCACCTATTTTAATTATTATTAATAACACGTGTATTATCTTTACTGTACCTTCACTAGGTTAATGGTATTATATCGGTCCAACAAATTAATTGGTTTCATTACATTATTATTAAGTTAAATTAAATGTCTGTCTTAAATATAGAAATTACCTATAATTAAATAAATGTATTCTTAATTATTCCATAAGTTATGCTTTAAAAAACAAATCGTTGTTTAGTTTCATTGTAGATACTATTTTAAATGTAGGATATATCCCCAAATAAATCTACGGAAACATACAAGGTAATAGATAATTTGACTAGGTACCATTATATAGTTCAAGGATTCTATAGAATTCCCCCCTTTTTACACAAAATTGAATTTCAAGGACTATTTAACCAACAAGTTGCGATCAATTTTCAAATCATTTTACTAACGTTGGAAAATCTTTTTGGTATTGTAACTGGTCATGGGCATAATTTACGCATTTAACGTTTTAAAATAGCTAAAAACCATCGAAGCGAACATATTTCAAATTGATTGCATCATTAGTATTAAGACAGGCCTACTTTCTGTAATATGTTTTTTTGGTTCATGAGAATGCTAAATAAATTTCAAGTTGTTTACAAATGTTATCATACATTTAATTTTTCGTATTTTAAGCCAAAATAAAAACCAAAATTTTAACTATTTTAAATCAAAAATCTTTACCTGACATTTCAATGGTTCCATATTGCGTTTCGTCCCCGTTTCTGTGTATAATACGAATTCGTGTTACACATTATTTTTCCATTAGATCTCTGTAGATCTTCTGATTTTGCATATTATAAAATCCATTATAATATTCGTAACCTAATACATACCTAATAAATTTACTAAATGGTTCCTATTTTATGGAAATAAATTGTTATAAATCGCTAATAACTACAATACTACATCCAAAATACACTAATATTCTTTAGCTACCTGTAATATATAAATATAATAATATTTATTTTCCAACTTTTATTTTATGAGTAACCTAACTGAGGTGTTAATTGTGTAAAATACTTTATTAATAAACTTAATAAAAATAAAAGATTGATTTATTAGTTTTTAAATTTGTGCATTTGAAAATCTTTTTACTTATAATAATATATATAAATTATATAATTATACGATGTAAGAACATTTCACAATTATATAATTCTTATCTATGTAGTTTATTTATAAACATAAAAGAAAACTGTATTGTATACTACCTACAATACTATTATTGCATGTATCCTTGATGTAATTTCATTACTCATTGGTGTACCTGTTTTATGTTAATATCATTTGATTGTCATGTTCTTTGTCATATGATATTATATTATCATGACCATATGGTATATCAAAAATATCATGTGTTCTTATATGTAACAATTAAAGCTTTTTCTATGATCAAAATATAATGTTTTTCATTAAGTATAAAATATTAACTTCTTATTTAATATGAAAATTACTCTTTTAGATTTTGAAAGGAGTGATCTCGGAGTTGTCAGTCGTCACATTTTGACGCAAAAAATAACATTAATTTTCCAATTATTTAATGGTTATTTCTGGTAGCAAATTGTGTTTGTATTTTAATGGGCTCAAAAGTAGAAGTTTAAATCATTGTATACAAAAAATAGCGCGTTGGTATTATTTTAATAATTTATTTCCCTATTTGTAATACGGATAGTTGAATTCATTTTTTCAAAAATCATCACTTAATATAATATTATAGAATTAATTATTTTAATATTATATCGTCATGTATATTAATGCTATTAACAATAGTAATTAAGTTAATACTGACTTACCATAAAATGGTATTAATATACTATATTAGTGGTATAAATAACATAAAATTATTGGTAAGTAGTCTAAATATTTTGAAACCGAACTCTGCATAATAAATAATAATTTAGGTACGTGTATTAACAAAAAAATTTGCTATGAAATAATATACTTAATAGGTACCTAACAACAAAATATAAAATTACTAAAATCATAATATATATAAATATCCAACTTTGTCAAATATTAAATTCTAACTGTCTGTAAATGAATTTGCTTATTTATTTTCAATGTTTTTAAATTGCTCCTAGAACAACTTTTAGAGACTTATGTATTATATTTTAAGCTTTTTAAGTAGAAACGAAAATTGCAAGTTGAGAATTTTAAATATCATTATATACTATAATACAAAAACCTAACCTAGCCATTTTCCTTAAATACTATAATATTTATATTTTGTAAATATATGTCGTGTCTTCCTATTTTCGATTATTCTTTATAATTTACAAACAATTTTTTTTTAAAACTGATGTTTTGTAAATTTGTCTTTTCGAAAATTAAAAATGTCTGAGAATTTTTTTATTTTGACCCTCCTATAATCCAACCAGATGTCATTGCAGACTACTTCTAAGTTTCATCTATTTAAAAAACACATGCAAATATTATTTCAAAATCAATACATTAGTTTCTCTAAAAAAAATAATTTCTTATAGGGTAGATGGATGTAGTCGTATAGGCCTAAAAATAACCATATTGTAAAATTTTAATTTTCTTAAAATATTCGTTATTGATTATCTTATAATAATACGTTGCTTTACTATTAAAACTGAGACAAAAAAATAAATGAATCAACTTAGATAGTTGATTTTAAAATTTTATAGGAAGATTTAAAAATATGTAATGTTAACATATATTGAGTTACTGTCATACTGAATGTATCTTTCATTTAAGTGGTCATTCAGTATTTAATTTGTATCTATAAAATAAAGTAAATTCAATAAAATAAGTTTTAACACTTGATGTTTTTTTAACAAATATAGTTAATAATTCGTAATTAATTTTTATTTTAGTAAATAAACTAGTTATTATTATTATTATTATTATTATTATAATTATTATTTGGGATACTTAGTTTGGAATCATCTTAAACACAATACTTTTATAATTACTTTTAGTATTAATAAAGATTAATACTATATTCTTTATAGTATTATACAATTTTATAATATATAACTTTTATTATTCTTTAGATGTTTAAATTTATATTACATTTTATATTGATTCTATACTCCAACTTCAGTCGTGTATTGTACCAATCCTGTAGGATTTGATTTGTTATTCTAATTAGTAATTCCTACAGATCCATCCCACGTGTTGCCTACGCTTACGAGTATACAGCGTTTTTTTACATCACGGTTAACATTTTACTTAACCCACAGGTATTCTCTAAAATGGTAACAAAGACAATTTTTTCTATTTAATATCTAAATAATAATGCTTTTAATATATATTAATAAAATGTATTTTATTTTTACAAAAATATTTGACTTAATTAGTAAAAAGGTAGATTAATATTTATAATTAAATATCTTTTTTTAATTAAATTGTATTTTATATACGATTCAATAACCAATAAATTATGTTTAAACCAATAATTACTATAGAAATTAATTTTAAATATATATAATACTAAAAATGAAGAAATTTCAACAATACTATACACATTACGTATTATACAATATACATTTTGTGTCTGTTAAATTTAATGAAACTCCCGCATGTTTATTATTTTCATTAAATCCTAAACAAAAGATAAACTAATAAAACTTTTAATTTTTAGCTTAATAATTAATACTTGTAAATTGTATATTCAACATCATGGCACTCAAATATTGCATTCATACATAATATGATCGTTAACAGAATGTACCTATTATCAATTTTATTAGTACTTAATCGTATATTATTGTATAAAGCTATTTTATTATATAACCAAGCCAGTCACACATACACTGTGTACATTACCTAGTCACCTAGAGAGTATTTCCATGTTTAATAAGAACCCTAAAATTGTTTCTAATTTATATGAATTATCTATCCTTTTGTTATATTATCATTCATCAGTCATAGCTGTTATCGAATTTAATTTATGCATTCGATAAAAAATATATTCATTATTTTTCTATATATCGTGGTATTGCAACAATATGACATAATTTAAAGAGCTTAAATTCATAATGCACTTTTATCAACTTTATATCTCAATATTTAATTTTTTTTTTTTTAACAAAGTTTTATTGAAATTGTTTCGCAATTTGTCGTCGTTTTTAGGACTTAATTTTTCGGTCACTTGTCAGGAACCCAATTTGTATTTAATTACTGACAAATTAAAATTAAAATATATGAATAAATATGTTAAATATTGTTTAAATGTTGGTGTATTAAATTGTGTATAATTATAAATTATAATATATGATAACATATACTATAAATCTAATGAACATAAATCTTTTATGAATTAGACTCATGCTATATATAATAATTTTTTTTTAGTGTCGCTTATACTTTTAATTATTAAACTATAATTACCTAACGCTCGTTTTAATTTTCCTAGAGTAGGTTAAAAAAAACTTACGATAACTTTTATTTTATGTTTTTTAACAGCAATAATAAAATACAAAATGTTTTTAGACTTTAAATAATATATATTAATATGTTGAACACTACATTATATTGTATCTACTACTTTTTTTATGAGATTCCCCAGAGAGTAATGGTCAACAATGACCTCATTTGGTCCAACTGTATATCGATCCTATTACCATTTTTTCGCCATTCATGCCCAACCATACATAAAAAAAATTATCTTCTCTCTCACATTTGTTATACTTTTATATTCAATATACAATAGGTATAAATGTATAATAGCCAATAAGTATATAATATTGGACAAATGTACATTTTAGTTGTATGCAAAGAAAAATGTACTAATACGTTTTTAATATTATTAAAATAATTTCGTATTAAAAATACTTATATCGATTTGTGGTTTCCGTCTACTTCACATGTAGCATAATAGAAAAATTACGCTCCATATATTACAACCATTGGTTAAATTTCTTTAAATAATTTAAATATACCTAGGTAGTACTATTTTTATTTTTTATTAATTTATTTAATGATATAAATTTTAACTACAGTTTTATTTTTAATGTTAGGTATCTTATAGTTAACATTTTTAAAATAACCCCCGTTTAGAGTAAAATATTATTTCCCTCTTTTATAATTTTGTATAATTATGAAAAATGTGATGAGAGTGTGACATCAAACTTTCTTGAATGTGTGCAATAGATATGAATAAAATATTTTTTGGTTCAACTTTCTTTTGGTTTATGAATTTAAAGCTATAAAAAACAGTATACGCGTATAAAATACTAGTACCATGGTCATGGTGCTAATTAGACTAAAAAAGCTATTAATGCAAACATTGATCATAAAAACTGCAATGTATTAACAGACATCATTTGAATTTAACAGTATAAATAAAATTAATAATATTTTATTTTTCCAACCACTATTGACTAGAATATTTTAAACATTCAAATTTATATTATGATTTATATTTTTATAATTATAAGTATTATAGTAGGTATTATTATATTAAAGTTACCTATCTATTTTTAAAACTGTTGAACTAGTTGGATTGATAATATGTGCTGTATAATGATGTTCCTACTAATTAATTAGTCATTGTACTCGGATGTAAAAGTATGTACCGAAATTTTAATGATAATTAAATAAAGCCGGACAATATTATACAGATACCAAATGTCAGACACTCATCGTCTTATTTCATACACTCAGAGTACATTGTATTTTAGTATAGTCCATTTCGTCGAAAACAAATTTCCTTCTATTATAATAATTACTATATAACTTCTAATATTTCATTATCACTTAAAAATAAAAATAAAATACTAAAAGCTATATTATGAAAATAAAATAGACAATAATAGTGACACATGTACGTTTAATAATATATATTTTTTTCTTAGAGTACCTACGTAGGTATTAATTATGTACACAGTGATAACAAATATATTATTTTTTTAACTTATCGTCAAATAACGATTATAACTTTATTAATATTATGTTCATATACCTATTCAATTAACAACTATTAACTAAATTTCACAAATGTATGTATGTACCTATACCTATATTTATATAAATTATAATGTTACTACAACTTCTATTTTTGTGTGCACGAAAAATACAATGCGTTTGTACCTACAGTACAAAAATGGATATGTATACTAATTTAATTTTAAAATATTATATTAAACAAGTTTTATGAGATTAGATAACTTATAGTATATTAGAGTACAACATTATATTTATGTCACTTTAATATTAATATAGATTTAGTAAAAATAATTCAAAATTTGTACTTTACAAAGGTATTTTTTTGAATTTATCAGTAATATCTTTTGGCTAACCTCGAAAAAAACTGATTAAATATTATCAGGGATCTCTTGATTCTAATGGGATTTTTATACTATTTGTCTTAACTTTAAAATGTCAAGATATTCGCTTACATGACGAACCATTCAACTGATATATAATGCATTCATTTAATATATATGATTAAATTTTAGTTTTTCAACAAAATTAAACACTTATCATAGATAATCGTAATTAAATTGTTCGAAAAAAAACAATGTTATATTTAATCAGTTGCAGTTATTTTGTCATATTAACGTTAAAAGGTCCATTTGTATGGTGGAAAATTGTATGTTTTCGGTTTGATCAGGTGTTGCAAACTGTTTTCGAGGTCGGTCAGGTTAGTGGCATAAATTACGTCATGTTTAACGCGTGGTGAATAATGAAAAGAATTTTAAAAAAAATGGTAATTCTTTACAACCGTGTAGACACAGTTATTTCAATTGGCTAAAACGTATATTATATATTCTACTTAAAATCAATCAATATGTTTAAACTAAAATAAAAACGTTCTGCAGAATATATAGTACTACCTATAGCAATTAGTGTATAATAATATATTATACTCGAGAAAGTATATACAATTCATTACATTTTTTAATGGATTTTATCTCCAGATTTCAATATACGTTTAATGTAGAGATGAATACGATATTAACAGCAATACATTTTTTTTTTAAAGTAAATAGGTACTTGTGTTAAGTATTTGCGTATTATGGTAGATTCTATAAATAATTTATTTGTGTTTCAAACTTCAAATATTTCATGTAATGATGATAGGTACTATGTGTGTATAAAGTTACTGTATAATATTAAAAATATAAAACAAACCGAAATATTAAAAGTTCTATATACATTGTACACAGTAGCAATCTTACGTACATTTATAAAATACTTTACACTACCTATATGTCCTATGTATATATATATAATAAAATATATATAGTAAGTGTTAATATAAAGTTAAAACTATACGTAGAATAGTAATTTATAATTTTTTCGTATTACACTTAAAACTAAAAAGTTTAAATCCATATTGGTAATTTTTACAAAATTTAAGTATATATTTTTTATGGATTTTATAAATTATGAAATTTTTAAACAAACAAAAAATTACATTGTTGAATATAAGTTTTAAAATTACTATTACACTGATTATATATTTATACACTCATCTACTTATGTCCTTACTAAGTGACTATCTATGACACAGACATAGAATATACATTACTACACTACACCGGTGAATAAAATTAGTAATAATTATTATTTAGGCGCACAAATTTACATTAATTATCATTGTAGAACGATTCAATTATCTGCACCGTATAAGTATTTTACCTGTACATTATTTGAGTGTAAACAACAGCTGTTTGTAGTGAACAATTATATATATAAAAAAAACGGTACATTAAATATGAGTATAAATACAATTTAAAGTACATCAATGTATTTTGTTTATGTTATAACTATTACATTAATAGATAATTATAATACAAACAAATACCAAAATAAAAACGCCGAACGGGATACAACACAAAACTTAAAAAATGATAAAATACTAAACACATAATTGTTAAACTAAATATCTAAGCATTTCTTGTTTCAATTAAAATCTGTAGTATATTTAATTGGAAGTTCTATAATACTCATAGAATTAATATGTATAGTGATAGTCACATATTAGTTTTAATGTATTTAATTGTACAACTGTTGAAAACGTTATTACATTAGGCTATGGAGTGGATAGAAAAAATAGTATATAATTGATTTCAATTCTTCCAAAAATGACAGTGATAAGGTGTGACCAAGTAGATATTACGAAGTCAGATGGCTAGATGCAAGAGTAGTTGACCAGCACGACCTTGATAGAGAGTTCATGACTATGCATGCTGAGCTATAAAATGTATTATGACGATAAATATTTGCTATTGATAATGATTTGAAAATTTTCCTTCATATTATGTATAAGATACTTAACTTTTAAAATAAGGAATTACTCTGTATAGAATACACTAGATAGTGCAACGTACTTATAATTAATCGAATTTATACACATTTTAATATTATACTAGAATCGGTTATGTATTATTAATAAGTGTTTCTATTTTTACTAAAAAAAAGTGTATTTATATGAATTTAAATTTGTTATAAACGTCCAACATAGTAACCATAGTAACTGTTTCACTACCCCAAAAAGTGTTAACCAAACTAAAAAAAAACCATAAAAAACGCATGATAAGCCTAGGGCTTTCTCAGTATTTATTTCGCTCCAAATTTAAAATAAATGTTAGCTCAAAAACTTAAAAGTGTTATCCTCTTTTTTGATGTTACATGACTACAATATAGAACATAACGTATTTAATGGATTTTAGAATTAGCCACTACAGGTTCCTATATATATATATATATATATCCTATACACATACATTACTCCTATCTATTTTATATTCTTTTTATGAGCATATTTATAGACATTTTTTTGTTATTTTATTTATAAAAATCATTATAAAATATAATGCTTTTAAGACTCGATCATATGCATCAGATCAGAACTTATATTCGTAATGTACTTTATCTCATAATGCATCTTGAATCTACATTATCTCCCTACGTTTCATAAAACTAAAATTAATCAGTAAATTCTTAAAATCTAAAACGTATTACACATTATCATAATATATGTATTGTTTAATTTTCCGAATAGCTGCAATAGTATAAATCAAATAACCATAAGGAATTGTAAAATAAAATAAGCACCCTGTTACTATGTTGTAGAAAAATGTGTAACTTCTCTACATTGTAATTATTCATGTTATTTTATCGATTAAAAATGTAAAAATTATACCATAACTTATAATTTTACTACCTATTATTTAGTAATCAAATGATTTTCTATCGTTCTAGATTTCAACCGATCGTAATTATAATGTCTTCCATCCATCCAATCACCGGAAATCCGGTTGATCACATCAACCGGCAGTACCCCGAAGTCTTGGCCTCACGGCCTGGACGACTAAGATGAGCCCCCCAGTTAATTCGGCTGATATGTTGGTATCGTCACAGGCGACCACAGAATTTATAAATAACAACAACAACGACGACGACGACGTCGACGGTCCTTGTGAAAAACCGGCATTAACCACCGAAGAACTGGCGCTGTTAGCGAAACTCGAGGAAGCCAATCGGTAAGTTCTTATTGACTATATGATTTCTGTAATACTAATACACTAGATGTAAGTTAGGCTATTTGATGTATAATGTATTTTATATTATGAAGCCATCAATAAAACCTCACTTCTTATAAACATTTTTCAATTTCTAAGTAGGACTTTGAAAATTAATCAGATATAAGTTATTGTTTATTGACACATTGATACATGTCACTGGCTTACAACTCCATTTCATCAATAAATAAAACAAAATGTGTTTAATAATGGAATAATTATAATTTATAATGGATCATATTATACTTTATTAAACATAAAGATTTTGATCTTTGATACTTTTTTTTATTTATTTTTATTTTTAGGTTCTCATTAACAGTAACCCAAGAAATAATGTTTTTGACCAAAGATATTATTTTAATTTTTTAATATATATATTATAGAAAAGACATCGAAGGTTTTTAAATTATTTGAGGAGGAACTCTCTAAAGTATGCTTATACAAACATAGGTGAATAATTTACTTTTGACGTATCACTAAGGCCACTATAGCATTATCTACTAAACCATCCCAAACTAATAAATCGTACTGAAATAAAGTTTGATATACTTAACGCAACGTTTGGATCGGTATAGTATACATTAAACATATATATATGTATTAAATTGTATTTTTTATTTAATGAGTAATAGTAAAATAATGAAGACAGAATAATAATTATACGTAAACTATATTTTTGTTTAAAACGTTTATTTTTTTTTATTTTTAATGGCAGCAAATATAATATTTAATAATATTCCAAAGCCGTAGTTTTCGGAAATATCGATATATAAATATATAATAAATGTCAATTATTTAACATGCAATTTAGATAAGATATGTGAAACGATAGGAGGGAATACCCCTTGGAATTTAATGTTTCACTACTTTTCTCATCTAAACTATAAATGCTTGTATAATAAAGTATGAATGTTTTGTGTTAAATAAATCACTATATTGCCACTTATTTGGTACATCCAAAACTAAATATTAATATAAATATCAATATGATATGATCAAACTATATGATGCATTTATGTGTAATTATCATTTTAAATTTTTCGAGCTCTGGTGATAATATAATATCGCGATAAGCTTAGTATTGTCCTAATATATTTATATCGTTATTGTTGTGTGTTGATACAGAACCCTCAAAGTATTTTAGAATAACCTAATAATTTTTAATTTTATTTAATAAACATTTTAAAATATAAATCTCAAATCAAAAAATTAGCTTTAAAATCATCAATATTGCTTAAAAAAAATGACAATTTTTTACGTCCCTAGGCTCATCGAGTCGGATTCAAAATCGCTCAATTCCATATCTAACAATAGCACACATTCCAGAAAAAGTTCCGATGCATCACAAATCTCACTCGTATCTGGTAAGTACAAATTGTATAATTATGTTAAAGATTATTTAATATTTTACACAAATAGTGAGTTCGGAATTAGATTAAAATACAACCACAATAGTTAATCGCGTACGTTTGGTACGGTAATTCATGTTGCGTACCATACGCGTGCGGATTTTAAAATAACATTTTAATTTAATATTTAATATCGTTTTGGTTGTGTCGTCTGTTTAAAAAAAATAGATCAAGTAATTAATAATAAGTATTTAAATACACAATGTTAATGAAACTGAATTATTTTTTAAATAATTTATAAGTTTAGGTATCGAAGTAATATTATATGTTATAGGTACTCATAGTTTGGTTTACATTTATATTCGTATCTTCCACTTTATAAGTTGATTAACTATATTATTTTTTATTGTTAGTAAATAATGATATTATAATGAAAAATACACTATCTTTTTAAATCCAAATCTATCAAATCGTTTAATTATTTGTATCTTACGTTACATAAACATATTTAGGTACTATGATTAATCATAATTCATTATATATGGAATTACATCATAAAATATGATTAAACATTAATCTTAGTTCTAATAAGTATAATGTATAAATACTGCATGCATTTTATTAATCATGACAATCGTGTATAACTAGTAGTACCTATTATACTGGCTATACTTAGTATAAAATAAAATATAGGAGTATTTACCGGAGAGTATTCATATACGTTTGTTTATTTAATAATAATAAGTATGTTTTAGATTAATTTAAATCGTTTATTTAAAAAAATTAACAAATTTAATTTCGTTATCATTTAATGTTAAAAAAGTTAATTATCCATTTAACTATTTTATAACTAATTATCAAACATAAAAAATGTAATATGTTACCATAATAAGGGAATAGCATTGACAAAATGACGAACAATGATAATGTTAAAAAAAAATTAGATTTATTAAATATAATTTTCGACAAAAGCAATTGTATTTCAATTTACAAATGGTCTGTCTTAAACAGAAGAATAGATTACATAATGCTTTATTCGCAGTTATTAGGTTATTAATTTTTTTTTTATTGATACTGTATTTTGATTATACAAAACTCTATTGGAATTTGTGTTATCACATATGTAAGAAAAATCAATGTTTTAAAACAGTTATGCATAATATTATATTATTTTTTAATTTTATATTTATTAAAAATTAAAATTATTATTTAATATATTTAAATTAAATTATACTTTCTGTTTTGAATGTATAATTCATCTATTAAATTTCAGAATATTAAAATATATGACAGAATTTTGAGTAATCGACTATGGGTAGTTGTTCTGTCCCTTGTAAGTACCTTAAATATAATACAATAAATTAATTTATTATAATCATATTATTATTATACCTAATAAATAATAATTATAATATATTATAATATACATTTTATATAATACTTGCAGAAGATGTAGGTGTATTTATCCTTCACCGGTAATCTTCGGCTGAAATGGAATAATGACAATGATTGTAAACAAATTATAATATAGTAATTGAATACCCAATTAATTTACTCCGATTAATTCGTCACGATAATATAAATAATCAATCCGATTCAATTAATATAATTATATGTACACAAATATCTTATCTATGGTTGCATTTTTTAATTTTTATTTTTATTTCGTATATTATATATTTAAAATATACGAAATAATTAATTTAAATCATACTGTGTTATTACATTATTGTAATATTTATTTAACAGCCGTTCCCCACTTACATTACCTATACATTTAAATTTAGGCAGTTTTGTGTTCGGTGTTCAAAATCCACTCAACATTGTAGTATAGTGGTCACTCGATATCTCTAAAAAGATACCATGTAGAAAGAAGTATATACATTTTATATACAAGCAGTATTTATGACATTTATTATTATTATAGTGTTATACTCTAATAGGTACTAATAATAATCAATTAAATATTATAATAATTAAAAAAATATTTGAAAATACAGATAGATTAGATTTTTGATATTGTCTATAATATTACATTTTATCGCAGTCCATTATAATTATCGTAGAAATTCTCATTTCATAGACACTTGCCCACGTATAATACGAAGTTTTTCGACTTACATAGACTCAGTATGACGCACTTTCGGTTTTTAGTTTTATTTCTTGTTCATAATATATGATTTCTAACTTATAAACTTCTGTATAACTAACATAAAAAACTATAAACTTAACGTACATAAAATCCTACATATATATATATATTTATTATAGGCTATTATATCCTTAGTCCGTATATATTATGATTTTTTACCAAAACTAAAAAACTACTATTCAGTTAACAGATAATTTTTTACAGTGACAAACTGACAACAATATATTTGGACACAAAGTTAAACCGAAAAGTAGCTTTTTAATTTACCTCTTCACCAGGCTTAGTGAAACTTTATTTGTATTTACGTATAAAATAAAACAAAATTTAATTGATTCTTATTTATTTTTTGTTGGCTTGTAAAATGCATATTATATAATACAGCGTTTCTCAAAGTGTGGGTCGCGGCCCACTGGTGGGTCGTCAGTCAATTTTTAGTGGGTCGTAAACAATTTTTTGAATTATGATGTCAATGCTGTTATTAACCATAACAGAAAACAAGCACATATTTCGCATACACCTCATTATTAAAAGTACATTTATAAAAATAAATTGGTTATAAACCTATAAAATACTAAATATATATTACAAATTTATACATATTTATATAATACAAATTTTGTTTTTTATAACTACTTTTTGAAAAGTCAAACCATGTGGGTCGCGAAAGATTTTTCAGGGTAAATTTGGGCCGCGGTACTAAAAAGATTGAGAACCACTGATATAATAGTATTTATTTAATTCGGTGGATGATCAAATAATTAAAAAATATGTCACATAATATAATTTACAAATCAATATCGACATAAATAATATGATACGGATTTAAGAGACCATCCGGAAAAATAATAGAAATCAGAAATGATAACGTAAGTTAGGCTAAATTAAAACAATTAAACTTTTAGGATGATTGTTTGATTTGTATGTTGAGTGTTATATTAGTGTGTCGGATTTCCAGACACCACCCCCCTTTTTAACTTTTTCGGGATTACCAAGTATATTTATTGGCAGGTTCTTTGATTAAAGGATTTCTAATGTTTTAAAGATTTAAGTTGAATAATTTATAAAATGTTCTAATTACATCGTGGATAGAAACGAGTTCATAATATAGGGACTTATTTTAAACGTAAAAGTGTATTTTGGTTATAGCTCAGATGGTTTTTAAATTGAAAATGCAAAATACGGTTGATGTTGAAGATTTTTTCAAAATCTCAAAATTGGATTCCATATACATCCATATTTGTTTAGGAAAGAGTTTATAAGAATTTTAGTTGGTAGTTTTATATAATTGGAGGTTTGAAAGAGCTGAAGAGACATAATTAATTATTTAAGAATAAGAGTTTTTTATGCTTATGTAGATACCAAATAATATGTTAATGAATGATAATGCATAGATAATAAAATACATTGCGTCGTTGGCAGGTTCGTTCATTGGGATTAATGTTAAAAGTTCATCGAAAGTGCAGTGTATGGATTTAGACACATATTTTCACTCCTCATTTTTCGTAGAGGGAGAAATGTTCTTGAATATGATATATAGATAATGACTGTTATAAACTTGTAAGAGCTTTGTTGTTGACATAGTGGCTAATAAGACTAGTGAGTATTATAGGTTTGTCAGGTATAAAAATGTTAAACCATAGAATTGAAATGACTGCATCTTGGGGGAATCCTGTGTTAATTGATTTTGGTGAAGTGGTAGATAAGCCGTAACATACTCTGGTCTCAGAAGAAGCAATCTTCTAAGTAGGATTTAAGTATGAAGTAATAACTTGATGGTTAGATAAGTTACAATTTTAACAGAATACCTGTTTGCCAAACGTAATCAAACACTTAAAGAACGTCTAAAAAGTCAACAGTGCATTTTTAAAAGATATTTTTTGTTTACTATAAGGTAATTTTGATGGATTTTAGAATATTGGCTACAAAAATTAAATTGTCGGGAAAACTTTGGTTTCTTCAACAATATTTATAAAACATTTTTAATAAGATTTTTTTCAAACACTTAATTAGAGAATAAGTAAAGATTAAACTTGAAAAAATTGATTTAAAATAAGTAGTCTTTATTTTTAACTTATAGATTGCATTTTATAATATAGTTAATTAATGCTGTCTAGATTATATTAATAATTTAATTATTGTTATTCTCCTAATTTATTTTATCTTTATTTTTCATTCAACACATGAAACCTATTATGGTCTGTATAATCTATTATTTTCAAAGCTGACATTAATTTTCATCTATCACATATTATTATTATTATTTTGTTATGTGATTTGATTGATAGAAATAAATCTTAAACGTTAAGTTACTCAATACAATATTATCAGTCGTTAGTAGTTTGTCAACTGTTTGACTCAAAATACTGATGTAAAACAGAATATGGCACCTCGCGAACAATCAAAGATGTTAAGTCGAAAAAAGTATTTAAAAAATAGTATTTCTATTTACATTCGTGTTCATTCCCGAAGCATTCGAGGTCTGTTTTTAATCATAATTTAGGTAATTTAATAATATTTTTGCTATTTAGGTACAGGTTCAAGTCAAGATGGCGAGGAAGATGTATGGGGTCTTTGGGGACAAGTTGTTAATGACTGGGAGAATTACAACAAGAAAAAAAATGCTTACCTCAAGGAATTAGTTAGAAAAGGAGTGCCACACCATTTCCGAGGAATAGTATGGCAGTTATTGTGTGGTGCTAATGATTCACCGATCAGAAAACAATATCCAGAATACATCAAAGCCACGTCAGCATGTGAAAAAGTAATAATACGGCTTAGTAAGATAACATATTATAATTATTAACTAACCATAATAATATGTTATAGGTCATCAGGAGGGATATTGCACGTACCTATCCTGAACATGATTTTTTCAAAGAAAAAGACGGGCTTGGACAAGAAAGCCTATTCAATGTCATGAAAGCTTATTCATTACATGACCGTGAGGTGGGCTACTGCCAAGGTTCAGGATTTATAGTCGGGTTATTATTAATGCAAATGCCTGAGGAAGAAGCATTTGCTGTTTTTGTAAAGATAATGCAAGATTATAAAATGCGAGATATGTTCAAGCCTACCATGGCTGAACTTGGTCTATGCATGTATCAATTAGAAAATTTGGTTCAGGTATACTATATTTTTAAATTGAATTATACGATTATAAAAAATATTTGTATATAACATTATGTTGCTAGAATTTATGCTTTTAAATTAATATACTTGTATTTTTTTATAGGATCACATTCCAGAACTTTATGTACATTTTCAATCCCAAAGCTTCCATACTAGTATGTACGCAAGTAGTTGGTTTCTGACGTTGTTCACTACTGCACTTGCATTACCTACTGCTTGCAGGTATATAATTTATTGAATAGATTTATACACAATGTTATGAATGTACAGTATTGTACGTTTTACTTATTACAATTTCTTTTCTAGGATTATTGATGTTTTTCTGTCTGAAGGAATAGAAATAATATTTAAAGTTGCCTTAGCATTGCTTCAATTAGGTAAAGATGATCTCTTGTGTTTAGATATGGAAGGAATGCTTAGAGTGAGTAACTTTTACTATAACGATTGTAATAATAATAATAAATTATATTCAATATTTCAATGTATATATATATATATATATATTATTATTATTTTTTAGTTTTTCCAAAAAGAATTACCTTCCCGTGCTAATTCTGATGCTGATGGTTTGATGGCACAAGCTTTTATCATTAAATATAATGTCAAACGCATGAAAAAATTAGAAAAAGAATATACAGCCTTTAAGAGTAAAGAACAGGAAGAAATGGTTGAACTCAAGGTGCCCAGATTAATATGTAGAATTTTGTTACGGCTTCACATGCCTTGTAAAATTTGCACACGCTAGCTTATCAATATACTATTAAAATTGTAAAATTTATGAAGAATAAACAAAATTTGTTTATTTAAAATAACTGTGATTTCAAAAATGTATACTTTAAAAATGTAACTTCATTTTTATTTAAATATAAAATTTATCTTATTATTTTTAACTTTAGTCATTTTATACTATTCCTTGCTCTATCGCTTGCATTTATTTTTTAACAAAAAAAATTGTCATTATATTAATGGTATTATTTAAATAACTATTTATTAATTTATACACATTATTTACTAAATATGTTCCTATAATAGAAACTTCGTACTGAAAATCGCTTGCTAAGACAAAAAGTTGAACTCCTTGAAGCTGAGTCTAGTGAACTAGCTGGTCTGTTAGTGAGAGGTCAAGTGTCTCGGGCTGAAGAAGAAGAAACAACATTTATTGTACAACGAGAATTAACAGCTCTAAGACATACACATTTAGAAACATCTCACGCTCTAGAAAATGCTTTAGACGAAATTAAACAAATGTCTATTTTGATTACAGAAAATGTAAGTTAATTAAATATTATAGGGATTTTTTTAAAGTTAAGTTGTAAATTAAATCATAATTTTTCAGCACAACTCTTGTCAGTCATCTCTGGATGAGCTTTCGATAAAACAAGAACAATTATCACTTAAAGAAGAAATGATCAGTGATCTTCAAGAAGAGTTAGTCAAAGTTAGATTACGAGATGCTGAAAATGAAGCTGCAATACGTGACCTAAAGGATAAAATTGGGGAGTTGGAACATGTGAGTACAATTTTAGTGTATGAAACTGAATAAATTCTAAATGAATATATTATAGGACAAGAAAACTCTTAGAGAATCAGTTGTAGACAATTCAGTTGCACATCTTCAAGAAGAATTGATTGCTGTAAAATTGAGAGAAGCAGAAGCCAACTTATCTTTAAAAGATCTCAGACAACGAGTAAATGAAATCAACTCTCAATGGCAAAGACATTTGCTAGATAAAAAAAGAATTGACCCACCACCTGCACCTGATTCAACACCCAAAAAAATTGGAAATCTATTAAACTGGAACAATGCAGAAACTCAGCGGCTTGAAGAAGAACTTATGACTTCTAAACTTAGAGAAATGGAGACTTTGGCTGAATTGAAAGAACTAAGATTAAAAGTATATATTTGTTTCATTATGAAATATTATAAAAAATATTGTATTACAGCCAATTAATTTTATTCTAGGTATAATATTATTTTTAAGTTATATGAATTTTAAAATCATAACATTTTTCTAAAATTAAAATATCATGACAATACATTATACGGGGTGATTTATTATAATTATTTTAATTATTAAGGTCATGGAACTGGAGACACAAGTCCAAGTAAGTGGAAATCAATTAAGAAGGCAAGATGATGACAATAAAGCTGTACGTGAACAGTTAGAATTAGCTGAAACTAAACAAAGAGACATAGTAGCAAAACTCAGGGAACAGCAGAATAAGTATACTGACTTAGAATCTAAAGTATGTTTACTTAAAAATTATTTTTAATTATTCTTTAAGTTCATATCAATTTATTAAACTCCTTATAGATGAAACATGACATGATTTCTTCAAGGATACGAGAAGCTGAGCATGCTCAAATGGTGGCAGAATTAAACCAAAAAATATCAAGATTAGAAGTTAAAGTTAGTGCAAATGTTTGATTGGTATAGAATAACTTTAACACAATAAATAGATAATAAATTTTTATTTTTATATTTTAGAATGAAGAAATGGTAACTGAAGGTGAACTTCGAAATAACTCATTAGATGACAGTGATAAAGTCAAAGAACTTCAAGATAAGGTTGCTGATCTTAAAGCAGAAGTAAGTTGTTATATCTGATAAAATCAATTTAAAATACTATTTATGACAAACTCGTGAGCTTTTTTAACATGCTATAAATGTACATTAATCTACTGGTGTTTAATATTTACTAATAATACTAACAATTATGTTTTAAGATAATATCTTTCTTTCTCTGTTGGGTGAATGGGCACTATAGAAAATTAACATAAATTGATATAGTTCTATAATTATGAATATCTAAGTTCAAATTTAATTTTTCAGTAGTCATGTGCATCAAAGTGTTCAACGGTTATGGTTAGTGATGTAAATTTTCATGAAAATTTTTTGTGGTGAAAATTTTCGTGAAAATTTTCAAAAACATGAAAATTTTGAAAATTTTATAATTTATCATATTAATTTCTTATCAAATAAATCTTTTAATATTATATAGTTATAGTTATAACTTGTAATTATATTATTATTCATATATTCATAGTTATATTTTAAACTATGTACTTTTATTACCATTTATACCCATTAATAAATGTGCATTTTTTTCTTTTATTAAAAATGTATTTTTACTTCAGTGTAAATGTTGAGTGTATAATCATTGTGCTACAAATTACAATTATTGATCTTTTTTTGTAATTTATTGGTTGAGTTTGAATCACTTCCACAATTTTAACCAAATTATAAATTTTTCTATTATAAGTGCTTCATTTGACTCTGACATTATACTTGTTACAATGTAAAAAAAATGAAATAGAAATTTTATAAAGTATTTGAATATATTTAAATTTGAAAATAATAAAATATAGAAACAATTGTAAATCTAACAGTATTTTGTTAGTTAATAATTGGTAGTAAATGGTAACAACTTGTTACTATGTAAGTATAAATTAAACGCTTATCTTAGAAAATAACAAATTAATATATCAAACTTAAAAAATATATATAGATCACAAAGTAGGTAATTATTTTTAATCTAACAGCCTTTTGTTAGTTGGTACTTGGTAGTAAGTGGTAACAACTTGTTACTATGTAAGTACAAATTAAACGCTTATCTTAGAAAATAACAAATTAATATATCAAACTTAAAAAATATATATAGATCACAAAGTAGGTAATTATATTAAATCTAACAGCCTTTTGTTAGTTGGTACTTGGTAGTAAGTGGTAACAACTTGTTACTATGTAAGTACAAATTAAATGCTTATATTATAATTAACAAATTAATATATCAAACTTAAAAAATATATATAGATAACAAAGTAGGTAATTATTTTACATCTAACATTCTTGTTAGTTTTTAATATGTAAATAAAAAACAGTTCTTTTAAAAAATCTATTAAACTTAAGAAAAAAAAAAGGTAGATTTGTAAGTAAGTTATTACTTATTAATAACTTAAAATTTTCTGTAATCTTTTATTTCTGGGATATCAAAAACTCCTCTGGAACTTTTTGCTTCTGGAGACTTTATCAACTGCATTACATCATCATACTTATACCAAATTTCATCTTTTGGAGTAGGCCATTTCCATCCAGATCCACTCATCACCATCACACTTACTAAAGCTGAACTCTGGCTTGTATCATTTACAACACCTGGAAAAAATTCCCCTTCATATTTAACTATAGCAAAGTCTCCTTTTTTATATTTATCTTCAAGATTCTGAACACTATTTTCATCAGAATTATCATCGTCATTTAAAAATCCCAATTCTTCTTCACTTTCACTAGATACCACTAAATCTTGATTTTTCTTGATTCTTTTATTAGGGCCTGACTCTAATAAGCAATCAGAAATATTATCATCAATATTTAATGGCAGTGAATTTACCAAAACAGATGACACACTTTGTATCATTGTAGGTTTATTTTCAACATTTTTCTTCAAGAGTCTCAAATTATGATTAATATACACTAACTTCCCAGCACGATCATTAGTGAGTCGATTTCTCTTTGCTGTGTGAATATTTCCATATGAACTAAATGTTCTTTCACATGCGGCTGACGTTGCAGGAAGTTGAATTATTCTTGTTGCAATTATGGATAATTGAGAAGATGAACACAAACCATTCCACCAAGTTGTAGCTGTTATTTTGCTGACAGTATCCCAGATGAATGATTTGCTCCACAATCCTTCCTTGACTTTATATTGAGCAAACTCAGCTAAAATATGTCCTTCGTCAACGTTATCCGAATTTCGAGCAATTTTAGCCATGCACTCAATTCCTTTTAGTTCTTCATCATTTGTTAAACATTTACCATGTAACATAGGATCTAAAAGATTTGCAGCATAATGTAAGCTTGTAATGCAAAATTTTTTTCTGTTTTTTAAAAATAACATAATTTTTATTTTATTCTCTGGTGAATGAGTGTTTAAACATTGCTCAAAATGATCATTTAAGTCTTTAAATATTGTGGGAACCAAACTAATTTGTGGTGCATCACCTTCAATTATTGTTATCCAATCAGCAACAGGTTTAAGAAGTCTATAGATCTGTATGATACCTTTCCAAAATGTATCACAAAGTAATTCTTTTTTTGTACCATCAGATAATACTTTAACAACTCTATCATCAATAGCGAATAATTGCAGAGCACTTTTATTATCTAAAATACTTCCAAGACAAGCCACATGAGAACCCCATCTAGTTTTTACTGGTAATTTAAGAGTTAATTTTTTCCCAGTTTGCTTTTCTTTGAATATTGCATTTAGCTTGTGTGAAAGATTGATTTCTTTGACAATATTTTTACCACTAGTTACTACTGAAGAAATATTGTCCAACTCTGCTAAATCTTTTGCCAGTAAATTTAAGCCATGAGCAACACACCCATATGCTTCAAGATGACCATATTCTTTTTTTAAAATGTCCCATGCTGATTTCATGCTTTTAGCATTATCAGTTACTACTCCTAAAACTTTGTTTGGGCCAAGATCTTGGATGATTGATGAAATTTCTTTGGCAATGTAAGCACCGGAATGTGATACAGCTCCTGTACTAATAGTTTTATAGAAAATTGGTACAGGAGTAGTAATAACATAGTTGATAATTGGCTCTCTACGGATATTTGTCCAACCATCACACATCAATCCTAAGCTACGAGATTCATAAATTTTAGAATCAACATTTTGCTTTACACTATTATATTCTTCTTCTAAATGACTAGTTGATAATTTATAACGAGATGGAACTTCCCAAGATGGACGAAGGATTTTGAAAAATAATTTCCAATTTGCATTTTCAACAATTTGAAAAGGTGTTCCGCTCGAATAAATGGCTCTTGCAAATAGTTGTTCAATTTTTAACTAAAAAAATAATAATAGTAGGTAATTAAGAACAATTTGGCAAGGCTTATGATTACTTGAATACTTAACTAGATCAGATGAAAAAACAATAATCAATATTGCCATATATTATAATCAACTATACTTTATTATTTTATTATTTTATTACTATAAATTATATTAGAAAGGTTAATAAAATTAAGTATAATTAATAAAAAAAAATATAAATATTTGATTATACACTAACCTGCTCATCTTTTGTTATAAAATCGACAAAGTTTGTCATATTACGTTGACGAATAACTTTTTTTTGTTCCTGAGTCTCTTGCTTGTTTTCATTTGATTGAGTATCAGGCTTGTCGAAGTCAACATTTTCATTAGATTCAAGTGATTCAACTATACCGTCTATACCACTTGATTTATTTTTTACCATATTTGGGCATTTAGTACATTTATTATATATGTGGTCATACATTCTGGTTACATTAACTACGGTTTTCCATTTGCAGTAATTACATGTATAAAGAGTTTTTTTGTTAACCTCGACTCCATAACGCGTGTAATGAAATAGAATGGTTTTTAATTTTTTAGCCATTTTTAAAAGTAAAAATTATCACACTATTACACTAGTCAATAGTCATATTATAACAATTAATGTCGATACAAAAACTTATACTTCTTACTTTTTTACGCAAAAACAGTTAAACACTCTTGCAGATTGCACTATTGCAGACATAAACTTACTTATACTCACACAAATACAAAATCATCGATATTATCCATAGAGAATAATAATAATATATTAATATACTCTATGATATTATCATTGAATATATATATAATAATAATATAAATAATATACTAAATTACGCGGTCTTAACGGTTCTAAGACCGTGCTACATCTCGATGATTATATTAGATAATAACCATCAAAATGAACAGCTGTGGTACAGTGATACCAACCATACAATCTCAAAAATTAATTAAGTTAAACAAAATACATTAAAACTAAAATTTTCAAATTTTCAAAGACAGTTGAAAATTTTCAGAAATTTTCAATGAAAAAAAAAATTTTCAATTGAAAATTTTCAAGCTTACATCTCTAGCTTATGGTAGATATTTTAAATATGTTGTTTTACGGACATCCTTATATATGGTGTCTTCCGTACTCTTTTTTTTTGTGAACTGATTGTCCTAAAATTTAAAAATTTCCTCATTATTTTTGTAAATTCAAATAGCAAAATCATGATTCACAAATCAGTAACACTTTAATTTACATTGGATAGGTCGTCTCAGAATTGCAATTTGCAAACGCAATTATAATTTCTCTATGATAAATAATTTATACTAATAATTAATATAATCGTAATTTGATTATGTTTTACAATAACATGTTGTTGTTCTTAGCAAAAACCTTGAGATGTTTATATACTAGCTTTTATTATAAAATAAATATATTTTTTATAAATTCTGGAAATCCATAAATCCATAACAATAGAATATAGTAAATTATAAGAAATGTCCTCTCTTTGTTTAATTGATTTTATAAACACCAACATGACAAAGAGAATGTAAGAATATTTTATTATAATATTAACATTTTCCTTTCTTACGGTTTTGTTTTTCATGTTTCATCAATATTTTTTAGAAAATTCATGTGTAAAAAAACAAAATATAAATCATTTTTATTGATTAACATAATTAGCACTAAAATGTTTTTATTATAAAAGTTTAAAAATATCTATGAATTATAATTATATTTAAAATTTCCTTAAAGCCATATGATATAGAAGTAAAACCAATTCATAATAAAATTAAAATATTGCATAAAATTTAATATAATTTTTATTATCATTGCTTGTTTAATTAATAACACCACTATACAGCACGCTTATATTAACCAAAAAAAAAAAAAAAAAAAATGGTTTCTAGCTGCTCTCACCGACCACACCAGATGTTGAACCATGGAAATGGTTAGGCTGACACAGTGAGTTTGCACGTTTTTATTTATACATTAATATCTCACTTTCATTCATTTGCTTTTATTCTTGAACTAAATGGGTATGTGTTTAATATATTTATTTCTTTAAAATATTAAGTGATTTAATTTTGAATGAACCACTCATAATACTAAGTAATTTTTATTTTTCAAGAACTTAAATACTTAATTTTTGTGTTTCAAACCATTAAACCATTTTACAATTGGGTTTAAAATTAAAACTTAAAATTATTTTTTATTTTCTAATGATAACCTTTAAATTAGGAACTTAATACAACTATAAAAAAATTTTAAGTGGTTTATTTCAGACAGATCACTTCATATATAAATATAAATAAAGGCCTATTAAAGACATATATTGACTAAAAATATCATATACTTAGGTAATGCGACTTGAAGCTTGGAAACAACGTTGGGTGAACAACGGCAACACTATCGGCAAGACTGAGAGGTCGGCATCAGTAGATACAACTGAGAGTGAAATGGATGACTCAGCAGATCTGCATTTGCGGTTGTCTAGTTGAACCTGTTTCCTATCATCTGTCCTTAATTACAAAGTTTTATTATTGACAAAAAAATACCCAAGTACATTCTTTTTTTTTTATAGTTTAATATTTTATTTCCATTGAAATAGTATTATATAAATCATTTGTTTTGTTTTAATGGCCAAACATATTGCCGTCCTTATTATTATATTTTTTAATTTTTGATTCCAAATATTTATTATTTGTTTGCATTTTAAATATTTATTTTAAATTTATTATTTCTGAATTTTATTTTTATTTTAGTTACCGATATTTTGTACTTATTTTAATTTTTTTTTTTTAAATTCTATGAATCGTTGATCTTATAATTATTTGAAAATCTAATATCGCACAATCTTAAACGCACAAATATTATTAAAACTGAATTTGCAATAAATGTTTGTATTTATAAACTATTAAGCGTTACAAACCTTTATAAATTCAAATTAAAAAATGTTTACAATTAAATGACAACTTAAGCACAAAATAATAAATTATATTATATTATCCAAGAAACTATAAACAACAATGTTTTACATCATAGTATTTATTTTGTTTGTCTTTTCAAGTATATTTTATAATGATTAACGATTCAACATAAATTTTTACTGATTAAAAATCCTATTAGAAAACTTTATTTTAATATTGTGATCATAATACTAATGGATTGCATAAAGAAAATTATTTTAAAAATTTAACTAGTCCTTGAATTCATGATTTTTTGACCATTGACCAAATATTGACCATCGACTGGTCCATTAAATTTAAACTACCTAATGTATTAAATCTATGTGCAATCCAGAATAAAAAATAATATTTTTACTATACATTTTCAACAATTGAAAATTAGAAAATTTAATTTGTAATTTAGTGTGTAATTGTGTAAGCACTTGAATAACGTTGTATCTATAATCATCATGTTTAATTTATTTAAAAAAAAATTAAATGTTGTTCTGGCTGACCTCAGACATTTCCTTTTATAAAGTGGGGACATAATTTAAGCAATAATAATTATAACTATCAATATTAATAATAATAATTGATTAACATTTTTTTTTTTTTAATATAATATTTATACTTGTGACTTATAAACAATTATTATGTTATTATTTTCCACCTATATAAACATATTTGATATATTTATCAATATAATAATATCATATAATATGATCATGTATTAATGAATTTAAAATAAGTTTTCATGTATACTCAATGTTTATGTTGTTTTGAGACTATATTATGTGTATTATATGTCCTACATAATAACCTAAACTAATTAAAATGAGTGATAAATGTAGAAATAGTATTAATTGATTCTTTTATCAATATTTATTTAGTTGGTACCTGTAATATGTAGCTGTGAATGAAAATGTTTTTATGTATTCGTAATTATAACTTTGTTTATTTTGTTATAAATTTAATATTTATAATCAGCAGTAATGAAACTGGCTCATTTAAAATACAATTTATAATTGAAATTATGAAAATAAATTGTTAAGTATTTTTTCCTAAATTATTTGATTCCATATTATATACCTACTACATAGTGCATACTCATAAATAAACCAATATTATACAATCATCCTTAGATTTTTTTACAATAGACTATTCATAATTATACTAAAATCAATGATTCATCTTCTTGTTTTTTGTTATATGTAATAAAAATAGTAACAATTTTATTCATGACCTACAATATTGACCTACTATTTTATAATAAAGTATAAGGTTGTCTAAAGACTAAAATTTTAAGACGTATAAATACATTAAAAAGTAATTCTAAAATTTTAGAATTCTTAAGAATATTTTTTTTTATTCATCATTTATTTATGCTTTAATTAGAAAGATGATGTTATGAAAAGCATTATCAATTGTAACTGTTCTGTCAACAATTCCAAATGAGAATATGTAGGTATACCAATTAACTCAGCAAAAGAGTGATTAAAACCGCCACATCTGACTCAAAACTAGTATGCAGGGAACTATATTCTTGGACTTGCTTACAAATCACTGCTGAGTGTTGAAGAACAGAATAAGTGGTAATTGTCACCAACACTACATTTGAAACATCAAGATCAAGAGGACAAAGATAACTGCATAAAAATAGGAATAAGCAATAAACAGGGTGAACTATCATTAGAAAAAAACATATAATATATACAATCACATCTTTCCTTGGCAAGGGCAAAACCTCTGCAGGTCACTTTACATTGGATCATTATAGTCCCCCTAAAATTCAATCAAATGTCCACCTATGCTTCTTACATAATTTTATACATACTAGGGTAGTAACTAGTAGTTACTATCATGGTTATACTCTAAACATAAATAACACATTTCTTTGAGAGATAACAAATAACAATGACTATATAAATAATGCGTATATAATATGTAGAAGGATACCCAATATTACCTATTAGCATTTAGTTTAACAAAATATTTTTAAGAACCATGACCTTCATTATTGATGAATACGTAATTCTGTTTAACGAATTCCTCGATATTACGAATTTTTTTTGTTGCTTATTCGACTTCGTTTTATGGATTAGGACATCACAACACTACATTTTTTTTTTAATTGTAAGTTTATTGGTGTATTTTAGTTAACTTTTTTCACACACTGACTACTAACACATATTGTAATAGGTAATAATTTATTAATGCAGAGATAGTTGTATAAATAACATTTACAATGAAAATGTCTTCAAACAAACATTGAATATTTCGAATCAATAAATACAAATTTAACAAATATCGAATATTTTTCAAAAACAAAAAGAAAATTAGATTTTGCTTTATAATTATTATTGGTTTATTAATATTCAATATTTTTTTAATAGTTTTTACCAGTGGCGAAGCTTAAGTTTTTAGTTGGGGAGACATTGAATAAAATGACACTAATACGCTTGGATTCCTCCCTTTTTATTTTACCTATTCGATAATACATTCTTTTCGTATGAATAATTAATAATTCGATCGTTCAAAATGACATAAATTAAATCATCTGCAGCTATGAGGACAAACTACAATATAAAAACAACAATATTAAGAAACACGTAGGTATACCTATCGGCTATCAGTAATAGCGATTTACAAGGGACGATGGCGATGTTGATAATTCAGGAAATCCAAATAGCGAGACGTGTCTCATACTCTCATAGCGAAGATAGTAAAACCCACTTACATTAAAATCCCCCCTGTACCTACCCGCGCGACCATAATTGGGTGACTGCGATGCAATGTCTCTTTGATAGTTTGATATAATATAATATTTGGAATGACCCGCACGGCCGTATCGCGCGCATCTAATCTATTTTAACAATAAATTCTTAAAGACTAAACTGCACAACGAAAAACCAATTTTAACAAATATTAAAATATATATAGTTTTTATAATATAAATGACGGTAAAATTTGTAAATATTTTATAAAACAAAATATTATTTGTCCTGTGTTCTAATTTCTTAGTGGGTAGACACTAGACGTTCTCTCATTGTCTCCTATGACGCTTCGCCATTGGTTTTTACTAATTGCTCTTAAATAAAGAGAGTTCTTTTCAATGCACCTACCTAGTTTTTTTTATTAATTTTTAGTTGTAAGCTAATTCCTTTAAAATCTAAAGAAAAATTTATAGTAATAGTATTGATTATGTATATAATAAAATTAAAATAATTATATAATAATAATATAAAATAATAATTATACAATAATATATATTTATATATTGTATAATATAATATAATTAATGGTAATAACTAATAATATTATAATGTAATAATAGAATTATTGAGCAATAATAATGGCCCTAACCCTCTAATAATTACTCTAGATCCGCGCCTGTTATGTCATGCACATTGCGCTCATCTATAATCATGACAAAAGATATTTTGTCATGTCTATAAAATCGTTTTAAGGCTTATTGCTTATTCATAGTTTTTTATTCAATCTGCGGGCTTGGTTTGGCTAAGGTTTGTAAAAAATTGTCTTGTTTATTTTCATATTTTTAAAACATGTTTAGGTTATATATATCCCCGATTGCCTATTTGCCTACAACATGACAAAACATCTAATGAACAATATTATTTTTAAGCAATAAGTTCACTAAAACCTAACCTAACCTGTTTTTAGGTATGTTTTAAATTATTAATTTGTGTACGAAGTATAAACTAATGAACAAATGGGTTGACTCAATTCTACCTCTTTTATGTTTTTATATTTAAATATTAAATATAATAAATGCATCTATACTTTAACAAAATTGTTTACATTGTCACTGTTGTTATTTTAGGATCATGAATACTTTTGAGATTACCCAGTCAATGAACTGGTACAAATCTAATGTCATGGCTATAGATGATACTGGAAATTTAATTGCATATGGTTCAAGATCTATTGTTGTATTAGTTAATGGTTTGGATGGTAATAGTGTCTATGATTTAAAATATAATCGTCGTAAACTTAATACACAAATGAATCGTAGCAATATTAGTGCAGTATCATTTTCTCCTAAAATAAATGTTTTTGAAAATGCTCATTATTTGGCTTGTATAGATGAAGTTAATATTTACATTTGGAAAGTAAAAAGCATGTTCTGCGAACTCAAACATTCATTTGGGGTAAGTTGTTTTCTTTAATTTACAATTTAATTAACTTGCTATAGTTTTATTTTAATGTAAATCGATATAGTTAAATTACTTTAAATTTAGACTGCAATAAAAAATATTTAGTTAAGTTTTGTTTTTTAGTTATAATGATTTTTACTCGGCTACAGAATTAGCACATTAAAAAAACTGTAATTTCATATATCTTCAATATCTTCTTATAACAATAGTAGTTTATTTTATTTTAACTTACAGTTACATTTTTCCTAATGCTTCAGTGAACAACATCCAAAATCGTTTGCTAGTTTCAGTAAAAAATGATTATATTTCAGTTTTGAAATTATGTCGTAGCTTACATAGAAGCACAAATATTGTCAAAAACATAAAAAAAAAAAAAAAACGTTTTCAAGTATATTTGTGATGGATATTCATTTGGATATACTTTGTTTATATATTATTTATAAAATAAAATTGTTTTACCATTTCTACATAGTATATAAGAAATTTTTCATATATTTAGTTCATTGTTTTTTTCTCTTTTAGAATAAAAAGAATAAGAACATAACTCTATTGGATGTTACATGGTTGTCTGGATGTTTAACAGTTGTAGCATTGTCGAATGCTGGAACTTTACACAAGTGGGATATTCAAGCATTAACAATGCGTAATTATATGTTAGATGTTAAAGCCACACCTTTAACATTAGCTGCTTGTCCTCATAAAAAGAATTTAATTGCTGTAGGATGTATAAATGGTCATCTATTTGTCTATGACTTAACTGGTATGAATATATGATAATAAATGATTCAAAAAGTGTTTAGAAATTTAAAGTTCATTTTTAGGTGATGGCCAATTATTACATAATATGCACTACCATAAACAAAATATAAATTCTTTGGCTTGGTGTCCAGTTCCTTTTAGTTCATTTAGTTCTGATCAATCAACTGAAACTTTATTACTAGCATCGATAGCCTATGATATAAGTGATTTATGTATAAGTCGTTTCGACATGTTTGATGAAACTACAGTGGCATTACCTATGGCTATGGGACCACTGAGAAAACCTCCTATCAAGTATATATACAATTGTATTGACTATTGATTATTAATCATAATTATACTGTGAATATTAATTCTTTTTTCAGAAATCAAAATAATTTAATTTGGAGTTGTGTTAAATGGATAAAACCAATAATTCTTATTGTTACATCTGGTTTTGGAAAAATTCTTCAAGTAGAACTTAAACCAGATATGATATCTGAGCCAATAGTAACTTTGATAAGTGATACCCATAGGGCTATAATTTTTTCTATAGCATGTCCTCGGTACATATAATATTAAAATATAAATTGTTTCATTTGTGTAATCAATGATATTTTTTGTAAATTAGGGAATTAGCTAAACCATATTTATGGACTATGGTCATTATGTAAAGGTGGAAAATTAATTCGAACTCGCTTACTTAATAATAGAGAAGAAACTCCTGAATCACCATTGGAAATACCAACACTTTCCGGTTGTGTTTATTGCTTTGCACTTTCCCCTGTTAATTCAACTGAGTAAGTATGCAAAAAACATGTTATTTATATTATTTTATAACATAATAAAATATATTTTGTATTTAAATTTCAATCAAAATAAGCTTTGCGTTCGGTCTTGGTGATTGAAAAATTTATTATTGGAATGTATCTAATAAACTCCAAATAGAGTTAATCGCATTGAATTATTCCAGTTATTCCATAGAACCAAAAGTGCTATCAGTAAGTTAAACAGATTAATACATAATACTTTAATATCATTTTATAATTTTGGTTTAGTTAGCATTTCATCTACAAGATGAAAGTTTGTTAGCATATGGTACAGGTGATGGACGTGTTGGGGTTTTCAATTTAACCAGAAAAACACAGAATGTTAATTTATTAAAAATTGTATTTGCTAATCCAATTGACCGATTATGTTGGGCACCATTTCCAAATACAAAGACAGTTAATGATGCACCACTTGCTCTATATGCAGTTGGTAATGGGCAAATTATAATTTATAATGACTTAAATCTTTGGAAAGGTAAATTGTATACATAAATATAACATTGTTAAAATTGTTTTAAAAATTTTAACTCTTTTTTGTTAAGAGAACGCTATATCCACAATGATTGTCTATATTTATAATTTAAAACTGCTCGTAATTTGATTTAAAATAAAAATATAAAAAGCCACATGGGGCCTATTTTTACCTTTAAATTTGTTGATGGATCAATTTATTTCAATGCTAAAAATAGAAGAGTAAAATGTATTATTTCAAACATAAAATTTGAGATTTTGCACTTTGCGCATTAGTAAAATAGATACAAAATATGTGGATATTATGATATATTCTGAAAGATGTATGATTAATTGTAGACACACAGCCTCCTTTTTAAGGGGATTAATATAGGCAATTATAAATGATAAATACTTTTAACTACTAATTAAAAATAATCTATGAGTGGTCTCATATCAGTACCTACCATTGTTTGTAGTTTTGTACTTCAAAATAATGAAGAAAAACATTTTTAATTGAAAATGAACCACTTAAGGTCGCAGACTACAGGCATAGCTATGGATTCAAATGCATACACAATACAAGGAAACAATTGTTTCTGTAAACTTTTTTTTTATTATTGTTTTAAAATTATTAATTTTATATTTTTAAGCATAAATAACTTTTAGATTCGTGGTAGTGATGTGTGTTACCTTTTAGGACAGTAAAATAACTTTTATTTTAAACTTTTCATGGTTTCTGGTAGACAATTTGATTTAGTTAGGGTTGTAAAAAAATAATAAATTTTTAGTACTTTTCAAAATAATCTGGAATAATATTTGGTATAACTCAAAAACGAATATCTATAGATACTTGATTAAATTTTCAAAATATTTTGACTTAGCTGTTTATAGCAATTTGAAACTTGAGCAAAAATAACAATAATCAGTGTTATGAATGTTTATGAACAATTAAAATTTATAATCATTTTTAACAAAAATGCATAAGCTTATATATTCAAAATCTCCTAATCCACCTCTAATTAGTACATCTAGCTGAGCTTACACGTGTTTTTTAAATCAAATTCACAAAATTCGTAGTTTTTAAACCAAAAGCCAAATTTAATATTTCAGAAAATCAATTTAATAGAGTGTACAATATTTTTAGTTTTATTTATTAATAAATGTATGTTCTTACTTTCCTAAACACCGTATACCTTATAGTAAATAGGGGGCGTGTATTTACCAAAATCGGTGACTATGCCATTTCAACTTTTAATACTGTTATATTATTTTTCACGACGCAAAATATAAGGCGAATAACACAATAATTCTCATCAAACTCGTGGTATATAATATTATTGAATTATGTATTATTTATTACCTATATAGTATAATAATAAATAATACAATCTATACAATTTTAATGATCTATTAAATTTGTTCGAGGTTTATTTTTTTTTCATTTTCTAAAATAATGCAAATAGCTTACAAAGGTACCTACTATAGGTAATGGCACAACGATTCCTAATTGGGAACAATTTTCATCATTATTTCGATTATTCTATCTATATATACATAAAACTTAACCACAGTTTTTAAATAGTTCAACTGGGAATTTTTCTATGTACAAGCTCCATGCTTTTATATTAGAGTTGACTTTAGAGCTGTGATGATTTGTAGTTTTTTCGTCCATTTGATTGAATTGTTTAATAAACTTCTGCTTAGTGTTCTTCAAGCACTTCGATAAAATTATAAATCGATGTCTGTGAAACTTGTAAGTTGTAGTGTAACGAGTATAATATCGTATCAGATAATACAATTTATTTTTACGCTTTTATGCCACTATTAAGGTACAAAAACGCAAAACGAATTTGCGCTTTTGTTCGATCAAAAAAAAAATAGACGATTTTCGGTTTCACCGAAATAGGGCTATGTACTCCCTAAAGAGGTTCTTTGTAATTGAATTTATTACAACTTACAAATAGGTACATATAGCCATAGGTACCTAGCTAGGTAGGTATAGTATAAATATATTAGGTAACTGTTATATGTAGTTTATAAGTTGGAGATAAAACAGTTTTAATTGAAATGAGTTTTGTATGGATTTCGAAGAAGGAAACAATTTTTAAATACAATATAATATACAGAATATAGATAGAACTACATGGCCACATCGGTCATCGATACCTTGGCCCATGGGTATAATGTGCGCAGTGAATTTTTTTTCAGAAAAAAGCTTCAAAATATGTAGGTAGTTATTATTTCATCATAAGTATAAGTAATAAGACAAAGTGCTAATTAACGAAATTTATGTTCTACAACCACGATGTAGAGAATATATCTACATAATGCAATATCTTCTCTACATCATGAGTATAACGTATAACTATTTACTATACCTTCAACGGCTTCAACCTTTAACGTACCTATACTCTATAACCTAATAATATATTATATCTACTATATAAGGTATACAAATATGTAGTTTAATAGTCTAAGACTATCATTGTTGTTACTTGTTAAGTTGAATCCATCATGACTGCTAATTTTAAAAAAATAGATGAAAGATTTGGGGTGCTTAACGCTTATTATATAGTTACCTAATAATGTTAAAACAATTGTCTTTTTCATTATTATTGACCAATTTTTTATAATTCGTCGTATAATTAGTACTTATATGTATATAATACGTTATTATTCTTATTTCTTATAGTTTAGATTTCTATTTTTTTAAACAAAATGTTTGTATGCACCAATTAATTCACCACTCAACTATAACCACCAATATTTCACCGCATTTACAATTCACCACGTGTATAACTAACCACGCGTACAACTCATCGTAATTGTTTCATTTTCATAGTCTCATAGAGTCATAGATAATGTTTTCACACAATATACTGATATCTTATAAAACTAATTTTTCAGTCGGTATCTATATATATTAAATTACGACACTGTATTTTTGATATGATGGGTAAAGTTGAACAGTATATTAGTATATAATAATTGAGCATGCCCTGGGCACAAACATAAAATACAAGGACTATGCTGAAAGCTTAAAAAATGTATGTTATGATGACTATATCAAAATAGGACAACAGAAAATTACTTAAGAAGAATAGTCCATAATTTTCAGTTAAATGTTTAATTATTTGTATACTACTTTATTGTAATATTATTAATTTTGGACAGTAGGTATGTAAATGTATACAAAAAACTAATTTATATTTTTTAATATAATGAATTCGCCACGATGAATAATTGTAAACGCGGTGATAATTTCCGCGATCCGTATTTATAATTTATTCAACATAACATATTATAAATTTATAACAATATTTAATACCCTGTAGACTCCCACACGAGAACTAAATTAAATTCAAGTTAGAGTTCCTAATGATAAGTTATATATAAAAATAAAAATAAATATAAATAGTAAACAAAATCTTTTAAACACAGCTTTAATCATCTATAAGTGTGTCAAATATTGTATCTGTAGATATGTACCTATGTGGCTATGTCCTATTGTACTAATTGTTAACAACATGTAATCGAATTAGAAATTCTGTGTTGTTAACAATTTAATATACTAGATATACCTATATTTGCTATATTATTATTCAGTTAGTTAAATAGTCCATCATGTATATATATATATGATGAATCGACGTGACTTTTTAAATAAAACGTGAATATATTTTGTATATTCCGTAATTTTTTTCTCGTTAAAAATAAGTTGTTATTGCATTCCTAGCCTAGTACCTACGTAGAAGCTAAAAACTAAAACTGGTGACTGAACATTTGGTTTATACCCAATGGTACTTTTTACAATTCTAAAAAAATTATCTACAAAATAATATGTATTGAATACTAATTTTTAAACGGAATTTACCTTTAAAAATTGTAAAATTCTATTAGCTTAAATATTATAATATTCGAGATTTTAGTGTTTTATAAATAATTAAATATGTAGTTTGTATACAAACGTATAATATTTTTACGAAATATATGTTTAATAGTTATATTAGGTATTGCAGATCCTTAAATACAATTTATAAGATGACAATTTTTATAATTTTAAGGTTATTCATACATAAATCATATATAGCAGGTTACAGGTGTATAATATTATTCGCGTTTTATAATCTTATATATATAAGTACTGTTTAATAAACTGTTTTTCTCGTGCGGTCTCTAGCGTATTATATTATATTTTATTACCAGCTAATAATTAGTATAATTAACAAGTAATAATTATTATTATAGTCACTGTCTTTACACATGTGGAATTTTATTTGTTTATCAGCTCTTATTAGCTAAGCAGAAGGAAAGAGTAATACGAACTGTAAGTTATAGTTTATTAAATAGACAGTAATTATTATTATAGACAATCATTTCAGCATAACAATTTTGCTACGAGCCATTTATTCTTGAATATTTTTTTCATGTTCATGTGTAGAATTCAAACTGATATAGGTTACCGGGCACCGGCTACCTATATGGGTAGTGTTACATGTATATTGTACATCATATCATTATATTATCGCCATCACACGCGTGCAAAGGCGTAAGCAGCTGCAATATGTTCGATTTTTTTCCCTATTATACACAGCACTCATTATTACAATAACCGTCGTCGTCATCGTCGTCCGCGTACGAATATCAAGGAGGCAGCTGCTGTTTCGTTTCCGTCTCTCGTCCACCAAACGGTTTTAGTCTAGTTCCTGTGTCGGTACCAAACCGTCAACCGCCACTATACGCGCGTGAACCATATACAGCGAATATCTGTATAGGCTATAGCCGTAATACATTTTTCTTAAAAATATTTTATCTATATAGATACTCAATTTGAAATATTTATTTTTATAATAATTTAGTAAAATTAAAGCGTTTTCATAGTATACCGCGTACAATGTGTATGTTGCTGTAGACGATATAATATTATAGCTGCAGTTATATATCACTGTTAACATCGAGTATTTTACTATGTTCATAAACTACAATAAAAGATTATTCAGGCACAAAAAAATGTATTGGTAAGTACAAATTTTATAAAAACATAATAAAAATGTACATAGATTATAGATTCATTGTATAATAAAAAAAAAAGATAAACTGTAAAATATTATAATTTAACATTTGTCATTTAATATTGGATCAATAATATCGTATTTTTTATGGTCGATTTGTTGAATACCAATTCTTAGCATTTTAAATAACGATATAAAATAAAAGTATTAAACAACTAATAACTATCATATGAAAAAAAACTTAAAATAATATTAGTACATAAATACTATTGTGATACCTATCTGCTATACACCAAAAAAGTACCTAGGTACCTTTAAAAAAATAATATAAACAAGAATCTTGTGAAAATATGTATTATAATAATTGAATATTCGACAAATAGATACGATGAAATACCTAGTATCATAGTAGTACTTACCGGTATTCTGCACGTTGATCAACAACATCACAATCACATTATAACCGAAATTCAAACTTGCATATTACAATAAAACACACGATTTACGTTCCCTAAACACCAATATATATTATATTTGGTATAGGTACCAATAATTATATTGTACTAGGTATCTGTTGCATATTAGTCATTATATAGTTGGGTATAACATGAATTATAGTATTATTTTTAAATAAATATAAATAACGGGAATGCCAAGTAATGATTACAATTTTATAAATCGAACTAGCTATACTTTATATTATATTATATTATGGGTATAGTAGGCGTGTACCTATATTATAAAAACGACATAATAAAAAAATACTAAATAGAAAACAATATATTGTGAGACACTAGGAGCCTTAGTGTCTAAGAATATAATGAGCCATCCATAGAAAGTTAAAGAAAAAAACTTGTAACTATTTTTAAAGTAGTTATATTATACACACACATATAATATATTACTAGACTATTATTATTTATTACTTATTGCTGTACAGTGGAACGCAAATGTTAACAAATAAAATATGCATCAATTGCGAAGCATTGACCTGATTCTCCTGATCATAAAAAGTATAAAATAACGATAATTATAATAAAACAGCAATAATTTACATCAAATAATTATAGGAGGCAAAAAACTGTAATTTAAAAACACGATTCTCATAATAATGCATATAGATTATTATAGCGGTAGATAGGTATGCATTTTTAAACAAATATTATTGACTACTTAATATTATATAAGTTATTTGAATATTATTAATTTCAATGACGCTAAATGAAGTAGACCTTGAAAGAATACCCGGTGATGTCAATTAAAAACAATATACAATTATGATACATGTATAATGTATATGTACATATTTTGAAAACATATTAATACTAACAATTAATGAATACCTAAAATAATATAGGAATTTAAGTAGTTTCCAACAAATTAATTTTATCTTGTGATTGTCTGAAATAAAAGAAGATTAGGTACTATAATTAGTATTAAAACGATTTTGTATTACATTTTACGCTTCTCTCAATAAATGGACAATATATAAAAATATTAACATTATTAATTATTACATATCAAGTTCAAATGAATTATGGCAGGTAATAGTCATTAGTTAATGTAGATGTAGGTATAAATGGTGTTCGACATTTTGATGTTAACCTCTATATAGGCTAAATAGCCATCGTCCTAGGTTGAGGTACTATATAAATTGTACCTACATACTAATATGGCATAACATTACTATCATACAAATTGTATTTATGCACATAAATCAGTAGGTACAATAATAAATAATATAATGTTATTTTATTTTTGTACATTGAGCTCAAACATAATAACTTGATACTTGATACTTTGATAGGTATCTTATCATATCAATGTTATTATTGAATATACTTATATACATATTGTATAATCCCCCTCCCAAATAGATTTATCTAAAATAACTAAAATTTTAAAAATATACATTGGTATAATATTCATTTTTGGTGTCAAAAATGGAAGGGATTATGTATAATTATTTTATGCAACTACCTTCGTGTTAGTCACAAATAGTTTGAAATGCCCAATAATATAATATGCGTCTAACATAATTACGTAGTACGTTTATGATATATATTAAAAAATATAGTATGACGTATAATACTACCTATATAATATAATATGTGACTTATGAGTTATGAGTAATATTATACGAAACAAACATTTTGAAGGAAATAATGTATTAATAAATAAACAAATCAATGCGTGTAATAAATATAATGTAATGATTTCCAGATTCTAAGTCATCGCCTCAAAAACGACATAACAAACATTTCATCGTTTTAACGTTTTTCTTGACATAAGTGGGTAAGTTCAAGGAATTTTATAATTTATATAATATATAATATAATTTTATAATATAGTTACTATTCTAAACTAATTTACTGATGATGTGCACTGAATTTAGGAATGACTACGGAGGGATTTAAATCGAAGGAAATTATTTTGCAAGCCCAAAAAAAGTTCTTGGGCAAAGTAACCAATAAAAATGTTATAAAATTATTTATCCATGAACGCAATGCTAATATTCTAGATAACTTATATCGACTTGCCAAAATTTACGTAAGTTTATAAATTTATTTAATATTTCTTAACACTAATATTGAAGTAATATAATATATTCATTGGAACGTTATATCCAAATATTTATTTTTACTCCAAACAGAAACTTACATGTAAAGTATACAATATAATAAATATGTACATAATGCAAAATATTGCTAATATTAATAAAACGGTGTAATTTAATTCGCAACCTATTTTTTTTTCAATATTATTATCATTATATCCGCAGTATATAGATTACACAACTTAACTATCTACTAATAGAATGCATTCAAGAAATCCGTTTATATATTACTTTATTTTTGCCCCAGAGTTGCTCATATTTCAATCTACATTCATGGTATTTTTCACCATTGCCAATTCTATTTTAAATTGTTTACTTTTAAGTACCATTATTATGAAAATAATAAATATACAAATTACAAAACCTATAAATAATATAATGTATATTTAAAATTTTTTTTTTATTCAATTATACCTGTTCATATATTATCATAATTTTCTTTTACAACGATACACTAGATTCTGTTTCTATTTTTTATAACATAACAATAAATTCACAATTCATTAGAATTTTGCACAATTTTCATGGTACAAACAGTTAATTTTATATATTTTTAATAAATAAAAAAAATTAGGCTAGAACATCCAAATTGAATGCACAATACTTAAAACTACCTTGGTTTACCTGTATGTTTCAGGAATATAAAATGGCCACATCGCTTAACTCGGTAAATTAATAAAAAAAGACACAAATTTAATTATATAACGACAAGGTATAAAAACTATAAAAATAAAACATAATAGTTTACTCCAATACATGAATATTTGATAAAATGTAAAATAGCTTTCAAATTTATCCGTCCCTAGAATAATTTAAAAGTATTGGCCACGTATATAGACGAGTGTTACACTTCGTATTAAATGAAATAAACAATAGTAGATTCATATGTTATTTCAATCAGTTGAACTAAAAACAGACCTTCGTGGCTTCATGTTTAATTTTAATTTAACTTGATCCTATTTCACTTTTCAAGTTTTATCATCAATATTTATTAGTAATTAGTATACCTACTATAATAATAACTTGTAAGTACTAGGTACAAATACAATTCTGAAATACTAAAAATGTTGAATGGTAAAATATGCTTTCATACCAATATCTGTATAGGTATTAGACAATATAAGGTACTATTTAATTGTAAATTGTAGGTTTTAATTATTATAAAATTTCTAAACTATATTAAATTATAGATATTTAATTTACAAGATAAGAATTTTTTAATTTTTAATTTCAATAATTGCCAAACTTTTTGACTTTTGTTTTCGTGTTTTATTTTTTGACTAAATAAATTATACAAATGCTGTTTATACATTTTATTTATTTTCCTTTATTTATACTATTAAAAACAATGCAATTAGTGATAATTGATGAGTGATTAAAAAAAATAATGTAATAAATAATCGCAATAATCGCACATGATGATCCTTAAGTCTACCAATCCGACGTGTTGAACATTTTTGATATTAACTATAATTTTACTTTTTGTTGTTACTATTTTTCAGACGGGAAATAAGAAAGAATCCGAAAAATTGACGAAAAATATAATCAAAATAATCGTAAAATTAAGTATTTTATACAGAAATGATCAATTTGACAGTAATGAATTAGAATTAGCAAATAATTTTAAAGATAAATTTAGAGAATTAACTATGATTGCTGTAAGTTTTTATGAAATAGAATTTAGTTATGACAAAAATTATATTACTAATTATTTATTTAAATGTAGAGAAATATTAAAAGAATTAATTAAAAGACATCTCACGGATAAAACACTGTTACGGGTAGACAAAATTTTTGATTTTTTTTCAAATCCTGTATTTTTAGATTCAGTTTTTATTAAACCAAATTCTGAATTAACTGAAACCGTGCACGTTATAATTAACGACTTGAAAGAATTATTAGATAAAGACTTATAGTATAACATAATATATTATCCTACTAGACACTTCATACTACATGCTTGTATAGCATTTTCACTATGTCTACAACTATCCAAATTTATTTATCTAATATTTAAAATATCAATTTATTATTAATATTTTTTCATATATAAATAATTAGAAAATAAATTTCAATATTTTTTAAAACTAAACATAATAATAATAATTATAATATACTCTATAATATCGTATATTGATTTAAGCTAGACGCCCCAACGAAATTGTTTAAAAAAAATTGTATAACTATTTTTGCTATCAACCACAGTTATTTGTAAGTAACTAAAAAAATATTCTTATTAGCAAAATATTTTTAAAATACACGAAATATTATCTGTTAGTACATGAATTAAACTTATACTCTAAGTTACCCAACCAATTAAATTATTCTCATTTTTTTTTTTTATTTTAAATTTCTCAAATAGTTCCTACTTACGAGAAATATAATACCTAATATTATTGTAATATTATCATTACTATTGTATACCTACTTGTGAATTGAGTACTTGTATTATATATTTATATGTATATAAACCTATTACATTGTTATAATAAACATATATAGCAGTGTTTTCTCACAAATATTGTATTTATTTTTATTAACAATTATTTATTGAATTTGAATAAAAATCACAAATAAGTAATTAGAATATTTTTTATTCGAATACATTTATTAAATTGTATACATTTTTTAATGTCTTCTATACAATAGAAAAACCTTGAATAAAATTTTAGTAGTAATTCGTGTTAGTTGAACCACAATACACAGTTTACTTAACATGATTATTGATTATGTTATATAAGAACACTATAATGATGAGTATAATGTATTGTTCTTTCATACACAGATTATTACAATATAAAAATATCAAAGTTTTATATAGTTAAATCTATAAATCCATAAAAAAAATAGTTTGTTACTAAATTGTGTTTACAGTTTTTCAATGAGCACCCACTACTTTAGATGCTTCAACGATTAGATAAGACATGCTGGTTACCGAGTGGTTGGAGTTTTCAGAGGTGTACATCATATATATGTATAGCATTCTCGAAACTTAAAGAATAATGAAAATTACGAAATACAATATTACGTGAGCGAAAAAATATTATAACCCAGCTAGGTAGGTACACCAATTAATTTCAAACTGTTTATTCCGATATATTTGTGATGAGCAGTGTTTGAAATTAACTGGAATATCTGTTGGATATTGTAATTCGTGAATGTTTTTCGTTGGTGCCATTTTTAACAACTTTAAACAAGCGCAATTAATAAAAAAATGTTTTGAAACTTATGTTTATTTTGTTACATCCTGTAGACATGTGTGTATATGTGTGTAAAAAAATTATTCGTGTTTAAAAATAAAGTTAAATTAAAATATTTAGTTTTTTTTAATTTTCGACATAAAATATTAAAAACAAAACTTCAAATGATGTATTTGAGTTACACACAATCTCTCCCATAACTAATAATAATTATAATATTCATGCTCAGATATAAACCGTATTTTTCGCATGAATAAAAAATACAAAATACCTATGTATTTACCTTTATTACGTAGGTACCTGTAATTTAAATAGTTAAATATTACTTTCTTAGTTTATCTCAAAAATATTAAAAATTCTTTCAAATATATAAAAGTATTAAAATACTTATATTGATATATCCTTAATTAGATACTTTATATAAGCCTGCGAGGTTATGGTAAATACCTACATACCTACTCGTATTAGTCGTATTATACATTTATATACAACATAATAATATCATAAATAATTTACCTATTACTTATTAATTATTATACACAACACTCGTATAGGTGTACTACATCTGTCTAGATAGTTAGCCATCATATATATTATATATATATATATATATACTATTAACATAATATACGATGTTACCTATAGGTTATTACTTATTAATAATAATAAAAAAAAAAATGTTTATTTATTATTTTCCAATTTCGACTATCATCGGTCACAGATCTTTATTTTACTGCGCAGACAGGTATATCAAATTCGTATAAGTCAATACCACATTACCACGGTTATCTACTCCTATATATAACCGTGGTCAATACGAACAAAAACGGGAAAACACTCGTTAGCTGCTGCGTGTCACACAGACTTTATTGAAGCACGAGTATTCGATGTGAATGATGTGATTCTTTTAACAGTAAACACTTGTATTCCAGCGAAAAGTATTAACTTTTTTAAATGTCGTCTCAATGGGAGCGCACTGCGCCGCTTATCGAAACATTCGAAACTATATACCAAATGTATTACTTATGAAGTTACAACAAACTGTATTATCGATAACTAAACTGGTTTGACATTAATTATTTTTGTATTGTACGCCGAAATCCGTGGAAAAACGTTAATCGATAAAATGTTAACGCTAAATAATGACTATTATAATAGAAGAATTCAAAAACATATAATTTCATTTTTTTCTCGTTCTGTAGAATATTTTTTACAAAAAAAATTAAATACTTTTCCAGAAGATGAGTATTATAACTGTTCAAATAAGAAATAATCACCAATTACCCGGTATTGTATAAATTATTATTTAACGCTCGTGGTTGCGAATAGCGTGTTGTTCACACTGCAATCGCATTCGTAAGTCATAGAACGTAGTATACATAAATATATATATATATATAATATACGAGTCACGCTACTGATTTAATATTATACGTATACATAAAATATCATAGAATACTTATTTATGACTAGCGCACGTAATTATCGGTAATTGTTGTTATACATTCAAATGATGTATGATGGTTACTACCAGGAAAATTATAATATGACAATTTTTAGATTTGAATGCAATTGAATTTTATAATAATATATTATTTTGATCGTTTTGATTATGTAACGGGACCATCGACCGAGCAAATAATATTAAATTATGTATATACATGTATTATTATTTATTATTAACTAAAAGTATGCGAATTCCCATGAATCATAACTATATGTCTATATCGTGTACTACCATATATTTTTTTGTAGTCATGCATCTTAATAATTGTATATCTGTAAAGTACTTATATAATTGTCTTATTCTGTATTTGTATTACTTGTATTGAGATCATTTCTCACATCTCACTATGCACAGAATCTATAATCTATAATTTCGGAAATGATAAATCAAAATCATATATTTGATAACATTCATAACTTATATAATTAGGTAGGTACTTATCTGGAGCCCTGGAGGATAAGCGAACGCATAATTATAATTTTTCTTACAAATTTGTATTTTGAGAAACACGCTATTGTTCGATATCGTTCGTGGAAACTTTAAAAATCAAAATAATGTGTTTATGTGAAATTTTATAATTTTTTTCTTTAGAAATGTTGTAACATTATAATTTATAATATATTGTTTATTACACGTAGTGTACCTACTGTGTAGGCACTACGCAATATAGGTAAACCATAAAACATAGGTCATAAGTATGTACAGCTATACTATACTATAATGTTGTGTACTTGTATTACCCGTCATTTATGTATCACCATTGAGTATAGAATAGTCTATTTTATAATCAATGATATCACTCTAAGTAACTGAGTACGGTGGCCTTAAATTTAAATATTCCAAACACGGTATTCTGTGATAAGAGGCACCGAGGTAGGTACAATCATTTTGGAAAAATTTTACATTTATAACTGTTTTAGTACGCGTTATTCATATATTTTTTTTAAACAGCAACTATGCAACCATTATTCTTGTCAACAAACATGGAAATAGGTTAATTTTTTTAAGTAATTTTAATCTTTGAACAGTCCTATATTTAAAACGATTATGATTTATAATTAAAACAACAATTATATATATAGACGTACAGAAATCCGTTTAAATTATATATCTACTGTGTCAGTATCGTACAAATAGTTAGAGGACAACGAAGAATAAAACATTGTTGGTCAGTTAAGCTCCTTTTGTATAACTAATTTATAAATAGATTTAAGATTACCTACTTTTAATTATATTTAAATAATTGAATATTGAAAAAATGATATTATAAAATAATTTATAGTTAGTATTATCCTTGGTAACCAACTCTGACACACCAGTACACCACTACCACTCATTATCGTTCTTCGAATATCTAGGTACATTGATTTATTACATTTAACTACTCAATGACGATTTTCATTCATAATCAACTATATGGAGTGACCTCCGAAATTTTATTTTAAGCTTTTAATTCGATTAATCGAATTATATAATATTTAGTGTAAATAATAAGCAGGCCTGGACTTTTGTTCGAATAATAAAAAATTACTTTATATATATGTATATATATACACATGGACAATAAAGTTACTCTATTCTATTAAAGATGTTAGTATAATTCTGTCAGCTGAACTTATATTTACTGAATCTATATCTATTCAAAAGCTTAATGCGGATATCTATTATGGATTTTTTTAGACGGTAGTTTTGGGACTTTAATAATATTATTTTCTTGAAAATCCTGACCTTATGTACGTCCGGACATAAATTCAATAAAGTACATTTTATTCGTAAACTATTAAAAAGTAAAAAAAGTTGTCTTGAAATACTTAAAAAACTGGCATGTTCCTGTTTTTTAAATTTGTTCTACGACTACTTTTTATGTATCTTTCCGTTCGTATATTTAGGGGAATGCAACCGCTTTGCTTTTAACTTTTATTTTGATAACAAATTTAAACTTCAATGTAAAATTTAATTTTAATGTTCTATTCTGTTGTCAATTTTGTATTTTTTTTATGAACTCTCTTTGCTCAAATGTGAAATGGGTGATAGTTAATCAAATAATTATAAATCTATTTTTATCTCAACCATATAGTGTAGACATATAAAATATTCGTATAATATCTGTCTAATTTTTTTATTCAGTATTGTTTCAAAAAGCAGATCGAATAATCTACTCACATCGTTTGTAAATAATTCGATATAAATTATGGAAAATATGACTACTGATTTAAAAACCACTGTATTGTGGATGAGAAAACCCGGAAAACGTTCAATCGACAAAAATGAAAGAAAGTTCGGAATTTAAAGGTCTTTTGTAAATATAGAATAGGAACGCGAATTACGGCTGATTATTCAAAAGACGTGCCCATATCAACACCGGCCGATAAATATTAAACGTGCTTCATTTTGGAAGCGAACAAAAATTTTTTTTTTAGGCGAATTATTTGTTGTTCTTGATAAAATATATTTATATGAATATACTAACTACTAAAAACTATATAATATGTTTGACGTGAATAAACATTTTTTTGTTATATTATTTAATTAGTTATTATTTTATGCATTATAATTATTATTAAAATTAAATTGTAACATTAATTTATACGGATTGAGAAAATTGTGAGTATATGTATATCGTATAGGTACTTTTGGTTATTTTGTAACTGGTGTAAAATTAGGTTTTATTTTTATATAATTCGTGCTTCATAAGAGCGTTACGTTATAGTGCTAATATAATAAATTGATAATATTTATTTCATCAAATAATAATTAACAATATAAAAGCATAAAATAAGTGTACATTTTTACATTTTTATTTTTGTGGGTTCATAATAATATTTTAATACACATCATCATAAACCTATACATGAGCTCATAATGTCATGGACCATGGTAATGCTCTCCAGCGTGCAGTGGCGGATCCAGGATTTAATTTTGAGGGGGGCCATAGTCCAAAACGCAAATCTTAAATTTTTTCAGTAATTAACAAATACATACAAATAGTCAATAATTTTAAATGTGTACTTAACTTATGCCAATGGGGGGGGGGGGCGAGGCCCTTCGGCTCCCTTAAATCCGCCACTGCCAGCGTGTCACACAAATTTATAGAATGACCCCTCAGCCATATGACATTTTACGTATAAATTGAAATAAATAAAAATTATACGGGAGGTAAAAAAAGTTCAGTTAACCACACCCATTCATCCTTAAACACGCGCTTTGGGGGGATTGATCGTCTCTCAGGATCAGTATTTATAACTGTTTACGCCGTTAACGGTTTTAAAAGGACTTCATTAGTAGGTACCCGCATGTGTTGTCTCCGTCTTACTAATGCACATCATAGCAAACTTGCGTTCATTAGAACACATTTTTACATTTTATGTTATTAGCTTTTAATAGGTACCTAATTATTAATTAATATTGAAATAAATTTACCTATTATCAATCTTGAAGGTAAAAATTTTATCTAGGTCATCACGTAGGGCCTACGTCGTAGGCCATAGGCATAACTAGGGAGGGGGCTTGGGTGGGCTTCAGCCCCCCCCCAGAATTTTTGGGTAAATGTATGTGCTTATAAATTAGTATTAACTTTATTTTTTTCTACAATATAAAAAAATATATTGTTTCATATAGGCAAATAATCATTCAAATCAGTTGTAAACACCAATAGAAACAATAAATAATAATCAAATTAAAAAAAAATTGCTATAAAACATTTTTAGGAATCTAGTCCTCCCTAACTTAAAGAACTAGTTACGCCTGTGACGTAGGCTTTAATTAATATTTTTATTTTAAAATGAGTTATGAGCATTGTATTATATTATATTAATATAGCTTTAAAACTTTAAAATTAAAACTTCGATAAAAGCCTAAGTGATGCCCTAGATAATAATTTTACCATCAAGTTTGATAATAGGTAAATTGACTCCAAAATTCAAGCTAACCACGTAAAATGGGAGGTGTTTTAGTAAGACGGAGACAACATATGCGAGCATGACGTCCTCGTCCTAATCATTTTATTAATCGTCATCATCATCAGACGTCGTCGTTAAAATCTATATCATTATAAAACCAATGAACGGGCGAATTACAAGTAATATATTTTTGTTTTACCTTGTATTTACTATTATTAAATAGAAAATTATAAGTCCATGCTTACATCATCCAACATAAACCAAATTAAATTAACTAATCATTATTATTTATTACATACGTGACTACGTCCAGCATTAATACAATTGGAAGTATTTGGAACATTTGGAACCGAATAAAACTGATGAATTGTATACCAACAAATATTGGTATCGGTGGATAGCCGAATAGGGTCAATATTTTCAAAAGGTTACGACTTATGACTGTTACGAGTAGAAAGATATAAAGTCCTGCACTCCTGCGCCACTTTCCCCTTAAATTTTACATGAAGAATTATGGGAATGAATTATAGGCAACATGTAATACGCCAATATTTGCGCCTCCCAAAACATTTCTTAAACTAGTTAAACTTATATGTATAGTTATATATATCCTTTAAAAAACGAACAATATAGTCATATAGGCAACTTGCACTACAGAAATGAAACATTATCAATTATCATTTAGATATCACTATTCACTTTGAATTCTAGGCCGAGTGATGAATGTATTGATTTTACAATAATTTTTTTATATATATGACAAAAATCAATAACAAATTTACGTTCGGGTAAAAATGCTTGAAAATAAGACATCTTAATCTTAAGGTCTACGAATGAAAATGATGAAATAAACTTGTATCGTATTTTGTGACTGGTAAGTTATTTTGTGTAGGTAATATATTAATATGCTATTTATTGATAAGAAGATAAGAACTACAATATGTATCTGATTATCTGAATGACATAACGATATTTTGAATTTCATATTTTCATATCTAAAATTCAATGATACATTTTAGTGTCAGACAAAATATTTTACACGTTTAAAAATTATGTCAACGAAACTTGAAGTAGAAAACGAAGTAGCTGTCAACGATAATAACAAATCACATGTTCATAATTTTCAAATTAGACCTACCCACAATCAAAAGTAAGTCATATAATGAATTATGATACTAAAAAATAAAGTGTATTAAATTATAAATGTATGCTATTCTATACAATTTAAATATACCAATAATTTATTTAAAAAAAATAAAAATACATTCATTGCTTGTTATTTTCAATACATTTTTAAAACTCATGATAATGCATATTACTATTAAACACTAAGCATATTATGTATACATTATACACTCACAAATAGTTTTAATTTATTTAAAATTTTCAATAAAACGATCACAATATTATATTAAAATGTGTAAATAGACAAATTCCAAAACAATTATATAACATTATTATTTTTATTTGGTAATTTTACATTATATATAGCATTGATAATTAATTTTATATTACTCATAACTTTATTTTAAATGTAAAGGCTCATACAATATTGAGAATGTTTATGAAAATGGATCAGTCTTTAAAATAATTTAATTCCGCAATAAGATTGTAGTGCATTATAAAAACGCTTCTCCAAATTTGAATTTAATGTTCTTACAATAAAAAACATTGTTTTATTATTCTTAAAATGTTATTTTTATCTCAAGTCCATTACATTGATACCTAGATTACCTAATACTTTTTAATTATATAGTATGATTATGCAATTTAAGCCTTGGTTTTCTCAAACTCTTAATAGTATTACAAGTACATATGGTAAAGGGTAATATATACAAGACTTAGTAGTTGGTAATAGTAATACTGAAAATACCTTGTTTAGATAATATTATACTGTATATAATTATATTCATAAATGTAAAATTTTTAATTTGCTTTTGATTTTTTTAGATTCAAAACACATTTGGCAAAAGAAGCTATTCAAGAAACTCTTTTGAAACATCTAAAAGATAAAGAGTATAGTCAAATTCAAGCTGAAGTACTTAGCAAAACTATTGCAAGTGAAATCAAGGATAGACTTAAAGGTTTTGTTTATTTTCATTGACAAATTAATAAATTTAATATTATGTTCAGTAGTAATTTTAAAATACATTTTGAATATTATTATAATATATATTATACTATTTTCAACAGTAAAATTATATATACATTATTTTAGTAGATAAAATAAATTAATAAATTATTATTTGTTGTTGTGTGATGAACTATTTTAATTTATAGATCAGTGTTTGGATACCCGTTACAAGTTAATGGTACAAGTTGTTTTGGGTGAACGACACGGTGCTGGTACAAAAGTTGGTGCTCGTTGTATTTGGGATGCTGATACTGACACACAAGCTTCTGATCAATTTTTGAATGTAAACTCATTAAATATTTTTATTCTATATTAAAAAATATTGAAGTATACATTTTCTCAACAACGTTATTATTCTTAATAGAATATATATAAGTATTAATGAAGCCTTGAAGGTTTCAGTAATTTTAAATTAAATAACATTTTATGAATCAAAAAATACATAACAATTTTTTTTTAATTGATCCACTAGGATACAGTCATATATATTTTAATTCATGAAATAATATAATCTTAACAGTTATTATTAATAATTTCATTCATGAACAAAATATAAATAGTTCTTCCTATTTAGTAGTTAACTGTATAAATAATTTAGTATTATTGTTTAAGATTGGTAATTAATAATTTGAATAAATGTTTATATTATTAAATTTTTATCGATAATAGATATTAAATATAGATATAATATATATAAATATATATATTAGATATTAATATCAGTCATATCATCAGACTTTCTGTAAATAGAATATATTTTTTGTTTCAGGAAACTATATTTTGTATGGCAGCTGTGTTTGCTGTGTATTTTTATTGATAAATCAAATGCATAGTTTATTTTAATTTAGTAATCTTGGTAAGTTACTACTATATCATTTATTATTTTTTTTTTTTTTTTTTTTTGGTTTAAATGGTTTTTATTAATGATATTACAATGAACCAATGTTATTTAAATATAGGAAATATAATAACAAGCATTAAATTAAACAAATTTAATATTTTGATCATCATGTCTAACGAAGAGGTTGATAATGTTTGGGATGATTTTATAAATTTACCTGCAGATCCTCCTGAAATGCGCCAAATATGTTTATCATGCGAGTAAGTTAAATACAAAATACCAAGTATAAGAATGCTGTGTCCAAATGCTATTTGTTTACTTTGAAATCATGTTACTTTATTATTTCATTAAATATTTATATATATATATATGTTTATTTTAAACATAATCTTTTATAATTTACCTATTTAATTTATAAAGTATAGTATAAACATTAAACAGTATATCTATTATATACCTATTACATACATTCATTTTTGCATTTTCAGGCGACCTCAAAATGTATGTTGGTGTAATTATTTGCCTGAAACAAGGCTAAAGCCAAAATGTAAAATCATTCTACTGCAACACCCAGCAGAAGAAAAAAGAAGTCTTCGTACAGCTCCTATGTTGACATTGGGATTGGCGGAAGACAGTTGTGTTGTTTATAAAGGAAAAAAGTTTCCTACAAAAAAGTAAATATTTCTTCTTATTATTATTATTTATGTTAATAGTTAACTTTAATGGTTAGTTTTATATAAACATAAGTTTTAAATTAGTTATTTTTTTAAAGTATATGAATTACAAAAAATGTAATGATATAACTTGATATGTCTATATTTGAATTACTTAAAGACTTAATTAAAATTGCTGTTTAGATGGTATGTGCGTAAGAATATGACGTTTTATGTGTTAAATTTATATTATTTGATTCTAACCATCATATTATAATATTTTTTAATACCTAAACATCCTAAACTAGTAATTATTATATTAATTATATTTTTATAAATATTATTTTAATAAAATCTTTTCCCTAATTGCCTTTAGAAATTATTAATTATTATATTTATTTATTTGTATTGACTTTTTTAAATTCTTGAGTAATGACTGGTTATGGGTACTGTAAATATTTTATTAAGAAAAATAACATCTGCTACATTACGTTTTTTTTCAGACATGTTGGCCTATGGGATATATTATCGTCCAAACATTCTGTTTTATTGTATCCTTCTAAGAAAGCAATAGATATAGTCGACCTACCAAAAGACACAGAACTCCATAATTTGGTTATACTTGATGGCACTTGGCCACAAGCAAAAGCAATATATAACAATACACAGCTGCTTCAATCTATGATACATGTTAGTATTTAAGCAATTTAATTTATTTATATATAAATCACCAAAATCAATTTAGATTATAGAGTAATATAGAGTTATTATAATCAGATATCTTTATCTTGCATCAACACTTTAGTGAAGATAAATTATGATTGTGTATCATACAATTATAAATTATACATGTTATGGACCTTTGTCAATTTTACGTTCTACCTACTCAAACCTAGTGCAATGTTGCCATTGTTCATAATCATGATAATTTGTGAAATAGCTTATTTTAGGAAATTTTTGTTTATATTTGCTTAAATATTAAAGTAAATCTACCTATTATCAAACATAAAGGTAAGATCTATACTCTGGCTGAAATAACAAGATGACATTATTTTGTAAGTTTTCGTGCAGCAGGTTTTATATTGGCATATTCTGTATTCCTACTTTTAATGCCATTTGGGCATGCTTGAAAAAATTTGTTTTGACCACGTCCACTGTACACAACTGGTCATATTATTCCTGTTCAGCCGGTTCAGGTATAGGGTATCTCATAAGTTTTTATTAATATTTTAATTTTAAAGTAAGATATGAGAATGTTAAAGTTGTAATATTTTATATAGCTATAATTCACTTTAAAATGATAATATTAACAATAGCCTTTAAATGGCCTAAATAATATTCTTACCTCTAAGTTTGATAATAGGTAAATTAACTGAAATATCAAACTATCAAAGCTAACAACATAAAATGGATTCTACTGAACTAACTCAAATTTGCTATGTTGTATATGTATGTTAGACTGAGATAGAATTAATCTTAAGAAGGATGTGTAGATATGTTATCTCAGTCTAACATACATACATAGTAAAATTTTATTTAAGATTTAAATAAGTTTTATAATCACATGTTTTATTCAATAATATAGGTCAAATTAATGCACAAATATGAAAGTCATTATATTATCAGGACCCAACCTACAGATGGATGTCTTTCTACATTAGAAACTGCAATTGAAGCATTAACAGTATTAGAAAACGACGAATCATACAAAAATATATTGCTGAAGCCCTTAAATGCTCTATGTAATTTTCAACTTCAGCATGGTGCTGTAACACATCAAAGCAAAGAATTTAAAAAACGAAATCGAACTTATCCAAAATTAATAGGAAGACGACTTCGGCAATATCTAGATGACGGTGATGACTGTTAATGTAATTACTTTTAGATAAATAATAATTATTATTGTTATTTTGGTGATGTCCCAATTAATTGTCATTAATTATTATTTATTATTTATACAATGAAAACAATTGTTAACAGACATTTTATTAAAATTATATATTTTTTGTAAATTTTCTATCTAAATATATTGTACAATTAAATAATTTATATTTCTATCATGCACAAAAAAAAAAGTATATATCTGCAAATAAACTTTTCGTTTATTGTATATTAATTGTATCTTTTTAATTTTAACTCATAGATCATATTATTCATTAAACATTAATAATGACCAGAGTATACTTTATGGAAGCACATTTTATTAGGTAAAATGATGTTTGTTGATAATATATCGTGTAGGTACGTTTTATTTTCAATTTTATTATTTTACCTATAGTTAAACAAGGCATCTGTGGCAGCTGTCCTATGGTCTATATGTTACAATACTGAAGAAAATTTCAGTAACACATACAATTTTTCAGGAGAATGATGGTGGTTGGATATCTGGTATTTAATAATGATTACTATTCATTAACACATGATAGAATAACATGAGTTTATTTAAAAAGGTAGACAAGTGGCCAGTGGGTATCACTCTGTTCACTGTTGTACTTTGTAGTTTGTACAGTAGATGTCAAGAAATCACTGTGAATTGTGATGAATGTTTTAAGTTTGAATTCAAATAATTCAATCATTGAATATAATATAAACATATAGATAGTATTATCATAGTTGGATGGCAACTTGCGGATCGTGGGCCACATGTAGATCTCCGAGATCTCGTCATCGTCATATACGGTTCGCCTCTTTATAAAATCAAAATTTTCTTATTATTATGATTATGAATTTTAATTTTTTATAGGTTTACATTTATAAAAATAATTAAATTGTATAAAATGTAGACATTTTGGCTCATGCCGCTCATGGTATTTTATTTATCAATGTGGCCTCAGCCCGTGAACTTATTTATGTTGGCCACCCCGATAAGTATTATATATTTTGTATCATTATTAATGATTCATTATAATATAAGTTTTTTATTTAAAACAAAAATAAAATGTTTCCTGGAAAGTCAGTAATTTTTTATAACTGTTTGAAGTTAAATTTTTACGACATTGGATATGCACGCGTATAATAATTATTTATTCTCAAACGGTTTTTTAACGAAATTTAAAAAATGTACGTAAGTTTCTTATTCTATAAACGACAACAATAACATATTGGTCGCTAGATCAAAATTCTTGAAAATGTTGTACAAGATCCCACATAAGTTGTTCAAATATTATAGTAGGTAGGTATATAATTGTTTAAAAAATACATAAGTATAGGCAGGCCGTATTAACCTAGGTGCAAAAGGAACATTTGCTCCAAGTGAAAAAATTTTGAAGAGCGGCAAAACATTTAAACTATACCTATCTGAAAAATAAAATGTTACATTACTTTTTATAAATAATTTTTTTGTTTTATGCCTGAAAAATGTATATAAATTTTTTTTTTTTTTTTTTTTATTGAACAAAAAGAAACATCGGCTACAAAGATATTAGTTATAGTAGTACATTATTTTTTTTTTTTTTAATTTTTAATATTTTACATTTTGTATAAAAATTCTTAAATTAGGTTGTACAGTTTGGTTTCCTTTAAGAAGTTGACTATGTTAATATTTGATTGGAGGTCTGGTTGTAGAGCTTCACTAAGTTGATATGGAATGGAGTGTTTGGATCTTGAGTCTGCGTACTTGGAACAATCAATGATTATATGTTTGACAGTGAACTCCACTCCGCATGTTTTGCAAATGGGAGGGTCTTTTCTAGCCATAAAGATAAGGTAGTTATGTGTTGCGAAGGTATGCCCAATTCGAAGACGATTTATTAATATTAATAAATATTAATATATAAAATTAAGTTTTACCCGTGTGTACGAATGTGCGATAACAATATAAAACGGCCGAAGTTCAATACACACAACACACCAACACCGCAACCTACCATATAATAATATTATATAATATATAATAAGATAGTATTCTATACTCTGTAATCCACATCTATAAGATAAGAAAAAATTGTTATTTGTGTGACAAGTTTTCATTTGTATTAACGTATATATTGCATATTTCCGAAACGAATAGTTTTAAATTAACCAAATTCAATATTTTTCCACCATTACTCAATTTTTTTTCGCGTACCCCTTGAAATCATCGCGAGTACCCCTAGGGGTACGCGTACCCCCGGTTGGGATATAATTATATAATAAATGTATATACTAACCGTTAGTGTATACATTTATTATATAATTATAACTAACTAATAAGTTTTCCTTAGGTATTGTAAAATGTTTTGAGCGTAATAAATTAGTATATAAAGTAATTTTAAGCACAATTGATAAACTGTTATTTTAACCACTATATTATATATTTCATCGTCAAACGTCAAACCTGTATCTTGAAAGGTTTATTCGATTATTTTATCATAAATAGGTACCTATATATAGCCACCAAGGACGCACTCAGGCTATGCAATCAAAAATATTTTTGTTACATCATTTTAAGTCCATAGAAACAAAGTTTTTCTAAAAAATATATATTTTTTTATCAAAATCATTGTTTAAAGTTTGTATTTATTTATTAATGCAACATGCATTTTTTAATAGCATATTCCTAAGCAGAAAATGTTTCAGGATAGGTATTTCTATGCATAAAAATTGAAATTTGGACGAGTAATTTTTGAAGTCCAGACATTTAAAATATAGATGAATGGAGTAGTGTACCAATACTTTTTGGGGCACCTCCATATCACACCACACTACTTATCAATACTTTAAAATTTAATGCCTGTAACTTAAAAACTATTTGTTCACGATTTCAATTTTTGTGCATCAAAGTACTCTGAAAAATATTATGCTTAAGAATACGTTATTGAAAATGCATATTGTAATTAATAAAATTAAAAATGATAATGATAAAAAAATAGTAAAAAATATATATTTTTTTAAAAAAACCTTGTTTTTATTGACTAAAAATTATAGAAGAAAAATTTTCAAAAAAAGTTTGTATAGTTTAATAAATAATGAGTGTTTTTGAAAAAAAGAGTCCTCATCCTTTATTTTTTTCATTGTACCAAAAATAAATAATTATTACTATCTAATATTACAATATAATAAGAATTACTACAATGAATAATTCTGATTAAATACTTATGTTATCTTGAGCGACTATAATAATCATCAAATTCTAAAGGTACCCATTAGTGCCATATATTATAGCATACAGCATATATATCGTCCATCTCGATAGCCTATTTGGAGGTGTAGTGGTTTCGTCCCAGTCAGGTAAGGCGCGTAGAGAATTGCCAATAAGCAAATGTCCGGACAATTAAAACGGACATGTCAGAGGGATCGGTGGAAAGGGGTGTTAAAGGACGAGAATTTAATATTGCCTCAATTCGTACAAAAACTGTATTTAATTCTTCAAATGTGAGTGATACCTAATGTTTTGTATAAGTGTGTCTTAAATGATTTAACCGCCGCCTCCCACAAACCACCAAAATGTGGTGAACGGGGCGGAATATAAAGTGCCATTGGATTCCACGTTTTGCTGTTGCGGCGATGACCTGGTGCTGATGCTCCTTGGATAAAAATAGTGTCTTCAATTCTTGCAGCTGGCGATTCGCGGCTACAAATTAGTGGCATTGTCCGAGTAAATGTCGGTACATAACCCACGCCGATCGCAAAATCTCTGTAGCGCGTTTAAAAATGATTGCGTGGTTAAATCGCCGACTAATTCCACGTGCATCGCTTTGGTTGCCAAACATATACCCAAATACAAGCTTAGTAAATACGCTTTGTTAGTAGGCGCGTTTCGGCGCAAACTAGCTTTAATATAAAATGGTCCGACATAATCCACTCCGACCTTTGAAAATGCCCTAGATCAGCGTTTCTCAAAGTGTGGGTCGCGGCCCACTGTTGGGTCGTCAGTCAATTTTTAGTGGGTCGTGAACAATTTTTTGAATTATGATATCAATGCTGTTATTAACCATAACAGAAAACAAGCACATATTTCGCATACACCTCATTATTAAAAATACATTTATAAAAATAAATTAGTTATAAACCTATAAAATACTAAATATATATTACAAATTTATACATATTTATATAATACAAATTTTGTTTTTTATAAAGAGTGGGTCATGAAAGATTTTTCAGGGTAAATTTGGGCCGCGGTACTAAAAAGATTGAGAACCACTGCCCTAGATGGTTCGACGCGAACCTTCGGCAAGTCGCCCATTATAGGTTGCACGACAATAGGAGGGTATCTAAAACATTTTACACACTGGTGCGCGATTGTGCGTGCAATATTTCGCCCATTCAAAGGCCAACATCTTACGCGAACCGACGCCAACATTGCTTGGGGGCCGCCGTTCATGCAAAAATATTAACCTAGTAAAATTAGGTACTCTTTGCCGGTAATACGATAGGGTGCCGTTGACTCGTGTCCAGCGTGGATGCATTTTTTAACCGGCCAGCCACCCTTATTAAATTATTTTCGTCGATAAAAGGATTCAGATGGCGCAATGAACTTTTACAATGTACCAAATGTGAATTTCGTAAATCTGATATTTCTTTATAAAAATATGTCGGTCGCCTGTATTTGTTTAATTATACAAAGGTTGGCTGCGTCGTATACTCGTTTGCTAGTATTGGTCCGTAGGATCTATCAGTGCACTTCGAGAGCGCGTTGCGCACGAAACGTCTGCAGTACGCCGTAACGCGTATTAATTTCGTGAGCGACGAATATCGATTGAAAAACGATTCATCGCGATCGTCGGTGGTCGTTGCGTAAGGTATTGTGGTTTTTGATTCTGCGATAACCCTTTCACATGAAATAATGCTTTTATCATTTTTCGGCCAATAGGATGGGTCGGATGATAGCCATTCTGGTCCATTCCACCACATTTTAAGATTTTCAATTTGACTTGGGCAACATCCACGCGATACTATCTATATCTGCTGGGTTATCATGGGCGCCTACGCGGTTCCATTCGTGTGTATAGAAGTACGATCATGTATTTCCCCAACTCTATTGGCTACGAATGTTTTCACATTTGGACGACTGTGATGATATCCATGCCAAAACGACCATCGAGTCAGACCAATAAAATGTGTTTTTTTTTTGGTGCATATTTGGACGCTAGGCGCGCTAGTAGTCCGTGGCTGCGAGTAATAATTCTAGTCGCGGTGGTATCGGTTTTTAACGGGGCGGCTACACGCGACTTCGGACAGATTAGATTCGTAGTGGTGCATTTATCATTAACGTTTACCACGCTTAAATACAAACACGTGCTGTATGCGATCGCAGATGAGTCCGAAAAACCGTGTAGCTGATTATCAGCTATCTCGTCGTCGCCGACTATGGACCTGTTGATGGCGAGTGAATTTAAATTGATCATTTTCCGACGGCTGTCCCTCCAATCCTTTTCGATGTCCGATGGTAATGCGGCATCCCAACTCGAATTTACCATGCCATAGTCGTTGCATTATTATTTTTAATTCAATTATGATTGGACTTATCGAGCCTGACGGATTAAATACGGACGAAATATCAGATAAGACGACACGTTTAGTAACGCCTATATTTTCGTCATACGAGCGTACACAGTATTGGTATGCATCGATGTTTTGATTCCAATATACATGCCTAGTATTTTCGTAGTATTTTCTTTATCGCTAAAATTGTTATTAACACCTGAATTTGCGCCATTAACGTCTTTTAATAATCTATGATCGTTACTAGACCATTTGCGTAATTCCATACCGGCCTTATTTAAAACTGTTATCAAATCGTCATGTAATTTAAATGCTTCCGATAGTGTCGCTGCGCCGCCAAGGAAGTCATCAACGTAAAAATATTGATTTAAAGCGCGACCGGCTTCGGGATATCGGGAAGCTTCATCATTTGATAGTTTATTTAAACACGCCGTAGCCAAATAAGACGCGGTAATTACGCCATATGTTACTGTTTTCAAACAATACGTACTTAAAGGCTGGTCGGGGTTTTCACGCCATAAGATACGTTGATAATCGCGTTGGCTTTCAGTGACCCAAATCTGTATATACATTTTTTTTATATCCGCACTAATGGCATATCTATGCGTTCGAAATCGAGCCATTATAGAGACCAACTCCTCTTGTATATACACGGTCCTTTTAACAGCACGTCGTTTAAGCTAAGATTAGTGATTAAGTTTTTCTAAATATAATTTTTATATTCGTGGGATATACAAATATGTATATAGGTACAAATTTACAAAACAAAAAATATTTTAATTTAAGAAAATGCGAAAAAGTGTCGCGATCGACTCAAATTCATCTCGCGATCGACTGGTTGGCCACCCCTTATATTATAAAGTGTGTGCTTGTTTACATGAATAGCATTTTACTTCGCCGGTGGCGGCAAACACGCTCGATTTTGCCTTTTTGTTCGCATTTGTTTTACGATTATTGTTTTCGAATGTTAACGCATTAATTTGTTGAGACGTCTCCACTGCCTCTAAATAATAACTATATTAAAAACGAGATTATCACAGTTATATTAACAACCTTTTTTTTTTTTTTGGTCAATACCTAGAAAATCTCGAAGGTTGATCACAAGACGATTAAAGTTAGCCACCCATGATGTAGGCAGTTGCGAAATGCAGCGATTGGGTGGAATCAAAGTAGAAGACATTCAATGGTATCGTAAGACCGAACAGAGAGACAACGGAGTTCGACAGAACAAACATAAGTATTGTATTTCGGTTATTGTATATTAAATTACGGTATTTATAATAATATTTCGATTGTGCGGCGTGTTCCGTGGACAATAAGCGCTGTGTGGCAATAATTCTCTCGAAGTTGAGAAATGTATTATAGTGCCCAGTGTTTAAAACCAACGATATTGTTGATGTTATAATTTGTATGTGTGATAATCACTGTTGGACTAACACTAAAATTTAAATCCGTAAATCTTCATATTTATATCCAAACTCCTGCGGTGTATGCGGTCGTGGCACACATTTATATTTTGTATTTGTATCATTAATTATTAATGTCAACTGTTATGTACAATAAATTTTAATGACAAAAATCACCTATATATTATAAAAATTAATTGATATTTATAGCGATTTCAATTTGTTTTTTTATCGTCTGAGGTTGCACAGTACCAAATTATTAAAAATAGTTTTTACAAATCATAAAAATGAATTAACACACTTAACTATATTTTACTATACCTACCTGCCATACAAAAGTATAAAATTTGACAGTATTATGATCATTCCTCGACAATGTTTATTTATTGTATACGTTTTATTTTTGTATTTGGAAATTTAGCATTTTAGTATATATTAGTATTTATGGTAATGTATAATAATAATTACCTTCTTCTTGTATATTTCAATATTTTATTTTTTATTTTTATTTAAATCAAAAATATTACTGGGCCTCACTGAGAGAACTCGTGTGGAGGCCCAGGGTTGGTACTTTGAGGGGTCAAAACTGAAAAATTTCCTGTAGTTTTCAAAAGTGTCAGGAAAAACTCTGAAAAATAACTGAAAAACAAGAATTTTTACGCATAACCACTTTTTGACAAAATCGATTTTTTTATTTTGTTGTAACTCTAAAACGGATCATTGTAAATACTTGAAAGTTTCACGAAATTTTAATATCAGCATTATCTATTTACGATTAAATTTTCAAAATATTTAGAATTTTTTTTAACTATTTATAAGCCATTGAAATTTTTTTTTTGAAATACTAATAAAAATATTTGTCTTATCAAAAATCATTAAAATTTAGTACAAGGTTTATTGTAAGTTGTATTAATCGTAGTAAAAAAAAAAAAAATTAAAAATTGTATGAGCGTATAAAATGAAAATTTTTTTCGAAATCAAATAAAATATCGATATATTACAATTTAAATGTAAGAAATAATAACAGAATATCCTACTAATTATCATTGACTGATAAATCATTTCCGTTCAGAATCGTTTTTCGTATACGACGATCCCTGTCATTACATTCAAATTTAACACATACGTTATAGTGACCGGTGACCTACCCTCCATCTCTACTATTCAGCAGAGCGATACCCAATTTCCCACCTTTTGAATATTAAAACTTAGAGGACATATATTCAGAATTGCTGAGATTTTTTTAATAGTAAAAAATTTATTATTTTGTTGTGTTATATAATTCGGGTATCTAACGAAGAAACTCTTATTCCCGATACTTTAATACTTTTATATCCAACTCAAAATAGGTACAACATGATAAAGCTTTACAACATTTGTATTTCTGATACGACGAGCGTCAAAATGTCGTTTAGGATAAAATAAAAAGCACATAATATATTATATAAGATAGAGTTTATTTTAATATTAATTGAATAATATATATTGTGTATCAAATACACAATATAATTTTACAATAATTTAGGGACTCGACTAAATCAATAACACAATAATAATAACGTACATTAATTAAACAATAAAATTGAATAACAATAATATAATTTCAGTGATTTTTTTTTTTTTATTGATAAACAAATTGTCGGTGAACAGTTGACAAAGTCATTGAAGCGCCTAATTTCGTATGCAAAATAATTGTGTTAATTTCATAAACCGAGATGTCGTTTTAATGATTGGATGTATAAATATATATAATATATAATTTAGATTATGTTTTAACTTACCCTCATTAAGATTGGTACGGAATCAAATTACAAGAATCATCGAACACTTTTGTCGGCATTTCACAATACATTTCGTTAACGTAGCCATTGTGAACGCACCTCCAACATGAATGGTCGCACGTGCACATTTTCTTGTCATAACAATTATGCCTGCATTCAAATCTACTGGTGAACTGTTTGTCACCAGTAATAGTTTGTTCACACTTGAAACTATACACAACACCTTTGTCGTTTTGGGTGCATTGTGCGTGATCGACCTTGTGGCTTCGAGAATTAATGCACTCTTGACAGGTATCAAAGGCCTCGAGGGTATCTCCCGATTCGGCGACATCAAAGTTAAAAACATTCAACAGCACCGTAAGAGTAAACACAGAGACGACGGCGTGCGACAGGAAAACCATATTGTTTTTCGGTTGTGGAAATTATATTATGGTATTTATAATATTATTTCGATATATGTGACTTTTGCTCTTCAGTAGATCGGCGATGTTTGGCTAAAGTCTCTCGGAGTTGATATCGTGGTAATATACTTTATTACCGTGTGCAATAAATATTCACACACAGTTAATAAAACTAACAATATTGTTGATGTAATAATTTGTATATGTGATAATGATTGTTGGACTGACACTACAATTTCTATCCGTAAATTTCGTATTTATATCCAAACTCCTGTGGTGTGTGCGATAGTTGCGCACATTTAATTGGTCGGATGTAAGTGCGATAGGGTTTATAAATCTATATTATCGTATATAAACATATATAAATTAAAATAATATAGATAAATACGGTGATTCCTCCTCTATGAGTCAGATCGTGATATATGATTAAATTAATTTTAATTATAATAAATTATTCGATTCATGGATGTTTTAGATGCTGAAAACCTGTATTTGTATTATTAATTAGTATTAATTACTAAGCTTGCATATTTTTTAATAACCATAAAAAATATAACTAAGTAAAATATAAATTCGTTGATGATTAATTTTTTATATAAATATGTTAGTTGTATAATTTCATAAATAAAAACTTAATTTTATATAGATTTTCCATTTATATTAATATAATAGTTATATTTAAATTATATACATATAATAAGCCATCTTATCATATTCTTAATATATCCTTATACCATAATTTATAAAACATAGTATGATAAATATACAATTCTATAGTATTATTCTATAAAAAAATATATTCATAAGTCGTAATTTTTTTAAACTATATATTCTATAGAACCAAGTTTACTATTAAACTCTTAGATCATAATATATTAGTATATTATATACATAGTATATATTATACTAGTCTGATCTAAGATTAAACCACACAAATTGAATATTTATCACAACAACAAAAAATTTTAAATACCACAATCAACAACATATTATAAATTTATAACACATACTAAAAATAATTTAACCAATTATAATAGAAAGTTCTTTATGTATAAAATATATACCAATCTTTTGTTATGGGCTTCTTCAGTTATCAGATTATTTTTTTTTTAAATGTTTAAATAAAGCATTTAAAGAAGAAATTTTTTTTCGAAGACGCCTTATATGGTTTCATTTAATACTTTAATTTTTCTTCTTTGGATCATAACTTGGCATTTGGCCCTGTAAAACTGTTTTTTAGCACTTCTTGGAGTAGCTAAATTTGGAGTTTTAATATCCCCAATGAACGACTTTCTTTTATTTTTGCGTTTAGGTGTATCAAAATCTTGAGTTTCACTAGAAATTGAAACTTTAACTGGTGTTGATTGCTCAGACATAAGTGTATACTCAGGAATTGGAGACGGGCTATGTTTACGTTTAAGAATTTCTAAAATTATAAATAAAGACAAAATAGATATTTTCATGTGAGTAATTTAACTGTAGACAGTAAATCTATTAGGGTAATACAGTAGAAGAAATCGTTCATATTTAATATTTATTACTTCGCTTTAATTGATCAGTATCTGCAGTAAGTGATATGTTCGTTGAGGTATTGGGAAGAGTTGAAGTTAAACTCGAACACATTCCAGATGTAGAACGATTTCCTGGTACATTGCACTCACTAAATATAACAATTTTGTTTAAAATAATTACTTTCAATATTTTGAGCTATAAGCACTTCTTCATATGTAGAGTAGGAATTGATCCACGTTTAATACATTTTTTGTGTTGTCCAGTATAACCGTGCTCTTCAAAATGAAATGAACACAGCTTTCGGTTAGGTAAAATATATGATTCATTAAATTTACAAGCCTCCAATCATTTTAACCTTTGAACGGGCCGGGAACATAATATAATAATATGTACACCCGGACACCAACTTATTGCACACCACTAACACCTAAAACCTTGATAATATATGACACTAGAATAGCTGGGTGTGTAGTGATGTTAATAGCTCGAACAGCAGTGGTCGGGATTGCCGGGCAAATACTGTTGAGCCATTTAATGCTTGTTATGTAAAATGTATAAATGTATAAGTGTGTATATATTGTGTGTGTAAGACTTAAAAACGATAGAAGTATAGAATACGGGTAACTCAATAATGATAACGCAGATTGCAAATATGGTAAAAAATATATAATAATAAATAGTTACGGCCCTTTTGGCCCAACAATGAAAAATAATAAAATAATAGTTGCCGGTTCGGCACAACCAATAATAAATAATAATATTATACAGCCAAGTATTAATAATAATGTATAATACATTTTCAATTAGCACAACTTTAAAAAATACAAATAAAATAATAACTTAGAAATAACTCACAATTGTCGGTGCTCGGCTGGCCAGCTGCTGCCTAATCTAGCGTATATAATTAATAATTTTACATACACAACAAAATAATAAATAATAAAAATGCAGCGATTAGCGCCCATATAAAAAATAATAAAAATGTGGCGATTAGCGCCTACACAAATATAATAAAATTTTAATACGAAATGCGGTGATTAGCGCCTTTAAAAATTATAATAAAATATTAATACGGCGATTCGCACCGTATATATATAATAATACAAATGTGGCGATTAGCGCACACAAATATATAAAAAAAAAACAATAAGGCGATTCGCGCCCTGCACCAATTAATCACCAATAACACTAGTGGTGATGATATAATAATTAATAATATAAAAAGTGCGAATTTCGAAGGAAAACCAATTTGACGCACGCCTGTGCTTCCACGACTTACGGTACGATATCTTGTCGAGACTGATTGAATTGGCTGTAGCCCATTTGCGCCCAAAATAAAAAACTTAACACCCTGATTTATAGCCCAAATGCGCCCATTTTGTATGTAACGTTGCCGTTGTTGTTTAAAAATATACAATTCTATGTAAAATCAAAATTAAAAAAAAGTAATAATTTTAAAAATAATGTTAAATACTAAACAGTATACATATTATATATACATATATATTATTTATATTGCATCAAAAATTTATTATTTTGTCAAAAATAATCAAAATTAATAATATAGGTACATTAGTCAATAATAAGAATGTTAATAACACAAAAAATAATTAAATTATAATAATATTAAAATAATCATACAGTTATTATAAATTGATTCCCCGAAATTTATAAGACATTTTTTTTAAGTATTCTATTTTATTTAAGTGTTTTCCTCTGTACTCATTCCACGCTTCATAAGTATGTTGTATTTTTTCTTTTTCCTCTTTACGTCGTGGTTTTATTTTACCCTTCTTGATTTCATTTATTTATAGATATGATTCTACTTGTATAAGTTTTAAATTTTCAATTACACTAGTCAATGGAGGATGAGGTGAATAAAATTGGGAGTTAAAGTGCTTGTGAAATGATTCAGCGCAATTTGTGGTGCGAGGTGCGTCGAGGATTAGCTTGGGAAACGATCAAATATTATTTTAGATTTTATAGTTACACGCCAATATACTCAATAAATGGCAACGTTGCACGATTTTCACCTGATCTGAATCAGGCGCATATGGGCTATGATTTTGGGCGCAAATGGGCTACGATAAATGGGTTGCGCCGATTGAATTACGGCGGCTGTGCTAAATATTCGCGTTCCAGCCGGCCGACGTCGGACGACAAGGCGTCCTTGCATAATATTATATGTTATATAACTCACACGACAATAATAATTAAACAAAAATAAAATAATAAACAAATTATGTGTGCGTGTGTGTGTGACCAGCTATTCCATTATACGTTATTAAAGTATATATAAACATATTATTTTTACGTATTTTATATTATTATGGGCTCAAACAACCATTATTACTGGATCTTTAGGAAATCTAAATATTTTAAAAAACATTTATTTATTTAGAAATCTTCATTGTAATAATTATGCCACTATAAATGAATAATTAATTAATTAATTTACACCAGTAAAACTAATCCAGGATTTAATTTTACAGATTTTAATTTTTGAACAAAACACACATGCATTATAGTTAGCCATAATGTCAAAACTACAAAGGGAAGTTCTTTATTTAATTTGTTTAAGGTTGAATAAATTAATAAGGTATCTACTATAATAATTTATAAGCGGTAGGCCGTAATAAGTTAGTTAATCCGCAATATAACGCTATAAATTATAATATTTGATATTATCTTAGATTATATTAATATATTATTAATATTATAATAATACCTATATTAAAATGATCCAGATAATAAACATGCGACGAGTAACCTCGAGCATGCGCAGATTAAGCACCTAATCAAGAGACTCGTCGCTGACATCGGCAACAACTTTTTGTATGGACATAATACGCCATGGCTCCATCCATAGTATATGGTCTAAGGCCAGAACAAACATATTGTATTTCGGTTATTGTATATTAAGTCACGGTATTTATAATAATATTTCGATATGTGCGGCGTGTTCCGTGGACAATAAGCGCTGTGTTGCAATAATTCTCTCGAAGTTGAGAAATGTATTATAGTGCCCAGTGTTTAAAACCAACCATATTGTTGATGTTATATAATTTGTATGTGTGATAATCACTGTTGGACTAACACTAAAATTTAAATCCGTAAATCTTCATATTTATATCCAAACTCCTGCGGTGTATGCGATCGTGGCACACATTTATATTTTGTATTTGTATCATTAATTATTAATGTCAACTGTTATGTGCAATAAATTTTAATGACAAAAATCACCTATATATTATAAAAATTAATTGATATTTATAGCGATTTCAATTTGTTTTTTTATTGTCTGAGGTTACACAGTACCAAATTATTAAAAATAGTTTTTACAAATCATAAAAATGAATTAACACACTTAATTACATTTTACTATACCTACCTGCCATACAAAAGTATAAAATTTGAAAGTATTATTATCGTTCCTCGACAATGTTTATTTATTGTATACGTTTTATTTTTGTATTTGGAAATTTAGCATTTTAGTATAGTATTAGTATTTATGGTAATGTATAATAATAATTACCTTCCTTTTGTATATTTCAATATTTTATTTTTTCATTTTTATTTAAATCAAAAATATTACTGGGCCTCACTGAGAGAACTCGTGTGGAGGCCCAGGGTTGTATAAGTATACAGTATTTCTTAATAATAAATTACATATTATCTGAAATATAAGACATAATAAATAGAAATACAAAGAAAATAACGTGATATATTAGATTATACAATATTTTAAATTTTAAATTTTAAACGCATTATATACATATTGGAGCCAAAGGGAAATATACTTTTTAAAAGAAGGTAAAGGCATATTAACTATATCAATAGGCAACAAGTTATATATCTGAGTTCCCAAGAAATAGTATAGTTTACGGACTCCGGTTTTTTTTTGGTCAATCTAAAGAAAAGTTATTGGCTGCGTGTCTATTGTTAACTTCATGGCTAATAGGAGATAATTGGTTGTGTTTTTTTTAAGTATATGGTAATAATTTTTATGCATAAATTGTTTATATCAACAACGTTAAAATCTTCATATAGTATTTTTGTTGGATATATCCAATCATTTTTACCCGCAATCCTAATAATTGCATTTTGGCATTTTTGAAACTAAACTAGTACATTATCATAAGTTCCTCCCCATCCTATTATGCCGTATGTAATTATTGATTCAAATAGTGTTAAATATATATTTCTCATTTCTTTTATTGGTAATATCTCACGTAATTGTTTTATTATGTATATCATTTAAAGTTTAAATTCTGAATGGTGAACCTATGTAGTGATTCTACAATAATGTGTGTTTTTTTTTTAATTTTTAATTAATTTTTTATTTTTTTGACTGTCATCACATTTTGGAATAGTAATAATCAGGTTTGGGATTTTCTAGCACTTAAAATTGCATAAATATGAGCTATAATATTACATTAAATATCGCTATATATGCGCTAAAAATATGCAACAAAAACAACAAAATATGCAAAAAAAAGGAAATTTATTAATTTAGAATGTTTTAATCAATTACAAATTATTCATATCAATATTTTAGTCACTCCGATTAGAACTCTTAAGGGCTGTAAAAAAAAGGACGAATTTGGACTGTATAAAATAAATTGACTATACAACGCATTTAACGTTCGTTCGTTGATAATCGACGATTAATAATCGCAGTAGGTAGTAATTGTCAAAAAACCCAACAAAATCAGCAGATAACAAAGACGAACCAAATACCTAAAACGAATTTATCATAATAATTCGACTGACGATAATTTAAAAACACGTTTACTAAAATTTAATTTCATAAAATATGACTGATTTTGATTCAACAACATGTAAAAATGCAAAAAAGTCTCAAAAAGTCCAAAAAAGTACTAAAAACTAAAAATCACAAAATATGCAAAAAAAATTTAAGTTCTCTTACCATAAAACATATTTCTAGCTTACTCTACTATTTTTTCAGCGTCTCATAAGAATTATGCAAATGCTATAAAATCCCAACCCTGGTAATAATGCTTTGACTTTTGACTTCAGCCTTTCTTTGAAAAGGAAAATTCATCTAGTTGGTACTTAGGGGGTCAAAACTAAAAAATTTCTTGTAGTTTTAAAAAGCGTCAGCAAAAACTGAAAAAATAACTGAAAAGCAGGGATTTATATGCATAACCACTTTTTGACAAAATCGATTTTTTTATTTTGATGTAACTCTAAAACGAATCATTGTAAATACTTGAAAGTTTCACGAAATTTTAATATCAGCATTATCTATTTACGATTAAATTTTCAAAATATTTAGAATTTTTTTTAACTATTTATAAGCCATTGAAATTTTCGATTTTTAAAAATTTTTTTTTTAATATACCAATAAAAAAAATTTGTCTTACCAAAAATAATAATAAACAACATGTTTAGGATAAAGTAAAAAGCACATAATATATATTATATGAGATAGGGTTATATTTTAGTATTCATTCAATAATACAAATAATGGTATACGTATATCGATTACACAATATAATTTTACAATAGTTTAGGGATTTAATTAAATCAGTAATACAATAATAATAATGTAGATTAATTAGACAATAAAATTGAATAATAATAATATAATTTAGGTGATTTATTTTAATCAACAAACTAATTGTCGTTGAACAGTTGACAAAAAGTCATTGAAGCGCCTAATTTCGTATGTAAAAAAATTGTGTTAATTTCATAAACCATGATATCGTTGTGATAATTGGATGATGTGTAAATAAATATGTATATATATTATTGTAATTATGTTTTTACTAAACCTCATTAAGGGTTGTACGGAATCAAATTACAAGAATCATCGAACACTTGTTTCGGTATGCTGCATTTCATGATGTCAACGACGCCTTGTACAACGCACCTCCAACACGCTTGGTCGCACGTACACATTGTCTTGTCATAACAATTATTCTCGCATTCACTTTGTCTGGTGAACTGTTTGTCACCATCAAGAGTATCTTCACACCGGAAACTAAACACATTACCATTTTGGAATTGGCTGCATTCTGCATGTTGTTCCTTGTGACTTTGAGAATCAATGCACTCTTGACAGGTATCAAAGGCCTGGAGGGTATCTGCGGATTGGGCGACATCAAAATTAAAAACAATCAACAGCACCGTAAGAGTAAACACAGAGACGACGGCGTGCGACAGGAAAACCATATTGTTTTTCGGTTGTGGAAATTATATAACGGTATTTACAATATTATTTCGATATTTGTGGCTTTTACTCCGTAGTAGATCGGCGATGTTTGGCTTAAGTCTCTCAGAGTTTATATCGTGGTAATATATTTTATTACCGTGTGCAATAATATTAACGCACAGTTAATAAAACCAACAATATTGTTGATGTAATAATTTGTATATGTGATAATGATTGTTGGACTGACACTACAATTTCTATCCGTAAATTTCGTATTTATATCCAAACTCCTGTGGTGTGTGCGATAGTTGCGCACATTTAATTGGTCGGATGTAAGTGCGATAGGGTTCATAAATCAATATTATCCTATATTAACATATAAACTAAAATAATATATTAGATCAATAAGGTGATTCTTCCTGTATGAGTCAGATCGTGATATAGGATTAAATTAATTTTAATTATAATAAATAATTCGATTCATGTATGTTGTTGATGCTGAAAACCTGTATTTGTATTATTAATTAGTATTAATTATCAAGCTTGCATATTTTTCAATAACCATAAAAAATATAACTAAGTAAAATATAAATTTGTTTCACAGCAATAAATAATAATAGTGTATAATATTTAAAATTTATTGGTGCACGTTTTGCATATTTGATGATTAATTTTTTATATAAATATGTTAGTTGTATAATTTCATAAATAAAAACTTAATTTTAAATAGATTTTCTATACCTAAAATATTAGTAAGATAGTTTTATTTATATAAAATAAATATTTTAATATTAATGTTTATGTTTTTCTCACCGATCACTTTCTTTGTTATTTATATTATATAAGTTATATAATATACTTATATAATATATAATTTATAATTTTAGCAATTTCTAAATACCACCTAGGTATTAAAATAAAAAGCTTTTTATTTTTTAAATGCATATTTTAATAGCATATTTAGTGGTTCTTTAGGGCAAAAATGCGTTAGATTTTTAATGTTTTTTGGGGCATGAAGTCTCTAGCCTTAATTATTAGTGTCTACCAGTATGTATAACAAATTGTTATAATAGCAATCACTTATGTATTATAAAAATTAATTAACAGTCGTAGCGATTTCATTTTTTTTTTTTTTATTGTGTGTTGTTTGACATCACTATGTTATTTAAATAAAAAAATTTACTTGTGATAAAAATGAATTAGCACATTTTACTAAATTTTACTGTGCTAACGTGACTTTGTATTTAGTACCTAAGTAAGCCATTTATTATAGTGTTAGTACCTTTGGTAATTTATAATTTTTACCTTACTGTCCTACACATTGTATATTTCTATATTATACGCAATAATTAATCATACTCAGGTTAGGTTATAGTAAGTACATAATTTGAAAGTGTTATCATTTCTTTGACAATGTTTATTAATTGTATAAGTTTCACTTTAATATTTAGTAATTCAGCCATTTGTTTTAAACTATTTGATACTTTTCTATATCTTATCTAGATTCTGAATCTAAGTATATCATTATATATTTCGATACATACGCATCAGAATTTAGACAGATAGTTTATATCTTATAATTATTTAAAGAAAATTATTTCAAAATCATATGTTTAGAATAAGCAAATATTTTATTTTAATATTCTTCATTTTAATTGATAACCGTCGAAAAAACATTTAGTTATTATAAAAATTCGATTTAGACATAATAATTAGAGGAATACGGACATTTGTGATTACCTCCCTTTAACTGTTTGCCAGAAATTATGTAGTACTGGCAATCAATTATATTTATTATATTTGTTATATATTTTTATATTCGCTTATATTAAATTTATTTATTTATAATTGAATTCAACGGGTCTAGCCCTTTTACAATTTGAGTGTGGTATAATGACCAATAATGGATAAAGTATAATACATTTAGAAAATATAATAATTATTATGTACAACACTAAAGAATATTAAAAAAAAAAGTATATAAATAACTTAGTATACAAATAATTAAATATAAAATATAAAGAAAACACTAAATGGCTGATATAAAATTATAATGTTTTTCTTAAAAATATAATTGATTTCAATTTAAAAGTATCCCGTGATGTATTGAAAAAATCTAAGGTGGTATAATGGAATGATAAGTTTATATTATTATATTTGATAGGTTCATAAAGCTTATAATAGAAATTAAAATTTCAAGGTAAGAATATTATCTAAATCACCATATAGTGTTGATATTGAAAAAATACTTACAAGAGAACTAAAAAAAAATGATAATAAATTATTGTTGGTTAAGTCATTTACAAAAAAATAACGGTATGCAATGACATTTAAAGTGGTATTAACCCTACTCAGGTCGCGCGGATTACTATTATTGTAATCCATCTAAAAATAAAATTTTTTTTCGTATTTTGAAAACCAATGGAGTTATTTCATCTTTTCAGTACCTTCGAATGACATATTGCTTAATATAATTAGTTTATTTTCAAATAAGGGTTACAGAAGTTGTCGTTGTTATCGGAGTATAAAGTTTGTTGGAATACCAATATGTAACTCATTATAGGTACTGCATGATATCTCTCTTTTAAGGTCCATCTTGACCTATAGTTATCAAACTGGGAAAGTGCCAAACCGTCAGACAGGGATCGTTCCAGACCAAGTTAACAGGGGGGATGATTTTTAAAAAGCATACATTAATTAAGTATTTATTTAAGTAAATACTTAAATTACTTTCCACAGTCTCGTACAGAACAAAAAAAAGTATTTTTGTTAATAATAGTAATAAAAAATGTATCACTATAATTTTGTTACCCTTGAAGTATAATTACGTGAATAAATAAAATCAGGGACTTCAAACTATTTTTTTTTTTTTTTTGAGAACGGTGAAGGGAGGCGATCGCGTGTTCCTTGGTATATAAGCGTTGTGTGACAAATAAGTCTCTCGGAGTTGATTTCGTGGTAATATATTTTATTACCATGAGAAATATATTATATCACACAGTGTTAAAAAACAACGACATTGTTGAAATTATAATTTGTTTGTGCATTTATGAGTGTTGGACTGACACTACAATTTAAATCCGTAAACAGTTCGTATTTAAATCAAAACTTCTGCGGTGTGTGCGATCGTGGCACACATTTAATTAGTCAGATATAAGTGCGTTAGGGTTCAAAATCAATATTTTCGTATATAAACATATCAATTATACTAATATAAGTCATTACTCATTACTATGCCGCCTCCTCTACGAGCTGGTTCGTGATATAAGATTAATTTAATTATTATTATAGTAAATAAATCGATTCACCAATGTTTTTTGTGGTGAAAACCGGTATTTGTATCATTAATTTTTAATGTCAACTATTATGTATAATACATTTTAATGATAATAATCACCTATATATTATAAAAATTAAATGAAATTTTATCAATTTGTTTTTTTATAGTGTGAGGATGCACACAACCAAATTATTTAAATAGTTTTTACCAATCATAAAAATAAATTAACACACTTTACTAAAAGTTACTCTACCTACCTGCTATACAAAAGTATATAATTTGAAAGTATTATTATCATTTCCTCGACAATGCTTATTTATTGTATTCGTTTTATTTTGTATTTAGAAATTAAGTAAATTAAGTATACAGTATTCTTAATAATATATTAAATATGTGATATATAAGACATAATACATAGAAATACAATGAAATAACATGATATTAGATTATACAATATTTTAAATTTTAAATTTTACATGCATTATATTCATATTGGCGCCAAAGAGAAATATGCTTTTTAAAAGAAGATAAAGGCATATTAACTATATGAATAGACAACAAGTTATATATCTGAGTTTCCAAGAAATGGTATACTTTACGGCATCTGGTTTTTTTTTGGCCAACCTAAAGAAAAATTATCGGCTGCGTGACTAGTGTTAACTTCATGGCTAATAGAAGATAATTAATTGTATATTTTTAAGTATATGGTAATAATTTTTATGTATACATTGTTTATATCAACAACGTTAAAATCTTCATATAGTTGTTTTGTTGGATACATCCAAATAGTTTTACTCGCAATCCTAATAATTGTATTTTGGCATTTTTGAAACTAAACTAGTACATTATCATAAGTCCCTCCCCATCCTATTGTTCTGAATGTAATTATTGCTTCAAATAGTGTTTAATATATATTTCTTATTTCTTTTATTGGTAATATCTCACGTAATTGTTTTACTATGTATATCATTTTTATTAATTTGCTAAACATAGAATTTATTTGTATTTTCCATTTTATGTCGGAACACATTTCAATACCTAAGTATTTATGGTTTTTAACTATGATAACTGATTTTAAAGAACATGAGTCTTTTGTTTTATATTTATTTTCATGGATTTTTATATCTTTTATTGACAGTAATGTGTATTTAAATAAAGAGTGTAGTACTGTAGTATGATAGCTGATTTGTTGAAGTTAAGGAATAAATCATTATTACATAGCTAGTTATCAATGGATTTTAGATCATCCTCAATGTATCTTAGCACTTCGATCCAGGTGTTACCTAAACAAATCAGTACAGTATCATCATTGTAACATATAATATAATATAATATGCAATAATCAATCTTACTCAGGTAATAATTATCAGTTACAATAAAACATTCTTTTTTAAAACTATTAAATACTTTTCATTCTTTTTTAACTTTTTTTGAATGGTAATAAACATTTTTAATTTCATATTATGAAGCTAAGTATATCTTAATGTATCGAAATACATAAATATCAGAATTCAGACATATAGTTTATGTGTTATAATTACGAGATTAAAAAACCTAATACACATCTGTTATAGTGACCGGTGACCTACCCTCCACCTCCTCCTCCCAATTCTTTTATATCAAACTCAAAATAGGTACAACATGATAAAGCTTTATAACATATTTTGTATTTCAGATACGACGAACGTCAAAATGTCGTTTAGGATAAAATAAAAAGCACATAATATATTATATAAGATAGAGTTTATTTTAATATTAATTGAATAATACATATTGTGTATCAAATACACAATATAATTTTACAATAATTTAGGGACTCGACTAAATCAATAACACAATAATAATAACGTACATTAATTAAACTATAAAATTGAATAACAATAATATAATTTCAGTGATTTTTTTTTTATTGACAAACAAATTGTCGGTGAACAGTTGACAAAAATTCATTGAAACGCCTAATTTCGTATGCAAAATAATTGTGTTAATTTCATAAACCGTAATGTCGTTGTAATGATTGGATGTATAAATATATATAATATTTAATTTAGACTATGTTTTAACTTACCCTCATTAAGATTGGTACGGAATCAAATTACAAGAATCATCGTACACCTTTGTCGGCATATTGCAATGCTTTGCGTCCACGTTGCCTTTTATAACGCACACCCAACACGCATAGTCGCACCTGCACTTTGTCTTGTCCTTACAATTATGCTTGCATGCAAATTTACTGGTGAACTGTTGGTCACCATCAGGAGTTTGTTCACACTTGAAACAATATACACTATCCCCATCGGGTTTGCATTCATTAAGATCGTACTTGTGGCACGGAGAATTAATGCACTTTTCACAGGTCTCAAAGAACTGGAAGGTATCTGCGGATTGGGCGACATCAAAGTTAAAAACATTCAACAGCACCATAAGAGTGAACACAGAGACGACGGCGTTCGACAGGAAAACCATATTGTTTTCCGGTTTTGTAAATTATATTACGGTATTTACAATATTATTTCGATATTTGTGGCTTTTACTCCGTAGTAGATCGGCGAAGTTTGGCAAAAGTCTCTCGGAGTTTATATCGTGGTAATATACTTTATTACTGTGTGCAATAAATATTAACGCACAGTTAATAAAACCAACAATATTGTTGATGTAATAATTTGTATATGTGATAATGACTGTTGGACTGACACTAAAAATTAAATCCGTAAATCTTCGTATTTATATCCAAACTCCTGTGGTGTGTGCGATCATTGCGCACATTTAATTGGTCGGATGTAAGTGTGATAGGGTTCATAAATCAATATTATCCTATATTAACATATAAACTAAAATAATATATTAGATCAATAAGGTGATTCTTCCTGTATGAGTCTGATCGTGATATAGGATTAAATTAATTTTAATTATAACGAATAATTCGATTCATGTATGTTTTTGATGCTGAAAACCTGTATTTGTATTATTAATTAGTATTAATTACTAAGCTTGCATATTTTTCAATAACCATAAAAAATATAACTAAGTAAAATATAAATTTGTTTCACAGCAATAAATAATAATAGTGTATATTTAAAATTAATTGGTGCACGTTTTGCATATTTGATGATTAATTTTTTTTTATATAAAGATGTTAGTTGTATAATTTTATAAATAAAAACTTAATTTTAAATAAATTTTCTGTACCTAAAATATTAGTAAGATAGTTTTATTTATATAAAATAAATATTTTAATATTAATGTTTTTCTAACCGATCACTTTCTTTGTTATTTATATTATATAAGTTATATAATATACTTATATAATATATAATTTATAATTTTAGCAATTTCGTAAATACCACCTAGATATTAAAATAAAAACCTTTTTATTTTGTTTAATGCATATTTTGTGATTCTTTAGGGCATAAACTTATAATTCGATTATATAAACTAATAGACCGTTTGTAAGACAGAGATTGTACATAATACACGGGCGCAGTGTTTTCTCTTAACCATATCTAAAAACCTCCCTCACATCAATCTGCATTTAGTCTATAATCAAATATTTTATTTTAATTTAATACAATTATAATTGATTACCGTTGAAAAAACACATTTATTTATTATATCAATTCGTTACGTATATAATAATGTTAGTAAACCTACCCACCATCTCTACTATTCAGTATAGCGATACCCAATTTCCCACCTTTTGAATATTAAAACTTAGAGGACATATATTCAGAATTGCTGAGATTTTTTTAATACTAAATAATTTATTATTCTGTGGTGTTACATACTTCGGTTATCCAACTCAAAATAGGTACAACATGATAAAGCTTTACAACATTTGTATTTCTGATACGACGAGCGTCAAAATGTCGTTTAGGATAAAATAAAAAGCACATAATATATTATATAAGATAGAGTTTATTTTAATAATTATTGAATAATGCATATTGTGTATCAAATACACAATATAATTTTACAATAATTTAGGGAGTCGACTAAATCAATAACACAATAATAATAACGTACATTAATTAAACAATAAAATTGAATAACAATAATATAATTTCAGTGATTTTTTTTTATTGATAAACAAATTGTCGGTGAACAGTTGACAAAGTCATCGAAGCGCCTAATTTCGTATGCAAAATAATTGTGTTAATTTCATAAACCGTGATATCGCTGTAATGATTGAATGTATAAATATATATAATATTTAATTTAGATTATGTTTTTACTTACCAAGGTTGGTATGGAATCAAATTGCAAGAATCATCGTACACTTGTGGCGGCATTTTGCAATACTGTGCGTCCACGTTGCCGTGATCAACGCACACCCAACACCAATAGTCGCACCTGCACTTTGTTCTGTCCTTACAATTATTCTCGCATTCAAATTTACTAGTGAACGCTGCGTGTCTATTGTTAACTTCATGGTTATTAGGAGATAATTGGTTGTGTTTTTTTAAGTATATGGTAATAATTTGTATGTATACATTGTTTATATCAACAATGTTAAAATCTTCAAATAGTTTTTTTATTGGATATAACCCTACATTGTAAACCCTACATTGTTTAATAGTATTGAAATGAAAAATCATATTTTAAATCAAGACCCATTTGATAATCATCGAAGTCGGCTACTAAAACTAATTATTGTTTATTACATAACTTTGAGATTAAATCATTTCGCAAAGATGCATACCTTATCTAAAACTAGCAAAAATATACAAAGAAATTATACAAAATTGATTTTATTTAAAAATCAGTAGTTATTTTGAATTAATATTGTATTATTTTAATTATGACTGACGATTGACTATTGTTCCTATTATTTTATAATAAATAAAACGGTTATGTTAAATGTTAAAAATAATTATTTTAATTATTTTAATTTGTATAACCGTGACATTTTATGCATTTTGCTTAGTGAACACAATTTTTATTTATATAATTTTATTAATTTTTATTAATAAGATTCAATTTTCAAATGGGAAATCGACAATCTTTGAGTAATCAAGTTTAATTTGTATAAAATGTAATTTCAAATTTACTTATTTACATATCTTTTAATACAGGATTTTATACCGTATAAAATGCGTATAATACGGTATACTACAAAAAATTATTATAGGTACCATACTTAAGTCTTAAATACAAATTACAAGTATAATACACCAAAAAATAAAATAAAATACCGTATTCTGATATCTGATTCCCCAGCGTGTAAATATGCGATGATTAAACTCTCGCATGCGCATATCGAGCGCCTAATCAAGAGACTCGTCGATGATATCGGCAACAAAAAAAATACACCGTGGCTCCATCCATAGTATATGATCGAAGGTTCTGTCGAACTCCGTTGTCTCTCTGCTTGGTCTTACGGTACTATTGAATGTCTTCTACTTGGATTCCACCCAATCGCTGCATTTCGCAACTGCTTACCGGACGCGTATAGAGTGCATAAATTCTGATTGCCACAAAGAATGGTAATCCGTGCGCCCTCAACTACGTTGTGTTTCAAATGTGATAAAAAATCTCGTAACTATGACCAACAGTTCTACACTAAAGCTGAATGCAAGGTTACGTGTGTGTACAAGTTAAAATGCACATGCGACGGTGCGTGTTTGGTGTGCGCGGTAAATGGCAAAGCGGCGTCCAAGCACTGCAATGCGCTAGGCATGGTGTATGACGATTCTTGCCAAGAGGTTCCGTACATTCTTAAATCAGGTTAAGTAAAAAAAATAATTACAATTATATATATATTTATTTACACATCATCCAATTATCACAACAATATCATGGTTTATAACAATTATTTTGCATATGAAATTAGCCGCTTCAATTGCTTTTGGTCAACTGTCTAACCTTAAAGGTATTTGTCGATAAAAAAAAATACTGAAATTATATTATTATTATTTTTATTGTATAATTAATTTACATTATTATGATTGTATTATTAATTTAGTTATGTCCCTAAATTATTATAAAATTATATTGTGTATTCGATACAAGTATAACATTATATGACATAATCATGAATGTATTTTAAATTCTTACTCTTTTTTTATTTATTAGAAAATTTACAATTTGTAATAACAAAATCACAATAAGTATAAATGTAATATGTACTTATAACAAAACAATAAAATATTATATTGCCTCTTAGCCATCTATTATTATTTATTGCAGTGAAACAAATTTATATTTTACTTAGTTATATTTTTTATGGTTATTGGAAAATATGCAAGCTTGGTAATTAATACTAATTAATAATACATATACAGGTTTTCATCATTAAAAACATACATGAATCGAATTATTTATTATAATTACAATTAATTTCATCATATATCACGATATGACTCTTACAGGAGGAATCACCGTATTGATCTATATTATTTTAATTTATATGTTTATATACGATAATATTGATTTATGAACCCTATCACACTTACATCCGACCAATTAAATGTGCGCAACGATCGCACACACCACAGGAGTTTGGATATAAATACGAAGATTTACGGATTTAATTTTTAGTGTCAGTCCAACAGTCAATATCACATATACAAATTATTACATCAACAATATTGTTGGTTTTATTAACTGTGCGTTAATATTTATTGCACACAGTAATAAAATATATTACCACGATATCAACTCCGAGAGACTTTTGCCAAACTTCGCCGATCTACTACGGAGTAAAAGCCACAAATATCGAAATAATATTGTAAATACCGTAATATAATTTACAAAACCGGAAAACAATATGGTTTTCCTGTCGAACGCCGTCGTCTCTGTGTTCACTCTTATGGTGCTGTTGATTGTTTTTAACTTTGATGTCGCCCAATCCGCAGATACCATCAAGCCCTTTGCTACCTGTCAAGAGTGCATTGATTCTACATGCCACAAGAACGATCATCATGAGTGCTGCCCAACTAAACAGGGCACTGTTTTATGTTTCAAGTGTGAACAAACTCCTGAAGGTGACAAACAGTTCTACAGTAAAACTGAATGCGAGAATAATTGTGAGGACAAGTCAAAGTGCACATGCGACTATTCATGTTGGGTGTGCGTTATAAAAGGCAAAGTGAGCAATATGTATTGCGACATGCCTACAAAACTGTATGATGATTCTTGCAATTTGGTTCCGTACAATCCTTAATGAGGTTAAGTAAAATCATATCACAACGATATCACGATTTATGAAATTAACACAATTATTTTGCATACAAAATTAGGCGTTTCAATTTATTTTTGTCAATTGTTCACCGACAATTTGTTTGTCAACAAAAAAAAAAAATCACTGAAATTTTATTATTGTTATTCAATTTTATTGTTTAATTAACCTACATTATTATTATTATTGTATTATTAATTTTGTTAAGTCCCTAAGTAATTGTAAAATTATATTGTGTATACGATACACCATATGTATTATTGAATGAATATTAAAATATAACCTATCTCATATAATATATTATGTGCTTTTTAGTTTATCCTAAACGACATGTTGACGTTCGTTGTATCAGAAATACAAATGGTGTGAAGAGTTTTTTCATTGGATAACCAAAGTATGTAACACCACAGAATAATAAATTATTTAATATTAAAAAAATCTCAGCGATTCTGCATGTATCCTCTAACTTTTAATATTCAAAAGGTGGGAAATTGGGTATCGCTCTGCTGAATAGTAGAGTTGGAGGGTAGGTCACTGGTCACTATAACGGATAAGTTTAATTTGAATGTAGTGACAGGTATCATCGTATACGAAAAACGATTCTGAACGGAGATGATTTATCAGTCAATGAAAAATAGTAGGATATAGTATATTATTTCTTTTTACAGTTACTTGAAGGAAAACTTATGTAAAACCATGTATTAGGTTTTTAATCTTGTAATTATAACACATTAACTATATGTCTGAATTCTGATGTTTATGTATCGAAATACATTAAATATATTTATTTTCAGAATATAGAATTTAAATGCATATTACCGTTCAAAAAAAGTTTAAAAAAGAAAAAAAAAGTATTTAAGACTGGTATTTAAAAAAGAATGTTTTATTTTAACGGATAACTATATAGAAATATACAATAGGAAGGTAATTAGTAATTATTATACTAATATACTAAAATGCTAAGTTTCTAAATACAAAAGTAAAACGTATACAATAAATAAATATTGTTGAGGAAATGATAATACTACTTTCAAATTATATACTTTTGTATGGCAGGTAGGTATAGTAAAATGTAGTAGTGTGCATATTCTTTTTTTGATTAGTAAAAACTATTTTAAACAATTTGGTAGTGTGCATCCTCATACTATAAAAAACAAATTGAAAAAATGTCATTTTTTTTTATAATATATAGGTGATTATTATCATTAAAATTTATTATACATAACAGTTGACACTTATAATTAATGATACAAATACCTGTTTTCACCACAGAAAACATTGGAGAATCGAATTATTTATTATAATTACAATTAATTTCATCATATATCACGATCTGACTTATACAGGAGGAATCACCGTATTGATCTATATTATTTTAATTTATATGTTTATATACGATAATATTGATTTATGAACCCTATCACACTTACATCCGACCAATTAAATGTGTGCAACGATCGCACACACCACAGGAGTTTGGATATAAAAACGAAGATTTACGGATTTAAATTTTAGTGTCAGTCCAACAGTCATTATCACATATACAAATTATTACATCAACAATATTGTTGGTTTTATTAACTGTGCGTTAATATTTATTGCACACGGTAATAAAATATATTACCACGATATCAACTCCGAGAGACTTTTGCCAAACTTCGCCGATCTACTACGGAGTAAAAGCCACATATATCGAAATAATATGGTTGTTCTGTCGCACGCCTTCGTCTCTATGTTTACTCTTACGGTGCTGTTGAATGTTTTTAATTTTGATGTCGCCCAATCGGATCAATTCTACCAGTTCTTTAGTACCTGTCAAGAGTGCATTGATTCTCCATGCCACAAGGACGAACATCATGAATGCAAACCCGATGGGGATGATGTATATTGTTTCAAGTGTGAAACATCAAATAATGGTGACAAACAGTTCACTAGTAAATTTGAATGTGAGAATAATTGTAAGGACAAGAAATTGTGCAGGTGCAACTATTGGTGTTGGGTGTGCGTTGAAAACGGCAACGTGGACGCACAGTATTGCAAAATGCCGCCAAAAGTGTTTGATGATTCTTGCAATTTGATTCCGTACCAACCTTAATGAGGGTAAGTAAAAACATAATCTAAATTATATATTATATATATTTATACATCCAATCATTACAACGACATCACGGTTTATGAAATTAACACAATTATTTTGCATACGATGATTTATCAGTCAATGATAATTAGTAGGATATAGTAAATTATTTCTTTTTACAGTTACTTGAAGGAAAACTTACTAGCCATGAAGTTAACACTAGTCACGCAGCCGATAAATTTTCTTTAGGTTGGCCAAAAAAAACCAGATGCCGTAAAGTATACCATTTCTTGGGAACTCATATATATATAACTTGTTGTCTATTCATATAGTAAATATGCCTTTATCTTCTTTTAAAAAGCATATTTCTCTTTGGCTCCAATATGAATATAATGCGTGTAAAATTTAAAATTTAAAATATTGTATAATCTAATATCATGTTATTTCATTGTATTTCTATGTATTATGTCTTATATATCACATATTTAATATATTATTAAGAATACTGTATACTTAATTTACTTAATTTCTAAATACAAAATAAAACGAATACAATAAATAAGCATTGTCGAGGAAATGATAATAATACTTTCAAATTATATCCTTTTGTATAGCAGGTAGGTAGAGTAACTTTTAGTAAAGTGTGTTAATTTATTTTTATGATTGGTAAAAACTATTTAAATAATTTGGTTGTGAGCATCCTCACACTATAAAAAAACAAATTGATAAAATTTCATTTAATTTTTATAATATATAGGTGATTATTATCATCAAAATGTATTATATATAATAGTTGACATTAATAATTAATAATACAAATACCGGTTTTCACCACAGAAAACATTGGTGAATTGAATTATTATTACTATAATAATAATTAAATTAATCTTATATCACGAACCAGCTCGTAGAGGAGGCGGCATAGTAAAGAGTAATGACTTTTATTAGTATAATTGATATGTTTATATACGAAAATATTGATTTTGAACCCTAACGCACTTATATCTGACTAATTAAATGTGTGCCACGATCGCACACACCGCAGAAGTTTTGATTTAAATACGAACTGTTTACGGATTTAAATTGTAGTGTCAGTCCAACACTCATAAGTGCACAAACAAATTATAATTTCAACAATGTCGTTGTTTTTTAACACTGTGTGATATAATATATTTCTCATGGTAATAAAATATATTACCACGAAATCAACTCCGAGAGACTTATTTGTCACACAACGCTTATATACCAAGGAACACACGAACAACGCCCTTCACCGTTCTCAAAAAAAAAAAAAATAGTTTAAAGTCCCTGATTTTATTTTATTCTCGTAATTATACTTCAAGGGTAACAAAATTATAGTGATACATTTTTTATTACTTTAATTAACAAAAATACTTTTTTTTGTTCAGTACAAGACTGTGGAAAGTAATTTATGTATGTACTTAAATAAATACTTTATCAAAATTAATGTGTGCTTTTTAAAAATCATCCCACCCCCTGTTATCTTGATCTGGATTGACCCCTGTTGGACAGTTTGGCACTTTCCTAGTTTGATAACTATAGGTCAAGATGGACCTTAAAAGAGAGATATCATGCAGTACCTATAATGAGTTACATATTGGTATTCCAACAAACTTTATACTCCGATAACAACGACAACTTCTGCAACCCTTATTTGAAAATAAACTAATTATATTAAGCAATATGTCATTCGAAGGTACTGAAAAGATGAAATAACTCCATTGGTTTTCAAAATACGAAAAAAATTTTATTTTTAGATGGATTACATAATAGTAATCCACGCGACCTGAGTAAGGTTAAAACCACTTTATATGTCATTGAATACCGTTATTTTTTTGTAAATGACTTAACCAACAATAATTTATTATCATTTTTTTTTAGTTATCTTGTAAGTATTTTTTCAATATCAAGCCTGTATAGTGATGTAGATAGTATTCTTACCTTGAAATTTTAATTTTTATTATAAACTTTATGAACTTATCAAATATAATAATAGGTATAAACTTATCATTCCATTATACCACCTTAGATTTTTTCAATAAATCACGGGATACTTTTAAATTGAAATCAATAATATTTTTAAGAAAAACATTATAATTTTATATCAGTAATTTAGTGTTTTCTTTATATTTTGTATTTAATTATTTGTTTACTAAGTTATTTATATACTTTTTTTTTTTTAATATTCTTTAGAATATTAAAATATTTATTTTATATAAATAAAACTATCTTACTAATATTTAAGGTCCAGAAAATCTATTTAAAATTAAGTTTTTATTTATGAAATTATACAACTAACATCTTTATATAAAAAATTAATCATCAAATATGCAAAACGTGCACCAATAAATTTTAAATATTATACACTATTATTATTAATTGCTGTGAAACAAATTTATATTTTACTTAGTTATATTTATTATGGTTATTGAAAAATATGCAAGCTTAGTAATTAATACTAATTAATAATACAAATACAGGTTTTCAGCATCAAAAAAATCAATGAATCGAATAATTTATTATAATTAAAATTAATTTAATCATGTATCACGATCTGACTCATAGAGAAGAAATCACTGTATTCATCTATATTATTTTAATTTATATATATTTATATACGATAATATTGATTTATAAACCCTATCGCACTCACATCCGACTAATTAAATGTGCGCAACGATCGCACACACCACAGGAGTTTGGATATAAATACGAAAATTTACGGATTTAAATTGTAGTGGCAGTCCAACAGTCATTATCACAAATACAAATAATAACATCAATAATATCGTTTGATTTATAAACTGTGCGCTAATATTCATTAGCTTACGGTAATAAAATATATTACCACGATATCAACTCCGAGGGAACTTAGCCAAACATCGCCGATCTACTGAAGAGCAAAAGTCACATATGTATACCGAAAAAATATTATAAATACCGTAATATAATTTACAAAACCGAAAAACAATATGGTTTTTCTGTCGCACGCTGTCATCTCTGTGTTCGCTCTTACGGTGTTGTTGATTGTTTTTAATTTTGATGTCGCCCAATCCGAAGATACCATCCAGTACTTTAGTACCTGTCAACAGTGCATTAATTCTCCGTGCCACAAAGAAGAGCATAATGAATGCAAACCCGATGGGTTTGATGCGTATTGTTTCAAGTGTGAACAAACTTCTGATGGTGACAAACAGTTCACCAGTAAATTTGAATGCGAGTATAATTGTAGGGACAAGAAATTGTGCAGGTGCGACTATGCGTGTTGGGTGTGCGTTGAAAACGGCAACGTGGATGCAAAGCATTGCAATATGCCGACAAAAGTGTACGATGATTCTTGCAATTTGATTCCGTACCAACCTTAATGAGGGTAAGTTAAAACATAATCTAAATTATATATTATATATATTTATACATCCAATCATTACAACGACATCACGGTTTATAAAATTAACACAATTATTTTGCATACGACATTAGGCGCATCAATGACTTTTTGTCAACGGTTCACCGACAATTTGTAAGTCGATAAAAAAAATCACTGAAATTATATTATTGTTATTCAATCTTATTGTTTAATTAATCTACATTATTATTATTGTGTTATTGATTTAGTCGAGTCCCCAAATTATTTTTAAATTATATTGTGTATACGATACACAATTTGTATTATTAAATTAATATTAAAATAAACTTTATCTCATATAATATATTATGTGCTTTTTGTTTTATCCTAAACGACATGTTGACGCTTGTCGTATCAGAAATAAAAATGTTGTAAAGCTTTATCATGTTGTACCTATTTTGAGTTGGATATAAAAGTATTAAAGTATCGGGAATAAGAGTTTTTTCGTTGGATAACCGAAGTATGTAACACCACAGAATAATAAATTATTTAGTATTAAAAAAATCTCAGCAATTCTGAATATGTCCTCTAAGTTTTAATATTCAAAAAGTGGGAAATTGGGTATCGCTCTGCTGAATAGTAGAGATGGAGGGTAGGTCCCTGATCAGTGATCACTATAACGAATGTGTTAAATTTGAATGTAATGACATGCAGGTATCATATACGAAAAACGATTCTGAACGGAGATGATTTATCAGTCAATGATAATTAGTAGGATATATATTATATATATACATTAGATATATATATTAGTAGGATATTAGTAGTATATTATTTCTTTTTACAATTACATGAAGGAAAACTTATGTATAACCTTGTATTAGGTTTTTAATCTTGTAATTATAACACATAAACTATATGTCTGAATTCTAATGTTTATGTATCGAAATACATTAAGATTTACTTAGCTTCAGAATATGAAATTAATAATCTTGGTTAGAGTAAAAATTCCTGTTTCCCGACACTTTTGAAAACTACAGGAAATTTTTAAGTTTTGACCTCCTAAAGTACCAACTAGATGAATTTTCCTTTTCAAAGAAAGGCTGAAGTCAAAAGTCAAAGCATTATTAGTAACAATTATAGTTATCATTGATTACTATTCCAAAACGTGGTGAGTCACAAAAAAAAAATTTAAAAAAAAATACATATTATTGTAGAATCACTACATAGGTTCACCAATCAGAATTTAAACTCTAAATGATATACATAGTAAAACAATTACGTGATATATTCTCAATAAAGGAAATGAGAAATATATATTTAACACTATTTGAATCAATAATTACATACGGCATAATAGGATGGGGAGGAACTTATGATAGATAATATGATGAACTGGTTCAATTTCAAAAATGCCAAAATGCAATTATTAGGATTGCGGGTAAAAATGATTGGATATATACAACAAAAAAACTATATGAAGATTTTAACGTTATTGATATGAACAATTTATGCATAAAAATGTTTACCATATACATAAAAAAACACAACCAATTATCTTCTATTAGCCATGAAGTTAACAATAGACACGCAGCCGATAACTTTTCTTTAGATTGGCCAAAAAAAACCGGATGCCGTAAAGTATAATATTTCAGAGGAACTCAGATATATAACTTGTTGCCTATTGATATTGTTGATATGCCTTTACCTTCTTTTAAAAATCATATTTCCCTGTGGCTCCAATATGTATATAATGCGTTTAAAATTTAAAATTTTAAATATTGTATAATCAAATATATCATGTTATTTTCTTAGTATTTCTATTTATTATGTCTTATATTTTAGACAATATGTAATATATTATTAAGAATACTGAATACTGTATACTTATATAACCCTGGGCCTCCTCCACACGAGTTCTCTCAGTGAGGCCCAGTTATCTTTTTGATATAAATAAAAATGTAAAATAAAATATTGAAATATACAAGAGGAAGGTAATTATTATTATACATTACCATAAATAATAATACTATACTAAAATGCTAAATTTCCAAATACAAAAATAAAACGTATACAATAAATAAACATTGTCGAGGAATGATAATAATACTTTTAAATTATATACTTTTGTATGGCAGGTAGGTATTGTAAAATGTAGTTAAGTGTGTTAATTCATTTTTATGAGTAGTAAAAACTATTTTTAATAATTTGGTACTGTGCAACCTCAGATGATAAAAAAAAAAAAATTGAAATCGCTATAAATATCAATTAATTTTTATAATATATAGGTGATTTTTGTCATTAAAATTTAATGTACATACCAGTTGACATTAATAAATAATGATACAAATACCGGTTTTCACCACCGAAAGCATTTGTAAATTGAATTGTGTGCTCTAATAATATTTTAATTAATCATATATCAAGTACCAGATCGTGGAGGCGGCATAGTAATAGGTAATGACTTATATAATTATAATTTATATGTTTATATACGAAAATGTTGATTTTGATGTTGAAATAATGGACAACTAAATGTGTGCCACGATCGCACACACCGCAGAAGTTTGGATATAAATACGAAGATTTACGGATTTAAATTTTAGTGTTAGTCCAACAGTGATTATTACACATACAAATTATAACATCAACAATATCGTTGGTTTTAAACACTGGGCACTATAATACTACTATAGTACAATTACTTAGGGACTTAACAAAATTAATAATACAATAATAATAATAATGTAGATTAATTAAACAATAAAATTGAATAACAATAATATAATTTCAGTGATTTTTTTTGTTGACAAACAAATTGTCGGTGAACAGTTGACAAAAATTCATTGAAATGCCTAATTTTGTATGTAAAATAATTGTGTTAATTTCATAAATCGTGATATCGTTGTGATATGATTTTACTTTACCTCATTAAGGATTGTACGGAATCAAATTGCAAGAATCATCGTACACCTTTGTCGGCATATTGCAATGCTTTGCGTCCACGTTGCCTTTTATAACGCACACCCAACATGAATAGTCGCACGTGCACTTTGACTTGTCCTCACAATTATTCTCGCATTCAGTTTGACTGTAGAACTGTTTGTCACCTTCAGGAGTTGTTTCACACTTAAAACAATATACACCATCCTCATCGGGTCTGCATTCATTATGATCTTCCTTGTGGCACGGAGAATTAATGCACTGTTGACGGCGAAGTTTGGCAAAAGTCTCTCGGAGTTGATATCGTGGTAATATATTTTATTACCGTGTGCAATAATATTAACGCACAGTTAATAAAACCAACAATATTGTTGATGTAATAATTTGTATATGTGATAATGACTGTTGGACTGACACTAAAATTTAAATCCGTAAATCTTCGTATTTATATCCAAACTCCTGTGGTGTGTGCGATCGTTGCGCACATTTAATTGGTCGGATGTAAGTGTGATAGGGTTCATAAATCAATATTATCGTATATAAACATATAAATTAAAATAATATAGATCAATACGGTGATTCCTCCTGTATGAGTCAGATCGTGATATATGATGAAATTAATTGTAATTATAATAAATAATTCGATTCACCAATGTTTTCTGTGGTGAAAACAGGTATTTGTATCATTAATTATAAGTGTCAACTGTTATGTATAATAAATTTTAATGATAATAATCACTTATATATTTAAATTTATTTATTTTAATTTGTTTTTTTATAGTATGAGGATGCACACTACCAAATTGTTTAAAATAGTTTTTACTAATCAAAAAATGAATATGCACACTATTACATTTTACTATACCTACCTGCCATACAAAAGTATATAATTTGAAAGTAGTATTATCATTTCCTCAACAATATTTATTTATTGTATACGTTTTACTTTTGTATTTAGAAACTTAGCATTTTAGTATATTAGTATAATAATTACTAATTACCTTCCTATTGTATATTTCTATATAATATTCAATAATCAATCACATTCAGGTAATAGTTATCCGTTAAAATAAAACATTCTTTTTTAAATACCAGTCTTAAATACTTTTTTTTTCTTTTTTAAACTTTTTTTGAACGGTAATATGCATTTTAAATTCTATATTCTGAAAATAAATATATTTAATGTATTTCGATACATAAACATCAGAATTTAGACATATAGTTAATGTGTTATAATTACAAGATTAAAAACCTAATACATGGTTATACACAAGTTTTCCTTCAAGTAACTGTAAAAAGAAATAATATACTATATCCTACTATTTTTCATTGACTGATAAATCATCTCCGTTCAGAATCGTTTTTCGTATACGATGATACCTGTCACTACATTCAAATTAAACTTATCCGTTATAGTGACCAGTGAACTACCCTCCAACTCTACTATTCAGCAGAGCGATACCCAATTTCCCACCTTTTGAATATTAAAAGTTAGAGGATACATGCAGAATCGCTGAGATTTTTTTAATATTAAATAATTTATTATTCTGTGGTGTTACATACTTTGGTTATCCAATGAAAAAACTCTTCACACCATTTGTATTTCTGATACAACGAACGTCAACATGTCGTTTAGGATAAACTAAAAAGCACATAATATATTATATGAGATAGGTTATATTTTAATATTCATTCAATAATACATATGGTGTATCGTATACACAATATAATTTTACAATTACTTAGGGACTTAACAAAATTAATAATACAATAATAATAATAATGTAGGTTAATTAAACAATAAAATTGAATAACAATAATAAAATTTCAGTGATTTTTTTTTTTGTTGACAAACAAATTGTCGGTGAACAATTGACAAAAATAAATTGAAACGCCTAATTTTGTATGCAAAATAATTGTGTTAATTTCATAAATCGTGATATCGTTGTGATATGATTTTACTTAACCTCATTAAGGATTGTACGGAACCAAATTGCAAGAATCATCATACAGTTTTGTAGGCATGTCGCAATACATATTGCTCACTTTGCCTTTTATAGCGCACACCCAACATGAATAGTCGCATGTGCACTTTGACTTGTCCTCACAATTATTCTCGCATTCAGTTTTACTGTAGAACTGTTTGTCACCTTCAGGAGTTTGTTCACACTTGAAACATAAAACAGTGCCCTGTTTAGTTGGGCAGCACTCATGATGATCGTTCTTGTGGCATGTAGAATCAATGCACTCTTGACAGGTAGCAAAGGGCTTGATGGTATCTGCGGATTGGGCGACATCAAAGTTAAAAACAATCAACAGCACCATAAGAGTGAACACAGAGACGACGGCGTTCGACAGGAAAACCATATTGTTTTCCGGTTTTGTAAATTATATTACGGTATTTACAATATTATTTCGATATTTGTGGCTTTTACTCCGTAGTAGATCGGCGAAGTTTGGCAAAAGTCTCTCGGAGTTGATATCGTGGTAATATATTTTATTACTGTGTGCAATAAATATTAACGCACAGTTAATAAAACCAACAATATTGTTGATGTAATAATTTGTATATGTGATAATGACTGTTGGACTGACACTAAAAATTAAATCCGTAAATCTTCGTATTTATATCCAAACTCCTGTGGTGTGTGCGATCGTTGCGCACATTTAATTGGTCGGATGTAAGTGTGATAGGGTTCATAAATCAATATTATCGTATATAAACATATAAATTAAAATAATATAGATCAATACGGTGATTCCTCCTGTAAGAGTCATATCGTGATATATGATGAAATTAATTGTAATTATAATAAATAATTCGATTCATGTATGTTTTTGATGATGAAAACCTGTATATGTATTATTAATTAGTAAGGCTAGGGACTTCTAAAAGTTTGCATATTTTTCAATAACCATAAAAATATAATAACTACGTAAAATATAAATTTGTTACACAGCAATAATAGTTTATATTTAAAATTTATTGGAGCACGTTTTGCATACTTGACATTTAATTATTTATATAAAGATGTAAGTTTTATAATTTTATAAATAAAAACTTAATTTTAAATAGATTTCCTGGACCTAAAATATTAGTAAGATAGATTTGTTTATATAAAATACATATAATAATATAAATGTTTCTGTTTTTCTCCCCGATCACTTTCCTTGTTATTTATATTATATGAGCTATAGAACATACTTATATAATATTAAATTTATAACTTTAGCAATTTCGTAAATACTACTTATATATTAAAATAATAATCTTTTTATTTTTTGAATGCATATTTTATGGTTCTTTAGGGCATAAATGCGTGCAATTTTCAAGGCTTTTTGGGGCATGAAGTTTCTAGCCTTAATTATTAGTGTCTACCAGTATGTATAACAAATTGTTATAATAGCAATCACTTATTATTATAGTATGAGGATGCACACTACCAAATTATTTAAAATAGTTTTAACTAATCAAAAAAAGAATTAGTACACTTTACTACATTTTACTATACCTACCTGCCATACAAAAGTATATAATTTGAAAGTAGTATTATCATTTCCTCAACAATATTTATTTATTGTATACGTTTTACTTTTGTATTTAGAAATTTAGCATTTTAGTATATTAGTATAATAATTACTAATTACCTTTCTATTGTATATTTCTATAAAATATTAAATAATCAATCACATTCAGGTAATAGTTATCCGTTAAAATAAAACACTCTTTTTTAAATACTAGTCTTTAATACTTTTTTTTTCTTTTTTAAACTTTTTTTGAACGGTAATATGCATTTTAAATTCAATATTCTGAAACTAAATATATCTTAATGTATTTCGATACATAAACATCAGAATTCAGACAGATAGTTTATATGTTATAATTATATTTATATATAATTTGATGAGTGAAGTGGAGTGTCCTGAGTATACCCAGCAAAATGGTAGTGTATTTCTTCAATCATCGATACCTATTTTTATTTTTACTGTAAATCATGTATATAAAATATTTTGAAAAACTTTTATAGTGTTTGATATAATAATTATTTGGTGAATAATGTGTCTATTCTCTTTTTATATAAATTATATTATTATTCTACTATTTCAACTATCTAATTAAGTATTTACAATTATTCACTAAGCTTATAAATCGAAGTTTTATAAAACCATTGATATTGTTGATGTAATAATTTGTATATGTGATAATGACTGTTGGACTGACACTAAAATTTAAATCCGTAAATCTTCGTGTTTATATCCAAACTCCTGTGGTGTGTGCGATCGTTGCGCACATTAAATTGGTCGGATGTAAGTGCGATAGGATTCGAAAGACAATGTTATCGTATATAAACATATAGGTACATTTTAATAATATATGTTATGAACATGTCTCCTCCTCTACGAATCGGTTCGTGACATATGATTAAATTAATTATTATTATAGTAAATAATTCGATTCACAGATGTTTTTGGTGCTGAAAACCTGTATTTGTATTATTAACTACTAAGGTTAGAGACTTTTAGGACTGCATATTTTTCAATTGTCATTATAAACAATACTATGTAAAATATAAGCAATATAATTTATAGCAAGTATAGTGTATATTTAAAATTTATTGATGCATATTATGTAAAACTAACCATTTTTCATTAATAAGTGCATATTTGACAATTATTTATATAAAGCTGTATGTTTTATAATTTTATAAAAAAAAACTTAATTTTAAATAGATTTTCTGGATTATTATATATTCATATAAAATAAATATTTTAAAATTAGTGTTAATTTTTTCTCAACGATCACTTTCCTTGTTACTTATTTGTACACCGCTAGCCTGATTTAAAAAAAAATAAACCGCAAATATTAATAAACAATTCATAAGTTAATCGATTTTTCAAATATTATCTAAATATTTAATTAAATTATTTTTATTTTTATGAATGCATATTTTAATAGCATATATTGTAGTTCTTTAGGGCATAAATGCGTGCAATTTTCAATGTTTTTTTTGGGGGCATGAAGTCTATAGCATTAATTATTAGTGTCTAGCATTATATGTGTGACAAATTTTTATAATAACAACCACTTAAATATTATAAAAATTAATCAACATTCATAGCGATTTCATTTTTTTTTATCATTGTGTGAGGTTGGACATCACCAAAAAATTAAAAAAAAAATTATCACTCATAGTAAAAATGAATTAGCACATTTTACTAAATTTTACTGTGCCTACCTGCCTATGTATTTAGTACCTAATTTAGCCACTTTTTAAATTGTTTATAACTGTGGTAATTTATAAGGCTATAGTATTTATTATATTAAATACCATTTTTAAACACTCGAATCTCACGTATAATACTCTAGTAAAAATTTGTAGTTTTTGCAAGATTGCACAACGCATACACAGACAGAAGTGAGAGTCGTCATGAAGTCCAATTAAGATAAAATGGTCCGATATTCGATAATATCGATAAGAGTGTAACATAAAAATTAAAAATAGTTAAAACGGGAAAAATAATATGTACAATAGTTTTAACTTTATAAGGTAATAAGTAGTATTGCTTGTATTCTAGAATACAGTTTGGCAACGTCGCACGGGTTTAACACATTTTCATTAAAAATATTTCGGGCGCAAATGGGTTATGATTTCTGGCGCAAGTGGGTTATAAAAAAGGTGTGATGGGCGCAAATGGTTTGCACTATAACTACAATATACAAGTATTTATAAATATTTATTTGTAAATCGTAGTCACCCAGTTTCATTGATAATATATGTAATAAATATACAATGCCATTTTGTATGGATTCCGGGGCATATAGGCATTCCCGGGAATGAAATGGCTGATCAAGAAGCTCACAATGCAACAGTATCTACATCAACTGCAACCATAAATTCTATCATATTCGCAAACGAAAAGAACGAAATTAACCTACACTCAAATAACAAATGGCACACTCACTGGCGTAAACTTAACACCAAACTCAACAAAATAAAAAATAATATAAACCTATGGAAAAATCCCGAGCTCAATAGAAAAGAAGAAACCATAATAAACCGCCTCCGAATTGGACACACGCGCCTAACGTATAGCTATTTGATGAGTAAAGACGAACATCCAATGTGTGACACGTGCAGCGTTCTTTTAACCGTCAACCACATCATCACCGTATGTCACAAATACAACCAGTATCGAAACCAGTTTCACATCTCCCAACAAATCTGTCAAGCACTTGGACCAAACCCACAGGACGTAAAAAACTTAATTTTATTCTTAAAAAAAACAAAATTGTATAATTCAATTTAATGTAAAAATAAATAAGTGTAAATACTAACATTGTAATTTATCAAAATTCTTATACTAATGGCCTAGTGATCGATGTATTTTAGATCAATAACAATAAATAAATAAATAAATAAATATACAATGTAACTATTTTCTTCGTTCATACTATCGGATTATAACAATAATAACCTTTTTAAATACATATACTTGACATAGGTTAAGTACGTAGTTATAACAGTTTATTTTGAAATGTGGTGTAGCACAACCTACAATTACCCGATGAGTTATTTGTATTATGTATAATGTCTATATTATATTTTCACAGAATTTGTAAACGGCCATACACGATGATGGCAAAGGAATAGTATTGTTTACATATAGAACATCCTTTACTGTCGAATAAATAATGAAAAAAGTAGGTAGTTAGTACTGCGTGGCAACACGCACTAGCTATACAGTTATTAATATTTTAATCCTCATTCCTTGTCTTTAAAAAACATATGATAAATATATAGTATTCTTGAACAATATAGCATTTTTTTCTCTTACTCGTAACAACGACATTTCTTAGTTTCTTTACCTACCTATTGACACTTGTTGTTAGAAAATTCAAAATACACCTTTTAGTATCGGTGTGGATACTGAACAGTGAACAATGTACCAAAGAGCTATTCCAAATAATAAGCAACTATCGTTGTATACTACTTATATAATTACGTTCTAAACGTCAAAAATATTTATTGATAATATAATTAAATTAAGTTTGAATATAATTTTTAACTCTAAGAAATAATTTAGTAAATAAAGTACGTTTAACTATTGTTTATAAAATATACAAAAAAAAATCACAATGATTATAATTATATTTGGTCTTACAGTAAATCAATGTATTTGTTGATAGATAATCATTGCAGAACGGTTCTATAGGCAAACTGTAAAGTGAGTATAATAAATTAATAAGTATATATTTCAACTATAAATAATTTATAGAAAATGTTTTATTTTCTAATGGTCTAAAGTCTAATGATTAAGTTGAAAATTTTTTTTCTACAATTTAATACACCACCAATTACTCTCATAGGCGTGCGCAGACTTTAATTTCTGGCCGAGCCTGGAAGAATTAGTGCCCCTAATTTTTTTTGACACATTAACATACTAGGTACATATACATTTTAATTGTAATAATTGTTAATTTAAAATTGTATACTATGTATATACCTATAATCAAGTTGTATGTACAATGAGCATACAACATTAATGTGCTAGACATAAGTACTTGTATATTTTTTAAGTTAAAAATAGAATTACATATTATATTAATACATACCTAATGCATGTTTTTTTGAAATTTTACTATGCCCCTAAAAAGATTCCAGTCGAGCCGGGGTACATCCAGCTCGCCCCGTGCGCACGCCTATGATTATTCTATAAGTAATGCATAAAGTAATAGTAACTATCGAATATTTAATTTTAATTTTTAGATCGAAATTTTAAGAACATGGCATTTGATAAAAGCGTATTTGAGTTCAACGAATTGTTCATACACTTTAAATTGTTTAAGCTATTTCATATTTTTCATTTATTTGATCCAAATTGCAAAAAACTTTGGAATTTCAATGTTTACCATCTAGCTTGGTACACCATATATTGCGTTATTGGTTGTACAATAACATTCGGATTGATGGGTTATTTTACTGAGATGGAAGATGAATTCAATATCGTAAATCACATACAGATAATATTTTGTAATTTAAGTTATTATTTATGTTTAGTTAAATCAATTACATTTTTTTACAAAGCAAATGACATTTGGAATTTACTCAATGTTACTCGTATACACTTTATGACGAGTACACAGTGTCAAAAACACTTTGAAATTCTTCATAAATATCGCAAAAAATTAATAAAAATTACAACTTACATTATTATTTTTGCAAGTACAATTGCCATCCAATGGTTCTTGTGTCCTCTACTGATGATGTTATTACATAAAGAACATGCAAACCAATCAAATCAACGGTTTGAGAATATTATCAACCTTCAGTTCCCCGTGACCATTAGTTACTATAATAATAATTTTGTTATATTTTATATTATCGAGTTATCTATTATGTTGTTTCTGTTATACATGTACTTATTGAGTGAAATATTCTTTATTTCTCTCTGCTTTGCTTTTATTGCTCAATATGAAGTGATCAAAATAACTTATGAAAATGTCAACAGTGAATTGAATTCCAAAAATAATAATGGTAAGTATAAATAGAAATAACAATTTTTTTATTTTTCACTGTAATTCCTTGAGCGAGTGGTTTGATTATTTAACTTTTTCACATAATGAATAAATAATGAAATTCGTAGACTTATGCACTAAATTGTATATTTTCAGAAAACAAAAATGATTATCACGTGAGCGATTGTTTTGATGATTTAGCATCAATTATGAAAGATCAACAAAAACTTTTTGAGTTAGTACCTATAATTTAAAGTTTTAGAATAATTCGTGAGACCTTAATTTTTTATTTTTAGTATTTCATTAAAACTCTGTTGAAAATGTTGAAATACTTGAAATTATTTAACGATGTTGTTTGTTAATTTAAATATTTATTTAATTTTTCAGGAAGTTAAAATTATTTCATTCTACGTATAAATTTATAATTGAATCATGTCTTGTATTATATTCGGGGCTTTTCATAATTTTTATATATGCATCAGCTGTGGTAATAACAATTTAATAAATTAAATGAAAATGTATAACTAGGGCTGGATCTATGATTATTTTATAGAAGTTGCAACGATTTGTAATTGTTCGCGCGAAAATTATTGTAAATACAGTCGAGTCTCGACAACTCGAAGTTGAAGGTAGATAAAAATTCGCTTCGTGATATCTAACTCAAATTTATATTAATTTATACATAATTTATATTTCTAGGGGAATAAAAAAAAAAATTCGAGTTGTTAAGTTTTTTGAGTTATCGCAATTCGACTGTAATTTAATTTATTACCAAACCAAAATAAATATTATCATGACCTGATAGAGGTAGGGACATTGTATTTATTATATTTTTATTTAAAGAGCTCCAGCAACTTCCTCTAGATCTACCCCTGTGTATATGTATATAAATAATTGTTAACAGTATTTATTTAACAGTTTTTTGTGTATTTAAATTTATATAGATTTTCACGTCGTCAGAATCAAAATCAATGTTATATCTAATCAAATTGATATCAGCATTTGGATTCGCTTTTATTATTTTACTTCTCCTATGTTATTTATTTGAACGCATTAATAACAATGTAATGTAATTGCTGTTTAAATCTAATTTAGTTGGTTTATCGATGCAATATTTTTTTACAGGTAGAATCCGTCCATTTCGGGATGTATAGTTGTAATTGGACTTCGATGAATTTAAGATCGAAACAAATGTTGTTGTTATCAATGCGATTGAATAATGCTAATGAATTATTGATGATGAAAATAACACCGAGAAAAATTATCAACCTACAATTTTTTAATAGCGTAATGTTAAAGTTTATTGTATATTTTATTTTCAAACTATAAAGCATTTTACAGTATTCTGTGTATAGAATGGTTATTACCGTATTAAGTGAGGCATGAACTAGATGAATGAAGACTTTCAGGGCTTTACCTAGAATTATTTTAATAAGGCGATCGAAGGAAAGGGTTGGGTTCAAGTAAATATCACAATGTCATATCTAAGATCATTGACGAGATATACCCGTTTTAGTGGCAATCCATTACGCGAGTAGGTGATGAGGTGCGTGAATACAGAATAATGACCGCTGTGAAATGGCATGTGTGGCACATTCGCAAAATTTGTAATAAGTTCGATTTGTTGCAACGAATTTTAAAAAGAGTTAAGGACGGGAAAGTTAGTATGTAGACAAATGAAGTCATTGTTAGTGTTCAAATGGCATGTACAATATTGTATCGTGTACAAATAACAGCACTTTGGAATAGGATAGTTGACCAATGAAGCACATAAATGTATGATATAATAACTCAAATTAGAATAAATCAAAAAATAATTTTTTTTATTCTAGGTGATGATCACATGCTATAACATTCTCTCAGCTATGTTGAATATAAGCTCTAAATATAAAATAAAATAAAGATATATTAATAAAATTTAAACTGTATTTTTTAATTATTAATAAAAATGGATTATTATAATTAGTATGATTGATATATATCTTGCATTTTAATCGTAATTTTATTTCACTTTTAAAGTTATATAAAATTAAATATATGCAATGAGTTAATTTATGATCTAAAATAATGTAATTTGTATTGATGTAGTTGAATAATGTTAATAAATTAATGGTTAAAACAACATCGGAAAAATTACCAATCTACAATTAATTAATAGTATATCAATATTAATATTAATATATAAAATATCTATGATATCTATGATTTTTTGGATTTTAAGTATTTAATTATATTAGTATTTAGTTATCACCAAAATAATTATTTAAAATGTTCTATTTTATATTCTATAACTTTACATGTACCTATATGTCACTTTGAAATTTGTATTATTATTAATAATTTTAATATTTTAAATAATTAAATATGTAGTAAATATTTAGATGTTATTGTTATAACTTTCTATACATTTTTTTGTCTATCACTGCCTGTTGGATCAGTTAAAATACATCAATCATCAATATCAACGTCTATTTTTGATAGAACATATTTAATCTAGTTGTTGATTAGTTAAGTAAAATATTATTCGTTATTTTCTTAGATTTTTCAATGATCGGGAAAAACAAAATTACAATTTCGGTAAAATCGGAACCCAATACATTTTTATCAAAATCAATTTCTTTATTTTGTTGGAATTCAAAAACGAATAACTTTATAGATAGGTTCTTGATATTTTCATAGACTATAGAGTATTAATTGTAAAAGGATTTTCTTAACAAAATCATTAAAATTAGAATATTGATAAAAATATTCGAAATCTCTAAAATTAATATGTACCTACATATTATAGTATAATATGTTAAATTAATTACTAAATGATAAATGAGGATTTGCTTGTATGATGAATTATTCTACATTAAAAATATATAATACCTAATAATAAAATATACTATATATAAAACAATTATTTTTATAGACATTTTAACCTCTGATTCGGATGAAATTACTTATTTAAACGGTAAATAACGATATGTCGATTATTTAGTTATTTAAAAACATTATTCACGGGAACTTGATCTTTTATGTATATATTTGATATCATTATGTATTTTAAAGTTATTTTAAAATGTTATCCATTTTTAGGTACTGTTAAACTATTTTATACTATTTATATTAAAATTTTTTTAAAAGCTACCTATATCAAAAAAACATTATAACTTGGTGATATGGGCTGATGGACCGTTTTCGCTCAGAATCGTTTATCGTGTACAATGAATTCAAATTTAATAGACCATTATAGAGACCCACTAGATACCACCGAATGTTCTACAAAGCGGTCGTACTTACTTACCTATACCTTTTTAAACATGTATATTTATAGTAATATATGCAGACCATGTAGGTTACCTTTATAATTAATGTTATCATTAACAAATAAATACTATTGATAATTACCAATTGTTGTATGAATTATGAATTATAATATAGTTATCACTGTATTACTGTAATTAACTATCGAGTGATTTTTTCTTTGATCAATTTAGTAAAAAATTATGTAATCAAACGGTACAAAAGGTAATAATATTATCGAGGTTAAATCATAGAATTTTACAAACAAACCGTTGAGGCGACGAATAACGCAATAATAATTATTAGTTATTACCTTATACTTCTACAATTTTTATTTTGGTAACTACTCATATTTTATCTTTTTCTGGAACTAATAAAATTATAAATACACGTATACATTTACAACATCACCAGAATTTAATGAATTGTCAATTATTATTTCCTAAATATATAAAATAGTTTAATATTTAATTGAAATATTTGGAATCGAAAAACAACCGAAAAAATCGCCGCCGACAAATATCGGTTTCGGTTCCTAAGAAAATCCAAAAAGGGTTACGGTACGGTTTCGGTTCTAATATTTTAAAAGGTTCCGGTTAAAATACCGGTATTTTTAATTTCGGATCCAAGCCCCGCTTTAAACAGCATTAAGACATAATTAAATCATATTAAATTTCGAAGTGATAATACTAGGAAACTTACTAGCAAACGCCAAACAGTAAAGAAATAAGAAATACTTAGAAAATTGTATGACTAAGTACATTAATATTAATGAGAAACTTACGTGAATTGAATACTTAAAGAAAGTTTGCTTCAAATCAAATTTGCAAATCAACGATTTTAAATAATTCTATAACTATATTTTATTATTTGTATTTTGTACACCTGACTTAAGTAATGATTAGTTGACTTCCAAATTAACGATTTAAAACTTTATATATTATATATTTTTTTTTTATAACACACGCATTAACTCGCACATTTTTAACCATGCCTACTTTTAAGTTAACAGCTCTGAGCCTGTAAAATTGAGAAGGAAAAAGGTGCGTAATTAAACGGGAACCAATATTCGGCACGTGCGGTTGGAACTCGGGAACCAATTCGGTAGGTACCAGCCGTTTTATTCACTATATAAAATAACATTTTTTTTTCGTGCACATTCTAACAATAATGAAGTTTTAATAAGTATTAAATACTTCAAAATATTTCTTTTTAGCCTATTGGCTTGTATACTGAACAATGAACATGGTACCGATGAGCTATTCCAGATACTTATCAACTATCGTTGTATGCTTTTTATTATTAAATCAAATTCTTTCGTTAAAAATATCAAAATATTATCTATTTATACTATGAACACATTTTTTATTTACTGTTTTACGGTAAATTTACAGAAATAGGTTTGTTATTACAACTTTTTTTTAATGCGGACAGAACCGAACACCTACGATTTGCAATTCATAACAGAATATGTACCTACGGTTGATGATTAGCTTCTTAATTAGATACAATTAGTGAAAAATTAATTTTCATTTTTCATAGTCTACGGTCTAGAACTCTAGACAATATCTATTTTATTATAAATCATTAATTATATATCATATATGCAAAGCAATGTTGTATAAGTACTTCGTATATAGATATACAATACACAAGGCCATAACTGGTGGGAGGGTCTGGGACCCCTTCCCCACGACATTTTTAAAAGTAGAAATATTTTAATGGTGAATATAGCTTATTGACTAAACATTTTCAGCATTTATATTTAAAAAAAATGTTGGACCCCAACATATTTATACAATTTTTATTCGTTTTTACAATGACTTATTTGATATCGAATTCAATATAAATTATTTATTTACATGTTATTATTCCGAATATTCCAATTTTAAAATGTAATTTATAGATTTGTGATTATTAGGGCTCGAATCCAAAAGGATAGTATTGCATATTGCTGAATATGCTCTCGATTTATAGCGAAGTAGCGGACTACGCTAGAAATCATAGTTTATATAGGTACAGAAGGTAAGTAAGGGAATCAAAAATTTTAAATGCATGTCTTGCAATGGTATTTTTTCAATTTTAGGGAAATGGAACATTTTTCATTGATTTTCATACGTATATTGTCTAAAGACGCCATAATTAATTTTTTTTATATTATCTTTTGAATATATATATATATTATTTATAGTAAGTATTTATCATCGTCATTGTTATGTATTCATGTGAATACTAATTTAGAGACAATGATTGAATAGTGCGATGTGCGTTTAATGTCTATCGTGTTATATCTAATATGCAGAAAGTAGAAATAGTTATATAAATTTATTTTTTTTTATTCGTAAGTAAAGTTATTGTTTATATAGTTGAAATTTGAAAATATTTTTTTGGTCGAAGATGTCAAAATGTCAACCAATTTTTCTTCATATTTTAAATATTACCAATTAACTTTTTTTCGATATTTTCCATTTGTTTTTATATATATTTAACAGGAAAAATTTTTTTTTTCGAAATTTTGAATAATTTTTTGCATATTATTTAACATTTTTTTGCTACAACTTTCGAGTCTTAGTGATTATATTTACCAATTATTAATACTGATTTGGTTGATTTGGATAACGAAGGTATTCGTTTTACAGCTATTGTGCTTGCTTCTTTTGATAAATTATTAAAACAAGCATACTCAAATTTATTATGTTTAAAATTATTGTCTTGTTAAATAAATAATTATTCTAGTAAAATATTTAGCAATATTAAATTCGGTTTATTACACATAATCTTACTGCTACAGAGATAATTAGTAAAATACAATATTTTGAGGAAAACATTGTTTACTGTCAATTGATAACAGGCAAATTATTAAAATAAACACATACTAAATATAATATTTTCAATATATGTATATATGTTCTTAATTTAAAATATAATAACAATATAATATCAACAAACAATTGTATATATTTACAAATTTACAGTCTACTTAGAATTTTACTAACAACATTGTGGGTAGGTATTATGTTACTTCAAACATTATTTTCATCAAAAACTAAATAATTTAGTATTCAAATATTAAAAAAATATATAGTAATTTAGTAATTGTAGCACTAAATATATAGTATGTAATAGATGGTACAATTAAAAATATTTATTATTTACATCTCATGTTTTTACACAAAATAAAACAGTTAAGTAAGACATATGTTATTGTTAAAAAATTAGTATTGATTAAAAATGAAAAACAATTTATCAGTCAATTATTGTCTTGGACAATAGTTATGTAAATAACTATAATTTTAGCAACAGTAATAAATACAATTTAAAATATACAAGAAATATTATTATATTTTATGAAAAAATAAAATAAAATATAGCTTCACTAAATTTATAGTTTATTAGAACCATGGTTCAATAAATTACATTCAGAGTATAATAAAAGTTCATCATATTAAATTATTACAATTTATAACAAAAATAAATATTATTTTTACTGGAACAAATAATAAATATACATATCATAATTCATTTTGTTTACTTGTACTTCTTTATGGAAATGCTGAAAAAAAAAACTTTTTAAAAATATATTTTATTATTTGGAGTTAAAATTTACCTTAAATTAATATCACAAATATTTTGGGTAATTCTCATTGTGTTCAGTTTCAGACCAAGCATGGAGCTATTCTTTGATTCATCAAACCCATTTGTCACTTTAAGATAAAAAATAAAATAAAAAATTAGTACATAAGATTTATTAATGAACGTAACTATTGGCTCTGTTTATGAATGCATATAATATACAAAATATTATTCTAAAAATATACTATTGTATTTTGTAATGAGGTTTGTGTTCATATTATATCATGAATAGTGTGCTTGGATTTATATGCTCTAAAAACTTTAAAAATATGCACGATATACAAATTACAAATTATCACCTCATTACTATGCAACCATCCCCCATGTACTCAATTTTTTTTTAAATACCTACAGTAAAAATTATTTTCCGATAAAAGTTAATAATAATAATGTATTAAAAAATAATTATTTTTTATTTTAATTATTATTTCATGTAAATAAAAAAAATAATAATAAGACTACCTTTGTCCTAAATATTCTTTAATCATCATTTTTTAGATCATTATCACTCATTTTATTTGTTTTTTATTAATATATTTTAATGTTAGTACCTATTATATAGTAATATATATAACTTATTAATGTTTATTTTTAGCCAATAATATACTAACATAGTTAATAGAATTTAATTTCAAATTGTGTAAGTAGTATTAACTGTTTTTACTTTTCCCATAAATTTTGCTATAATCTTAATATTTTGATACAGAGAAATATTGAATTTTTGGATTTGAGACTGTTGATCTATAATTGCTCTGTGGTTGGTGATAAATTTTACATAGCTTGATGATTGGTTGTTAATAAACCAAGTTAAGTCATATTAATAAAAATTATCTACAACATGGGTATATTAGTATTTTATATGGACAACATATGGATTGACTAGATGAAATATTTAAAAGATTACCTTTTTTTCTTCCCAAATATTGTTTCTGCGTCTGGTGTTCCTTTATTTGGTAGGAGCTTCTTATCTTTAAAAGCAGTAGTAATTGGTTTCTGCATTACTTGAGCTAAATCTTTATAATCTTCCTCTTCTTGTCTATTATTGATGTCCAGGGTCAGTTGCTTTACTCTTCTTAATTCTGCCTGTTCAGCCATTTCTTGGCTCTTCAAATTGGATGCTAATTCAGAATCCACTGGCACTTGCAAGCTCTTGAATGTTTGTTTGTTTCCTTTTTTCAACATCAATATAAAGTTTACAGAGTTATCTTCATTAGTATTCTGTAACTGCTCGTACGTCTTTTTACTGTATTTTTTTAAATGAAATGGTATTGATATTTCTGTTTGTGGACGTGTCGCTTCTTTTGTCCTTTCTTGTATGTTATCGCTAACCATTTTATCAAAAGATTCTAAAAATTCAAAGTCTTCAGGGTCTTCAATTTTACGGCGAACTGGTTCAACTGGAATTTTATCACTACAAACAGTGCCATCACTATCTTCGTCTTCTGTATAATCCATATCAGAATCGTCCTCTTCTAAATGTTGTTTATCATCGGCTTCTTCATCAATAGTTGATAGTTGAGATTCTTCTTTTTGTTTGAGATTATACTGTTGAATAAGTCTTTCTTGGAGTAGAATAACTACTTTTTGAGCTTCAAGAAAACAGTTTTTCATCTTCAAATTAGGTCGAAGTTTTTTTAATATGTCTGTAACTAAGTAATCTACTGTAACAGGAAAAGGATTTTGGGTATCCCAAGTAGTACTTGATTTTTTTAACCAAAAATAATATTGAAAGTATAAAATAAAGCAATCTAATTTAAGTTTACCAGGGCCTCGATTGAAAAACTCACCACAAGTGTCAAGTAAAACACATATAAGTCTCAGTCTAAATAAATTTTCAGGAGGATCAAATGTGGAATAAAAATCTGGATCATATACTACACCAAATGACACAAGACTATACAACACTTTGAAGACATCGTTGCTTTCTATTAATCTATAATTATATAGCTCACCAAAATACTTGATCATAGCTATTCTCCTTTGATTAAACTTTACCAAGTTTGTTTCAAGACCCACACGAATATCTTCCATAACTCCATCCACGACACGTGTTCCAATTGAATCATCATAATCAACAAAAGCAGCAACTAAACATGCCAAATCTGATATCATGGGATAAGTAACATTCCAAGCTTCAGTCAAACATTTTATCAAATAAGTTTTCTCTGCACAATTTTCCCAGTCCATTTGTTTAAGAAGATCTAAAATTATGTTCTCTTTTTCAGGTGCGTCTTTTAGCTCATTATAAAGTAAATGTCTGATAAATTCATGTAATATAGGTCTCTGCTTTTTCATAATTGCTGGCGAATCAGTAGGATTTACAAAGTAATAAGCATTTTCAATCATTGTGACATATACAGGTCTTAGAGCTGAAATGGATTTGACCCTCATCATTTGTTCCAAGTAAATTTTGGTACGATGATGGCTATCTGGAGAACGGTACAAAAATCGTCCAGCTGTTTCTAATAAAGCACAACCCATTTCTATGTGATGATGACTAAAATCGTTTAGTAACATTTTAAAACAATGCAACGCTTCAGATTTAATCATAAGGTTAAACTTAACCATTTCTCCAATATAGCGAACAACTTTAAGTTTAGTTTCAATATTAATCTGATCTTTTTTCTTTACATTATATCTAAAATCACTTTTTAATAAAGAACAAAGTTCAAGAGCCACTTCTGGCATTAAAGGATTTAAAATAGCTACTAAACGTGTATAGAATGGCAATAGATCTACTCTGGTTCTAGGGACACTGAATAAAACTTTAACTAATTTTTTACGATTATTTTTAGTATTGAGATAAATTAAAAATTCAATAGCTAAATTGTCAATCATTTCTCGATTAACACACTTTGGTAATTGTTCAATAAATGATTCAAATATAACTTTGGTACCAATGTTGGATACTTCAACGTCCACAGCATCTTTAATATCTGATAAACTTTTCTTTGTATTACATTCAACTTCAGGTTCTTCAGGTTCTTCAATCTTCTTATTTTTATCAGGAATATAATTACTAAGATTTGGAAATTCTTCATAAAACTTTTGAGTTTCTTCATCTTCCCAAAGACTAGTTAATTCCGATAATGTCGGTGTTCCTACAATATCTAGTTCTGAATCAGTCAAATCCTCAGTTGAACTATTCTTTTTTTCTTCTTTTAATACAATAACTGGTTCATTGAGTATATCAGCAAAAGTTAAAGCCGAACTATAAAGTTTTTGATATATAACATTCATTTGTTCATTTTTAGCTTTACGTTCTGGCCTTAGCTCACCTTTGGTTTGTAATATTTTTTCATTTTGTTTTTCAGCATACTCTAAATCATTATGCATTCTCTTTATATGATTGTTTAAAGAAACATAATATTCTTTCAATAATGCTCTTACGTTTTTCTGTTTGTCACTAGAAATCATATTACTTTTAGGAATTTCAATATCAAACTTATCAGCTAGATCTTGCATTTCTTTAGGAACTAATCCAGCATAATCATCACCACAATATTTACAAAAACTAAGTATGATATTTAAATTATTATGTTCCTGTAGATCAGAGTTAATCAAAATAGTTAGTATATTGCCAAGCAAAACAAGACCTTCCTTTTGAGGAATAATACCAGCAGATGTAAGTTCAGCAAATAGCCTAAGATCAACCCTAAATTTGCTCATATTAGCTATTTTGTCATCTTTTTTAATATTTAATATTTTTTGCCATTGCTCAAAGAAAATTTTTGAGAAATCTGAGTAAGTTGTGTTTAATTGAGTGCATAATAATATCATGGCATCAATTTCTGTCATTTTTAGTTTGATTTCAGTTAGAGCTGATACAACTTCTGATAGATATTTAGTCAAATTCAAAGAATTCATGTCTTTGAGTAACTGGTCAAGTTGAGGAGGAGGGAAATTTTTAAGTTTTCTAATGAACGCTGTATTTTTTTTCAAGCTAGAATCTCGTTTAGATATATCAGATTCATCAGGAAACACACATTCTTGATTATTTTGTCTTAATATTTTCTTTTCTTCTTGCCTGGCAACACATTCTGAAATAAAACTTAACAATGTTTCTCTTTCCTTTTTTTCTATGTCTTCTTCGGTTTCTACTTGAGTAGCCACAGGTGGCAATTCTGTTGATTCAGATTTCGCACTGGTAGATGGTATAACAGGAATATTACCAATTGATTGCCGCACATTATCAACAACTTTGGAAAGTTTTTGTAATGACTCGGATACTTCTACGGGAGATTTAGACACTTTAGTTCGTTTGGTACAGTCGTTCTTCATGATTTCATAATAGATAAAATACTATTATTTCTTACTAAATATTTTGTTGCTTTTGTTCAACTTCTACACGAAATAACGCACACTAAACTTTTAACATTAACCATTAAAATATTTAGAGCGATATTAAAATTTATATTTTTTAATTAACTGTAATACTGTGGTTATACTCACAATTATTATTGACTTTGACAACAGAATCATAAATAAATATCACAATTCACAATTATAAAATGTGCAATGTAATCTGAGAGCTGAGACACTGAGACTGAGTAAGTACTAAGTAATAGTCATTGAGATTTGAAAATTTACATTAAACAAAAAAAACATAAAATGACTATCACAAGAAAGCGACAGATATTAATTTATGAACGAATAAAATATTATGTTTATGTTATTTAAACGTGGGTATCATTGTTCCGTGGTATCATTTTTTAAACATTTTATAGGTTAACAACATGTGATAAGAAATTGATATGATAAAGAATCTCGTGTGGAACTGTGGACAAGTATAATGTGTAGTGTGCACATATTATTGTACTGTACGGCTGTCGGCTATAGACGATAGACCGCTAACTAGCTAATTTTACTAAGAAAATAAGAAGTAAGATTTAGTACTTTTAAGTTTTAAGCACTTTTTAATTTTATATCAATTTTCAATAGTTGACAAATTAGTAATAACAGGCTACAGATAACTAAATTGTAGTGGTTTCTATTACTTGAAAAGGACGAAATTATTGATTGCTATTTCCGTTTTTTCAGAATAAATGTTTTAATTTGTCGTTGGTATTTAATAATTCAAAATGGACACATATGAGTCGAATTCGAAGGACAATAACAACATGAGTTCAGATGAGGAAGATGAAGACGAAGAAGCCAAGGTTTGTTTTTTCATTACAATATTTAAATCTAATTGATTGAAAATAATATTATGTCAATTGTTGAATTTTATAGGAACTGACTGATGATGTTGAGAAAAGTTTTTTTAAAGCATTGTCTTGTCTTAAGAAAGACGATCCCAAGATTTATGATGAATCCGTTAAATTTTTTGACTCATCAGCCACACAACAAAGTATCAAAAAATCAACTGAAGGCAAAAACCAAAGTTTAAATCCTATTTATTTAGAAGAATACAAAAGGAAAATTTTATTAGAGCGTGGACCTGAATTTGATGACTCCAAAGAAACTAATGGTAAATTGTTTTGAAATTAAGTCATTTAAGGGTATATTGGCATAAATCTAGTTTAGTTTCAGCGCTCATGCTAGTTTTTCAATTTTTCTTTTGGAAACTTATGTATTTTAATGAGTTTAGAACGATAGTGCAAAAATAAATTGGCATAAATGATTAGATTATGGGTTAAATAAATCAAGATTTTTAATGATAAAGAATTGAAAAATTTACGTAGGTGCTAAACTAGATTTATTTCAGTATATTATAATATTATGATACATTTTTTGTTTTTATTGAAATATAAGATCATTCTTTTTAAATTCAAATTAATTTAACAAACATTTAGTTAAAATATATATTCTATAATATAGAAGTCCTTAAGAAAGAAAAAGTTCGAATGTCATCACCCTCTTATGTAGAAGAACAACAGGCTATTAAAGAAAGTTTTAACTTTGCACTTGATGATAATTCAGACGATGAAGACATACTTAAGCCACGACTTAAGACCAAAGAAGAACAGGTAAATTCAAAACTATTTTATAATTACAAAACTGATTTATTTTATCAAATCTAAGATTAAAAGTAATTTATAGAAAATATGTATTGTGTAAAATGATAACCATCAAAATTATTGTACATAGTATATTTTCTTTGATGTAGGAAAAAGAAGAAAAAGATTATTTAGAATGGTTAAAAGGAAATCGAGATGAACTTGAAGACGAGGAAACAAAAAAAGATCTTCAACACTTACATGATTACTGGAACAATCCTAATTTAGATGAAGGAGAACAGTTTTTATGTGATTATATCCTTAATAAAAGGTAATTTTTAATTTATTTCCAACATATTAATATGTAAACGTACTATTAATTATGAATTTGTAATTTGTATTTGTAGATTTTTAGAAAAACCAAAAGAAGAAAATTTAATAGAAGATGAAATGAGATTTTCTGAAGAAGATGAAATGCTTGAAAAACATGAAGAATTTGAACATAAATATAATTTTAGATTTGAAGAACCAGATAAAGAATTTGTAAGAAAATAATAAAATATTTATAATATTTCATTATACTAATATACTTTATATATCCATCATTGTTGATGATAACTTAATATTCAAGAAGTCAGTATTCTTAGATTTGTTCTTGTATACTTTGATCGATGTTGTTTGGATGATATTTGATACAGCATTAATATATAAAAACTACTATTAAGATTGGTTAGTGTTAGTTTTACTACATATTTATATTATCAATGATATACTAACATTTTTTTTTTTATCTATTTGAATATAAATCTTGTTGTTTAATTTTCAAAATTGGTTTCTTAGTTATGTATTACTGTAATACATTATTTCAAAAGTTGAGGAAATACTGATATATTATTTTACTTTATTAGTTTATATAAACAATTAAATAATAAATATGTTTGTAAAATAGGTTGAAAATAAAACTAATGAAATACATGCTGATATCAATAAATTAAGTAACTTTATTGAACTATAAAATTATTTGTTTTCAGATCAAAACTTATCCTCGAACTATGGAAAATTCTTTAAGACGTAAAGAAGATAAACGCAAGAAAAAGCGGGAAGAACTAACTGAAAGAAAAAAAAAAGAATTAGAAAAGCGGTCCTTAGAAATCAAACAACTTAAAAAACTTAAAAAAAAAGAAATTATTGATAGAATTAGAAAACTTCAAGAAATAACTGGAAATAAACGTGTAGGATTTGAGGTATGTTTATTAAATCATGAATATTTTATTAAATTATTCAGATAATCTAATATATTAACTTAATATTTTAGGATACTGAATTAGAAGAGGATTTTAACCCAACTGAATATGATCGTAAAATGCACGAGTTATTTGATGAAGAGTTTTATGATAAAATGGATGATGAGAAACCAGTGTTTGACGAAGAAGAAGATGAATTTATTGTAAGTTGCTTAATTTTTACCTATTTACTAAAATAATTGGAAATAAATATCTTTTTAATTAAACAATTATTTCTGTTTGTTGTTGTACTATAATTATATTTTTGTCTTATTAGATGGATTGTGACTATGATCCAAGTATGGATAAGAGAGCCAAAAAACAAACTAGGGCTGCGAAACGCAAAGAAAAAAAGAAATTAATGGCTGATGAAGATGAAGATAACACAGAAATCGACCATACTAAAAAGATACCAAAATACAATCCAGCGAATGGATCATTTGAAAAATACATCGATGAATATTACAGTTTAGACTGCGAAGATGTTGTTAGTGGTGTTCCAACCCGATTTACTTACAATAAAGTTCTTCCCAATGATTATGGCCTGACAATTGATGAGGTACTATAAAAGTAGTAATGTTGCTATAATATATTATATATAATTGTATATGATGTTAGATTTTGAGAGCTGATGATAATGAGCTTAATAAGTGGTATCCTCTGGGCAAATTGACTAAAATTCAACCTGAAGCTGTCCAAAAATTCGAGGCCAAGATTTACAAACGAAAAGCTAAAGATATTGAATTAAAAAAGAAAATGTTACCTAGCCTTTTTAAAGAAGAGTATGTTTTACAATTATTAATTAATAAGTTATTCATATATTTAACAATATAATATTTTATTATTAACTTAAAAATTTATGTAATGTATTAATATGATTTTTTTCTTACCATATTTTTATTTCTATAATTATTTCATAATTTGTAATTTATAAAAAATAAACTTATTAAAATTGCATAGTAGATCATGAAAAAATATCTAGATTTTAAGTATATTACTTATAATGCACTTTAAATGTTTGTTTTGTTTATTTTTTAGACTTGATGAGGTTAATGAAACGCAAGAAGAAAATAAAGAAATAACAACAACAAAAAAGAAGAAAAAGAAAAAGAAATCTACAAAAAATGTTTTTAAAGTTGAAGAAGTTTTGCCTAAAAATAATGATGATCTTCAGAATGAAAAAGGAAATAATAATAATCAGTTAACAAAAAAGACCAAATTTATGAAAAATACTCAGAATAATTCAATTATAAAAAATGTCAAGAAAACTGAAAATAATAAAATTGATAATACTCAGAATAATTCAAGTATAAAAAATGTCAAGAAAGTTGAAAATAATAAAATTGATAATACTCGGAATGAAAATAAAATTGTTAAAAATATTAAAAAAACAGTAAATAAAACAGAAGACAGTAAAATAGATCAAATTCAGAATAAAAATAAAACTGTTAAAAAGGGTGAAAAACGAAAATTAAACCATACTCAGAATGGATCGCATAAAAAGCAAAAGTTCTCAGTTAAAAAATATAAATCTAATAAAGAACCTAGTGCTTTAGAATCAATGACGGATGACCGATTGAAAGCATATGGAATAAATCCAAAAAAATTTAGAAATAAATTAAGATTTGGTAACAATCAATAAAGCAATTTATTAATTAAATATAAATTGTTTTTATTTTATTTTATTTAGGTTACAAATTCATCTAATATAGTAATGAATAATAAGTGAACTAAAATTAATCATATCTACCTTATTCTAAGTAGGTCCCAAAAGTTGTTTCCTTATTTAAGTATAAAATATTTTTTTTCACATGACTACATTATTAAAAAAAAATTTTAATATATAATTTCTACATAATGTAATCATGTATAAAATGTCTTCTAGTTGTAGTAAAAAAACAAAAAAAAAAATATTTAATATCAATGAATAGTGCTAATAGCACTATGGCAGACTGTTGGCCAATTTCACTGATAACAATAATCTTTTTAGATGTACCAATTACATTGATTAATGTTATGACCATTGTTTAAATTTAATGGAAATGAAGACTCTTTTAAAAAAATATATATTTACGTGCATTACTCCATCTAGACATCTAGTTAACATAAGCAATGACAGGGGCGTATTTAGAAATGTCTTAGGGGGGGGAGCACAAACAAAAAGTTCAAATTTGCGTACATGGGGTGTAGAGTTGTAAAATATCTCATATAATAAAAATAAGTATAAAATACGGTGAATGGGGGAGGGCACGGGCCCCATAGGCCCCTCCCTTAAACATGCCTCTGAACAATGAGATATTTTAATATTCAGGTACGCACATTTCACTTTTATGTACCTTTTCGAGTACTGCTTATTGGTTATGGTAGTACTCTGAAAAGTGGCATTTCTATTAAATAAATGGTTTTTAATAAAAGAGCATGTTTTGCAATGATCAATGTCATTTGAATCCTGATATTGTACAATTATTAGGTTATTATTATTTATATATTAGTATTATAGGTATACAGTATCCTGTGAGGATTTCCCCTTTGCTATATCTCTTGAAATACTGGAGATATATGATAATTTTTTTTTTTTTATGAGACTCACAGAGACAAGGATTATAGATATTTCATATTTCATATTATTTAATTTAATTTAATGTTTTGATAAAAATGTTAGCAATAATAATTCTTTATTTAATTATTTTAAAATATTTAAAAAAAAATCGAAGAAAGCCATTTTAAAGTTAATTCTTTTAAAAATGTTGACGTTTTAACATTTTATTATTTTTTTTTAATTTTAAGAATATATTTGTATTATTATATGGGCACGAGCCCTCAAGCCACGTTTGATAATACTGGTACTATATAGTGGTACTTATATTTATATAGTTTTATGGTATTAAATAATTTCAACAAAACTGTCAAAATTTAAAATTAATTTTGCACGGATTATACACTCGACACGTCCATGACGAAAATACACCGACATAGAAAATATGGTATCCACTATCCAGTAAAATTATTAAAAATTAAGTTTGAAAAGAACGAAAGAGCTTTTATTGCATTTGGCTACACTGTTTGAATTGCAGAGTGGAAATAATACGTCATGATAAGACAAATTTGCCGACTAACAGGTAAAAACATTAAAACAATTTATTAAAAATTTGTAACTGAACTCACTGAAGCGCTGACTGTTAAGGTAACGGTAGTTTTTTGAGTTTTTTCACGTATGAAACCGACTAGGAATCAACAATAGTTTCTAGTCATTCAACTTTGAACTTTCTACCAAAGCATTGATTATAGAATTCTCTATTCTATAATCAATGACCAAAGTCAATTTGTTCATATTTTATAAACTTATATTTTTTTATTTTCATCTATTAATTTTTTTTTTTTTTTATAGGTACATATTATATTTTATTTCGTGTAAGTCTCCAGTTCCCAAAGATTAAGAATGTCTTGGATACCTTTAGAATCTAACCCGGCGGTAAGTAAATCTAATTTACATCAATTTAATGGAAATCATTTTGGAAAATATTAGGTATTTGCTTTTTTTTTTTTTGTGATTGGTATTTTTTTTAAATACAAGTTAAACAATTGACGGTTAGAATTTAATTCTTGAATGGTTTTTATTTGATTTATTTTTTATATAGCAGTATAATATAAAGATCTTAATGCTATTAGACAAATTGCAAAACTTTTAGATTTTAAGTCGTATATATTATAATTTATAGAATAATAATACACTCTTATTTACATATTTCTAGTAGATTCAATAAGTCATACATATTATCAATTTAACTTAATATTGCACAGCTGTAGAAGAAAAATGTACATATATTTGTTTAAACATCCAAACATCAGCACACACGTTTGTAAATAAAAAAATCTAAATATTTTTTTTAAAAACAATAAATAATTTTAAAATTATTCTATCTAATAATTCATTTTCTACATACACACCTTGTAATCAAAATTATTGTTCAAATAATCCTAAATTGATATCTATAAACCATGAAGATTAATGATAACTTTAATTGTCATGTTATAAACCTTTTAATTTATTTTGTCAATAAGTTAGTAATATTGTTTTTGTTGTAAAAGTTTCTAGTCCTTATTATCATTATATGCTTTTATAATTAATTTAATTTACAATTGATATAAATTCATATGTTTAATATAATAATTTATGCATTTTTGTTTTAGGTGATGAACAAGGTAAGAAATAACTTTAAATACTTTTGGTAATGAATGATTAATACAGGTAAAAAGTAAAATATTTGAAATTTCAACTTTAAAAAGGTTTGTAGTTGCGATATCTTGCAATTAGTATAGAATTAAATAATTTTTAATTATTTAATTTAATTTTCCATTACACGTTATGCAATATTTTCTGTTAAAAATTTATCAACTTTTGTTCAAAGTATTATAATGTAAATGTTTTTATTTGATGTCCATTACACTTTTCAATCATTTAAATTATCTTGTTATCTGGCATAAACTTCTTCTACTGTAATGGGAAATTGAGTTGTTAGAATGATTTCTGTTGTTAGAGTACATATTATGCTCATTATTAATTTGCCTATTTTTTGTCAGGTGATTAAATCACCCAATGAATATTAGTAGATACAAATATTTTTTTTTTAGTACCTAATATAATTTAATTAATTTAGTCATCTATTAGTTAAGTTTGTTCTATAAGCTTTAATTTAATTTTTCTATCAATTACTGTAAACATGAACATTTTTAATGAATAAATTTGTCTTAGTTTTTGCAAAATTTGGGAGTACCAAAGGAATGGGAAGTATGTGATATTTTTGGATTCGGGCCCGATGAACTTGCAATTGTTCCTAGACCAGTTGCTTCTGTCATTTTATTATTTCCATACAATGACGCTGTAAGAATTATTTGATAATTTATTTTTTCTAATGATTAATTACAATTTATCTTTAATATTTTATTAATTTTATTTACAGTATCAAAAACGTAAGGATGAAGAAGAGTTAAAATTGAAAGATAAAGGTCAACAAGTATCGGATGATATATATTTTATCAAACAATATGTACACAATGCTTGTGGAACCATGGCTTTAATTCATAGTGTTGCTAATAATAGAGATAAGTAAGATTGATTGTCATTATGTTTACCATGTTACTTATGAATAAAAATTTAATCATTTTAGAATCCAATTAAATGAGGGTATATTAAAACGTTTTTTGGACGATGGAAAAGATATGTCTCCAAGTGACCGCGGTGAGATGTTAAAAACAGCTGAAGATATAATTAATACTCATAGAGAAATTGCTATTGAAGGACAAACTGCGGTAAATATTTTTTTTTATTATTTTTAAAAAGTGTTAATATTTTCTTTTGTGTTCATAAAGTAACATTATTGTTTCCTAATAATTTCAAATTATAAATTAAGCAAGGATTTAATTCTTGTTCTTTTGGTTAATCTAATTAATTTTCAAAGATTTTTTTATTTTGAAATGCATTCATCTATATACCTAGCTTATTACTATTACTTGTGCTTTATAGGTTTTATCTATTACTTATTAAATTATTAATAAATTATTATTTAACACATTTTTGACAATATGTATTTTTAAAGAATTGTCAATACCCATGGTTTTAAACTTATAATTTATAATTAATTTAAAAAAATAGAAAATAGATTACTAAATAACTTTTATTCAAGTGTCACTTATAGATGAAATCTTATATAAAATATAAGTAATGCAGGTATACATTTTTTTCTATGATAAAAAATAGTTATTGTGCTAAAAAGTACAGATTGTGTACCTTAATGTAAAAAAAATATATTTTAATTTGAGGGTTTATTATTAGTTTTAAACAAAAACCTTAATCAATATGTCCAATGAACTCCAGTAGTAGCATTATATTTTAAATTTTAATACAATTTGATATAGAAATTAAACAACATTTATTTTGTTGTTTATAATTGGTAGGTTAGGTATTCTTACTTAAAATCCCAGTACCATTTTAAAATTATGTATTATTTTAGGCACCCAATCCAGAAGATGTACCACCTTATCACTTTATTGCCTTTGTTTGCAAGGATGGAAGCTTATATGAACTAGGTATGAATAAAATATATTTATTAGTATATGTTATTAAAATTGATTTAATTGAATAATTGTTTTTTTTTTTAGATGGTGGAAAGTTTGATCCTATTAATCACGGATCTACAAGTCCAGATTCATTGCTTGAAGTAAGTTTGTAATTTACAATTTTTACAAAACAATACATTATTTAACTATGTATTTATTTTATTATAGGATACAGTTAATTTAATCCAAGAAAAATTTGTTGTTCAAGATCCTGACAGTTTATACTTTACCTTACTAGCATTATCAAATGTATGTGATGCTTACTAAGGATTGAAAATTGCATCATTTTTACATTTACTGAGAAATTTTTTTCTCTTTAAGCTGATTTCTAATATTAATATTATCTATCTACTTTTTATAAAAAAATATTAATATTTTTATGATAATATAATACAAATTTAATTTTTATTTTTGAATTATGATAATTTCTGTAAAGAAATAAATTGTATATTAAATGGCCAGTTAATTTAATTGATTTTGATTATTTCATTTTATAGCAATTATAGTAAAAAGCTGAAAGTGATAGTTTTTATTGATAATTGGTCTGAAAAAAGAACATAGGAACGTACTTTTAGTATATAATGATTATTATGGTACACGTGAAATTAAAAATGTCGTGCTGAAACCCGTATTATCCGTAATTCACGCGAATCACGTATATTTGTACAAAAACTTACACGTGAATTTAAAAGTAATTGTTAATATTGTAGATTTCACAAGTGAATAGCCAATAATAATAGTAATCATTGTTATGCTGTAGCCAAGCCGAAATATATAATGCAGGATAATCGGCGTATGTTAAGAAAGAGTGGATAGGACTGTGTACTTGAATCGAATAATAATTAAAATAAAAAAAAACCAATATATACTTTAGCATTGGGCACAATATGTAATATGTATATTAAAATATACGAAAAACCAAATAATAATAAATGAGAAATATGGGTGCCCATGATTTACTGAATTAACAATAATATTCTTTCATTTTCATTTTAAATTGTGATAAATATTGAATACAACCAAAATATAAATAAATAAATAATAATAATACCCACGGAGTGATAAATAATTAATAATTACAAAACAACACGTGTTCCAATAATAATAACAATAATAATAATTGTTAAACTAAACATTATAAGTACTATAGTTTTAATTATTTCAACAAAATAATTTTCTGTTTTGGTATAAAAAAACTAACATGTCTACATTTTCAGGAAGAAGGCAACTTCTTTTTGGTGTCACAATATTTCCTGCCGTTGAGAAGCACCTCTCTGAACTTGCTGATGTAGATGGAACTGCTAAATATTTCTTGGCAATAGCTGCTATTGCCGGATATTTATTTTCACGTGTTCTCCACCATTCTAAGGGATTTAAATCAAATCGTAGTTGAGGCTCTGAAAGATACCCCGTAAACTGCGTAGAGGCATCATTCGTACCAACAGTAAAGTCTTTGTAAATAAATGCTAACACATTACTCATCTGAAAATCGTTTTTTTCTTCTTCGTTATGATTTGTAATGTTCGGAGCGCTTGATTGAATAAGCTGCAAGACATATGAACGAATTATCTCTCTAGCCTCTACAGGTTCATAATCCATATCTTTATATCTTGGATCAAGAAAAGAAGCGATGTGTCTTGCAGATACCGTTTCGTTCCATATTAATTCAAAACGAGTAGGTAGGTAGTTAGTTGATATGAAATTGTATTTTTAAATCGTTCCGTCATACTATCATCTTAAACAGCATGTTCATAATGGGAAGTTAAAATCGTATGTATTAAAGGTCGTACCATTGAAACAAAAGATTCTAATTCTCCGGAATAAAAAATGTAGTAAGAGCTTGCAATGGTTTCAGAAGTACTAATAATTATTGAAACTGACCATTCAGATTCTAACATTTCTAATTTTCGAGCAATACTGGATACTGTAATGGTACGATCTGAGAGAACATTCATGATAGGTGTTCTATTTAAATATAATCTTTCTAACATTAAAAAACTAGAATTCCATCTCGTTTTGCAATATTGTAAAAGAGTTAATTTTGGTTTATTAAGTTGTTGCATTTTCTCCAAAGCCTTAATTGCTATCGATGAATGTTTAAAATGACCAACAATTTTACTTGACTTCATTAGAATACTTTGAATTTCATCATCCGAAAGAGTTTTATTAACAGCTAGCCGCAAAGAATGTGCTGCACACGTTAATCCAGATTTTTCCATATTATCATTTAGTTCTAATTGTGATACAGCACTGATGACATTTGCAGCGTTATCTGTTACTATTGCAATAGCTTTTTTTTCGATATCCCACTCTACAAGTGATTTCTCTAAATGACGTGCTTTATTCACAGCTGTGTGTCGCTCGTCAACTTCATGAGTAGTCAATGTAAATGATTTTGGAATCCATTGTTTATCGATAGTGTGGCAGATAATTGTAATATATGATTCCTGAGATCGGGATGTCCAGCAATCTGTTGTACATGACACACTTGTTACTTCATTTAATTAATTTTTAATTATATTTGTTATATCACTTGTCAATAATTTTAAACGATTTTTTACACTTTGTGGAGAACATGGCGTATAATTTGGTTCAACAACGTTCATGAAATGTTTGAAACCGGGACTTGAACAAAATGAAATAGGCATCTGATTTATAGCTATCATTTTCGAAAGGGCTTTATGAATTTCTTCAATTCTTTCAGAGATCAGAAGTCTATCTGCCGTAGTGTTCATTATATTTTTTTTTTGGCATTTTCGACTTTTTTGGGAATTTGAAATAAAATTTAATAATATTAAAATTATTAAGTTATAAGCATTTATTTTAATATCGAATGACATAACTCTTTCTAAAATAGCCTATCTGGAAAATATTAATAATAATTTTGAACGTCTGCAGGTATATAATTATAAAGTTATTAATTATTAATTATTATGAACATTTACAATGAATTTATTATTTTATGATTACAATTTAGCATAATATTAATAAAATATTAAAACGTTAAGGGTCTTAGACTTGAGTGAAGCTATAAGAAAAGATTTTCAAGTTTAAATCATATCCAAGTTGGTTAATTATTATAGTGACCAATAAGTAAGTTAACATGTTTTTTTTTATTTTAAAGCTATTTAATTATCCTATCAGCCGACATTATACGCAATTAAACCAGAAATTATTCAAATTATTATTATTAAATTGAAAAAGTAAACATTTTTTTTTTATCAAAAATTAGAATTTTTAAAAATAAATCTCTTATTACTCCAAATTTAATATTTAGTATGGGTTTTTTTTTGTTTGTATATTATTTTACTGAAAAATACCTACCTAGAATACCTTATAAGTTTGGTTTTCATATATCTTCCACAATTGCATAGTTTGGACGTTATTGTTATTTGTTTCATCATTTCATTAACAAGATTTTATCGATTTAAAAAGATAACCGACGATTTTTAGATATTTTACCTGGTATGTGCATATACTGTAGATTTAATGATTAATTCATATTTCGATTATATTTTTCATCCCACCATTTAAAAATGTTTAATATACAACCATAAAATATAATAGAATAATTTGCGTTAAGGTAGATCTATGTAGATTCAGTCTATTATAATACTATTTATCTATTCTAAATTAACTCGCCATATTATCGTTTGCTTAGCTTCGGGGCGCCAAAATGATTATACAACCAATACATATGACGTACTTTTGTATAATAGTTTAAAATATTTATCGACATCATTATTGCAGGCCGCGGTCGCGCATTTCTCCGTCGTTGTACATATTATAATTTACGACGCGTAAAAGTTCGCCTACACGACGGTACCTATTCAATCGTATTTGAAGCTATACCTATGTAATGTCGTATTCGACCATCATCCCGATATAATATTATGATTTATGTTCGCAAGTTTCTCTGTTACGACCGAACACAAATTTATATAGATCTGTCTTGTCCGACACGTACAGTGAATACCTACACATTTCGCGATGTGCGCGAATGTGTCGATTTTAATTTGTTCTCCTACAAAGGTCAGATACTCAGATCTGGTGTTAATGATGGCGTTATGTTATGTATGAATTATTTGGGTTCAAAACACCTACGAGTATATGCCCGAAATCGTACATGAGAATAAATAAAAACATTTTTACAAACGATAGTGTAGCTGCAGTGTAAACAAACGTTATATTCCGCCCGGGGTCAGATGAATGGATATGACGCGATGTATAATATATCATTATATCTTGGATTCATGCATATTATACAACAGACACGTGTAAAAAAAATGTCATATGACTTCATAAAATCAAGTATAAAAATATGTACTTCATTTTTTTTTTTTTTTGATTTTTTGTTGTTCGCTTATGTACCTACTACTCGTATAATATATAAAACGTATTTTTTATGTTTACATTTTCGTTTCAGAACTTGGTGCTTCCGCATAGTCAAATTTAACCCGCTGTGTGGTGGCTTTTGTCGTTCGGCATCCGCAAATAACGATGGATAGGCCTACATGAAAGCCTTCTAATAATCATCTTTATAACAGTAGCCCTATATCTTCTAGGCGTTTGCATGAGTTATGCGAGTTGCTTAGTCATATATGCGAAGTATACTCAGCTACGCGTGTCCTCGCCAATTTCCCAGATCAGAACACGTTTGGAGAAGTTCCAGATCACCTTAGTTTGTCACCTAATTAAGAATAGGTACTATGACTCGACGTAATGGTATATACACGTAACTATAGTAGCTATTGCAACGTATTTCAGTATAATATTGCACACTCAAAACGTATGCCGAACGAATGGAATCTAAGAAACGACCTGTATCGTATAGACTGACCGAACAAACAATTAAGTAGTTATAATAATGATCGTACAGACGTAAAATCGTACTGGAGAGTTGATACTCGACAATAAGACGGTCGGCCATCACGCATCCGATCAACGGCGTGTGCTTGCTGCACTTGTCTGACGAGGAACTCGACATAATAATCGTACTAAAAGTATAGTCTGCTAGTCTGCACTAAGTATTACTGTAATTATGGTAAAAGACAATGCTCACCGCCAGTGAGCGATAATCCTATACTCAGCGAATGCCGAATGGCGAGGGCAGAAATTCGAAAGTCACAGGTTAGGCCTGTGCACGGACCTGACATTAAGTGTTTAAAATTTAAAATTACCATGTTATAAATCGTAACGATTTTGAACGTATCTCGGCCTACTATTTAATATAAAGTACTGTAGGTAAGATTTTAACGTTTGTAGTTGCTTTTTACTTATACATAAGTATAAAGTGAATTTTTGAATTGTTAGACTTCTGTATTTTTAATAAATAAAATATAATGTAAGTTGAATTGTAATCGTATTGCCGCTTTATTTATTACTATCAAGACGTGAAGCTGATTTTTAATTTTGGCATTGTTTTGTTAAATTTGTATAATATTGTTATACAGTCATACGGTGAAATATCTATGTAGTGGTTTACGTCGTTTATGACTATTATTGAAATTTTGATTATTCGTTATAAAAAATCTTTATGAAAATATCAATTATATCAATATCAACAATATAATTAAATATAGAAACGAAATTAATATTTATTGATCGATTTATGATAAATTTAGCAACCATGACAAAGAATTTTCCTCAAGAACTGCTGAACGGTTAGAAGAAAAGAACCAGGGGCGTATTATAAGAATTCATTATAGAATTACATTTGAAATATAGTGGTATAGAAACTCTGTGATGACTCGGACGAAGACCATTATGGTTACTGGTTGTTTGCCAAACGTAGGTGGTCCACACCTTATACGAAGAAAATAATTAGTTGAATACAATGATTTGATTTTGTGCTTTAATCTGACGTTTATAATGATTACGTTGTCAAAAGTTGCTGATAACAATGTTAGGATTTGGAAGTACAAAGAACACGAAGAATCAAATGCCCATTATTAGGTTTACACTGTACAATAATATTATAATATATTTCAAATTTAAACGCTAATTACATTTATCGTATTTAACTACGAGATATTTGAAACCTTTATTTGTAAGATAATAATTCGAGTTAAAGAATACTTCATTTTATTTTAAGACTAATCATTCAACGCTCCGCTCGGAAACTAATACCCTAAGAAATAGAAGCCAACACTCAATCTCAACTGAGAATGGTTTATTTGTAATGTTTGTATACAATTATTTATTACCTATTGAATTCAAATTTGAAGTACCCATTATCTATAGTGACCTTTTCAATTCCGAAATATACCATTTAACAGACCACAAACCGGTTCCTCGGATTTTACACACATATACATATATTATACTTTAAGAGGGCATCACACCCGCATGTGTTGTCTCCGTCTTACAAGTACGCCACATGGCAAATTTACGCTCAGCAGATCACGTTTAACTCCGTTAGTTTAAAAATTAGAGTGAATTTAGAGTTAAATTTTTTAGCAAGTTTGGTATATAATAAAATAATATTGCGTAAATTAAAAATGCTCATAACTCACTTAAAAACTGAATATTTGTAAAAAACCAACATACAAACACAGATTAAGTTCTTACCATCAAGTTTAATATCAAGTCGATTCGCTCTAATTTTTAAACTAACCGAGCTAAACGTGATCTGCTGAACGTAAGTTTGCCATGTTGCGCACTTGTAAGACGGTAACAACACAATATGCGGATAAATAATTTATTGGTCACACGGCGTTGTGGATAGGCATTTTAGATACATTAATGTCGTGGTTTCATTTTTCGGTATCTCATAATAATATTAATAACAATAACATGACGAAAATTCATAATAATATTATTCTCTGGAACTCCGAACAGAACAAACATTAACTGATTTACTTTGCGTTTCACATCGGCAGCGGTAGAGGCCAGCACGCGTTCCATAAAGTGGACGTGGCTGATAATATTTACATCGAAATAATGGATAGGTATTAATGTATTATTATCATATTATGTAAATCACAAATAAAAAAAAAAAAATAATAATCAGCAGAAACCACTCATCTGTTGTATAGTCGATTTCAACTGCACCCCGTTAATGAGTAATTAATTGTAAATTGTATAATGGATGTGTTGAATTTGTTTTCAGCGACAAAGAATGGCATGCAAAATACGAGTCGGTCATCATATTATTTATTATAAAATTATATTTCATAATTTATTTAAATGGCTATTAACCATATACATTTATGAGAAAGGATATAAAGTTATACATAGTATCTCATATAATAAATTCTGTAATATTATATAATAGCACTATATTAGGTATATTATTGTATCGTAGAAAGGTGTTAATAGCTCAAAACGAAAAAATTACTTCTACGATTTTGTAGATTACAATTTTAATATTATCGATCCTTACAGTGTATAGTGAAATTTTCAAAATATTTGCTTTTTTCGTGATATAAGTTTTTTTTTCTACGAATTTCGATAAAAATGTTTCTTTGTCGAATATAAGTTTTACATTATGATGTGATGTTGGGGAGGGGGGAAGAATGATTCTTTTTCGATTTCTAAACCGTCGTAAAAAGTAGGTACCTACCTATCTCTATGCGCATTTTTTTTTTTTTTAATCGAATCCGATCGTTAATACAAGAATACAACTATTAGCTATATCACGGTGTACGTATAATAATAGTGACGATTAAAACAAAACATCCTCCAAACGTCTTGACATTATTGAAATGTGATGTCCCGTATTATGGAATCCAAAACATATACATGATATAGTCAGAAACGTTTGGCAACGTAAAACGTTTATTGGGGATTAATGCGTCCCTTATATGTACATACCGGAGCATGCAACGAGCAGGCTTTTTTTTTAGTGTGCAGTGAGAAAAGTAATAGTGTAGTGAACATAATTGTTACTCTGTTGTTGTGTCATGGGCGGTATTCGTATTAAGTTTAATTCCTATTACTAAAATCCAGAAGAGCGATGGGGAAAACATTGTTTGTACAGTCCGAAAAAATCATTAAAACCAACCCCCTGCAACGAGGAAACATATTGCAACGTTATATACCCGTCATCGCCAAACGAAGCGAATTTCATATTGTCATACCCGAAATTAAATTATATCATTATAATATTATATAACTCGCAACACGGTTGCTATACACCAAGTCATATACCATTATATTATTATATATACAGATTATTAGAGAACAACAACGCGCAGTGGCGCAGATAGGATATTTTGTTTATCTGGGGGCGGTTTTCAGTCGGCTATTGCGGGGTGTACACGCGCAATAGGTATATTATGTATATCGCGAGCTCTACAGATCTCCGATATGTGTGGGTATACCGTATATACGCACGCACACTGCACTTCTATACGCGGTTATAGACAAGAATTACATATTGCGCTGCGACGGTAATACAATACACGTATGTATATTAAGTATTCGACTCAAGAACCCAAGAGTGGAGAATTCGAACCAATGAAGAACTACAGAACTTGTTTCAGAGATCATGTATTTCAAACGAAATCAAAAAAAGAAGACTGTTGTGGGCAGGCCACGCCTGGAGGAAAAAAGACGCTATGATTAACACAGTAATCAGGGAAGAACCGAAAGGAAAGAGACCACTAGGTAGACCACGCCTAAGATGGGAAGATTGTGTGAAGAAAGATGTTAAAGAGGTTGATCCAGGAGCAAACTGGAGAGAAATAGCAGAAAATAGAATAAGTTGGAGAGAAATTTGTTTTGCGGGATGGTCTTAAAGGCCGGAAAAACCCAAAAAAAAAAAAAAAAATGTATATTAAGTACCGAGTACTCGTACCTATGTATTGTTATGTGTGTGTTATTTTATTCATTATTCGTTCGTATGAGGTTTTGGCCGGAGGGGCGTTAATCCCTAATTCCCTCCCCCCCCGTAACTGTATAATATACGTGTTATGTATTGACAATATTATTACTATACGTTAGTATACATACGTGTTGCAGGCCTCTACGGGACTATATTATCATTTAAATATAATGGATGACGCTGATGCGTTTCATCCCCGCGAAGACGGACGTTATTATAATATATATATTATATATAGCTGTATAGTTCTTCCTGCAGCCTTGAATAATGACTTCCTATACGCGTCGCATTCGACTCTCATCTCTCAAAACCGATCGCATTCAATTTATAGGTATGCGTACCTACTTAAAATAGGTACTATTGTATATATATATATGTATAAATGAATAATATAACGTATTGTTTCGATATAATATTCTATTGTCTACTAATAACAATGACGAAATCAATTTTATTGATAACATTTAAAATATATATGTATTACAATAAACTAAAAACAAATTAGGAAGTACCTATGTATATGGTATATACATACAATAATAATGTGACATATATACACACGTCTTTGACTCATTTTAATGAGAATTTAAAAGTACCTAAGTGTCAATATAATATATATAAATATGAATTTTATAAATAGTATATTATATAGGTACTTATAATATATTTTATACGTGTTTATATATATATATATATATTATTGTGCTATACCTAACGGATGGTACCTATACACGTATTTTGAAATTATAGTTAAGGTTCAGTCGGCGGCAGTGATACAGTGTACAGGCGTGTATATGTATATAGTATAATATTATCAACATTCGTATAATGCAAGAGTTATTCGTAATACAACAGGTATACGCGTGTATATATTATTATCATATATACGTATAGACATTATAATAATATTTTGTTCGTCCGTAGAATGAATGCGGTCCGCGACCGAATGCAATGTCAAGCGTAGGCGTTCATCATGACTTGCGAAACGTTCACATCCGAATTTTATATTCTACCCGTGCGCACCTATATATGTACGATATTATATACGCAGGCATAACATGCTGTATTATGTACCCGGTGTTTGCGATCGTACGCGAGCCAGACTTGTGCAGAATAATAATATTGTCTTCTGATTATTTTAAGACCGAAATCGTTGCTATACACATACTTTGGAATATAATAATATGGTATTATATGGATGAGCCCTCACGACGACGACGACGACGACTATACGATAAGTCATCTAGGTGACGTAAGTTTTTTTTTTGTTTTTATTTTTCGCTCGTGTATTCGTGCGCTCAAATTTCTAATGACGCGCTGCAATAATTTAATACCTATATTATTATTATTATTATTATGTGTTTATATCCCGAATATTTGCCCTTTGATTTCACCTATTGACACAGCTCTCGAGCGTCATGTATTCATTATACATAATATATATCGAACATAATACACGTCATACCTACATATATACACACAGTAGAATGATATATTATGAATATACATATGGCACATATTGCATTCATAATAATATATACACATTATAATATCATATAATAATAATATACACGCGTATGTGCGATTTATGAAATCCTATAATAACTGTTATCAAATATTCCTTTATACATATAGGTATAAGCGGGTTAGTACCTGCAGCAATATAATATATAATTTGTGTACTAAATATAGTTTTAGAATATCCGACGTTGGCGCATGGTATATATGGACGGTGCACCGCGGGTAATAATGAATAACTCAATTTGATAAAAAAATGTTCGATTATTATTAGATAGGTATAGGACATATACGCTATTTTGAAAAAAAAAACATTTTCTAAATAATTTGTGTTGTACTACCTATACAAATACAAATACTTGAATTTATATTTTTCTTATCATAAATATTTAAATACAGTGTACTCTCGATTATCCGTGGGTGGATTATCCGTGATATTCCGCGGAATCTGTACAAAAAAAATATATCTTTACAATGTGCATTGCACATTGTATTTCATTATCAGGCATATTGAATATCTACAGAAAAAACAAGACAATATAACCTTGTGTGATAAAATGTTGTTAAAAAAAACTTCAATTACAAGTTTAAAAGGAGTGTTTTCAAATAAAAAACAACAGTTTGTAACTGATTTTTTTTGCATATAAATAATTTATAATTTTGTATTGTACATGTGTATTTTTTATTATAAAATTTAAAATACATATTTTGGTAATATAATTATATGAATGTTTAAACAAAAATAAAACAAGTTCTAATTTAATTTTTTTAATAATACATAAGTAATTATTGAGTTTTTCGGATTATTCGTGGAATTTGCTTAGGTATTTGTGGATGCCAAACCAAGGGTGGTTTCGGAATAGGGATTCCGCGGATAATCGAGAGTACACTGTATATATGTATCAAATGTCAATGAAAAATAAAATATACATTATTTATACATATATCTAATATAGCTAAACTAGTCATTTTTTTTTCGTTTCCTGAAAATGAGTGATTTTGACTCACGTGCACCATCCATATATAATATAATAGGTATATAGAAGAAGTTGAGATTTGAACGGTCGTTCGTACAATAAATTGTTCTCTAATTTTCGGTCTATTTCATTATTATTAATATATAGGTAATAGGCATACATATAAGTTCATATATTTAATGCTCCTCATACTATCATTTACTGACATGCATACATAAATACATTATTGTATTTTATAAATATGTATGTGCTGTATATTATAATATGAGGATCGAGGACTAGTTTATTGCGTGAAATTATATGTTAATTTTCACTTGTCTATTGGACTCTAAAATAGTCTAATATAATAAAATACCGCAGCTTTATCTTTGAATCTGCGATTTTTTTTTCTGCAAAATATTATAATTTCAAATTCTATGCGTATACCTATTTTGAAGTTATATAGAAGTCCTACAATAGTGCATATAATTTGAGCATCGATGGACGCTGTTTAAACATTATGAATAAAATATAATTTGCTAATTTATTAGTAGGTACTCGGTACCTATATAATATATCTATATCTATATTATATTATTATTGCATACCTATTATATCATCCTGCAAACCTTAAGTGGCGTAGCCATTGGGAAATGGGGGCACGACCCCTACATGTTAGTCAGTTAATGCAGTTATATAAACATATGCACTTGAACAAAATATAAATGGTTAGAATAGTCTATAATATATAATATATAAGTGTATGTAAGTTCTAATGAACTACAATTATTATGTTATTATTATATATACTATAGGAATATAATATATATATATATATATTTAAGTTATATTATAGAAATAATTTTTGATGCTGATATTAAGTCGCCATCAATATATATATAGGTACTTATTGTCACATAACTTTACTTTCGTATTAACATAGCGGCATATTCGTTTTTAATTTTGAATTGTGTAACACTATATATTATGTGATGGGTCTAATGAAGATGTTAGTACAATTTTAAGTTATGTAAAATTTGTTTTATAACTATAATCAATTGTTAATTAATAGGTATATATAATATAGTAAAAGTAGTTAATAGTTGTAAATTATAATACATGACTTATAATTGTTACGTTTAGCTTTGCCATATCATACTCTAAAATCCATAGAATATTTACCTACGCATATATATATATATTATATGCTTTAGTGTAATACCTACTTATACCTGTTTGCATATGATAATTACATATTAATTTATTATGAAAAAATGTATGCGAATAAATAGATGATGATATTAATTATATATTATAGTAATAGCGACAAGGATATCTGTGAATTAAAATCATTTCATCGATACCTATATATATATATATATATATATATATTATATACTTATAAAAACAATAATATGTTAATATCAATACTATACCAACATTTTAAAAACGATAAATGCTATTGGTTGAAATTTAGACCATATTATAATATATATTATATACTTATGAATGTAGCTATATGTGTATATTTGTATACATAATACATATGTATATATTTTCTCCTATACCGAACTGTGTCCAATATTATCACTACCACCTTTAAAATTTCACGATACACGATACAAATTCGTATTTTCTGCAGAATTAGTTAGTGGCTTATATAGGTATATGACAACTGATTTAACGTTAAACTGATACACGATAACTGATTTTGGGTTTTCGCATGTGTATCGTATACCATGTAACCTACATACAATTTTGAAGGTGGAGGAAATAATATTGAACAAAATTCAGTATAATAGGCATAAAATATGTAACCATATAATATAGTACACCTAATATTATGACCTATAAGGGCTAAAATATTAATCCTATATAATATATATTATATAACTAATACCTAAGTGAAATTCATGTATTATACCATCATTGTCAAATAATGTTTGCTCACCACACTATTTTTTATGCATATAATTATTATTAATAATACTATATAAATTAGGTATTTACTATGTAGCACGGCCGATATAAAATATGATTGTATGTATATATTACTCGTATATCATATATATATATATATAGGTAATGTACAATTGTTAAATATTTTCACCAAAATGCTGTTAATTTCCGGGTAGATATATATAATAAATAAGATAAAATAATACGCAGTTCCACCATATTATATTATATATTAACAGTTACTTTATTTTGATCGCAGTATTTACTTTTTATTTATACGTACATTGTTGTTTATTTTTTACTTTAAAATAAAATAATATTTATGACCTTACAACGGATGCCGCTAACATAAAATATGTACTTGTGGTATATATATATATATACACAGACAAATAATATATATATTTATATTTACATACATATTGTATATATATATATATACCAAAAATATAACAAACAATTTACATTTTTTTGCAATGTGTCATTATACTATCACTATTTCCGCTAAGGTGTGTCATAGTATACTATGATAGTGCCTATAATAGTAGGTATATTATAATACTATAGCTAGTCTATAATATATAATTTATGTATATGTAGTATATGAATCTAGGATTAGGTTCTTCCTATATTAATATTTAAAAATATTTCATATCTCTTTGGATATTAGGTATATATTACGAGTATAGTGGTGTATTCCTCTTGCGAAACAACAATACATATTTTGTAACTTTTAAGAACTACAATTTTAAACTGTATAATAAATATTATAATATAATATATTAGATTTTGGGGACTAGTGGATATTATTTATGATTTTTAACTCATTAATAAGATACATTATAGATGTGTAATAAAAACTTTAATCTCACTTTATTCATCTTACGTGTATATATAATGTGATGTATAGACGTTTAAGTATATACATACATTACAAATTTGAAAGAAATAATAAATTTATCAAATGTGAAAAACAATATACTTATTATACCCTATTATTGCGTATTGAGATCTTTTTAAATATAGGTATATATTTTTATAATAAGAGTATAATAGTTATATATAGATTTATTTTATTAGTTGGTTTAAAATACGAAGTAATTCCAAAGCAAATAAAATAAAACAATAGTTCATGAACTCATATAATATACATTTAAAAAACTAAGTAAAATAATAATTATTACCTTTTTTTTATTTGCAATGTTTCTACAAGTAAACGTCGTATAATAGGTAGGTATATATTATGTGTACCTTATTTTTTTTTAAATTGTTTACTAGAAGTAAGGCTTCAACATCACAGGTCATTAGCCTAGTCTAAATTACAAATAAAAAGGAGAGTAAAATAGAGAAACTTACAAATTGTATTGAGACTTAAAGACTACGGAAAAAGATTTGTATATTGTTAAAATTTGTTTATGAAATTAATTTTGGTTAAAAATATAATGATTTTAGAGATATTGTTTTCGTTGACTGCTTCTTATGTACCTTAGTATGCTTCAATAATACATGCAATTAAGAAAGAAAATATAAGGTTAATATATATAATATATAGTTACTGTTATGATTTTAACTCTGTTTGAAAAATATGTTTAATTCAAAAATGTTTTTTGGAAACCTTTCTGTTTGCAATAAAGTTTAACTTTCCGATCTCTTTTCTCTCTTTGTGTGTACAAAATCTAGTTTCGTATAGCCACAGATCACACAAGGAGAAGGGTAGGTATTATTATTATCTACAGTGAGTTATTTATCCTTAAGAAATTTCAGTGTAATAAAACGTGTGTAAGCACATCATATATACGCACCATGCGACGCGCAGTAGAAACATATATCATATATAAATATATTATACTAACTCGTATAGGTTAACGATATTTTGGTAGTCCTTCAGCAACAATACAAATATATAATAATATACAATAATTGTTTTACATTGCAGGTTGAGGTGTTTATCGTGGCAACTGATAAATATAATATATTATAGATTCCTGCAATTCATCAAATGACGATAAATGTATTATATTAGATAGGTAAAATTATAGTAAATATATATATTGATATTATTATAGCTGGTACCTATATAAATACATATGGTGATAGACTGATATTGTATACCTACATATATCGTAATATATATTATGAAGTGAATTTAGAGAATACTCGTACCCTTAAATTTGTATTTTTAATTAACATTATACGCATGCAATTTTAAGCGTGATAATTTAATAACTTCCAAAATAATATATTATATATAATTACCACGTTTATAATCAGCAGTTAATGTGCATTAATGCACATTGAGTTAGTTTGAGAGTTGGACGCATACAAAGTTATATATATATATTATATACACGCATTTTTAATTCGCATTAAACTGATACGCCGCCGGGATTAAGAAATGCATATGCATCTAAACGCGAATTCATATTTTAGCGGGAATTCTAAAATGTCAAATTATAAAATAATATAAGTATTTCGATCGTGGAATTAAATGTATAAAGCACAGACTAAAAACCATTTTAAAAAACTTTTAATTTTATTCAACATCTAATTTTGATATTTTAGGTGCATACTATAAACCCGCTTCCTATAATGCGCATTAATTGCTGCAGTTGCATTTATAAACGTGGTATATGTCATTTTATTATACGGAATATTTATAATAGGTACGCACTCGAGTATATATAGTGTAGAAGGGCCCAGCACCACACCACAAACCCGTTGATTGACGTATATAATATAGTAGCGATCGGATCGTGGAACTACTACTATAGCTGCAGCATTTGCCGTGTATATAATTAAATGCAGTAAATCACGGCGAATCGATTGCAATAACGACTGCATCATGAGCAGCATCAGCTGCAGTAGTGCAACGCGCGCGTCGGGAAACAACAGGTAGCTCCGCGGTATCCTATACATTATTATTATTATTTATTATAATATTATTATACCGCGTAAACGATTTTCGTTTTTATTACAAATCAATTACGGACCTTACAACACACGGTAATAGCGCAGAGGAGGGGTTCGCGTTGTCCCACTGGTGTGCCGATACGCCGGGGCCACGCCCATTTCATTCATGATGCCCCACAACGTCGTCTCGGGCCGCCGCCGGTCCGGTTCACGGGGGCCGCCGCAACCAGTTCGAAAACCATCGTCGCGGCACACGAACTGCTCCGCGCGACCTGTCCGCCGGTGAATGATAATAATAATATAAAAAATAATAATATCGACATACACACACACAAGGAGACGACAAAATAATATCGTTTTTTTTTTTCTTTTCGTGCGTTTTTCCGCGTTATTGTGCAGTTTTATTTTCGTTTTCCGTATATCACACCGAAGTTTTAAATATTAAATTTATTATTTTTTTTTCACGTTTTTTTTTGTCGTCGTCGTTCTATCCGTTTTTGCTTTCGTCGCGTCCGCAGTTCACACACTTTTCTGTCGGTTCGTTCGTTTTCGAAAACGAGAAAGAAAATCGTTATCATTTTTCTTTCGACGTCTGCGATACACGAAGGTCGTATGTACACAGCCTACATGCTAGACGCTTTGGATTCCGTCGTTTCGTCCGTAGCATGGAATTGTCCTCGGTGAATTGTTCGCCCCGAGATCAAATCGTTCCCGACTCTTGTAACGGCAATAATTGGGCGAACGAACAGTTGGACTTTAATTGGCAAATGCAGGTAAGTCACGAGCGCACAGCGAATTATATTATTGCTGCACTATAACCTATTATTTCTATATACGTTATTACACAACTCGACTATTATAATATATACGCTACTGTCGGGTGATGTTTTACAAACAATTTCCCACTAGACGAATCGCGATTTTATTTAGATTTACGACGAGATATGCGGTGCATGTGTAGTAGATCGTTAAAACCAGCGTGTTTCCGTTTGATTTATCTATTTAGCTGCGGTATATCAACCGGTATAGCGCGCAAATAAATGACGTACCTATGGCCACATATATATAATATTATCAACTTGTGTTATATACTGCTTAAGACTATGGTTGATCATTAGTATATATATATAGGTATACGTATTCCGTACTTTTTCCTTAATTTATTAATTGTCGCTATAGAGTTTTTCTACTTTTTCCAATAGAACAAATCCTATGTAGGTATAGTACTCTCGCGCGTACCGATACATGATGTTTTAAATTGTTTACATAATACTCGTACTTCGTGATGTCAATGTATTGATAGTAGTCGCTATACTGTTATACTATAGGTATATAATACTAGTTCTGGTAAAATTTCCATTTTGCGAAACACATTCTTTTGGTCACGTTTTCATGATGTACCTATGCACTATACAAATACTTACACCTGATATCTATAAATGGATAATTGGTTATGTTAACATCAAACTGGATTTTAATAAGTTTGTCAGATGTTGAGCATTTTCTAAGTATAAAAAAAAAAAAAAAATGTTCAACCAACAGTTTTTTTTATTATAGATAGGTTAGGTATCTTTTGAATTTTATTTAATCAGAAATAGGAGTAGATACATATTTTATAATAACAATACAAATTGAAAATTAAAACTTTTTTTATACATGTACATATAAATTTTATGAAATATATAATATAATCCTATTTTGTATAGGTGTACTATTAAAATTTTCTATTATTGATTAAATTAATTAATTGGATAACAGTAATCATCGTTTAAAATTTAAATTAAAGTACCTATATATTATATAATATTAATATCTATTAATATTTAATTTATTTTAATAATATAATAATTCCAACTTTAAAATCTTCATGTAACCGCCTATCTGTTTTTGGTATTTGTTCTTTATTGTATAGTTAATATAATGTATAATATTATCGTACCTGTTATTAAAGCTGGCGAAGTTTAAAGTATAGATATTTATTGAAGTACGTGACGATATTCTGAGTCGTTTCATTCAAATAAAATAACTTAAATTGATTACAAATATTCAAATCACATAATATAAACAAAATATTTGAACCTTACATTACTTTAATTTATATATAAAAAAAATAATAGCTGTTATTTATTATATAGTGTATATAAGTTTCTGTCTTATTATGTATTCATATAGCAAAACATTGCATTTTATGCGTTTATATTGGCATGTTTTTCTTTTGAATATTTTGCTTTTGTAGCCATACATATAAATTATAACGAATTTATTTTAAAATTATACAATGATAAAAAGAAATAAAATAATTCTACCAACACTTTTCGAAATTGTATCCAATATTTTGAAAGTAATGAAAAATATTGTACTAAACTAGTTTATAATTCACAACTCACACGATTATTTTTTGTGTAGGCATTGCTTTTTATAACTTACATTTTAATATTTTATACAATCGTCTTAAAAATATCTGTTTCGCCTAAGGCTTAACTGTTTATATAACATTAGAACATATCATATAGAGTGTATCTATTCTAAAGTCTAAATTTTTTTTATTAATATTAGTAGTTATAAAGTTATTTACAATTTTCTATTTTTTATTTTTCAATTTTAAGTATAAAATATGATAACTATATTACTGAAATTAAAAAAAGATAACCATTCAATAAATCACTTTTATTTTTAGTTGCAATTATTATTATATATATATTTAAATGCACATTGAAAATTTGAAAGTTGTAACTTTGGATTAATACTATACATATAGATAATATAAGCAAAACATATTACTAAATTACCTATATATCTAAACAATATATATTTCTGAAATAACCTATACACTTTTAACGCCTTATTTCGTTTTGTTAATCAATACTATATAAAATATCATAATATTTATTATACATAATTATAGCCGAGATACTTTTTAAAATTTAAATTATAAGAATAGAATAGGTAGGTTATTCCCTACAAGTTGAATAATAGTTATTATTTTATGATATTCGTATACCTAGCCTTTTAACAAAATACGCATTATTTTCTAACTATCACTTTATTATAGTACCTATTCCATATTTGTAATTATTATATTAAAAAAACAACAATTTGCGTGGGGTTAAATCGTACATAACAAATTAATTCAAAAATCTGTATACTCACTCATTAGTTTGAAAATGAAATGTATAAAAAAAAAAGCGTGAAAAAAACTATAAATAAAATATGTTATACTTGCCGGGTCATTATCATAAAGTATAGTAGGTTGTATATAGCCAGATGTGTATAGTATCAAAAAAAAAAAAAAAAATCCTAGTACCAAAAAGTAGGTACTTATTATATGGAGTTACCTACACCTATAATATGGAGTTGTAAATCATGCGGGTCTTAAATAATATCGCACGGAGTGCCTGTAAAACATAGTTAGGTATCTAAATATTATACTACTATATAATAACAATAATAATATGCAGTATTTATGTTTATAGTGATGGTGTGTGTGCTATACCTATATATTATAATAAGGTACGATACGTACGGACTTGTATCGATTACGGGTACGCGTATAAACGTATAGACAAAATTTAGTCACCACTGGTCGGACAATAAAATAATAGTAATTAAAATACAAAACTCGTAACAATAATAATAAAAAAAAAAAAATAAATATATATTATATACGTGTCGGTACTCGGCGGTGTATATTATCGGTGGTAATCGATCGGATCAGGTTTTATCGTCTGCACAGCAGAGTGTATATTATATTATTATTATATGTATATATATATATACAGGAACCGACCTGCCGCCGCCGCCGCCGCCGATGTTGCTATACATCATATATACGTGTGTGTAATAGTATTATATACAAGATTTTGTACACAGTCCGGGAGGCGTAAAAACACGCTCGTGTTAGCAATATATAGGCTATATATATATATATATATAATACACGTATACTACGGTATGTATACATAATAATGTATAGTATGACCGTTAATAGACACGACGAGAAAATCTAACCCACCTTTCCGCGGCAATTTATTGTTTTCAATAAGCAAATTACTGTAATTATATATACCTAAATAACTATACGTACCTATATAATATTATCCGTACGCGCATACCCATAATACGTATACGTATACCTACTCGCGGGCTTCCGGGCGCTTCCCGTCGCGCGTCTACGCGGTGCGATGAGCGGCGTATAATATAATATACGTACAAACGACAGCGGCGCAGAGCCGTACGAAATGCGCACGGTGCACGTCGTGTAATAACATCACGAGACGTATATAAAACGTTACGCGTATCTGTGCGGGGCGATCGCCGTGTACAGAAAATACGAGCGATTATAATTTTTTTTCGTCTTAGATGATATACTCCTACTTGTAAGAACGACGATTTGTTTGCTCCGAATTCGGAAATATGGCGGTTTTTATACACGCACTGGCCGCGGTATATACCGGTGGTGTACACAAACAGATATCGTTATTTTTTTTTCTGCCTCCGACGACCGACGATCGTATCGACACCGCGCACAGACTCCGATCTCACGCAGGCATTTCAATAATATCGTGTGTATAAATGGGCACCCATTTCAAGCATAGTATACACTCGCTACCACACTTCTCGGCGACGGAAAACGTATCGTTTCCGATAATCGGTTTAATGCGCGGCCGTCCGTTTTAATGCATATAAATTATAATATCATATATAGTATTATCATCATACCCGCGTGCACGCACTAATGACTAACACTATATACATTATATATATATATATAGGTACGTACAACTCTTACAATTTATTACGTACATCACGTCGATGCGATACAAATATATACGATATAGGTATAAAATATATACATATTCCAGAGTCCGGATCCGTTCTCGACGGGTATTATATAGGTACCTATATATAATATACCTACTGCATATCATGTGCAAGAATTAATCGGTGGAAAACGTTTGGAGTTGTAATTATTTCATTAGTTCCATAAGGTTTTAGTTTGTTTTTTTTTTATCGAGTTCAAATCACGATGTGTGATGTTCACTTATTATCTCGCGGGGAATATATTATTATATTCGTGTTGCATAATATTATATATATTATCACAGAGACGCCGTAGAAGAATATAATATATTTTAAGACTGCTGCGCGTAACCGGCGAAAACCATACAAATGCTGCAATATCGAACTGTCAATATCTCGATATCGATTAAATACGTGTATATATATACAAAGATTGCTAAATCTCGTGACAGTTTTTTCTTCTCGTTTTTAGTCCTTGACCGAGTGCTATGGGTAAAAATATCTATTGATTAATTAAAAAACACGATATAATATGTATATTATATAGTGTCTATATTTATACACAGATATAATGTCGATATGATATTATGTCGTGCATTAAAATATTTACCGCTGGAATATCATATTATATGTGTTATGGCCATTTATGTATAATAGTAGTGGACGTTCGAAAATTTATAACCGGACCTACGCACTAATATTCACCCACGCAGATTTCTTTGGTAAAAATCTATCCAGTAAAAAAAAAAATTAGACATCTATCATACATCTGAAATTGCTTAAAATAATATATTGACTATAATGACTATATTGATATATATATAGGTACCTATATATATATTTACGTTTATGTATGGTAGTACAACAGTAGTTATAGTATATATATAGGTACACTCGTCGAACATACGGGAAAAGTGAAATAGTAATAACAACTGTCACTAAACATAATTTTAATCAATGGATTATTTAATTTTCATCGGTATTATATTATGTGCCTATTATTGTGTTTGAAAGCGTTTAATTGGGAAATTCTAATATATTCACGCGTACCCGAGTATTATAATATACCTACTCGAGTACTATACGACGACGATGCGTGCAATCACATATTTTTAGATTTATATGTTTGTAGTTACAAGAAAGGTAATATACAATGGATCATTTAACAGATCGTAACAACTGCAAATGACCACATCCGTGCTAATTTCTCTAAAACACAATAAATATACATACACATAATATCATGCCGTAGGTATTACCTTTATATATGCTTATATTATATAAATTGATTATTCTCATCCATAATAATTTAATTCTTTTTTTTTTTTAAGTCCTTCTTCCTTTATTCTTCTTTTAAGTGTACAATATATCAATTTATTTTATCTGTACGCAGGGGATTTCATAGATTCCTAGAAGTCTTATATTTATTTTATTACTGTTAACAATAACTGTTCATTCCCACCGTGAAGTTTTCTCTTTGATGTTTTTGACACGTTTCTTTGGATGTTTAAATTAAAACGTACAGGTATTTATGCTAATCTCTGATCACTAAATTATATTTCATATTTTCACAATCTCACGTATACCTATATAATAATTGTATTTCCTTAACACACGAGAGTATTAAGTTTTTAAAACACACGACGGTTTTATCATATAATATTAATTAAATGTTTTATTTATTTCTTGCGTTGACAACATTTGTATACCTACGTATTTAAAATTATATTTGTAGGATTTAACAGTATTTATTTTCTTACTTATACTAGTATTGAATTAAATGTATTTATATGAGATAAATCGAGAGCAGAGAAGAGATAACAATAGTAAACTTCAATTTAATTCTTTTAAAGTCTTAGTTAAGGAAATACAATTAAATGTACACCTACAGTGAGGTAGATACTGTTAAGTAGTGTTAACATTACTTAAAAATAAATTATACACAATACTTATTTGTATATTATTGTCTTCGTTGAAATTGTTTTAATTTTTAAAGATGCTCATACGTATGTTATATTAATTGATTGTAATGAGTATTTTTTAGATTAAAAGAGATAAAAGGTCGAAACCTGTACAAATGTACAATATATATAATGATCGACACCTATAATTAAACAAATAGTCCACTTGAGATAATAAATATGATTGTAATAGCAACTTTGTAATATTCTTATTTGTCTTAGCTCAAATTCTCTGTGTGATTTATGATTCGGAGATAGAAAGAGTATAAGAAGTTGCAAGTTAAATTATATGATTAATACGACATCGCGTTGCGTACGTAATGTATAAAACGAACGAGAAACAAGTGATCAGAATGTATTACCACTTAACAAATCGTAATAAATGTGCGTCGTTAGCGTTGCATATACATTTTAATTGACCATCAGGAATACGAATTCAATTATGCGATGCGGAACTGCACGAGCTCCCGTATATTGATATTGTTGTTTAATAATGTACGAGAAGTAGGAGGATTATTTCACTGCTAATCCAATCTTAATATTCCGCTCAACAACTCGTAGAAACAATGAAAAGTCTGCTTCATTAAATTCTTTTACTTTGCAAAGTAAAAAAAAAAAAAAAAAAAACCGAAAATAATAAATACTCATATTACATTTTATAGTCTTACAAATCTATAGCTCTGTCAAAATCGCAAAGCTATTGTTTAAAATAAAGAAAACTGTATACAAACGAACAGATAGGTATCCGTTTTTATTATTCAACTCGAGTGTCATAATGGGAGATATTTAATGTCGTATCTACTCTTTATTACATACTTATATGCAATTATTAAAGCTTATAATAAAGATATTTTACATCAGGATAACAATATTGGTGTTATTACTTATTACTTATCAATGTACCCAACGACGAGTGGGTATTATTTAAATATCTCGAACACAATTATAATAGTTACAATTTCTTAATCGATATTCAACCACAATACTTTTAACAAATTCGTCCACTTAAAAACAGCTCGTGAACAGAGTTCAATACAACATCAACTGCAGTCGAGTAGTGGAATAGATGTAACTAATTGCAGTGTTAATGTATATAATATATGTACGCCAAACTATGTGTGTGTGTAAAAGTGTAATGTGTATATATGGTAAAGTATATATGTAGGTTTGTATGAGTATACACACTGTACGGTGTACCTACACCCTTGTACATTACACACTGAATGACCGACCATATTCGTCTTATACTAATAGTATAACGTATAGGTATAAAATATATGGTATAAATGTTATGACGAATGTGTATTATTAATACGAATTGTGGCATTATCATTGTTATTACAGTTGTAGCTGTTAAATCGCATATAATACTACTACTACTACTAATAATAATAATATAATAATAATAGTAGTAGTAGTGGTAGTAGTAGGTATACCTACCTACGATTTAAACGTATGATAATAAATAATAATATATAATATTATGGTACCTACGGTATACACACGTATATCTTATATTTCTGTATAGTATATTTTGGGCCAAATCGTGGCAATTCCTCCGCACTGATACGGAAAAACCAAAGCCATTGAAGGTCAGTCTTTTCGTGTATAGTATCTAAAATGTTTTGAGGAATTTCTAACTTTTAATGTGTAATTGAAAATTTTTTTAAATTAAGTTAACCGTCTTTGAAACTGCGGAAAACGCGCAGGTTGGACTTGTAAATAATAATAGTTCGCTCAGGTTGACGGTTTCTTTATATTTCTTACAAATACGAGGACAATATCGTTCGTAGCAATCACGGAAACCGGATGTTTTCAATCAATTGTTTGTTTCTATTACTTTTCTTTCGAATGCAATCCACTTGAGTTAATTACCACTGGGACGGACGTCAAAGGTCACTTGAGCGTGCGCCCGTAATAGTCCATTTGATGTTGTTGGTACCTACGTACAGAATATTGTTATGAAACTCGCATCTGGAGAATATCGCGGTCTTTGCCGGCTGCAAGGACGACTGTCAATCATGCGTGGTCAGAAGGAATGACAAGCGAAAACACAGAGATAGTCAATTATAATATTTTTGTCGTCCGACCATCTCGTGTATGTGCTGGCTTATTCATATACACAATATACCAAATGATAATAACTTTAAACTTGTTATACTGAGCACTAAGAACTATTTTCATGTAGATTGATTTTGGCTGTGAAAACGAGTACCTAATTAACAATAATTATATCATCTTCATTATTATATAGAATTAAATAAAATAATATTTCATTGGATTTAAGTTTATGGTTTTGAGAACGATGAATAAATAGATAGATATATACGTATATATATATTGATATTTCAAAGAGTAAAATATGTCAAATATTCAAATGTATATATTATTAAAATCGATATACCAATATTATAGAGGTGAATGAGGTAATGATTGTTACTTTGAGTGTTTTTTTTTTCGAATATCGAAATACTTACAATGTTATAGTATGTTAAACACTGATTTTTTTTTAAATTTAAATCCTCGCCATAATAGTAACATCTGCAACAGTCCAACATCGCCCAACTTGTTTAGTGTAAAATTACAACAGGTAGGTTATATGTTAGGTAAATAACAACTTACAAGCTCATAATTTGTAAATTTGAATATTTAAATTGAATTATGACAAATGATAATATGGTACTCAAATTTTTCATGTGAAATTAATTCAGATAACATGCAGTAGCTACTGAAGTAATATAGCGTGTGTATATTTGCATATGTCTAGCATTATTAGTTAAATTTAATAACGTTTTTATTCAACGAAGATATTGTAATATGAATATTAAATAAACAACACGTAGTGAGGTTGAAAATTGTGTGTTTCAAAAGATAAATATATAATATTGACCATTGACGTAACGTTTTCTGCATAATCTAACGTGACCCGATGTACCCGATGTATACCCGTGCAATATATAAAAATATGTTTTTGTAAAACAGAACAAGAGCAGAAAAAATTCTACGAAAAAATAAAATAGGTTAACCGTGTGTCTACATAATGCTGATTAATAGCGATGTATAATAATATGTAATATGCCTACATATATATCGCGTTGTATATATATATATATATATATATACCTCCGTATGTCCTATACGCATTTAAATGGACACATATAATAGCGATTTTATTGGCTGCGTTGCACAGCTGAATGGACCGACGACGACGACGATAACGATCTTCTTGCACACGCGCAGGCAGACCTGCAGAAGCCTCGGGCGACATTGACGCTTACATCCGGACGGCGTACATATAATATAGAGGTATACACACACATATACACGTGTTCGGGCAGATTTTCGAAATGATTTATACGACGGTTTTCGCCAAAAACCCACTTGTTCACAAACAATGAGAATAACACAACGGCCAAGTGCGGTGGGCGTATATGTACAGTATATACAAAGTGACAGCTCACGCGACTTAGAAAAAAAAAAAAAAAAAAAAACAACGCGTTATTGGAATATTTCAAGTCTTACGTGCTACACGCGCACATGTAGGTATATATATTATTATGAGACCAACGAGAATGAATTCAGATGTCGAACCGCCGCGGTGCAGATAAACGCGGTGAGGGTAAAAGTTTTCGCCGAAGCTTATAATAAGCCACATACCAAGTCAATATAATACACATAAATAAACGACATTTTGTCAAAACACACTTTTGGATGGCGGCGGAAGCGGTTGAACACCTAAAACGGTATAAATACGTATTCACAGTATTATAACATTCACCGATGTGCACGCTTATAATTCATAATTTGAATCAAATATATATTACAGACGTATTTTTACGTATATATTATAATATAGCCATTATAAACTGTACAATTTTCGTTGTACCTTCGCATCAATAACGTTTATTCTCCAATTTGTTTGACTTATCTCTAATGGGTTTATAAATATGTATATTATAAATAATATTATATGTAATTAAAAATCAAAACTTCGTCCCGGTATTATTATAGTGTTACAATGAAACGCTCCGTTCAAATTGTTATTGCTACTAATTAACGCGGTTTTTTATTTATTTTTTTCATTTTTTTTTTTTTTTTATCACGACCCAGTGTCAAAAGATCAAGAGATTTCGGCAAATCGTCTACACAACGATAAACCGACCGAGTGTACCTATACAACGGCTAATGTAACACTATGATATACACGCGTACGTCGAAGTCATGATGGGTTCCGGAGAAAAAAAAAGTCTATATCGTATATTAGGTATAATGTATATATAGGTATCAGCTGATATTACTATTATATAGGTAGGTATCCCAGAGGTGTTGATTTATAATAATATATTATAATATGGTCGTGTATTATTATGTGTGCTTACTGCTGACCAAGTGCGCGTGCGCGCGTGCATGCGTGCCCGCTCGCACGCGTGTATAGTGTTGTGAGCACCCGTGTGGCTGTGTCTGTACACACACGAAACACGACGCAATAATTTGTAACAATTATTGTAGTTTGCGTTCCATACGCCGACCTCGACGCCGATTGATAACGATGAGTATCAAAGAGCTGATATAAACTTCTCGAGTATTTAACCGTGATAAACAATTTTCCTGAATATAGATCCAATACATTCGTGTCGGTTATGAAATCGAGAGCGTATTTCGCTAACGCGTCACACATGTGTACCTAACCACATATAATGGTGTTTCGAGATAGGATTTTTCGTTTTGTTTTTATTTTGAATTGATTTCCTACTGCGCTTATATATATATATATATATATATGTAATAACGTATATAGCATAATACTTGATAAGCAATGACGTTAAATAGTAATGATGTAGGTATATAAAAAATAAAATCAACGAATTTGGTAGAAAAAAAAATACGAGTATAAATTAATTATTTATCTTAGAAATTGAACTTTGGGATTCTATAATTAAAATCATACAGTTTCGACGGGTTAGGCGAAATTGTTTTTGACCAATAATTTACGAATTGTTTAACTTCATATTCGTTAGGATTTAAAATATAACATTAAATATTCCTCGATGTTTAGAATTTACGTTTTTTGTTTATTATTAAAATTGTAAGATTTAATTTATAATTTTGGTATTAGAAATAGGTAGGTGCAAATTAAATTTGTAATAAGAATTTTTTCGAACAATTTTAACGAATTAAAATTTAAAGAATGAATCTATTAATATCCATTGGTATCAATATTTATCTAAATACTAAAACATTTACAACAGAAAAATACTGACTAATAATATGTATAACTACTAATCACGAATACGTTAATCAGAATTTTCATACTATACCTTCTCAGAATTCCATCTATTTTTTATTTCATTGAATAATAACCGTATCTATAACGGAGAATTTTAATTAACCAAATAATATAGGTACCTATATACACAATTTCATTAATCAAAATAATATATTAAAAAGTTTTAGGTGAAAAAATAATGAATTACTGTAGATATTAATACAATTTAAAAAAATACGATTTCTTTCTTTTAATACAGCTTAAAGTACATTTTGATTACTCCATATTATTCAGGTATATTTGCTATAAAAAATAATATGTATATGTAACTTTGCTGGGTACCTATAGCTAACCAATGTTATTTTTATAACCGTCACGATTCTTACGTCAACCATAAATCGATAAATTTATTTTGTTGTAGGTACATGTGTTAGTAAATAATTAACACAATTTTTATCAGCACGCATGCAATACTTAGAATATTAGAGTTTTTACTTTTTAGGTATACGAATATTAAAACTATATATACCTATTTGATTTAGATTAGATAGTAAAACTGTACCTAACCAAATTAATTATAAATAATAAACAACGATAATACTTACACTGAATAATTACATAATAAGGAAAAAATACTCAGAAACATAATTTTAAATAAATACCTGTATTATACAACAACAACGGAATCATAGATACAAAGTAAAAAAAAAAAAAATTGGAACAACGTATTACACTTCTTATGCATTAAACAACTAATATACTATAGTATTGCGCAACGAATAGAGTTTGCGTGCGCAGGACAACTATCAATAATTGATTGTCGTGTAGACATAATATTTCGTCGAAAAAGATTATAATAATTTTTCATGTCCTATGAATTTTAAAATTCTGCAAGACGAACGGTATACAACGCAAAAGCTAAACCGTATCATAAACGTATATATATAGGTATACAATTATACCGGCGAAGGAAAAAAAGGATCGATTTTTGCTTGCGAAATTCGGTCTGAGTTATTTACACATATTTCGGCTTTCGCACGCTTGTCGCTTGTTGTGGAAATTTAAGCTCCCGAGTCTTTCGTCGTACAGCGGAAAACTAATAACGACACGTGCCTTTACACGACAAGCGCGCGCGCACAATTATTTCCAATTCATCATCATTTATTTTATTCATTCTTCTTCCTCCTCTTCTTATTCTCATCCTTTTTATTATTATTATTATTATTATTATACCGTACACGGTCGATTTACCCGTCGACGCAACTGCCGATGTGCAGTGTACATAATATACATAATATACATGTAATACGCATTGTGTATATATATAAATATATTATATATGAATAATGACTGGTCGGCTTCTGACGGCGGTGACTCTGCCGATCGGCTTGCCGAATCACGAGAAACGATCGCCGGGCAGAGGCGAGGAATATCATCGTTGTATATTGACGTTTCTTTTAATATTTTGCTGCTCTCTCGACCACCACTGCAACCTCCGTCGTCGGCCTCCTCTTTTGGTTTTTATTTTTGTTAATTACAGTAATGAGTGCGGCTTCGGTTCCTGTACAATGAGTGTACACACACACACACGCGCGCGTTCGCTCGCGAGTGTATACGATTCTTCGGACGTTTCTGACCGTTACTAATGGACCGCCGTGGCACGGAATGCTTTTAGTAGGCAAACACACGCGCCGACGCTGCCGCCGCAGGTTTTCTGTTTGCGTATACACACACACACACACACAACCACACCACACGCCACGCGAAGGTACACACGGGCAGCAGCTCGACCGTTCTCATTTGCATATATACCTACGGACGACGACGGATCGACGGTTTTCAAAAAAGAGCATCTCCGATGATTTTTCAAAAAAAAAAAAAAAAAGAAAAGAAAGAAAAGTAAACAACACGTAAATATCATACGAATTCACGCTTTCCCGGGTCAATACGCGCGAGTGACGACAAAACAAAACAGAAATCGGAGAGATTATTTTCGGTCGGACGCAGCAGCAATGTCCATACACAATATTATACACCTAACGGTATCTCTGCAACTACACATAGCAGTACGTCGCGTAAACCAGAGAGGTAAAAAAAAAAAAAAACCGCCACGGATTTGTCATACATTATTATATTATATATATACGCTATTTATTATTGTTATATTGAACATAATATACGCGTGTTTATCTTTATGCGTTATTAAAAGAAAACTATCAAAGCAACCGGTTTGTAATCAAGTGGCGGTCACAAGTCGATCTACATAATATTTAAGGGGAAAAGGAACGGCGGTGAGGGTAGAAAACTATGGTCGACTTGATTGTAATTCATGGACGCGTGTATATATATATATATTATATACGTGCTTCTCGAATTCAGCAATTAGTTATAGGCTTACGGGCACCTATGTGACACCCGGACCAACGGGTTTGTCACACACCACGCGTTGGTCACATAATAATATATAAATGTGTGTGTGTGTGTGTGTGTGTGTGTGTGTGTGTGTGTGTGACCACTGTTACCAGCTATGGATACCTGAACCCAGCCACAATATACCGAACGTCGCTCAGTTTACAAAATAATATCGTACCTGCAGCGGTTAATCGTTATCCTTGTAGTAGTGGCCGACATTCGGGGAGACTCGTCGAGCACGTACACGCATGGCCATTTCATCTTTTGGTCGCGCATAATATTTTATTATTCTAATTGTTTTGAATTTTCAAGAACAGTATTTCTTGGTGCTAAAATATCTTCGATTGGTGAGATTTTTTGCCATTTATAAGAAGTATTCGTTTCCGCGATATTTTCCAAGTGACGAGCATTCAGCGTGTATTATTGCTATACTCGTCGTGTTTGATATACTTTACGTACATACACCGCCGTCGTTCCGCGGGTCTGTGTTTGCCAGCAGATACGACTGAAGGAAACACATTTTATATTATACATATATACAATGAATACATTTTCATTGAGATATTATACTCATATATTATGACGTGTGTCTATAAATATAATAAGTGTACGACTGTGGATTGCAAATTCAGTAGGTACAACTATATGCTGTGCGGCGTGCAGTTTACTGCAGTATTGGCTGTTTTGCATAATACGTCCGGTGTCGGGTATGGATAGTACACGACGTCGCGAGGATAAAAAGCGGAATGACAAACGTTTTTTTATGATAAACCAAAGCATATCCGACGTCTCACCCGCACCGATTTGAAATCAACACGCATTAATGCTACCGGCGCTATAGGTATTATATGTACAACAATGCCTCTCGGTACCTACATCATGATAAACTAATGGATTAACGGGGCTGCTCGGCTGTAACGCGTACAGATCCTCCAGCAGACGCGGCGTAATGTTCTTGCACAGTTGCATACGAAATTATATAAACTACGGTGATGGTAGGCATCATGCACCCCGCGAGGCGCCCAGTCTCGTCGATATAATAATATTATAATATCGTGTATATATATATATATATATATAGGAGTAGCGGCGGGAGGTCCTGACGTCTCGGGGGATACGCATATTATACACGACCAATCTATAATATACCAACGTTTTATTTATGATTTTTTTTCTCCATATATACTTAGGTACTCTTCGAATATTTTAAAACGATAACGTGCCCGTAGCGTAGTAGTATTGCGTTATTGATAGTGGCTGCGGCGAGCGTGATTCTTTCAAACTATTTGTTTTCCCGCCACGACGATGGCCTGCCCGTGTACATATAGTGGGTATACGCATTGACGGTTTGTCATGTTCGGTTTGTGCGCCGTCTCGAACGGACGGAGGCTTGAATTTTGCCACCGCGCGTACACGCCAAATCGCGTCCGACCACCAACGAAGGCGGTCGCGGTTATGCCCCGGCGGTACAGCGACGTGAGCGTATACGCGCAGTGGGGAAATAAATTCGGGAAAAAAAAATTAACCAAACCATTTATCGCTTCTCGATTACTTCTTGCTGACAACAACGGTTTAGAAATCGGACTGGCGTATTATACTGTGCACGCGATTAATTAAAAACGAGAACGACCGGTCGCCCAATCATCGCTACAGCACACGGCGACCAAGAGAATTACACATTTTATAGCGACGCATAATAATAGAATATTATGTTTGAGGTGGTTTTCCGATAGTCTCGTTAATACGTCAAACCAACGTGTATACAGTATTAAATTATACGCGGCAAAAATTTAAATTAAACTAATTTTTCTCCAAAACGTGTTTTATAAGATACCACACATTTCGATCTGATTGAATCAAATATATTTTAAGCCAATATTCGATTTATCTTAAATAAAGCGTTTAACATAAATTTAAATATCTATACAGGAATTTGTGAGTAATCGGTGTAAAAATATCTTAATGCGATTTAATATGCTATACTTAAATCCCGGTCTTATTGAAAAATAAGTTTACGATGCACTCACACAAAGACATTTTATTATTTTATACTTGCGCATTCATTACATATTCTTTGCTCATGTGTTTTATAAACTTATGTTTTCTGGTACATTCTAATCTATGTAAAATCAATCTTTTTATCTATCAAGTTGCATAATATTACAATAATTTTTATGATACAGAAGTTAATAGTTAAATGATCTAATAACATATTGTTTTGATTATTTGAAATTCTTATTCGTTTTAACAATAATTACAAAACGCATACTTAGTTCCTTGTACTTTTCGAACACTGCAGTAAGTAAACTTAAAAATAATGGTGTTTAATCGTTTTTTTTTTCTTCAAGTACAAATATCGTAAATATTTTTAATAACTAATTTTTAATCATTGTATTTTCATTCTACACGCTGGATTCATATTAAACCTCGAGCATTTAATTTTGTATTTATTTATTTTTTGAACTCGAACGAAGGTAGACACATTTACATACCACCTCTAACAAGTTGTTTCGTTATTACACCGAGATTCCTTTTAGCCGTCGATTCTAAATGGTTACCGCTTTTAAGCTGAGACCCGAGGCATTTGAACCGTCCTGGTTTTTTTTTCTGAGCCTCGTGTCAAAACTTCAGCGTCTGCAAATATACATTGTGATGGCTTATTAAAATAATTGTTGCCTTTATTTTTTTTTCGAATTCGGGATAAACGCATATTGTAATTAGGGCGCATGGACCAAGGATTAGCGCGAACTCGCCTTCGGGACACACACGTCAGTGGAATAATTACCGTCGGGTGGTGTGTATGGTATAATATATAAATATAGGAAGGTATATACCGTGTCGTACACTCGTACGCATACAGCAGCCGAACAAGATCTCGTTTATACATACACGTATAATATGTGTGTATATAAGTGTACATAATATTATATAAACACATATATTTTAATTTTACAAATAGTAAAAATTACGGTATTATATTATATATTATTATGACGGCTGACAAGTGGAAACATTCGTTTCAGAAAACGTATAAACTGTCTGGCGCGAGCGTTTGTCCTCGGGGCATTCAGAAGAATTGGTATTATTACACATAGCCGAATATAATATACACACGTATATATACATAGTGGATATTTGGACTGCGTTCGATTCGAATGAGTATAATATTATAATACGTTGCGAGTGGTCCTACGCGACTTCTGGGTGTATATAATATATATATATATATACATGAGTATAATATTATATACATAGGAATCATATAGGATGCTGCGTCAATCGCAGATTCTTGTTAAACGAATGGTATAGTGTGTTTATAATATTGTGAGTGTTGTATATTTTTCATCCCGATACACACAATATGTAATATTCGGACTACGTCGTGGCCGGCTTATATACGGCGGACCTGAATATAACGTACATCATATTATATAATCATCAGTTACAAGGCATCGCGGCGTTCCATGTCCTGCACTGCGCGTAAACCTATACGTATAATCTATATAATAATATAATATATAGCCGATTATGTTATGGGTAGAAAAAGAACGATTTCCGTAGCTATTACACAAGGCTCGTGCTTGAAAACATAATTTTTACCGCCGGCCTTGCAGTGTTTGCTCTATTATACTAGGCATCCACCTCGGGTATATAGGTATAATACGTTTATTATATAATAATAATATTATATAGTTCATCCGAGTTTTCTCTGTTTTTTCATCATATTATATTTTCGATGCATTATAATATCTCATCTGCAATTGCAATGTAATTACGTGATTATTACATCTGCACCCGAAGTCGGACGATAAAACATTCCACGTTTATAAACTATATAAACAACGGTTTTTGAATACACAAAGACGATTTGAAATAGAAGATACCAATTCAATCATATTATTGCGGCGCTTTCGTAGTACAAAGCAATATAATTTCTAAGAAGACTTCAATTAACACAAAAACTTGAAATATTTTATGTTTAAAAAAAAAAGTATATAACATGTATATTGTGACCTTTTAGTAAACTTGAAAATTATAAAAGTCAGAATTCTAGTATAGATGCATATAGAAACGGACGAAATGGGAGAGGGGGAATGCTTTCCGGATAATAATTTTGCTGTATAATATTAAAGTACCTACACCTAGTGCATGCGACGCGGGTGATGAAATACTAAAGCTATAAATTGTTCGTCGGGAAATGCATCAATACATACGCGATCTGGATACATAATATATATAATATAATATTATATAATCTGCATTGAGTGGTGACACTGTACACTAACGTCGTCAATGGAGCATGCTGCACTCGGCTGTGCATTTGCGTGTATATTATATTCATTAATATCGTATACTTTACAAGGTCCGTTTGACACATCCGGACGAGGAAAAAAAAAGCCATTCGAATGAAACGATCGCCGCCGCAGCTCGATCGTCGCATGATTATGTTATATTATAGCGATGGCAACAGCAGTAATAATAATGTGATATTATTGTGTGTACGGCGGCACATAAATGGCTGCGCGCACAGCCCTCGATCGCTATACATTGCAGCGCCGCAGTCCGCCCAACGACGATAACGACGACGACAACGACTACTACAACCACTACTACTACGACGACGACGACGATGATGGTATTATTACAATTATATACAATAATAATATGGTCGCTATGTCAATTTCCTCTCGGTCACGGGCCCGTGAACGGTTTTTTTATTTTATCTCCGGCCGGTCAGGACGATGAATGCCAATTCATTCATTCGTTCGGCGGCCGTCCGCGGTTGGCTCGTCACCCGCCGCGGGGCCCGTCATCCGTGACGACGCACAGATACATAATAATAATAATGTATACGACTGCCACTACACTACATATTATAATAATATTATGCAGTACAGAACCTACAGCGACGGTGGGCGACGGAGATGACCACGAATCCCAAATATATATCGCTGTGTTGTATATTTACTGCAGACATGTACACCATCACGTCACGTTATAATACACTGCAACATTTCTCGTTGAGTTTTGGGATCGCAGCTGTGACTGGACGGAAAACACCAACAATTCCGTAAGACATGATATCGCGTGTAAAATGATTTCTTTGTTTTCGAACGGCGCGCGTCCGTGCATATATATATATATATATACGTATGAAAAATCTATTTAATGACTTAAAATTCATATTTTGGATTTTTGATTGTGTAACCCCAACAAGTATATAATGAATATTAAAATTGAGCGTACAAGGCCCTCGGTATTCAAATTTACAAACCAGTATTAAGGATGTTAATTAGTTGGACGGTATTAGTGTGGACCGTGGAGGTTTATAATACACACCAGAGAAATCGAAACCAAGAGAAGATTAATGAGTTTTAATTTGAATAATATGCTAGAAGAGAACTGATCCGTATTAATTAATATGTGATCGAAATTTCAAAATATATCAACACTTCGATTAACACTTCGAATTCAACAACTTTTCTGTTAAGGAATTCGTTTGTTTCAAAATGGTTTTATACGCTGTTTTGAAAATATATCCTATAGTACGCACTCGACGTATAATAGTGACGATTGCAGTTCTATGGTTTAAAGATCGAATACATATTATATACAATTGACATATATATATATATGTTTAACAAGTACAAGCAAGCACATCTTTCCAGCCCTTCGACGGCACCGATTTTTTGATAAAATATTGACAATAATCGTTTTATAGACTGACGGAGTTCCTCTAACGGAATCGTTTTTGAATTGCCCTGCATCATAAAACGCGGTTTCCATGAACGATAGCTGCACGTGATGACGAGTTCAGCAGGTCTAGTCACTGCAGGTTTGATGCTCATTCATAGAATTTTTTTATTTGTGTTCGCCCCAGGGTTTTGTTTTTATAGGTTTGCGCCAGTGTAATATATCATCGTTACAGTGATGTCGCTCCACAATAAAAAATAAAGTCTAGTTTCGAAAAACATCGGCAATTGTACAATAATATATTATTAATCAACAACGACTATAAATAAATAGATTTATAAATATTATATATATTTTATTATTACGAGTTGAGAACAACGACGACGCGAAATGGGAATAAAATGCCGCGTAAACCGGTGCGACCGTATATTACTACAGATACGACGATAATATATATATTATATAATATTATATATGTAATAATATAGTAATATACGACTCTGTCTCGCGCGATGATGGATATATTATGACGTCCGCGCACATCTCAATATATTACATGTACGTAAAAACAATTATTGATTTACGACCGCCAACATATTATAATAGTGCGGCCGGCCGAGAGAAAGAAAGAATAAAAATATAAAAACCACATTACAACGACGATAATATTGCGCATTAAAAGGACGAGAACTTGTGTTTTCCTCGCATCTCTGCACTGTTATAGGCTAATCTATAAATCACTATTACATTATATTATATACGCGACGTGTTATAATATAATAATAATATACAACCATTCCTTGTGTGTGTGTGTGTGCTGAAGGTAGGCAGAGCGTTAATTATTGTTACGCAATCGCATCGAGACGACGACGTGTCGTCCCGCGGATATTGGCAATGTCTCTTCTGCAGGTGTATACACGTTCGACGTGTCACCCGTGTTTTACAACCACCGCGGCGGCGGTCGAACACGGCATCACTCTTGTGCGCGCGCGACATTAGATAAAAATATAAAAAGGAATGACGAATTATTATTGTACGCATATAATACGTATACCATTTAAACGTCTTATTTCTGATTATATTTTCTTGACAAGACGACGACCGACTGACACTAACTCATATTATTATATCGTTTCGACACGTCTGTACACGACAAATTTATGTTTTTTACGTATTATATAGGTATATTGTACAGGTAGATAGATAGGTGTATATAGATGTGTATATGCAGATAAGTACGCCTCGTAAAACATTCGCGTTCAGCGGTCGATGTCAATAACCAATAATACTAAGGTACCGACGTCTCACACGTACGTGTGTTTTAAACTGAATATTCACAATTTTTGTTTCGATTCGGCGTTCGTTTCACGTATTAAATTCCATCGAATTAAATAGCGATTAAACCTACAAACCGTGATTTTAAACAACGGATCGCGTCAATAGAGATACCATTCATGTTATAACATCGATAATAGACGTTGCGATAATTTAACCGTAATAATAAATGTATAGGTAGTGTTTTATTTCGTCTAAAACATAGGTTTGGCGTTATATAGATATTATAATATACACATATAATGATATATTTATAACAGCTTTCCTGTATTTGATACTACACGTCATGCTATAATCATTATTGTTACCTATTACGTTTTTACATATTATTTATACTCGTAATGATTATTTCGACTGTGAACACACTGAATACTCATTATTTTTTACAAGATTATTTTTTTTAATAATTGGAGATACTGGGTTTTTATGATTTTACATAACACCTTTCAGTAATAGTGAGTTTTATAAGTAATATTTTATTTAAAAAAAAAAACGAGCTATATCGTCAATTTAATCACTTAACTTGTATATGAAAATAATGAATTATTATGGATATCAATCGTACTTTGATACTTATCAATACTTTTTCATTTCAAGCATTGAGTGTTTAGATTAGCTATAAGTATAGCGCAACATTAATTGTTCATGATTTCTCTTACAACGTGACATCCTTCATGCATATCGTGTACAAGAAAAATATTTTAGAAAAATTCTTTATGTAGTACAATATGAGAAATAATAACCTACATTCATAGTTTTTAGGTATACGGTAAACGTATAGCCTAACCGTTTTGATTTAATGTTTTACGTATACGAATAATTATTTATTCAATTTCTTATATGGTGCCATTAGCAAATCCTAGCTAAATCATAGTATGTGTGCGTTTTTATTGCATTTGGAAAATGTCATTTCTCGGTAGTTACATATATACGCGAAGAAGGTTCATCAAATATATGTAAGGCTGTAAAATATCATAATATAATAACCGACGATAAACTTATACTTATAATAATATTATCGTCCAACGTATTAAGCGTGTCCCATATAGGAAACACAATACCCATATATTAGAATTAAGTGTATGCGTGATTTATTTGTTTTATTATATAATAATTCGGTAATAAATGTCATATTATTTTGTAGTGCATTATACTATATTAAAAAAAAAAAAAAAAACAAATCGTTAGTAGGTTGAAACTTGTGAGCAGAAATGTTTTATCACTTTTAAGAACCCGAAACGATGTCCCGAGTTAATGGCTGAAAGACTGAAATTATTGTGAGGGCTCGCCGCTACCACTATTAAAATCCGATTTCTATTTGTTTTACTGTCCATAAAATTAATATTCAAATTAGCTATCAGTGTTTTATTTTTTTTATCACAACCATCGTTGGAAAAACTTAACACGTACAGAGATCGACGCCTTGGAACGACCGCAGCATTGCCCGCACGTGTGTATACCGTATAATTTGTACGCCTCATCGTCTACCCACTTTCTGGCTTTTCTCGCCCGCGCGCCGCATAATCGATATTATAATTACAGACCACGAACACACACACATTATATATGTATATTAATAATAAAATGGTAAAATCGGATTTTCATTATAGTCAAACGTACATTTGTTGAGGTTTTTTTTTCTTTCGAGCAGCCGACGTACCTGCACTGTTATAATAACGCACAAGCTATATAATATTATAATGTACTCATTAAAAAATCGTTCACGCACACAAAATAACATGAAATAATAGCATTGACCGCGGTTTTACAATGCGAAATATGTCTCATACGGCGTGCGTGGCGTCGGAAATTTCGCGCATACCCATCGCGCCTGCTGACGTCTGTATAATATATCCGACGCATCATAATATACCGGGTGATTCTTTTATGCGTCGAACACTTGTCGTCAAGAACGTATGGCGTATAACGTGTTCGTCGCTTAAAATAGTAAAAACTTAAAACACATGACGAAGAAAAACCAGTAGAACAAATTAATTCTCAAGAACGTTTTTTGAAGAAAAAAAAAACTCAATACCTTTCGATACAATAAGAGCTCACAGTTGAAATGATCACATATATATTGTATAAATACACGCGGAGGTATCATGTATACATAATATACGTATAGGCTCACTCGACTCACTCGATATTTTTAAAACGTCGTTTTTACGATGTGTTCGCGTTCGTTTCTGTGTGTATACAATATATATACGACGAACGCAGCACGGACGAATAAAACAAATATTTCAAGATTTCCTGCCATTCAGTCGCGCTAACGACTAAAAAATAAAATAAAATATTCCAGTCTTGTTTTTAGGCACACAAAGAGAAAATACATCATATACATAATGTGCTGCCGCCCGTGCAAGACCGTTGAATTTCTGCCGCAGTTGAACAATAACACGTATCGTATCGTTGACGAGAGGAAAAAATACTTATGTCTTTACCTATATGGCTGTGTAGTCGTAGTGTGTAGTGTATATGACGTATTATTATATATTTTTGACGAATTTCGAAAAGCGGGAGACACCCGGACACGTGTCATTTTATATCAACACAATGTCGTATTAAAAATCACGGTAAAATATTTTTGAATACGCGCCCAAACTCTCATACGCAGCCTTTCGCCGGACATCTGGTCAGTGGCCGTTTACGCAATTTATAAGGACATACATTAAATTATATACATAGTGATTCGCCAAGTATATTCACTCCGACTCATTTTAGGTACATTTTTAATCATGACTTTAAGTTTTTAGCTATGGCCTTTTGAAGTATGAAATTTACTTTGAACCACATTTTCAAATAATGAAATTTAAGAAGTATGGATATTTTGTTGAGTTAAAATCTTTCTTTTTTTTTTATTAGAGTTCAATTTGCTAGCATTTTACAATGATCGTATCGCCGTCCACACCACTCACATTGAATTTAATCTTTCAAATTTCTATTTAAATTCATCACCATTTACAAAAAATCCATCTGGTTATATAACATCACGGGAAAAAAGATTTGATGATTCGGAAATAAAAGAAGTTTGTATCGCTACAAGAAATACCTTACATGTGCATACAACGGTCAAAGCACTAGAAAATATGAACTTTAAAGTTTAAATTTAGGTATTTAAAATTTCTAAAAATCATAATTTAAATACAATTATTGCTATATACAGAATAAATTGGGGGTGTATGTTAGGTGAATCATCCTGTATAATCCTGCACACACACACACACACACACACACACACACACACACCGCATTAAGTGTGAAAACGAGTTATCTCCAGTTCCTGGGGAAGAGTAAACACAACGCCGTATAATATACGATAAAATTATTATCACACAGTCGTCTTTGCCCGAACTCGCTTCAATGCAAACATAACAGATCGCCGGTGGATTATTATAATAATATTACTATACGTTATTGTATTATAGTCGTATCGTGGACGAGTCGAGTGTTGGACATACACACACACACACACACACACACACACACACTCAAAACGCCGCACTGTAATAATATCGTTGTCGTCGATCGTCGATGGATGTTTTACTCGGGTTTGAATTTTTTATTTTTCGTTAAAAGGGCACGTTCACACCTGTAGTGGGACATGAGAAACGATCCTGTTACATATTATACCTATACAATCTATATATAGACGATACAACGAGCGTAAAATGCTCTATAAATTTAACGCCTCCGCTGCTGTTAAACCAGCTGGAGTTGTAGACATTTAGAGCGCATTATAAACCCGTAGTTGTAAATAATAAATAATAAAAAAAATCAGTACAATATCGTATAAAGCGATGACAGCGATTTTGGAAATGAGATTTTTTTTTTACTTTTTTTTTTCATCTCACGATGGATATAAATGTTAGATATTTGTTTTCATCGTCATTTGGCGAAAAATAAATGAAATTCATAAACTCGATTTCGATAATGATTTTTATGTACCAAAACTTGTTTTAGTTTCCAAAAAAAAAAAATACGAGTCACAAATTGATATTCTGCAGCTATACGCCCCGAGGGCACTCGTAAAGACAAAACAAGCAAAAAACACTTACTATAATAGTTTTAACTTATAACGAATACATTTTTTTCACATTTTTATTTATAACATTTGTATTTTATTGATAATAAAAAACAAGTCCGAGACAATTAAAAACATTTCAATAATAGTCATTTCGTTATAACGTAATCTGTTATACCTATACCCATATAACTAATGTAACCGTCGTTCGTCTGTGTTAAGTCCCACAAAATGGCCTGCAGTACCTACCTGCATACCTAAATATAAACCAAACGTATTTAAACGCCGTTACTATTTAAAAATATATATTACATTGTACGTGCGACTATACTACGTAATCGTCGTTTCTAAAACACGTTTAAAACGTCTTTTTAATGTACGTTTGATGTCATAGATTAAACAAATTTATAGCGGGCTAGCTGTAAAGATGTTAAAAAATTTTATGTTACACCGTATATTAGACATTGCACATTATTCACCATTATGATGATAATAATTATAATATAACATAAAACTCCGGTGCGTAGTCATAGATTTTTTTTTCCTTTAAATTTTTCAAAATCAAAATCTTATACACTTATAAACGTCACTATATTATCTAAATATTATACATAATATGTAGTTTATAATAACAAGGACAATCACACAAAATATATTACAATAATATTACTATATCGGACAGACTCGAAAAATGGTGGCATACGGCAATCGAATGCAGGGCATGCATGTTTGTCATCGCCGCAGAAAGGGAAAGTTTACAGACGATTCAATCGAACTCCGACCGGTTAGTTGATTGATAGACGTATGAAAACTGGTTGGCATTAAGTGTAATTATATCGGAATAAACCGTATACACACTGTCGCTGTTCAGTGGGAAAAAAAAAATTACGTGTCATACGATCAGGTGGTCCTGATGGATTATAAAAACACGCATTAATGGCGAGGTTTTTAGTGTTGTGAAAAAGAAATCCTTGTCACGTTGATTCCGGAACGATAATTTATCGAACTATTAATGTATACCCATATAATATATTAATATAATAATATGTGTAGGTACGCATTTTGTAATCGGAATATTGACTGCAATCACTCCGCAAGCGAATGCATAAATAACGAACACATTATTATTATTATTATTATTCTTTATAGTCGTGTCAATGTTCATTGGATTCAGTGTCAATCCGGTAGTTAAATGTAAACATTTTTTTTTCCATAGTGAGTCGCAAGTGTTATTTTTCTCTGATTATGTTTTTTAAATTAATTTTTAGGGTGGTTAAATGAGCCAGTTTGTTGTTTAAATAGCGTTTGGCTTGAAGTCACAGATCATAACTGTATACTATACAACCGACCCGTAACGATAAACGCCCTCTGTTTTTCGAATACAACCCGAAATTACCGACACGTTGTCTAGGTATACATAATTGAAGGGTTTGGCACTTAAATTATATTATATACATCGCTCGATTTTTCACGATTCTTCGGGCGTAGTAAAAAAAATAAAATAAATCACGGATTAAGACTGAATAATAAATAGAACGAAAAAAGAAAAATATTGTCATTCTGGTAATGAGGTGATACGCACACTTTACGTGTAATATTATTACACCGAAATTCTATTATAATAAATTGTTTAAGAGAAAAACATTATGCCACTTTCTTCGTATGTCTCTTAAATCTCATCGATCGTAGTCGGAATATGTTCGATGGGAAGATACTAATAACTAATAATGAGTAATCAATAAGCAATAACTATAATAACAAAATTTTTCTATTAAACTATGTACGGCATAATAATTGTGGTTTGAGCAATACCAATAATTATTATATTCTTGTTGTAAGGTGACGTACACGATGAAGATAATGTTTCGTGTAATTCAAAGCTTCGGCGGTTCCGAAATTGTAAATCGTGGATTGATAATAAACGTTATTTGTATATTGACGTAATTTACATTATAGTCTTACATAACATAATTTTAAGTACGACATGTGTTGATTCTTATTTATAAACAAATATCTGTTTCGTATGAATTATGACTAAAATATATTATAATCAGCCGTATTTTATTATCTTTAAACGGACCTCATTATATTGTGTTTTGATATGATTGTTATAGGTCAGTTTCTTAAAACACGATTTTTTTTTTTATACATATATCAGATATATAGTCGTAGTTCTGTATCTATATTATATATTTATAGCTGATTCATTTGATTTAAAAGTTACGAGAATGTATTTTTTTTAAAGTTAATTAGCTAGGTAGGTAGTAATACTAAATTATTGATTAATCAGACTATAGTTTCGATTATTAACTTTTGCGAATTATCAAGATTAGTTGTAAATATTTCAGCGTTCGTCATTGGTAGGTATAATAATAATAATAATAATAATAATAATATTATAATATGTATTTTTTATACACTCGTATAATGTACAATCTAATAACATTAGTTATACTTTACGCAATATGTAATATTATAATATTGTTTGAGTAAGATTTTATATTTTTATGGCAGACATAGATCGGTAGAGCCGTTTATTGCTTTATGCAAATTTCGAATTCTCAGTCAAAGAAGAACCGCTAATATTAAACCGTGACGTTTGGCGCATGGCGTATATTCTCTATCGTACAATATATTACATTCCATACACCAAAGAGGCGCATTATATAAGTGTACAATTATACTTTCTTCTGTAGTAGTTAAATGTGACAAAAACCACAAAAAAAAAAAAAAAAATTAAATTTATCACGACCTTAAAACGTCGTATACACGCGCGTGGCACGCGTGTTTCATACAGGTACACTCTTGTACACGTTAAATTTACTTCCCTCTGGGGTTTAGGACATAACCTACCTATAGCAGGACACGTCGTACGACGCTCGACTGCGGCGTGATTGCTATATCCGGAGTAGGTATAAAGGGGTTATTAAAATGATATTGTATCGATATTATAAACACAAAACGGTGGACAATGCGGCGGGGGGTTTGGTAAAAAAAAAAAAAAAAAAACGCAACAATGGACAGGTCGGTGGACGAAGATAGATGATCCGGTCTGCCGATAAGAGCATACATATATAAAAATATACATATAATATAGCACATCGCGGCAATGTAATCCGGATTAAAAAAAATATAATAATAATAATAATAAGAAAATATAAATAAAAATGATACCGGGTTACTGGTTGGGGGTGTAATTGTCCCGAGTCTAGCGCGCCGGGCGGTCTCGGGCGTCGCGTGGGTTTATATATACATTTTGTAAATATATATATATATAGTTCACAGTGTACCGAAACCCATTCATGTGTACCTATATAATATATACGTCCAATAACAATATCATATTATTATTATTATATACGTACGTACGCGTCTCCGCTCACCGTTGTCGTGCGTGTGTGCGCGCGCACGCTCGTGTTTGTGTATCGCGGATTAAAAAAAAGGACACACAATGGACAATGCACACGCAGCACACACGTCAAGTAGACACCGTATACACCGGTAGCCCCGGAGGAGATCTTGATACGTCTCGGCGACACCGTGACAGTAACAAATCACACCAATAATAATATTATACACATTATTATTATTTTATTGTGTGCGCTGCCGGTGCTGCCGCCTTCCGCGTCAAGGTTGCAGCACTCGACATTATAATACACACAAGTAGGTAGGTACGTGTACAGAGGGCTTCCGTGTTACCTATGCGTATATAATATATACCGAAATCGGCCGGTCCCGAACGGTTCTCCTTATAGAACTCTGCAGGGCTTCGTCGGCCGACGAACTAGACTATATAATAATGATATGCGCACGCAAGAATTATGAAAGTCACGCGGACGACGCCGCTCGTGCCTTACTCGTAGCCATCTTTGGTACCCGGTAATCGGTAATAAAAATATAGGTACATCATACGACGACGCGGTGCACCACTATACGAAGCGACGGTTTGCCCGAATAGCGTCTCGATGAGTGCTGCGCTAGTCCCGCGGACGTGAGATCATCTTCGACGGATCATATTTATAGCGTATAAAATAATAGGACTGAAAAAAGTTGTAACAGACAAACGGCGCGATAAATCGTCTTGCCTACGGGTCACTCTTATCGAGCATAAATTCGAATGTATAGGCCTTAAACTTTTAAACTTGTTAATTATAATATTATATTTAATATTACGTATGAGTATAATATAGAGGTTTTCGCTGTTGGAGACTAAAACATTACTCGTTTCGTGTATTTTATAGACACCACTACATGCAGTATTTGAAAACAGGCCATCTAGACAGATATTGATTTTCGATTTAACATAATATTTTTTTATTATTCTATATCAATTTATTACGTAAAAGACGCGTGTTATAGTGTTAGGTATTCATTATCTATTTATTATGGTTTATTTATGTTAATTAGATCAGATAAAATTCGTGATGAAACTCTTTTACGAATATATTAGGTATATATGTATAATAATATATAATACTTAATTATTTAGTACGTACAATTTTTTTTTTTTTTTTTTTTTTTAAATATTTAATTTGTCAATTAAAATCCTAATTATAATATTCGAACAATCGATAAAAATAATGTTCAATTAGACTTGTTCATATCGTTATATAATAAGTATTTAGTATTATTATAATATATTATAGCTCTGTAATCTTTTCTACGTAAGACCATGTGATTCTTCGGAATATTGTTTATGTAACGCATATCATATATATCTACTCATTTGTTAGACGAATTATCATTATATTATTATTATTTATATATTAGAATAACGTTTTCCGTAACACCTGAGTGTACTTAAAATAAAAAGAATTATGGTATTTTTTTTTTTTTTAATCTTAAAACAAATCAATAATTTATACCTGTGCGTATAAATGAAATGTGTGTTTCGAACAGCATATTATAATGTTATGTTTGTTTGCTGCTATCGAAACGCGTTAGTTTATGTTTTTATAATCATTAGATTTATTTTAATTTTATTATACTATAACCTATTCGAATTGCCTAACTCTAATTTGTTTTACTCGTAAAAACATTTATAGGGCCCATTTCGACCCACGACCTTGTGAGTTTGTCAACGAATTTATGACAACATATCATTTTATAAATATTATCGGTTTTTTTCTACTACCTAATCAGTTTTTTTTTCTTTTTTATTCAAGACGTATTATCATATTATTATCGTACAGGTATAGATAATATAGGTGGTACCTACATGTTTTTTTTTTTCGGTAAGAAAATTTAGAACCCCCATCGAGTCCTATCAGACTGTCTCTATTGGCCGTCGGGTTTCACACCAGTATTATAATATTATTATTATACTCTTGCGTATCGATCGTTAATATAGATATTTATTGTGAGCCTGTGACACATGCCTAATAACCATAATCATATAACTCCGGTGCCCGTACCCGAAACGTGACGCGATACTTAATTTAATTTTACACTCTGAACATATTTTTACAATATTGTAATCTCCCTCGGCCGACTACAATATAATATATATATATCCTATCACTATTATCGCCTAGTCATTAGCCAACAGCCCTATTGCTCGGACTTTTAATAGGCAAGTCGCCTTATTTACGGTAGGTACACATAATATGTTATACACAATTTTTGAAACAAACAACGTTCGCGGACGACCATATCATGTAGGTATATTACCTATACACGTATACACACGTAGTGCCTACGCTGCACGGCCACCTTATCTTATTGTCTCGTTTTCGTACATAAACTCTTTTTTTTCTTCATTTTATCGACTACCTCTATGTCGCTATATTATGTACGTACAATATATATACATATTATAATATACTCATAATAAAGTAGGTTGTCGGTATACGTTATACATTATGTAGAAACGTTGTTGGACCGTAACTGCGATGGCCGTTAGCTCTACTAAGCGCGTGTATAATATATATATTATAATATACAATATATGTGTTATACTATATATATAATGCGGTTTGCCTATGCAAAATATAATATTATGTTATTATAATGTTCGCCATTTGGACCGTCATCGTGGCGTTAATAAAAAACATTAACTGTACGCATACATTATGTATAGATATATTTATTGCACACGAATATAAGTTATAATTTATTTTATGTATTTTCACGGTTTTATAATTAAGCAAATTTTAGCGGGCTATATAGTTTGATCTACAGCCTATTAGAGTGAGATTTTATAAAAGTAATGTTATGTTTTCGGGGTTTTTTTTTTTAAATTTTTAATTTAAAATTGGAACCTAATCGTATATGGTCCGTATAATGCCCATCATAATATAATATGTAATATCGTCATGTATATAGCCATTATATAGGTACGTTTATATGTTTCATATGTTTTCCGTGAATGGTTACAAAAATTCCATTAAATAATAAATAACATTAACTACTTTGAAACACAGCGTGCGATCTTGATTTTATCGTTTGTATAAAACATATTGTATAGTCTTCGAACGATTAGTACATTATAATAGACGTTATTTAAATGCGTCTAGTGAAATAAACAAACGGGTGTCATAATAATAGATAAATGTTTCGAGGAACGTTTAGTTTTTGAATTTCATCTCGACGACTACTATTATAGGTTCTAACCAGAAGTAGGTATGATATTATAATATAATATAATATGTAAATAGATACAATCGAGACACATTGAATGTCAGATTCGTTCCTAAACGAAATTAACCGACACCGGAAACTTACCACGGACAATAAACACGACGGTGCAGCACTATTAACGAAAACGGTTTAAAAAAAAAAAAACAATTTTATTCTTGATAGCGGATTGACTGTTTAAAGAGTCTTCGGTCATATTGTAATGTGATTGTGTGTGTGTGTGTGTAATGGATACCATATAGTCATCGATAAGGGCTCTGCACTTGTCCTAAATCAACACCCGCAATGGACCGGGAAAAACATGTGGTGCGGTCCAGACAAGCACACATTACAATAACCCGTTGTCATCTCGGTGACCGCAGGGGCTCGGCCTTTCAGTGGCAACAGTGACCGTCATTCATGCATTTCCGGTCGCGCCGTCGCGTCCCTTATATTATAATAGGTATATATTATATATCATAATATAGTATACGATAAACCAGCCGTTATCTCCGTCTGTACGACGTATATACTTCTATTAAGTCCGTCGACTTTGTGGAAAATATAAATATAAAAAGTTACACCTCTCGTACGTGTGAGACATAATATATATACATGTACAATATAATATGCACGCGCGTATACGCGTATATTATATGTAATATCTACTACTTACCCTGTTGCATCGGTCTGAACTCTGAAATAATAACGATATGAAATTTTACAAACCGGTCGATGACAGTAAATATATACACATATATGTATATAGGTACGCGCGTATATAATCCAGTTTCGTAAAAGTGCACTGCCGGCCGAATAAATCAACCACGTGCATATACCCCTTTTTCACTTTTTTTCCACCTCGCCCGCCACCGACTGAATTATCGCTGGAGGCTGCGTAATTTACCGATACGTTGAAAGATTTATCGATCATTATACACTAGTTGTCTCGCCTTAGCGGTGACAGAGAGCTGCAGAGTGGAGAGGATATACGCATTATACTACTATATAATATATATATATATATTGCATATAATATGATGCTTATAGGAATAGGTGAAAGTAAATTAGAGTATCATATTGATTCATGTATACCGTTTTCGTATATACTTTTATATTATATATATTTTAATAAATCTACTATGCAGTGTTTACGCGGGTTTTACGATTAGGAATTCCAGAGTATGATGTGCTCAATGATTACGTTCGATTTCGTACACCCATAGAATATAAACTTTTTTATTTGAGTTATCGACATTTCTACACGGCAATACCTTGATAAGAAATCATAAAAAAAATCTTTCGGCGCGTTATAAATATTGTTTCGAGCGAAACGATACGGTTATTCAACACTGCGTCTCAAATAGCATACATAACAAATATATAATATTTGTATTATTATATTGGAAACAGGCTTAAACGGGTTTAGCAATATATAAAAATCATTTAAATAGATGTGCTTTTGTATAGACCTTCTACCCTCCCCCCCAAAAATAAATAAATTATAATATAAACGCTAAGAGCATGCAATATAGCTTTTTAAACTATACAATTACAACACATACAGCTTTTGTGATTATTGATATTATTTAAACATCGTATTAGAATGAATAATAATTTATTATTACCAACACTATTTGGACGTAAACACTTAAATAAATAGACACCTGATGTGTCATTGATGACACTATTTTTATCCACAGATATAGGTAAGTATATTTTTATGCCTTATAACGACTTAAAATATGCTAAAACGTGAAAACAACATTTTGTATCTGAATTTTTCCTCTCTCTCTCTCTACATATATAATATGTGTAATTATCACGTTAATTAATTTTACTATACGTTCATATATGGACGGTACGCGCAAAGTCTCCTGCAACACTGAACTCGAGTATATAGCATTGGCTGCGGGTTTTACAGCGGGCGCGGCGTTTAAGTGCCCAATTAGCCGTTTTCCCGACCGAATCTGTAGTCAAAAACGAAATAATTAGTAGATACCTTATACTATACGTATAATAATATACAATATCGCATTACGCCTCAATCGTTATATATGATGAAAAAAAAAACCGTCTCGTCCGCCCGCTTATGATCTTAACGGAATAATACGCTAAGCGCGTGTGACGGCACACATTATATTATATACACAAGCATAATACGTCGTATTATAGTGCACATATAATGATAATAATTATTATATTTCGTCGCGGCTGTTTAGTGTCGACAGTTTGAAAAATCGGTGGCAATAAAAAACAAAAAGGGGTTGAAGTGTTGATGAACGCCAGATGCCGACCGATTCGCGCGACAGTCGTCCTCGGTGTTTACGTTACACGTCGATCCGACGAGTCTCGTATTATTATTATTATTATTATTATTATTGTACCGGGTGAACAGCGGCCGACCTTTGACGGTGTCTCGGCAACGGTCCGTGTCGTCGTACGCGCGTAAAACACTCGTAACACATGACACGCACAACACCGAAAATCGGCGGTCCCGTTTAATAATAACAATATTATCTCATCACGACGTAACGTAATAATATAATAATGACGTGCATATCACGCGTATCGTATAGTATGTTCCTGTGTGGAAACGCACCGCTTTTCGGTCTCGTGAAAATCGACGCCCACGCCGTCACCCCGGCCGGGCCGCCGCGCCACACGTGCAGTGTACGCGCATAATAATATTATTGCAGGTATACATAATATATTAGTCAGGGATAGTTGCGTGCGGTGTAGGTGAGTTGATTCCCGAGACCTTTTTCATGTATTAGTTGATTCCCGGGTCCTTAAGAGGTACGTACGAGTTGATTCCCGGGTCCTCAAGAGGTACGTACGAGTTGATTCCCAGGTCATTATATATTTTATTCAATATTTATTAAGATATTCAGCCTATTAGCATAACCCAAGAAACACCACGAGGAGGTTGGCTGACAAGTTTCTCAAAAATGTTGTTTTTTTAGTTTTTTTAGAAAATCATTTAATTTTAATTTATTTATTATTTATTGAATTATATTTAGTTGTAATTAGGTAAAAAATTATTATTAAAAACATTTGGTAGTAACTAGGTAAAAAAATATAAAAAAAATTATTAATTTGGTAAAAATTTGTAACACGTTGTTTTTATAAATTGGTATCTGGTAATGAGATTACCAGTATACCGTGACATCTCTTCTCTTAAAAAAATTTGTTTTTCTTGATGTTTTTTAGATTTTTTAGTTCCATTACTTCTGCATTTAATATAAGTTTCAGATTGTACTTCTAACAGCTCATTTATTATATATATATTTTTTTTTATTTTGTAAATTCGCGCGTGGTCTCGGTGGACATAAGAGCGAGTTGTGTGTGACGGTTGAATTATTTACGGTCGTAAACTCTTTACTCGTGCAATCTATTGATAATTCGCGATGTCAGGATTTAGAGAAAACCCAAAACGTTATTGTTTTGTATTATTCTGTTTCACTGTTGAAATTGAAATTTTTGGTTTTTGTATTTTTTTGCACAAGATAAAATAGGTTTTTCGACATTTTCGAGAGTACGCCGAGAATTCGGGATATTATTGCGGTTATATATTTTAAATCGGATCATTTACGGTAAGCTCGTTATATTATGATATATACTAATATGCATTAACGCAAATGTATTGCACAAATCATTGTGCATGTTGTTTTAATTATCGTTAAGTATATTCTACACTAATTAATTTATCAATTTAAAAAATGGCAACAGTTGTTGTCGCACTAGCTATGAACGGTGTAGGTACCTATATATCTATTATACATTATGTTTGCGCTCGCACTTGAATTATTTTAGTATATCGAAAAGTACATTAAAACAATACACGTCGTGAAATAAATATTAATTTTAGCCGTAATAACAATAGATGATATTTATAATATTATACTGTTGATATATGATGAACAATTTCAGAAATATGTTCTTATGTTTGTATTCGTTCGCCATAGTAATCCATGTGCAGTCTTATTTCCTAATCATAATGATGACTAATCGCAAACAAAGTTATTAGAGCAATGACATCAGCTCATCATCAGTTACCTGATGTGGAATTGTCAAGTGTAGTATAGGTATTAGGTAATAAATAATAATTTAGTGGTTTGCACTTTTGAGATTGGCTTAAATTATGCAACTCTGTATACAATTTTAAAACGTGCATTTGTTATCAGACTTTTAATGTCGATATTATATTAGTTTAAATTAATAGAAATAGATTTATAAACTAGAAATTAATGCAAAGTTGAATTTTTATTAAACATGGTCCTAACTGAGGTTTATTTTTTTTATATATGTATATATATATACGTATATAGTAGCTTTATTTAAGTGAATTTAATATTGTATAGCTAAGCAATTGATTTGAAAAAAGGTCTTATTACCACGTTGTACTTGTCCTATGTAACTTTCGTTGTCATAATAATGGTTGGTTTAAAAAGAAATTTTTATTCAAACATATTTCGGCCTACACTCTATAAACTATATACTAAAGGTACCATTGTCTTTAAAACAATATTATTCTATGCTGATATAAAACCAATTATAATAGCTTCTTCGATTTTTTTTTTTTCTATGAAACAATAAGCTTTGGCTGTTATTTTTTGAAAATATTCAATTACATGAATATAAATACCTAGCTATAGTACGTAGTACTTGGTATTCAATATTTATTACAGTATATTTTATACAATAACTATGCCTTCGGGCTACGATAAATGGGTGTCTATAAGTGTATTAATTTAATGTGAAGTCGTCTAAATCTATATTAAACGTTTTATTAAATCAAAGTTCACACCCATTTTAAGTTGGAGTAAAATAAATGAATAATTTCGTTGCATTGTCTGAATGGTCGTTCTTTTTGTCTATTTGTCAATCTTCTTCGAACACACAGTATTGACATATTCTGTTTTGATATGATTTGAGTATAGATGAATGTATAGGTAAATATAGATATCGGCGATCTGTCTATTTGTATCAAGTGTGTTTACTGTTGCATTACCCCAATGTCAGTTTAAATTTATCAGTCAGTATTAGTCAGTATCATAATATTGGTTATTTTTCAATTTAAGATTAAGACTCAACTAGACTCAACTTCTGACGCATAATGTAAAAATCAAGAAGTCTACATAGGCGTGTGATTTTCCATATCAGAATTTTAATATTAAAAAATGTATACAGCTTCGAAATATACAATAAAATATATAGAATTTTTTTAAATTTCGAACTAGTATTTTTTAATGCACCTAAAATATAAAAATTCGTGGGTTTGCATTGTTATAACATTATTAGTGTTCGTATATTGGACATAATTCACGTACGATTCATGTTTTTCATTATTAATATTATTATTATTTATTGCCTATACTCGTCGTTCGAAATACCTAAACATATGCGAAGGGTATGTTATTGCAGTTGTAATAAAATTCACGATGGAAATTTAACATCGTACCCAGAATAACAATTATTATTATTATTATTATTCAATAGATTATTCGTATATATTATTATATGCATAGGTACACGACTCAACTACTCCGCGAACTTGTCTTATTATATCTTTTATACATTATAATAATAATCGTATACACAGCACAATGTAGATACTATTGACAACACGAAATAATGATGTATAAAGAACATTTGTACGCTTTATAAAAGTATAATAATTATTGTATAAAGTATAAACACTCGAGCTGTCGGCGTGGCGGAGTGTGACTCGGACAATACGGTATAATACACCGATTAAATGCACGGTATCTACGTCACCGGTAGGTATCTAAACAATTAAATATTAATATTATTTACATTATATGGTTTATATGGTCAACGATCATAGCCTGTTGCCAACGAGGTAATTTGCATTAAATTCACATTTTCTTATACCGCTCTCAAGTACATATAGTTAGACGATAATAATATATATATGTATATATTCTCTCCGATATCTGAGAAACGTCGTACTGCAAGGTGAAGTGGGTCAGTTATAAATTAATTATTTAAAAATAAAATTAATAATATTGTTATATTGTGGTATGTATATACCTATATTTGAATATGTTGTTCTCGGCTTAAAATATATAGTTCAATGTTCGTACTTACTCTATTATTATAAGTATGGATTTTCAACGATAGATTACAAATAAGACTAATGATTTTTTATTTTTATAAATCAACTTTTATATTATATTGCTATATGTAGCAAGGTGTAGGTACTCATAACTATCGATTTTTTACATGAATATTTATTACAATACAAATTTACAATTATTTCACTTAGCTGTAATTTAAAATAATATATGTAGCTACTCATATAAGTCATATCTCGTTGGTGGTAACTAAGGTGGAATGCGGAGTTACTCGCTAACCTAAACATATGACTAGTATTTTATAAATATAGTAACCTATCAAAACGGTAAAAAAAATGTATGCATGCATACATAAATATATATATATAATATGTTTTGCTGACTCTCAACCGTCTAGTTTTATCTAGAATATGTTATTGTGTACCTACTTATAGATCTTTACGCAGTCCTTAATAGATACACATATACGCTTATATTATATTGTATTTATATATTAATGTTATGTGTACACAATATGTATATTGTTTGCCATAAGTCTTAAAACATGTATGTATTTTTACTATCATAAGATATTGAAAATAAATTATGGAACCTCTCCAAAACGTTTTCATTAAAAACCAATGTATATATAGTAAAGGAAGTGGCTATTAAAATCTAATAAACTTGGTCAGTAGAAAAATATCGATGATGATGCTTTTAAATGCATAATCATTATAGTGTTTGCTGGGAGCGTGACGGTTTAGTTTTTGCAGTTTTGCCATCCGTGGCCTCGCGGTTCAGCGGTTTCGGTCGACAACGTTGTACAAATCGTGGTATGTACCTACATACAGCAGGCGACTGCGACAGTCGCGCCATACAAACATATATATACAATAATAAATTAATGATATTACTGCTGTGCTCGAGCGCTACAGGTCATCGTGGCCTTTGGCTTCTCTTAGTTGCAGTATTTTTCCAGTTTAAAGTGTCTGCAACAGTTCAACCTGTTGACGTGTGTTCTTGACAATGTCCAAGTCTCGTCTTCATATAGCAAACTATACGAGTCTGATAAAGAGTTTTGTGTGGCTTATACAAAATACGCACCAAGTCCTTTATACCTCCGAAGTTATTTTCGTTTAGCATAATGGCGTATAACATTGTGCGACTCGTCAGTATAGATTCAGCGGATATACTTTCGTGAATTTAGTTTTCTCTCGGTCAATATTTAATTTTTTAATTCCCAGAGCATCTCGTGGTGACTTTGCTTTTCACCACATATCATTCCAACAATATCGTCTGCAGAGCGTGTACAGATTTGCCACCACTTGTCTATAATAATTCTTCTTGTTTTGTTCGTATCTTTAACACCTCTCTCGGCCCTTTCCGAAGCAAAACAATATCGAACAGCTGTTAGGCCATCCAACCCCTGAATTCGTGTTACAATAATATAACATAATAATAACGTCGTACATTAAAGTCGTCGCAGTGCGTGCGTTTTCAGTATACACCATTATGTTAGATAGGTATAAATACACATAGCAATAATATATTATCGTGCAGTTATTATTATGTTATCACGTCGATAGCTATTTATTCGTAGTTGACTACCAGACGAGCGTGTTGTTGCGTACCTATAGGACATCACGTAAGTATACACGCGCGGTACACGACGATATAGGTACGTATATGTCGTAGGTAAGAGTTAGGTATACCGCGTATATGCGATACTCGGCCGGGCGAAACGGCCACCGCCTATTGTTTTTGGCGACCTCCCTCAACGGACGGCGTAAAAGCAAACGCGCCGCAACTGCAGCAGTCGTGTGTTGTGGTATAGGTACGCGCGACACGCCGACAATGACCGCGTGCGAACGCAAACGCGACGACAGTCGTAGGGCTCGTAGTGCGTATAATATATATATATATATGCGCACTGATCGTACCGTCGTGTGCGCGAAGACTTGGCGCAAAATAATAATAATAATAATAATAATAAAACGAGCTGATCATTCAAGTCTCCGGACGGTTCAGTCACGCGTAAACTGGGTCTCGCATTGTTTATGCGGATCGCTCGCGCGCGTGCTCACTATGTACGTATAGTTGCGAGATATAACGCATATAACATATACCCACCTATTATGTGTGTATATATAGGAACGTCTTAAACGGTTCGCGTGCTTGTGTTAACATTATATAATATAATATTATGATATATATACCCGCCGCGTCGGTATTTACGTCTTACGCGCGTGTGTAGGTACATAATATATATATATAGGTATAGGTTTATACATATAAAACTGCGCGAGCAACGGATAAAAAATTATATAGTCCGCCGAGAGTATAATGTACGTTATATTATAAACTGTACATGTATATAGTGCAGTCGCCCGGTCGGTTACCGCAACCGCAACTGGGTTGTGTGTGCACCACCCCCCACCCCGAAGTTATCCTGTACGCATGCGTATAGCGGTAAATATTATATACGTACCTATTATAATAGTTTGATGCGCACGACGTAGACGACGACAGCCATACGTTTATAAACATTTAGGTATATACCGTACAGTGTGATGTACGAGTGTAGTATACCTTCGTGTGCTGTAAATATAAAATATTTAATCGAAAAAATAAACACGATATTACCCGCACCGGAGTGGACGACGTTGTCACGCGTGATATTTGGCCGTGTGCGGCGAATAATATAGCTGCAGTCTTGCTGACGGTCGTCTCATAGATAGGTATTATATTCGTCCACTAAACTGCTGTAATTATAACATGACACATTATTTTGATATAACGCTCTCGCGTTCGTATTGTGTATTATTGTTGCTGTTATTAAAAATTAAACACGCGCTTAATAAGTCATAATATTATCATGTCATATTTTAGCACTATGTGCGACTATTGCATCTACGGTTTACACCGCGAAATAAAGACGAATAATGTAGTTTTATAGATAATTTCTGGTTTTTTAAGCTAGGAGAAGAGTGTTAATATTGAGCTACATACGCACTTGAACGATTTTTCACCGAATCCGACCGTAACTATGTATAGTTTGCGAGTTTGTTTTATTTAAACGTGAACGGATTTCATCTCACTGTTTCGCCCGAAATGTATGCCAATTGCTATTTACAAATGATAATATGATATACGCCCATCAATCATCGAGTTGTTACGCTATAAGTAATATTATGCTTTCGTTTGTTCTTAAATTTAAATTAATATTATTTTTGTGACTTCGGGATATCGTTATATACCTTTATATGTACCTACACATCATGATTATTGAACGTATACGAATTTCTCTGCGACCAAGTATGGTTATAAGAATAGAGAATTATGTTTCCTTAGTTCATCCTGACGTGCATATAATTATATGTATAATATTACGTGTCAAAGCATGACGCACTCAAGTTCTCCAAACATTGGTCATTTCTTCGCCACCACTTGCCCACGTTGAACCCACTCCGTGTTGTTTGTAAATACGGTCAGAAGTAGATGCGAAGTATTCAAGTATAAAAGTAGAACAGTACAAAATGTTTACAAACGAGCTTAGAATACGAATAACTGACGTAACGATTTAGTTACTTCAATGGTCCCTTAACTTTACAAACGTATATTCTATATTATTATATAGAAAAAAGCAAATCTGTATTGGAAAATCTATATATAAATCGGGGCGATACGACAACTGCTGCAGTAATGATGTATTATATTACAACGATAATATGTTCGACAATATTATAATAATCAAAGTCAATGACGAAAAATTAAAACTTGACAGCGGCGCATGTAGAGATAGACACCTGTATTGAGTATTGTGGTTCCCGAGGTGATCTCATAACGGGCGCGTATAATACGATATATATTATACATGCGGCCTATGCGTCTAAGCTGTTATTTTCATTCTCGGTACCTATTACGATAAAAAAAAAAAAAGTCGGAAAAAACGGGTTTCTTTGAGTAAATATTTGATCTGTGGGGACCACTTTCCCGAACGATTCGTGCGGTGTGTGTGTGTGTATGTATATTGACGCGTCCTCTTCGCCTATCTTATCTATGCGAGCGGGCGAGTACGTGTGTGTCAGCTAGTACGTGCACACTAAACACTAATACACTGTACATATCACACATATACAGGGCGATTCTTTTAACAATAAACACTTAAGTTATCTCTCGTAAATTGTTCAATTTTTCAAACATATTCTTCGTTAACATTTTTAAAAATATGTAATTCATAATAATTGTTTTGTGTTTTTAATGTTATTATTGCATTATAATTTATATTTATGCGACATTCCACTCTTTTAAACTCGGTAAACTATAAATATTTTTAAGTTCAAGAGGACGTCGTACACTCGTGCTGTCGATTCGCTGTAATATTTAAGCCGAGAGCAGAGAATTCAAATCGCTGAACGTAAATTTAAGTGCGTATGTCATCCATGTTAGTAATACGGTACAGTCAACACGCCATGTGCTACAGGTTGCGATGATGTCTTCGTCATAAGTGCGAGTACTATACATTTGTCGTATGATGAATGTTCACGCTCGTCGCATACACTGTTGTTATTGAAAAAAAAAACAACTCAAAAATGATAACGAAATGTTTGAAAAAAGTTAATTCTACGAGGCGATGAGATAGTAATAAGCAAAAACAATCATCCTGTATTATAATTTAGTATAGGTACATTATTATGCGGTGAAAACCGCGTGAACCGTCCTCGTCGGTAAACAAACAACGGTATAATACGAGAGACATATATTATAAAATATGGAGAAAAAAAACAACACGACGACTGTTTTCTGCCGACGTTCGATTATTATTATTATTATTATTATTATTATTATAGTTGCTGCAGCGTATCGTATGTGTCATTGATGCAGCGCGGTGCAGCGTTTGAACGTACGCCGACGCCACACGTGTTTGTCCGTCCGTCCGCATGGGTAGTGCGAGAAATTAACACCTTACCTTCGTATTATATTGCCTTAATGGCGTGTTTATCTCCGGGGAAGTGAAAAAAAAAAAAAAATCACCGACTGGAAAAAAAAAAACCGAAAGAAAGCACGCTGATTCCGTGAGGTTTATTGTGCGTCGTAAAATATATAATATATAAATATATATATGTATATGTGTATAATATATTAATAAATAATGTGCAGTTGATGGATTTTTGTATTTTTGAAAACCCACCAGCGAAATCAACGCGCGTTGCAAAACAATTTATCGATAGGTAATTGAATGGTTTGCCGCCGGGCGAACGATGAGTCGATTTATTATCGTAAAATAGGTATATATCGATGCCGCGTTATTATCGTACAGCTGGTTTAATTATACGTTTACATCGGACTCGCGTTTGTTATTAATACGTCATGTTTTATTATAATATATTTTAATTCATTTCCTATGTGTGCGGATGAATAGCTAGTGTGCGGCCGTAACGTTTTCGAGATATTTGAGGAATTTTGTTATTGAGTCAAAAAACACGAAAGGAACATGATATTTTTTTTTTTTAATTATTTAGTGTTGAATAACAACTAGTCTTTACTACATATAACTATATTATTAAAGTATACCGACTAGTTGAGACTGCTTAGATGATAAATAAATATTAAAAAAAAAAAAAAAACATTTTTTTTTAAATTGATTTAGGAAAATATGACAGTTGATGTGATAATAACGTCCAAGACGAAAATATAGTTGACTCGTTCATTACAAGTTACAACAATGTTAATTCAAATTAATAATTTTAATAAACGATTTAATTTTATTAGCATTAATGCCAATTAACTGATCGGTTCGTGAAAAATCGTTATAGAATTAATAATTATAGTAATTATTCGAATGGCATAGTTATACCACTCGCACACATTGATTATGATTATAGTGACAAACGGATAAATCAATATATGTTTATTTCTCAATTTAATAATAAGTAATGGTAATCTTACTCAAGGATGTAATTTCGGTACGAGAAAACCGGTTAAGGATTGATTGATCCTGATACTGCTATTATCATACAATGTAAACGTATAATATAATACTTATACCTACACTTTTCTGTAGTTTTTCTGTTATTACTTGACTTGTATATAATTCGTAATATTATGTACTTTGGATTTTCTTTAAAATTGTATATTATATAATATTTTGAATTAGGCACCTCGGGCGTTATGAGATATCTCGTTACATATTTTAATCATATCCTTATTATGATACGCTACGGCGATATCATTATTTCAGCGATGAAGTAATGTATATATACTATATATATATTATATTTTGTATAGGTACTTAATATCTACCTTATGACGACGAGTAATGAGTATCCGAATTGACTTCGTTTAATAATAAAGTTTATGATGGCGATGATAGGTCATTACGTAAAATAATAGACGATGGTGGAAAATATTATGATACAAGTTATTGTTGGGGAGAAGGGAAAATCGACGAATAGTGATAAATTGGACATCATACCTGCGTTTTCAGTCCAAGTCCCGAAAACACGTGGCTCTCTTTAAATTCAAAATAAAACATTTCTGAATAGTTTTTTTTTTAAAACAAAACACATATTATCTAAATTAAATAATAGAAACATTTAAAAAAAAATAAGAAAATAAATATATTAAATATATTTTTAATATGAAAATATTATTCTCGAGGGTTTCGTGAGCTTTTTTACAGGAAATTAAATTCAAAGCAATTGTACTCGTCAGATGGATATTGCCTATATTATTATTTGCAGAGGTGCAACCAAGGGGATTTCTCCCTCCTCGAGACAATAATGTATGGAGTATATATTTTATTTAGCTTTGAAAATAATATGGATAATTTATCAAATAATAACGATTTTACAGTGAAAGTTTACATTGTTATAACCAACATGATGACACAACTATTAAGAATATTTATTCCCTTGAAAAAATCCTGCAGGTTGGTCTACCGATTATTTGGTTATAAATCTTAATCTTATTATCGTATAATAATATTTTATTGAATATATATCGTATATTATCGTATACTTACGTTTTCATTCCAAATTAATATCCAACACTAACCGTTTAATTAAAAATACGGCTTCCCTTTCTATTCCCGATTACTCTTTTCGTCTGCAAAAACGCAACTGGAATCATAATTTATTAAGCTAATAAATAAATAATTTAATGAGATACTACTACCAATGGGCGATTTCCTCTTCGTGCCGTTCACTCCTCTTACGAGTGGATATATAATATCATCATAATATTAATAATTGTACAGAGTGATGTCTTGTCTTACATATTTGTAATATTAAATAAAAAATAATAATAATAAATGCTTATAGAGATACCTGTTTCTATAAAGACGTAGGTACCTATCTAATATTATATTAAATGGCAAATTTTTGCGGACGAATAATTAAATGTGTACCTCTATATACAAGAGATTAAAATCGTTCGTACCTTGTTTGTTACAGATGGGCACCGGCATGGATCATAAATCTACTTGGTACTGCAACGCGGCGAACAAGGTAAAACATTTAATAATAATAATAATAATAATAATTACGATGATGATGATAATAATAATAATAATAATATAATGTAATAACGACGATAATAATATTATAATGATATAAATCGCGCGGTGGTTATTTTTTATAATATTGTTATATTGTTATTATTTTTGAATGGACAAATCCCGCGGGGAAACCAGTTTGACCGAATGCGGGTAGTTCGATTAATATTTAAATATTCGGTTCGCGCTAGGCGACGGCGGGAATTGATTAGGATCCAGATATCATTAAGCGTTCCGGGGGGAAACCGATACTTTATATGTTATTACACGATATTATATCTGTGTGGAGGTTTTTTCCCCGCCGTGGTGAAAAAAGAATAAAAAAAACTGATATATTCATATATACATAGGTAATACATATAATATGTTTGTTTGTGTGTGTGTGTGTGTGTGTGTATAAAATATAAATTACATTACATTCGTGATTAAACGTACCGGTTTTCCATTAGAGTTTTTCGAGAAAGAAAAAAAAAACAATATCCCTCCTCCGCTAGGTATATACCTATTAGACCGAAGTGACCTAAGTGCCGTGTCTGTAGCAGCAGCAGCAGCAGCAGCAGCAGCTGAGGGTGACAACCGACCGGATTTATGACGACTCTGTTACGTGTAGTATATATACTTGTATATCATGTGTTATTATATTATATACTACCAGAGGTCGGCGAAATAATATTATATACATTTCGGACGGTAATAATTGAAAACACGTCGCCCGTAGGTAACCGAAGGGCTTTTTCTCGTTTATAAACGGATTTGTAATTATCTGCAGCAGCCGTATAATAATAATGTGATTCGATTATAAAGTTGTATTTTTTTTTTATGTTTTATTAATACTACTATCGCCGTTATAAACGTATGCACACACACACACGCACGCACGCACATATATATGTACAGGGTGATCCATTTGACCACATACATTTCCAAGTGGTTTTTTAATGTTTATAAGTGTTGAAAAATACGAAAAGAAATGTTTTTATAACTTAAGTTTCAGAGTATATAGCTATATCAGTAAATATATCGAATATGCCGATTACGTAGTTTAAATAATTTTTTGTTAATGTAATAACAGTGTATATGTGTGAGCAGAGTGAATTAGCGAGAGATACCCTACCAAAAGTTGTGGTTAATTACTATAATTTTGATTTAAATTTGAAATATTCATCGGTAAAAAAAAAACCCTATTTACTGAATATTTGATAATGTTATTACTTATACACCAATATTTCAAGAACATTATTCTCAGCTTCTAATAGTTATAAACTAAGAATACGTAATGGTGTCATAGAAGAAAAAAAATCTAAAAATCACTATGTTACAAATTACTAAATTGTAAATAAATCTGTATAAATCTTTGTAATTATACTAATTTGTTGTTTGAATTTTGTCAATTAAATGGATCACCCCGTACATTTAAATAATTACATTATGCGAGTATATACGAGTATATGTATTGGTACGTAATATATATTTTACGTCATTCGGGACAGTGATGATAATATCATTAATAAGATGCCTCCGATGCGGCGGCAACGGCGGTTATCTGTCCGGGGGCAACCGGCAGCAGTTTCACCCCAGTAAATAATAAATATTATAATATAATATGTAATATTATTTGTTAATAAAAAACTAAAAACAAAACCAAAACGTATATATATAAATAACAATGACAGCGGTCGTGTATAATATTTATTATTATAATACCGTCGTCGTCGTCGTGTAATGTTTAATGCGACGCGATTGGCTGCCGTTTCGATTTTTTTTCGGACGCGTGCGCCCAGAGGCGACGAGTGACGACCCACGCGCATGGAATCGTATTACAATTATTTACGGACGCATCGAAACTTATCGAAGTCGGAATATTATATTATATAGCGGCGGCCGGTCCGGTGACAGGACGCACGAGGAAAACTCGTCTATATAATATAACACACATTACGAGTAATACCTATTTATATATATATATATATGTGTGTGTTCAAACCTCGCTATAGACAACCACCGTGTCGTTATTACGACTCGAACGTGTTTTCGCGTGTTAGATTTATGATAATAATATGATATTATTTATCATAATGAATATAATGCACACACACACACACACACACACACACACATATATATATATACGTTATTATGGCTAGTTAGTAGGTATATAGGTATAGGACTCGATAATCCTTGTCGATTTGATATGATGATATATTTTAATCTCGTATATAGATATCGATCCAACAGTGTCGTTATAACTTTATAAGCTCGTGATGTCGATAACAGTATATTTTGATATTTTAGTTTGAATCGAGTTTGCGCACTTACACACCGTTCGGCATCGTGTCGTTTTTCCGATATTTATTTGTACACACATCATATAGTAAATTGTCTACAGGTACTCGTTGCTAATATTATGCATTATTCGTGGGGAGTGGTTTCTGGTCAATCTCTCTTTCTGAAATTTCTTTAAATTTTTAAATATATGATATGAAACTATTATGATAACAATCGTTTTTAATTTTATTATAATAACGGGTTTTTTTTTTAAAATAAATAAATTAAACACATATTTATATATGATCATCTTTATTTTTTTTATTTTCTTGGATTATTCTCAATAAATATTTAAATTATATTACCCAATAGGTACAGCAATCACTAAGAATAATAATATTTTATATATAGATTATTTACATTATTTTCTAACAACAACATACGAGAGAGCGTGTATATAATAATATTATATACAGCGATATTATAACGAGCTTTAGAATTATTTTTTATTTTATTTATAATAATTTCATAACAACAACAATGAACAAATATGTTTACTTTTCGACAAATCCACGTAATATTATTATACTATAGGCTGTAAGATCCAGATTTTTTTATCTATTCGTGAAGATTTAAATCGTTTTAGGATTCGTATTTTTTACTCGAATGCACATTATATAATCATCATATATTACGTCAATCACATTTTATTAATTTTTGAATTATTTTACTATTTCATTTATATTCATAGTACGCGTTCAGCCTTTAACCTACCGTACGTAGGTATAGGTATATTTCTGAAAAAAATTAAAATACTCCGCCTCCCGTTCGAAGTTTACGAGTATTTTTCGCCCGTTTCCAAATTCAACCGGCGATGTCTTATTAAAATATTTGCACGTAGTTTAAAGCGCTTCGCAAGAGTATTATAATATTATATATAGGCGTATGCGAATTCGTTGCAAATCGCGCTGTGACAACACACCGTGACATTGTACAACGGCGACGACCATTGCAGCGCGTCGAAAGTTTAACTTTGTTCGCCGCGCGTTATCATTCACGAAACGCCCTGTATATAACATGTGTTATACACGCTGTACACAATCGATTAGGAAACACGTATGTACATGCGCGTATTTTATTATACAGCCGTATAGGCGCTCGTACGTCCTTGTGTCCGCATCCGTTCGCGGAAAAACGGTAAATACATCAAACCGTTTCGCGTCGTTGATGCGTATACTATACAATATATTATTGTTGTACGTATGTGTATATAAACGCGTACGCCATGTTCGAATAGTATGGTATGAGCAATTTGCAGGAAACGCTTGTGACATATTATCATATTATCGTTTATTTTATTTTTACATTTTATTACTTATGTACATTTAATACGACGTGCAAATAATTACGTTGTGCGTGGTAAGTATCTATACGAGTACCTACCTCTACACACACATATATATATATATAGGTATATAATACTCGTCTATTAAAAAAAAAAAAAAAATAGGCAATTTTTTACGACCTCGCAATGGACTCGCAGACGTGTTTAATACACTGTTTATGTATACGACACATCTATACGTTATAATGATATAATTATTATTCGGACGCGAGATTTTAACGATAAACGACATTCGTATAGCTGCAATGGTATCAATTTATTATACGAACCACCTGTAGGTATGACCGACCTGTTGTACACGACGTATTTTACGCGCGTGCTGCGTGTAACGAGTGAATCACGATTATGACGTATCGCTGAAAGCTATATAAAATGGAAGAAGCGTATTTTATTATGTACAACGGATTTCGATAAAGTTAACATCGAAATCGTCTAAACATGTGTCCTGTCATAACTGCCATAGACGGAGATTTAGGCAAATTTTAGGAGGACTTTTTATTTTTTACACAATATATACAAGTTAGGTTAAAAACTATGATTATTAATTCTAAATAGAAAAAAAAAATTCGTAGAACCATGCCACCTGTTCATGATATAAATAGGTATTTGTATTCTTTCAATTATAAATATTATTACCTATTGTGTAATAAACAAAAATAATTCATAAAATATTTGGATGAAAGTTAATAGTACCTATAATCAAACAATATATAATATTTCTTTACAGGTTTAGCAAATGATTAAAAATTTGATGTAGGTACCTTTTTAAATATGCTTAATGGTTGGCTTTAATATAGTAAAATTATTTAATTTATCGTGTAATTTGAATCGTGTAAAATATAAACAAATCATACCAATTATATTGCGTGTAAAACAATATTCACGAAAAGAGGAAATTAAAATTTTTTAATAATTTGGGTGGCCAAGCTCAGATAAGCTCATTCCAATAACTAACAATGTACGTAGCATTTATACTCGGTGATAGGTAGGTACTATTTGTTGTATATTAAAATCTATAGGTATCACACGGACGTCAATCATTATATTTTATTACCGAAAGAGATACACGCTAATGAACTACATATATCAATATAATCATTATAATGATATACTATACTCGTATTATAATACTGTATATATCATATTGTTCATATTCATTATATACAACGCTACTTCTGGAATCCGTTGACCGTTATATTGTGTTATAATGTTATATTATGCACGCATTTGCACTGCAGATATCCTTTTGCCCGGATGGGTACATTCGTGATAATAATTAAGAATATCATAATTAATAATGCAAAATAAGCAATAAATATTGCCATAGTATGGCGATAGCATATAATAATACGATGGCCTTATTTATCACTCATAATTATAGTTCAACATCTAAATGCATTTGATTGCAATTATAATATTATACGGATATTAGGTTTGATTTTTTTTTTATCTCTTGTATAAACGCAATATGTTTTCAAACGTAAAAAATAATGTACACAATATATTCATATATTAGTAATATATACTTTTAGAATACATCGAAGCTCACAAATGCAATCATTGCCGCAGGCAGCCAGTGTGTATTTTTAATAATTTATTATTAATTAATTATATTATTTTTTCAAAAATGTTTTACCTCATTTCAATTAGTTTAATAATGTATTTAGAAAACAGAAATGCGATTTTACGATGTTGATTTTACATTTTAATTAGGGAAATTCGATAAAACTTATATGTAAGTACCAATATTTATACTTAAATTATATTTAATTTATCATAAAATATTCATACTATTTTTATAGGAGTATAGTCTATAATACGTATAATTCTCACGGTGCTTAAATTACAATGTGATACAAATTATATATATTTATATCAATGATTTTCGATTTCTATAGATTGCATTTTTTTTTGTATTTTTTGGTTGATGTAGTGGGCAACTTGGTCAAAAGTTTTAATTGAAAGACGATTGTGTTACAGTCGTCTTATAATTGTTATGAATATACCTATGTTTTTCGTATCACAAGTTTTTTAAGAATACTTTTATAGTATATACATTTCGTTTTCTGCAAGAAGTGATAGTTAGTATCTATCAATTCGTAAATGCAACGCACCTGCTTAAATTGTATTAGTTATAGTGATTTACGATTGTAATATTGGTATTATAATTAATAATAATAACATATTATTATTTATTTATACAAGTATACTATTTGAATCAATATACAAATGTTATCAAGTAAATTTTATCTCAAAATGATTTTATTATATTATCGCCAATAACGAACAATATAATATTACACTTTGCAGTAGAAATATCAATAAGAATAATATTATGATATCATGAACCAATTTCAATGTAATTTATTTTAAAATATAAAACTATATATTCAAAAGACTGTATATAGTCTGTAAGTACACATTTTGATTTATAGTAAATATTAAAAATTAAATATAAGAATAATTTTTTTTTTTACTTAAATTAGGTATACCTTATACGTAGGTATACGTATATTTTTCACTATTTTTCACGCTTAAAAAAACTATTTAGACCTTGACGATAAAAAAACTGCCTCCGCCCCCTCCCACCATATTCCGCACGTGTAGTACAATTTTTACAAATATGTATATATAATAATAATTATACTTGTAGGTACGTTTGTAATTTTTCTGTTGTACACCGACGGTGGGCGTCTTACGGCGCACGCGCTTAGCGAAAACAATACCCCCGGCTTTTCAACCATGCCGACTATTAATAAACATAACGCGGTGCGGATGGATAATTACTGTGGTAAAAATTTTAGCATAACGGCGAGAACCGGTCTTGAGAGAAGATATTATATAGGTATATATATATATATATATATATGAATATTAAAAAAAAAAGTGTCGTGGGCGGTCAATGGCATTTCAAAATGAAAATAACTATTCTTCCGAAACGCGTCGACGAAAAGTTTGACAAACGTCCGAAACGTAGGTATAATAATGATTATATAATCGTATGGGCTAAGAAAATATATATATTAAACAATTCCATATTTGTATTGTATTCGTGTGTTTATATCGTTACACGTTATATATATATATATATATATTTCGAGCGAAACTATCGAACACTATATTCTGTCCGTCTTCTGTACACGCGCATTTCATATTGTATATGTATAGAGGTACCTATACGCATATTATAATACGTATTACATTATAATATTATGATGATGGTGGTTAACCAGTTTTTCCGTAGAAGAGCATATTACTCAGGTACGGGCTACAGAAAGCGTGTGGGTCAAGGTGTAACGTGGCGCGCGTATAGCGGTAGGCAGGTACGACGCGCGGGGAAAAAATAAATAAATTCGTTTTTTTAGTGTTTCGTATATTATTCATGCGTTTTCCGAGATCTAAATTATTGTCGCCCTACACCACTTAAACCGATTGTTTACACCTATAAATATTTTTTTCCCGTGGACGGGGGAGGGAAAAGTAAAGAAATTATGATAATGGCCGAGTGCCACCGCAGGAAATCACCTCGGCCTACAACGTATATTTACATTATTTTCGTTTTATTGCTAGTCGGTTATTATTATTATTTTTGTCTAAACCGTTTTTCTATTGCTCCGACGTGACATTTTTTCGGTTTCATAATTCGCCCTCTGGTCATAAATTATGTCAGTAAACCAAATAAACGTCGTTTTAATTTTGGCTACCTAAAAAGAATACGATATTTTATACAAACGTATTTTCTGGTCCCGGTGTAAATAACCATTACCGCGGTCTAAAAGTCCAAAATATGTCTCGTAAAATTTTAGAAACGAATGATATAATCTCCCTCTCAATCGATATCATACCGTATAGCTAGTACCTACGAGCCGTGTAAAATTACTGTCGCCCATATTATATACACTGTACGAGAACTTATAATGTTACAGGATCCTCAGATAAAAGAGTAAACGAGCGACTGGTGACTCGACTATTATTGTAATTATTTTACACGATTGTTATTACCGTACAGATGTATAATAGCTATTGGCTATGCAGTTATAATAAATTAACGCACGCGCATATCCGGCGCTCATTACAGTAAGGTCGAAAACCAAAATTGTTTGTCCAGAAGATTATTTAAATGAGAAAAAACACAATAATTATAGGGGCCCCGGGTGACTAGTTACGTTATTATCATTTTTGTTATTTTCTTTTTTTATTATTATTATTATTTCTTTTTGTTGTTCCTCTGCTTCAGTGTTTTATCGTTTAGAGGGCATAACTCGTTTGTTCGTTTATTCAAATTATACTACCGGAGACGAAAAGCTATAAATACACAAATCGTGAACCTGCATTGCTGTACAGCTTTTTTTTTTAAAAATTGACAACTATTTAAATACAACAATATATTATTTTAATATTATGCGGCGTATTCCAATAATGTCATATGCAGCGATTGCTGTCGTGTATGTGTATATACAGCACTGAAATGAAATAATATTCCGTTCGAAATTATATCTGAAACGAAATTGGCATGGAAACAACGCTATAAAAAGACGTAAATGCAAATCCGAACGGAACGCGTGCAAAAAAAAAAATAGAAATAATAATAATAATGAAAACCTAATGGACAAATGCATCGGAGACACATCATTTTAATACGCAATTCGAGATACCGCACGGCGAGATTTGAGTGCCTCCGATGTTTCACGCAGACGTTTACGATTGGAAATTATTCCTTATTAGCATATTATCGCCCGCATCTATTTGATATTTTTTTTTTCTACTTTTTTCAAAAATAAAACATATATTATACAACGTCAGGCTCGTTGGGACGGCAATTTATTATGTCCTGGAGATTAATTTTAGAGCTTTAAGAGTCCGCCGTTAAAATCGGACATTCGACGTTTTACAGACATCACACACACACACACACACACACACACACACACACACACACACATCTATACACGCGTATAAATAATAATAATAATATGCTCGTTTATATATACATACGAGTATATGTAGCTGGTCGTATACGCCGTCGTATCGTAACGTTCTCGCGATCGTCTCGCATAATATGTGAAATCGCAATATCACGAGTCAATCACTTGGAATGCGATAAGTCACGATTACTTGCTGTTTCCGATTATCTACGGTTATAGATTCGAATATACTTCTCGCACGTGTGAACCGTATGTGTGTGTGTGTGTATACCTATACACTATTATAGCCATATAGGTAAAAGACTGCTGTACGTATAGGGAGAGATATAATATGACGCTGTGACAATAATAATAATAATAATAATAACAACATTATTATTATGTTTAACAAGCCCCCACACCACCCTCGTACGGTGTGTCTATGGACTCGGGTTCCCCCCGCGTTCACCTTGTACCTTGCATGTATGCAGTCGTTTGACAAATTACATAATTATTATTATTATTATTATGTACGCTGTTATTATTGTATTTTTGTTTATCCCGACGAAATGCGATGATGTTTCACCACAAAGTTGGTTTTTATTTTATAATTGAGGTCGTAAGTGGGTTTCGCGCGCATGCGAATTGTAGGCGTGTAAGAATTTTATTTACGGACAAAACGTCCAATTTAAACAGTTGTTTTGAAACGCGCCCACCGTAAACGCGCAGCGCAGCAGTTACGTGTTAACAAAAATAATAAATAAATAAATAAATAAATAATAATAATGAAAAAAAATACGGTAGCCAACAGGTATATGGGTTTGTTTCTGACATTATAGGTCGACATACGTATAATTTAATTTTTCGGATTGCCCACGTCCGACTACTACTACAACTACCATATTACACGGTCGCCAAAGACCTATACTTTGCCATTATAATAGTTCGCTACTATACTATGTAAATATAGTAAATATCGGATAAAACGCGCAGTCCGCAGTCGTGTTTGAATCGAATTGGCAATCGATCGGATTTAAAACAATGTGGCACGCAATAATGGGTTTGTGTACGTTATTACCATAGCGACATATTATTGTTGTAACGTGTACCTACGACGACGCGGTGTGCGCACGGTGCACCTATAAGACATTTAGACATTGTACTATATCGCAATACTTGGCGCGTTTTCAAATTTGACATAATATTTTACGATATAAAATATTTTTGTTTCGCTAATCCAGAAAACAGAATGAAAAAAAAGAAAACCACCAGCACGCGAGTTACGTTTATTTTATTCGACCGCCGTCCATATAATAATATAATGTAATAATACGCTGTAGCCGATGTATATAATATAAAAGTAGCACGACCAGACGTTTCCCGGTGCAGGAGGTATATTTTAGCGTTAAATATTATTATTATACAGTTTACTATACAATTCGATATCCGCGCGTACCTGTACGTCTTTAAATATTAATTTTTTTTTTTTCAATAACCGAGAAATATATAAGTGATATAGCTGCACGATACATTACACATCATAATATACAGGTATATATTATAGCGGCGTAGTATTATTAATTTGATAATTACTGTCGTATACACACGCGCAGAACATACACAGCGATTGGTGGCTTAAAAAGTTACCTTGTAAACAGCATTTAAAACGCATTATAATCAAACGTGCGTGCGTCGAACCAATTGCGAACTCGCATACTTAACTATATATACATACATATTTAATGCGTACTTTGGGCTGCTATATATTATATTATATTATTATGTATATATATATATATATATACGCATCGGTCGCGTGCAGATGCCGTTTCGCCCGATTCCAATTCGGTCTAATATATTATATTATTCGACCCGTTGCGCGGTGGTTTTTGCTATTAATATATATATATATATATATATATGGCAGTTATTCTATACGCGCATACCTATGTATAGTGCGGTGTAGGTATATACAAAATATATAATTCGGCTGTGTGTATTACACTACCTGTTGGATTTACGCGTTTCGAGATCATCGGCACACGCGCGGCGGCGGCGGCGTAGATCGAGCTCAGTGATAATTATATCAACAACCCAATTTTAATGGTCCACGACGATAATAATCGCAAGTCCCCCCCGTATCACATGACGTGCGCGGCCGCCTCGTCTACACGTTCCGACATTATACCTAGTAACCTGTGTATACCAGTGTACCTGCAGTATATGTCTCATACGACGTCGGATTGCGCCGTGTACCCGCCATATACGTATATATTATTATTACTCTATACAGCCATATAATATACCGCGTATATGGTGTACCCATAGTGCACACACACACACACACACACAGGTGTATATGGGTACATCTGACGAATATTTATATCTCGTGTTGTGTGTGTGTGCGGCGCGCAGTGTGTATATTATAATATACGCGCGAGTCCCGGGAACAATGAACTCTCTCGCGCGGACCGTATGTATACGTACAACACACACGAGCGTGGGCTAGCTCGGTCGGATGAGGTATATATATAAAAAAAAAAAAATGAAATAAAATCATTTTCGTTCGTGGGTTAGACCGCTCGCGAGTAGATATAGGTACAATAATAATAATAATAACGAAAACAAAATCCGAAGACACGACAACAATAAGAATAATAATGATAAAAAAAAAAAAAAATGGTGCAATAATCGTGTAATTATGTGTGTTATTGTGTGCCGAGCGGACACAATGGATGACGCCCCGAATGTCAAAACGTCCGATTGTCTCAAAGTTCCGATCTTCGGATGAATTACGACATTTCCTCTGCGTTTCATATTATTATTATTATTATTATGTTATACATATATAGGTATAGGTATATGTATGTGTATATAATACTACGTTATATTTATGTGCTCTTATTATTCGCCGAAAATATTATAATATTATCATTCGTTTTGTGTTGCAGTACCGTTTTCGTATACGATATTTTAATACGTGTTGTTTAGCTCGATGTAAACAATAATACAATTTAATATTTTCCCGATCACGAAAACGTTTAAAATGCACGGGTACTATGTATTACGTATAATATATTGTAAATTATTATTCTACAGATTGGATGTCTTGCAAATTTTGAAATACCACGAATTTATAATAATATTATACATAATACGGCGTGTATACACAGCGTCCTATATAACCAGTAGTCAAATATGGATGCATCGATATGAGACTGTATAAATTATTAACTATAGAAATAATTTTCCTATAATATTTTCTACTTTTTAGCATTGCTCATTATATATTATTATGTTCGTATTTTCAAATGCTCGTGGCACAACGATTTAAAATGACAAAGTGGTGGGATGTTTCAACAATCGGTTAATAGGTTTTAATTTTAAAACCAGTTTGGGACTCGTAGTTTCAGAAATTTTAACAAGAAGTTTTTTAGTTTTTTTTTTTTTTTTTTTGGCAATGGAGGCAAGTGGTTTGATGTTTTCGACAAATATGGTTTTCTCAATCAACTGACAATAGTTAATGTATTCGAAATACATTAATTGATCAAATTTAAACACACACAGATATTTATGTATTTAAAAACTGGTTCCACATGACCACATACGTTACAATTGATTAATAAACTCATCAATTCGTTAAATCGAATTCTAAAAGATAAAATTTACGAATGCTACAATAAAAAAAAAAACCAAAATAATTTAAAACTGATGTTTTTTATAATTAATTGACATCTTTAATATTACTGTATACTATACTTTGAATATTATAATATAACCATGAAAATAATTTTAATTGATTCAAAATAAATTAATCAAAATAATGAATATATTATAATTGAATATCATGTATAACATAATTATAAGTTCAGATGACATTTCAATAAAAAATGTGTAAAAAAAAAAAATATTGATGCTTTTGAATATTTAAAAACTTTGTGTCAAATAATTATGATTATTTAAATTTACTTGTAAAACCCGAGAAGTCATTCTGCTATATTGTAGGTGATTTTGATTGTACCTAGTCATTGAGTAGGTCACTGTAATGGGTGTGTTAAGTTTGAATTCAATGACAAATCATTGAATATGGTTAAAAATGATTCAAAACAGAGATCGTCTGTCAACCTATATATAAGTCATCTATAAAATAAATTACTATATAGAAAAGTCGTGTGAACATTTGAAACTTAAGGGTTATTAAAAAATGTATGTGAATTAATTTGCATTATTTTTTTTTTAAATTAGGTGTAAAAAATCTATACGCGAAACCGTAGAGGTATAAAAATATAAATGAATGTAATACATTTTTAACAACTATAAATGTCATGTCTATAAATATTATCTTAGATATAATGGGAAATGTTTGAGATATAATTTTCTCTAAAAAGTTGAAGATTGGAGCATTTTTTTTTATTGTAAAACGTGTCTCTCCTTCTTTAAACTCAAAAAAACACACACACGTACGACGTGCATCATTATAAGACAATATATTATATTCATCATTCCACTTAGAATATCTACTCAGATTATATAATTATAAAGTTAAGTGGACAGAGTATTAACATATATTTAATCGTTTTCGACTCAAATAATAATATGATTCATAACTGTAGCAAATTAAAATTTACTATCGACAGAACAAGTGTAACGAGGAATGCATGAATAAGAAAGAAATCGTTTTTTACACTGATCCTCAACTATAATGGGAAGTGTATACCAAAGTTAATACAACAATAAAACCTACCATTTTCATTACCATTATCTCATTAATAATTATTATTATTGTAAACGAGTTTATTGTTATCCCACACACACACACACATGCTAGTTCAGCGTATACATTACAATTTCTGTTTTTACCTAACTAATAATTAGTTTGTTTTTTTTTTAATTACACCCATTTTTCTGAACAATATTTTTATTGATCTTATTTTAAATTCTAAAGAGGGATATGGACATCCATTGGTTTATAAGAATTTTTCATCTGTTTATCTAGTTCCATAGGTTTGTTTAATAAAGGTACTCATCTGCAACGTTTAACTAATCATAATATACAATACCAAATACAGAAATTGTATTTTCTTAGATTAAACGATCAATTTTTTTGGATTTTCAAATAAATTCAAAAATAATTGGTGAAAATAATGAAGGATTACATTTATATAATATTAAAACTTTGAAAACATTACACAAAGAAAATCATGATAACATTCATAACAATAGTTGACATTTTTTTGTTAAATAGTGTGCGTCGCTTAAAAACGTATTCGAAATTCAATGATTTATTAATAACCGCCTCGGTGGTCCACCCGATCCGTGCACATATCTCAGTTTTTTAATTATACCCTTGATTCGTGTATTTTTAATACAAATTTCAGGTTTTGTAACTGAAACATTATAAATCGTCTAGGCGCATTATATTATACACCTATTATAAACAATAAGTTATAACATCGACCTCTATACCTCAATATTTTAAAATACGGTTTATAGTAAATCAATATTATTTGTTATTTATTGCGAGTGTAATAGTATTAAATACTATTAAATCATTTTTAAATTACACGCATAATAATTTCATAACATAATAGTACCTGTACGTGGAAATTTAAATACTCGATAATATACTGCTGCATAACTGCAGTCGCGCGTACAGCATCGCATCATCCGTTTCATTTTCACTTTATAATATTATATCGCAGTGGAATATACCCATATTTTTTACAACTCCCGGCGAATACGAAATCGAATCTGTGCAGACAATCTGTGCTAAAGTTGCGTTATACCGTATAATATGTAGGTAGTGCCTATTTGTGTTTTATTATGCCTATACGTACACATTGTTCTCCGCAGTCCGCAATATAATATTCACTATCATAAATCGCGCGTTGTGTAGTGCGGTCACGAAACGACGGCGGCGGCGTTCGTATATTTATGTTTTAATACGGTGCTATACCAATAATAATATTATTTATGTATATATAACACTATAATATACAGTATAATATTGTAAATCGGATCTAATATTATTGCCTATTACCTATATTACCTATGTTAGGTATATACCGCAGTGCAGTCGGCACGAAAATCGCCGCCGCACAATTACTATGACGGCAATTTGCATTTATCTCCGCGGGAACGCGCATTTTTTTTCTCCGTTTTCAAAACAGGTTGTATTCGTACGTATCGCGCTATTATAATAACATACGTTATACAGGCGTTATAGGCAGCGTACTGTATGGGCACGGACAGCGATCCGATCGAGTCGTATCGACTTTTAGCCACACGTTTCTCCCGCGCGCGCGCGAGTCACTTTATGGATCGGTTGCGCTTTGGCGTTTACTACGGCGAGTCGCGTCGGCTATTATACATATATATATATATAATATGCATTATATTATTGTCTTTATATATATATATACATATTGCATAGGCGCATTTTATATAGGCACATCCAATTAGTCGTGTGGTTTTTCGCACGCCGGCGTAACACCCGGCCCGGCCGATAAAATCGTTCTCGCGTTTGCGTTTACACTGCGCAAATGTCGCGCGCGTCTTTCGCAACCACTTGTCGGCGCGTTCTAAATTACGCGCGTTCGTAGCGGCCTCTGCAGCGACAGCGGCTTGCATAACGCGTGCGCGGGTAATATAATATTATTATATGGGTAAGCCTACTGACTGTACATATATATATATATATATATACTGTATAGGTAGACGTATCGTAGGTACCTACGACGAGAAGAAGGTCACAGCCGTCGTGCCGCAACAGGAAACCATAGATCTATAAAGCGGCGACATTCCGTCATTGTCGTCGTCGTCGTCGTCGGCGGTTTTATTAACCCCTTTCTGTCACCGCGAGACGGCGTTTATTTATACGTTACATATATACGTATTACTCATTTTCACAAGCACATGCGCACTATTATAGGACATGACTATAATATGTATAACAGCTTGTGCGATTACGCGAGACGTTTTCCGAGCTCAACGCGTCGTGTTATTTGAGCACGAAAGTCCACGAGTGCCTGTACGATGATAATCGCGCCGCGTGTGACACTAACACGACACGATTTTGCGGGAGAACAGTTTTAATTTTTCAAATATTTATCTAGCAGTCATTGGCAGCGTAGGTAGGTTCGATTAGGTATATCGCACGAGGTCCATATAGAATATACAATTTATACTGCAAGTGCTATAATGTTTTTAGGACGTGATATTTTTTCACTGTGTCTAGATCTGACGACAAACATTTAATTTGAACAAAAAATAGTAGTTTCGACTGTTAATATTTGACATTCGGCTCATAAAATAATTTCGAGAACAATAAAACACACTAAAACATAATACCTACTTAAATTATTTACGTCAATATAAACATAAATAAGCGTACACAATGTACACATAATATTTCCAGACTTGTTATTATTGTCGAAAACAAAACAATATAATATACATAGACTTTTTGAGACAAATAAAATATTTCACTGTCATCTTATACCTATATGAACGCATTACTATAGTTGTATAAAATTCGTCAAGAAACATATTATAATGTTAATTTTAAATTATCGTGTCCACGTTTTATAAAAGTTAATAACAAATTAACAATTTTTAGTGTGCCAAACAACTAACAAGACCTCGTATTTCAACAACTATAAGTAGTAGAAAATTTCCACTTGCCGCACACGTCAAATAAATTTTTAAAGAAAAAAATGTATTTAATAGTTGGAATGTAATATTCAAATATTATATATTATATTGCAATATATAGCCGAGTGCGCCATTTTATTGGCAAGAATATAAATGATCAATAAGCGATGGACATTGACTGAAAACAACACTTTCGTATTCGGTTAGTTTTTTAAAAAGGAGAAAAATAATATTGCATCATGCGACGTGTTCGTTTCTATAATATACAAATGGTTTTTATTTTCGTGTTCCTATTAATTTTCATAAGATTTATTTTTATCTTTTAGCTGATGGTAAATTAATGACGTAAAACTTGTTTCGATTTTACCGCAGTTTCGATAGATACATTTCTATACGATCTTGCAGGAACATAATAAATAATATATAATGCGTTATTTTATACACTTCAATCGCGTGCTATAGGTATAGACTGCAAATGACAACGTTTAATTTGATTTAATTTAAGACGTATATTGACTAGGAAATTATTACAACACCAGAGCTAAGTGCGGGGTGCTTTTCGATATATTTTGTCTATAGGCAACGATACGATCTCGATAGTTCTCCGGGCGGATTTTTTTCATTATTAATTTTCCCGTAAACCAGATGGCCTTTTAAGCGATGAGATATTCAAGTAGCTGCGTGGTGGTCCTAATAATACGTGCAACTTACTATATGATATAGTAATAATTCGTTGTCCACTAAAAAACAGTGTACATACACTATGAATCATTACTTATTTAGAAGTAATCTAAAAAGGCCTCGAGTTACGAAAAGTATACCTAAATTTATATATCACGAAAACCTGTATGATTCTGATGAATCGACTTTACCCGGAGGATGTGCAGTAAATATCCAATCGTTCGGTTCTTTCTTTAATATAATTTTATTTTATGTACGCACATACGGTTGAATGTTATTCGACGAATGACTAAATACTCGCGTATTATACAGTCGTTATATACCAATACGAAAACGAAACATTCACAATCAGCCGTGTTATATTGTATATGTGAAAATAATAAATGTAATTAAAATAGCGCCCGGTTCGTTTGTAATACCTACCTAATTAATATTGTGCCCGTGTGAGTGTTTTTCGTAGTTGTAAACGTATACCTGTGCCGTATACGATAATGTAATTTGTCAAAAATCAAAGTTGAAAAAAAAAGGCAGAACGCCTCAGGCGAGACAGACGTCGGCCTGTCTCCCGTTTATTATATAAATAATAAAAATCTATTTGATATTAATGTATACCTACAACTATAGTGTGTGTTTATCGGCTCGCATATTATGTGCATTGCATTTCAATTGCTTAAAGATGCGCCTCGTAAACGATTTATGTATACACATTATATGCGTATACACGCTCACAGCAGAATTTCTCTCGTCCGTGATTTGTGCGCATTATATTATTATATTATTATAATAGTACATAATACACAATAATATTATCATTGTGTAATGTATGTGACTATTTAAATTCGATTTGAAAACGGAAACACCGAACGGAAAACTGATTCCAAAAACGGACGTCGTTATTTATTTATTTTTTAATTTTAATTTTATTCAGTCTCCACTCAAGGCCTATACGAACGGTGTGTATACGTATATAATAATAATATATCTATTCGTGCGCAATATACATGATTGTTAAACGACCGGCTGAGCGGAGTTAATAACAGGAAATTAGGTAATCCGACGACTCCGACACGCGGACCGGTTTCGATGCTTATAAGAAACAAATTTATAGACACATTGCAAATAACAGTATTATAACGTCGATTACAGGTTTTATCCTTCTCTCAAAACACCACGTTAAAAGGGCCAACGTTTTTGGTCTGATGATTTATCGTTGTCAAAACACCTCGGGTGTGATATTCGGTAGATATCGCGTGGACATCGCGTTAAAATGGAAAAAAAACAACAAAAAAACAATTAGCGTTAAATGCGAACGAAAATTACCTTATTCATACAACGTGGTTTTTTTTTTGTATGCGCGAAACCAATACGATTTCATTCATGTTCACTCGATTCGGATACGACGTACGAATATCGTCATTACTCGTACGGTCATACCACGCGGCGTTCTTCGAATCGGAGCTTTCGCGCATTACTATTGCTGCAGTTTTTATATTAGCCTCAGTGAGTCAACCTATATAAATATACTATTATTTCATCAACCTCGGCTGAGACGTTGTCATAATTTTTTTGTTGTTCGCTTCGTGTTTCGTCGATTATTACGATGTCTTACTCATCAGTCGTCAATCCGATCTGTACCGTCGTGTCACGTGTAATACCGTATAAATATATAATATAAAGTGCATAAATATTTTTATGGCTTTGTTAACTATTATCCCGTACGGCGTACACCATTTTTGCAACACACCAAATATTAAAAATGTGTTTGACGTTTTATTGAAAATAGTATTAAAAATGTACATTAAACTCTGTGGTACGAGTTGGGTCGTTTTTTATAGCAGATTAAGCTACAAATGTATTTCATGCAAATACGAATTATATCTATACTATATTGTATTTGTATATTTTTTTTTATGATTTTTCAATAATAATACAATTTGCCACTATACTTTGCTAAAAATGATCGTTTTTCTTAAAATAAATGATAATATTATTATTATAAATTTCTCTTGCGTTTTTATCACATTTTTTGTATAATCAACATTTTTCATTGATGTCTTGACCTTTTAACAAATCTAGTAATACATCTATGAAGTATCGAGTGGTCGGGGTATATGAAATCTGGTTTAGACACAATATGCCACGCTCGACAGGTTTATAATAGTCTATATCTGATAAACTTTTTTTTGTTCGTCAAAAATTATCGTTTATGCATTTATATATATATACGCACATGTACTTGTTGTCTGCGTGCGAGCATGTGTGTTAGATGTCTGGTGTCTTCGGTATTGTTTCGACGTCGCTCACACACACACACACACACACACACATATATACACAGGTACACATATTATATACATGTATATATATATACCTATACAGAGTTGAGCAAAGGACGCGTTTATCAATACGTGAATTACACGTGTTCGCGTTTAGACGGGGTACATTATATGACATTATATATACGGTCGGGTCTTATATAGGCGTCGTACACGTCCGGAAAGTGTTCGGCACACGATCTCTCGATGTGTGTGTGTGTGTGTGTGTGTGTGTCGGCAGTACGGTGGTGTTGCGTACGTATAACTCGTGTAATCGCGTCGCCGCCGCCGACGTCATCGTCGTGTGCCGGAGGGATGCTGCGGCGGTGGCGGTAGACAACGCAAGGAAGACTAGAAGAAAAAACATTGTATATATATATAAGTACAACGAACAAGCTATATAATATATATATATATGAGATGTTATGCGCGCGTGTGTGAGAGTGCACACAGTGTTAGCAGTATTATCGTACATGGAAGCGTGCGAGTAACACACACACACACTCGCACAGAATATCATGTGCTTGCTTGTGCTGTATAGACATGTCGAAGATATTGTTCCGACAATTAAGCTTCATTATAATAAGACACGAAACGACTTCGATTTCCTGAGCGTGTACTACGCATATATATACATTATTTTATACGTATAGGCACCTCGCTATGTATATGCAGTATACGATACCTGCAGCACGCTATATAACACATGTACGCGCATAATACCTACAGCGCGAACACATAATACGAATTATTACCGTCGGACGAAAACTGCGAAGTGTTCAGTGACGACGTCGGTTTTGTGCATTCACATGTTTTATGAATTATAATACATCATTACCGCGTTTCGTATCGCGAATATAATATTATGATATATTAGGTATACGCGATCGTGATATGGGGATTATCGAACTGCACTGACCAAAATATTCGAATCGAATTCGATCCATTCGTACCGCGTTATAATATATATCTTATTTTTAATATACGACATTTATTGTATATAGTTATTGACAACGACCTTAGTATATTACACTGCAGAGTAACGCGTTAAACGTAATTTTCTATTCTCGTTTTTACGTAAAAAAAAAAAATGTTATTAAAAATATTAATTATCCGTTAACAAATTGGTTTATGTAACGTTCGCGGAACGAGTGCAATTCGAACATTATACCCTTTTCTGTCACGAGTATAATATAATATACCTATACGATCCGACATATTAATAAGTGCAATTACCCGATGACGTTATTGTTGTTGTGAGAACTGGTATGTTGCGGGTCACTCGCCGCAGCGATTATATATGAACTTACGCTTGAATATAATATGCGTACATACAGACACTTTTATCGAAACGTTTTTATAAAAAGCTCGACGACGGTTTATTTTCGATTCCGTCGTCGGGTGCCTATATTATTGGCAGTGGAACGTTCGACTCGGCGGGGGACGGCGAAATAATACATATATTATTAGAAAAAATATAGATACCTGTATACCGCAGTGTATACCTATATATTATGTATATACATATTATCAATGTTATCATATATATATACACATTTATATACCTACTCGACATATCGATTATAATATACGATTTGTGTTTTTTTTTTTTTTTTTTGCGCAACTATACAACACGCGCACGCACACACCGCTCCGCTGAGTGCTGCTGCCGTTGCTGCAGACCTCGGGAAATGTGGTGCAAAGTGAATGGGTCAACCGCATTGTATAAATACAATGGCGTGCACACACATGTATACACGTCAAGTTCGAGGCTGTACGCATTAACGACTATCCTCGGCCGACCGTTCTCTGCCGAGACACTTCATTAAAACGCCATCAATCAGACGCGGGCGCGTGGTGGACTGCTACAACACAGCCGTGTGTTTTGTGCGTGCGCTCGGAGACCTCTGCGGAGGTTGCGCGTTTCGCGCGCCACAGCCGCAGTCGTAATAAAAACGCATATTTTTGTCTTGCACAACAGCGGTATGTGTATAGGCACACAGACGCATTTTTATATATATATTATATATTATAATATATCGTACAGAGGCACACGCGTAACATATATACATAATAATGCGGAGAAAAATGAATAAATAATCGACTCCGCGCTATACGGTAATATGTAGATATATACCGTCATATATAGGTAGGTAAACGTCGTATAATACAGGGTGGTCCACAGCGATTTCGCGTTTGGTTGTGACCGTCACACGTTTGTTAAACGACGAGAACGACACGACGGACTAGCACTTTGAATGTCTTACGATTTAACGACAACATATTATTATCTGAATATTATTAATACGTATGTGTTTAAAGACTTATAGATTCGTATTTATATTTGTATTTTCCTTTGTCGAATTCCTATATATTGTCTCGACTGTTTCGAGCGTCGAGGAAAAACGAGTTATCGTCTTCCACTAAATTATCTTGTAATACGCGTCTCTCGGAGACGACTGTGCGCACGAGAAAATATATTATGCACTATGATGCTGACCAACAGCTGTCGCAAAATATGTTTCTTTCACACCCCTGTGCGTATAATAGGACAGCTATTGTTCGACAACGCGCGTATTTATGTAGGTATTGTAAAATTACAGCAATGCGTCGTAGGAAAATTATTATGCTAGATAAATTATGTTCAGTGCCAAGTTCTTATACTATATATATTATATATGGTATATGTGTACACCGACACCGTCGTATAGGTACTATATATAATACAATATAATATACATTCGAACGTATTTCTCGGCGGGACCGATAGATTTATCGACTAGGACAAGTACACACGTTTCTCGTATATAATGTATAATATACGTATAAATATGTTATGTGCGCGGTACAAGATAATATGTTTATATTCTTAATCAAACAGAATTATATTATTAACTCTATTATATGCCTACCTGTTGTATATATGTAGCAGCGAACACGGAGTAAAGCAAACACAATAAATAAAACCACAACGTTTATGTAATTACACACACACACATATATATATATATATATACTGATAATAATGACGAAAGATATCGTAATAACTGCGCGCGCTGTATAGTATTATATTATTGTGTATATATTATAAATTGTTATAGATAATATGATATTTATGTATTGTACGTTCGTTATTACAAATTTTATAATACATATTCATTTGTATTTTCCAACAATTTCGATGACAAATTAATACTGTAATTTCCATATCTGAGTAGAAGTATAAACAATATAATGACTATTTGCCGATGAACGATAATAATGTATACATATATTATAATAATGCTACACTATTTGTATACAATGCGCTCGTTATGCGCGCGTCTTCTTCTGGCGATATTCTAATTTCTAAGACGAGCATATTATACGTTTAATATAATTTACGTAGGTACGACAGACGCATTCGAGTCAATAAAAGACGAAGTATTCAAAGTCATTCGACACGTTTCGTTAATCGAAACGCTTAATAAAACGATAATCGGTAATAACCTATGATTAGGCGGTTTAGTCGTGATCGATGTAGCATACGATACACTGGTATATATTATAGGAAATAATTGTTTTTTTGTCGAATTGACGCATGTCCGTGCAAGTGGGTGTCCTGTTCGAGAGATGCATAAAAAATTATATTATTATATTATACATCCGAAAACGCAACACAGATCGTATTCTTATTTCACAACGCTGTTGAGCGGAAGGTCTTGCATAACGTTGCAGCAGTAGTGGCAGCAGACCAGATGGTCCGGACATATATACAGTCGGATATAATACATATTATACTATGATATGCCTAATTACACTGATTCGCGGTTAGTCATAAACGATGTCGGCAGCAGTGCCGCAGATCATACGTATAATACGATGCGGAAAAGCGGAAAGACCGGCGCACAACTCGCCTATAACTATTTAAATATATACAATAAAATCTCGGTTAGGCTATATAAACGGACTGCATATGTTATACATATATATATATATATTATATCTGTACGCGCAATTTAGACGAACAATTATCATGACAACAAATTAAAACGGTCTTGTGTCGGCGAATATAATGTATATTATACGCACGCGCACGCACGCACTACATTTTAATTGCATACGCACGCCATACAATATATTATATGATTGTCACACGTCGATAGTTTTTAAATAATAAGCGGGCTGATTTATATTTTCAGCACTTCGGCAGTGAACCTGTAATATTGTGTTTTGTATATTTATACTGCAGAATCAGCCCGATTCACACCGTTTACCAGTATTGCACATTATTTTTACAATATATGCCTACTTGTATATTTTAAACCGATCGCGATGTACTAATTCAGAGTATTTTTCGGAGTATTTAGCTGTATATATAAGTATTGAATTCCGAACGAGTGTATAGTTAATTAGTTACAAGTACGTATTTAATGTTAAGACGACGAGTGGAGTGATGAATGAGCGTAAACCATCATTTTGTGGAGTAGGCTTGTACCAATTTACTCCACTCATCAAGACTCTATAATTATAAATTAAGATTTTGCGATGACAACAAGTTATGTAAAAAAAATTGTTTAAAAAATAATCAAAACTTTAAAAACCAATGAGTGTACTCTTTAATGGATCACCGCATTCTATAATATGCTCATGATATACGTTTAAGAGTTAATAAGAGGACGTCGCCCCGCCGCTTATTGCGTTATCTCCGTATTGCACTACAAGTGCGTATATAATACATATAACAACATTTACATATACCGGTGCAAGATTGCAGTATAGTTCTCATCTAGTTTTACGAGAGTATTATAGTAGTAATATTTACCTATTATCAAACTCGAATGTAACAATACATATTCCATGGTTTGTCGGAAGTGTATTTTTCGATATTTTTGAAGTAAGTTATGAGCATTTTTAATTTGTAATAATTTGTACATGCTTCAAATTGAAGACATAGAAACAAAATGTCCGATAAACCACAAAATACGTTGTTACCTTTGGGTTTGATAATAAAACTTCAATATTAAAACTAACGAAGTTATTTAATTAAATAAGGACTGTTAAAATGTAAATACAGTACGCATCATTAACCGAGATATAATAACACATGCGGACGAGACGCGTCTCTTAAACGGGTGAGATAATATATTGATTTTGGCGAAAAATGATACCTTTTAAATATGATAGAACGATGCGTGCCTAGAAAATGTTGTATAAAGATTAATAATGTTAGTGTAATAGCTCTGGGCGCGTATTTATTATATTTTATGTCTATTGATGTATTATATAATATATATTGATATAGTTAAGTATATACGCGTATCGTATTGGGACTTATTACTATATAATATTATATACCCTTTTATATATATGCGAAACGTCCACGCGTGATTAATAGAAAGAAAAAAAAAATTAAATAAAAAGATTTGAAATATAATACGCGTATACCCTCATCGCAAGATTGCCGAAATACCGCGTCGTATTTACGACCATGTGTCTCGGTTTTCCTGCCGTTGCCATAAACATATCCGGAGCCCATTAAGACACAGCCCACGCTCGCCACGATCCGGTCGTCGTCGTAGTCGTCATCAGGTATGTGTGTGTGTGTGTGTGTGTGTGCGCGCGTGTATACATAGATATTGGAGACCTATGCGTTGCCAAAAACCATTTCCGTGTTTTTCTATTTTAACACGTACGGCGCGGGTATACCTTTATACATATTATCGTACTTATATATATTATATGCGTTCGGTTTCGGTTTATATCACCACATAGACCTATAAAAACCGAACGTAACTAAACCAGTAGATAAACTCGTGTGTGTATTTATATATATATATATATATACAACTCGATATAGTCGAGAGTGGTTATTATTGTGTATGTGTATGTGTGTGTGTGTGTGTGTTTATAGTATTTATATTGTATATATGTACATGTTATCCAGGGAGATTATATTATATTATACACATAACAAATAACATTCGTATATTATATTATATGTACTGTGAATGCACAATATATATATATATATATATACCTATAATAAACGAAAGACGACGTTTAATTTGATTATTTGTTCAATGAGTTATTATATTATATATATTATTGTATTATTTAACGCGGAGACTTTAACGCCAGAACGCCGCTTCGACGAATATATATATATATTTATGTATAATATTATATCGTTTATTTTTTCGTAAACGGATTGGAATATCATACGGTTAATGACCAATAACAATCTAAAAAGTTTTATTACTATTAGGTGATTTTTATCTCGACATTAATACTATACATAATTCCTGTATATACTCATTATAGGTATATATACATTGTATCATCGTTATGTACCACTTTATTAAACACTTACTATCACATAAAACTAAATATAGTTTCGGATATAATATAATATGTATAAGGAACAGTGGAAAACATTTAATAACGTTACGTTTCCAAACATTTATTGCTATTTATTGTTATATACACGCGTACACAGAGTTGTAAGATGTAGGATCATCGTTATCTGCTGACTGATTTCAAAACTTTTACAGTTGTGATAATCATAAACATTATAGATATTATGTTTATTAGATATTATAATATTCTATATTTATTAACATACAGTTATTTAAAATACAATTTTTCGTGATGTTAATACTGTATATTAAATATTTGAATTTTTGTTTCTATAATAATAATAATACATTTTTAATTTTTCAGACTCCCGACTTCGATTCGATGTTACAAGGTCTGATGGTCGAAGACCAACATGTCATCAAGTCTAGAAACGAGCCGGTCTTGTGCGACTTCTTCGAGACAACCGGCATGGGTGCGCGGACCGTGCAGGACTCGATCCTGCAGAACGGCCATCATACTGATGAATCTCAAGAGCCTCCGTGGTTCGAGATGAACGAGGTGGTAGACCCGCAAATGTTCTCCACGCTCGACGACCAATCGCTGCAAGTGACCCACGTCAAAGTCGAAGCACCGGAAGCCAACAGTCCCGAGTACCAGTCGGTGGCCAGCCCGGGGCTGTACACGCCGTCTTATTTGCACGTGCACTATCACCACCATGATCACCATCACCAACAGCATCACCACCACCACGGTTACTTCCCGCGCGTGGCACCCATGACGCCTCCCATTTCCGAGCCGGGTTCGCCCGGTAAACGGCGGACGCCACCGCCACCGTATCCCACACCTCGCTGCAACGCCATCCAAAGGTCCATGAAGTTCAACAGACGGAACAACCCGGACTTGGAAAGGAGGCGGACTCATCATTGCAATTTCGGCGGTAAGTAATAGTCGATTGATAAACATTTAACTGTAATAAAAAAAAAAAAAAAATTAAAGGATAATAATTAAATTAATTCATAAACGCTTAAAAAATGTAGCAATCAATGATAACATTATTGATAACACAAATTTCACCCGCTTGGTTACGGCATTGATACATAATATTATAACTATTATAATCGTATACTTATATACAAATATACGTAGGTAATCGTAAGATAATTGCGGTCAACGGTCGTGTTGACATGGGAAAAGTTTATTTATACCGATTGTTAATTATCATTGTCTTAATTATAGGTTGCAACAAAGGATACACTAAAAGCTCTCACCTAAAAGCCCACCAAAGAATACACACAGGTAATTTTATGTTTTAATCGTTCATATCTGCAGCATGTACATAATATATAATAGTCCTATATAATCCGTAGAATTTTGTCAGAATACCTGCGCCATCATGTACCTATATAATATAAAAATACATAATATAATAAATCGAAACGCCGAAAATACAACCCATTAGGGTTATCCGACGACATCAAACAGCATTCCAAAACCCATTACTACAAATAATATACTGATACACGAGTATATATAAATATACGCGGTATGTGTGTTACAGCCTATACAATATGATGACTGTATATACATGCGCGATTTATGTCTTAGTGTTTTTGTGAATGAACATTATTATTATATATCGTACCACCTCCCGTGTAAAAGGGTACCTATATCACTTCGCAGGCGCCGGTATTGTAACGGGGAGACAAGCGAAACAACCTTTAGTCACATACACAAAAGCCTTTTTTGCTTTCAAACAACACAACGCCATCGCGGACGATCACCGGACCGTGTAATCGAATCGGACTTCTCAGGGACGACGCCAACGCGTGGCACCACCGTACACTGTGGCCCAGACAGTCTGCTGCTGCTGCTGCTGCTGACACTCGTGTTTCGCTTGGTATATAATATTATGGTCTGTCCGGTCGCAGTGTATAGTGAAATTCCAATACGAAAACTAATAATTTGACGCGTCCAGATTAATATTACATTAGAATTAAAATACCTATTCAAACATTTTAAAATAACAACATTTCCGAGATAATGTTATAATATGTATTATATTATATATTTAAAAAAAATAGTTTCTGACGAAAAATTTACAACAGCACGAACAATATAATAATTTAAAAAGCTGCAGGACATGACGTTATTATTTCGAAAATATTCTTCACTTAACATGTTATTAAATTCGTCTCCATTTTGATTTCGCCTATTGGAATATACGCGATATTGCTCGAATTAGACGGACACGTGCGCGAGTATAGAGATCACGTATTATATTCACGTCTTCTTATAAATAACTATTTTTTTTTTTTCATAAACGCACACAAACAAGATTTTCTGCCGTTGATCTTTCAGTACAATTTCGTTTGCTATATTTTTCTTTCCACCCGACGATTAAATTCCGTTGTATTTTTGTTTAAAAAAATAATCCAAAACCAAGTGTTTTTCATTTTCCCGAAAAACCCCGTGGTCGGCCTCCTTCAAAATGTTTTTTATTTCGACACCTCGTTAATCTATAGCTGGTCCCTGGACACGTAGCATGATATATAATATGTAATGACTACCGCGTGCGCGGAGGCCGCGGATATTTAATTGGAGGTTTCGGACACGTCGAAGTTAAACAAATTGCCTCCCGGCGCATGTCGAAGTGCCGTGTGCGCATTTTTTTTTTTCTAATACCACTAAATTAAACCCTAACACGATGTTCGCAGTGTAATTACATTTGCCAACCGTCCGGCGCGCAGATATTTTGATTATTTCGTTTATCCGCTTCTGCTGCTGCCTCGGTGTTCGCGTATAGTTAAATATATTATAATACACTATTAATCTATTATACCTACCTACACCGCATTATTATAATATATACGTGTTTCGGTTTTTGATCGATATGAAACGCACTAAATATATACCCGAATGTTATCATAGACGAGTGTTCCTATATAGACCGGCGAACAGATTGGATGTGCCAAATATTTCGAATTATATATATTATGTATTTTAAGGTTTCATCTTATAACATTGCAAATTCTGTTTATACAAAAGCATATAACATATATATTACGTTACCTAAACGTATTCGTATATTAATTCCATAATAAAATATGCCGGTATTAAGTAGGTATACCTATACTTAAATTTATCGAATCGCAGTTAATTGCGCGATCAGAAAAACCATCTGTTTTATGTACGCGTACACTATAATATAACGATATTCGTGTTTATTATTATTGTTGTTATTTATCTGTGTCATAATGTTGTTTTAAACGTATCGACGTTCTGGAAACGTTTTATCATCCGATACGTCGTAAAACGGTTTTTATAGTTTAATATAATATATTTAAAAATTATTAACAGTTGTTAATTTACGTATTAGAGAAAAAAAAAGTCACTTCACCGTTACGATAAATTCCGCGATCGTACGGCTATTATGCGCATAATGTATATTATAATATAGTTTGTTATAGGTATTATTACTCCGACGATCGGATCGCGTGTCGGTTTTTATTCGATTTTACGATATTTGACCCGACCGATTTCGGTCCACCACCGCCGCCGCCGCCGCCGCCGCCGCTCTACTTAATAATAAAATATCGCGGATATACCATCACTCTTAGCATATAATATTATACGAATATATTTCAATGGTCGCGCGCGCATTACACTCGCATATTCGTATATATTATTATCGTATCGCGGGCAAAATGTCGTCCGAGGTCGCGGAAATCCGTTCGTCAGCGGTGGCGTGGGGATGAGTCACCACAGACTGCGGGAGAAAGTCGCGCGAAATAAATACTAATTACTGCGGTATGGTAGGTATATAAATGTATATTACAATGCCACGATAATAATACATTATACGCGCTATACGGCCGCGGTGCAGAACAATTATTGTCGTCGTTGTTATTATTATTATTGGCCCGAAAACCATTATGCGCGCCAACGCCGCCGCGACGGGCCGACATTCGACAGTCGTATACGATAATTATCGCCGCGGCAAACTATCGGATCGCGCGATTATTAGACACACGCGGACGTTATGATATTATTATGCAGATATTATTTTTTTATACACACGGGTGTACCTGCTATAGTAGTACCTACACAATATGCCGACGTCGATGACTCGTAGTAAAAAATGCGTCTAATTTGTGCGCTGTGCGCGTTTCTCTCCTCGTCCACTCTTCCGCGTCAGCCTCGGCGACAGAGCGCCTCGGGTCGGGTCGGGTCGTGTGTGTGTGTGTGTGTGTGTGTGTGAGTGTGTGTATGTGTATGTGTGTGAGTATGCATATGTATAAGTATGTCGTGTAAAGTATATAATAATAATAATAATAATAATAATAATAATAAATAATAATAATAATAATGTGTAGTATAGACGTCGTCGTCGTCGTCGTCGTCGTTGTAGTCGTCGTAGACGGTCGGTCGGTGTCGGAGAGCCGGGGAGACGTTAGATAGAGGTCCTCGACCCTGGGACGAGACAAAACGGTCTCTGCGTACATAAGACATAACGGCTGTACATAGACGAATACAACAACAATAATAAAAATAATAATGTTACAATACCGACGCACGCGCGAGCGGACAATATTGTGTGTGTGTGTACGTCACATATTGATATTATTATTAAATAATATATATATATAGTTATTATGTGCGCGAGCTCAGTTAACGCATATTACGCGTATCGCGGGCCGCCGCGAGACGGAGAAAAACATTATTAAAACCACTCGAGGCAGTTTTATTTTCTTACCAATACAGCTATAGCTATAGGTACACAGTGAGTAATAACAATAATGATAATAATATAATTTTTACATTACGCGGACGGAGACAATATAAACACGAAAACAATATATATAATAAACACACACACACACACACTCGTGGGCTATGATAGCGGCGTACGCGTGTGCTGTGCGCGATATTGATCGAGTCGCGTAGTAGCAGTATATAGGTAGTAGACATAATATTATAATATTATAATGATAATGTGACGATGATGATATTATATACGCGCGTATTTATTATTATTTTATATGGCGTCGATCGGAAGCCGAGAATTTTGGCATTGTGCATCGACGACGATCGCTCGACGGTGTTCCCGTCGTACTACGCGTTATATACGTATAATAATAACATATCATGTGCGTATATATATACAACAGGTACGTGATGGGGCCCGCGTGCTATGTAAGACACATATTAACCGTCATTTTGTCTGCGCGATTATTAACGGCATTCCTGCGCATATTTACTGCGTATCCTTGTATAATATGCTTACATCATATATATATATATATAATTATATGTATCTATAATATTTGTACAGTGTCTCGATCAGGATTGTTTTCAGCTGTTATAGAGTTTGAGAGGTTTCAATATACTTTGTCTATTTTGTCCGCCGAATCTGCTTGCAGTATACCTTACATCGCGGTTACCGCTGCACGCGATGATTATAATAATATATAATATTATATATTATAGGATATCGCAATCTCTTACCGTTTGCCGTTTTTTGTCAATAGATTACAAGGTTTTAATAATAATAAGGTCTCCGCTCAATTTTTAGTCAATTTGATTTGGTACCACGGTGGTGGGTCACTCCAATACATACATAAATCATACGATTTAGACGTCTTTGACCTGCAGCTGTGGATCGTTCGAGACGAAATATTATGTCAAATACAGAAAATTTCGGCGATACTCTGCGTCGAAGGACGAAAGTCGAAATCGTGTGGGTTCATATTGTGGAACAGAGAAGATGAGATATTTTGAAAGTAATAATAGTTTGATTTGACTTCAAATGCGCAGGACCGCGTATACGACCATATATTATACAGTATATTGCTTTTAGGGAACTTGTAGGAAACACACGTTTATTTGTGAAGTCGGTTTGTCACGAAACCCTTTTGAGTATATTATATTATCTGTGCAGGTGGAAAATGGTAATATACTGTCAGAAACGTAATTCGACGAGATGTCGTAAAGTGAATCACCTGAGAAGTAATTGCCAGGTTCTCATATTATGCTATATATTTATTATATAAATGGAACAAAATACCACTTATGATTTGATCTTTTTTCAATAATAATAATAATAATACTATTTTCAGTGATTGTTAATCGTTAAATTATGCACAATGACTTGAAAACTACGCAATTCGTATACAAAAATCGGTATATTATATTATTATAAACGTAATACATTTTCTAGATATATACCACTTCGTCCACGTAGTCTGTCGAGATTATCATTTTTATTACGATTTTTTTCTCGGTATACCGCTATATAATATCTAACTCGATATGGATGGATGGATAAGTCTATTATAATAACCTATATAATATAATCGTATTATGCATAATATATACATCATTAGACGCGTGTAATATAATATTAATATGTTTTAATGATCCGATCGTTTTATAATAAATTCCGTTTTAAACGACGTAAGATCGTCGGCGTACAGCAGTTCTATATATTTTCGGGCACATGTATAAATCTGGTTTAAGTTTATGTGGTTTTTTTTTTGTTGTTGTCGTTTTTTAATAGCTTTTAAATTCGGTTTCTCGACAATTTGTTGAAATTAATTAACCACTAGGACTGCTGCAGTGGTCTGCAGCGATGTCCGATTAGTGCATATGCCAACTAAAGTGCTCCGGTCTACAACTCGTCATCATCATCATCATCACACAAGATCCTAAATCGGAAACGGTCGTTTTATGACGTTCGTCTATAAATATGTATATAATATAAAGGTGTGACATTTCATTAAAAGCTATAGCTATTAAAATTCGACTCGCGTATACGTGTTCGCGCTGCGGTATTACTATATATAAATATATATTATAATAAATTTTATCATACACACGTTTGAGAATATACCGATGATTCTCGTATATATATATATATATAATGACCGAGACCGATAAATTTATTTTCGTCTCTGACGTACTATATATAGCTGCGGCGATTAAACCCTCGCGATAAATAATTCCGAGGCGAAAGAAAAATCGTATAGGTCGTACTATTATAATAATAATAATAAGCCGGATAAAAGAATGCAACGAGACCGTCGCGGTCACTGCAGTTATACACAGGTACAGCAGCGAAATGGGGTGGCAATACTAAATACGACGACGACGACACGTCTCGGGGGACAATTAAAATCGATATGGATCGTCCGTCGGCGCGAGAGGCACACCGTTGTAAGTACCCATATAATTGTCTGCAGCCGATTGGGATCTCATCAATTCGTTTAAATCTAGATCGTTATTATAATAACAATAATGATAATAATGGTTTAGCCGAGTATAATTTTGCACCCACACGCGATTGTGCGCACGCGCACACGCTCTCGGATGATGTTCGCACAAAATCCGTATTATAAAAAAATAATAATAATGCATATATATATATATATATAGAGGTACGAGCGAAAAGCACGCGACGAGATTTATGTGCACGCGCGTGAGTTACACATATTATACAATAATAATAATAATAATAATTATAAACGAGAGATTATATTGTATAAAGAGTGCGTTTGTGTGTACTTATATATATATATATGTATATAGTAAACGCGTGTTTTATTATTTATTTTTTTTACGCGCGTGATTCATAAACGCGCGAATCGTTTGAAAAACACATACTTACAATAAATAGGTGTATATAATATATAAATGAAATGCACAATCGGACTATACGCGCGTCTTATCGTCGTATTATAGTTAGGTACTGCATAATATAAATAACACCGATCGATGGCCGCCGTTATCGTAGCGGCGAGGGGGTAGAGAATTTTTTAACGTTTAATTGAATTTGAACGACATCGCACCGCCGCCGCCGCCGACGCCGTCGTAAGAAAGTGGAAAAACTCGTTCCGCGCGCTAAGTATCGAACTTGAGGATCTACAATAATAATAATAATAATAATAAACGCTGCAGTGCATTTATGTACGCGCTCATCTGACCAGCATGAAAATGTAAACAAGGTGTAGTATAAGTATAAACTTAATGGTAATAAACGTTCGGTCGAACAGAAACTCACAACGTGATGCGTATATTTAAGTAAAAAAGTGCGCCAGTCAGTAGAGGTATTAAAATTTGCACATTATGAATTATGATTGATAACAATTGGCAGCGGCTTACACGGGGAGAGACCATAATAAATTACTAAAGTATATTATATACACACGAGCGTGGAGACTTTAATGCCCTCGTTTTTATTAGATCCCGCGCGTTCGTTGTTGTTCCGTACAGGATAATATCTGTTCATGTCAATGTTATTTACAGGCGATAATATCCCATCTGATATCTTATAAAAGCGTTAAAAAATTACATTTACAATTGTATATTACTCTATATGTTAATAATTTAACCGTTTCGACAATTGAAATTATTTGATTATAAATTATACTATATGACTATATAATATATATACATAATAATTGAGACGGGAAAGCAAGAAAATAGTAAATATACATATAAAGATATATTTTTACGTTTTATATATAAATATATATATATACGATATATCATACAAATGTGTTATACGTACATAAATTTAAAGAGAATTCAATATAGGTATGTGTATTATACAAAACAGGTATAATAATTATGTGTACATATAATATATTAAATGTATGATAATGTATACTTACATATTATTATACTTATATATAGCATAATATATATACACATGTATGTAATAATTACTGTATACAGCCGTAAAAATTAATTTTTCATTTATTATTATGTCCCACTCATCATATACATATAAAGACAATTTAATCGTTGCTTATTTTCTGTATAGGTACCTGTGCGCTATAATACTTATCTAACAATTAATGTTTTTACGCGACGTGTATATTTCCACGCAGCGGGTATATAAATAAAATACGCAATCATATAAATTCGAGACACGTAGTAGTACGACTGACCGGTGCGACTCCCAACCGTGTTCAGAAACATTCGGTATTTTGTTACTCCGTTGATTATTATAATAACCATATATATATATAAATATAATAAATTGTTAGTTTTTTTTTTGTCTTCGAGTGATGTCACCGTTATAATGTGAATAATTAAGGGTGTACCTATTATAATAATATACTTATATGTGCTAGTACTATTTTACAGGAGCATATTTAAAAATGTTTTATATCGGTATGAGCGAAGGCTCGAGGTTGACAATCAAATAATGTATGCGTTTAAAAAACAGAGTATAATTATAACATTATACTACACAACTAAGTCATCTAGCTGTCGTGTGTCTTTTATCTTATTATGATTAGCCGTTGCAATCCTTGTATCGTATTTACTTATCATGATCTACTAGCAATAATATCTATAGAGTTGGACCAAGTTCAACTTTTGGACACGATACGACACGACAGCCGACGGTACTGTAAACATGCGGCTTTAGTATACAAGTCGCACTGGTATTTATATATAATATGTGTATAAAAATTATATGGATCGGAGAGGTTTTTACGTGTGCACGCCATGCCAGTTAGTAATATATCTATATATACATATTTAGATATATATAAATATCACTATAATCGCGTGCAAAAATACGATTTTATTAGACTTGATTTTAAGGTTGAATATTACTACATGATAATTAATATCGTTCTTGTGGCCTGTAATCTAAATATTTATACAAAACATAATATACCTACAAGCACGGCGGTGCGCAACGTCGTCCCACTCGGTTCCGGCCAACGTGGAAAAAAAACACCTAAATAAAATACCGCAGTAACATAATACATATTTTATTTTATGCTCTCTCGGTCGGTGGTTTGTATGGCAGGAAAATTTTTTTTACGCGTTCGGCGCGTTTGATGTGCATAGTTTTTTTTCTGCACGCGCTCGCGACTTTAATCGTGTGACTGGGTATTATAACGCACGGCGTTAACGAAAACACACACACCCACAGCGCGTTATATATTATGTCCGTGCAATATAATATAATATAATATAATATAATATACGCGTGCGAGATAATGTTGTAACTGCGAAACTGTTAATATTATAACTCTCAGAAAATAAAGAAAAAACCGCCGTCTTTTATTCCCGCGGCTAATTCTCGCGGACACGGCCATAAAAACTCGCATTACTGTCGCACTACCGCCAATTCCGTAGAATTTATTTACCATCGAACACCACCATCTGTCGGTTCGCCGTCTCCGCTGTCGTCGCGGGGCCGCCGCCGCCGCCGCCGCTCGTGATGCAGCCACGACGAAGGCGCGTGTAGGCCGCGAACGAAATTTCGTTTAATATTCCGAAAAAGGTCTGAAACACTTAGTCTTAATAGAGACGTATGTAGGATGTTGATTTAATATTGCGGTAACGACACGGTGTCCTTTTAAAAAAAATGTTTTTACCATGCGTGTATACGTATATACATATATAGTATTATAATCGTATAAAATAATAATGATAGTAATGACAATGTAATGCATGTGTACGTTGTGCGTAAAAAAAATTAACCACTAAACGGCGACTAAATGAATAAAATATGCTGTACGCACTCACACATCTGGTCTTTTGAAAATCATCCACCAGCTGTTATGTTTTTTTTTAAATATATATTATAGAATGGGTATACCAATTTTATACTAGGTGTATGATATTATGATTGGTACGAAAATTGTATGAACATGTTTAAACAAATACGAATATCACAGTAATTGCATATCTTTGGTTGTCGACTTGTAAATAAAGTTAATATGATATTATTGTTATGAGTGTATATTATTAACTGAAATTTGATAAAAATTTGATTTATTATAATAATACGATACATCATATTATAGTAATTATGTACTAAATAATACCTAAATTAGATATTATGAATTACCCATACAAATATAAAAATTAGTATTATAATATTATAGTATAGTGCACAGTTTGTATGGACTTTTCAAATTCATAAAACTATTAGTGATATATATAATATATATATATATATATATATATAGGTACTATCCTTACTGTATAATGACGTTCTGTTTAATAATTAACGTAGAAATTTTCGAACATTTTTTTTCAGTTTTGGAATAATAGTTAAAGCGATTGGTATAATTGCAAAAAAAAAATTGCACGAAGTTCTTTATAGGTGACGGTCACGTTTTTATGAAAATATCGAATAATAGATGTACACCTATCTATGTATTATTATTATGTTTTATACTTACAAAACAAAAATATTTGGCGGTGCATCCGCTTCGATGGGAGAATGCATCATTTTTAGTTCTTTTTTCTCTTATTTTACTCGTTAATACAATAACTCTCGTTAACCGCGCAGGGCAACTTTTGGAAAACGTCAATTTTTGCGATTGTACTCCGAAGACAATCGTAGTTAAACGAACTCGTTTTGTTTTCAGATATTCTCATAGTAATAACAGCACTATAATATATTATTATTATAATACAGTCATCGAAACAAGAGAACCATCGGCGCACATGCAGCGTAATATATTTTAATAATTATTATGAATACGCGTATATATTAATATATTATATCGTGAATAATATTGTTTTAAATTCTACCCTCCCACCGTAGGACGGTGTTGCGTATTGTGCTCATATATAGTTCCCTCCCCTCCCGATCGCGTTTCAATATATTATTATAATATATATATATATATATAGTCAAACTTTCATCATCCCCGTCCGGTACTATATATATATACATATATTATAGACCGGCCAATTTTCCGATAGCATCACCCGGAACACGCGCGCTGTTACAATAATAATAATAATAATAATAATATTAATACATGTTGTGCGCGTATAATATAATACATAAGTAATATACACACACATAGGTAAGTATAGTTTACGAGAGTATATTATTTATACTATATGTATATATATATATAACGCTGCTACCACCGCCGTTGCCGGATGGTCCAATTTTCCACTCGAACGACCGCGTAAACGTTGTTGAATTATTGTCAACCGCCGTACGAATTAAAAAAACTAAATAACACGACGACGGAAAAAAAAACAGATGAATAAAAACCGTATACGAACCGTAATGATAATAATAAACTGTCGTGTGTGTAAAGTGCGTATCGCGATCGCGCGCTCACACACACACACACAAATAGGAACTCTGGTTGGGTAGCGCCGAAATAATGTACACATAAACGACGTCGACGACAGTATAATAATAACAACAGCAACGATTTTTTTTGGGGGAGGGGGGGTGGTGGATATTAGGCATTATAATATACGCAACGCCAAAGGCTACATGCGCGTGCACAATGCACATTATTATTGTTATTACCATTATGCGTTTTACGTGCAACCGCGCGAGAGATGGACGCGCACACTGCATGTCATTATTATAATATTATTATCACGCAGGTACCAACCTATATACCTATTATTATTACAGGTAGACTAGTGGTATATACCCGAAACGGCTAAAAAGTGCGTCGATGACGGTGACGTCGTCGTCGTCGTCGTATTTTTTGAAATTTTGAATTGTCCTGTATGAGCGCGCTTGCGCGCCCGCCCGCCCGGCTGTCGACGGCGGCGGTTATTTCGACGGTACCTACCTATATAGATTTTTGTTTTTCACGGGACGTGACTCGGCTTCCGTCCACGCCACTCGGCAGTGCGATTATACACGTCATTACGATGTACACACTATTATTATTATCATTATTATAATGTTTTACCGTCGTTTATGATAATGCCCATACTATACGTACCTAAATAATATCATATTATGCGCGAGTATAATCGATTCTTTTATTTCGATATAATATATTATTATTACGACGACGACGACACGAATCGTATGTATATACATATATATATATTTATATCATTACACATACCATTATATTATTATTATTATTATTATTATTATTCTAATGTAGAGCGTTGTTGTAAGGCGCGCGCGCCAACCGGAGCGTATATATTATTATAATATGCGACGCAGAATCGCGACAGCAGGCCGCCCCGCGCCATCGCCGTATCCGTCATCCGCCGTACGATTCGAAAACGCGTTTGAGGGTGTGCGTTCGCATCCGACGGATTTTATTTCTATTTCGACGCCCACGCACGTTTCTGGTGCGTCGTGCCGCCGTCACTGGCTGCGTCGCAGAGCGGTTCGTTTATCGCGATCCCGCACGGGTATAACGTAATGTAATACGATATGTCTCGACGGATACCTACGAGGAAATTAACAAAACAATTATTCCAAACGCTCGAGAACAACACAATATTTAAAAATTATTTACGTCTTCCGCAGACGCTCGCGGTGTGGGTTGACTGTAGAAACTATTACTCGCATCGCCTCGTAGTATATAATGTATTATATAGGTTTATTCACCGCGTGTCGTGGAAATTACAACAAAACAACATTAAAAAATTAATAACACGATATTGGTTTTCACTGTTATGTATAATATTATGATAGATCAAGATTGGCCAACCCACGACCCGCCTCGGAAATTTTTGCGGTCCACGAGATTTATTATACATTTTCGAAATTTAAGGAATATAAGGAGAGCATATCATTTTAACCTATTCTGTCTAATTTTTTGTTGCAAAAAAAAAAAATTAAAATATTTTCAGATGGTAAATTTGTACATCTAAAATGTATGTTATTTTTTAGTATGCGGTGAGCTTATAATGTATTTCCAAAGTGGCCCACGAGATAATTTGGGTTGGCCACCCCTGTGTTAGATCGCCGGTAGGGACTAGGGAGGATTGCGCCCCGAAATTCGGGTCGCGAGCGCATAAGTATTGTACGCGTGCTATGTAATTCTAATAATTATTTACATATTATTGGTCACTCGCCGACTCGTCTGTCGGTGCAGCTGGGTCAAGGACGTGCTCGTCCCTTTCGGCCATCTCGTGGCGTTTACACACATATAATATGTATTATGTTACATGTTATATATAAAAAAAAATTGTCGAGTGGGCTCCGATCGCACTCGGTTCCGAATGTGAACACAATCGTTACATTGTTTGCACGCCGACGACCGCTATACATAATAATAATAATAATAATATATACACATAATAAACGACTGCGGTGGAGGACTCGGAACGTGGGCCGCCGCCGCGGCACGTCCTAAGACAATGGCGCGTGCAGAGAGGAAAAATTCGCGACCAAAGTGCACATTATCATAATATACAATATAAATGTATGTAGTGCACTCGCGGTACTACCCGGCGAAGCGTCCCACATCCGCATTATACATATAATGCTCTGTGTGTTAATTTTTTTGTCTTTAGCTTTTCGAACTTCATTGTCGTCGTTGGCCTACTCGAAATCGCGGGCAGTCAATCGAGACCAATTAAAACGAAAACGGTTACGAACGGATTACTTGCCTATAATAGTGTCGTGTGGGTTGCGATAAAACAAGCGTATAATTTGTCATTTTTCTCTCTTCCGTCCCGCGGCGCGTGCGATATAAATAAGAACGCTTCAGTTGAATTTCAATATAATAATACAACTATACAAGTACTATAATATTGACGGCAAACGACGTAATTTACAACACTGACGATGTCATGCACATTTTTTTCAATATCATAACCTTCAAATAGTATAAACATATAATTGAATTAATTAAATATTAAAAAAAAAAAAATTGTAATTATAAATTACTCATCGCGGTAAATTTATGAATACCAGGTGAATACTGAATAGTGAATCTATTTCCGATTTAATCTATTTTATCTTAGAAATATAATTATATAGTTCATGATAGGGTTCTATAGTATTTTTACAAACAGCATGGCTGAAACTCAAAGATATTTGTCTATAAAGGATAAAGATTTTAATTTGCTATATCTGCAAGGATCCATCAAGTATCCAACATTCAATAAAATTCGATTCGATATAGTGTAGATAAAATGTTTAAGACTGTACAGTATGTTGTTGGTCATCATTATAGTATAAGTATAATATAGAATATATTAATATATCATCATATACGGCATGTCCTTACAACTCGGTAAGAGTTTTAGTCGCCACTGCAGTCAGTGCCTGCTGCAACTTTCAACAGTCCTGGATCCTTTCCTACCAGTATGTGACTTTCAATATATTTAGATTTATTCATCGTTATTTCGATCGCCTTTATAATCTCTTCTTTTATGGTTGTCATTAAATAGCTGCTATAGCTTAGTTTTTTTTTAACTTATCCCTTCACTTAACGTGACAAAACCATATTAGTCTTTGTCCCTTCACACAGCTTTTTATAATGAATAGTTTTATTATTTCTACGATTTCCATGTTCTTTTTTCTACGTTGGTAGTTTAGCACAGTATAAAACACGAACAAGCAGAGTACATAAATAAATAACTTTGTTTAAATCACTACTAGTGTTTATCGCTCGTCGTATTATACCTGTAAATTATTATTCGGAGCTACAGAATCGTATGTAATATATACACCGATTATACAGTACAGTATTCGCGGTAGGAAAATGTTTTTAACAACGCGACGTCGAGTAGGTATTATATGTATAATAGAAGCGAGCAGTATATGTTATACAGTTATATATCGTTTGACGCGGCTTTCTCGTCGCACCTCGACGGATAATCATATAGATACATACGAACAAACACACTTTACACACACGAACACACGTTGTAGGTACCTACATGATTGATATGAATCTCGCGAATGGAATGTCGTGCGTCGATCGATCCGTATTATTGCAGTACCCCCGGGATAGATCGCACAAATAGAATATGCGTGTGTGCAATGCGATTTATGAGCTTATAGGCACGTAAGGCATATAGTCAGTCACAGATACCTCTCAATGAGTCATTATAATAATATACAAATTATCATAAACACATTCAAAACCCCTCCTCTCCAATCAAAATATTTCAGAAAAAAAAAAAATGTAAATACCATTTGCTAAAGCAGTAAACAATTATTATGAAACGCATTTGACATTGAGAAAAAATATCAAACACCTAATTAAATAAATTTATTTTTTATTCGTGAATTGCACAGAGTATCGAAATAAACACCGATGATTCTTACCGAGCGTGGCAGGTGATTCACAATAATGTTTCCATCGTATAAAAATGATGATAACAAGACATTATAAGAACAATGTTTATAGGAATTAAAACGAGAATAAAACCATCGTACACAATACTACTATGTAATTGTTTAAATTTCTAGTAATATGGTACTCTATACACCAGGGGTGGCCAAACTTTTTTTGGCCACGATCTACTAAAAATATACTTCACCTTCGAGGATCGACTTCCATAAAAAACCTAACCACCAAGATTAATTTTCGTGTGCGTAGCCTAAAAATAAATTCTAACACGATCGACTTTGAAATCGTTTGCGATCGACCGGTAGATCGTGATCGGCTATACACTATGTTTTCACTGCAGTACACTATACTTCGCACTTGTGTGTACACTGATTTATAATTATGTATATATCATGTAATATTGTGCTGTTCGTATAATAATAATTATACAACGGAAACTGTAATAACGTGTGCCTGCCTAATGTCGAAGAATATTATAGAATATATTATATTATTTACCTACCTATAATACTATCATCGTGAACGCAATACCATATATTGAATGGACGTGTGTATTTTTGTCTACAGGCGAAAAACCGTACCGGTGCACGTGGTCGGCGTGCGAGTGGAGTTTCGCGCGGTCGGACGAGCTGACCAGACACTACCGGAAGCACACGGGCGACAAACCGTTCCGGTGCGAGGTGTGCGAACGGTGTTTCGCCCGGTCCGATCATCTGGCGCTGCACAAGAAACGCCATCAGCCCAAGAACGCGGCGGCGGCGGCGGTGGTGGTGCAGGCGCAGCATCAGCAGCAGCTGATGGACCATCCGTCGTCCAAAGGCGGGGCCGCCGACCAACACCAGCAGAAGCAGCAGCAGCACCAGCAGCTGATGATGTTGAACGGCGGCGGCATGGTGTCCGGGCCAAAGGCCGGCGGCGAGTACGTCGTCGACGGTCAGCAGCCGGTCTGCAGGCAAATGGTGCCGGCCTTGTGATCGGCGCGCGCTCGCACGTGATAATTACAATTGATCATAATATTAATATTTACGTTATCCGTGATGAGAGGCCGCGCGGTAGTATAGTCCGGACGATCGGTAAAAAAAAAAAAAAACCGTCGACGAGGAGAAGAAGAAGGAGGGGGGGGTGGGGTGGAGGAATTTTTGTGAGTTTTTTCCGTTTATGTATATTTTTTTAATTTTTTTGTCGTGGTATTTCTGCACGGAAACAAGCGCCTGTTGCTGCTGTTGCACAGTTGACCCGTAGGAATTCGGTCGTCGGTCGCCGCACAATGACACCTTAACGAACGGCTATTGTGCGCTCTAGAGAAAATAATAATAATAATAATAATAATAGTAATAATATATCATACAACTATCGCGCATATTATTATTATGTATACACACACTATGCGCATACGCGTGTGCGCCATTCGAAAATAGAAGGAAAAACAAAAAGAACGGATAAGTGACGGACAAACGACCGCGACCTCGCCGCCATTGCGGGTCAAACCGCGTAAGTATCGCCGTCGACGTGTGTGTAATATTATCATCGGTTCTCCTATAAAGCAAACATTGGACAGCGGCAACAAATAACAATAATAATAAGTTTGTAGTAGCCCACACGCGCGCGCGCGGCGCAAACTCCTCGTACACTATTAATAAATAATAATAATAATAATAATAATAATAATAATGATAATGATAATAATGTATATTATACAATAATGAAATCTATCGTTTCTCGCCTTTTTTTTTTCCTCTCGTCTGTTACTGTTATTATTTATTTATTATTATTATTATTATTTTTTTAATCGTCTGCGGTCGTGTGATTAATGATCCGGTCGTGTCCCCGGGCTGCGTCGCGCGCACAATACTAGGCTGATTAACGGAATGATTGACCCGATTCCCCGCAGATCCCCCGAGGGGTCCCGCGCCTCCCCTCTCATCGCCGACACTCGCCCCTTCATTGTACTATTTTTTTTTTCGCGATTCTTAGCCCAAATTTCTTGACGACACCTGTATATAGTGTATAATGTTATTATATTATGCGTGTCGTCCGCCCATACCGATAAAACTGACTGCATCTCTCACCGATATATTATCGTTAAAATAATATAATCGGCGTGTATAATATCAGGTACAGTGCCTACCCAAACGACACGTATATCGTGTGTATAATGTTCACAGTCGGTATTTCTCGAACGAGAAAAATTAACTTTTCGGGTTTTTTTTTTTTTTTGTTTAGCATTTAACGCACGCGAAGTCATAATAAAAAATTCAATATACCTTTGAACTTTGTCATAATATTAAACTAAGCTATTATCGCGACCAATATGTTCCAATTTTTTTCTATTTTACCGGAAAACCGATAAACATCGTACGCCCGTGCGCCAGTGACCACCACCCGCCGGTTTATCGTTTACCGGCAGTGTATTTAAAAAAAATATATACTAGTAATGTTAATTTTAGATTTACAATTTTAATTAAATTATAGAATAATATACTTGTAATAATTAGAATTACAAATTTAAGGATATAAATGTATATAATATATAGTCTATAGTGAAACACATTTCCTCGTATGTATATGAACAACAATTATTATTACTATTTTGTAAGAATAGTGGGATAAAAAATGTATGATATTTTTGTTATTTTGTTAAAGTTTTTGTAAACACAACTCGTCCTAATTAATTAGAGATGCATATAAAAATGTTAACGTTTAATATTATTTATTTCAAACTCTCTTTTAAATATATATATATTATATGTATATTTTTTTTTTTTGTCGTTTTAGTTTAATGATATAAATATATGATTAACTAAATAGTTCATTTATACCATACATCTCGGAAATCACTTAATAATATTATAGTTATGTTGCACACGACTTTAATCATTTTATTCTTTTCATCGCGTTTAATAGAAGATAAACCAAAGATTGCTTCCAAACATTGTTGTATTTTTGGTTTCACCACTGTAAAACTATGTTATAGATCCGCTTTATCATTTCATTATTGTTTTATTCAGAAAATAATATTTAATACTATAATAATCCTAACCATTTTGTCATAAGCTTTCGAGCATAAAATCAAAATAATTTTTGTTTAAAGCGAACAAATCGCTTGATCTCATTAAAACCAAAACCAGTGATATAATAAACGGATTCAACCGAATGTTTTGTACGTATCAATCATATAATCAACTACCTTTATATTATATATATTTTTTTTTGTCGCGTTTTTAATGTTGATTTTTCACCACGCCCACAATTTGCTTTTAATCATTTAAATTTATGTTATACAATTTATAGTAGGTATACTTTAATAATATTTAACATTTTGCCAGTGACATAGTGGATTACAAACATTAACGGCATTACGTTTAGAAATTGTACAAAATACGAATTTAAGTTGTCTAAATTATTTTGTTAGAATTAATTTTTTATGATCATTATTTGTTTTTTTTTTAATTTGTTAAGATACTGTCCGAGGGTCTTATCCACCCTCGATATACCTATTTAGCAAATATTATTAAAATCTATTTTGTTCTTACTTGCTGTTTATTATTTTTAGTAGTATAATATATAGTTGTTGTTATTACCTATTTCTTATCCTTTTCGTTTACAATCGCCGTGAGGTATATACAACAAATATACAAGCAAATTGAAATGTCGAACATGTGGTCGGTATACATACTACATAAACATTCACCGTTTCAAATTGCCCATATGTGCGCCATGGACCAGTGAAGTAAAACGGTTAAAATCGGCCTCGATCTAAACGCAGCAATAATATTATAGTTATACCCTTGTGTATTATTATGTGAAAATATATATTATACGACTTAACGGTAACGATTTCAAAATAAACGGTTTACGTGCGACGACGGCAAAATATGGAGATTAACGGGGGCTAACATATTTTGTAAACAATTTACATACAACACACCCGCCACGACTGTTTACAATAGGAGACATAAATCGTATAGTGCATACGTTTTAGCCTGTGTGCAGTGTGCTGTATACACGAGTATATTAAAAAAATATATATATATATATATAATATGTACGATATTATGTGTAATAGAACGACACGAAAAACCAAATTTAGGTATACGCGTCTGCGGAGGTCGCAATAAGTCATTCAACTAAATCGACTTTTTGGGGTGGGCCTGATGCGTAATATTTGTTATCGGCTATAATAATGTGTTGAATATTTCGATAAACGAAACCGATCGAAATCGTTACAGTAAACAAAAATAATTACGGACACATTTTAAGCATAAAACAATAAATTATATACGTTTATATGGTTTATATTGGTTGTTATTGCTTTTACACACATAATACACTGCACGTCATAACGTGCTCATCTATGCACGTTGTATTAAATTCGCACGAGAAATAACAACAACAGATATACCTATACATATTATACGAGTAACTGTTCAGTTATTGAAAACCCTCCAGTAATTGAATATTTTCATAATTGTTTTAATTTTAAGAAAATTATGTATCTAATATGAACAATTCACAGTTAATATTGTTACTATCGTTATTAGTTGTTAGCAGTTCACACACTGGGCTTGAAGTGTTCAAACACTAGCACAATGTGTTCAATCACTGAGATTTCAATTGTTATTAAACTATAACTAAAATATGTTTAAGAGTAATTTGGTTTTTATTGGTTTTTTATTAAGGATTTCAAAGTATACAGGCATACCAATCTTCCAGTCCAAATCGTAAAAATATAAAATAAAAAGCCAATTTATGATTGAGTACTTTGCAAAAGTAAACAAATCCTTATAACTGTTCGATCACTGGTCTGTTCATCCTTTAGTTGACTTTACCTAACTTACTAAAGTATCTGCAGATGTGTTATGAAATGTATAATACAATGCATAAAAAAAATATATCGTAACTACCTATGACATGATGAGTGTAAACTATATGGATATCTGCAATACACGAGTTACGACAAAAAGTGAGCGTTCAGTGTGAAAGGTGATAGATGAGAGTAACATGAACTGTTACGGCTGCTGTAAGAGACTCTTGGGCATATATAGGTATATATAACCGAAATGTGTGATACAGTTTCAAGTAGCTGCTATTTCAAAAGTAGTTGGTTTGTTTCGATACATACCTTTTTGAGTTGCATTGTTACCATTACTTTCGGATTTGTCTAGTAATAGATATTAAGCAATGTTCTCGGTCGTTAAATTGTTGATTTGTTCTTAATTCGCTATAAATCAGACTTAATCGTTATTTTACCATTTACAGACGATTATTAATCGCGTGTGAACACCTCTGAAAAACCGCAAAAAGAACCGAAAATATATGTTATATTTTATAACAGCATAGCATACCAATGATAATATACAGACTCTGCAAAATGTTACACATTTCCATGGAATTCGCAATGCGAAAAACTAATCGAACGAATTGTATACGTATTGTATGCTGTGGTCGTCGGGTTTTAAACGTAGACAATGCAAAAACCTATATAGAAACCACAATAATAATAGCACAATCGTGATCTTTGACCGCGTTGTTAATCAACCTGCAAGTGAATAAAAAAAAAAAAGCTATGTAAGTATCTATACATTTAGTTATAGAGTTTTTAAGACTATAATCATCATTATAAATTATTTTTTTTTACAATAAAATACTATGAAGAGCTCTAAGTCGCACTTTACATAATACAAATCTCGCATTGAAGAACTCTTATAGACAAGTAATAGTATTTAAAACACAAAATTCAAAACGCACTTCAGAAAAAAAAAAAAAAAACTGTGATAAAATGTTTATTTTTTGAAAATCTACGGAGTTCAGATCGCTAACTCAGTGTTATTAGGTACTACTCATCACTGGACGCTCCCTTCTCTCGCGCGCCACCACGTCCTACTTACCACTATGGTTCATCAAATTTGGTTATCGCAACAATGCTCACCGATAGTAAAATTAAAAATAAACACAATTCGAAAGTATTTTTAACTCGTATAATAATTATACCTGATGTAGGATTATTTGTACAGGTACTACACGAGTTAAGTATATTACAACGGTTGTTGTTTTTGTTTTTCGTACTATTAGTCTCGTCTTGACGTGATTACTGTGTATAATATATCGCGTGAACCCCAGATTTCTTGACGATTTAATGGCCTACCCTGGCGACCAATAATTGTGTTTACACGAAATTTCAACCCTTCGACCGTAATAAAGTCAACCGAATACCAATCTCTCTCGTTTCTCTTCGTCACCCCCACTCTTCGATATCGTACACGCGTTATAATGCGTATTATTATACACGACTATGTGGTATATCTTCCACAATACTGTATACTATACTCGTACGCGCATTATATGGGTTTTTCGTTAACAGGATATGTGCGTTCCGCCGATAGTTTTCCCATCTTAACGATTATTTAATGGCCACACCACCGCGGCAACACACACACACACACACACACACACACACACATATATATATATATATATATATTATATAATATAATGTATACGGCGCGGCGGCGTCGGTGGAGATGTCTACTTATCGATGTACATGAAAATATGTATAAATATATATATATACGTATGATGGGAGGTAAGTGAAATTTGTTTTTTGTTTTCGTTTTACAGTCATCGACAATGAGTTACGACCTCTGCGGTGGTAATAATAATAATAATATCTAATAAGATAAGGTTATAAAAGGAATACGATTATATTATATTACGTGAATGCTGTTATTTTATTTTTTACCACAAATTACGTTCATAATAATATAATAATATTATTATATTACTTAGGTCGTTGCCAAATTAGATAGAACATTAGCTTGTCCGGCGGCAAATGATTTATACCCATCGGCGGCCGCCGCATGCGACACCGACCGAGACGACGGTCACTGAGCACATCGTTTCCGGCTCTACGAGACAGTTTTTCTCTTTTTTTTTTTATGATTTTAGACGGGTAGAGAATAAAAAAACATAATCAAAATATGTTAAAACTGGGATTCCCATAAATAGTTAAAGGTGCCATACGCGGTCCTCGTCTCGTTTCGTCTCGTTTCGTTTTCCATAAAATACTAATATATTATTGAGCAAGTACCTGTTTTCGATATTATTCATAAACGGTATTCTCTTTGTTTGGTTTCAAAATGTAATATACAATATATTATTTAATAATAAAAATATCTATTTATTTATTTATTGATTTTTTGTAATTCTATGTATAGCTTAAGCTAGTTTCTCTAAACCTATAAGTTTCTCTATAACATATATAACTTTGGTTCAATAAAATTATAACGGTTTAACGTATCTCCCCCCCCTCTCCCCATCATGCAACCAATGAGTAAAATAGATGCAAATATAAAGACTCAACAATAGTTAGACGAGCGAGAAAGCAAACAATCAAAAAGTGTGTTATGATTTCGAACAGGTGACTTTATTAAAAAAATGTGCGATTGACAGTGAAAGTCGTTCGTATTAAAATAAAAATATTTTCTTCTTTCAGCAAAACTCGTAAATAACTGTACTAAATGCATAACATTCTTATAACTAGTCCCACATATACTATGTACATAATAATAAGCCTTAATACAAAAATTGCATTATATATTATACACTAAAAATATGAAAGTCAAAAATGGCAAAATAAATACTAAAAATGACAAAAAAATCTACAACATTTAATATACCTATTGCCTAAAAATGTATTTTTTCAAATCCATTCAACTATAATCTTTTATGAAATTGTATTATAAAATCCAATAATACAAATATTAAAAATAATAAATTAAATATTTTAGATCCATTATATTATTATTACATTACTAATAAGTATTATTGTTATATTACGTATTAATTTGTTATTTTTAATTTTTCAAAATAAAAATATTTTAGGAAAAATTCAGATATATATATATATATATATACCAAAAACCACAACTTTATGTTTTTGTTTACTTTTAATAAGACTGTTGTGGCGGTTGTGCATATCACACTCAACATGCAATATTCAAATGCACACTTACTTATCGTAATAGGTAAATAGGTATTATAAGAAAATATTGAAGTACGCCGTTCGATGAATGTGTTATAATAGTGTTATAAACTTAACAAAAAGTCGCGATATATTATAAATCACACGCATATATATATATGGTGCCTACAATGACGTACCCGCAATAAACCACCCCCTCCCACGGGTCATCGCAAAGTATATGTTTTACGTGGGTCGAACAAAACTATGTTGTGTGTGCGTGTAAAGTGTAACGACAAGTTATCAACAACGTTTTTATTGTATTTTAAAAATAATACCTATGCACATTAACTATAGGTACGTGGCGGGGTGGTGAGATATTATTATATATTATTGTACACTGAAAGCACGCCAATACAATAATGTATGAAAGGGAGTAGACGAAGGAAGAGGTGGACGTGTCCGTTACGAACACGTCGACGACGTGTCGCGCGCGTCGTGTTTTTTATGTGCGCGGTACGGTGTATTATATTATATAAGTACTCAACATAACCTAACCTAACGTACGGTCTGACGATAATCATATTATATACAGGGTGGCTCAGCCGACAATCACTACTTTTTCAATTGATGTACTAAGTTATTTCGGTAAATCGATTACATCACTTAAGTCGTCGTCAGAACGCATAATTTCAAACATTTGTTTGGCTTAATTAAAACGTATTTTTTTTCGAGTGTGTTTCTCCGATGCAAATTGAGATGACCAGCGCTCATGACATACATAACATGTAAATAGTCGTATATTAAAAGTCAAATTACAGTAGAGTTTCGCCGATAACACTAATATATAGCGAATAATCGAATTTTTCCTCGTAATTTGAAAATTCCATTACGTTCAGTACTTACTGTAAAATTCAACAATATAAAATATAACACACAGCTCAATTAATATATATAGTTAAGTCAAATTTAGTTTTATCTTATGCTTAAAATAATTTGCACATCAAACTCCATCACGACGGTATATCTCTACAAGTGCGCTATTTGGGGCATGTGCGCTGCTGTTGCAACCCTATTTTTTCTGCATCGTATTGCGGATATAATATGCCGACAGCCGTTTCGCGACTATTGTAATATAATATGATATTATGATGACCATAACGCGTACAATATATTATATGGTGTGTATAGCCGATGTAGATTTTCGCGGTATGAATATTTCAAACGCTATTTCTCCCAACTCGCCGCGATTTCTCGTACATTAATTGATATAATACAACACGTGTACAAAATACGTGTATTTGTCATATTATTATCATTACGATAACATCTCATAATCGGCCTAGCTGTTGATAAATATTATGTTGACGGTCTTAAATAAAAACTCGAACGATGCGACGCCGCGAACGGTTTCCATTGAGCTTAATATAATATACCTACATAATAATAATAATATATAGGTACGCTCGAACAGCAGGCGATTCCGAGGACACGCACACGCACACGCCGAGACATCCTGTATACGTAAACTCGCGATATATATATATATATATTACCTATATATAGTAGTAGCTGTCCCTGTTATTCGTGTTCACTATATTGTATACGCGCGGCCGTCGCTATATAATATGATAATATTGTACCGTTGCGGCGCTGGCTGGACGAGGTCCAATTCCGCGTAAAAAATATGACTATTTGTAAAAAGAAGAAAAAAAATACGGTTCGCGTTGCCAACGAGAAAAAAAAATAAGTCATCCGCCCGTGTCGGTGAGTCGGCGTCGAAATACGATACGCGCGCGCGGTTTCTCCTCCGTATAGGTATACCGAATAAGAAGTATGCACAGTGTTGTGTGCAGTGTATATATTATATTATAATACGCGACGACGACTACTGCAGCGGTTCTCAAACTGGACACGGCGCGCGCGACAGTGTCATTCAAACGCTGTCGTGTGATGATGTATTATGATATACCTATACCGTCATCGTCTGTGTATATAGTATGTATAATACATTTATAATAATCAGGGCTCGGGACTTAAAGCAATAATTGCATATTTTTATGGACTGACTTAAAATATAGCAGAGCGCTGAGGAATAAGTGTATATCATCATGTTCAAATTATGAAATCTGAAAGTGCTTTTTTTTGTTGCTTTTTTCAACGATTTTTTAAAGATATGCTTATTATTTCCAGTTTTTCTGTTTTTCATAGTTTTTTTCCAAAAATCCATCGGAAAATCTATAAACAATACTAAGTCAAAATGTCTCAAAAGTGAAATTTGTTTTTTCTATAATATAAAGATTTATTTATTTTTTTGGATTTTTTAGTAAGAAACTTTTCCTAATCATTTTGTTTCGATATTTTTTGTAATATTTAGTTATATTATTTTTAGCACAGTTACAAATTATGTTACGTGTTTTTTTTTTTTTTTTATTAAATATTTTTGCTCAAATCTAAGTTTTTTAAATGCTTATTTGAGTGCTTATAATGATGTTTTTAAGCGCTTATTTTAATGATTTTAAGTGTTACAAATCCCGAGCCCTGATTATAATATACCATTATCGTCTATGCAGTATGTATTATTATTATATACGTTTTCGCTCCACTCGCGACGACGACTACAGTCGTAAACTCATCGTACGACAGAGAGACGAAAATCAAAATGTATTCTTAGCGAGAACTATTAAAACTGTGAAAATTCACCCTCTACAGACATTATTGATTTGTACGCGAAACTACGATGACCGACTGCAGCAGTAGTATGAAACACTTTTACTGAAGCAAGTGCTCAACTACACAACCCGATTTTTACTACGAATTATCGCGATCGTACGATTTTTTTTTTTGTTTACGGTTTATCGCCACTTATTATTATAGTTGATAAGTTATTGACTTTTATTGGGCTGTGCTCTGTACTCTGTATAGGCAATGACCGAAGGCGACGCGCAATTATTTTTTACGACGGAAAATTATTAAAATATCCGCACGTAAATAACAACACAAAATATACCCACACCGTACACGTCGCGGGTTATAGCAGACTCCGCGCAGACGGGTGTGTAGTACTCCGACTGACCCAGTTTCAATCTTTACGGTTTCAATCTACAGGATACGCAGTGATTTAAACGTTAATTAATATACGACGTTCGGTCCTTAGGACGGGGAACATTCCTGACTATTTACCCATTTTATGTCTGGCAGCGACGCATTTCACGACGTTCGAAAATAATATTCTTCACGCCAATAAAACGGTTGCTGCAATCGAGCAGCCGCAAACGCGTTGTTATATTATTATATTCGTGTAGGTATATATTATATGATGCGTTCCGGCGCAAAAATGTGACTATGTCTCAATTGATAGTCGTTAATAATATTATTCTTGTTCAAAAAAAACTTTTATTTTATTTATTATCCTTCCGCACGGTACACACAGCTCGACGCACGATAATAATAATTATCATCTCCCCACGCTGATATTACGCCTAAACACTTGGGTTTATACACATATATGACATGCATTCGTCTTCCATCTCTTCAACACTCCATCCATCTGTCCGCGCGGAGTGTACCTATTATATTATTATACGCGTATGTTTAGATAAGTTGTCCATCGTCTTCATCGACTGTGTTATTGTAGGCGTACCTATACATTATTATTTCGAAACATTACACACTCGAGTTTCCATTATAATATTGTAGCTCATCGTCGTGTATGTATAATATTATATACATGTCGCTGCACCGTTCCTTCGGACTGACGCTGCAGTACAAAAACCGTAAGTACCCGCTAAAAAAACATATTTTATCGAATATTTTTACGTAGTTTAGCGGTCAGTAATATTAGGAATAGATAATTTGAAACGCCGTTCAAAAGCGACAAGGGTTTAAGCGAAAACCAAAAATGTTCTAGCAAAATTTAACAAATTTACTTATATACCTAATTCAACACATGTTTTTTGTTGAAATTTGTGAAAATTTCACTTGTTTACAATTAATAACTCAAAAAGTGTAGATATTTGAAAACTATATCTTGTATAAAAATGCTAATTTGGTAAAAATTTAAAGTTTCTATGGTTATTCTTTTATGATAATTACAGCGAAATAAAAAAATTAATTTTCTCATAAACTAATTTTGAGTGAATATTTTCGTTTTTCCAATCATTCAGTTAAAGTATTGAGACATTTTTACTTTCGACGCCCTAAAGTACCAAATAGGTTCACTTTCTAACTAAAAAATAATTGAAGTTGAAAATCTAATCATTTTTATAGTTCCAAAAAGCGATGACAGACACAAAAAAATAAATAAATAAAAACAAAACAAATATATTAATTTCACTCTTGAACTGTGTTTCTTAACATACAGACATCTAATGTCCTGTAACTTAAAATACTTTGGTTATACTATGTTAACCGCGGTGTGAGGGCACTCCTTTCGTTTTCAAAATCATAAATCATGACTACAGATGCAGCAGGTAGTTTACGGCTGTCTAGTACATACGTAGGTATAAGTATTTCATTTCGTTTTCTATAGATCATTGATAAACGGGTGCGTAACGACAGACCAAAAAATAAAAATCATATCACTAACGACGCTCGCGAATTACGCAATAGCAAACATTTTGACCGACATTTAAGATTTACCCCGGAGTGGTATACACATAATAGCCATCGTAATATACCAAGGTCGTGGTTATTACTTTTCGTTAAGGAACATTATATGGGCACCAAGCACCCATAATACACTGTAAAGACTCGATTAATTCGAATTAGTTCATAGACCAATATTTAAACTATGATTAATATTGTGATGTTCACAAATCAACTAAATTATAAATTTAACAACTGAAAGCTAAGAATTTCAGGAAAATTAGATTTAACCATCATAACTTGGACCATCACTTATCCATATAAGTTATATTTTCACTTTTCATACAATATATTAGTATATCACCTATAGTGAAGTGTTTGGCACCATCATATTATTATAATATTAGCATAATAATATAATATTTAATGTGTTTTTACAAGAGTTTTCGTGTTAACATGCAATAATAATTACTAACATTTTTTTCTCTGCAATTCACATACGAGTAGTCCACATATTATGCATTTCAATATACGATTTGTCGATTTAAAAATTTTATGTAACATAATAATTCATAACTATCGTTATTTTACAACACGTACCTACCACATAAAACTTGTAATTTGTTTCGGATTTAATGATTTGAAATTTAACGCCAAGCGGGAATACGCAGTTTTTGTGAAAGTCATTAACCGCGCAGGGTAGTTAATAATAATCCTGAATATTAAAAATGATCGATTTACTCGTGACGTAAAGCGTAATAAACTCGATTTCCGGTTTGTTACATGGGGTAATTTTACGACCGCTTCCCTGGCCAACCCGCACGTTTTCGTTGCTAAGAATTCGTACGATTCAAGAGATTCCGTTAGCCGCGCGTGGTATTAAACTGTAATTTCATCCTAAATCTTAAATTTTGAAATTCTCAAGTACTTCAAATAATAATATAATACACTATAATATTACGAGTAACAGATTCGTAGTAAAAAGAGCCAGTAATAAAAATTACAAATATTATGCGGAAAACAATTTGTTTTTATCCTTCGAGTTAGCTATTTAGTACTTAGTAAACTTTGTTGTTATCAGACAATAACTTAAATGTGTTTGTGTTAGACGCGCTCGGTACGTTACCTTGCACCGTGAGTGGTGATCGAGACTTGAATTTAATTGTAGTAAATTATAATAATATAATAAAAAGCAACTACACGTATGTAATACCTAAAGCAGCTCGAGTGAACGGTATTTGTTTTCATCGCGGATGCCTTCTGCTGAGGAGCATAAATAATAAGTTGGCATGTCGAGCCGTTTGTAATATATTATGTATACCTACGTCTGTTGCTTGTATACAAACAAATAACTCGTGTACCCATAATACGAACGTTGCGTAGTAGTGGTTGCAAAAAAAAAAAAAAACAATAACAAGTAGCTGATTTTACGCGCATTTCTGTTGCATATTGCATTAATTGCATTATGGTAGAAAAAAAATGCACATCCGCACTATATTGATTTAATATAATCGTATTAAGTCGTATTATAATAATGTTAATAATAATATATGAGACGGAGCGTCGTTTCATCCAAGACGTGTAATTGATAAAGGCGTTTTGGTCGAACGAAATGCATATTAATAGAGACCAAAATTATATTATATTCATAGAAATACGTTTCTACGTCATAATAATATAATATTACTTCATGTTGAATATTAAAATACCGTGTAGCAATGCTGTAATATTATACATTCGAAATATTAAACATAAATCCGAGTAAATGTATCGTTTTAATAAAATCTATGTGCAATTTTCTGTTCGCAAAAATCAAAAAAAATAATATAACTATGCACCGATAACTAAAATTTATCTAGAAAAATCCTGTTCCTGAAGAGTTCTCGACAGAGTGCAGAGTATTCAAAATTCAAGTACTTATTGGAAAATGTATACAAAAACTGAGAAATAACAACACTGACATATACGGATTTCTACCTACAGTGTATTATGGAACTTGGTTAATTATCGTAATATCATATACATAAAATGTACGTGCATTAGACACCCTTACCACCGTTACTAAATATTATATAAAATAATAAATTATAATCGATGACTTGTTTTGGATTAATTTAGAGTCAGTGGCCGTACCTAAAGTATATTGTCACTTCCCATCCTTTCTGACAAAGTAAAACTTATTCCAACATTGAAATATCTTGTAAATATTATTATAGAAATAAATATTTTTATAATAGCCAGGTACCTAGGTATCTCAAAAATCCAAAAATGCCTTAACTACGATTATTCTCTACAATTAATTGGTTTACGATAATATATGTGTTGGTGACTTGTTAAGACGTGCCTTAATCCAAATCTCCATCAAAAAATTTCATCATTATTGATAAATGATGACTGCCGAGTTTTACTTCATAATTTCGATAATTCTCTATATTTATAGATATTCGTCGGTTTAATAAATAAACGAACACGCAAGCCTCCTTCCAAATTTCAAACGCTTTATTTGTGCATGCAATTTATAATATCAGTGCCATTTTATTTTAAACCAAAACGGGGTTGGCTATAATGTATGCGTAACGTAGAACATATCATTATCTCTGAACTCTCGATTGTATCATCACTCAATTCAGCTATGTAATCTAATATGTGTCTAATAATATCTCGTTTCCCCCCGAGAGAGAGCGCGCCAGACGTATCTTTCGTATTAGGTCGTATATGCACGTAAGGGTGTACGCGTATATACTTACGTATTCTTTATACACAATAAGATACCTATAGATTATTTAGCCATTTATGAGACCGAGACAGACGACACACGACGACGACAACAACAACAACAACAACGACGACGACGACGACGACAATAAAATAAACGCGTACCTATATTGTACAATATATAACACGGTAATGTGTATACCTAACCCGGTAATAATTGTAATTATTTATTATTGCGGTGCAGTGTTGCGACATGCTCGGGATAGATATACAGTCGATATAGATATTACGTATACAATAACATACCTGCCTGATGATGTATGTATATATTATTATCATAACTATATAAAACTATGCCCGGCCAGCAGCATAATAATATATTATATTATATCCGCTGTGTATTTAATAGTGTTGCCCGGTGACGGTCACTTTATTGTGATAATAAAATATGTATTATGTTGAAAAGCGCGCGGTACGGAAAACGGACGCGCGTCGTTGAACAGGTGTCAGAGAAACTTTGCATACACTCGCATACGGGGTGATCCGTGTAAGACTGGATAAAATACCGATTTTTGTGTTTTCGAAAAAATAATGTTTTTACTTTATTTCATCCGTGTGCGTTTTTAACTGTTGTATAAAACAATAGATAACGACAACGCATACTCATAAAATGTTATCGTAATCGAAAGTAGTATAATACTATAATAAGACTAATAATATAAAAATGTTGATCGAATATTGAAAAATTTTTTATTTTTTTTTATAATCGTTGAAAGATTAGATGAATGGAGTAATATGGACCACGACTTTTCGCGGAGTTTGATCTAAGAAACGGCTGTAGCTATATGTAAATAGACCATCCTGTATTATATACATGTATAATATTATTATCAGGATAACATATAAAATATATGCATTAAATTATTTCAATATACCTAAATTGGCTCGTTCCCAACGTTTCTACGGCCATCTGTATATTATTTAACATATTCTATTAAGTACTGCAAGCGTCTATACTGGTCGTCGCCACTGCAGGTTAAGTTAGGTCCGGTGGCTTTCATGAGCTTTCACGGCTTTCAAGTATTATTATAATATTATAATTATCGAGTATATATATCGAGTTATATTATACCTAATTACTATAATTTTTTTCTTTTTAAGGACAAAACCAGTATGGCGATTTATCCAACCTGATAACAGATTTGTGGCGCAATTTCCTGTAATATATACGACGCAAACACAATGATGAATAAGCTAATGGATTTTATTTGAGTTTATTGGGTTAAGTGAAAGTTTAGAACGTTGAGTTATAATTTAACTACTGACAAATAACAATACAATTTATTCTGAAAATTTAAAAAAAGTTAACTATATACAATAAATTGTTGTAATTACTGCAGTAGTCATCTGAAGCTCTGCGCACATCGTGATTGTGCGTTTTATGATAATATAACAATAATTATTACAGTTTTTTTGCGGTTTGTGTTTATCAAATTATTAAATCTTGAAACATTTAAGTGTTTATTTTTTTTTTTAAACCACAACATAATACGCGTTTTAAACTAATGAAAACATGTTTTTCTCTTGACCGTAAAAAAGTATAGAATAGATATCGCAGTGAACACGACTATTACACTTGACGTGTTATTTTTCAAGTCGACTGTAAAAAAAGACAAGTCAAGTCAGGCACCACACACTGATTACTCAAACTATAGTTGAGATATTTCGGGTAGAAAAAAAACCTAAATAGCTAGAACAGTAGAACGGCTCAATGCCCCTCATCGCCAGTGCTTAATAATAATAATAAATTATTATTAATAATATTATACGTTATTTTAAGGATTATAATATGATGAGCTGGTGCGCGTCGTCGACCGTTTTGAATGATATACGAAAACAATGATAATCATTCACTCGGAGACGACTGCTTCGGCGGCGCGGCGACTATAAACCGTCGACGGTGGCAGCAGCGGCGAATTTGATTGATACGGGAAAAGGAAAATAAAATATAATACCCGAAGAGCTATTTATTGTACGTATATTTACGCGGGCTACAGCGGTTATAACTTATTATAACTCATACCTATTACATATTATTATTATTATTATTATTATTATATATACCTCTATGTTGGTATACGCCGCTCGTTTATATATATATAAATAATAAATATATTGTAATCATTTATTATACGGCGGACGACACACAATATCGCGTATACCTACGTAGTACGCACGTTAAAATAACGCGGCAATAATAATTGCCCGTTGAGTTATTACCACGGGGTATCATCGATCGTGGCGGTGTTTTTCATTTTGTCCCGTTTTCGATGATCGACGACCGTCACGTCAATGCGATGTGTGTAGTATACATCACATAATAATAATAATAATAATATATTATACGCGCGTAATTATAATTCATACATAATGTTATTAATATTATCGTGTGCGTTTGTGCACACACCAAAGCGTCGGCCCGCCAAAGTGTTTGTACCTACGAAATATCAGCGTTGTGCATGACATATACGAGCTGGAGCGCTTAAAACTGTTATATACGTAGAGGTACCTGCAATATGCACGATGTATAATATTATAATGTATAAAAAAATATGATTTCAAACATTAAACACGATTATGATATTCTGGTTTTCTCCTATACCTCGGTATATTTTTATTGGATTTTTAAGTTCCTCGGAGACTTGCCAGATTGGTACCTGCACGTTCCGCATTTTTTATCCAAACTTCCACCACCAGCTTTCAATCTACTGAACCGATTAGACGTCTTATATTATGTTATAATTGTTAAATGCAAAATATGTGAACTACCCGAACATTCCGTCAGGTATTGTTATTCCGTCTGTCTGTATTATTTTATGTTGAAAATAATCAAATTATAAATACAATAATAATAATATGGTAACAGAAGTTTAAAAATGTTTAAAACCCGTTTAAATAAAAATAAATAAATAATATCATACGTATACATAGGTAGTTTCCAAATATGTAGTGCACAGAAAAAAGTTAACAATCGACAGAAGAATAGACAAATCTATGAATACTTAATATTTTGTCGTTTCAACACTAGTAAATAATTAATATATTTTGCGGTGCAGCCGAATCGGACGATGAAAATAAAAATGGTTACCCCAATTTAGTGACACCTCATAAAAAATTAAAAAATGAATCCAAATTTCATACGATGCGTTTTGTAGCAGGTATATCATATAGCCTTTCCCCTAATATATTATTACGTATAAATCTCATTTTTATTTAATAATTTTGTTTAGCACTTAACGGAAGGCAATATTAAACATTTTGAGTTACTACTGACTTCTGTACAGGTAATTATTAATTACATAGTTTTATTAAATATTGATAGAATTACCTTCGGATCGTTTAAATGTTTAAACGTGTATGCGTTTCGTAAACGTCTGCAGTGTACTGCAGCGGTATCTCTAGAAAGTTTGGAGATCGTGTACACAGGTATTTAAGTCTTTTAAATATAGTTACCTATCGCGTATAATAATCATTATTTTATATATTATGATAAAATACGGAGATAACCGATAATATACGTCATTATTTTAATAACAGTAAAGATTTTATTATGCACATTAACTGTCGATCAAATTAATTTTTAATCGTTTTATGTTATCTCTCTCGTATTATTACGCGTAATATAATCCACAATATATACGAATTCGAGGGTTTCCTAACTTTCTAGACATGCCTTCGAAATGTATTCGGTCGTGTGTATAAAATAAAAACGCGCGCGAAACCTCGGTCGTTTCGAGTATCTGCGATCAAAAAAAAAAAAAAAAAATAAAGCAAAATTTCCCGCGTCGAGCAAAGTTTCAGTGTGCTATTAAACGGGTTCACGCGTCAGTGGGGCAGTTCAACCCCTTCTATACATAATATTTTTTCTGCCGTCGGTACGTGTGCATATTATAATATCAAACGCAACAGCAGTCATGATATCGATTTATTTAAGGACCAATGCAGTTTTTGTTTTTTATATTTATAACTAGCTGTCCCGGCACGGCGTTGCCCGTGTAGTAGTTGTGTTGTGTCGGTAATTAGCTTGGTTTTTAGCATTTCTGGTTCTTCTACCTAAATTGCTTCGTCTTATAGGAGGCATATCAAATATAAATTAAATATTAAAATAAAACAAAATTAGACATATTTATGGTATCCTAGCAACCACTTAGAAGAAATACAAACATCTTTTTACATTTTAAAATCTCGGTTTTCACCTGAAGTGACTTTTGCCCAGGCAACGCCGGGTGGGAAAAAAAAAATAAATAAATTGTATATTAATACCTTCCCTGAATCTAGACCTATTGATTAGTGAAAACTGTACTAAAATCTGTTGGGTACTTTTTGAGTTATGCGCTTACCAACACATATTGCGATTCATTTTTATATTATAGATATAATAATAAGACTTATAATTATTACGTTTGGGCAATCGAAAAACGCGTTGCGGTCGATTTCTGCCGTGTTATTACTCGTATTAGCAATTAGTAATTAATAATTATAATATTGTTATCCGGATCGATCGATCACTCGATAATATAATATTTATAGTTATTAGTTACTGTTCTCTGGTTCTGCGTTTGGTAGCTGTATGCGATTAAATTCGATTACACGTTTCTGTGCGAAGGAAAAAAGTACTTAAACTCCGCGCTTAGGCTGGGGCTATACACAACGAATTCGTTCAATATATTCGCCGCGATTTTCCAACGATATTACCATAATTTTGATACAATAGGATCCGAAACAGTTAAAATTTTATAAAATAACTCGTGGGTCCGAGAACATTCACATTACATGGACATGCACGTGCAATACCTATTCGTTCTTCAGTCACTTTTGTTGTGTCCGTCGCTCCAGTAGAACCACCAGTTAAACCACCGAAAATATGACGTCTGATGAATTCAGTAAAGCTGAACTTGTAGCTATTGCGTTAGCATTGGAAGAAGATGAAACGAAAAAAAAACTACCGAAAGAAAATATGCTGTACATCCACTGAACGGGGAAAGAAGAAAAAAAGGCCAATTTCAACAAATTTACTGTGATTTACGTAAATTCCCAGAAAAGTTTTTTCTTTCTATCGGACGTCTATGCAAACATTTGATACGATTTTGAGTCTCGTCAAATCGAACTTAACAAAGTTAGATAATATAAAAAACGATACGATAACACCGGAAGAACGTTTGACAATTATTTTGAAGTGAGTATAGTATAGTATTTGTGTTATATACTAAATTTTAACTAGGTAGTTATAATTTACTTTATTAATAATAATAAAAAATAAAAATAAATTGTACACCTTGTAAGATCTGCTATCAAAAAATTATGATCATTACAAAAGAAATAAAATATAATAATACGAGTAAGTACCTATAATAACCATTACACATTGTAATCAAAATAGTATATATCGTAAACAAAAAAAAAGTACACAAACATTTTTGAAATCTAACATAATTTTTTATAAGTTAATGGTTTACTCAAGACTATAGTTGGTATTGGGGTCATTTTGTGTTGTAGATACTAGATGAAATATTTAAATAATTTGGTTGTAGATTTCGACTTGAAATATCTAGCTGTGATGGTGGGAATAGCGTTTTGATATTGATACGGTAAAGAGTATAATTCACTATAGGAACTTGATAATATGGTCTTTCTGACTGTGGAATGATGTAAGGTGCTAGGTAAGCGGTTTGAGGTTGACTAGCTGCAGGTGTCTATTTTTTTCATACATTCCATGACTTCAATCCGCGAGATTGAAAATTTTTTTCGATGTCCATCTTTTTCATCGATGGTAACAACAACAAGGAAAGTAAAAAAAGTTCGTTTTCATCAAATTCTTCTCGTCTTGTTGTTTAAGTTCGATTTTTTCGCGATGGCGTTTAGTAAATTTTCTTGAAAAGTTGAAAATTTTTGTTTATTTTGTTATGGCGCTACTTTAGTAGTATTTGTCGGTACTGTTTATTGTCCTTCTGCCGAACCCGAGGAAACAACAACATCGATGTCCTCAATTTCGTTATAATTATCACGCAGTTATATTATACGGTCGTATATTATTATTTGCGCTTCCTTAGTGCGTCCTTACATTATAACATTATTGTGTATAACTGCAGCAAAGTGCTATACCCGCTGCTCGTACGACGATTTTATTATTTCGTCGCGCGTTGTACACAATATATTATTGCTCTCGCACAGTATATTATAGTATCACGTACATAGGTAATAGGTATACATGTATAAGTTAAACGTACGATTTAATTTCGCTTTTATCTTCTCCGCGCGTCAATACGAATAATCACTTTATTACTATATTGCGGTGTACATATTATGTATTAATACCGTAATTATTATTTTTTTTTTTTTGTAATACTCGAGTGCGTTTTTTTCGCGTTAATATCTCGCAAGTGAAACGTCTGATAGTTTGTATTATTTATACAAACTCTCTTGCAATAATAATATTTTAAGCCGACCGCGTACTGCGGTCAACTTACTGTATAATACCAGACATATGATTATCCCCTGCAATAATGAGTAGGTACATTAGTTTGCGCCGATAACCATAATACATCATTATTTTCGTTCGTGTTTGATTCGTCTGCATACACACCGCTAATAAACGCGCACGTTCGCCCGAGAAAAACTCTGCAGTGTGCCTGTATAATGATATATAAACACCGAAAACCGTAATAATATTATAGCGTGCACGCATGCGCATTACGGTGTAAGTACATTAAACTGTTAGAGTATGATGGATGCCAAATAAACCGTCTGTACGACAAGAATATTATTCTGTTTGAAAATGTGCGTACAATACGATTGTGTGAAATAACTATTAAATCAAACGCGGACGAAGGGAGATTTGGAGCGGGCCACGACCACGGGGTATCCTAAATGTAAAGGCTCGTTATTAAGTCACCAAACTATTTGTGCATTGTATTGTAGTTTTTACTTTTTTTAGTATAGAAATAGTTTAGTATAGAAAATGATAGTTTTTCGTGAGTCAAATATATTATTTACTATTAATAAGGTTTTCATAAAAAAAAAAAAATCGAAGTCCTTAAGCAGGCACACTTAATTACTTACTCAGAAATCAAAATTTGAATAAATTTATTTTATTAAAGGATAAAATGGAGATAATCATCATGCAGTATATCTATTTACATTTCATGTACAATTTTACTTTTTCTGTATGCGTATTTATTTACATGTTTATATGTTAATATATTATATGATATAATATAATACGAGTATTATAATATTATTGCATTTAATGGTGTTTTAAAATATTGTTATTGAATTTTGTAACTAAAATGCAAAATTTAAATGTCTGTCTGTACATAACTATTATATTATTGATTAATCCACGAGATTGAGTCAATTCAATTTTTTTTTTATGTCATATTATTTTATATTACGTAGCAACACTCTATACCTATTATATGATGCGTTTATTTGTTGTAGTTAACGAGCTTTTATGAGTTCGTTTTGAAAGAGACGCACGTTCGGTGGTTTCCTGTGTTTCGATAAATTGCTTAATAATGTTTTAGACTGTATCTAACATATCGTCGTAATACACACACACTCAATTTGATATTTATTATTTGTAATCTTTTTTACTGACGCATTGATCATAATATTTTCTCTTTTTCTTGAGTGTTTACTCATATTAATACTAATATAGACTCTACACATCCGATTGACGAGCATAACTAATAGGTACACATACAGATAATAATATGCTTCTAATAATTGAATATTTTTAGATTACCTACAACAGTTGTAGTGGCGCAGTAGTCTCTGTTGTCGTGATGAATTTCGTAACGACAATACCCGATAACCGCACGTAAACTTTCTTAATTCCTGTGCTTAATTTTTTTTATAGTATTTACTATTTACTTACAACATGTATGTAATAATTGGAATTTAAGTACTCCGACAGATATTAAGCTATTAGTGTTACCTTTATAGGGTTATGCACGCACGTCTGTATTGTTATTGCACCTAGGTCTATGCACGATATCGATAATAATAATAATAATAATACTAAGTTATTTCTTCATTAGAATATAATATATTATATTATTTTCATATAATTTTTATTTTGTAACAATATGTAATCTGTACAATATTTGTACAATACGCATACGTGAGATTATAAAGGTTTATGACATGATTATCTATAAAAAGAAGATTAGTATACCTATTATTTTTCCATGAATGTTGTACTTAATTTATTTAAATAGTGTAAGGATGTCATTGTCATTCCATTAGCGAATAATCAGATAATTATTATAAGTGTGGTGTGTGTGTAATAACTTTAACTTATAAGGTGTTTTTTTCTTCTTTACGATGTACTTACGTGATAACTGTGATTAATAAAACGATCCAGGTGACAAAGTCGTGATCTTTTATTCAAATTCAATTATACCTACGAAAAAATTGATTAGGATTGAATATTAAGATCTGGAGATACTTGGTGGTGTTAGCGTTGTTTGGAAGTATTGTAGTTTGTGAGTATTTTGACGATTTTAAGTACAAGAATTTCTTGCGGAATCACTTTAAATCAAAAGTTTATTAACGCAATCCACGAACCCTTAATTAATTGAAGTAAAATTGCACATGAATGTTGAGAACAGTTCCAGTTCAGAAGCTGACCGCCGCGATGTGCTCGTTTTACGCGCGCCTGTATTCTTGTATTGTGGCTTAAAGGCGCTATACAACTAACATTATTTTTAGAAACTAATTTTTTAATTTATTATAATACGCAGTATAATTTTAAATTTCTTGGTATAATAAAATTGTATTCATTGCCATTAATGTTTTAATCACATCATTTTGAAAAACATCGTTTGTTCTAACGGAATAAATAAATATATTATATAAATAAAATTATAATATCAAAAAAGTGTACTTTGTAAAAAAACACCAGGATAAAGGGAAAAATATTTAAAAAAATATTCAAGTGAAAAATTATCGCCGAGTAGTTCATCAGTTCACAGATATTTGAAGATCACCAATGTTTTAGGGGCACCAGTCCGTCCGATAATTCTAAACCAGTATCGCTTTGCAAGATGCAATTTGGATTAAGGGGACTTAAAAATTCGCCCCCTCGTGGGAGAAAAATTATGTATTGGAGTAAGTATCCATTTTTCTAGTCACATTTCTTTATACATCAATAACAATAATGTGTAACATAATATTAATTGTTAAGATTTCACAAAATTAAATATGATAACTGATAAGTCTTTTAGCCGGTTTTTTTTTTTTTTTTTTACTTACTCGAGTTCTATAATTTTTATACTTTAACTTTTTAAATTATTTTTATTAATACCCAGCTCTGTGATAAGAAAAAAAAATATGTAGCGATAAAATGGATTTAAAATTTAAATATACTTTAGTACCTTGATAGTAATCTTTAAACACAAAACAACAATTTAAATATTAAAAAATTGTGTACCTATTTAATTTTTAAAATAAAAGTAATATTAATACAAATGTTTATTATAATTTATATCGACAAATCGAAAATCGTTTAATTTTAAACATATTCGACATGCAATCACTCAGACAGCGGTATGTGTATTATATTTACTAACATATACGTTCAAAATGGAAGACCACCAACACGAAAAAAACCTACGCACCTTTTCACGGTAGCCAAATATGATATAGGTGATGCTTTGGCTTAATGTAGCAGACATGACGGGATTTACTGATAATTGATGGTAAAAATAATGATGTAATGTATAAACAACATATTATGTATCAAAACATTCAAAACCGTGGTTTGTATAAATATATATTAATCTATTATACAGAGTAATTTATTCGACAAGTACGCAAAGTGATCGCCCACGTTTAGGTATCCTTTCAAACACGAATTTATATAAGCTCTAATTTTAGGATTTTTTTTTTTTAGTATGCTATTAATGATAATATTTACAAATATATTGATTTTTTATTACGACTTTTTCGTGTGTCATAAAAATGTTGATGTGTACCTCCTAAATCAAAATTCGAACGAGTATCTATGTATAGGAATTTATTGAGTAAATAATATAATAATATTATGTGATAATAGACTTAGTATGACAATAATATATGATAATTTTAAATGTTAGGGCCGGAAAACTAAATAATAATAATGATAAAAACAATAATAATAATAGCAATAATAATTCTATCCATTGTGCATCGTAGGTATTTTTAAAAATTATGATATCCTATTGTGCAAAACGATAAAAAAAACCTACACAGATGCATTGGTGGTGGTGGAGCACCGTTGTTGACTGGGTGCTTTAAGTTTATTAGGTAATTCATCGTGGCCAGCATATTATGCTAGTAAGTTGTCATATTACCTACGTTTTAGGCGTGCTTAAATAGGATTCGGGTTTTTAATTAAATTAAATCGAGAGCCACAACGGAAAAAAATTAAAAATACTCACTTACTTTGTTTTTCCATAACAATCGTTTTATTTATTCTTTTAGTTGGGTAGCTGTACTACTTACTTTCACAACATCTCTCATGATGGAAAAAAAATGTTGATACGAGAACAAAACCGAGGGAAATAGCTAGTATAGTAGGTATATTATGTCATTTAATATTTTAATCGCAACATTGAGTCACAACCTACATTTTGGGAAATACAGATCTACATCATATGATAGAAAAATTATTTTCAAAATCTCGAAATTTACCCATCAACAGTGCCGTACGTTTATACCAGCAACACGTGCTGGCGGGGCGACGACTTAAACTCAAAGGGTGTTGATATTTCTCATCTGCTGCGGAGCACCTTCGACAATGAAACTCTCGGGAAATTTTCGCCAACGCACACACAATAATAATAATATATGACCATTATTAATATGTGCGCGTTGTGTGCGTATATCGAAACCAAAAGCGAAGACATTTTTGACGTCCTGTAGCCTCGAAAAACATTAATCGTAACAATGACGGGAGTGGCGGCCTGAGAACCTCGAACAGAGACGTAAAATACAACTCGTCGTATTTTGTGTACGCTTAATATTATACAATATTATAATAATTACCTGACCGGAGTCGAGCCGACGAAATCCGGCAGCGAACCGCGGGCCGCGGGGTAAGGGTTTTGAATCAAATAGATATTATGGCATATTTAGCTTTATTATAATGTGTGTGCTGACTGCTGGTATAGGTACCGATAACGTGTTCGAGTTTAATAAAATAATATTATGATGTGATATTGACGAGGGGCAATTAAAATTTGATCCAATTTTTCGGTCAGTGCTTTCTGCCGGGGAAAGCTATTACGACACTACGTCGAGTGCCCTAGTCTATGCGAACGGATGAATCGATACAATAAAGAGGAAAAAAAAACATTAAAAACCACACAACACAATCGCAGGATATTGAATAGGTATACGACCTGTCGACGGCGTCCCTCATCGGGCAGCGCGCGCAGTACCTTCTATAATCACTAGGTAATCGGTTTTTTTTTCTGGTTTTAAAAAAAATTAAATATAATATATTGTAATTACGCACTGGTCGTAGAACAGGTGGCAAAAGTTCTCACGAAAAACGTGAGTACCTGCCAGCTATTCTGATCACATTTCGCACGCTTATATTTGTTAATAAAAACCCAACCGTGTATAATACACGTAAACTATAAAATATCGTACATTATTACTTAACTCTATGATATTTATAATTAATGCATTCGATAGAGCGGGTTAATATTCGATATTGAACCTTTTGGTATATAATCTTCTAAATCGTGCGATGTCATCCGTGACGGAAAATTGTCGTCTTAGGGGGTTGCATTTGTTTCTGTTTCACAGGCGAAACACGCGTATGCACTAAAATACGAGACATAGCATGTAGTAGGTACAGGTGCTATTTTTCTTCCGAACAGTGTTAAATTTACATACGCCGTGGCGTTGTAAAAACTAAAAACGCTCATTTTTTTTCATAAATATTGTAAAAGTGTTAAACCGTATACTGCGGGGATGATTTAAATTTTTTGCTCTCCTTCGACGCGTAACGGGAGATCATCTTGCCAATAGGTATACCGACAGTATAATATGTAACAAATGGATCGGTTATCCGCCCATAACGAAATAGTATATTACTATATTATGTCGCACACAATGGAAATGCCGAAACGTATAGGTAAAACGCAGGTATGCGCGCGTGAGTCACAACAATATAACAACTAATGATAATTATTGCCGTTTTGTCGGTGCAGCGATATTATAATAATATTATTAACATATTATTATTATGCAGCTTTAAACGCCGCGGTGGCGGTTTACGACCCGGCCAGTTATTTCTTCAATATTTTTATTGCGATACATCGCGTGGAGGCTGCAGTATTAATGCGGCACGAGAGACGATGCGATAATAACAGCGTACGATATTACACGACATGGCGTGGACCGCGGGTAGAGCATAATATTATATCTGATGCTGTGAACACTCCAATAAAATATAATATTTTAGTCCAATGTTTATTCGTTGTGATATCTCTCGTTCGCCGTTAAAATTATTGATACACTACAATAGTTGCTGTGAACGCACTATAGCGTGTAACAGAGATAACTGAAAAACACGCAATCAACTGAAGACTTTAATGAAAACAAATAGAAAACTGCGGAAAATATAAATATTTACTCAAAACCTGCATTTTTCAACAATATTGACCTTTTTTTTTTCATAATACACGTATATTGTGTTATTATGCAGTAATTTTTAAATGGCCGATTTCGTGACGTAGTCATCTAAATTCGATATATTTAGACGACATGCACTGTTATTATTTTTTTGATCGGAATTTTCGTAAAGTACACCTAGAAACACCTAGAATATAATTACTATTATACTTAATCATAATTTTAACAACATAATATATGATATTATATACATACATAATTCAATGTTTTTGCGAACGGCGGAGAAAGCCTCATATTATTTTTGTTTTAATTCATAGATTGATAATAATTTAATTAATTTAACTCAATTGTATGCACTATTTAAAAACATAACTCTTGTGACTAAAAGGTTATACCATTTTTTTAAAATATTAAAATTACCTTAGCACAATTTTCTTTTACAGTTGTTTGAAATTTAAAAGTCTATCACACACTGTAACATGATATATTATATTATATTATACATAAAGAAATAACTAAAATACATACATAGTCAATTGATTATATAGGCATACATAAAAAGAATTATAAAGTATCAAATACATAAATACATTGTTAGTTCACGTGAATGTGCTATATTATATTTACATTAAAATACACAATTGAGATATTTATTTAATTTGAATAACCATTGAAAATACATTATTTATATTTTTTACGGATCACAATCAGGAGTCATCTAGAAAAATTATGAGATCTCCGAACTTTTGTCTAATATTCAAAATGATTGAAAAATAACCGATAGATACCTATAATATTACAATAACATATTGCAATATATTCAAATAAAATTTAAATTATTACAGATTTATTATTAACTTATAATGCTATAGGTACTTGTAATTTTATAACAATTTGATAACATTTCATACAGTAATGTAAAAATTTAAACTTATAATTCACATTAGCAATTTAGCATATATAATAAAAATAAAAATGAGTATATCGTACACCGTTATTTATATCGTACTTTCTCGATTATTTCGAGATCTGCATGAAAAATAATATCAAATACTAAAATTGCAATAATCAATTATTATGATATACTAGATAATATAATATATCGATAAATAATAGTGTTCAGAAAAATAAACGGTCCCGCGAAATGTCGACCGCGATTAGAATTGATGAATATACAGGTATTTTCTGGCTTGTAATAAACAACGCTGTGCTCGTCGTCAGGGCGATTTTGCCATGACGGTGACCGACGATATTCTAAACAAGTTATAAAGGTACATAACCCCAAGACGTGTATAGGTACACAACTGCACATTTTCTGATTAAAAAATGGATTCTCAAACCACCAATATCGACACGGCCACAGCGTTATTGGACAACATGTTCCAGAACATACAAACCATTCTGGACCGGATAATGGAAACGAACATCATAACTGAAGCCGATGAGTCCGCCGACGAATCCGCCTACGAGTCCGCCGACAAGTCCGCGGACGAGTACACCGACGAGTCCGCCGACAAGTCCGCCGACGAGTCCGCCGACAAGTCCGCCGACGAGTCCGCCGACAAGTCCGCCAATGAGTCCACACATTTATTGACTAACAAATTATTATATATCGACAATATCTTGGACAATTTGTTATCGTTGGTGTGTGAACCGTCGGCCGGTGGTGTCGCGCTGCTGCAGGACGTCACAGATACCTCCTGCAAACCAGGAACGCCTGCTGCAGTCGCCGACGAGTCTGCGGATAATTCCACCGAAGAGTCCGCCGACGTGTACGCCGACCAATCCGCCGACCAGTTCAACGACCAGTCCGCCGACCAGTCCAACGACCAGTCCGCCGACCAGTCCAACGACGAGTCCGCCGACAAGTCCAACGACCAGTCCGCCGACCAGTCCGCCGATGTGTCCACAGATTTATTATATATTGACAATACCATCGAAAATTTGTTGTCGTTGGTGTATGAACCATCGGCCGGTGGTGATGCGACGCCCGATGTCGCACTGCTGCAGGATACGTCCTGTAAACCAGGAACGCCTGCTGCAGTGGACGACGGGATACTCGCGGAGGACTGCCAAATGGTACCGGAGTCGGTCGAAGTACCGGAAGTGGGAAGCGAGATCGTGGGTTGCCTTCGCCAGGATGAGTCGCCCGCACAAAGCGCTCCGCGCCGTCCGCGTCGTTTTGCCACGGCGTGGCGGAGCGTCAAGCGCTTTGTGTTGGGAGCGTGCTGCATCCGGCGAAGATAGCGTTCCCCCGGAAAAACGGCCCCCTAGGCTGGATACATCGGTCGCAGAATGACGGCGACGAAGGATTTGGGGGGGGGGGGGGTACGAGAAAGTGCACGGACGGTGCTGGCGGTATGTCGCCCGAGCACATTTTCCGCGGTCACCTGTGGTCACGACGGGTTCGCGGTGGTCGTGCGTTCGCGGTTGCTGTGATGCGGTCGACCCTCTGGCGGTTGTGCGGGCGCCCGGACGTTCAGGACGCGCGGAACAACGGACGATGGCGACGTGGTGGCTAGTGATGGTACCGACGTGGGCAACGATTCCGCCCCGACGGTACCGACGACGGCGGTGGTGATGGTGATGATTCGTTACGGCGGCGGCAGCGACTTAGGATTCGCGGGGTGAGTTTATATACAGCGGAGTTAGGAACGCGGAAGTCAGCGGCGCCGGACCCGCGGAAATCAATGTGGTTTCAGGGTTCGGCGGCGCGTATGACTTCGGTGGTCACCGGACGCGGCCGACGAGATCCTGCAGGAAGAAATCTAAGGAGAGTATCGGGACTGCGGCGCGCGTCGTGGCGCTGTCCATCGGCTCTCTTTTTCGTCCTGCGAGGCGATCCCGTCGGCCGAGTCCCGCCGCCGGTTCCGAAGCGCCGACTTATATAAGCTCTTCCCGTGTTCCGGTCGCCGCCGCCCGTCGCCAGGATCGTCATTCATCGCCACTGCAGTATATGTCGTAGCGCACGACATCGCGCACTAGCACCACAATCGCCGTCGACCGTCGCTCCCGCACGCCCTGAGCAGCCGAGCCTCGTCCTCCGCTATGGTCGACGCATCGCGCGCCCGAGCAAACGATCCCGCGACACTCGCCGTTTGCCCGCAGGACCGGTCGCGAGAATGTGCAGAGGCGACCAGTGGCCTTTAACTCGCGATATATTGCACCGAAAACGCCATTTCGTACCCCCCCCCCCAAATCCTCGTTTTTTGTGTCGTTCTGTCGTCCGATGTGTTTTTTTTTATTGTTGTGTTTATATTTGTATTTATATTTTGTTTTGTTCACTTTTTGTAATAAGCCACTTTTATTGGCAACTTTTTTCAAAATTCACTTTATATTTTTCTACACCTTTAAATTGATTTTTTTTGTTTTTTTTTTTCCTTAAAGCTTAACTTTATCAATTTTTTTCCGATTTAAATGCCTATATTTTGTTTTTTTTCTTTTTTTGTACTAAATGTTGTGCCACTTTGAGCCACCTGGTGTTTTTTCGTTTATAAAATTATTTTGAAATTTAAAATTTATTTATCTGCGTGAGTCAGTAATAAGCCACGTTTTTTATTATTTATTGAAAATGTTAATAAAATGTATCTGACGATATAAAAAATTATTGTTTCTTCTTTTTTTATATGGCCAAGGATATAATACTTAAATTATTTTATCTAATTAACGAAATAATGACTAATAAAATCGTTAATATTTATTTATACTCAACAGAAGATTCGTTTGTATATAGAGTTACATGAACATGTTCATGGTTGATGTATGGAACTGCATGCGATATAAATACGTATTAAATAATATTTCAAAAATAGTTGGTACATCGTAAACATTAAACGCACGCAGTGAATTGTAAATACTACACCGACAGATACAGCAAGGATAGGTATATAAACTATGTATAACTGTATATGGATTGTAAATGTGTTATATGTGTTATGTGGAAAATTAATTTCATTAGTCAGATCTTACATAATATGATTAATAAAACAAATTAAAAATTGTATTTTACTTTTACATAGCTATGTCCAAAAATATATATTTTTTGAAGGAATTTCGCAAGAAGTTTGAATCCTCCAACCTTCCTGTATACGTGCCTGTACTGATACCATCATATTTTCTAAAATTATTCTCAGTTCGATTCTAATTTGAAAATATTGTATAAAAAGTTCTGTACTCGGAAATCACTTTTTATCGAGAAGTGAATTTCGACACTGTGACACGTGTTATAGTTCGTAGGTATATATATTAGCTATATATAGGTCTTGGGTAAGTACATCTATGCCAAGTGTAAAAAGTAATAAATTTGTGTAGCGTTCACAAATTATTATCGTACATTCTGCGGAGTCTGTGGACTGGACGGTTCGTTTACCTCGACATTTTGGTATTCTACGTGTACCAGCTATGTGCGTGTTGTGTGTGTGTGTGTGTGTGTGCTATCATATGTTTGAATTTTTTTTTAGAAATAATAAATAAAATTGAAATGCACTGCTACGCGAACACCATGCGGCGTGTGCGCATAATTATTTGTGTCACTACTCGAATGAAATTGTTATAAGGCTTTGGACATCAAACGAGAGATGGCCGGCGATAACATACTAAGCGGCGGCGGCAGCAGCGACGGCAGCTCGCAGCTATAAAACGTATATAATATACCTACCTATTATATTATATCGTAACTGGTCTGTACAATGTTTATTATAGTCTGATCCAAACTTACTCATCTCGTCTTATCATCTCTCACATTTTTACACTCTCCGGTGTCACACACGCGTTGCTGTGTCTTTATTCATTCCGTATATTAATATATCATATAATATATAATTTTACACACACGTTCCGCACGATTATATATTATCGTAATATGTTACGGACAATGTGACACATTGCTTTGTCGAAATATGTGCTTTGCATCTAGTGAATTAGACATAGTGACTTTACGCACAGGCACCTAAAAATTGTTATTCCATCAAATAGGAAAACTTTAAAAAGATGTGTTACGCAATAAACTACAATGATTTCTGACGATTTAGTACGCATCGACAAGTGTTGCTTAAAATGTATATAAATCTATAATATCTATAAACACCTATACACGACTAAATAATAAATACGTAATAATAATATAAATAAATAAATAAAACCAAACCTTCTGTTTATTTTTCAAATACACCTACCTGCAGTATCAAATTCGTTGATAATTTGAAAATTAATTGATAATTAACACTGTTTCAAGATTATTTATATGTTAATTAATATGGTTTATCAAACTATCAAAATAATTACAGAAATCATCTATCCAATGATGAGTAATTTTTTTTAGACTTTTAAGGTTTAACATATTATAAATGACTATTATATATTATGCAATTTAAAAAACTGTACAATATTATAACAATCATAACATATAATATTCGAGTTATTTTTTAATTATTATTTGAGTAGTGCAGTCATTTTATAGTGTTTTATAAAAGTGTGTGTAATGGTTAGATTAAATTAAAAAGAAAAACAATATTTAAAAAATGAATAGAATACATTAAAAAAGAAAGATATACATTACTTTTGACAAAACCATCTAAAAATAACTATTTTAAACAATATTATTTACTAAATAAATTTAAACACCATTGCAATTTAAATTATCAGAGTTAGACTGGGCAATTATATTAAGTCAGAGCAATGAATAATTTTGTCCGATTGTCCAATTGACTCGTAACATAAATATGTAATGCGTGTATTAACTATATAAAGTATTTATCTAATATATTATATATAATATAATAAATGATTGGACTTGAAATTTATATTATTTAATATGATTTCTTAAACTAGTTTGAGAGATATGTCTAATGGAAAATTATTTTTTAAACCAGTTTAATATATTAGTTTCAGGAAAAATAATTATTAAAATCATGCGTGGGCTTCAGTTTCAATACAAATCTTATTTATTATTACTTACTGATTTCTCAAACTAAATTATAAAATGATTTTATAAATTAATTTTATTGCAGTAAGTACTCTCAAGTTTCAAACTAAATTCAATACATTTCAATACGCGTAAGGATACATTTTAAAATTTAATACCTATGGAAATATCAAGTTTAATTGTTAGTAAAATTTCTAATTTAAATTTTATACATGTAATAAATGCAAATTATATAAAACTTATGATAGTATCACTTCACAGTAATGATCACAGATCTTTATAACTTTACTACTCAGTAATCTTTATCATTATAGATAACAAATATTACAGTTCTTGAAACTATAGTTTATAATTTGAATGTATTAAATATTATGTGGATAATTTATTTTGTATGGTATCTACTTAAATAAAAAATGTCATAAACTAACTTGAAATGTTTTGATCCTTACCTACTAGTTTTCAATCGGATCGTTATTTAAAATTAGTTATATTTTTAAAATAAGCTGATAAATGAGTTTTTATAATTAATTTCCCGAAAAACTCGTCCTATTATTGTTAATATATATATATATATTGTGAGCACTGCTTGAAACCCTTCGATTTTTAACGTAGGTAAATATTTTTTTAAATACTTATTGTAATAGGAAACTTCTTAGGTTTCAAATGAATCCCTATACGATTTCTGCATATTATTATTATTAGATATCATGAGTATTTTATACATGAATGATTTTAACAGATATTATATTATCCGCAAATTATTATTTCATACGATGCAGAAATCAACGAATGCCGAGCAATCCAAATTTAAATGACTATATTATAATATAAGGCGACGGCAACGACGAGAGTGGGTCGGACGAGCATTCGCAAGGGTTAGTGACTAACGACAGGTAATTTTATATTAATTGTTTTGTTTTGATTGTAAAATAAAATTTATAATATTTCAGTTTGTTTTAACTAAGAATTAGAATTACTTGTTTTCTTTTTTAAATACTTAATAATTTTTTTTTGTAGGGGCCAGGAGGGGGGGGGGGGGTACCAATATCAAATGTGCGTATAATTATATGATATTCAATATCAATTCCGGACGGCTGCATAAAATACCAGAACCGATTCTTAATTTATATTTCAAAGGATATGGCCGGCTAGAGTCTATAATAAGTCATTTGCCGTTTACTACAACGTAGTCCTTGACTTTATTGTTCATTTGTACGATTGTGGTATACCTGTGTCCTATTTGTTTCGGTAGTATCTACCTGTTTGTGGACCAAACTGAGGTTGTCCTATTATGACTCAAATATAAGGAGATATCCTAATTGAGTTCAAATACACATTGGTTCCCAAATTAACATATGTGACGATAACTAAAATAGGTTTAGTAAAAATAAAAATATAATAAAATTATTAATACAGTCAACTCATAATGGTATAATTATCATTTTCTTAAATGCATTTTTTATGGAGTGAATCATTGATATATTTAAATGTTTTAATGGCATATTATATATTATATGGACATAACATTGTAAAATTACTAAAATGCATTACAAGAAAAGTATACACTATGTCACTATAAAGTCAAATAAAAAGCATAAAAGGAATAAGATACAGTAAAAAAAAAAATTATAACATCATTATAATTAAAAATTAGATTTATTTTTGTTTGCAATGTTGCAGTTTATTGGTTTTCATATCTTTAATAGCCCAGAAAGCACTATTTGTATCGAATATTGTTAGCTCTAATGAATGCGCTGTATAATATTTACATCAAAACACATTAGACGCAATCGAGATATTTATTCAGTTTTAATTACCACTGGAAACATTATTTTTTACCTATTTTCTACGGATCTTAATCAAATAACACCTTATATTTTGTATCGCAAATTATTTGTCTTATTTCGATTTCGTTTAGACTCTTAAATCGATGGTTATTATATAGCCAATAAGAATTATATAATACAATATTATGATAAAGGAGTTCTATTACATACAATTTTGGCCTAAAAATATGTGTGTCTTAATGTATTTACTCAACCCTACACATACTGTATGGAATCTTAGATTTTTCATAAAGGATATCAACCAAAAAAATTGAATGATAATCCAAAGGCGTACTTACAATTCTCGGGTCTTGATCCTACTTCATTTATGCCCTCCCTTATTTATAATTCTCAACATTTTATTATCGGAAATCATATTATTATGATCAAAGCACTTAACATTTTTTTAACAGGATTCACAATATTTGTTACAGACAATAATAAAGACAAATATTTCTGTATATAAAAGTTCGGACATCCAGTACAATCGCATTTTTTCCCTATATATTGTATAATAATACGTCATACATTTGTTTATATTGTTGGTCAGTTCAACCATCTGCAAATGATCATAATATATTAATATGATATAAATATATAATATTCCGTTGATGTTGTAGACCTATAACTTGACCTTTGAATGACATTCCGCTGTTCTAGCCCACGGTCCGTTTCGACGGAATTTTAGGAATTTTTGCACCACATATTAATATCATACTGGTGGTTTTCGAGCATCTCAGCTATTATCAATTCTATCGTTGTGGCCGACTGTGGAAGTCGTGTTATTGCACAATCATGTGCTATAATAATGTTTGTTTTATATATTATTATAAGCCATAGCGGCTAACCGCTAACAGTAATAAATTTCTCAAATAAAATATAGAAATTTTATAATTTAATATCAATTCACTAGCGTGCAGTATTATGAGCAAGTATTGATCATACTAATTTCTTATTTCGTATGTGATTAATTGTATTTTATCTCTGAGCCACCAAATGAACCTTGACGAAGATAATTAAAATTGCTAACTAACGTGGCCGGCCGAAAAAAAAAGGTTGGGCACCACTGCTATAATATAGCCTATTGATTTTTCTTAGAAACGCTAAACGCGGATCTCCGGCCACAATCGGTCGTTGTTTGAATTGTATGACATTATGATACTATCGTTTCCTCCGAAAATTCGGACCTACGAGTACGTATTGAATTCGTTTGGTGTTCTCGTGCGACAGACGAGTCACCGCGATTTGCTGCGAATAAAATAAAATAAAATATTTTTTTTTTATTTTAGGAGAGTAAAATCGTTATGGCAGTTCTTTAAAGACCTCGGGGCAAACTCGTTAAATCGAATTCATTAACCTCTTATACATTATTATAGTTTGTACATTGTAATATTTATATATTAGGTATAGGTGCCTGTATAACGCGCACCATGTATACATAACACATATTATATTAATACAAACACGAGATAGATGCGTTTCGGTCGATTGGTTTGGTAGGTACGCGATACTATAGTCGGTCGGTATATAATAATAATGTCCATTAATTATTACACGTCGCTTAAGTGTGAACGTTTTGTACACACACTTACACACACGCGCACACGCATTATATTATATATATATATATATATATATATATATATATGAACCCTTAGGACGTACACACTACAACATACCTAAAACGCGAGTCAACGTCACGATATAATGTAATATTTAAAATACGATTTACGAATATTGATGTAATACAATATGATGGTATTAATATATTATTGCGATATGCGCCTACGATAAAAGCGCGAATGTGTGATTTTCGGCACGTATATACGACGACGTGACGTGCAGTATTGTCGCAGAGTTGCACGCGAGTGATAATTAATTGGGAAAAAAAAAACCATAAATGTCCTTGATAGAGGATATAATATAAAGAATAAAAGAAGAAGTAGTAATTTCTGGTTGTCCACCCGTGCGGTGGAATGCGTGATTTGTTGTAGGTTGTTTAAACTTTCAATATACATATTATATATAGTATATACCTATTATCTGGTACGCTATATTATTATTATACACACACATATATATATACGTTTGGTCGCTGCTCTCTGGTAATAATTATTTTTCTGGCATAAATTACGACGCTATTATGATTATTTTATTTCATTTTGCATACAATGTAACCACATCATGTGAGATAATTAAATGAAAAAAAAAACATATTTAATATTTTTACGAACAGTTTAACAAATGAAAATTTGACACACGATCGTTTTTCGAAAAGAGTTTGTTATTCGATCCATTAAAATTCTGTTCATCTTTTAACAATACATCACTAAAAAATTAATACATACACACACACACACACACACGCGCGCCTGCAATATGCAGTGTATACGATGTGTAAGTGGAAAAAAAAAACAATAGAAATTCTTTGTCAACCGATGCCCTCTCTATGAATTGAATATGTGAAAATTTCGTCATGTGAACTCTATTATTTCGGTTTTTTTAAATACACACTCACGCACAACATAACACGTAAGTGTACGCGCTGCTTTAAAGCGTTCCGTGTGATATTGCATGAAGTGTCGGAGAGACTACGGAAACCGAAAACGGTTGTGATACACCAAATAAACGACGTGTTTTCGGCCGAACGTTTGGGAAATCGGTTGGAAAATAAAATCCGATAATATTGTTATTATTGAAATATGTATAATAACAATGATAATAAATAATACCTGCCGATAATGATTTGTGTTTAGTCGAATCGCTGTTATGACACCTATATGCCACGGAGAATGCGCATAAATTATTATCCGTTCGCGATAATTTATGCGATTATAGTGTACGGCAAAATCGTATTAATTATAATGTTTGCACGAAACTGATCTATGCCCGACGGACACCGTCATTGGCTTAGGTCGTGGAAAGGGTTAAGGTTCAGATAATTATTTTACGTTGTGTACACTTGAACCAGGTATAAACCCGTATACGTTTCTTGCTATAGGTAGGTACAATAAAATTATACGCTTTAATAATACTCGTTCGGAATAAATATTATTTAATAATAATTAATAATAATAATAATGGGATATCTCAGCGACGCAGTATACATGTTCACGTACATAGAGAAACAGTTATGATATTCAACATATTTCCTCGGAGGTTTTGCATTAATAAAAATATTATCATATTATTTTAGATTCTGAGCGGAGCGATGACACTATACATTGGTATTACAATGATTTGTGATTTTATTTTTTCTCCTGTATTTGTAATCGCCAGCCAAAAAAGACAGTAAAAATGCTGTGATTTTCAACTCTTTGAAAAGTTTTCGGTAACAAATTTACTTTCGGTTAAAAGTAAAAAACACTTAGAAATTTATTACTTATTTTTAGAAAAGAAAAAAATAATTTTTTGGAAAATGGGAATTCTTACGCGAATCCAATTTTGATTTTGCTTTAATTGAAAATTGAATAACTGTAGTGACAAAATATTCGTTTAAAATTTACTAGACATATAATATACTTAAGTTATTTTCAAAATATACACGTTATTTATTAATATTTGAAAATTTTACTGTTTTGGGTTTATTTTCGATTGATATATTGTAATTTTATTTAGTTTTGAATAGTGTTTGGAATTGTTAATACAAGGTTTAAAATGTATTAATATACGATTTTGTGGTACACGATGATTTGCAAATTATTTATGTAGCTAAAAATTCATACCATTTTTAGCCTTAAAACTTAACGTTTGAACATTTTCATACGAGATTCTTCGTCATAAAAAATGTAGGAGCTCCTCCGGTTTTTAGTACACGAAGTAGACTTAATAATACATAAGTGGAGTTTATCATCGCGCATATTAAATTATATTATAATACAGACGATTTTTTTTCTTTGTTTAAATAAATATTACTGAATAATATTAATGTTATATTCTAATGCACACACGTGATGCGTATAATATTTACGAAGTTTATCGATTTGACAGTTTCAAAAAGATTGCGTTGTTTGCCCGCCGCGCTTATATAGGTGTATATAATATACCTACTCTCGTGTACACACATTATAATCTATATTATGTGTCTATATATATAGAGGTAAATATAATATTATTATACGTATAATATAATAAACGGGAGACCACGTTACGTATATATATATATACACCCAAACGTATTACAGTATTCCTGTATAATGATCACGAAACGTCGAGATACAATCGTCGAGTGGTTAGTTTTCGTAAAACGTGTAAGTATTATACCCAAAACGGCGGGCACCTACCTATATAATACGTATATTATATTATTATATCAGCCGTACATAAGCGTTTTCTCGGCGCGTGTACGGTGTATGATATTTAAAAAACGCTGCACAAATCTAACGTTATAATAATATGCGTATATTATGCTGTACCTATTCCGTATTATTATTATTATTATTACTTATGTTAACGAATACGAAACCTACGCTACGTGTGTGCGACTATATACGCGTTTAGTGGTGGCGATGGTCGTGGTGGTGGTGGTGGTGGTGGTTGGTGTTGCGGCGATGTCGGTGGTGATGGTAGGGAAACGCTTCGGTGTATATACATATATATATATATATGGGATTTTTATCCGGATATGTAAAATTATGTAAAACGGCATTTGCATAATTATTGTATTCGGGAGTCGCAGCAAATCATTTAGCTATCACGAAGTCGTAAGGAATATGATATTATTATAATAACAACGATAATAACGCGTCGAATAAAAATATGGATATTTACATATTATTATTATTATTATTATTATTATATTATGTAGGTACTACATACAACTATCGTAATACGCAATGGTCTTCGCAACCCTCGACACCTCGCACTACCTGATATCATATTTACTACTATTACTACTACTACTATTATTCCCCTTATCTAATAATTATGTATAAAATGTTTATAGTTTTCTCGATTACCACGTGTTGTTGTATACTTACAATGTGGTAGTATATTGTATATCATACGAGTTATGTGTGGTAGCCGTCGTCGTCGCTACTTGAACCGTAAAATCTGTTATCGATCAATACGCCACGCATATATTATTATAATAATCTAATTATATTATAATATTACGTGCGTTTCATTAATGTAGTTGTTGTTATTAAAATAATAATATATTAGATCGTCCCGATACGCTGTACCTGCCGTTTTTGTTTACAGTGTATAAGTATTATCGATGTGTGAAGCTATCGTTTTTATTATTTTAGAACAGCAAATCGTATAATAGTGTCTCGGGAGCTGCGCAATACGGCGTTGACGTATACAGTATACCTAAATCCAGGGCTGGGTCAGTTAATGATATTTTATCTGAAATAGAACTGTTGTTAGAAACAATTAAAACCGAATTAAAGCCAATATATAGTTTACACGGATATTTTTTTTAACTCAGACGAGTTAGGAAATAGAAACCAATAATCAACTTATACCAACTTAGGTCCAATTAATTTTTTTCAACAGATATATACAATATGTTCAATATAGATAGTTCGGAACAAAAACGGTAACAACGATAAATTATTTTATAGAACAATTCTTGTCTGTGACAAGTGGTTATTATAAAAATTACATTTCTAATGAATATATATAGTTATTACGCAATCTTTACTATCCAATTATTTGTAAATAAACGTGAATTATTGAATTCGATCGAAAGTGAGTATAGTTATTAGTGTAATATCAATCAATTAGTCGAACGTTAACACGAGTTAAATGAAAAAAAAAAAAGTTAAAAAGTTAAAACTGACTCGCCATTAAGTGTTGACAATAAATCATATACCTCTAGTTCTGTCGTGCGATGGTTAAATGCTGTCGCATAGCAATAATTATATGCTAACGAAACGTAACGATCGATTTCGCACCGTTGCAAATGCGATGTTTGTTCCGTCAACCGGAGTCTTAAATATTGATACGACGCGCGAGTATCTCGGATTGCCGCGTAATGGTGCACTCGTGCATAATACGTAGATATATCGTATTACTGTAGTATGCAACTGCACTAATGCACTATTGCCTCGATCCGTGCGAGATCTGTTTATCGCGGTCGTTCTTCGGGACGGCTAAATTATGCACACGAAATTAAATTATTATTCAAAGAAATTGCGGTGAAAAAAAAATTAAAAATATTATTAGTCATTCGTCGTTTTCTACGTATATATTACGAATCAGAGCATATAAAATTATCGGACGACAATGATCGATTAATACAGCACGATGATATTATAATTAACGATTTCACTGCGAATAGCAGAAAACCATTCGATATATTGCAATTTTTTTTTTAAATCTAAAATATTCACTTAAATTGCTCGAGTTAAAAATAAATGACAACGATCATCTCGTATATAACGACACATCGTACATCATATAATACGCAGACATGTGGTACAGCGGCCATAGTCCTTGATGGGTAATAATATATATATATAATATAATATTTTATTATGGACTAGGTACCTGCGTGTCGTAATTTATTCATAACGTTATGATATTCCGTCGTTTTATTTTGTCCGCTGAATTTATTGCGGCCTAAATGGCTGTACGGTAGGATCCTTGGCATTTTATACAACGAAACTATATATATATATATATATATATATATATATATATATATTATATAATACTGCAGCACCGTGCGGACCTTATATGTACGCTTATATAGGCCTTGCGCGGATAGTGATCTAGTAAAAATACAAATTCCAGTCGCCAAACCGTGGGCAGGGATTTGTCGACAAAAAAAAAAAAACCGCCATCCGACGATTAAAATTTTAAATGTCAATGTGCAACAGATGAAAGCAACGACAAGCAGTCCGCCAGCACATTAATACGTGTGTGTGTCATAAAGACCGAATTTAGGACACATCACATAGGTAGTTATACCAAAGCAGTTATCTATAGCTATTATATAATATTATATTTTATATTGTTATAGGTATATACCACCGACATCGCAAACTACCTATATAATAATTTAAATCATCATAATACGACGCAATACGGGGTCCGGTAGTGAAACGGGACGATTTCTGAATTTTTCGTTATTTTTTAGAGAATGAGTTTATTTTAATTTTATCAGACGTAAATAAATATGGAGTACCTTAAACCGAGTGTTAGAAGAAAATCCGACGAGAACCGTTCAAAAAATTAAAAGGACTGTCAGCAGAGAAAAATATAACAGTGCACCTCACACGAATCTGCACATTATAATATTATGTAGCTTCTCGAGGGTGAACTTAGTAGTAGGTATACGATGAAGTAACACGCAATGCCCAAATATTAAATAGTAATAAAATAAAGGTGGGTATTATATAGTCGTATAGATCCTTGCAGAAAATATCTTCGCGACGTCCGTTCAATAATCATAGGTAGTACAATAATATGATTATAATATTTTACTCGCAAAGCAAGATAAATTATAATAATATATTAATCTATTTTTTTTTTTATTATTCTAATGATAAATTGTTTTCCCCGTGACATTCGCGTACAATATATCTGGATTAAAATGGATTAAAATGGATTTATAGACTATGTACTTTTCAATTCTGGAACATGATTTCGTTTTCTGAAACGAGTTGTGCGCATTTTGTCATGTGCATATAACATAATATTAGCATTAAACATTCATATTTATACATTAAATTTCAACTGTACATTACATTTTAAGATATATTTTATAATTAATTTTTTTTTATAATTTTTCACTCGACTATATACAGTAGGTTTATACGACCCGTTATAGGAACATTGCACATTACAATATATTATACATTTTTGACCTAATATAAGTTGCTTATTCAATTTCTTTGATTATATACTTAAACAGGTTTTAAATAATGTAATATGTACTATGTTGCAATGATTATAACGTTTATGTACAAAATCTAGAAATTTGTATATTTTTATTTGAAGAAAAAACGTATTCTAGTAATACTGTAATCGACAAAATACCATCAGTTTTAATGCATGTGCGCGTTGACATATAAATTATTTGAGTTAACCAATTTTAAATTAAATATAAAATATAATGCAGGCACCTGCTGTTATTTTATTTTTAATATAATATTATATTTCTGTGGAATATAAATACGCAATTAAAAATTATTTAGTTTATTATGTATTTTACTAATATTAACTTTTCATCGCTAGCAACTGCAGGCATAGGAATTTCTCAAATATTTTTGTTTAAATTTATATTAAAAAATTGTAAGAAATTTCCATACAAAATTGTAATCGATGGAATATTAAAATTTGTATTACCTATATATATCCAAACTACAAATAAAATAGATCGCTGTAATTAATTTTTTATGAAGTTTTACGTTTTCCAGCTGGATAATATCTTTAAACTCTAATGTCCGGTTGTGCCAGTATAGCGTATTTACACAAGATTTTTCAATACCCATAAAAACAGTATTTGCATATACTCCAAAGTAGTGTCTACATTTTTCTGCTTTAGTTTCAAAAGTTGCTTAATTTTATGTTACACTAGTTTGCCTTTAAGCGCAAACAAACAAGGTGGTCTCATATCTTAACGTAAATATTTTATTTAAATATTGCTATTAAACAATAATTGTTTATAATGTTTTTCACAGTTATTTTAAAAAATGCTGAGAATTTTCTACTTTTTATCTCGCGATATACCGACCAGATCCAATTTTATACCAAAACTCGCCATCAAATTGTTAGATCGAAATATTTTTACAGCTCTAAAACTTGATGGCAGATCCGAAAACTAACTAAATAATAAAAACAAACCCTCATCGTTGTAACACTAATATTGTGCCACACATAGAATCTTAAAAGAGAGGTACCTATCGATTTTTCTACTGAAAAAACGGTTACCAAATTTACAAATAGCCCATTTTTGTAAACTGTATTTATTTATTTTTAAGAAGTTTCCGCTGAATAGGATTTGGGAATCACCATCAGTTGCACTTATTCGGTTGACCCATTTTTAACCCACAAAATAACTTGTATTACCTACCTTTTTTTTAACTTAACGTTATCCTAATTTTATAGAAAAATATGTCCATAAAATATAAATAAAAGCAACTGCTAAAATCTAAACGTAATTGTTATTGTTTTTTTTTTTTTTTTTCAGAACAATAAAAGTAATGACAATATTAATAGCGATAACATTTGCTAGTCTGCAGTATGTTCACTTTCAGTTTTGATGATATAATATATAATATTGTTCCGTTGAAAATAAAAAACCGTATCTTAATGCATTTTACCTAATAGATTCTTACGTTATGCGTACGCGTGACAGTCGTATTACGATTTTTCGAAAAGCGTTTAGAAAACGTTCTCGGCACTCCCGAACCGTTATAATTATCCGATCTGCAAACCGTAAATATACGTGGTTTGTGCTGTGCAAAATACGATAAAATAACCATATAGGAAGTATATAGGCATTAAATGTAAATAATAAACGGAATATACAATTCTTGAACTCTATACGCATATTGTAGGTAGAGGAGCCACAGGCAATCGTGGAAAACGCAGTAAATAACGGCCGGCGCCTGCCTACACGGGTCGTGTAAGACACTGAAAATTCACTTCGCTAAAAATATCGTATTATTATTATATTGTACGTACACGTATACTTTCGTTTTAACGTCGTCGTTTTTATTACTTTTGCGCACAAAAAAAATACCGCGCATAACGCAACGGCGATTATAATATTATATACCTTGTTAAACGGTTTTGCGTACACGGTTAATACGATTTTTTTAATAATATAGTGTACCTACGTCATATAGCAGACCGCCGGTGCAACACAAATACATAAATATAATAATAATAAATAAAAATCGTGTTTATTGTAGGAACATATATATATGATAATATACTACCACCTACCCATATGATACGCGTGCAGTACACACCATAATATTATAACTATATCGTGTGCCCAATATATACGATATACATTACATACATAATAATAATATATGCGTGTACTCTCTCGCGCGATAGTCCATTAATTACGTTATTTATTGGCTCGTTGAAACGCGTAAACCCATTTCCATATTTTATGTTTAATAACTTATTTTTTTCGACTTACTACGCGAATAACGATTGTGCTCGTACGAGAAACGACTCTCACTGCAGCGTTATAATAATATTGTACCGCAGAGGCATTGTGCAGGTACCTACCTACTATGACTGCTGCAGCGTGCGTTTTCGATCTGTATTAAGCTGCGTACACACGAGTGAACAATAATTCGACGTTCGAAGTGAGCTCATTCGAACACGAACGAGCACGCATGAGCATTCGGACGAATTCTGTTCGTTCGTGTGGACACTTTGTAGTGTGACGTTCAAAAATATACTATGCGTAGCTGTTCGGGTCTATTCCAGAGCCGAATACAGTTGTTAACATACTTCAGTATCGAAACGTGTCCTGGCTTAAATACAGTGTTAACAATTTTTTTAAAGTTTTGAATTATGAATTATCATTTACAAGTTGCAAGTGCAGCATTTATTGTAATGCATGAACTTAATATGAAAATCAAAGAAAAAAAAGTTCGACGTAAAAGACGCTTTTGGAGATCAAAACTTTACATCGATAATGAAAATAGAGGAGCTAATTTGTTAAATAGTATGAAATCTGATGTACACAGTTTCCATTTTCAAAATTTTACAAGAATGTCATCAGCCGATTTTGAAAAAATTATTAATCTCATCGGGCCAAAAATAATCAAACAAGATACAAACATGCGTCCAGCTATTACGGTAACAGTTAGGCTAGCCGTTACGCTGAGATTTCTTGCCACCGGAGATTCATATGGTAGTTTACAATATTTATTCGGCATTTCCAAACAAATAATTTCACGTATAATTCCTGAAGTCTGCATGGCACTTGTTGAAGTTTTAAAAAAATATGTAAAAGTAAGTAATACATAAGTAATAAATAGTAATGTTTTATGAATAACAGTAAATTTTTATTAATAACATACCGTCACAATTTATTATTATTCATTCAAATTTTTTTTTTTTTATTTTGTGGGCCGTAATCTGCAGGTAGCCTCGCGGTTTTCGTACTTCTTATCCGCGATCGCGGAATTCGACACAAGTCCTCGCCAAGCACCGCCCGATTAGATAACGCATTATTATAACCATTACAATATTGTTGAACTCGTTTTCTTCGTTGTACCGGGTAATAAATCAAATGCCACGCAGTGCACTATTATTTTATATCATTGATTAGTGCGCAGCTATTTATAATCAACGGTTATGTGCACGCGCGTACCTACCTCCTGAGTTCGACCACTCGGAATAATTTAAATCTCGCACGAATCCCGTGTTCCATGATCTATCGCCGTCTATATAAGTTTGATACTATGTATGAGTTATTACTCTTATTCCTAGAAATAGACCAAGATTGCACCTAAAAGCTAGCAAAACAATTCTACAATAAATTAAAAAATATATTGTTTATGTACGCCTTGAACTGGTTCTAAAAGTGTAACGGAAGGAACATATATTATTTTAATTAACTATGCAATAAACTTTATCCTGATAAATAAAAAATATATTTATTACAATATTGTCAATTTATACAATTACCTATTTTAAAACCGGATGTTAATATTTGTGTTAAAGAAAAATTATAGATTGATTTCATCAATAAGTCTTACTATATTACTTAAAAAAAAAATAAACTCAAGTTATGAAGAAAAACAAATTATAACATCATACAGCGATAGTATACTCGCGGAACAAAAATATAACTCACTAAGTAAATTAGGAGCAAAAATAAAAATGGAACATTTAACTAATATTTTATCGAGAAAGGAGATAGATTACTCTTCTGATAAATAAGTCCTTATAATATATTTAGAGATTAAGAAACAAGAAAGTAGTCGTCATTCAATATAATAAATAGAATAAAACCCACTTGTGCATCAGTTTTCTCTAGAATCGTTGTACCTAATCCATTTAGCTGTATAATATATGGGTGTAAGGGTAGTTCCTTAAAATTATTTATACTCTAAAACTGGCCTTACCAATGAACAATGAACTGCACAGTATTGTCGATGCCTAGAGATAACGAATGCACCCCGCTAGAGCCCCATAAGAGCCACACACCTAACGTGTCCCCGATATGAAAATCAAAGTAATATCTTATAGTTTACTGTACAAGTTACTTTAATATACCCGCAGAAACGTGTTTAGAGAAATTAAATCCGATAGCATTGATAAAATTGGCGATTTTATCGGAGTTAAAGTCACTAAAACTTAAGCAGTTAGTCTTTTACGAGGAATGAAGCTATATCGACTGCCCTGAATTATTATAAAAAACCCGTTTAATGACTCGGTCACTCTTTATTTTTCAGGCACAGCCCGTTATTTGTTTTAAACTATTTATCTATAATATTAATCCGATGTGCCGCCTATCTAATATTGTGTAACACAGTGAGTTGTAAGTTTTGATTTTCGACGATTAATATATTTTTTTCTTTACACATACAGGTACTGAAATATTCTGTTGCGTACTTACTCGCCGCACTTACACCCCTTGGGATGATATTATTTATTTATTTATTAATACTATTATTATTATTATTATTATTTGTAAAGCCTCCGACCAACGGAATAGCAGCATGAGGATAATTTTTTTTTTAATAGTATAGGTACTTATAGTATCTGCATTAAACCGTTTTAGACTTGCGGTCGTGCATGTTGGCTGTGACTCGCTCCTGCGCCGCAAAACGAACGCGCGGTGTTCTACAATATCAATGTAATACATTTACAGTTATAATATATCGTTGATTGACATCTATATATAATGTGGCGTTCGGCAAAACTGCGTCGTAAAATGACGTGTACGCACAAGTCGCTTAAACGCGACTTGAAGTGTTTTTTTTTTTCACGCAAACCAACGAAACGTCACATAAACATAATATTATAACAATACGTATATAACGCGGGTATTACGATGGTATTATACGACGCGCGGCAACTACTGAACTCGGACAATACCGTATAATAAACATGTAAGTCGATACTCGCTGCAGGACAACGATATTTAATAATATAATGTTACACGCGCAATAATATTTTACCGAAACTACTTATAATATTATACGAAAAGAGGCAGCTTATTGGAGCAGAATAGGTTGTCGTCGCATTATTATTATACGATATAATAATATGTATGAAAAAAAAAATCGTACTCGTACTCGGTAAGCGCGATATATATATATATATATGCAAATCGAGCGTTTATATTATTTTTATGTAATCTATTCGTTTCATCTACCCAGTAATAATATTATGATATTATTACATTACGGTTTCGTCGCCCGTACGGTCACAAGTCTTTTTTAACGCGCTCGGGAAACCTTTCGGGCGGACAAAATGTAATATATCGACTACTCGGTGTGCGTGTGTGTTATTATGTTATCATCGACGAGGTTGCACACACACACACAAACATAATATAATATATTTATATCGCGAGTCGTCGTGGGCAACTCGACTTTGTGTTCGTCGTTTCGTTACATTATAATATTATATTATTACGGCGCGTGCGTATATTTACCTACTTAAGATATATATATATATATATATCAAGATAGAGAAAGAGAGAGAGAGGGTGAGAGACAATGAGTGAGAGAGACGTCTGTTTCGCCCACTAAAATATTATATTGTATAGCTATATGGGTATACCTGCCAATAGTCGCAAACGGTCCTACCAATCGTCCTTCGCCCCGACCGAAGGTATAATATAATAGTCACTATAGTATCATATCAGTGTACAGAGTGATTATTTTATCGTTGTTTTATACGTTTTATTCGACAATATCTCAGCTCATCAAAAAGTGTATCGAAACGTCGCGTTTTAAAATCTTAAAAACGACAACCGATAATCGTCTTCGTTAACCGTCCGACAACCACATAATCGAAAACGCCCTTTTATAAGTTCCCGAGATGTTGCCAGCTGGTCTCGATCGGCTAATCGCACCGTGTAAATCGAAAAACGTCGTGTGTATGCGTGTTACGAGAAACGTGATTATTTCTCGGTATTAATGAAATTTAATTACACCAAACGTGCTATAATATTAATTATTATATTGAAGCCAACACTCCGTACACCCGATAATAACGGGCCGTCTGTATAATATTATATCACGTACCATCATGTAATATTTATAACGGCCCGATATTATTCGTTATAACTGTTTTACTCGGCTAAACCCACATCGATTTATTGATATTTTTTTCATTTTTACGACATTATAAATCGTATGATTTTCGTCACTATAGACGACTATAATCACTATAGTAAATATTATAACGCCGGTGCTCGCGACAGTCCATTGGCCAGTAGACCACTTCAGTGTGAGCCGGTTCACGTGCGAATAAGACTTTAAGGTTTACAGTTTTTGTGGTTTTTCTAATACATAACATGTATACTATATGCATAAATTATAAAAGATACAGGACTCCGGATGTTGGGAACACACGTCTTTATGTAATTATAAACCACGTGGCCCAGAGTGACCTTTTTTTCCTTTTTCATAGCGCCCCATACAAAAAAGGGTAGGAAATACTGATTGCAATATTTGTGCTTCTATTCGGTGCTTTCTAGTCCATTGCAGATAAGATATACAATGCGTATAGTCAGTGGCGTGTATAAAAATTTCCATTCTTAAATTCCAATAAATTATATGTTCAATCAAAATCAATGCCCGTACCAACCATACATTTTCTGGGGGAGAGGGATGAACCCCTACCCACCTATATACGCACTGCATATATTTATGAGTATAATATATTTTCCTTATTTAATACTTGTCAGGGGTGTATTAAATCCATTTTAGTATTTTGAAATACTATAAATTTTTTGTTTTCAATTTTTTTTTTCTTTTTATGAATTTAATCAATTAAATATTTACAAATATATAATTGTTATGTAATAACATGAAATAGATAAAATTGAATCTGTTCTTTGGTAATACGCTACCATTTCGTTCTCAGAAGGATTTCATACACACATAATATTATATTGTCTTCGTTTTACTAATGTACAACATAACAAATTTTCGTTCAGTAGTATTTATTTTATGTTAGTTTTAGTATTAAGTGTAAATTTACCTATTATTAAACTTCAAGGTAGGAATATAATCTAGGTCCTAGGACATTTCATGGGATTTTATTATAACCATCATTTTCAAGTTTTAATATTTTACATATCTATCTTATTTTAAAACGGCAACATAAACTAAATCCTATGAGAAGGCCTAGATAATATTTTTACCTTTAAGTTTGATAATAGACAAATTTGCTCTAATATTAGCAAATGTGCTATGCTATGCCCTATACGTTAGTAAAACAGAAAAAAACCCACGTGAATATGATATCTTATATTCTTATTATTTCAATAATTATTAGGCGATTTTGTTTTTTTGTCAATGATATTATAAAAAAATTAGGTTTTATAGAGACACTTTGTAAGAAGATGAAAGATTTTTCTTCTGTATAAATTAATTTATTTTTCAAAAGAATTATTTATTCTCATCAATATTCCTTGAAATTAGAAAGACTAATGTAAGCTTACGCATAACATTGAATGGATTGGAAACAAATACCATTTGGCACTACTCTGTGAACATTTGCAAACTGATAAAACACGTACATCCAAGAAACGTCAAGATTTCTTTTTATGTGTGTTTTTAGCTTTTATAATTCACTAGAACAATAATTTCTATCCATGTTAATATACTCTAATTGCATTTAAACAACTAAGAGTTAAAACTCAGATAGAGTATATACTGATGAATTAAAACTATTAATATAACTATTTATTTTATTTTTATTTTTATACATATAACATAAATCATCGTCGTCGTAACCATTCTGCTCCCACAGCACCATCTATGATTCAGTGATCACTGATCACAATTTAGTGTGACTTGTATTGTATCTTGTGCATAATTTATTCCATTTGTCTAATCTGATAGTGAATGATACTAGCCGTTGAGTCATAGCACCAATACCAAATATGCACGATTGAGGAGAGAACAATTCAAAAAAACATTTATCAAATCCACACGTGGTGGGAATTTGTGCTAAGTATTTCCTTGTAGTCCTGACACAATAAAGCAATGGTAACAATTGATTATTTTTTTAAAAATGCATAAGCTGCTGGTGATTGTAAGTATATGTAATAAATATGTAATAATATACACAGTATGATCAAATCTTCGGTGTAGCGATTTCCATTTTGATTTATTCTATTAGATGATGCAAACATTTCTTTAATTATTATTATAATAAAATATAATGCACTATTATTATAATTATTTGGTTTTGTGGAATTTTGGAATCTACATTGTTTATTAAAACATAACCATCTACATTTTCGAATTCCTTTTGTAATTTTATACTTGTAATTTTAATTTTTGAAACTGGGTTTTTGTTCTTTGTTTTATATGTCTAATATTATTTATATTTTTCCTTTAAAATTTAAATTGATTGTGTTTATTAGGTGTTATCATAGTACATTCGATTATATTTTCTCGTATTTGTTTCCCTTTTTTTTATTTATATAATCTAATATAGAAAGACATAAATTGCTATTCTGTTGGAATAAAAATACCAGTACAAATAGAAGATTTAGAAAATTTAAAAATAATATCTTCTGCTTCGTGAAGTTCTAAAATTATATTTGATGTTAGTTCAAGTTTCAAGGGGATTTCAATGTAATTCCAGATAACAACATACGACATAATAAGAATCTACTGTATTATTATTAATTTGTAGCTTCTACCGCCGACCACATTGTCTTCTATAATTTTTTTTTTTTAATATTATTTCACTACCATATAAAAAATATAGAATAAGAACAAACACAGAAAATGTATAGAACCGTCCAACTATTTTTATTGCACCTGAGACAATTGATGGTATTGACTATTGACCATCGTTCTGTTGATGGCCCGTTTATTACTAAAGAAATAATACCGGACGTGTTACTAACAATGTAATATAACATAAAGCTTATTCCTGTACCTACATATTACTATATTGTACGATCCTATGCTGGAAAGGACACATTACTGGTTTATTATATTCCAGTAAGGACTTTCTTCCGAACGTTATTAAATCTTATGTCTAATTTATAAAGAAATAAAATCCTCTTTAACGAAAATATAGAGGTATAGAGATAGACCATCCGGTTATATTTATCCAATATACATGAACTGCCAATTGTCCAATTGTAATTGAAAGATCTTAATTCATAGGCATACTGAGTATAGATTAAGAATTTAATACCTTAGTGAGACACTCCGGACTGTAAAGAACAAAATTTATTTAATACGTTCTAGTATTAATTGTTGAACATACATATTTTTTGATCCGCCAGTCTTTAAAAATATTTAATGATTTAGTCTTTGAATTTACAACAATTTTTTTTCAGATAAATATTTACTTTTTAAAATGGTATCATTATTATCAGATTGTTTCGTGTGATTAATGATTGTAAGATTTTTATTTAGTGGGGAGTAAAAAAAAGCGAACAGTCACTTTTCACTTTTTAGTACAAAAGATTTAATTAACATACATAGTGTAAATCTGTTTTTATTTATTTATATTTTTTTTTTATTTAAATATATTTTTTTTTAATTCTGCCTTTTATTTTTAAGTGATGGGAAACGTGCTGAAGAAGAAACTGAAACGGAAGCGTAAGATCAGGAAGTTGTGGCTCGGTCGAATGAATTTTACGAGGAAAGTACATCGAATAAGTCACCCAATGAAGAATGTGATTGGTCGATTTCATCGGATCCTGAAATTGGTGATAAATTCAATTTTTTAAACGATTTATTATATAGATTTAGGTGGGAGGATACAGATTGTTATACCGATTGTATTTTATGTTGAGGTAATGGAGTATTTTTACAGATATACATCGGAAAATACTATGCATTCAAAGGTAAATTGGGTATTTTATTCAAGTTGCAATGTTTTTTTTTACAAATTATATAATTTTTAAATATATTCCGGTTGGTGAATCTACATTATATGAGTCTATTAACAGAAAATAATTTTGTAGTAGTAATACACTAACACTATGACTTATGAGCCGTTTATTATACAATGATAATAATAATGAGTCTAACTCTATATATTATACAGTTGTCAGTTAAGCACACGAGTAATATTGAGTAAAGAGTATGTTACTGTTATTGCTAATTTATTATTATAATATTGAACAATTTTAAAGTAATATGCTATTGGCGGACGTTGCAGCTATGGAAATATAAAAGCTATGAAAGATGAAGTAAGTGTTTCAATTATTCTCAGTAAGGAAATATGCCATTAAGATACAATTGAAAAATATTTGATTGAGTTCGATAGATATAACTATATCTTCCTAGTTCCTACGCAAATTAAATTTTTTCCTTGTTAATTTTTTCATAATCACATTTAAATAAACTTTAATTATTGTTCTGATTTTATAAATATAAATTATTTTGTAATAAAATATGTAAATTAACTTTTTGATTTCTCAGTTTTTTCAAAATATACAGTATTCATCCCAATCATTATAGTGTAATAAAATACATAAAATATATTATATAATGCATGCTAACACGAACAATTCATAGAAAACCCATCAACCATCGTAGTAATGGCACGTTTATTATTAAAGAAATAACAACCTTGTATTCCACTAAAGTCTGTATTAACGAAGTCGCCGCCTTTGTTACCACGTGTATCTATTGATACAAACAACAGGCATCCACAAACACAAACATTTTTTTCCATTGTCGGTCTCTCGTCTATTTATTCAATATACCTAGACTGTTAAGAGAGAGAGCAGTATTGGTTTTACATTAAATAGATTATAATAAAACATATAGAAGAACCTGACGACTATTCACACCGCACCGGTGACAATTCATGGGACCGACCATCCGGAACTATTGAATTGGCCCCCAAACTCAGGTAATCGATATTTTTACGTATTGAATTGGCTCCCTTAACATTTATTTTAAAAGCATTGATTATTAAAATTTTTAGAAGACATTTTAACTATATATACAGGGACATAATATACCAATTGATTCCGGGGTTAGGAATCTAAAAATATACTAATTGAGTCCGAGTAATATTTCTAGTAAAATATAAAATCACTGTTCAAATACAGCGGAAATTATGATGCGTGACATTAAATAAAATATATATATATGAACTATTTTTGATGAACATTTTATTAAATTTTCATATCTTAGCTTTGTACATTTTTTTACTACAAGTAACAGGTATCGATGGGTCTTAGTAACAGGTATAGATGGATAGAAATCTTTCATGTTAAATCTAATTTGTTCTTAGCTTCGTCAGGTGTCCCTCAAGGGAGTCATCTGTCGCCAATATTGTTTTCATTATTTATAAATAACCTTTATCGTGTGCTACATCACTGTGAATTTCTATGTTTTGCTGATGACATCAAGTTATATCTGCGCGTAACTATGCCAGATGATTGCGCAAAACTTCAATCCTACCTAGATTGATTCTTAAATTGGTTCAACACTTTAGGTTTTTCACTTAATTTCGATAAATGCAAAATTATGACATTCACTAGATCCCGATCTCCTATATAATGTACCCATACTTCATCAATAATATAGCTGTTACTCGTGCTATGGACTATGTCGTGGATCTTGGCTTTAAGCTAAGCTGCAATCTTGACCCAACTGCTCACATCGAGTAAGTGTGTTGTAAAGCTTTGAAAACTCTTGGTCTTGTCATCTGATTAATAAAGGACTTTCAGCTTGAATCGTCATTAAAAACACTTTTCTGTACGCTTGTGTGCCCCATATTAGAATATGGGACCGTAGTATGGGACCCTCATACTGCAGATAATGCAAGGCGAATTGAGCGTGTTCAGCGCCGGCTCCTACGCTATGCTAGTCATATACTTAAGATACCTTGTGCGCCTCATAACTATACGCCGATTGCTATTCATCTAGGTATGGCCTCTTTGGCCGAACGTCGCCGTATCGCAGGTATTAAGTTCCTTGCGGGTCTATTAAATAATTATATCGATTCTCCTGTCCTTCTCTCTCTTATCTGCTTTAAAGTTCCTTCTCGTGCATCTCGTTCCAAGGCCCTCTTCTATGTCCCACACGCCACCACCAACTAACGGTTAGGTTAGGTTACTATATGGTTAATGAACCTCTAAGACGCCTTATGTCGTTTGCCAATGCAGACTTTGACTTCGACGATGTACTAAGTAATTCTTGTATATATTCATAGCATAAGTTTTTATAATTGTTTTGTAATGATATGCTCAAACATCATAATTTATTGTATATTTTATTGTTTTATTAAATAAATAACGGTAAAGTTGTCGCACGCAGATAGCCGTCAATAAAAACCTATAATAGCCCTTAATCACTGATGAAAGAAACGATTTACATTGTTTGGTCACGTAGGAACTCACACGTTATTGTGACAATATGGCGCAAAGCGTGTGATCTATTTCATGTGCCGCCAGTGACAAGGGATGGCCCAATGAGCATCTCCGTCGTCGGGGAGAAAGCCGATTTCTCTAAGGACGCGGAGGCCTTTGATAGAGCCGTCTGCGACACTGGCAGGCTTGACCGCGTCGTCTTCTCTCATCAGTGCAGGCGCACCACCCTTTAGGGTGACGACTCTCTCCTGAGTGCAGGAGCAACAGCAACTTTAATAACATCTTTTTATGAGTGCATGAGCACCAACCACTTTAATAATATATCCTTCAAGAGTGCATGAGCACCATACACACCCACCACACCAGATACTGCGAGCGACAACTGGACCAATTTCATTTTAACGAAATACTTCAGTGTGGGTTCTTTATTTGGATCCGTGTGATAGTTTAACGAATTCAACAACGAATAAGGTAAGGTGCATGAGCATCATTTTATTTGCGTTAATTTGTGTAAATCTGCTTTTCTACTTTTAATTACTACGGTGTATTTGATCATATTTGATCTCGAGAGCCCTCCGACCATCGGGAGGAAGGTAATAGCGTAAATTTAAATATTTTTAATATTTACATCTGATGGGTAACTATATTCTCCAGTACTTATAAGTGTATGAAAAAGGTTCCACAGATCCAACATTTATTCAAGGCTTGGGTCCCTTGTATCTGTAGTCTCTTTAGTGTTATTATCTCAACTACCATATCAATTTAATTAATTTTTTTTTATTTGTATTTCTTTTATTTTTGCGTTATTACAGTTTAGATGTATAATTGTTTGTAAATAACTAATCTTTTTTATTGTAACTTTTTTTGTTATCAAAAATATGTAAAATGTAATGTAAAAGGCCCGTACAGTTCATTAAAATAAAATAAAATACTTGTAGTTTGTAAATTTTTGTGATTTTGTATAAATGTATAATTCAAATGCATATAGAAATAAATTATGCATATGTATTTTCATAGTTTTTACACAAGTACAAGAAAAAGTGACCTGGGATTTTGTATTAAATTTTGACAAATTAAGTCCTAAGTCTGTAAAAGTGGAAAAGAAAATGTTTTTTTTAAGTTTAATGGAAGTTAGTTAATATTAAAACATGGAATCAATTAGTACCTAAAATTTCAAGGGATTTATTAGGGAATTTTGTATACCCTAAAACAACCTGAAACTCAATTCGTTATAAACGGTTATAATGGGACTCAGTTCGTATGCAGCCTTATAATCAAAGCATTTCAAGAATTCTAATCTTTTTAGTTGTTGATACTTACCTGTAGTAGCTGATATTTGCTGTAATTTTACGGTAAGTGTATGGCTTGAGTGATTCCAGATTGTGGACGGAATTCAGGTAGTCCTATTGTGTTCCAAATATAAGTAAGTATCTTGATTGAGCGCGAACACACATGGATTCCAAAAATAACGTATCTATAAGTAGAGAAAATAATTATGGTTAAAACAAAATTCATATAAGTATATAATATAATTTAATTTGTTAACACATAATTACACAAATATTAAACTATTAACACAGTCAACAATAATAATATATATTAAAATACCTTAAAAGTATTACATATTAATATAAATATATTAATATTATACATAATAAAATATTATTAAAATATATCATAACTACAAAATTACAATATAGATAGTTAAATTAATAAAAAATGCACAATTAAATGAATAATGTTATAGGTTGATTTTTTTAAACTCAAAATTAGATGTTTTTTATTTACAATCTTGCATCTGATAGAATATTTTTATCTCTAATGGACTAGAAAGCATCGTTTGCGCCAAATATTGCAATCAGTATTTCTTACCTATTTTGTACGGGCCGATACTAATGAGGAAAAAAGGTCACTTTGGGCCACAAGGTATAAATACATAGACGTGTTCCCGACATCCGGAGTCCATGTGATTCCCGTATCTAAACCACAAACCAAAAACCCTAAATTCTTATCTGTACCCGAACCTCACACGGCCAAACTCGAGTGGCCTACAGATTATTGCAGCGAGTACCGGTTAAATAATATTTACCATAGTAATCTGTAGTGGCGAAAATCTTACACATACCTTTTATAATGTCATAAAAATGAAAAATTTGACGTGGGTTTAAGTGAGAAAAACAGTTAACGAATAATATCAGGGCGTTATAAATATTACAATATAGTACATGATATTATAATATTATACGGACGACCCGTTATCATCGGGTGTACAGAGTGTTGCCTTCTTCATAATATTGTAACGTGTTTGCGGTAATTAAATTTCATTAACGCCTAGAAAACTTTATCAGGTTGCGCAGACATTGCCCGTAAGATATATAACCATATAAGCAATAACTGTAATAAGCCAAAAAAGCAGCCTCGTGCGATGTAGTTATGTCAGTATGCTGGCACGAACGCAGGAAAAAATTTCGGGGTACGTTTTTGAAAAAATGTACATAAATATCATACAATTCATTTGTAGGTCAGGTAATTTAATTTTTGTTATTGATATTTCGGAGGGGGTTTAAATATCCAACCCCCCCCCTGCGTTTGCGCCTGTCGGTATGGGATATTGATGTATTATATATTAAATTATTATTGTATACATATATTATGACGTATATCGTGGTTATACATAGCGTGTGGTTTAATGATTATTATTATTATTATTATTTAGAGTTTAGTTTGCTGTATTACAAGCGTTCATATTATTATCGTATTTTCTATAATATTCGTGTGTTATATTTGTATAATTAAATGTTAGGTGTACCGTATTTTTTCCGTACCTGGTCAATTCGTCGGTATAATAATATTTAATAATAATATTTATAACGTACAAAATATATCACGTTTTTCTATAGATATTATAATTTATAGGCACCAAACGAATATATAATATATTTAGTGTTATTTAGAGCACCAATGATCGGGCGTGAACATTTTGTCCGGCGGCGGTAAAGCGGAAATGGAATTTCGGCTACCGATGCAATCCACACACATATACCTATTACACAATATAATAAACATACATTATACATTCGGTACAGATACAAATAGTAAATGATCGCGGTAATGCGCCTTCGGATAATAATAACTATACCGATAAATTAACCCGCGTTTGGTTGTTCTGAAATCGGAACGCCATCGCTGTGTGCATATTTTCTGGTTATTTGATTGACTAGTTTTATTGGTTTTTTATTTTCACTCGTCGCAATTTCCACGGTACACAATAATAATTACAATTCTAAGCATAATATTATTACTTATCACACCAAACGTCTGCATCGTACCCGCCGAGGTAGATAATCAGTCAATAAACACGCAAACAATTTAAAAATAAAACAACAAAAAATCACACAAAAACAATCGTCACGTCAATTTAATTTACAAAAAAACCTTACAAATAAATTAAATAACTTTCAACTGCTTCATTTAACATTTAAATATATATATATATAATGATTTCTTAAATTAGGAAAACTTTTTGCTAAATTCATGAATTCAGCAACACATCGTTTAACGACATATTTATTTAATACATAGGTATAAAGCTTATACATTTATTATTTTCAATTTTTTTTTACATTTAACATATAATTATTCAAAATAGATAAACAAAATGTATGATACAAAAATAACGATAGTGGTGCTCATCACACAATAAAAACGAAATCCTTAAAAACTTTGAATTCCTCTCAAACACAGAAGTTAGCAATTTTTAAAATGTTTTTTTTTTAAATATATAGATTCTATTTGAATTTCGAATGATGACTCGTAAAACTCCCATAAAATATTGTAAAATATATTAAATTTACAAATCATTTAAAATTTTTAATAATAAAAATAATTTTGTATCATACATTTTCCTTTATTTTAAATATTCTTATGACAATAATGGCTGTTATACACACTAACACACATTTTGAACCAGCCTGTATACGATTTGTATTATTATGGCGCGTACATCAAATATTGAAAAAAAAAGAAAAAAACAATAATAGGTACCTTACCGTACACTATTTGTGTATAAAATACCGCCTATACACTCGACACGTCTTATTAGTTATTCCTTTTAACGAGGGTCTGAAAACCTGTATACCTAAATGTACACTTTGGCGTTTTATCTGTTGAAAAAAGGATAACTGCCAATAAATCGTACGCGGCATCACATATAACACGTACCACATACCTATACCGTATTCATGCATATATACATATAACTGCGTCCTTAATCTATACACATACATATTATATCGGTACGTCGTACGTTTCGAATAATTCTAAAGACATATCGGTACACTCCATTTTATAATATTATAAAAGACGCTAACCTGACCGAACCGTATCCGCCGATTCTCGATTTATATAATAATATGTGACATTATAGACTCTATAATATTGAGTCCTATAATAAAGGTGTATGCTGATAAAATAGGTATTATACAATTCTAACACTGGCACGCATCACAATATAATATTATATTTCCGATGAAGTCAGCGTTCCTTAAGATGACGGAGACGAGCAACGAGAGTGGCCATTGGAAATGGATATATTACACGATCTACAGTTTTATAATAATAATACTCGTCAAATTCAATACCTATTTTTATTTATTATATTGTGTCAAGAAATAAGGATAATATATATTTTTTACAATCTATTCGTGACCTAAACAAACATAATACGTATCTGAGTACAAATGGACAAAATCATATTATCATCACATCGTTATTGATTTACTTATTTATAGTATAATAGTATGATTGCGGCGTGCTTGAATTATGCAAATAATATTATAATTAACAGAACGTACCTACCGATGCAGCTTTTATTTTGTACATCACAATTATTTTTGTGTAAAAAAATATAGTTTTATTGAATTTGATCACAATTACAGTACTTAGTCATAAATAAAAATAATTAAAATCCCAAAATAAAATAGTATTCGCTTTAATAGGCTATCGCACACAGAGGAAATTTATAATGGAAGTTTTGTACGTTATACTACCTATAACTAATACAATATTATTATAATATACCTATATTACCTGTGAAGAATAATACTTCAAAATGGACTGCGTGAAGGTTAGCTAATAAATAGGTATATTAAATAACACTAACGCAAATCTATTTTGTATGTTTTCTGAAATTTGCATATTATGCTGTAGACAACAGGTATCTGCTGCTCAAAATATACAACATAATATTATTCGGATATCTATTGCAGGTATACCTATATTATATTAGGTTATAATATGTATAACAAATAACAATACTTATATAAACTGCAGTAGTTAGGGCCGTAGGGGTATTGAAATACGCGTAAGCTAATACGTTACATTTAGAAGGTAACCGAGTCAGTGGAATTAGTAAAATTATACTGTTTCGTTATTTATGTAAGTAACAAAACTACTTTTTTACAATATTATAATATATATATAATATATATATGCCTACATTTTTTATAGCTTCTACTAAAAAATGTAAAACTAATTAGACAAGAACAAAATTCTAATATTTAAAATGACTACATGAAGTTAGCTTTCATTGTGTGACGTAATCTCTAAAAAGGCAATTTGGTCCTTGACTTGTTAGACACTGTTGGTCTTTGTTGGCCACCTGTTGAACTTCGCTGGACACTACTTGCTCGGGCTAGTTTTTTCTTATGCTATCTATGTATAAGTACTTTACTTGTTGATTGAGTTTTTAAGGTCGGAAGTATTTTAATACGAGTCGTGAACTTGGAATTATAAAGTCCAAGGTCGGGTAGCATAAAACAACGCTCGTTCAATAAAGCTCAACAGGCAAATTATACAATATATTTTCAAAAACGATTGTTGTGCGGTTTTGCTAGTGATATTCATGACACGAACAACTCCAATATTTTATAATGTTACGAATTCAACTAATCTAATAATTGTGTATAATAATATTCGTAAATCATATTTCATTCAAAATTTAAAATACTATCGTGTACCTACATATATATCATGATAAATTAAATGATTAACGGATAATCGAACCACCGTAAATAAAAAATTGTAATAGTATACGGTAACAATACAATGATTTCAACTCTGCAGATCGAATGACGCATCCTGCTATATGTAGATATATAATAGTATAATAATAATATGTACAGTGTGCAATGCGGTGCACCCGACGTTGTTCTCGCGGACTGTCGGACTGCAACTGCAGCAGCGACGGATGGACGGAAAACCGAATTTCGCAACAGTTGTTATGTTGCTCCGCAGGCGGAGTTTCGCAATTAGATTATTTTTTTCTCGCGTATATTATTTACAATGCGATGTTTTCGCGTAACAAATAGTATAATAATAATAATAATAATTTAAACAGAATATTACATGTCATCTGGCCGTCGCGGTGTCCTATATTAATATATATATATATGTATACCCATCGCACTGTATACCATAGAAATAATAGTCGATCGTATTCTTAAATCACAACGCAAGGACAAACTCGCGTACGCAAAACTTTGCAAGTCGCGCCGATATCCGGTGTTTTCTATTGCGATTGGCGAAGAGTACAGACAAAGCGCAATGCAAATAATGGTTGCAGTGGACGGGACGTATACATTTATGGACATAAATAATTTTACTAATTATCGATGTGTTTGAATAAAAATATTTTTGTCTAGCGAAAAATCAATCGCATTCCTCGTTATGGGTACGTATACCTAAACACGAGTAAAATATCGACGAAAACATTATTTTTTTGTTTTATACTGCTCGTCCGCAGTTATAATAATTGACAAGTGAATAATATTAGCATTTTTTTGTTTTTTTTTGTAAAATATTAATGTACTATGTGTTTTTATATTGTTTATTTTCCTTTTCGAACGGTTTTACAGCACAACCGCGGCGGTAACAGGTCGCTGTATATGAGCGTGTAGGACATCGAATATTGTTCGTCCGATATTCTAACTAGCGTTGCGAATTGATTGGAACCATATATTATCGTAAATACGAGGAAAAGGAAACGTTAATCGTAAACAAAATAATATTCTCCACATTATATATACCTACATGTTCTGCACGTTTAAAAAATTATTATCATTAGCTATACGCACGCATAACCTGTTTGTGGAAATAAACGTATACATTATTTATTATAGTTTTTTTTTTTATTTTTAGACTTATATGAAAATAAAACTGTTTTGAAACCCCAATACATAAATGATTATTTTCTGTATCGGTATACCTATACTATATATGCGTATACATATTATGTACAACAGGTATATAATATAGTAATATAATTTATTGTTGTACTACGCGCGGGTGACATTGGCCAACAGAAATCGAAACGGAACACATTAATGTATAGTGTCCGTTATTGTAATATTAATAACTCGCCGTGTAGGTATGTGTTATAGCAAATAGTATTAATGTTTGTGTTAATTTTTTACTTAAAAAATAATCGAATCGTTTTTTTAATATTACGATTGCGATTTCACATTATATCGAACACCGACGGATTTTTTGTTTGAACTATATTGCAGAGTTTCCGCGCAGCAGCATTCGATAAAAACTAATCCTCCAGATCCAGACCGTTTTTTAACGCACACGTATGATATTCGTATAACGCACGACGATTTTTATTTATTGTTTGATATTAATTATTACTATTATTATTATACGTCTTATATACGTGTGTACACGCGTTTGTCGGTAACGAATAATAAAATATGATGCACACACAGTGTCATTAATTAGCCGTCGTTGGTGTATATTATAGAAACGGGCCGAAATGCACTAAAGTCAGCTAGAATACTTAAGATACGCACGTGTAGACACGCGTGATTATCCGCTATCGCGGCGCATAAAAACAGCTTATCGTAGGTACCTAATATTATTTAGGCGATATAAATAATAAGTATACGTTAAACTCGATATTTTTTATTTCTTATCCCTTTTTCCAGCGAAATCGGTTTCTGTTTGGATTCATATTTATGTATTGTATAGTGTGCTCACTCTTTATGGTCCTAAGTTGAAAAATGGCCATACAGCATGTTATGATTACATGACGTGTCATTTGGACTAGGTTTTTTAATTCTATATATTCTATTTGACTTTTATTGAAACAAATCTAGTTATGCTTATTAAAAAGTTTGTTAAATTATCTATTATATAAATGTTGACCGTAAACTAGATAAATTATTATAAATCGGAATGACGATAATTAATAAGACACGACTTTTGTACAGTTATAGACTTTTGAGTAAAGTTAACAAAAATGGCACTATTCATAAAGCATAATGAATCGAATTCAGTTTTGCGGAAATATTTAAATCAATTAGCTTTTTTTCCTAAAGTTTTGAGGAATATTTTTTTGATATATTTGAATTTTAACGATGAACCTGACCTATTCAACCTATTTCGATAGTTATAATCAAATCCTAAACTAATAATTTTAGCATATTATTTATTCATATTTCGATTTTTAATTTATTTCATTTTATACGAGAATAATTAGAGTTCTTATAAATCCGAACAACCGTATAATAATTTTAGTCGTGGTTTTATTCAGTATAGCTATAGGTATACTGATATACATATTGCATATACACACAGGTCCTATGACTGAGTATACCTATGTTATATAATATATGTATAATATGATTTACGGGAAGAGTTGGCAGTGATATCGTTCGTTCGCCTATATACGTCGAGTACGGAAATCGACACTGTTTATATTATGTTTTACAATGATATTATACAGAGAAATATTGTATTTAGCATTGCGGAGAATAGGCGAGTATACGCGTATATTATACCGAATGCGTTGTAATTATTATTGTTATTATTTATTATATATAAATGAAATATAAAAATCAGTATTCCCGATTGCGCGCGCCGCACATACGGTGGGTAAATTAATTGATCGTTTCCACGGTAAAATAATATCCCGTTTTTTCAAATATTATTTATACATAAAATTATACACCTGCGCCGCCACCGAGCGTAATAAACTTTTTTTTACAGACATCCGCTCCGTCGGCCCCGCGAAGTGTGTAAATACGTCTCAAGCCACTATATATATATATATAATATAAGTATAAATAATATTAAAATATACACGCGCATACGATAAACACATATATAAAATACGTGTGTGCGCCGACTTTTGCGCGCGCGTGTGTGTATATATAATATTATTATGTATATGCGTTACGTTTCAATGGAGACGTAGGTACGTAGGTTTACATGTTATAGTATAATTATTATTTTAATGGTTATTAGAAAATGTGTATGGATCCATAAATTAAAACAGTTTCATTTATAGATTATCGTCTTATCTCGCGCACATCAACCTTGATTTCTATCTCTCGGGATCGACCGCGGTTAATATATTTCATTCCGACGATAAATTATTATATTATTTCTATGAATAGAGCGTTTTTATAAACAAATTTTTTTTTTTTTTAAATCGATTCCGCGCGTTCAATACACATATATACACACGGACGTATATATAAGCGTTTCTGCAGTATTTATATAATACCTATATACCTTCCTACCTACTTATTAATGCAAATTGCATAAATGCATTACGAAAAGCAAAAAACACACACACACACACACATTCGATCTCGCGCGTTTTTACAATGTCAAAGCAACATTATTGTTATTTAAATATTATAATATCGTCCGCATAGACATACAGTCGATCCGTACGTTTCTTCGAGGTTATATCGACGCAATAAATTAAAATAAACAAAATAAATACGGTTTCCATTGTTGACTGTTCATGCGTGCACGGTGGCGGATATTAATATAGTAGTTAATTGCGCGCGTTCACGTCAGACTGCCGTACGTACATACACAGCGTACCTATATATACATAGAGAGGTATACTAACCTATCCATTTTGTTACAAAATAAATTGGGTTTAATGTCCTGTGAATCGATCGGAATAATATATTATGATTCCCGTTTTAGATCCTTCGCACGAGATTAACAAAATATATTAATTTTACGCTTGTTAGTTTTTGTCCTTATCTGATTGTTAATTCGACTCGTATACCGTACGCCATCACTCGGAAAACGTCCTTTGTCTATATCATATTATTCACGGTCTGTTCGTGGGTTGACAAATTTAATTTACCCAAACGTAATCGTAATGTTATCAGTAATAATTATATTATTATTCAGCCCTCGTTTATAATATTAATTCCTTTTCGAATGGTATATGTGTGTGTGTAGTACAATTTATCATACTACGCTCTTACGGGTTAAACGGGTCAAAATTGACAAACTCGTAGATGAGATAAAGGGCGATCGAACGATTATAATAGGCGCGCGGGTGAATGAGCACGGCTATATGTAGGTATATATTATAGGTAATAGACTGACGATATGCTATACGAGAACGACCGAGAAGAAGCGCCTCCGCCGCTCAAAACAAACACCTTTGTAATAATTATCTTGGATAGGTATACCTATACTATTATTCATTACATGCTTTTGCAGCGATGATCTTTTATAGATGTTCTGATCTAACATTCTAACATATATATATATATATATATATATAATTTTGGTTTTTTATAGTTTTAGTAACATTATTAGTGTTTAGACTTTGAGTGACTATACTTTAATAAAACAAAATTATTTTTGAACCGACTCAAACTGGTCGTGAACTTGACGGTACAAATTTAATATTATGTATATATCATCCAAACCGATCTGACAAACTCGACGGTACTTTGTTTGATTTGAATCAATTGTAGAAAACATTTTTGAACTTTTGGTAAAACGATTTTAACAATGCTTATTTAAATACATGCTGTAAAATTGTTTAATCTCGTCATAATATGTAGGAACTCAGTTATTGTACATGCATTTTTGAAAGTTCACGGTATTATACAAAATAAAATGTATAATATTGACAAATAAACCATCAGAGAATTTCTTATAAAATTATAGAAACAATTAATAAATTGTACTATTGTAATTTTAGTGTAATAAGAGGATGTCAAAAATGCTCATAGCAAAAAATCGTAATAATCTAATGAAAGAAAAATATCTGATATTCAGAGATAGAAAATAAAAAGTGCGCAAATATATCTTCTTAATATTTTTTATAAATACAAAGTACCAACGTATGCATATTTCTTATATGAGATATTTTAATACTAAATTTTTGTTTATGTATAATTCAATTTTTTTTTATTAATAATCGGTAGTTATAAAGCTTATGACTCGTCTTGTAAAACTTTATATTATATCGATTATTGATATGCAAAATCTAACATGGTGCCTCGATCAATATTTCATTATATTAATTATAATTTATAAAATATTGTATAATGCGTGGGTGTATGTTAATCACAAGTTATTGCGAGCTATTCTGCAACACATGTCTTAATCTATTAATTTATTTTAAATTGTTTTACCAGTAGTAAGTAATGAATAATAGAAACGTTCATAATAATTAATCATGACGTTAATATTGTTATTTGTGAAATAGTAATCAATACATTTATTTGCATAAATTATATTTAAATGATAATTATTACAATAACTATGATTATTTATTCATATTAAATCAATAAAGTTATTAACTTTAATAACTTTTACCACACACGTGAATATATTTTAGTGTGCAGTACTTAATGCTTATAAGTTATTACTCATACCAGTCATACTTATTGCAAAAATTATTAAATTAATAACCACAAAAACCATAACGATTTTAAACCGTAAGCATATTTTCTAATTTACTGAAAAAATATAATAATTTTAAATAAGTTGGATGTTTGAAAAATATCTTTGTATAATAAATATTTAATGCGAACCTTGAAAGCTGAAGTTTTTTTAATAAAAACATTAGAAATCTGCTATATTCTTCTGGTAAACATGTAGCTTGTACAATATTTTCGAATGGTTTTTTAAAATTCGGACTACTTGATGGTATTCAAACCGTGACATTATATATCTTTATTATGCTATTCACTTGATTTGTATAATAATATGCTGTAGTTTATAGACTTTTTACGCTGATTTTCTCGAGAATAATAAGATTGTTAAAACGATTTGGATTAAAATTTAATATTTATTATGTAACTTTACGTCTAAACTAACTGATGGTGGAAAAATCAATACAGCGGGATAGTAGTGAGTGAACGCGTTCGATATTATGTTTCATTGGATGAAAAAAATAATTTGGTTAACAAAAATATTCTAATTTTTAATTAAGTACCTATAAAACACTGAACGACGTACCTAAATAATATGATATTATCAACGACGAATCTATCGGCATGACGAGTTTCTCAGTAACGGGCAAACGGAAAAGACAAAAACAATGTATATGAAATGTAATCGAAAATCAATTAAGAATGAATTAAAAATAACTGTATTATAATATGGAATATTTTCGAAGCAACGACTGTATTATACGATCCCGATTTTTGAATACCACTACGGCAATGCGGCATGACGATAAAAATACATCTTATATAACAGCTACCTAGCTACCCATCAAATTCGGTTGAAAAGTTTTTTTTTTTTTTTTTTTGTCCATCAGTCCACCGAGACCGTTTAATCTACGCTGTTCAGATGTTATATAATACATTACTATTATATTGACAACGTATTCGAAGACACACGAGGTAACTGAGAGAACGAATATATACAATTTAAATGCGGTTTGACTGGTCATACCAAAATGCTGAACGTTTTTAGATAGTATGTTTATTGGACGGTCATACAAATATACAATACACTTATCATGCCTCCACATGTGTGCGTATTATAAATTATAGTATAACATGTGTGTAGTATAAAAATAATTGAATACACCGAACGATGCGATTCGAAACCAACGTAAGTGTTACGAGGTTTTTTAAAAGATAATCGGGAAATTATTTTTAAAGAACAGAAAAATGTGTTATGGATATGTTGTCGAAGAAAAACTGGGACGTTCATCAAAGATTCGAGAAATCCATATAGTATTCTATCAAAAAAAAAAAAAAAAAACTAATCGATAAGCAAAATTGTAATTAAAATCGGTAAAAACGCAATTTCAATTTCAAGCTCTGCTTCTCATAATACGAAGTCATGTGAATCGCTAAACAATTACTCTGCATTCGACCGCCCGATGTGCTGTATATGTTATACAAAACGTTCTTCGTGCTGAGTAATTTTTTTTTTTTTTTTGCTATTGTAATGCGAAATTATCACAGAACCGTAAACAGTAGATGGATGATATATCCATAAATAAAAATACGATAAAAAAAAAAAATTATAACTAAAACAACTTTAAATAAACTTGGCTAGTACATTATTTGTACGGCTCGTCGGCGAAGAAAGGGACCCGGAGACCCACACAGTTCGTGCCACTGATATGGACATAAAAGCTGGTGTCGTTTTAAACTATTCATATATTATGTTATGTATAGCTAAAATCAGTTCTCAACGCACATACACACGCCTTCTAAAATATTATTCGTCTAATTGAATGTGCACTATAATATGCGTGTAAATTTTTGTAAATAATAACTATATATATAAATATATATACAGAAAAGACGTGTTCTTAAACATTTTATGGTAATAATGTAATATATTAAATTATAGTTCAGATATTTTACTCTAAACACACATTAGTTAAGTGGTATTTTATACCAGACAAATAAAAACCGTTCAGTGAATTGTATTTTTTGTGCATTTTTTTTTTTTTATTTAATAATGGTTAAATTGATTTGTACCAATATTTTTGTAAATTATTTAACATAATATATTTTTTCTTCCGAATCGAGAATAACGTATTTATTATAATTTATAACCTTTTTTAAATTCTGTTTTCGGCACACGTTGTTCGTTCAGTCGTTCTTGTCGGTCTAGAATGTCTAGATGATGCAAACGCGCGTTTAGAACGTAAAATTCACGTCGTTCGACATCATTCTGTCGAAAGACGTTTCTCGGTATTTCTCTCTACGGGAGGCTTAAGCACTACCGATTTGAGTAGTTCGGTCGTAATTGAAATTTGATAATTTGTTTTCGATGTTATCGAATTATGTCCGATACTTGCTGGAGGAGAACTCAACGGCTTACTGGTCGTCATCGCGGGTGGGGGATTGGGCGGCTAAGGAAGCGGCCATATACAGCGGGTGCCACGGGTTGCGTTTGATCAAAAATAAATGCTGGCCGAACGATAGGTTTTCGATAATCATTCGATGGACTTTTGACGTAAAATTGTCTCATAAATGGTGAAGGGGCATCTGCGTTGATGTACGTCTGACCATCATAAATATTTTATATGAAAAATCCGTCGACACTAATTTTAGATTATGCTTCGGCAATGTTATTCGAACTGAAATATATTATTCGTAGTAAAACCAAATTCAAAAAACATATTTATTTATTAATTATAGTCCACAGTGGTTTGTACCTATCTATTTATTATATTATTATTACATTGCTTATGAGTTTTATTAAAATCATATTACTTATGTTTATGTTATAAAAATGGCTATTTAAACTTTTTTTCTGGTTTTTGAACCGAACGATGAATTTAACGACGGTCTTACAACGATACATATTTTTTCTGTCTGTCATCTTGTCATCACCTTTTGGGGCATTAAAAGTTGATTTTCAACTTTGGGCAATAAATGATGTCTATTTAGTTATTACGGTTGCATTATTGAAAAATAAAAAGGAGCTGATCATATATAGGTACTTGGCTGATCACCTTGTATATATTCATTTATTTTTGTATAATATGCAAACAGCAAGTTACCACATTTAAGTTTACGATCAACGTATGAATAAAAAAAAAAACTAAAAACATGTCAACCAAAAAGTTTGGCAATGTATACTTTTCGACCGTCCGAATTTTTCGAACAGCGGCCACAAAGCTTACATTTGCCCGTAAAGTAGATTTCACGTTATATTATGTGTATAGAGTTATATACATCAACTATAAGTCTCGGGCGACAAACACGAAAGGAATGTATCTTGTTATGTACATTTTTTTTTTATTACAAAAACCTGTGTAATTATATACGGTACAAATAGCGTATACTTACGCCGTTGCAGACCGTACGCATAATACGCGCGCGCGGTGTGTCGTCGCCGTTCGTGTGGGCATAATTAAAAACGTCGACAGATACTGCCAGGACAAGCCGATGGAAATCAACGATAATCAGTCGCCGACCCGTCCGTACCACTCGTTCTACCGTTCGTTATAGTCGTCTGAAAAACGAAAATAAATAAATACTCATCCGAACACGGGGGACGTGGGCGGCGGCGGACCGTCAATCATATCGCGTTCCTATACACAATAATAATTATATCACATATACCTGTACAATATATAATACCGCGCGTGTTATACACGTTGTTATTAACATATTATACGCACGTACACTGTTCACGTCGTTATCATCACATTATTTACCGGCTCGCACGCACTCCAATAATTTTTGAAATATGTGGACCGGACGACGTACATCCGTATTACATATTTTTTCGCTTCCCTCCGTCCCCCGGTGCCGAATTCGCTGCTCTACGACGGGTGCCCAACTCGTACATGATATTATATTTTATTCGTCCGTGCACGCAGCCGTCCTCGCGGGAGCCCGACGTAGTAGTATAATATATGTATAAACTAAATACGTACATAATATAATATTAATTATTATAATATATATTACTGCGCTGTAAACCGTGTGTTTATGATAATGACTATAACTATTATTATGTCTGTAAAATGATAATAATAATAACGATATATATTGCTATACTTATAGCTGGTATATACTCCACACGACATACTACGGACAATATTATTCGTAGCATGAAACTATGCGAAAACAGTGATAAGTCCGATTAACTAAATCGATGCGGACATTCCGGGCAAATAAACGAAAGTATCAATTTGTTTCTTACGTCACATAGGTAGGTAGCTACTCTCGGCTGTGACTACCCCGATGAAAGAACGTGACGCCAACAGGATGAGAGGCACGCGAATTCAAGGGCGGCGGACTCTGGTCGGCCCGAGAAGGTCAGGAAGAGGTCCAGGAAATATGCAAATGTGTAATTTTGAAAATGCATGAACGGGGGTTAAGTCGGGGAGCTGTCCCGTCTACCCCCCACGTATGTCTAATTACTCGATATTGTCAATAAATGATGGCGGCACCGCGGAAGCAATGCGAAAGCAGATCCCGTGGCGTCGTCGGTTATACCGGAAAAAGAAAAAGAAAAAAAAAGTAGGTATAGCTACTTCCAAATAGTTCCAACCACGACGACATGTATTGTATTTATCAGTTCCTAATTTTGTGTGCAATAGCAAATGACAAGAAAGTTTATGTTTACTAGTTACAACCCTTAAAAGGTGTTTGTTTAATATGCTAAAAAAAAAAAAATGAATTAGTGTGTAGTAGCGAAATTTACAAAAAATATGGTCTGGTGTATATATATATATATATATTATAGGTATATACTGGTATAGGTAAGTATATCATATAAATATGCTTCACATTTACGTACGCAACACGCGTGATTACTACTCGTATTTAATACCCATCTAATATTTATAATAAGAACTCCGTCGGCCGATTAATACGTACTTATTATATCGTGTAATTATAGTGCACGCATAACCACGATGGTTCGATACTTATAGGCTATAGCGATTAATATGTATTTATAATTGCACGAATGTCGTGGCAGTGTCAACTTGGCATACCAATAACCGTTTTATTTAAGGATTATCAATAGCAGTTATGTTTACCATAGCTGTTTGGTTAAGACGATCTTGACTTAATATTGAGCGAAGTTTTCTTAAAATATATTTAATCTAACAAAATACCCTTTCGCACATTGTCGATATTCGACAATCGATTATTCGAATAATAATAATTAACTAATACGTTTTAAGAGAATTCTGATGCTAAATTGTTGTGTTTACATATTTTTTAGACATTTGCCAAGTATATATTTTATCTGTGGGCAAAATTTATCAAAAATTTAACGATTTAAACTCGTGTTGTCTCATTGAAATGTAATATTCTAATATTTTATATCAAATTTTTCTTAAAATAGTTTAGAATTAATATTTAAAAACTCTTCTTCGAGTATTTCATGCGACAACTATATAGTTAACTTCTAACGATAAGGAAATCTTTTCGATTATTTCGTATATAAATAATAATACTTTTTTACTCCACTTCACGACACAAACTACAAAAAAAAAAAGTAGTATTTGCTTTAGAATCCGCACTGGTTTATTTCTACGTTTTTAGGGCATTTATCAACGCAGATTCTACAGACGAGTTTTGAAAACTTTTTCTAGTGCCCCGCAAGTATCGGATGACTCTGTAGCGTAATAACGCTTGGACGTATATTCGTAGTGCAGTGGCGTCATTTCAGTTCTTGTTTGACTAGGGCAACTACTCACTGATTTGCTGACTCAACATTTTTTCCATGCAGATTCACATAGGATAGTTCCACATTAAACGAGGGGGGAGGGTAAATTTTTAGTTATATGAACGTCACACACAGGATTTTGAAGTCTTAAATAAAATTAATTTTGTCAAATATTTATTAGGCTTAGAAAGTCAAATAGAATAATTGAATGTGTAAATATATGATAAATCGGTAATAGGTACCTTTTAATACTGATTTACAAGTAGTTAGCAGTATATTTACAGTCACATAATGTAAATACTAAACATCTTAATTAATAATATGATATACTTCTTTAAAAATTAACAATAAATAAAATATCAATGTTCAATATTATGATTTATGACAATGGCTTTAGTAGTTAAAAATAAGACTTCTTTTGATTTTTAAATGAACCGACTTGAGGTTGATGTAAATGTTGGGCTGGGACAAATACCCAAGTTGCTCCCCCCCCAAATGACGCCACTGCCGTAGTGAACAAAAAACGCCTAAAGGAAAACCGATCTCGCGATCCGCGTTGCCGGCTCCGGACTACCCGTAAACGCGGCGAGTGTGTACACGTATTACACACGTGTAGTAATAATAATAATAATAATAATAATGTAATGGCCGCGGTATCGGTATGCGCGTGCGAGTGTATTATAAATAAGGTACGGTAGGTACTACTACGCGCGTATATAGTCGGACCGTCTCGTATTATGCGCGGCGGACGAGCGTCGTCGGAGGCGTCAGAGGACTGGGGCCCGACAGGAACGGGTGGAATATTTATGTTTGTAATTAACATTAGTCGTGTTATAATTATTAGTAGGCTCGTAAGACAGCAGCAGCCCGCGTGTCAGTCAGTCGCGGTCGAGTTTCGGTCGGTCGGCCGTCCGTCCGTCCGCGCGGCATGCGAACACACACACACACACACACACGCCGAATCTGTACCGACAAACGCGTATCATACAGGTAGTATAGTATATGTATATATTGGTACTGTTACAGCTAGGTATATATATATATATATATATATGTACATTGTATAATAATATATGTATATATGTATATTTTATAAATTATAATATACCTATATATATACGCGACGGATATGGCTGACGTCTTGTGGTCGGCTCCATCCTCTCTAATCCCATTAAATATACATATTCGCTGCCATACGTTCGTTCTTAATGGACACATCGCTCATACACGATTTGAATATATATGCTGTATAAATATATATTAATGAACCAGTGAGTATATCGCGCGTGGTAAACGATTCGAGCGCGATTTTTTTCATACCGATGCGTTATGTATATGTATATAATATACGCACATACACTGTACAGTAAAACCTCGATAAGACGGAATGGCTTGGGACCACGCGATTTTTCCGATTGTTCAAAAAAATAAAATTTGAAAAAAATATCATCACCAAAGAAATTGTCCGTATTACCAATGTTTCCGTTTTACCGAAGTTCCGTCTTATCGAGGTTTTACTGTAGGTATATGTTTTACAATTTGCATCGGTGTTTTACTTGTACACGATATTGTGGGTGCAAAAAATTGAAAAATTAAAACCAAATAAAGAGCGAAATCAGTGTTGAATAATAATTTACCGAACAAACATTACGTATATTACGCGCCGCGTATAATTGCCAAAGCTGGACATTAATGACCATTATAAGCTCTATAAGTTTAAAACATTTACTATTAATCATTAGTTTTATAAAAAAAAATACACATTATGCATTATTAATAGTTTTTTCTTCAAATAACGGATAATGCTATATGTATTTTTTAGACTGTCGGAGTGTTGAATTCATAATGTTTTTTGAACTTTAATAAGGTTCAAAATAACCTCACAATATACATTTCCTTAGAAAATTGAAATCTCACCCCAATGAGTTTAGACTTCTTACTTTGACTTTCGCAATTAATTTCCATAAAAATTTATATTTAAAAAAATATTATTAGTGCCATAATCTAACAGGAACTGATTGTACCGTGGAAATAGCAAAACGGAGTTCTAATTCATGAATATGCGTCATCGGCAATGGGACGACGTTATGTGAACACCTTAATGCCTCTATAACGTGTCGTCGGTGAGTATAAATGTCATGTTTCGTTATTCTATATTATATACAGGAAAAAGTAGCTTATATTGTATATGAAAACCATTGTCAGGTCGTCATTATTTGACCAGTAAACCTATGTTATTTAATTTTAAATTATTCTACGACATTAATCACGACAATGGGTTAATCATTTTAACCATTCATTCTATAGTGAATTGTTTGAAAAATGCATCGTACCGAGTTTATGTTTTATTGCATAATCACATGTTTGAGTTTTATAGATTTACAGCAAAATTAAATCCATCTGGCGTTTATAAAAAGACTATTGTGACATATTATATAATATGTATAATAATAGGTATTATACGTGAATTATTATATTATTTTTGTCTGCATCATATTATAATTATTGTATACTTAATACTATCATATTATTGCCTAATCTATATATGATATATCATTATTACGATCACTACAAATGAAATTAGCTTAATAATTATGAATTAATGATTGTAACAAAACAAATTTGTGTAGTGTTAATATGAATTTAGTTTAAAATTATATTATGTATAAATGTATAATATATCAATATTATACTTAAAAATATATTTTTGTTTTAATAAATGAATAAATATTTATAATGATTATACTCTTATAGTAATATTCTATGCAGTATATGCATAGGCAAATTTAGTTAATTCAGTAGCATAATTATTATATGCCATCGGTTAAAAAATTGTTTTTATTGCATAATATTTTGAATATTGCAACATTCAAAACATTAATTTGTAAATCTGTAAATTTGAATTCAAAACATAAATAATTGTAATACAACTCGCGAAACTATTGAATTAGATAGGTACGTATTTATGTGATAATACAGCATGATATATTGTAACAAATTTGATTTACGACTGTAGTGGATTTTTACAGTTTTGGTTGATTCGAATCCTACCTAATGTCATCGGCGAAATGACAAGAAGCTAGCCGAGAGAAGGACACGCATATCGTACTCATAAATAATATCTATTTTGATTGCAAATTAAAAATAAATTACATTAATTTAATAAAACATGTTGGTGATTTCGTCGTTTCGCCACAAAGACGCCTACTTTCAATGCATGTACATATTATTATAACATACCTACATACAACATAATATGCACAAGAAAGAAAAATCTATTAAATATCTAAGTACATACGAATGGTAATGGCTTTAAGATAAATTATTGTCGATAACACACTCAAGGCATGCTGAGGAAAACACGTCGGAGATAGGCGGTAACTATACCTACACTCAATAGCTGTCCATTATTATTATTATTATTATTATTATTATGCATATACATAGGTATACACATATATATATATATATATACACGTAGTTGAATATGAATTATGAAAAATGGACATAATTTGCAGCATAGGTTTTGATGTTTATCGAAACAAGTAAAATTCAATTAGCGTCGGTTCGGTGAATAAAATAAATACATTGGCATCAAAATATAAGATGTTTAAAAACATAATTTACAATGCATTTATTTTAAATTATTGTACATAAAGATACGCAATTAATATTTGTACAGAATTTATTCTCAAAAGCCGTCTATTCATAAATCCACGTAATTTTATGCTCAGTGACATTATAATATGATATTCGTTGTAAATTGTTTATTTCGTATTATTTAAAAGGTAAACGGTATGAGAGGTTGCATTTACAATTATTTGCATAATATCCCAACCGCAGTGAAGAATTACATTAACGACACGTTTAACAATATTATTATGTGTTGTACAATATATTATATCTATTTGTTATATAATATATATACATATATATATGTACATATTTCCAGTAAACATTTCGTAAAGTAGTCGCTACTATAAGGTTTGTAGTACAATGTTAGCATCACGCAGACTTCCCACTGAACCATTGCTAATCTAAAGTTATGTTTATAACTTTTCAATTACTTAAACTTTAAAATTAGAATTTTCGGAAAAATTTATAAGAATGTGGTTAAAATATTTTGAGAGTATTACAATAGTTTCAAATTATCTTAACAAATATTGTCGGTAGATAATATTACACTAGTATGTAATAAAATAATAGCTGGTATCTTGAATTTTAGCCGTTTATTCATAAATTAATGGAAACATGACTAAAAAAGTGTTAAATAAATTGAAAAACAATATGGTCGATTTGGTAAAATATAAGTGGTCTACTTAACTTCTTTATCAGCATTCGTGTTTTTGGATTTTATAATGTCAATGAAACAATATCCAGCTGAAATTAACACAAAATGTGTGTCGACAATAACTTGTAGTATAATGGACAGCATCGTACATTTACGATAAATTATGATAAATTTGACAGGTAGAAAATTCACCAACAAATTGGATTTGAAAATGTAAATATTTAAACTGTAAATTTATTTTTTAGGTTCAAAATAAATTCAAAATTTGACACTCTATACAAATGTATGCAATATTATTAATTTAAATTTACACGGCAATTTAAATAATTTACCCGACACTCTGATGTAATTTTCGCAGATTTAGTGCATTCTTAAGATTTAAAATTAATTCTTATACCACTTTTTATAGCTACTGTACGTATTAATTTAAAAATCTAACTAGTTTAAATTCATCAGCATATTATTTTCTTAGCAGGGAAATTAATATATTGCTTTAATAATAATGTAATTCCTAAACATTTTAACACTAAACACTCATAAAAGAAATATTATGACCATCTACTTTTGATATTTTTCAAATGGAATAATATGAATAATTTATTAAGAACTATTCAAAAACTACTATTCAATGGTAAAGTTTTTTGACAAAGCAAACTATTTTTAATCGACAACAAATGAAAAGCATTTATGAAAAATCTAAAATTTCGCATGAAATTGCTCTAAAAATAAAATAAAATATTTTGAACATTTTGTTTTTAGAACATTTGATATACATATTTGGAGCAAGTCTTAAGTATCTAAGCTTAATAGTTTCTGAGTTAGAAACACAAAAGAAAAAGAAAATTATTTTCGGAACTAGGACTGAACTAGGTTGATATTTGAATGTAAACAATACACATTTATACAGATACATTTTTTTAGTACTCGTGTAATCATTTTTACAGCACTTTTTTAACGTATTATGCGATATTTCCATACGATATAATATTATTCCACCACAAACAATATAAATAATTTAACAATAAAATAATTACAATTTTTCGTTGGGTAAGATCTTTCATTCCAACTCCTACTTTACTTATTAGTGAATTCGTTTATAGGATGTTTTTTCGTGTTATACTGTTATTAACACTATTAACTGACAACCGAACGGAAGCCGTTCTAATCAACGAGTGTCTAATTTTATGCTTTTGATATTAATGCGGTAATCGTCTTGTATATTAGTAGATAATATACTAACAAAAATCATATAACCTACATGTAACTCTTAGACTAATAAAAATCCTTAGGAGAAATACTGAACTTATAATATTATATTATGCGAATACATGTTAAAGTATTAAATTGGTTTTTAGTGTAACTGAATAAATTAGCATTTAATTATAAATACATATATTGCGTATTTATTTAAATTTCTATTAATACTAATGCAAGTCTATGTATAACTACTGTTTATAATAGATTTTGCTTCTATTCTCCGAAATAGATGTATATTATATTGTAATGAGCTATATAATTATAATATACTGTATAGGATTTGAAATGATTTAATACATTGTTATTATCAGTAACTTTGTGACCATGTACCTAGATTTAAAAAAACGTATTAATTGTCTATATTTTATACTTTACACCTGTTATGAATTTGTTAATTTATTATACTTAGATAAATTTAAAACAATAATAATAATAATAAACTGGTGAATGAATAAGGTCGTTGTACAATTGGTCTGATGATAGCCCGATCATATATAACAATGTACAAAGTATTAAATTATAAAACTTATAAAAAAAATATCCAACAACAAAGCGTAAACTATTATCAGTCGACAAAAGAAAAAAAAGAGTGTTCAGAGTCAATAATAAGTCACAATTCCTTACATAATATGCACAAATTTCAAGACGTAACTACACTACCCATATTTGCACATCACCTATTTAGTAGATATTTTAGTTATGAATAAGTTTATCTTTCAAAAATACCATATGACGTATAGAAGCTAATATTTTAATTTATAATCGTGTTTTCTTTTTTTAAATTTTTTCTTATGCTAATATTATAATTGAATCTATAAATATGTAAACATTGTTAAATTATAGCTCAACTTTTCACGGAAAAAAATTAACAAACATGAATTCGGTGCCATATGGCCATTTCGGTCTATCTCAGTTTTATTGTATTTCAGTTTATGACAAATCGGCTTTGCGTTCCTCACTTTGTAAACTAATCCTACTTATAGGCAATCCAACACGTATATTTTCAAACGTGGTCCAGACCTCTCCTTAAACTTTCCTGATATTTCTATAGGGAATCTCTATAAAGTTGTCGTTAACATCGGTAAAGTAGTTGTTGAGTCTATATACTCTATAAGCTACAAATAACATTCGGAGATTGCCGTTTGTTGTACGTTTAAATAACAAACGATAAATTAAATATTATTTTCTTTCATTAAAAAACAAAATTCCAAGCAACTCATAATGAATCGGATAATCGCTTATTTATACCAATTATTCTTTTTAAATTATATTTCTGTAACCTGCAATATACCAATATACTGTGACCTTATAATAAAATTCAATAGTTTTAGATTCTGAGCTTAGTGATGATTATAATATTGACTTTACAATGATGTGTGTTGTATGTTTTTGTGTGTTTGCGTGTACACGATAAATAGTCGATAAAATTCTTTAATTTTCACTTTGAGGGTGGTTTTAGATAGCAAATTGGATCTAATTTGTACTTTGGAAGGGTAAATATTCAAAATTCTCATTTCTCAGCACTTTTTTTTATAACCGAGAAAAAAAAACTAAAAAGTGAGGAAACGCGAGACTCCAATATATTATTATTAAAATAATTGTAATTTAACTATTGTTACCAAAATTGAAACAGTCTTCGCTAAAAATCGTTTATATCTTATAGGTAGGTACAACAGATTATCGTTGAATTCAAATTTAACAAAATCCATTATAATCTTGACTAAATATTATTAATATTATTTAGTCATGATTAAAATGATTTACTCAATAACGAATTCCACTCGTCACCTAATGTACCTACGACAAATCGGTACCCACTTGCCTGTCTTTTTTTGTTTATATACGGTATACGCTTTGTACGGGAAAACGTTAAAATATTACATTAGCTACTGGCTAATCCGTTATTACCCGCCAGTGCAGGAATAAAGACGTCGGTATTTCACAACACGGCTTGGACTTTGGGTAATTAAGTAGCGGACTGACGTCTTTGGGTGCAGCAATAAAATCATATACTTAGGTATATTAAGTGTATAACAATATGGTAGTATAATATTGGCGAGTTTATTATTTATACAACAATGTTTACATTTTAAATACTTAACCTATATTATACCTATACCAATCTCAATAGCTAATTTGTACTTATATGACAATGAAAAGAGAAGGTCCTCGCGTAAAGTATGTTATTAGGTAATAGATTAATGTACAGATATAATAACGCGCGTAACACATAGTGCGACCAAAATATAGGTCAATGCGTCTAAAAATACTTGTTAGAAATTACTTTTGAGCAATATTTTGATGTGACATTAGTGTCTGAATGCAAATTAAATCAATAAAAAATTATAAAAGTGTACCCGTCGACAGCACCTATTTTAGTTTGCATTATAAATGCAATGCGGTGTATACGGTGCAGTTGTAGTATTTGTACACTTATTATTACAGGTTTTTGAAAATTAGCATTTTAATTTTTTTTTTAATTGTTATTTGTTTTTAAAATTGATTATACAAATAAAATGGTATATCTTTAAATTATTATTCAACGTTCGGAATATACGTATTGTACTTGTATAATGATATATATAGTATAATATTATAATAAGGTACATTTCAAACAGGTATTTTTCATTCGACGAAAAACGTGTACGGTCATGGTTGTGTTCCGAACTATGTGTACCACATGACGGGTAAAATTGAACAAGCGATGTCCTTAAAAATGCAATTTCCTCAAAAACCGCCTACTCTGTCATTACATTGGGTAATGAGTGTCGAAAAAACGCACGATAATAATTTATTGTTCAGCGTTGGTGTCACCATTATGATATTATATTACCTATGTACAATATACAATATATATGTGCACCTATATTATTATATTACACGCGTTTCAGTATTTCTCCCTTTAATATCGCATGTTAGGCCTAATGGCTTTAATACATAATAAACAAATAAATACTTATATTATATTATAATAGTGCATTATACAAAAACTATTAGATGATGTACTACACAGTAAATTGCTACGTTTTGCGACAAATAAAGTTTATTTTGTTTTATTTTTTTTAAGATTTGGCTTAATGGCTTGAACCATATATAATATCATAGTTTTAAGAAAAGTAACAATTTAACGACATACAATAATACAGATACATTTCCGTATTATAATAGATACAACAACAGGATGCATTTTATATTATTATAGAACGTTAAAGTATATAAATAAAAGTAATATTATTTACAATATCGATTATATAACATAAGTTATATAATTGTGATTATTCACGCGATTAAAAAAAAACAAATTTGTAGAAATTCTATTTTAACTTATATTGACCGATGACCACGTCTTGTTCACATTGTATGATAGCTGCAGAAAACATAAAATGAGGTGTAACAATATTACATACTATATATATCGTACCTATGTAATGTTTGTTATACTAAAAGTTAAAAATAAATGTCTTATAACATTTACAATTATATATCTTACACATTTGTACATGATTAGATTACTGACGTGGACTGGTGAAAAATGACATGGAACGCTATGTGATTTTACGGAAAATAACAAAATAATATTAATACATAAATAAAATAAATATACAAAATATCTGCTGAAACTGATTAGCTTATTTATTTATCCTTACTGGATATAATGAACATATTCTTTATGACTAATGATTATTGCAGTTATTTAATAAATAATACTTTTATCATTATAAATTCACATTAGTTTCAAAGAGAATAGATATTCCAACTAGGAATAATTTCCAACAGAGGGAATACATTTTAGGGCGACGGATAGCAACCCAACCAGTCCACGATTGATTATATACGTTTGTATATATTATTTTTAAATGTTATATGAACCTTAGGTTGTTTGTTAATGATAAGCAAAAATTATTGTATTAGAAATCCGTATCTAAAAATTAATATGAAGGTTATCCCATCCAGTTAGGTCCAAACCGATACGATATTTTTCTCTTTAACGAAAAACCGGTGGCAGGCACATGTGTTACATTATTATTATTTATTATATTCATAGTTAATATCACGCATAATATTACTGTGGTCTGTGATGGAGATTCAATATGAATAAAAGAATTAATTAAGAATAAAAATATGATTTACTGCTATAAATTCTATGCCTCACATAAAAACAATCATTGTGTATACGTTATGCTTATGATTTTATAAGTTGTATTAAAATATGAAAAAAAAAGAAGAACACTATTAAAATCAAATGAATATAAATACCTATACATTAGAATACAGAGGAACCATCACATCAACAGTTATTACAGCTTGTTCGGCACAATGTCGCAATACACTCGTACACACGACGATTGCGCCGTTATCAGCCATAATACGGTCAAGATATTGTAAACACATTTACAACTCATATAAGTTCTTTATTTAACGGGGTGAACGTTGCACTAGGCTAGATAATACAAAATCTATTATAAAGTGAGTTCAATATATTCGTGTAATAACAATTTAGTTTGATATTATATTGTTAATTGTATGTAAGTAATAAGGTGGGCTTAGATCGTTTTAAAAATAAAAATATCTAGTAAATATTGATATGTTGGACATTACACGACTATACTAGACTCTTCAATAATTTAAATAAACAAAAAAAATGTATTTTGGTTGTGAGTTGGTGTAGGTCGTTGTAGGTTGATTGTGTGAAAGGGTTACAAAAAACTACTATGATATTTTAATAATAAAATCATTTTTTTTTTTTTAGATAGCCAAAATACGACAATATCCTAATATATCATCTCGTCACATAATATAAATTACGTGTTAACAATTTTTAACTTTTTCTCGTGCAAGGAAAATCACATATTATCTAAATGTAGTCGTAAACCTAAGCGTAACTGGGTGGATCTATCGAGTCCGCTCAACACCCCTCCATCGAAAAAAAAAAATAAATATTATCTTTGATAACAATACAGATGACATTGTATTCTGTCGTCGGTTGAAATTTTTAGCGAAATATCCACAACGGTATTTAGGTACATCACTATCATAATATAATATTAAAATAATGTTATTGTACGCGTATAATAATCATATAATAACGTAACACGCTGGACGTAGCTATATAATAAATAGGCACATTTGCGTGCACCCAGTGTTTTATAATGGACCTATAAATTGCTGACCACGTTGACGTAAAAATCGATTTATCCGTTTATCGATATAGAATTACCGGTAAATTGCTAGCAATTTAATGACCACCTGGCCGGCGGAAGGCTACTGCGATCGGGTAGTCGTTTTTATATTAGTAGATATATATACAACCTTACTAAACGTATAATATTATAATATCATATTCTTAATCAAACCGTTTTAGCCGCCATGGCGATTAATAGACTTGGTACCCGTTTGCATCCGAATACGCATTCCACGCGTGTGTCTTAAATAATAATTATTTATTATATAATGTTTAACTGCTCTTGTATACGTGTTATAATAATATTAAATATACCTATATATATATATATATATGTATGTGTGTGTGTTCGCTATTAATGGTCGACGGTAGTTTTATATTATATCCTTTCGAACGTAGGGCGGTTGCACGCGAATGAATTATTGGCCCACCCACATAAGTCTTGAATAAAACCGTACCAAAAGTATTAACAAACACAATGATTAATGAATTAACAAATCGAATCGCATTGTTATGGACATTTTTAGTGCAATTATTATTTCCGTAGGTATAAATGTTGCCGAGTGTAGGTATGGATACGCTGTACCTAATGACTTATTATGTTGTGGTCCGCTTAAATGACAAATAGCTATAAATATTTGATTACAAATGACATCGAGAAAAATCTGTAGAACACACAGCTGCCTGGTCTGGACTTACAATTATAATCAATAGAGAAAACACTAAATCACAAACCCCGAATACATTTCGTGTTATATGCATAACTATACTTATTATAGATACTGTACAACGTAAGGTACTGCATCTATATAGAAAATTACTATCGTAAAAATATATATTTTGTAGATGATACGCTTCAACGGTTTTAGATGTTTATTTGAGATGCAATTGACGGAGATCACATGTCAGATGGACGTTAACAGAAGGGAGTATAATATAATAAATGAGAGTAGACTGAGAATGTTGGTCGATGATGGTTACCGATTAAAGACGCATAATAAGAACACTGAATAATATTATGCAAATGCGAGTACCGATATCTCGACGGAAATTTTTATCTTGATCTGGAAATTTGTAACGAAAAATTAAAACCGTCATCGATCGCAAAACGTGTTACACCGTTAGGTTCCAATATAGGTACTGATAGGTGTTAATTATTCCGAAATAAACGCGGTGTTTTAGTGTCAAATGTCGAACCGCCGTAAACGGATTGGATTAGAATACATTATTGTGGATTATAATAATATGATGTGGCTATATAGGTAATATTATGTACAAGACCGTATAATATAATTAAATCGGCGCGACGGAGAATGAAATTTCACCAAAAATATCAAAATTGGACACGAAGAAATTATAATATTATAATATCATAATATAGTGTAACGCGTTCAGTGTCAAGATTATTATTATTGACGCGGTGCGGTATATTTTATTCAAATACCTACCTATGTTGTAGGTACATAATATTTTATTATGATTTTTTTTTTTTTATTTTAAAAATCGTAATTTTAAAACACATTTATAATAGATAAAGTAGAAGACCCGGGGTAATTTAATTTTTAAACGCGTCCATTTAAAATTAACTAGATTTTTAATAGCTACTTGTTATTACAGTCGATTATAATATTATATATACCTACGCGCCGCAAACATATTACAGTAGTTGTTTCTGTAGCAACAATAATAATTATTATCTATTACATTTATATTATTATTATTATTATTTATATAACACGAACATTAAAATTACTTTTAATCGTTCTGTAACACATGGCGCGTTTATATACGGTTAATAATATGATGATAATATATTATAATCGATTAACAATATATTATAATATTTAAGGATCGCGGTGTAATAATATTTATATTATGCGATGGAATTTGAAAATATTTTATTGAGTAGCCGACGGTAGGTGGTAGATATACCTACTATAGATAAGGTAATCCATTTAAGTGATCATATTAAATATTTCAACAAGTTTTAACTTTTTAAAAACATTCTTTCTTCATAATTTGTATGTCATTGTAGAGCGACATTTTTCATAAGAAATTCTATATTTTACAATTTTTTTCTGTAATAATTCTATTACTTTTAGAAATTGCAATAAACATTTTTTATGTCCTATAACTAGTATAACTGATGTAGGATATTTTTCGAAATACTTTAACACATATAAATTTAAATTTGAACGAATATGTCATTAATTATAAATGTACGAGTATAATATTATATTTATATACTTATTTAAAATTTAAAAGAAAATAGTTGTGATAAAAAATCACATCAAAACTTCATCTGTGCCACTCCTCTTTTAAACTCTAAATATACAAAACATTTGCACTTTAAAAAAAAAATAAAAAATAATAAAAAAATAGACAAAAGAAAAAGAAAATATTTAAAATTTTCTGAATATTAAGTTTATACTATAGACATTTAAATGTATCACCTCATATTGTATTATCTTTACTATACTTTTTATTTTTATTTAAAAATCACGTTTTTCGATTTTTATTACTCTACATTACTACATTAAGTAGTATTCAAATAATATCATAAAATAGTTCTGCTTAGTTCAATGTTAATAATCAATTATATAATAGTAGGTAGTGCGTTTATATTTTTTATTTATACTATGGAATCTGTTTTTTATTACAAAAAATAAATTTTGTTTTCAAAATCAATCACGTACAGGCCTAAGCGAATTGCTTTCAGCCAAATATTATTTAGTATCCATCTAGTGTAAAAAAAAAAAAAGAATAACATTATACATTAAGTTCACAAAACGCCTTGCTATAAAATTTTTAAATTTATATGTTCGCATTCCTTGCCATTTAATTTTTAATAGATCATTTTATGTCATTACGGGTAGGAGAAATCGAAAATAATATTTAGAAAAATAACTTTAAATACATAAATGTTAGTTGTTACTATGAAGTAAATGCAAAATAAAATAAATATCTGAATATAGTAACATTTTCTTAATTGAGTGTAATTATTTAATATTATATATTATGAACTTTGTGCTTTACATATACAAATTTGTGTTCGGGACTTAAACTTATTTATACTACTTATATCCATATATTTTTATACCAATTACAAGCACTGTTGTTATAGTTCACTTATAAGTGAACTCTACCCATTAAGCATTTGTTACTCCATCTTACAATCGTGAAAATTTTTAGTTCATCAGTGTTGTTAGTCTTAAAAGAGGTGTACATAAAATATTGATTCATGTTTGTATTACTTGCAATATGTCTTACAATAAATTAATAAATAACAAGTAACAAATATTTTAGGAAAAATTATATTCAAATTATTTTAAATTGAAAAAAAAATAATGATAATAATAAACTCATAAAATTTGTAAATAAAATAATAGCCTAACAAATTTATCATTTCTGAGTGTTGCATCAACTACTCTACTTAAGATTTCAGGACATGTATAAATTATTTCTTTTTGTCCACGCTTATATAATGCTTATTGTAATTATTAACTACAGATTTTATATTATATTCTAATAAATTTTAAAAAATAATAAAAATTTTAATATTAAGAACTTTAAAATATTAATAATTTTTAAGTGAAGAAATTAATACCAATAATCACTTATTATGTACGCATTTACATTACCCGCGCAGAGACACATACAAAATTGCCTATATTTAACTCCTTAAAATCGGCGGGTATTGAATATACAGAATCGATTGTGTGTTGTGATCATAAAATTATCATATTATATTATTTCAATTAAGAATTAAAATATCGAAAAACTAGGTTAGATAAATATTCTTAATTTTAATTTTGATAATTGGTTAATTCATTCTTATAATATTAAGTTGTAATATTGTGTTGGAGGTGTTGTTCTAACATTTGGTTTAAAACCCTACATCATTATATATAAGTAATATTTAAATATGAAACGATAAAAATATAAAAATATAACAGCAATAATTTGTATAGACATATAATTACTATTATTTACCAACAATTCTTAAAAATATAAAAACGAATAATATTATATATTATTCAAATTTGTTCAACGTCAAAATTGCTTCGAAAAAAAATATATACTCCAAAGTAATATACATATTAATTTATATCACATTAAATAAGTTTTAGTCATTTAATTTAACTTTGATAAATCAACGTAAATGTTTTTTATAATAATCTTAACGTATAAAATGTTGATAAACACAAATATTCAGTGGGATATATTATATAGTATATCCTACTAACCTAGCTATACAGTTATAATAATTATATAACGTTAGATATTTCATATACGCCTCTCAGTGCACGCTATTTGTACAAATATAATTTCATATAATGGAATTCAGTCAATTTTTCGGTGGTAAGGTCGTGTGATTTCGCGATTTGAAAAAATCTTATGAGTGAGATGATTTATCATCCCCCCCCCCCCACACACACACACTGTGTTCATGGTACAAAAAAGCAGTTTACAATGGTTTACTCGATGTGACGGGTTTTGAGCGTTGAAAGCTCATTACGATAGTAATTATGCACGGGCAGCATAAACGGGTGTAGTGCGACGATATTAACGGGGTAGAACGAGACACGACGAAGAGAGAGAGAACGAGTGGCGTCGCGTGGGGCGTTCATGTCACCGGACCATATGAAATATAATTTACCGTTCTGCGGCGGCGCAGGTACCTTGGCGTATACAGCGAGGAGGATATGAGGTTCATCCCGAAGAGTTAAGTACGATATTCTATTATCGTCCAACGCGAGTGTATTATAATAATAATAATAATAATACGTAAGCGCATTATAAAAACGATATTATATATAAAATATACTACGCGTGTTATACTACACAAGTATATACAAGTAATGTGTGTGTGTGTGTGTGGTGTGTATTATATTATATTTCGAAACATAATTAATATTAATTACGCGGTCAGGTCGACGTTTAGTTTGCGTTTATGATATATGTTCGCCTTTGAAACGCACTCTAATGAGGCGAATCTCACAATGGGAAGTCCTCCGGCGCTCGCGAGCGCGCGCGCGCTCTCACACAATACGTGGACGGCCCTGCAGGACCGGTAGCCATTTATTCACTACACAATATTTGAATAATACGATTCGGTCCATCCGTCTCTCTCTCTCTCTCTCTCACACACTATCTCCATAGATACCTATACCCATATATATCCACCTCTCTCGCGCACGCGCACTCGGTCCTGTACACATGTACACACACTATTACTCGTGTTTTGAATATAACTCGTATTATATATACCTATTATTACGTATATCATTATATATGTATACCTACCGTTTTTTTATTCCATTATTATTATTATTATTATTATTAATATTTGAACGCGCGCTGAGCACACTGTCACTAGCTGTTTGTGTGTATATATACGAATGTAGATAATATTATAATATGTATACATAATATTATAAGCGTATAATAGAGTGTATTTTTCTTTTTTTTTTTTTTTTTTTCTATAAAACATTTTATTATTTACGAGCCGGACGAACGACGACGACGACGACGACGACCGCCGCCGCCGAACGGACCTGAGATCGCGAAGGTGGACAGTGTGTGGTCCTCTCTCGCTCGGTCTTTCTCTCTCGCGGGCGCGCGCGCGTGGTATATAATATTATCATCGCGCGCGCTGTACCTATTCGGAATAATATTATACGTTTTTCGGGCACCGCTGCTATTAATGCGACGCGCTATTTTACACGGTTTATACCTCCCGATTGCCGTGTAACTGTGCACGCCGTTCGTTAGGCGTTACAAAAACGCTATATATTATTATAATGCGAACGAATATACGAGTGGTTATTATCGTGTATATATTTTCTATGCTGCGGTGTATATTATTATTATATAGTGTTGTGTTTCACGTTAAATTCTAATCTCCTTTCTAGTTTTACTTGTTTATACAAAATATTTTTAAAATGTTTTCTCAAAAATTCGTTCTGTACAATTAATCATTGTACTGCAGTATAGCTTATACTTCTAAAAAATAATAAAAAAAAAAAAAATTCACTGTCGAGCAGAAAATATTATAGTTTTAAGTTTTATTATATAAATTACAAAGAAGAGATTTTAATATTATTTTTACGTAAAAACGTCTTATATTTTGTTTACACCGTATTATTTTACATACTACTTTTATCAGATGTCGAATATTATATACTATAGTATTAATAATATAATAAATGGTACTTGTTTAGTAAAATACATTATTTAAATTTGTATTTTAATATACCGTTATCGTGTCATAGTACATTCCATTATTCCAATAATTTTATTCGAAGGCGGTATATAATTATTAGGATATTTTTTTTGTTCTTGTCCGTTGTGTGCAGCTTCTAGGGCAGTACAAATGCTTGGATTTCAAAATCAACAAGACCGGACGCGTCGTTTATGTGTTAAAGTCGTTCGAGTGTAAAAAGATCACTCGAATTCATCAACGGTCATCGGTCGGATTTTCCATAGACAATATCGCTAAATAAAAGTCACGAATACTACTTTAATATTTTTACGATCAAATAACAACTCATCATATACAGTCCACAGCATCTATCAACCGAACATTTCACACAATATACCCAATATATAAAACGTAATTTAGTCGTTCACCGATTACGGTGCGTATTACGCGCGGTACGCAGTTTAAAATTTGTTATTTATCATTACGACAGCTATAATATTATACCTAAATGAGTTAATTTTAAAATCGCGATATCAAAACGCATACGTGGCCAGTTCAAGCATGTCTTCAGATTAACCGACTTCCCCATGACGCAGGGCGCAGACTTTTTCCGGAGGTTTTACGACGTCCCCGTCACCAGCACTACGTAGTTTCCGCTTTATGTTGTTTTCCAGCCTAATGTACGTCTGTTGTGAACGTCGATAGTGCCAAACGTCAGCGACTACTCGTTTGCATTGAACAGCTCAATATTATATTATAATTATATTAATAACTTTTGTATTGCGGTATATCATCGCTCCTGCAGTAGTCCTGTAATCGGTCCGTTTTCGTGAGATTTAGCCATTGCATGCGCGCAGTGTAGTAGTTTTATTATTTAGAGTATTTACTCTAAATAATATACTACGAAGTCAAAAGTTAGATGTTTTATAGGCGAAGGACGATGAGCAAATGTAGTTTTTTTGATAGTAAGAACGATTGTTACAATATATTATATTTATACAATTTGATTCGAATAATAAACATTTTTATATTTTTGACCACATATATTTACATTGTATATTAAATCATATTATAAACAATAAACATGTAATTATAAATATTTAAAACTGTTTTCAATTAATATTATATTTTTCTTATGTGTCTATAATCACCATACAAAGCAGTAAAAATGATTCGATTTTCAACGTTGGGGGTGGCTTATGGTCGTGAATTAGATATAGTTGATACTTTAAGAGGTTAAGAGTAAAATATCGGTACTTTTTTTAGTTATCGGAAAAGTCATAATTTTTACACTAAAAAAGTTTTCGGCAAAATTGATTTCTTTATTTTGTTATTCTTCAAAAGCCATAGATAGAATCAAGACATATTATTTAAAATTGTTTATGCATGGTACCTATAATTTTCAAAATATTTTGATTCTTTTTGAGCTATTTTTATTGAAAATAATAGAGAAGTTCGATTTTCTTTTAAATAAAAATGTTTTCGCTGGATCAAAATTTTTGAAAATATAATACAAGATCTGACATAAATTGTTCATACATTATGTGTATAAAAATGTAAAATATAATATATAAGCATATGTGTTTAGAATTTAGTTAGAATTTTGACAAAATCGCAAAACATTGCAAACTTTTTTGTAACTCTTTTGAGTTCATGAAAACTTTTTTTTTATATCTAAGATTTCAAAAATTTAATATACGTTTTCTCATAAGTATATTTCATCAACCTACTTAATACTAATAATAAAATTAGTCATTGAAATATCAAAAAACATATCATGAAATGTACTTAACTGATATAAGCTAACAGAACGTTTCTGTTCAACAGAATCGTTTTTCGTAAACAATTGAATTTAAATTTAACACATACATTACAGTGACCCACTCGACACCTACTGTACAGCAGAGCGGTATCAACTTGCCCACATTTTTTATATATTGGTTTTACAACAATGTCTATTTTTTTGTCTGTCGACAACTTTTTAGACAGAATACTTAATCCAATTTGTACATGTCGAGTCGAGTATTGTGTAAATACCCATTTTATGGTGGCAAATTTGATTTTGTTGATACTTTTGAGAGATCATTTTTTTATTTTTTATTTTTATATCTTTGATAAACGCATATGGAGCAATATTTGTCGAAAATTAACTGAAAAACATAATATTTCAAAATACATTCCAAAAATCAATAATTCTTAGATTCAGAAATTTACACCAAATACGTAATTCCGTACTATATTGGTGGTAATAAAATTACCAATAGTTTTTTGGAATTTCTCTGATTCTTAATGAACATTTTAGATTTACAGGTTTTCACACTTTCAATTGTATTAAAATATTAAATTTATTTCTACGTTTACTCTTATTATGTAATTTTAAACATTTAAATATACTTAATACATATTATTTTATCTAACTTTTACACATTATACCAAAAACTCTACTACTGAAAATCATTTAATTGGATACAATATGATTTATTATTGATTTTAAATGATTTATGTCCATTATCGGTAATTCGGAACCTTCCACTCTAAACTGACACATTCGAGTTTAGCCCTAGACACTAAGGCTACCGATAATTACAGGTTGTATACTTAAAGAGTTCCCGAATGTTTTTCTGTAGTTATGACATGGCATCGTATTACTTAAACATCGGCCAGTTAAACGCAAAACACATTTCGACATTTCGTCGTTGCCACTGTACGCGCGGTGAGTCGATGAATACATTTTAAACATTAATAATCATACACTAATCATCACATTAATAAAACACGTTTAGAACCCAACTAATATCAAATTATAATTTCAGTACTCAACTCAAAACCAGAATCTTAGGGAGATAGTAAGCTCACCCAATATACCCATATCATAATCATAATACTGTTATATTAGTTGCGGTGCGTGTTCTGTACGCATATTGGTATTGGCACGTAAGTCGCGTCCTACGAAAAATAAAAATGTCATTTTTAACCTTTCCTGTTAAACAATATATAATTTAGCATAATTATTAGCATACCTCTTTCATGTTAACGGTCCATCGCAGCTTTAAACCACGTTGGTCGATCAGTAACATTCAGTTGTAACTCCATACGGTCCATATCGCATTGTACAAGAATTACATTTAAATAATTTATATCAACACTCTGTCCTCTGTGTCTCTGTATTGTATTTATACAATTATGACAATGACTTTGAACTCGCGTGTTACATACTTTTTTTTATTCTTCATTATGCTATGCAATTACTTTGATAAATTATAATAATATTATAACAATCCGAAAACCCAATCTCATATTTTATTCGTTATACGTGCCACACACAGAAAACACGTGGCAGTTTGCAAACCGGTACGAATTTAATCTGTGCGGCCAATTCCTCTTCGTCGTATTATTCTAATATATTATGTAGATATACTATTTCGATGCACACAAATTTAAAATGTAAAATATGATTGTCTCGTGTTCAAACTATCACTAAAATTGTACAAATACTACACGTACGATATACGTAATGTGACCACATTGTGTATTGTGTATTAAGTATTTACAATATATACTCGTTTATTTACGAGTATTTATTAAGTATGGCCATAATAAACACACTAATAATACTACTAATAATAAATAATTATATACCAGATACCTATATATTATATTATACTCAATAGAGAGTACAGGCACAACTATACACGACATACAATACTAATATACAAATGTTTGTATACCATAATATACACTTTTAGTATTTGTCGATAGTGAAACGGATATATATACTTATGTGAATATATTATAACTTACAATACGAGGAATGAATTTTATCAAGTTATAATCATAGAGTTTACGGTCCCAAAACGTTTCAGCTAATTGTGTTCAGACTAATTAAAAATACATTAGGATAAAAACCGTAATTAAATCTATCGATCGTCTATAATAATTGAGACAAACGACCAATAAAACGTGTTTATTTTCTAAATTAAAAATACATTGAACAGCGTTTGTACGAAGGAGTGTTCCTATTATCATTCTAAAAAGATCTATAACTCGATCGTTCGTCAATGCCCCCATCAATAACCGACCGTCATGTGTTGATTGTGTTTTCGGAATTGGTTAAAACTTTTTGAAACAGAAGGACGCGGTCGAATACATTTTTATGTGAACTTAACGAATGAATATAAATTTTAATCGACAATCTAATTAATATCGTTTCGCACACCTTAATCCTACGGAAGTCCTGCTCATACACGCGATACACGAATTATTGATATTACGAAAACTCTGAATACCTATACTGAAGTGTTCTATCGAATTGAAATTATATATTACGTACCAATACAGAGTGTCAGATTTACAAATAATTATTAAAACGTTGGTAGGTATAATGGTGTAAATATCCCACCGAAAGACACTTAAAAATAGTAAATCATCGTGGGACACTCTGTAGTAGTATACCTACGCTCGTTAAAAAACGTCACATCGTTTATTTTCAGCTTTGTCACGTCAGTAGATATATTATCAAAACCGCTCGCCGTTTACAATACATTTTATTTGCAACAATATTTCTACGTCATTATATTATATTGAGAAAAAATCTTGCTTTTTATATAATAATATAGCTCGGCCAAATCAAAATTGGTCATCGAAGGCGTCCAGAATAACATTATGAAACCTTAACTGACCTTGCAGCTGTTCAACGAAATATTTGCACCGAGACCGAAATGTTATTGACTTATTGTATATTACAATTCGCATAGTATACGCACATCAATCTGATAATAAATGACAAATTGAACACTGACACATCTGAAAATTAACATATTTATCAATATTCTATTTTTTATCTTTATAAAAAAAAACATGTACCCATATTGTATAGGTATAGCATAAAATGTCGATTATTAATTGATCAAACGTAGAGGAATAAGATAGAACGTAATACCTATATATATATAAATTATAACCACTTCGTAGTTGGACGGTTTGACGGTTTTATTTAAATTTATTCATTTTTTTTTTCCAAATGTTAAATCTATAAATTTAATTGATGGAAAAAAAACATTGAACTGTCTATCAATTTGTCAATTATTTTTAAAGGCATTTATTACCTGTATTAAACAATCAAACGATATATATATATATATATATAATATATTTCTTATATATATTATATTATGTGTGTCTCTCTCTCTCTCTCTATGTATATATATGTGTATTTTAAATACATACAATATACCTACATATATATTGGTATAGGTACAGTTACATGGTATACTACATACACCTGTCCACATACATATAATTTATTAACTTTAAATATTTTATTGGTTTTGGTTTTATACCAATCACAATCTTTAAATTTTAACCAATTTGTATTTACGATAATATTCAGATAAGACAGGAAAATTAAATATAAAAAAATCATTAAATGTTAGGAAATAAAAATATATTAGCTGCATTTGCATTTACCTGCTCAATAATTATGATAAGCTATTGGGAAGCATATACACATTAAGAAAGCATTATTATTTTACGATGATACGAACGTTCGATAGTATATTTTAATTACTGCGTGTAATAATAAAATATTTTAAACATTTGTACCTACCTATATAATGAATAGGAAATCGTATACAGAATGGTAAGAATTACTTAATTATTACTTTTAGTCATAACTTATAAAAGTGGTGCTGATTGAATATACAAATATCAACTAAAGAATTACCCCAAGGTTCAAGTCTCTATGACAAATTAGTTATTTACAATAATAATAAATTATAAGTTAAGATGTCATGCGAATAAACAAATACACTTATTGCAGCCAGTATAATATGAGTAAGAGATCTAAATGAGTATTCAGAAAATAATTTTGAGAAAAGATTTATGAGTAATATATTTTTCAAATAAACTAACAAATCAATCTTGCATAGAACCATGTATAAATAAAATACTTTTTTACAAAATTCAGAGAGAGAGGTAGAAGGTTAGATCACAACTCGCAAATTTACTTTGTGTCCGTCTTATTCATATCCAGATCCATCCATCCAATATGGGTACTATTATTTGTAATTATGCTTAGTGCATTTCTAATCACTATTTATAACTTGAATGTATTACATGCATATACTATACTGCGATAGACCATTCAAATACAATTTATTGGTTTATTCCTGGACGAATCAATTTAAGAAAAAAAAAAAAATGTTTTCATTTTTTCCGTTAAAGACGAAAGCGCATATCGTTTGTAAAACCAATTCCGAGCTGTTTTACATTCGTATACCTATCTGCGCATGCGGTGGGCGTAGCAACAATTCAGTAGTTGGTCTAAAATATAAAACGCGCATTTTATTACATTATAAATATGAATCATGAATATTATGCATTATGCATTTACGCGCACATAATATGATGATATGCATATACATACCGATATTACATCCGAATACCCCGTGTATTCGCCTGTTTTTTTTTTGATGAGATTCGCCGACGTACGACATTGCAACGATATTAGGTATGCAAAATATTATACTATAGTTTCGAGTTGATAATCACCCACGCTTTAAATTCTACACACACGAGCATACTCGTATTGGCGTATATTATGCATATTATTGTTATTATTCAATACACTGCGATTATCGGATATCGCCGACGTCGTTGTCGAAATGGGTTCCGAACGTCGATTAATATGATATTATAATAGTCGACGAGGCCAAAAATGAAATCTCGCCAGACAGACGTCATAATAATATTTTATATTACCTATAATAATACTATAATATGTTTTCCCGACATATTGCAAACTTTATGATGTATAATAGGTACCTTGCGCACGTGACTGTAAACATTCCGAAACAAGTATCGGCTATCGTACATAGTATTATGCTCGCGAGTAGGTACGTAGGACGAGTATTTATAGTTCAGTGAAAACGTACACAAAATATACACCTATTATATATATATATATATATATATATGTTATATAATAGCGCACGGTATTCCGCCGGCTAAGATATGCACTTTTTGTGCGTTTACTGCAATACTATACAGGTAATGTCGTACACGTATATCCGAAGTACCAATGCATTTGTGCAGTGTATTATATACATAACAATAATATTATGTACTACTCATATATATATAATACAGCATATCATTGTAAATTACAACGTCCGCGAGCACAACGAATTCGGTGCGAAATTTTCCGCAGAGAAGTATATAATTATTACGCCATTATACGGATTGAAAATTCCCGGGGGCTGGACATGACATGACGAGTCGGACACAATATAACATAAAGATACGCAGCCAAACAGGTAATTGGCTGTATGTGTAATGTATGTTAATATGTTATATAGTTTTATAATAATGGATTCGTCAAACGAATATAATTACAATTTATACGTAGGTACTACGGGAAATTTGCAATATCGATATTTTTAAATGCACTTACGTCCGACCGACCGCCACAGACCACTGCAGTATATAATATATTATAAACAATAACAGATTATTATGTGCATATAATATGTGGCATTATTTTACAGACGCGAAAGAGTGTTTTTGTCGTCGATGCAATATTATATTTATATATTATAACGATATAACATGTGTATAGTACGATGTCGCCTCAAAGGTTAGTGTATAATATAATATACATTAATGTATTAATTGCGTAATGCGTATTGCTCACTCGCTATGTATGTCACTCACCCGAGTTCATTATAATTTATAGCATAGATTGTCGTATTGATAAATGCATTTCCCCGGCACTCCTTCCGAGTTTTGGTTTCAAACCATCAGGAGCTTCCGTTTATAATCGATGTTACACGCGTTTAATATTATTGTAATTATCTCTCCGTGTAAAATTGCAGTATAGGTAATAATCGATGGTCACAAGCATAATATAAACACTGTAATCTATGTACATCTGTGAAGTTTGTTATCGCCGAGTTGACGGCAAGTAAACTCTACGAGGAGAGGAGATTTATGTGCCTATATAATTTCGCGTTATACCCATGTACCTATACATTTATATTTCTATACGTAATTGATACTATAATATATTCATATTAAGTAGGTATAAGTATATATTTTTTCAAAAACCTTATTTTGTTTATGACGACTTTAAATTGTGTATGATATTATAATGTTTCCGTAAACGTTCCCTGCCTAATACTTTTCGAAATGACGAGCGTTTAATTTCAAGTGAATCATCCCGTGTAGGTACTCTAAATTGTTTTATTTTACAAATAATTAATAGGGAGTACCTAAAAATAATGTTCAGAACCGGCTGTATACCATACACCGCATCCGCGAAAACTTAATAATATATTATATTATATTATTGAAAACTGTCGTAATAATGTACAATATTAACCGTGACATAATAATATTATAATGTCGATGATCATATAAGGTTTTACTACTTCTGCAGTAATGCGTAAATCCGTCGTTTCGTATATATGAATGGTACGCGAATAATATAACATCAACAATAATGCATATATTAAAATAATGTACGTAAGTACCTATATAAATATATTTATGAATTCGCAGAATTGCTGCTTTGCTAAAATCACGGGGGAAACAAAGTAGGAAAGTAGGAACATTATATGGTAATTTATCGTTGTTCGCATTATAATATTATGTGTATTACGATATGTTAAATTTTGTACGGGTTCGATAAGACGACGCGTTTTTAAAATACGACGACATCGCGACTTATGAAATAATACCTCAAGTCTCGAAATAATTAATTTACTCGATATGTCGTATTAAGTTTACCGTTGAGCTTTACCCATATATTTGTAAGCATCAAAATTGCGTACCATTAATTATAATGAATTTATATGTATGTACTATAATAATGTAAATAGTAAATACGTTTTAATATTAATTATGACTTTAGGTTCACATCTTGTGCTGGAATGACTATCTAGGTACTGTTTTTAAACGTGTTATGACGAAAGTGAATGTTTATATTATTTTGGTTTCTAAATCGCGTTGGCGTATATTTATAATTTGTAAATATAAATAAATCAAAATTCAAAGCTGCATACACATTGTTGAAAAATATCCGTGACGAAAAAAAACTCGAGAAAAACTTAAGACGATTCGAGAGTTTTAATTGGCAACAGCGAATATGAAAAGCAAAATTAAAATAAACCACGTCAATTAATTTTTAGTGCGATACACCATCGATTCTTAATAAGAATATTTTATTTAAATTTATTAACATTAGTAACTTAGTGTAATAGATATTCATATTTTAATAAAAAATATAATATATAGATGGCGGGGGCAGGAAATCCGATGGCTCCATTTCTGGTTCCTAATCTAATCTACCAAACCTTTTTAGGAAACCCTCTTTTATGGTTATGCAAAAATTGTCTGCATTGTGTATGTAGCATGAGCACGAAAAATCATTAACTTATTCCTTTTATTTGTGCTATAATTGTATGAAATTATTTTTCTCGAATCAAATTCCTGGCAAAAATCACATCAGTCGTGTGGCAAAGTTGATTTATAGTCGAACATAGGAATTAAAAAAAACCACACACAGTAAACGTATTATACGTAATAAACATAAATAAGGTTTAGACAATTTTAAAAACTGTTTAAAATTATAATTTATCTTACATCTTGTAGATCACATATCATCATAATATAGAACAGGTTTTATACAAATTACAAATAATATAATACACGGAAATATAACTTTTCATAGCAATGATATTAAATTATTTTTTTCTGTGTTTTTGTCATCATATTATATTACAAAAATTTAGCTAATATACTATATCGATTCCCGTGGAATACACTGAATAGCATATCAATAATACTATCATCATAATAAAAACAAAACGTACAAATCCGAACCGAATACAGAAACACATTTGTTTATTAATATATACCTCTAAATAGGATAGATAAAAAAACTGAAATGTTCATTAACTTTCATTTCATTTTTAACAGACAACAAAAAAAGAAAAGTTATTTAACAACCACATTTGTTTTACTTTGTACCTAATTTTTATTGAAACATATTATATCGTGTTACATAATATTGAAAATGAAACAAATATTTTTAGAAAACTAAAAAACATAATTTTTTGGCAATTTATTAATATAGTTCGCTTAATATTGTTAATATTAATATTACCAAATGATCAATATAATTTAGTAGCCCAATAGTTATCATGATAAAAAGTTCCCGCCAGTGGTATATATATAACGTAAGTATATACAAGCGCTCATTACATGGCATATAACCATACATGTTATTAAAACCTTATTAGTTATTAGCTATATTACGTTATATTATATTATTATCTTCTATGATTTGCAAACAAAGTCTAATCAGTTTACTCTCGTTTTGGCTACCAACGCTCCACAGCAATTGTATAATATTCTTCTAAGTTATAATATTTATTATTATTACCGGCGAGGCTGATGAGGACCACGAGTAATGAGTATGATCTATTATAGCCCTATAGGTGTATACTATACTGAGTCTGTGTTGCGTTAAATAATGTACGATGCGTTACAATTTATAATGATCGAATCACAACTGCTTGTCGGTCGGAGAAAATTGAAAATAACACGCCATCGCGGCGGCGGTGCGTATATTTTATTCTTATTTGGATACAAACACTTTGAAACGTGTGTAAGTCGGAGGACACCTAAAGTATAGGCAAGTGCTCGCATCTACACAGCTACAATATATACTTCTATGGCCATACATTCCGAATGGCGAGTTTTCTTTTCGGACCGAAACGGACGGTACTTGTCTCCTCCATCACGTCACTGCGCTTACAGCACATAATAACAATATTATAATAATATAGGTACCTATATACATTCATAATATATATTATTATTATTATTATTGTATGATATGATTATAGAAATATCAGCGGACCTGACAGAGGTCAACGTGTGTGTGACACCCTCGAGTCACGAGCCACAATCGTACCTACTCATACGTGATGTGTATATCATACATATTATAATGTTTTATACGATCGACACGCTACTCTTTAAGTCTAATATATATAGGTGCCTACATATATATATATATATATACGCACGCGTCCGTTATTTTGTCTAGCGTGTGTGTGCAATCGATGTGTAAAATAATATAATATACGCGTATAATGTGTATACATTAAAAGATTTCGATAAGTCTCAAATACTGGTCAGTACACAGAACCGTCGATATATCTATCACACATATATATATATATGCACACATGAAGTGGCGGTGACGGCCAAAGAAAACGCGCGTGTACACATATTGGCAAATATCACAATAATAGGTAACCTATACATATAATAATAGTAATAATAATATTGTAATATCATACCCGATCGCCCCGTCGTATATAGGTATTATATTTATTACACATATATATATCACTGCACACGACGACGTATTGTGATATTATATCACGAGACTGTGCGATAGTCAAATTTTTTTTGATTTTTTTTTTTCTATTAAGGTGTCCGTCAAAACCTAACCTATGTAATTACTTTTCATTATTTTAATATTCCCTGCCCGCCGTCGTCATTACCACTTGTTCACGTATATTATACACACACACACACACACATATATATGTATGTAAATATACCCAGGTGCTTGTATGGATGTTATATGTATATAGTCATAGCATAATAATCACTATAATACGTCTATGTACAACAAACTGTGTACAGGGTGATTTTTTTTTTATCGCGATTCGAATTGATAAAAATTAACATCTTAAAGGGCTTTCAATCTGTTTTTTTTTATTAGTATACAAACACTGATGATAATCGTAGACAAATTTAGAGAAAGTTGTTATTCTTTAACAATAATTTTTAAAAATATGCGTGAGTGGATACTTCTCGATATTATGTTCACTGGTCCATGCGGTATAAACGAACCACTACCCTGTATATGGTATACGGCCGCTCGCGCCATTGTTGTTATTAATCCCAATGACTTAACTTCTGTTACTGTAAATACTTACACACGCGCAGATAATAATAATAATATGTAGAATAATATATTTTATTATTACCATCACGATCACACGCGCACGCGGAAACTGGGTCCGGAGTCAAAAGGCGCCGCACACCGAACAATATAATCATAATATAAAACGTAAGACCCGCTAGTACCCAATACCAATAACATTATTATATTATTATTTTTCTGGTCATCGTCATCGTAGTCGCACTCGACAGCCATGCCGATATAATATTACCAATTATTGCTACACGGCTACACACTAATAAGTATCATATTATGGTTATGAGCATACCCACACACGTAAACGTCTCCATCACTCGCTGGTGTATTGAAATTATACTATTACAGTTATATCAATATTAGATACATTTAATTGGTGTCGGTGCACACGTTTGTCTATTCTTTGATGGTGGCGACTCGACGTGAACGTTTATTAGATTTCACTGTGTGCTATTTAAATATTGCTCCGTATAATTCAATAATATCATCTATTTTATGCATATCAGATACATAATATATTTACCGACACATAGGACGTAGTGTGATCATTCGCCGAAATAAATTGAGCCAATTTGGCGGTAATGTTATATTATTATGTAGTAGGCTTTGGATAAACACGAAGTTATTTTTCAAAATCACAATATTTACTGTTCAAAAATTGGGTATTTTTTATAATAATTTAGATATAAGGCTATCTATAGCCGTAACGAGTGTTCATCGCAATTTTATCTTTTATTTTTATATAACACAAGACACTCTTATTATAAATGCATTTATCTCTTCTCTCACAGCTTATAATAAGGTACAGACGGTATCATTGACTTAGACCCTAATGATTAAATTTTAATAATTGAATGACATAATATTAGTAATGTGTTTCTTATCACCGAATATCACATAATAATAATAACCTAATAACAATCTTAAGTCTTAACTTTTTGTCTTAACTCAAAATCAATTTAGATGGTTTGACGTATGATGAATTAGTTATTCAATTTAAATACAATTTATAAATAAGTTACAAAATGGAAGCGTTTGAACGTTTGTAGATAATGTATTTTATGTTTCTACTGTCAAATTTCCACTAAATGATAGGATATTTTATGAAGTTATTTTTACATAGTTTATCACAATTGTTCAGAGATGAACTTCCTAATGTAGTTCAATTATTTTTATTTAAAATATTGTGTTTATTTTTAAAATAACGAGTAAATGGTAATTTTCTTTATCCAAAATATATTTATCTATCCTCACTAAATTTGTATAGAGCGTGACAGCACTGCAGTACTCACTACAGTAAATATACAGTTATATATTTTAGCATATAAATTATAATAATTACTTACATAATATTATAATTTCAATTAACGTATATTCATAGCGGCTTATATATTATGCTGTTGCGAATACAATTTCTTTATCGCCCCTCACGTGCCAGTCACGAAAATCCATGTGTATAGTATATATGCACATATAATATATTATGTGTGTTTATGATATAGTACTTCAAACATTTTATTTTATTTGTCGGCACAAGATATTTATTTATATATTATTTTAATGTTAGGCATATAGAATTTTAGGAGGTACCTACGTTTATTTAACTTCAGACACCTATTCGTTATCTTACGGATAATTTTGCGTTTTTAAAAATAAATTTCTATTTACATATTTTAAACTTTAAAGTAAACAATTTTACAAAAACACCAAAACTGATATTTTTCACATTGTTTATACTTTCATAATAATATAAAGGTAATATGGGTATATATTGTTGGTATTTTATGCACAAAATTATATAGGTAGTACTTAAATATCCAAAGTGGTGCAGTTATTATGTATATTATACAGTAAACAATAACCATAAATTATTTGAAAAGTCGCAATTAGTGTTGCGTGGTTTTTTCTTTAAATTGCGAAACTACGTAAATATGGGTAATCGAATTAAATCGTTGTGTTTCATCATAACTTTATACAACATAAATAATAAAATTAAAAGTTATTCTAATTATGTTCAATAACACTGTGTTTAAAGTCTATTAAATAGACAAATAGTATACAATTTCGTCGATTTACAATTTTGTTACTGAACGCATGTTTTTATAAAGCAAGTTCGAGGACGTTCTATAATATGATCATATCACAATCAACAAAATGACTCACGAATACAAGATTAAGCGTTAACAGTTTATTTACGTATATAATTTAAAAATTATACGTTTAGCAACTCAAATATTTGTAATACCTATTGCCAGATAAACAATAGGTATACACTTTTCGTTAAAAATATTTATTTTAAGCATTTTATGGAATGTCAATAATGCATGTAAGAATTTTTTTTTTGTTTTAAAATATAATTTGTTATGTATTTAATTTTTTAAGTATTTTTCAAATAAAACCGTTAACCTATAAAGTATTGTTACAGTAACAATGTTACTATATGACGTATGGTATGATATTTTATAATTCATAAACATAACAATTTATTTTTGATACATTTTTATTATAAGGTACCTATTATACTTATTTTTTTCGGAAATAATTTGTTTTTGGAAAATTTAAAGGAACCTATATTTTTATATAATGTGATTTTGCAAGAATTCCAAATTTCCAAACATTATGGAAATGTTAAAAATGGTATTAATGCATATGATGGATACACATATTGTTACATTAGTAGTAATAATGTGTGATAAATAGTTTTAATTCTTAATTATCTTGAAAATATATTTCGATATGTTTACTTGGGCATCCCAGATCTACTCATATGTTAAATTTTGAAAATAAAAACACAATAAAAATAGTTAAATAGATATTATGGATTTTTAATCAAAAATAATATTTGAATTGATTTAAGAAATATTATTGGTACATACTTCAAATTTAACATTGTAATAGTTTTGACAAGAAAAACATTTAATTTACACGATTTTCAAAAGTAGATATTTTATTTTTTTTTATTAGAAATAAGCCTTGGAAGCGCTAGCCATTGGCTGACATTTGACATTAATTGTTCCATAATATTAGTTGTTTCTATAATTATTTACATAATATTATATTTTAATTGTTTACAGTACATTTTCAATTTCTATTTCTTTGATGAATTTTAGTGTCTGTTTAAAGTAGGTATTATTTATTGTGTACGTCGTATTTTTGGTTATAGGGTTTTTTTTTTTATTACTATTTGGTTTTGAATATCAATTAAAATTAATTTTGAAAATATTTATTTGGTTTCTCGGATATTAATTGAGTTTACAAGCTAATGTTTAATTTGGGCGTCGCTCGTTAAAGCACAAACATCGGTTTAGGTTTTACACTTAACTACCTGTCCGAATTTTGAGATTTTTATGTATCGAAAAACTTCAAAAAATATTTTTCTCCAGAATATATAATGAAAAATATATATTGTCATTCAAAAAAGTAAAAACTAAAAAAAATAATAATGATAAAATATATAGTGTTTTTTTTAAATGTTTCTTTATTTTGACTGTAAATTTTGTAAAAAAAATATTTCGTAACGTATATGCATTTTTAAACAGTATTTACACGAATTAGATAAAAAAAAAAAATATTATATTGTAACCTATTTCAATAAACATAAACTATCTCTAAAACTCGAATTATTAAATGTTATAGGGTTTTGTTATTTATTGTTTTTGCAAAATTTAATAATTAAAATATGATCCTATGGCTCTTTCATTATATTATTATTTTTTAATTGATCCTATCCATTACATATTATACTGCGTTTAATTAATATAGTATACACGGATAATTTTAATTTTCGATGCATAACGTGTTTTTATAATAATTAATCATTATAGTGAAACTAATCGATTGGATTGAAAGCAATCAGTAGGACGAAAGTTATCTAAATCACAATTATGATTAACATGTTAAATTTCAGTAGATCTATAATCGGAATTATCGTAGATGCATAATTATATCAAGTGACGTAGCAGACCATAGCATTTATGGCAGGTATATACTATATATATACATATTGGGCACCGCTGAACGTACAGTGTATCTATACATTATAAATTATAATATATTAATATTATATTACTAGGGACTACAGGCATATCTATAACGATACTAATATTATAAATACATCACGAATGTGAATATGGAAAACTATATTGAATAAATGTATGCTCTTTATAGTGTAACGTCTGGTTAAACTATGTAAAAATAAATATTATACAAGATGCACACTATATTACTATAATATTGACCACTATAAAAATTCACTCTCGAAACTTTTTTAATCCGTCCAAATTATTACTTAATATTAAAATGATACACAGCAGTCAGTTTGACATTCATCACCATTAACCGATCTCAAAAAGGCATACAATATTGTTAACATCCATTTCCATACAGTAAAGCATAATTATTTTAAATTTATCAATAATTATTTTAGATATATAAAAACAAAACCTGTATTTTGTATCGTTATGAAAACTTCTTGTACGTGTGTTCAAATGACACCCACTTACGGAAAAATTCTCTATAAGGAATAGAAATTCTTCCCTCGATAACTATAATATCGTAATATGGTTCTTCTCTTTAATACGATACAATCTTAATCTGTAATAGTACCTAATCTGGGTACGTATTTTGATGATAATATAATTAAAACGTAAGAAATTGGCCATGATTATTGTATCGTATTCGAAAGTTTAGTGAGCAGGGCGTATGTACAATATTTTCTGATCCATTTAACTGACTAAATAAATTTGTTGGATCACATGCAGTATAAATGAGCGATTGAAATTTAGTGGTAGACTAAAACTTTTTGCGTTACATATATTGTAAGCTACTAAATTTTAATTTTAAAAACTTTCATTGAACGAAAAAAAACCTTTTGAAGTTAGTTTAATAAATATTTTACATGGTATTTTAGAGTAGTATACTTTCATCAATACTTCTTGATAGATGACTATAATAGTTATGCGGGCGCACGTGTTGATTAGATACTTCCGCCTACTTGTCGTTTATTTTTATTTTTAAATTATTATTCATCTCGCTGTCAATACCTAAAGGCTATAGGTTTAGTACAATAAACTATTATAATGAGAAGTTTTTTTTTTTTTATATATAATAATTAATATATAATTATTAAACACAAATAATATTATGATTCATAAAAGTATAAAATAAAATATTTATACGATTTAATCACACGTAATTATAGATTATAATCGTTAGGCACCTACTTAAATAATATTAAGTTGCGATTAGTCATTATAATTTCATTGTTTTGGCATGATATCATTTTATTCTTTTTATTTATTTGATCGTGGATAAACAACAAGATATTGTACATCGTATATTATTATTAATTAATAGTTATACACATAAGCCTACAACGCTTGTAAGATCGCGTTACCTGTAAATCGATAGTTTTGTTTATAAAATGTAATCGTAACATTTTAATGTTGGTACACAATAAAATTTAGGAACGGAAGAGGTATTTCGGTTTAGTCCCGAGATGTCATGAACCATGAACGCTATATTATATGAATACAAGTATTGTAATCAAAACTAACAACGGTTTTGATATAATACGTAAATGGAAAATCGTATAGGTATAATACCTATGTTATTATATAATTTATTCCTTCCGTTTTTGTATTTTTTATTCACAGGCTCACAACAGTTATGTTCAGTGCTCGCTTCAGATAATTCATTAGACCGGAAATTGTGTAATGTATACCTTTCAGCGATTGATCACATTCACCACTCATCACGAATTCATTTGGAGATCCTCCAAGTCAGCAAACATGATGGCGAATATATTTGTTTTGGTAAGTTCATATTTCAAGTACCAATCGCTCTCTCTCTCTCTCTCTCTCTCTCTCTGTATAGATATAAAACTCATAAACATCATATTATACTGAATTCAGTCTGTCTCTATCATTCAGATTTTCATTAATCCTTCTACATCATTGCCTTCATCTATAAATCCCAACGGTGTCTTATAGTACATATAATATATCATCGGCAAAACCTTACGCGGTTATTATACGCCGTTGTATTAGCCATTAAGTACCTACAAAAACTATATATTATTACATTTTTAAATAATATTACCATAATAAATTGGAATAACGTGTAAGCATAAAATAATGTCACGTTTATATACGGCTCCACGTTCGCATAAAGCCTATATTATTATAAGATGTACCTGTAATTTATATATGATATGTGTACATACACGTCATGTATTATACGGTCCTAACTAAACGCAAGCGTAATCTTCGACGTGAAAACGCAATTTCAAATATTATATTGTTAACGTATGCTAAACACCTGTCGCTATATATTCGCGAATAAAATATAATATACCGCGACGCATAATGTGTACGGCTTTCACCGAAATACATATTACATCGTGTATATTATATTATTATACATTTAAATTAATAAATATTGTCTCCCACCTCTCGTCGGTACTGCCGTAGAGCGGTGCCTGTATGGGGCGCTTTCGACCTCGGGACGACACATAAATTATCACCATTAATAATATTAGAGAGAAGAAACTAAAAAAAGCTTTTTAGCGTCGTCGATTTTCTATATACAATACATATTGCGTACTGCAACAGCAAATTAGATACGTAAATATATTATACTATATATTTACACGCGCGTCGTGGTGACCTCTGACCGGGCGGAAAGAAGCGAATCGCATCGATTTTAAATAATAAATAATATTATGATATTATATATTATGGTCTATTAAAACGATCAATAATACATAACACAATATAAAATATATTATATCATATCGCAATACGCAGTCGTACGGACAATTAGATAGTATATATTATAGTAATGATAATAATAATATGATAATATTACGTCGCAGGTTCGTATATAATAAACGTTTATGTATAGCTGTATAATTTCCCGGTATGCTTTACTACTCGGGTAAGTATATTATTTATTTATACGAGCAGTGTAAGCACGGAGACGCCCGACGGACTCGACTGAGAGGTTTCGTCAACATAAATAATTTACGTATTGCCACGGTGCAGTGTTTTTTAGGATTTATAATAATCATTCCCGACGGCGTTTCATGTACACGCTATAATAATAATAATAATAATAAATGTATTCGCTGTACGACGAAACACCCGAAAAGGTCACGGTCCGGAGCGTGCTCGTGGTAGGTACTCGATAGCGGACCAAACCTATTCCGCCATTTTCCATGTCGATGCTGGAAATTTATATACATATAATATATATATTATGTATGATAACACTTATGTTATTATAATAGGCCTTCAAAAAATATCCGCATCGATACATCAATCAATTAATTCAATAGTTATGTAGTATAATATAAATATAATATTGTTACACGTGTGTGAATTCAAAACGGTTTAAGACATATAGTAAAGTTCGCACTATAATAACAATATTATTAATATAGTATTATACTATACATATGTCTCTTAAAGATCGTGCTTGTTCTGCACACTTTATACTGGCAGTTTAGCACACATGAACCATAGACGAAGAAGCTTTTAAAATATAGTACTTCACTTGTACATTAACATAATATGGTATTAAGAAATAAATGTAATTTAATCAAATAAAATATTGAACTTTTCGTAATAAATTTCACATAAAAATAAAAATTATAGGCGATAAACGATGTTTGTATTATTACTTTGCAATGTATACATAAATACGTTACATAATAATACAAATAATAAAAAAAAGACTAATTTGAATATTTAACATTTAAACGGTTTTTATTCTACAACAATCTATGATAATTCTACAATTTTAAGGTATAGGACGTGTAGGCATTAGACAATAATATACGCGTATGGTTTATGTATATTATGTATAACGTATTATAATAATTTAATGCATAAATGCAGAGATGTATTCAGAGTTTTTGCATACATGTACTAATTACTTATGCCACCTCTTCCTTATGAATGTCAATTTTTGACAATACAAAATATTATAATGTATTCTGTTTACCTGTCATATAATTAAATAGAAAAAAATAAACACGTTTTATAAGCACATTGCTCTGTATAAATGTATATTAAACCTATATAATTATTACAGAATTCTATAGAAATGATTTGGTTATCATATAAAATAAATAGATAAAAAAAATTTACGAGCTTTTGAGCGAGTAAACTCGTTTATTTATCACCGCACCATCAAATTATATTAATATTCTCGGGTCAGGAATTACTCAAAAATTATTATGGTAATATTAAGTCTGTCATCACTCGACCAAAAATATTTTTTTTATTCTTTTCGAAGAACTGATTTCAATGCACGATAACGAGATTAATAATAAAAAAAAGGTTACCAACAAAATTTTAATTTTTGTTATAAAAAATATTATAAACGCAGTTTCACATATAAAAAAACATTCCTTCTAGGCTTCTAGCTATTGCAGTGGCAGTGTGTCACTCGATATAATAGCTTCAATCCTGTCCAACTTGGTCCTCCCTAAATACGTTTCAATAGTGTTTAATGAAAAATTATAAACGTGTATGATTATCAATTCATTTATATTATGATGAAATGTTCAAAAAAGTGTTCTGAACAATTATTTATATAGTTCGGTAAAGTATCGTATAGGTACCTACATCACGTCAGTGGCAATATCGTGTACCTTATACCGGCTATACCTATTATACTTTGTGACTACGAATCAGGAGTATTAATGCGGCACGAGAGACGATGCGATAGTTACAGCGTACGATATTACACGACATGGCGTGGACCGCGGGTAGAGCATACTATATCTGATGCTGTGAACACTCCAATAAAATATAATATTTTAGTCCAATGTTTATTCGTTGTGATATCTCTCATTCGCCGTTAAAATTATTAATACACTACGATAGTTTCCGTGAACGCACTATAGCGTGTACAGAGATAACTGAAAAACACGCAATCAACTAAAGACTTTAATAAAAACAAATAGAAAACTGCGAAAAATATAAATATTTACTCAAACCCTGCATTTTTCAACAATATTGACCTTGTTTTTTCACAATATACGTATATTGTATTATTATGGTGCTGAGTGCGGTAATTTTTAAATGGCCGATTTCGTGACGTAGTCATCTAAATTCGATATAATATTTAGACGACATGCACTGTTATTATTTTTTTGATCGGAATTCTCGTAAAGTACACCTAGAAAAACCTAGGATATAATTACTATTATACTTAATCATAATTTTAATAACATAATATATGATATAATATACAATATACATACATGATTCAATGTTTTTGCGAACGGCGGAGAAAGCCTCTTAATATTTTTGTTTTAATTCATAAATTAATAATAATTTAATTAATTTAACTCAATTTAAAACTTAAATTTGGAGCTGTATGTACTATTTAAAGACATAACTCTTTTGTATTTAAGTAAAACATTTTGAAAAATGTCTAAAAGGTTATATCATTTTTTTTTAAATATTAAAATTACCTTAGCACAATTTTCTTTTACAGTTGTTTGAAATTTAAAAGTCTATCACACGCTGTAACATGATATATTATATTATATTATACATAAAGAAATAACTAAAATACATACATAGTCAATTGATAATATAGGCATACATAAAAAAGAATTATAAAGTATCAAATACATAAATACATTGTTAGTTCACGTGAATGTGCTATATTATATTTACATTAAAATACACAATTGAGATATTTATTTAATTTGAATAACCATTATTTATATTTTTTACGGATCACAATCAGGAGTCATCTAGAAAAACTATGAGATCTCCGAACTTTTGTCTAATATTCAAAATGATTGAAAAATAACCGATAGATACCTATAATATTACAATAACATATTGCAATATATTCAAATAAAATTTAAATTATTACAGATTTATTATTAACCTATAATGCTATAGGTACTTGTAATTTTATAACAATTTGATAACATTTCATATAGTAATGTAAAAATTTAAACTTATAATTCACATTAGCAATTTAGCATATATAATAAAAATAAAAATGAGTATACCGTACACCGTTATTTATATCGTACTTTCTCGACTATTTCGAGATCTGCATGAAAAATAATATCATATACTAAAATTGCAATAATCAATTATTATGATATACTAGATAATATAATATATCGATAAATAATAGTGTTCAGAAAAATAAACGATCCCGCAAAATGTCGACCGCGATTAGAATTGATGAATATACAGGTATTTTCTGGCTTGTAATAAACAACGCTGTGCTCGTCGTCAGGGCGATTTTGCCATGACGGTGACCGACGATATTCTAAACAAGTTATAAAGACACATAACCCCAAGACGTGTATAGGTACACAACTGCACATTTGCTGATTCAAAAATGGATTCTCAAACCACCAATATCGACACGGCCACAGCGTTATTGGACAACATGTTCCAGAACATGCAAACCATTCTGGACCGGATAATGGAAATGGAGAACATCATAATTGAAGCCGATGAGTCCGCCGACGAGTCCGCCTACGAGTCCGCCGACAAGTCCGCCGACAAGTCCGCCGACGAGTACACCGACGAGTCCGCCGACAAGTTCGCCGACGAGTCCGCCGACAAGTCCGCCAATGAGTCCACACATTTATTGACTAACAAATTATTATATATCGACAATATCTTGGACAATTTGTTATCGTTGGTGTGTGAACCGTCGGCCGGTGGTGTCGCGCTGCTGCAGGACGTCACAGATACCTCCTGCAAACCAGGAACGCCTGCTGCAGTCGCCGACGAGTCTGCGGATAATTCCACCGAAGAGTCCGCCGACCAGTTCAACGACCAGTCCGCCGACCAGTCCAACGACGAGTCCGCCGACAAGTCCAACGACCAGTCCGCCGACCAGTCCAACGACGAGTCCGCCGACAAGTCCAACGACCAGTCCGCCGACCAGTCCGCCGATGTGTCCACAGATTTATTATATATTGACAATACCATCGAAAATTTGTTGTCGTTGGTGTATGAACCATCGGCCGGTGGTGACGCGACGCCCGATGTCGCACTGCTGCAGGATACGTCCTGTAAACCAGGAACGCCTGCTGCAGTGGACGACGGGATACTCGCGGAGAACTGCCAAATGATACCGGAGTCGGCCGAAGTACCGGAAGTGGGAAGCGAGATCGTGGGTTGCCTTCGCCTGGATGAGTCGCCCGCACAAAGCGCTCCGCGCCGTCCGCGCCGTTTTGCCACGGCGTGGCGGAGCGTCAAGCGCTTTGTGTTGGGAGCGTGCTGCATCCGGCGAAGATGATTTGCCTTAAAGCTTAACTTTATCAATATTATTTTTTCCGATTTAAATGCCTATATTTTCTTTTTTTTTACTAAATTTTGTGCCACTTTGAGCCACCTGCTGTTTTTTTTATTTATTAAAAATGTTAATAAAATGTTTCTGTTGATATAAAAAATTATTGTTTCCTCTTTTTTTATATGGTCAAGGGTATAATACTTAAATTATTTTATCTAATTAACGAAATAATGACTAATAAAGTCGTTAATATTTATTTATACTCAACAGAAGATTCGTTTGTATATAAGAGTTACATGAACATGTTCATGGTTGATGTATGGAACTGCATGCGATATAAATACGTATTAAATAATATTTCAAAAATAGTTGGTACATCAGTACGAATGTGCCTGTACTTACGACGTCGACTCACAATCAATTCATCATCATTCATCGTTATATACGGTGCTGCGCTGCAATGAACCTATTTCCCATACCTCGTACGAATACGAAAATAAAATCGAAGAAAAAGTTTGTTTTTTATGTATATTTTCATTATTCTTATAATTGCTTATTTTTCGTAAAATGTAAATAAAAAAATATAATATATACATATATTTTTAGAAATTATACCTATATACTTGACGAAACCTGCACATGGTCATGATGAGCCATTATTATTATTATTATTATTATTATAGCTCGTTTGTATGATTCGTATACATTGTGTACTTATAAAATATTAAACATGTAGGTATATTATGAATACGGATTTTTTATTTATTTTTATTTTAACAACCTGCCACGCATAAATCTTCGTTGTAGTATTTTTGCGGAAACGATAAATTCTCCGTTTTGAAATATTCAAATTAACCACGCGCGGTGTACCATAGGAAACCCGCGGTGTCGATCACGAATACACGCGCGTGCAGCAGCAGCTCCTCGAGTGTGCTCCCCTCCTTCCCCTCGATCATCTACCATCGCCACCGAGGACTAGAGACAACTGCCGCGGCGGCTATAGGGCAACAGCGTAGTACAATCTAATAACAATCCGTTTTATTGCAGCCGGCGCAGCATCACGGTCGTACATCGTATACGTATTATCATTATGAATGAACGTCCGTCTACCCGTCCAAAGATGATATAGCTAGTCTAGTCTATGTATACTTACCTATACACACACGCAGGTACGCGTCCGACCAGTGGTTTACGTCACGCAGAGGAAAGGAATACTGCGAGATTATAATCGAACACCGCAGCATATAATACATGCAGCGCAGTATATACCAATCACATACGTATAACTAGAAGATACCATACTATATATATATATATATATATATATATATATATATATAATATAAGATAAAGTGATTCACCAAGCATGCTCATCCCGTTTTTATTCTTCAATAAAACGATTATTCAAAATATGATTTTTGAAACATAAATAATTTATTTAAATATTCATATTTTTAAATAATTAAAATGTTTTGTTCTAATTGTGGAGTAGAAAACTTCTGTTTTTCAGATAACAACCACACTTATATTTTGTAAATTCGTTAACAGACATTTTTTTTTTAAAATAAATAACGATGTATAAAAATCAAAATGCAAACGAGTAGTTTTACAATTATCAATAACCATATACTTATTCACTATAGAACCCTAATAATTATGAGTATAGAAGATACGAAAATATGAGGGATATGGTTTTGTAAAACTGTTTTTAAGAACTATTATCCTCAATATATGTAAACATTTTAATAACTAAAAAACTACTAATTATATAATACAATTAAAAAAAAATTATCCACTAAATGTGTACAAGTATTCTACCGACATTGTACTTTTCATGCATTGATGGTATAGTTCTTTTTACGCGATTTTGAAAGTGCATTTGATCCTTTTTCTAAGGGACTTGTAACTTTTCAAAAGGGTGAGACAATAAGAAAATGTACTTTTAAAATTTTGACTATCCTACCTATATATATTATAAAGTGTATATTATATAAATAAGTGTGCCCTATAATATGTATGCAATAAATTACTCGTTTTAACGGAATAAAACGTTAAAATCAATCGTTAATGCCAGAATTTACTGTAGAGTAGTATTTTATTTTTATTTTAATTGAATCTACAATTATTAACGATATTCTGTTCTCCGACATGACGTGCATCATATATTTTTACATACCATTAAAAATAATGATATTTTTATAAATTGTATACATCAGGTTTTCCACGAATCAGACAATAAATCATAATTATTTTCTAACAATTTTTTTATTCACATATAGGTAACCCTAGCTTCACTATAAAATCGTTTCATCCGTTAATCTAAAAGTGACGAATAGCTATTCCATTTAAATATGACCTGTTTGCGTGTAAATATAATATATAAATAATATATTTATTTATTTATGGATATGTGCGTTAAATAATTTAACTCATAAATGTATACACACTTGTATCGTACAAGATACAACATTCAACATTGTACTGCAAAAATAACTTTAAAACTATAATACCGTAAGATATTTTTTTCTCGTGTACACTTTGAGCGATTGGTATAACATTGCTGACCTACATATAATTTTATTAGACCAGGACTAATAAAAAATGGACTGAAATATATTATGTGTCAAGTATTCTGATAATTAAAGAAAAAGAGTCACTATAGGTATAATAAAATGAACGCATGATGGAGATATATAATATATAAGTACGTAATATGTGATATAAAAATATCCATAATATAATGCATAGTACCTATACACTATACATATACTAAAAACGTCAACAAATTATTATTATTATTTTTTTTTTTTACAGCAAATATGCATATTGCAGGTATATTCGAGTAATGAAGTTGAAAGTATGTGAATATTTGCAGAACGAAGGCTATAATATAATACTGCAGCAACCTTTCAATATATAAATATATTATAAAATGGTACACGTGTTCGTCGAGTAGAATCAGAGCAACTATATTAATTAAACAGTTATCGTCGTTGACAGCCAAAGTATTATGGACTATAATATACTACGAGTGTCCGTAATACGTATATAATATATATTATGCATTTGCAGCTGTGCATGTGGTGTAAAAATATGCGATATATGGCGAGGAAGAAGGTGCACAAAAATGGAAATCGGCGTGTGGTTCCATATTATAACTATTAGAATAATACGTATACGTCTCAGTGTCTCGGTGTATATATTATTATAATGTGCATATTATAACATATATTATATTTATTGCAATGTAGTGTACATAAGGTGTAACAAGACTGACAGACCGACTAATATTTAACAAACTTCCATTACAAATGTTACCGCATTCGTTAAATAGTGCCGGTACACTCTGTATATAAGCGCTCACGGGTGGATAAAATATTATTATCAATTTTTATAACGAGTTTAAGAGTGCGTATAAATAAATATACCTATATACATATATATATATTATTAGGGTACCAATACACATATAATATATTTTTATTATCCCGTATGTGTTAAAAAAAAACACGGTCATAATCGTAAATAATCGCATGTGTACACTCACACGCGCGTATACGTATACCTAATAATACAGCGGTGAATCGTAAGCGAATGATTAGCGCGTTTTAAAAAAAAACACAGCGCGTTAGTAACGAATGTGTGTTGAGGACACGTCCATCAATAGGTACAATAATAATGTACGTACGTTGAACGGCGGCGCACTAGCAGACGGTGTAAAATAATAATAATATAACACACGGATAGTTGTGTACCTCCTAACTGCATTTTATCGAGTCGTCGTCGGCGTCGGCGGGTCAAACGCATTGTGTTTCGTTTGGAGGTCACGCAGATAGGAAATATTATATTGTTATACTGTTGTAGACAATAGACGATGCCCAAAAATACGAAATAATTGATAAGGACGAGTCGAACACGTCGGTTTGCCGGGCAATCGCGCGCGATCGCAATAACGACTCGGGATTAGAATGAGAATGGATTCCACACACACACAATCAAAATAATTACATTGTAATTTGCATTATGTACTAAGATACGCGACGCGGACGGCCGGAGAGACGGGTCGATCTCCCGCGCACAAACGGAAATTCAAAACCTACAACGACGCAATGGCGAGGTGCAAATATACATCGTATTTTCGGGAGTTCCTGTGTGTGTCGTGTAGTTATACACGGTGCTATATACGCTCGTGGGCGTGAGTTATATTGTCGCAAACACTTTTTGCCGACTTAGGAGAAGGAGGAACGCGCAATATCAAATGTTGAAAATATATTATGTGTTTCATTACCAGCCATGCCCTTCATAAATTATAACGATTTAATTATGTATTCGTGCAAATACAATTTTAAACTTAAAGCTTATAATAAAGGAAAAAAATAAAAATCGATTGCTGCGTATTGACCCGGACACCCGGGAATTCGACTCGGCAATTCACTGCATATACTCAAATAATATTCACAATCATATAAATGAGTATATGAATGAACTAAATTCATAACAATAATTATAGTCTTAAGAATTTATGATACCTTTTATTTTTAAACGCCTTATAAAAATAACAGTAAATCTAATTTAGAATACATTTTTTAATTCGTTTTGAAAATTATCGACATTTTATGAAAATTATTTCATATCTTTAATAATTAATATCAAAATAAATAATAGCTTATGGGAAAATGAGTAGGTAAATGTTTAATTCAAACGATTATAAATAATTATTTTCATAATAAAAAAAATATATATACTACGCGTAATACAATAATAATATACAATCGTATAAAAATTAAACATTCCATATTCCACTCAGAATCTAAAAATTGAGTAACAATGCTTAATTTATTATATTTAAATAGGTACTAAATATTATTTGCGGAGAAACTAACATTTACTATTTTCTTTACCTTTCATATTTTGTAGATTTATTTAAATAACCGGATTGCCAATACCAATATCGAACTCTCTCAATATTTTAGATAATTACGAGTTGGTTATATGCCTTGTTATGTGATTTTTTTTCGAGGTGAATGTTTGGTTCCTCTAGTCCATTCTTAAAATTGCGTTAATGAAATATGAGTGAACATAAGTTTACACTTCGTGTAGCAAGAAGTCTGCATATCGTTTACAATTTTCCTCAAAATAGCGCTAGAAAAAGAGAGATACGGACAATAATACGATATTTATTTGCGAAATTATTATTTATATGTTATAGAATAATATTATAGGCAATACGAGGCACTTGAAAAAATAGAAAAGAACACTTTGAATATTTAGGTAACGAAACTGGTTCTAACTGGATTATATATGTATAATATGTAAACTGTTTTACCGTCGTCGGGTCTCTGTGAGCATTTCGATCACATCACGCAAAACCCGCGTACATGGTACACATTGTTATGTTGCGAAATCATTGTATGGCACGCGTTATCAAACTATAAAATAATTATAATTAATATTATTACATATTATGTTGTACACGGGCGGTATTATAATGTTTGAATGCCCGTCGGCCGATGGCGAATATAATAATAAAGATACCTACTTACCTACAATGCAACTACGGTAGAGTTCGATCGAGTTCTCCGAGACGAAAAAAATACAATACGGACCGCGTTGTTACAAAAAAATATTATATTTGCTCGACTTATTGCCCCGCGTATGTTACCTGCGACCTATTATAATACGCAACGAAAATTTATGCTATTATTATTATTATTATTATTATTATGTAGGTACAGATATTATATTAAACGCGTGTAAAATGTGGTGTATTTTTTTTTTCTCCAAACTACTTGTCCGAGATCGTTTATCGCCGTCTGCGTTATAATTCGTATATTATACCCGTCGGACTTTCGGTTCGCGGAATGAATGAGCAAAATATCTCTTAATCTATACTCGGAACATTCTATACTTGAATATATTTTATTATAAGCTGGTATTATACGCATATAATAGGTAGTCGTGGTAGGTATGCATATAGCATAATATGATTATTATATTATGTTTTAATCGTCAAATCGGTACGAATAACATTTTCGAGAAACAAACATAATAATATACGCGCCACCGCAATGTCATAACAGAAAAATTCCAATTTTCTGGTTTAGTCATACGGTTTTACGACTTTTTCAATGCTAATATTGTATTTTATACACGTACACTTATATGTATATTTACATATGTGTGTATATATTTATACATAATATGTACTTTTATTTTTCGAAAATAATAATAATAAAAAAAAAAAGATTTCATTTTTTGTCGATTACACGATGAAAATAACGAGTTAAACCTGTTGAGCTTGAGGAAAAAATATAGCTGGTGTATGCTTTGCTACGAAACTACCTACTTAACAATCATAAAAATTAACCTTTAGTAGAAATGTCATATGTATATTTACTGTTTAATGTTTATCTTTATTCAAAAAAAATTGTTTTATTCATTAAATGACTTTAACTTTAAAAATGTATTCTTCTGTAGCTTTATCACGTTAGTTATATATTATAATTGAGTTAATAATGTAGGGCGGAAAATCAAAGCTGATTACTTGCAGTGACAATATATAGGTAATATAATATATTATGCCATATCGTGTTAACTTCAATCCACCCGATGGTCAACTGTCCAAATAGAATGCGATTTTTGTTTTGTCAGCGTAAATTTATAGTGTTATTAATAATGTGATATTAATTTATGTTGTATATAGTATTAAACTATTGAATATTGATCTGTAAACGAGAAAATATTAATAAAACGTAATTTGAAATTTTTAAATTATCATAAAAATAAATGGAAAACTTATTAGCATCAAAACATAATAGGTAGTGAAGAAAATGTATCTAATACAGATTGTAAGGTTAATAACCAAAACAATTATCTTTCATGAGCTGTAAAAGGTAAATGTAAAAAGCATAGTATAATTTATGAATATTTAAATAATTACGCGTGTCGCATACCAATAGAGAATCAATATTTTGAATTTTGTAAATAATATCGTATACTATATAGCATAATAATTAACATATTATTTTATAAAGATAAGTTGATCATACCTCGTTGTTATATTGACACATAGAAGAGGTGGCAAATTATTTGAACGCTGCATGCCAAAAATTACCTTTTTTTTCGAGCGTGCCACGAAAAATATTATGTATATATTATATTCAATATTGTAAGAAAAAAATTATCGTAATTTTATTCTATAATTAATGTATTAATTAAAATAAAAAATATTATAATTTTTCGCGTGTCCTCAAAATTTTTCTGCATACCAACTTGGGCACTATACTAATACTAGCCGATTACAGATGACACGATAGGTTCATTAAAGAATTGAATTACTACATTCCTGAAATGTTGATAGGTGCATATTAATATTCACAAATATGAATTGAATACTAAAATATCCATTGATTACACGGCACAAGTCATCAACGTTGAGTTAAAAACCGAAAATTGACATTTAACCAACAACTATTTACCAATAACTTATTGTTAATTATATGTTATATTTTATAACTTAAATGCCAAGTCAACTGGTTTGACATCTTAGAGACCCTTTAATATTACTTATTAACTTGTATATATTTTTATTCACGGGTATTTTCCTATACTATCCTACTGCAACTTCCTTAATTTTTTACTTAGCCGTAACGTTCATTTCTTTGAATCGTTTTGTACACTAATTCAATCTCATATTTTCACGTTGAAGTGCCTACCTTGCATGTTATATATTACCTACCTTGACAATTATTATATTCTACTGAACCCTTTGAACCATTAAAATTTTAAACCATAAATTGTATCCTAACGTCCACATCAAACCAAAATAAATGATATCGATGAATTATTTCCCAAAATGAAATATAAAACCTGTAAATATATTTTATAGGTGGTGTACTCGCGTTGAGTGAGAATAAACTACGAAATATATAATATTTAGTAGATGGAATTATAAAAAAAAACTCGTCATCTATAACAATAATGACGTATTATATACACGTATTCGATGTATATGTATAATAACAGTCGTCTCACAAAATTCTAGACAAAATAGCGTAAGGGGCGTAACCACCAAAACGTGACGAAACCATACGAAACAGCAAAAATCGTAAACGCAATAAAACATAATATTATGCATATAGGTACCTATTTATTTTATTTTTTTCGGTGAACAAACAACTCGTACGATACCAAATTTTAGTTTCTATTTCTAAGTTTAACAAAAACTCATTGCCCAAAAAACATTTCGCGTCGCGTGTAAAACGCATAAAAAATAATACTTCCATCAACCGTTTTGAGCGCTTATTATATTATACACTCTGAAATGATATTGTTATTATGGTGTTTGGCCGCGATAAAATAATAACGCAAATGCAATAATAATAGCAATAATAATAGCAACAACAACAACAACAACAACAACAATAATATTATATTATATTATATTGTACCGTATCGAATGACCTTTGTCGCGCGCATCAGTGTATTATATTATTATTAAATGGCCATCGTATAGTGTGTACCGCGGCCGACCGGCGTCCGATCGCCGTCGCCACCACCCGAAGACGACGCGCCAGGAGGAGGGCGCCATCATGCTCGGCCGCCGGTACCGCACTGCCGCCACCGACGACGACCGCGACGCCGAGACTGTGAGAGGGTCGTCGTGAACCGTTTCTGTCGCGCCGTGTCCGCCGTCGTCGCTCGCACGACGTGTTTTTTTTCGCAGAATTCGGCAACCCAACCTCCAATGTGATTTATATAATATCATCGCGTATATTATGTCGATGCACGCACGCGCGAAACGATTTCACAAATATCTCGCGGCGTTACAGTACCCGTAGGATTTCGCATGTGTCTCTGATCGGATAGTTAGGAGGTATACAATACACGTGTGTAGGTAGGTACCTTTAGCCGTTCGGTGTGCTGTGACGGGGACGCGGACAGACGTGAAAAAAGTATTGTAAAGCCCGGGGACGTACACCGAGGGGAGGGTGTTCAAACACCCCCCCCCCGAAATACTTGGGTTTTTGCATTGTTATTTACTTATTCAATTTTTATGTTAATTTTTTTATACCGATGTTTGAATTTAAAAAAGTATTTTAAGTATATACATATAACTAATATTCATAAATTTTTTTTGTATGTTTATTAAAAAAAGTTCTACTTTTCAATAACTGATTTTCAAAAACACCCCCCAAAACTTTTTTCTGCGTACGTCATTGGACTAAAGCCTATACATATACATACTCGAAAACGCGCATACCGTGGTTAGTGCGTGCAGGTTAACCCGCGATGAGGTGAACGATATTTTCCTATAGAGTGAAATGCAATCGTTAGTTTTGAATAAAATTACTTATAATTTTTCTGCAATCGTATGTCCTCTTTGGAATAACCGTGTACCTACGAATTGTATATATGTATCTAAAAAATTGATCAGTTTTATAAATCAATTGGTATACCAATATTCTTGATTTGCTTTTGTTGGAACGAATAAATGTAAATCCTTACCAAAAGTACAGATAACTTTGGAAAGTGAATAATAAAATAATTCACCGTACATTTTAATAGATAGGTACCTATATATAAAACGAATCATTATGATTTGAAGAGAACTTAGCATTAAAATATTTAAAACTAAATTACACCTTAACAAAACTCTATATTGGTGCCTATTTAGACATATGGCGTAAAACTACTATAGAGTGCTACCGAAAAATTCTTCGTAGGTTAGGTTATAAATGAACGATTACAAATGCCCCATGTATGTCTCTAACCACGCCCTTCAAATAAATCTAAAAATAAATAAATAGAAGATACTGCCAAAATGCTATGTAAATAATTCCGCTTTTGATCGATAAATCACTCAAATTCACTAATATTCTTGGTTGACATTATTTTTGGTAAGCCTCCTTAGCACTATAGAAAGAATGGCTTAAATCTTCCTTAAATTTAAATTATCCTGAATTATCGTCAATTCTAGTCAAATCTTTTTATTCTCCACTTAGTGACTAAGTTGTGTACTAGTCATAATATAAACGCCTGCTATATTCTTTTATTGTAATACTTATAATTAGAGTTTTTTTATTTTATTTTATAATTAATTTACAAGAAAAATTGAAAAGTTTTAACAAAAATCGTAAATATTTAAATCGTTCCAATATTAGTTTACTGAGGCAGTGTCTGTGTAGCCGTGTTGGTACCTAACTACCCACCTTTTACCACACGAATATATAGAATATTTTCTTAAGCCTTAGAGTATTATTGTATTAAGTAGGTAGTAGCTAATAACATGATCAAATTTCAGTTGACAAAAAACAATGTTTTTCTTATTTATTCTTCCTACAAAAAAAAACCTACATAATATGGTGACAAAGAATACAGCCCTAGGCATGTACCCACCTCGCCTATAAATATACGTTAATCCAGCCCTGGAGACGAATGCTCTTGTATATACTTATAAAAATATGATACTATAATGATATGAGTATTATAGGTATTATTATATACGTTTTAGAAGGGAGGAAATCACTATTTGGTCTGACAGCTCGACGATCTGTGCCCTGTGGAATATAATATCAATAAGCCACCAAGACGTACCTATATCGTCGTGTAGTTATATAACAATAACGTACGTTTATTGTAAATGAAAAAGAAATAAAACAATAACAACCTTACGGGCGACGGCCGATGGTATATATACATATATTAAGCGTATATAATATACAATATACCATAATAATATTATATATACATCGCTTATAATAACTATATATATATATATATATATATACGCGATATATTATCATACCGGCACTGCTCGCGTGTATACGACGTCGGACGATAATAATAATTATTAATAACAAAAAAAAAAAAAAAAAACCGTAATCTAACGGCAGCATCGTCAATGGGGTTTCTAGGAGGACCGCCGATGAGGTGGTGGTGTGCAGAGGAGGAAGAGAGGAGATCCTATTGTCGAGGAAAGGATATTGTGTTCCGAAACATAGCAGCCGCCGCCGCGGGTGGTTGACTAATGAACGGAAACGAAAAAAAAGACTTCGATGACGACAACGACGACGACGACGACCGTGGCTGCGTGGGCGACTCGGCGGCGGTAGACTGAAGGCAAAACAACAATAATAATATTATATATGATAATCGGACTGGCAACCGTAAGTGGTTTGCTCGTTTTCGTCTATTTCATATTTTTTTTATATATATATAAACCGTTTGCTCTCGGGTTGGACATTTTTCATTGTCATTTAACCCCAATCGCCATATTTCAGCGAAATAAGCTGCAACACAACGCTACGACTGCTGCAGTTTTTCACGGCTGTAACACGCGAGTTCTATTGGCTATTTTGTCGACCGGCGATGACCTATACAGTCTACACAGTACACACTATTTAAGTACATTAATTATTATAGATAGCTGGTATCATACGTCATAGTAGACACTAAATTCATTACAGCTATAGAACTTATGTACAATACTTGAGTGACAAGTTTACAAGGAATAACAATTATTTTATTGAAGGACAAACCACCATATTATGATGATTTACGGCGGAAACATTTCGTTCAAAAATTGTTGTGACTCGGACTACGGCGAAACTATTACGTGGAAAACGAATGGCTACGGCCGCAGCTGTCCATTGAATGGCCGACGACCAACGTAAAATATCGTGGTTATCCGCTATAGCCACTCTACCACAGACTACACTGTAATTTTACTATACTGCTACACATCATAAGGAATAGTTATTTTTTAAATTATTTTATAGAACTAAGGAATTTTATTTTACCATTTTTTGGTTGAAAATTGACACGGATTTGTAAATATAATGTGTATATTATATTCTATGTTTCGAAATATCATCTAAATAGCTTGCAATTTTTTTTTTCGTGGATATTTTTTCAATCAAAATACGCCAGACGAACTTCAATTATTTTGTATTCGTTTCATTTAGTTCTTAATCTAGAATATAAATATAAATATTAAATCTGTGTCACTAGACGAGAGCATTAGTAATTATACTACATAATATAAAATATAATAAATTATATGGAGTATCGTGGATGGCGATCGTTTTTGTGGAGGTAACTATAATTGCTACAGCATACGAAATACCGTAGGTTTAAAATAGCTCGCTAAAAAAAAAATTTTTTAGATGAAACATTTATCGATAAAATCCGTTGAGGTTATACCTACTCGAAGCAGTGCATAGAGGTAGGATGTAACGTATGCACATGCAAATTCGAATATATATTATTCACAGATTTTTCGTAGGAATAAACACGTTTCATACATCACAGGTACCTGTACAAACGCTGTTTAGAAACTAAAATTTATTTTATTTATCCATTTACAATTTACATACATATGATATTAAAATGTGGGTAGGAAATCCTAGGGGAGTCTTGGTAAAATAATCATATAACGTACTGTTCGACGATTTTTAGTACATATAACACATTGACGTTAATTTATAAAAGCATAAGTACTAAAGTACATAATATTAATATATACATAAACAGTACAATATATAATGGCTATAATGTGTGTGATAATAGTGTAAATAGTATAATAACTATAACATATTATAATAAAAAACTTTGAGATATAATTCTGAACTAAAACTTTAATTTTCCATTATAACTTTACAAAAAAAGTGTACAAGCCCGAGCAATCAACATTTTCTTCTTTGAATTAGCTCTGTGATAGATAAAAATATTATCATTTTTGTGTTAACTACGTTTTCAATTATAATTAGAAAAATGTCACTTGATATTTTTTGTTCTGAACGAGAATCCAAAATTGTTTTTTATAATTAATAGTTGTTTTAAAATAAGTTCCAACGGTTCTATTGTTTCTATATTATATAAGAATGAGGTGACTCATGTACCAGAACAAGGAATATGATCATTATTATTTAAAAGGGTAAATCTCCATTTCCTTGTATAGATATTATAAATTATAAAACACTCGATATTTTTATATATTTTATGTTAAATATAATGTATGTATCAAAAAAAAAAAAAGTAACACGAGCTTTTTTTGTCAGGTTTACTGGATTTTTTTAGTCATAATTTATAGTTATTATCTTAAACTTTATTATACATAAATTTTTTATGTTATATTATTATATGTTCTTGCAATACTACTTCTTGCGTATTCGTTAAAAAATGTTATATAGATGTATACGCGTACGTTAGTACCTATAAAATCAACACAACATAATGTTATAACTATAGACGCAAATAAACGTGTATCGCGAACGATCGTTCTAAATAAATACGAACCATATTGCTAAGTTCTTACATTATTGAGCATATTATTATACAGTGTTCAGTATGTTTTACATCGCGGACAGTACATAAGGTATATAATAATAATATTATTACAAAGCTATTATAAAGGCACTCGTATATTATTGTTGTTATTATTGTTATTTCTTATTTTTTTTTTTATTTTTTTTTTTTATCGATACCGGTGCCGGACGCGTCCCCTTGTCGTTTCTTAATCGATGGCGTTTGCCGTTTTGAAGGATTCACGTCGGATTCGATGACGACAACTCGATATCAATCAACCGTCATCGGTTTGTCCGCCGTCGACCGTAATATAATATCGTACGCATATAAATATATATATATATATATGTATACCGTACAACGCGCATTTGTTTTCGGTCATAAAACCGTCCGTCCGTCCGTCTGTACCGATTTAACAACGTCACCGCGACGGACCGTCGACGACCGACGCCGATCCCGCGGTTAGATACTATAATAATACTACAATATAATACTTCTCCAGCCATACGTTATTTATCTAAGTTTATCGTATTCGCGCTGTTTGGTGCAGTCGAATGTTTACCCAAAGGCTGTGCGGGTAAAAAATTATATTATCGTCTGTATTAAATATTAAATGGTCGATAATAAATATAATACGGTCGATCATTTGTCATCGTTGTTGCGTCGACCCTATAACGACGAACATGTATAGTTGCACACGACGTCCAGAGATTTTCGGCTTTCAGACGAAAATTATAGTTACAAGCCGCGCGTCGGGGCGATGATTCCATCGTGTTCTTTTTGGAGCTGGTTTCCTTGAGGCTCGATTATTATTATATGTATATATTAACATTATTTTTGTTTTATATTTCAATATTAATAATTAACTATATAGGTGTTCAATCTTCATACCGCACTCGATATAATAACATTGGCGTCCCAGTTGTTGAACAAGAAAATAAAATACGGACATTAGAAATTAACAACCCTGAAAAACACCCATAGTTTTGTTACACGGTTTTGGTGCTGGTGTTGGATATGAATATGGTATGAACAATGAACATATACATTGAAAAAATATCAAATAATCGTAGACCTGTATAATAGATCTATTAGGATTTGGTCATAGTTCTTAGTCAAAATTCAGAAAGATTTTGAACATGTGGAACCTGTATAGATGATACGTACACAAATTCATATCCTAAAAGTAAATATGTAGTAGTAACTATGATAAAAATCAAAATACGATTTACTGCACACAAAGTTTGGATAATTAGTATAATCCACGTATGAATTAATTGACCAAAATCTAACGAAATTACTATTGCTACGAAATAAATTCTCAAACCATGACGTTAGATCAATCTTTATCACTAAAAAGACCAAAATACACTATTTTTCCGCCTATAAATGCTATAAACTACAAAGTTCAGAATCAGAAATATTTTCGCATAATTATACATACGTAGCTACATTACGAATAAATGAATAAGAGGTGTATTATTATTGTATCATAATACCCATAATATTACGTGGACTACAGAAAGAATACTTAAATGGAAAGTTGTAAAATATACGCGTTACTGCATTAGTGAAAAATATTACTCTGCATGAATATAATAATTATACAGTGTAGGTAGGCACTGTGTTACTTTTTATGTTATTGCAGCGGAAGAATTTACACGGCAATAAAGACTTCGTAAGTATAGTACTTAACTAAATCATTGGTGAGCTTATAGTTATTTTAATTTTATCTTTTACGTTTGGAAAAAATTCAGTTAAAAATTAAAAGAATTAATTTAAGTACAATACAAAGGAAAAAAGTTAATCGGTTACTACACTAGAGTAAAATAATTAACTATATAGTTAATCATTACACATTTCTTAAGTTATTATTGTTTTATATTTCTATAGCTAAATATTATCAATCGACGTCAGTACATTTTTTATAATACACGCATTGTGATTCTTTTAAGAGTTCAAATAAATAAATAATTTAACATGGTATTTTTTTTTTTTTTTTTTGAACCCATTAATATTGTTATTTTTTCGGAGTCCTTATTATTGCTAAACAAATTATCCTTTAAATCCACTTGGAGTAACTTAGTGAAAAAAAATTAAATATTTAAAACTTACCTTAATATTAATTAAACACAATTGTGTAGGTAATGTAAACGTAACTAAATTAGTTAAACCAGATAAAATATTATCTCATGTTACACTAAAATTAGTTAACTACATAATTTTTACAATTAAAAAATATTTAGTGTGATCTACTACATTATTTTAGAGTTAAAATACCTAGTAAATTAAAAGGAGTGGTCTTTTTACCAACCAATGTTCTTAAAAAATAAATAAGAAAGTGTGGGTGTATTTGTTCTTATAGCTGACAATATATTTTTATTTCTGATTAATAATGTCTTGTGTTCTAATTCCTATCGATTTACACGATCACAAAACTATCAAGATCTATCGATAATACAAACAAAATCTCGTCACTTTTATAGCTTTGTAAATACTAAATAAATAATATGTTAATAACTTTGTTTTCTATTATCGTACTATTAATAAATGAATTTTGCGAATAAATAACATATTTTTGAACGTAAAATTATCAGATTTAAAAGCAGAAATAGAATTATATTAAACCAAAGTCTGGGATATAAATCGTATCATAAAATTAAGAATTTTCTAATAAAAGAGCATTATATACATAGAAACTTAAATAAGTTTTAATATTAGTTATTTTTACACACTTTTATTTGATTAATTGGATTAAGTATGTTTTGTATTTATGACTCAAAAACTCGTTAATCTATTTCTTATTGGGAAAGACATGAACGAGTCTATTGAGTATATTTGTTTAGCACACATCCTTCACGAGCTCGTCGTATTTACGAATGATGTTAGTATGTCACAATAACAAATTACTGATAATAAGAGTGTATAATATTTTGAAACTTTTTAGTCATAAGATAATTTTTTGATGTGAAAATGTAACAATAACTATTATACGTCTATACAACGATTACGTACAAATGTACAATCACTGCTGAGGTAGGTTGTAAGTATGTACCGATAGCTGATGTCTATAGATATCTCTGTATAACATATATATTATAGTTTGCATACACGTAATAAAACATTCAAGCCTATAATATCGTGAAAACTTCCTGCAAACTTCAATTATTAAATAATGGAATTTAACGGAAATCGGTTAAGTTATATATTATATACTCTATGGTTGCGACAAGGGCAAACGTATAGCTTACGTCGTTGTACTATTATAATAATGTATCTTGATGAACCGTTCGATTACCGTCAAACGGGATGTGCGTGACACATTCAACGATTGTATGTTTGTAAATAGTCTATATATACTTATTATTATACTAAGATGACGTTAAACTGTGTACGTAATTTATTCTGACGAAATGACATGTAAGTAGGTAGGTATAGCATTGTTTATTTTAGCTATTTTCATTGAGCATATTATACAGCCACGTGTATAATGTATTAGAATGTAACCTGAAATAGGTAGATTTTAAAACATTTTAATATACAATATATTCGTGTTGGGACTAAATTATTTTTTTACGATCAAAGTCCGCAGATCCGTCGATAATTGCCCATAAAACGTGTATACAGCAGTTTTATATTTGACAATATATTTTGTGATTTGTGAATAGTATCTAATAAGTAAGTATAATAACGAATACGGTGATTTTAAGACAACGGGTATCTATATAAAAACTAAAAAAAAAAACGTCGTAAAAACACGTCTGAACAAGAAAATCATGTCTGTAATAATAATATACGCTATACGCATATATAATAATATAGTTATCCAGATGCATTATAACGACACGCTAGCAAAAAACAATAAAATCGGACCGCACAAATAAAATGTACATAAATAATTAGACGTACTAAAAACTAATTATAGTCATTAGCGATGATCAGCAATAAAAAATGACAATTGGCTACACCACACGTATATCTGCCAATAATGAATTCTTATTCCTTAGTGTAATGCTCAAGACATAAAGCACCAAAGCAACAGGTATCATCAAAATAAGCACATAAAAAAATTATTTTAAGTACTTACTAAAATTAATGTATTTATAAATATTAAAATAAGTAATTTTAGCATCCATCTTTCTCGAAAAAGTGAAAAAAAACTAGTTAAAACTAAAAATAATATTATACAAAAAAAACATCAAAATACAAAAAATGAGCACTTTCTAATTCCATATTAGAAATCGCATAGTGACATGACATAAATGTCTATAGCACTTTCTGCTAGATTAGCAAAAGCTTTAAATTACAAATTCTACTTCTTTGTTCTTACCAATTATCTACCAACCTTTTTTGTATAAAAATATACTTATATATACTATAGTCAACATAATATACCCATGTGCTATTAGTGCTATTACACTTACGTGAAGTTATTACTATACATAAACATTTTGGTAAAGAACAGTGGTTTTCAACCTTTTTGGGTACACGACTTCTTTTGATTTTGAAATCAAGTATACGGCTCCCATATGAATAATGTTAATAATACAATATTTTTATTTTTATTGATTATTATTGATAATAACCGACAACGCCTCGAGGAGCCTCGGGGAGCCGCGGCGTATAAGTTGAAAACCACTGGTTAGGGTATAACCATTGATTATAAATACTAGTATTTATAATCAATGGTATAAATAATAAGACGACGAAGTTCGCCATATCACAGTGAACAAATTAAGAGTAGGTTCTTATATTGTATATATATATTATACTACTGACTACTGTATTGTCTTATATATATTAAATTTTAATTTCATAACGGCCAACTGGACCTAAATAATATCGAAAACATTATATGAATACAAATAAAAACATTACAAATAACAAGCGGATGAATCATACTAATAATAATACATACAGAATATATAATGAATACAAACACACGTGTTTAGATATATCAAAATTATCCATATTATAAAAAATGTAGATTGCCAATGCAAATTGTATTTACTGGGATAGGTTGTAATACGTATTAATCGCGTGTACACGATGGAGAAATAAATGCTCGAATAATATTATTATAAATTTCGTCGTTCGTAAAATGTAGTCAATTCCGTATCGAAAACAATCGATGAGTATTATCTCTAATGGTATTGAAATAACGAGGGCCAAAGCGAATTGTTGTTCGAGAGAAACGTTATTGGTTTATATATATTACAAGTATTACACCACTGAGTCACGTTTATTATTGCGATTGGGCTACACGGTAGGTACCTATATATATATATATATATAATGTACGACCGTATAAAACATATCGCAGCAAATATATAGGTTATTATTATATCGGTCGCGGGCCGTGGTACATAACATGTATACCTAAGGTTGCGTGCGCGAAACCACAAAACGATGATAACATCGCGGGGTACACGGTGTTATAATAAGAATAAGAATAAGATTATGGGAAACTAAAAGGCTACGCGATATTATGATTGGCCTCCACATACATGTGTGCAACTCGCACGCCGCACATTCGCGGTGCTTAAGCGCGACGACGAGAGACTTCAACAGGGCGCGACGCGATCGTCACGACACCGCAGCAAATAATAAACACGTCTGTACAGCGCGTGCCCTGTAACTTTCAAGTTGTACGTACAAATGTACTACCCCCGAAGCTCTCGCAGCCAATTAGCCGCGTTCGCAACACACACACACACACACACACATTACGCATTGTAGGTACATGTACAGTATATTTTCAACGACTGAGGATATACCATAATATATACCTACGGATTGTCTATACCGATTATGCCTTGTAATATTATAATCATTATTTACGTGTGTGTATAGTGCAAAACTGTAGTGTATAATATTATCTATTATTTACGTGGCGGTCGAATACACAATTGCTGCAATCGGTCGGTAAACCGTCGTTAAAAAATATGAATTACCATAGCGCGCCATATACTGCAGAGTGATTCGCCAAACAATAGTACACCCCATCTTTTTTTTACAGTGCGAACTTAGAGACCGTAATATTATTTTCGAATACTTGATATTTTTTTGTACCATTTAAAAAGTGTTACATACTTGAATACTTCTATTTTTCAAATGAAGCCTGCAACCACGTAGTTTTACTTTACATTTTAAGCAGATACTTTTTTTCAAAATCCCCTGTTAGTACTCTGTACTCTGAATAATTAAAGACCATGATACTGGTGAATGGTGACTGCACAAAAAAATTAAAATATATAAACATTTAATATAATATATGTTTAGTCGTATTCTTATTGGTTACCTAATACCTATTATTCAGACAGATATCACAAATCGTAAACTTCTAATAGTTTAATATAGTTTTCCTGCTATCATTTTTAAATCAATTGAAAAGCCAACAATACTTAATATCGTCCCTGTGTTATGAAAATCCATAGTTAAATTTTTTCGTAAATATAAGCAAAATAATATTACATAATAATATATTTTTTAACGATTTAATGATCTTGAATAACCGCATTATAAAAGAAAAAAGTGGGTGAATATGCTTGGTGATTTAGACAATGTTTAATATAAAATATAAAATGTTGTAATTCGTTTTCTATCATATTATTATATATTGTACGGTCCACTGTATACCTAATAATAAATTAATAACCCTATATATTATTTTTGCCATAGATACCATGGATACTATGACGAATATTTTATACACCTATAAATGGACATTATAACTATATGTACATATTATTATCTATATAAGTACGGTGGCGTATTGTCATGATATCCGAAATCGGATTGAAATCCATCGTCATCGTTAGCGGTGCATACTTTAGCTTTCGCGCACGCTTGCGTTTCGTTATAATAATATTACGATATAACACGATAGATATTATTATTTATTACATTACTGTACTATTTATTTTGTTGTTATTACCTTTTAATTTTTTTTTTTTTTTTGTGGGCGGTCTAATTGATCCCAATTGATCGTATACACAAACACACACGCACACGCACACACGCACGCACACACATGCATACAATTTATATACAGACGGAGACCTTCGTATCGTAATCGTTTTATGTTATTATTAACGCACGTGTGTCGCGTGTCAATAAAATTGTAAAAGTTACATTTTAAAAACCCATTATTTAATAACGCCACCCACGCAATTATATACGTTTGCGTTATTAAATTATATTGCTGTCGTCCTCGCGCGGCAATAACGTCGTTGCCGTTTTCTCCGGTTTCGCGGGTACTACTCCGGCACACATTCAGTATATTATATTGCACGACTTAATTTAAAATATAATAATATTATTTAGTTCGTATAGACGCGCAGTAATAACGGGCGTGAATTTGAACAATATAATCGACATTTTTACTAGACTATATAATTGTATTATCTGCAATATATTTTAAAAAACAGTGTTGTGTAATATATATATATATATATATAGAATACTATGAAAACACTAGGCTAACTATACAATAATATGTAGGTACATCATTGTTTGTATATAATTTAAAACACTTAGATATGGAATAATATTTGGGCTATAACTTAACTCATCCGTACTTGGTCATTTATTTACTTTTTATATATTTATTTTATTATTCTGGAATCGTGGTTTATGACGCATAATAATATGCGGTAAGGGACATGATATAAACACTATATATTATATTCATTGCAGTTTTATGTATATTTATTAATTTTTCCGAACGCAATTGCGTGCGGTATAGGTAATAAGGTATACGTCACATTAAGACGAGTCCCTTAGACTTAAATATATATAAAATGATTATAAAAAGATATAAATTAAATACAGCCATTACATAAGTATAGGACCTGCGAAACTACTGAAAATAAATAATCAAGTAATCACGGCAGTAAATTTAAATTTTTATGAATATCTCCAATAAAATAAATAAATATTTCAGAATTAAAATCCATATGCTGTTCTTGTATAGGTATAACAAGTATGCCATTAAACCAGCATTATTGAATTATAGGTGGAATATGTTTGACTGCTGGAGTATATATACATACAGTTATTACTTATTAGTTTTAACATTACCAACGATTTATAAATACAATAAACATCCTTATTTTTTATTGTGAATCTCTTTTATATTTCATAAAGCTCAATAAAATGTATCGTATAGATTTAAAAATCATAAAATACCAACAGGTATACTGAAATATAAAAAACAATTTGATAGAACAATAATAAATGTTTTTGCCATAAAACGTATTCACTTAATCGAATATTTATTATTCTTTTATTATTGACAGTTAATTTTATATCACAACCAATACATCATAAAATACAAATGGTTCCACTTTTACGAGAGTAATTATTTATTATTATTCCTTTAATATACCAACCTAACAGTCCTAAACACTATATAATATGTTAGTTGTACCTATATGTAAGTACCAGTTTTTGGACAAGTCTTGAGTATGGCCCGACATTTGAAAGGAAATGAAAAAATGTGACTGTTATTAATTATCATAGACTTGAAATACATCAAACGTAAGAAATTATCATAATATCATATACATTAACTATAAATAATAAATAATAAAGATTCTATCATGTTAACAATACTTAAAGTTGTAATATTTCTGAAAAATTCTTAATACATTATACTTAGGTAGAATAGTAGGTTTGATTTATGTATTTACTATATAAGGATATATTTTTAAAAAGTCTCAAAACGTGTAACAATATCTATACTATATACATATACAGATTCTATAGTATTGATGATTCACCTTTATGTGCGAGTGCTATGTTTATTTTCAGATTTCCGTTCTTTATGCATATTTAACATACATTTTTTATTCAAACAAACATTTTAATAAGTATACTGCAGGCAATAAATAAGACTTCTTTGAAATGAGCAACAAGAATAATAAAATTTAAAAAAAAATGTAATTTAAAAAATGGCGTTTCACAAACAGCATAATATTTAGTAGAAAACTGTAAATAAGGACCGTTAAATATCGATCTGTTTATAGTGTCATCGTAAAATCGAGCCGTTCAACGTAATAACTGAATAATATAATATAATATATTAAACCACACGAATGAAGTATTTTTGATTTGACTAAAAAGTACATTGCATGGCATCTTGTTCGATAAACAAATATGTATCTACATAGACAAAAGAAAGATACGGTTTAGACGAAAAGTAATCTCATCACTCCAAAATAGTATAGTCATAAGTATGGAGAAAGTATTATAGAAAAGGATTTTGCCTTTGGCTAAAGATAGGACAAATGCGTTCTTACCTATAAATACGATGATTTTTATTTATTTTTCACAATGTTTTACAGGTGCAATAATAAGAAGAGCCTGTAAAAATACAAAACTCTATCGACTAAATACAATTATACGAACGAACGAAAACCTATTAATACCTAACCTATATATTCATATTGGTTACGCATCGCAAACGCGTAGTGCCTTTTGTCAAACACGTGCTGTCGATCTCTCCGCATTATAAATCATTATCATTAGGTAAATTTCTCGTAAGTCATAACATAACGAATACATTGTCTTATAACAGAACGTGTCGCGATCGATATTATTCGATTACGGCCGCGAAATCTCGTCTTTTTTGCTACCGCGCGCATTTATATACTCGCACATGCGTCAAATGCCGCCCATAAGTCGCGCACGATTCTCACGACGACGGTGTGTATTTTATATTATTATTATTATATTTCGTGTGAGTGCAGCATTGTGTGTCACGCGTGCGACAATGACAAGATATACGTGTGTGGCATCGGAGGCGCCTTACCAAATCCGTTTGTGCGTTTTTACCCGAAACACGTTTTACGTTTTAAAAACGACGACCGTTGACAATATAATGCAACGCGCTTCGGGAGAAAGGACCCGAGTGACGCGACGGCCGACCCGCGGTGGCGGCGCAAAGAAATGCAACGCAACGACGACGACGTGCAGTGTGATAATATATTACCTATATATTATATAATATATATATATATATATTATATTATTATTATTATTATTATTATTATTATTGGTCGTAGTGGTATAGAGTATAATATAGTGTAGTGTACTGTATATTTGTAGCAGTGTATTAGGTATTTATTTCTGCCAGTGCGCGTGAGAATTTATAACATATTATATAGGTAGGTACGCCTCCTGTACAATAATATCGTGTGTTGACCGGCGACGGTGGCGGCAGCGAAAGGAATTTTCTTTCCTTTTTTCATTCTTTTTTTTTTTTTTTTTTTACCCCCATCCATTCATAACAATACCGCACGCGTGTCGTAATAATAATAATAATAATAATATATATTTACACATACCTCCTTCGTTCCTCCATATTATCCTGCGTATATAAAGTACACGCGCATATATATACTCGCGCCAGTGATCGTCGCTGCTGGTCGTCGTCGTCGTCGTGCGATGTAAGTGTATATAATATATATATTGTGCGTATATTGTACACTATTGTAAATGGGTACTACCTATATATATATATATATATCACATGTGTATGAATGTATATCTGCACAGGTAATACGGCAGCACAGGCGGCGCATCGATGTTTCCGCAGAGATAATATTAATAATTCTCTCGGCCCATTATTGCCGTGCGTGGACATATTTAATTGAAAATAAAAGCCGTAGTACTGCGTATATATATATATATATATACACGCACACACGAGTATATATTTTATAACAATAATAATAATAATAAAATAGCAGTATTATGTATGGTATACCACACGATCGTCAAATGCGCTCAGGGCGACGACGGTATACACACACATATATAATAATATGTATGTATACGCATATACGTCTGCACACAGTATACTAACTATATATATATATAAATATATACGCCTATATAACCTATACCCATTATAATATTATAATAATATTATTGCAGTAGGTATTATATGTAATGTGCAACGCGCGTGTGGGATACGTCTCCTTGTGACCGCGAGCCGGCCGTAAATTATGTGTTTATTTTTTTTGCTAAAAGATAAAAAAAATATATCATTATGGTTTCATACACACCACGCGGCGGTTTTTTCAACGACAATCGCTCAAGTCGTGTTAATTGCAGCCGACCCGCGACCTCTTGTACGCGCCATCCGTATAATATAAATTATATGTACCTTTATAATATTATATACTTCGCCTTAGCGTCCAGATAATATTATATACACTAAAGTATGTATAACTTAGCGGGCGTGTGTGTGTGTGTGTGTTTATGTGTGGTGTGCATGTGTCATGTACGCGCGCACATTATTATTTATACAGTGTTATTATTATGGACTCGCGAGGTTATGAAATAACGGCCGTAAAATGAATTGAATATTAACGACTTGATATTAGTGGGTTTTTATACTCCGTTTTGTTGTCGGCGGCCGATGTCGGGCTAGATATATTATATAATAATATATGAGCACATGAAGAACCACCGTCACGCGGCTTGTAAGTTGTACTGGTGTCGATTTCGAATCAATGAACCATATAAATAAATGCAATACGCGCTTAGATAGCGCAGGTTCACGTGTGATATATCAAAAATGCACGTTTATTGTTTAATACGCCATAATAAAATATAATACCTATTTATACATGCACACACCAACTAGTAGGCATCTTTCGAAAAAAATAAGAAAATTGGTTTCAGAAAACATGTTATTTTATAATAATTTTAAATTGTATCTTTCAATTAATGGTCTTTGGAAAAAAACCTAAAAAAAATGTCATAGAAATAAAGTGGCGATATACTTGAGCAATAAATATGTAATAAGTATAAATATAACTTTTTCGGACAAGTAAATGATAGTGGGTAAAATATTAGGATAAAACAAGGGGCCGGTACAATAATACTTTCAAAAAAACCCAGAGCATAATAATTATGTTGATCTATGCACTGCTCACAACCAAATATTTACATCTTAGAGATATGGCGGTATGGTCCATACAAGCTACTACATGACTTTGTTGATATAATTCAACAACTATCTATACAATTTATGCTGCTTTTGCCGAAACACAGACAAATCTTTCCTGAAATTCGTTAAATTTGAATTTATTATTAAATTAACAGTATAAATATTAAGTGGACATTTTAAAGACACTTGTAACGTGTATGTGTAAATGTATGTTAGGCTTTACCATTATTATCTCTTGGGGGGTGTTATAATTATTTTCGATCTGAACCTTGCGAATCCTAAAGACTGCCCTGCGTAAGTGTACACACTGAGTAAATAATGGCTGAGTAAGATTCGCGTTCGACTTTTACTATATTAAAAAATCATACTTACCAACCAACTGCAAACGTACTACGATTGATTATAAATTTACCTTAAAAAATATTAAGTACTACGCCTAACCTATATATCGTTATACACAATATTTATATTTAGCTGCAGTGTATTTTTACAATATAGTATAATATTATATGATATTAGGATTAACTGAATGCCGACGCAAATCGCAATACACCGAAGGTTATGATATTACATGAATACACGCAGTGCATACTGGTGGTTCGTAATATGCGTATGTTATTATTATTATATGGAGTTTCGTGCACAGTCGGCCCGCGAGAAGAACGAAAGTCAACAAAATATAAGCAGAAATCGGTGCGGCGTGCAGAACCTTGCGGGGAGCCCGAACGATATTGCACGATGTAAATAATATATTATATTATAAAAACATTATGTGCGCGATGTTGTAAGTGAAAATATAAATAAATAGGTACAAAATAAAAAATTACTGGATCTAAAAAATGTTTAAGGAAAAAAATTCGACGGGGTTGAAATTGGGTTTTGTAAATTTTGTACACATATTGTTATTAATTTATTATATATATATATTATACATCATATATATATATATATATTAGAATACAATTATAAATATATTATATCGAAAATAATATTTTTGTAAGTCCATTAAAAGTTCGAATAACTAAAACAATGGGTAATAAATTCTAGAATTGTTCACAATATCCGATCAATTTGGGCTATATGTAAAAATATTATAATTTTAATACTTCAATATTTTCTACAATTCTCAAACATACGAGTATTATTAAATAAATTCCCGAAAAGTATATAGTCTCAATAATAGTACTCTGCTCAAAATCCTATGAACCATGTGAACTGAATCAAATTACTATTTTTTTTTTAACGGAAATACATGCAGAGCATTATTTTATTATAGTAATTTTATAAAAGTGCATGCCGTTATTTTTTTTAATTTGATCAAAGTCTCTTACATAGAACAATACATTTTCAGATAAACTTAATGGTCTAATATATTAAAAAAATAAGTAAACGCAAATGGTATATTTTTTTATTATAGAGTTTACAATACTCTGAACTAATTTTAAAAGTGTACCAGACAAAAATGAAATTATATAAATAAATATCTTTAAATTATTTGAAATTGATTAAGAAATACTGACGGTATTGACCAGAGCTGATACATAGGTATGCAGTTATAATTATATATCAATGGCTGAATTTAAGTTTCTATCATCATTCTGAGGTCAGCAGCATGGAAATTTTCCAATAAATTTAGATAGCTAAAGAAGACATGGGCCACAATACTTATTTGAATAGACTCTGTGCAAAAACAAACAATTTAATTTTATAAGTTTTGATCAATTTATTGTTAACCATAATTTTGGACTACTTCGATGATTTACTTTTTCCGCTTGTAGTCAGCCTTATAATACCCAGACTAAAATGTATAGACTTTTTCCTTCCGTCAAAATCGAAAATGATGCAAATGCAACAGCCGATTCCATAGTCTATAGTCTATACAATGGGATAATTTAATAAAATTCTGATATACATTATTTGCGCGGTGTACGAATTTTATTAACAGTATAATATATTATTATGTACACACCATCGCGGTGGTACATAATATCGTCTTATACAAATTATAACAGTATAGCGTATATATATTATATTATACATATACGTACATATATATAAGTGTGCGTATACATTTATACACGTGTCTTGTACCGTTGGCGCATTTATTATTACTTTTTTTTTTTTTTTAATTCGCACACTATCATCGCCACGTGATTTAACACTCGGAAATGCACAATGACAAACAAGTATTGTACCATTATTATCGGATGTATACATGCTCGTGTATATATACATAAATATTATAATAGTAGTGCGTACAATAATAATAATATACGCGATGCTGTACACAACACCGCGGACGCGCGCTATGACGACGACGACGACGCGCAGCTGGATAATTAATTAAAAGACGCTGACATGTGTTCACCGGGTTATTAACATTAAAACTGTAATAGTATTTTATTTTTTCGTGTATACATGCGCCCAACAAACGGTATTGTAATATAATTATAATAATACGTTTTTCGTTTGCGGCTCGCACGCGTTAGATATTATACACATTATATTTATATACACTATACACAGCCATATATAGTATAATACAAATCACACATATCACATATTATCAAAATATGCACCTATGTAGGTACATCGTGTGCTTCTACGTAGTTCGTATACAAAAAAAAAATAAAATAATTTTATATAGTTGGCGCGCGTTCACAACACGTAGTATATAAGGTATATCATCGGAAAACATTTACTACGTATACTTAAAATATGCATATAGGTAAACACCTATATATATTATACCCACCCTCGTCGTCGTACACGAAATCAGTCCGAGATTTATTTTACATAAACAGTGCACCGAATAGACCGTAAAATCCTTGGACCGACGATTTATTATGACTGAATATAAAAATATTTTTGACGCGCGCGGACCTGTTTCGACACTTTGACATTTCGTACACGACCAACATAATATATTGAAAATATAACGAACTGTTTGTGCAATAATTTAGTATATTAATATTAAGTTACCTATAAATAGAAAGAGGTCAAATCGTATGTATACGGATCACAATTTATATTATATGCACTTATATTATTATGATCGTAGTGGTAGGTACACGAATTTGTGCCTATACGCATATAATATATATATATATATACGATATAACGAATTAGATACAGTAAATATATACCTATATATATATATATATATATATATGAAAATCGCGAGTTTAAAACAAATTGTGTGTTTATAAAAGTGTATATCAATGTACAGATTTGTATGATATGTATATATTATATGTATACCATTTGTGTGCAGTGTACACACGTGCATAACACATGTATATATATATATATATATATATATATATAATACACGTATCTATATATATACCTATTATTCTGATTCGCGCGAGATTGTGAAAATAAAATAGGTCAATCCATTTAGCATAGGATCAATAAAATAAAAAAAGGTATCCCATATTTTATATTCGTATCTATCTCTTATCGGGCAGCGCGAAACCGGAGGAATGTTAATGGACGCGCACTCCCTTATTATATTATTATTGTATACTGCAACATAATAATATATAGATACACGTGGACGCGACGACGGTGGTTGACGACAGCCAAAGAAAAAACAAATACCTACCATAATATACACTGTTATAATTTATAATACTTATATATTACCTATATGAGTGTGTGAAATGATAAGGGCAACCACGCGTGGAGAATCGCATTTGCTGGACTTGAATCGGACACGGTCGTGCAAATCCACGCGGTCGTCGTGCTATTTCTACTTCGTACGAACGTTCATGCACCTATACACATTATGTGCGTACAACGCAGATTTGATATATTACACACATTTAAATTAAATTTCAATGTTTAGTTGTCGACGATTCGTCATGCACCCTGTAAACATATCACGAGACACGATACCGTTATTGTAACTGCTGCAGCAGTGGTGCGTTAGAAGAGGGAAGAGAATCGCATCGTCCTGTAAATATTATAGTATATATATGTTATAAATTAGAGGTCGGATTTATATTCTCTTAAAATCCTTAAAATATGATGTTTTTATGTCCTTAAAAATGCAAAATATTCTTTCAATATTAAATATATATATATATTTAGTTTAAATGTATTATTTATTAACTTATATTATTAATTAATTAATTAATTTTTAAAGGTTTTAAATTTTCCAATAATTACTATAATATATTGCTCCATATGTTCTGGTGTCATTTTGGTACGCCAATTAGTAAGTATGTTTTTGTTAAATAAAATTATTATTATTATGTACCCCGAAGGATCGTTATAGACATCAACCAATGTCACTGGAGAATATTGCAAGTCGGCTACCATAGTTGGTGAATAATTTTCCGGAATTTGTACTGTGTTACTTCCACTGATAACTTGTCCAATATTTTTCAAAAAATTGTATCCTTAGTTTTTTTGTTGAAGTTGCAATACTTTTGTTTTTACTACTTATATATAGGTAGTATTATATAATTTATAATACTGTCTATATATTATATTTTAATAACAGAACATAAAAAAAACGCGTAATATCAAAATTACTAAAATTCTCTCAGGTAATTGTCGAGCTTGCACATACTTGTATAAGACAATAACAGTAGCAAACTTTACAATCATTTTATTTTTCAATGTGAGTCCGCGGATGACAAATCACTCGCTACAACAAACTTCAGTAACGCGCGTTAAAGTCTCCACGCAATATGGGTGCGTTCATATTATGTTATTATAGTGTACCTATACAATAAAATATATATACGACGTACACTATATATATATATATACGTGCGAGTATCTAACGACCTACGATATCGTATATACGACACCGAAGTTGCGCAGTGCAGTTTCTTGCGGTTAATCATTAATTTTTTTATTATTTCTCATTTTACGTCTTTTGTTTTTACATTATTATATTGTTATCTATTAAAAGGAAAGTGTCATGTGCCCGAGACCCAATACGCGTATATACCTATACAGGTTCGCTTCCGACAATGTCATTGTATTGTTCGCCGCGCTCGTATACTGAACAGTAGTGCCACAATAGTAGCACAAATCAAAATAGATTAGAAGCAGTTTTAAATGATTTTTGCTGTACAAGTAAACGCGGTACACTGCGGAGGAGGCTGCAACAGCACTCGGTAGCAACAGAAGATAATACTGCGAAACGAACCGTCGCCAGCAAACACGCGCATTAGTTCCATTATGATAATATTATAATAATATATACACACACACACGTACATACTTACTACCAGGTGAGTATAGGTATATATAATATGCGCGAGTACGCAATATATACATTGTTATGCGATATAGTTTATCTGTAATTTCGTGTAAGTCGTAATTAGATATATAATATTAATACGCGTTTGTATATTGCCCGCCTGCAATGAATATTATTATTATATGATATATAATGTGTGTGCAATACGCGCGTTTATTATTATAATTGAATAAACAGATACGTGTTATATATAGGTATACGAGTATACCATTGATACCAAACGCGTTAAAATATTTTTACTCCGCTTTAATTGCGCGCGTGTCGTGCTGATAACCCTTATTTCGTTATGAAAAAAATTCATATTATATATTATAAAGCTATATAGGCACCTATTGTATTATCCGCGTATTATTAAGTATTGTTCAGGGTGTACCCGTAATACGTATATTGTATATATATATATATATTTATATATATACATATTTATTGTATTTATATTTTATATTCTATAATACTGCAACGATATAAATTAGATGCTTTTCCCCGGCAGTAAACCTATATGTATATGCAGTATGCACGTCGAGAGAATATAATATTATATAATTTAGTGTACCTACCTCTGCAGGTTGTATAGAAACTAGATAAAAAGTATCCGGCGAAAAAATATATTAACTACACACACAACCAAATATCAGTGTTTAAAATATGTATATAATACTACATTAGTACGTATTACATTTATTATGTCAACCTACTCCCACTAATAGTATATTATAATATTATACATCCAATGCAGTGGAAGAATATATAATAGTTTTTAGTGTTGTACAAATTTTTAATTTATGGTCCATAAAAACAATACAATAGGTACCAAAGATTAATTAAAACAAACGGACGTATTCAATCAAATAACTGTTCATGAATGAAATAACAATATACAAAGATATTAATCCTAAAAACAAATCTGGGAAGCTCTAAAATATAGTATTAATAATCGTACCTTTTTTTTATATACCCCGTTATTAATTACTAAACGTACTATGTAATGTTGTGATAATATTTTATAGTGCACTGTGTGTACAAATGAGCTAAAAAAAGTTTTTATTTATTATCTTAATTTAGATACGAATGTAATAGCTTAATAATATAGGTATACCTATATAATATTATATGTTCATAAATCTAACGTGTCATTCTGCTCACCGGGGATACTAACATTGAGAAAGTCTTACTGTCAGTCGGCACTGTTTTAAAAAAAAAGAGACAAATGTTAAAAACATTTTTAAAACGGAAATTAGTTTCGAATGAAATTAGCGATAAAAAAAAAATGAAATAAAAATATGCAAATATGAGTATACCTACTTTCTACAAGTATATAACTCACATCGTCAAAATAATTTAAATCATATTATTATACCGAATAATATACCTAATAATTCATATTATATTCTCACCATTATTTTACTTAGATACAATTTATAGATACGTATAATAAAAATGAAATCTTTGAAATGTGATTTTGTGCATACAAATACGCACAACGTGTTATAAGTTACAACTAATAGAAAATTACGTAGTTATGACATATTTTAGATGGTATTTACACACTATTATTATGTATAATATAGATATACCATAGTAATTTTATTATTGACCAAGTTTTTGTAAACTTACTGGGCTGAGAAATAACATATTTGTTTAACAAAAAAAAACACATAGTAAACGTCGTATTATACGTTTACCTACATAGAATATACCTAAATAAACAGCAAAAGAATAGCAATATAATGCTAAATATACATGTGTAGGTAAGTAAAATAATCGTATTTCCTTTTTGTATTTTAATATTAGTAATACAAACTTATAACAAAACACAATCTACTCTGGTATATATAAAATATAAATAGTATGTATTATTCCGGTAGGTATACCGTATAATAATGATCTATTAAAACTATTTCTATTAAGCAAGTGATTAGTTTCTGAATTTCATACTATACATTAACTACACATATGGGTACTATATATACGTCAGTCTGCCATAATAATAATATCCTTATAAAAAAAAAAAAAATCATACAATTTGTTTCTTACGCAACCCGTATTATTATATACTATACATATACGTTATATTATTATTATTAGTTATATATACAGTCCTTAAAATACGTGTATTATACCGACGCATAATATAAGTACGGATATATACGTGATATGATTTATTATGGTCGCATAATATTAAACGTTAGGCCGTAATAGTAGCATATAGTAGATACATAACATTATAATAGTGTAATATAGTTATAGCAACTATACCTACTGATAATTATTGTTTTCATACGCCGGTCGCCTATATATCTACTTTTTTCCTCATCGAAAATAATTTCTCTAATAAGAGAATAGTCGATCAATCTCAACAACATTATTATATTATAATTTTAATAACTATGATTATGCTAAAATCCGGTTAAAGATTGTCGATTTTACCGATTAAATTGTCATTATTTTTTTTTATTTTTTTTTTTTTCGTTCCTTTGACGTTTGTAAATTGCAATAAAAAATAAAAACAAAAAATAATGTAAAATGTTATTAAAGCCGCTAAACGTCGAATAAATTGGAGAATAAATTAAATCGAGTCATCCGGTATTAAATTATCATAAAGACGTTGGCAATATACCTACATCCCGAATCCCAATATAAATATTTTGACAAATTCAATACTGCGTGATTTCATTAAAAATATATATAAAACCATTGTGCCAGACGTTTATTTCATATGATTATATAAGCAGTAAGCACCTATGACCTATATAAATTATAAATATTAAATACTATAATATAATAAACTAGCTAACCTGGCAAACGTTGTATTGAAAGCAAAGAATTTTATTTTTTAGTGGCGTCTAACCAAAACAAATGGGAGCACCCATAAACCCTAATATTTTCTAAGATTTTCTGAGATTATGGAGTTCTAACAAAAATACAATCATTTATACTTAGATAGAATTTAAATAGAAATAATGATCTTCGGCGAAGAAACAATTTCTTATAAGTCAAAAAGCATGTTTTTGGGAGACACGTAGAATATGCAAACATAGTAAAAAAATGTAAAAAATTGTTGTAATAATATAAATCAAAATTATAAAAATGGAAATATGTATTATTTCTATCTGTAATCCCAATCAAATTATTGATAGCTGATTTAAATGAAATCACTTTTCAGTTATTATTCTCTTTAGAAATAATCAACTATAGGTACGTTACATAATTATGGGTGACCGGTCAAAATATCTCAAATTTAAAATATCTCCAGTACAAAATATCTTAAATGGAAATATCTCCCATGAAAATATTTTAAGGGGATTGGAAGCGGTTGTTTTCTGTCTTTGTCTTACACACGTTGAACATAGGAAAAATAGCTAAACGCGCCTGACAAAAATTAAGGTACTTCTAGTTGTTCGATTTAAAATATTATGTAAATATGATTGAATTGGTATACAAGTTTACTTTGCATCGGTCGAAGCATATTTTTATTATATTTAATAATAAAAATTGACAAATTTATAAAATTTAAAATATTTGTTCTCATCAAAATATTTATTTTAAATAATAAAACAATCGAAAAAGTGCTTCAACCGATGCAAAGTACACTTGTATACCAATTAAAACATCTTTGCATATTTTAAATCGAACAACTAGAAATACTTTAATTTTTGTCAGGCGTATATCTATGTTCCACGCGTATTAGACAGAGACAGAAAGTCACCGCTTCCAATCCCCTCAATATTTAAAAATATGTTATTGTAATCATAATATGTAATTTATAAAATAATATATTATTATTATTATTATTATTATTTATTACAAGTACACAATAAAATATTTATTATAATATAATCGACTGTATTTATAATACAGTCAGTTTTATAGGTATACAATTATAATAATGTTTACCACAAAAACAGAAAATAAAAACTTACCACAAAATTAATATTACAACTTAATAAATATCAAATTATAATTTAAGGTTGTGGACGATTGAGTTATGTAATAAAATTAAACAAAATTAAATAAATTGAGTAGGTAACTAATGTAAAAAAATTTAAAAAAATTAAATTAATTAATATAAAATCTAATTAAGATATAAGTTAAAATTTAAGATTATTGGAAATTTTACTAGAAAATGTACTTACTTCGGTAATCACTTTATACATCAGTATTATTATAAATATAATATAATAATTTATTTTTTACGTACTTTTAATAATAATAAAATAATAAATATAAATAAATAAATTAATTAATTAATATAAAATATTATAAATATTAAAATATTTTTATGGGAGATGTTTCCATTAAAGATATTTTTGACTAGAGATATTTTGACCTGGAACCATAATTATGTACCATAGATACCAGCACTTTTACTAAAAACGTTGGAGTAAGTATTGCTACTTTGACAATTAACCAACGATAGGTATAATAAATTTTTATTTTTGAAGAGCTTTATCGTTTACTTACTTGTTATATAAATCAATGAAAAATGCATTGGTTACCATGCCATAAAATGTATAAATAGTTATTCCGTATATCATTATAGGTTGATGTATAGGCTCAATATAAATCATATAAATATCGATTCAATGCTTGTAGCTTTAAAAAGTGATATAAATCATAAACACCTAATATATTATTGCTAGAGGTTAAGAAGTATTCACCTGTTTGTTAATGAACTAATACACCTAAACGCATAGGCTCAACTAGGGGGGGGGGCTTGGATGGGCATAGCTCACCCAGTTTTTTGTGTTAGTATTAATAATCAATACTGGTGTAGGGGCAAAGCCCCACGGGTCGCTAATATAAATTTAGCTTACCCAAAAATAGAGTTCTAGTTGCACATATTATGCACCTATATAACCATTATTCAACATAATATGTTAGGTATATATTATTAAAATTAGCTATTCGTAAAATTGAATATTTTTTGAATAGATTATCATATTTATCTATAATATCAATTAAAACTTGTAATTGTTCGTAAATTTCAAGGAATATATTTTATTATAAATCAAGTTTAAACGTTATATATTTAATGTATCGTCAGGTGCTTTATTAAGGGATAAGAGTTAAATCCCTTTTTACTAATATTTTTCAATATTTAAAAATGTAATAGTAATCCAACTATAATAACATAATAAATAATATTTTTCTTTATAGTTTATTTATTTATTAAAAAAAAAAAAAAAAAAAAAAAAAATATACAGACATTACAGTTTATAATTAAAATTTTAGAATTTTAACCCCCTCCCTCCTATAAAACTTTAATGCTTCACTGTATAGTGTATATCATGTGTGATTTATTTTAATTTTACCGTAGTAGTTTTAATTATAATGTTAGTAAAAAAAATTCTTTAACTCTTACAATATTATAATAAATTTAAATTGATACCTTTTCTGTAGTTTGTTACTTGAGATGTTATGTATTACATTTTTTTTTTAAAGTTATATGAGTATTGAGTTAAAAAGTTAATTTAATTTAAATTCGGGTCAAAAATACAATCTACGACATCAATCACTATGCCTATTATAATGTTCTGATATCAGTTTTGAATAGAAATTTAGATTCATCACTAAATTATATATGCGTATTATAATTATTATATCTTATCTTTTATAATGCAAGTTTGTAATTTTTATTATAATGGTATTATTTTTTTGCTGCTTCTTTTAAAAAATCATTAAAAATATTTATTAATTAATTTTTTTCTAAATTTTGCAGCCATTCTGTGATTGAAAATTAATAATTGCCTCGGAAATTGTCGTTCACCACGCCACTGACTAGGGCTATACCGACAATTATTGTTGACAACCGTCGATCATCGGTGTAGAATAATTATTAATTGTGTTTTTTATGTACCTACAAAAAACATCTGTACTTAATATTCTATATTGTAGGTATTAAAAATTATAAAAAAATAAACATCAAATATACATATAATATTATAAATCGTATTATTTAATTATATATTTATCTATTTAATTTGTGATTGAGAAATAATTGGTGAGTTTCGTTTGTTTATTATTTTTTTTATAAATTGTACCTACTTTTTTTGTAAAATGTCTCGATTTCGTTTACAAAAATGAGTATATTAATTATTCGTATATTATCAGTCTGAAAACTCACAAATTGTTTATCTGTTATTAATAAATTATTTAATTATTTTAGCTATTCTCAAACTCCGAACAGCGACCGATTTTCTAATAACCAAGGTCCAAGACATGACTAATATCAAATATTAAAGCTTCTGAAATTAACAACAGTGGTGTTTATCCCGCTTTTGCAGTAAGTATTTATTTTTATAGTTGTGTTTAAAAATTAAATATATCCATAGGCGTAACTAGTCCTTTAAGTGGGGGGGGGGGGCTAGATTAAAACGTTTTATAGCAAATGTTTTGTAATTAGATTATTATTTATTATTTCTAATGGTGTTTATAACTGACTTGAATGATTATTCGTTTATATGAATTATTATACTTTTTATATTGTAGACAAAAATAAAGTCAATACTATAATATGTTTATAATCACATACATTTACTCAAAAATTCTAGAGGGGGCTGAAGCTCATCCAACCCCCTCCTTATGGCCTAAACGAGAACGGATTATTATTGCTTCGACCCCCATTCCCATAGCTTCCGTTGTGCTCACAATTGACTCCTAATCATAACAATAATAATAATAGAGTTGATAATAGTACGAGACGCCATGTGTAAAATCAAACTGGATATCGAGCAAATATTTGACAAGGTATTTATATATTTGTACAAATGGTCGCAGCCCTCCGATAATCTTTGTTATTGTTAATATTTGTTTGGGGTGTAAAGTCAACCGTTCTAATATTGTGAGTAAAAGTAGTTTCGAGACGAACATTATACATAGATTAGATACCTAGTTAAACCTACTGCTGTTTATTGTTTATCATCGATTATTTAAACTTCTGACAGACGTTTAATTTCAAAATTCAATGTGTTTCTTATCCATATATTGAAAACAACAACCCCAAAAAGTTTCGTTAAAAATGCGTATTGATTCTAATGTCTTGTCGTTTATTTATTTTTATTTATTCATTATTTACATATTTTGCAATAATATGATCCGATAGATTTATAGTATTTATAGTAATATTATTAATTAATAACATTTAATATAAAATTCTAAGTTTTATTTACTTCAAAACCGAAATAATTGTTTAATAATAATATTAACATTTTAACAAATGTTCGTATTTTTATTTCCCAACGATTTTGAAAAGTAGTAAACATTTCTAATTTTGACTCCCGAAAGTACCGAATTTATCAAATGTTCTATTGGAAAACTAAGCGATGAAATAGGAATACATCCGTACTTTATAGCGCCCATCTGTTCGGTTTTAACTACGTAATTTTAAAATTGTTTTCTATGAAACTAGTCGTCTTATTCAAAATATTTGTTGTCATTTTTTTTTCTGGTATAAGTGTACTTACGTATATGGACGTAAAATTATTTCACTCAAACGAATTAATTCATCAATAGCTTTATTTAATGAGATCGCGGGATTGCCCACCTTGGTCGGATTTGTTCACAAAACGTGTAACTTGCAACAACACCGACTTATTAGCGGACCTATAGGTACAACTATTATAAACTGAAACAATATAATGTGTAATAATTAGGGTTGTGAATTTGTAGGAAAGTGCATTTTTTTGTGACTGTGAAACGTAGCTTCATAAGTACATCATAAATTGAATAATCTAAAAACAAATCCATTTATGAAACTTTTATTTTGCATTTTTTGACGTATTTAATTTTTTAGGTCATTTTTTTGCCTTTAAAGAATCAATCAACTTAAAAATTAAAATTAAAATTTAATCAAGCTTTTTATAATTTTTTTTTTTATTAAATAAATACATTTTTATGCATATATAATACACTTATATCAATATAGATATAAAAATTAAATTAAAAACCATTATAAGTTAATTTATACTAACATTTTTGGCATCGCATTTTAAATGAATGTTTTGCATTTTAAGTGCATATATTAAGGTTTTTTAGTGCATTAAATTCACAGTCCTAATAGTAATAAACTATTCTCTTTATTAGGCATATGAATTAGATGTAATTTTATTTTACACAAAGTTTTTGTTTGATAGTTAAGAGTTTTCTTAGCAAAGAAATATTAACTTAAAATATTAATACACAAAAATAAACTAGATCGTGTAAGGTATTGAAAAATATCAATTACCCGATTTTCAAAGTTCATCAAGTTAAAGGTGACTTTTTTAAAGTGACTTAACCTATACTGTTTAATTTACGAACATATACATAGTCAAATAAAAAGTTTTAAATATAAAATAAGTAATAATAATTATATTCCTATTCAACAAAATAAACAGATAATATTACATTATTGTATTGTAAATAGGTATATGGTATACATTAAAAAAACAAAGTGCCATTTTATGTCCGGGATAACCTCGGAAACTATTGAACGGGATTTCATTCAATTTAAAGCGCACATTACGTAATAGCAGGTTTAAGCGTAGTTTTGCGGACCCAACTCTTAAATATTTAACCATAAAATTTGAATACACCAGTGACACCATGTATAAAGTAAAATAAAATGTGAAAAATAAATGGTAAAACTTTTTACCTATACCAAATCTAGCGGTATATGATACTATTAATGAATAGTCATCAATACTCAATGCCGTATTAATTTAAGTTTTTTCGGTTCGTTTTTAAATAATAATAATTACGGAAACTGAAAAAAAAACTTAACGATTTGATGGTGAACTGCAGAAGTACACAATACATCTGAAATACCATATATACTGTATACGATATTAAAGTAAGTACCGAATGTTTGCGTTTTTGTTTATTTTTCGGATAATACAACTAGTATTATAGGTATATTTATATTTTATATTATATAAACGTTTCCAACGAGCTCTATTGGTTCAACGGTACTACCATTATCATACAAACCGTTTCACAGACGCGTATGTTGCAGGCTGCTGCGGCAGGTACGGGCGTTTTTAAATATTTTTTTTTTTGTTTTCCGACAATGATACATATAATATTATTTTGGTGCTGAACGAAATTCATTGTCACATCGCGCGGTTTCAATACAATATATAGGTACGCTCTACGCGTGACGTCTATGATTTTGTGATATCATTATATGTATACGGCCGAACAATAAATATTTTGCAAACAATAGTGCCGATGGGCGATAATAATTAAAACTGCCGCGTAACTGTAAAACACCGCGGAGGTTAATATCAATTTGTTATACGAGCGCGCGCCGCTGCAGCTCCTCTATGTTATTACTATTGATTGTATAATATTATATTAAATTATTATTATATTTTATGCACATTTCTTATACGCGTACTCGTAGCATGATGTATTATATAATATATCGCCGTGTCGCCGACGTTACAGCAGTAGTCTAATATTATTATTTTTGTTTTAAAAAACAATAATATATAGTCACACGCCGCCGGATTGACTACATAGTACGCATAAGCTATTGACTGTCACACAGTGTTCCCGATACGACTTTACGTTCCGAACGGTTCATTCGGTTCGCACGACTTGACGTTGCTGCGGTTGTTCGGATGTTCGAGGCATTTGCTTTCTTTTCCTCTACATCGGTCTACGATATTATTGATGAAATTTTGTGTTGGCCATAAATTCGACATAATATGCTGTACACATGATAAATGCCAAAAATGTAATTACACTCACTTAGGTACAACCATTTCTTTCTTGTTTTTAGTTCAATCGTTCAATGTGTCAATAGTGTTTACTGACGGTATTTGTGTATATTTTTTCCTAATCGTATTAGACAATTTAATTCCGATCAAATACACAGACAAAATATACATTTATTATTATTATTATTATTTTTTTTTTTTTGATATATTAAACTTTTTTTTTGATATTACCTTCAGGCGATATTTGCAGACGCCAACACACGTTTTGAGAGCATATTATTTGAATTTTAAATTAACAATAATTAATCAATTCATATCCTAGATATTATTTATGAACTATATTATAATATAGTGATAGAAAAAATGAAAAGCTTATTTTTTAAGATATGCAACAAATAAACAAAAGATTATATTTAAAATTAAAATGTAGATGGCGAAAAAAATACGTCACAATTTAGTGGGTGTCGTTATTATCACTCATCAATTTTTTTTTTAAATTTTTTAGTTAATTTGAAGTTACTTTAACTACCCATTTAAATAGTTACTGTATCTATATACATAACCGTTTATCATATTTTATATTTAGGAATTACTGAAAAAATGTGTTACTTCCATTTGCATATTGGCAATGCCGCAATAATGGTTATGTAATTTTCGTAATTTTTAAAATAAAGACATTTCAATTTTACATATATTATAGGTACTTATTGTGTACAATGTCTAATGCCTATATGATATATCGTATAATACAATAATTCGTTATAATATTGTTTAATACACACAGTATGTCAGTATATAATAAAGAGTTTGCAGGTATAATATGTATAATACAAAAACAAAAATATAAATAAAATACCGTACTTATATTTTTCTATTTTTTACCTTACTATATATAGACAAGTTAAATTATTATAGGCACCTGGCATGAATTATTTTGGGTCACATCCATACTGGACGAGTTATTAACACACTCGTCGAATTAAGATCTGTAACCCATCATCGTCGGACGATGCATAGATTATTAGAACTCTAGATTTAACTCACAGTGAAATAAATGTTAGGCATGCATATTATTTTATAAGTGCGTAATATGTTCTATGATTTTCAGTTCAATAAAGAAGCATAATCTAGTTATTGCATAATTTTTTTTTCATTTCAGTTCAAAAACGAAATAATAGTCTAATTATTGCGTTATATTTTGTGATATTTCAATTCAAAAACGCATTATGTGCTTATAGTTTTTTAAAACCTAAAGTTAAAAAATATGGTAATATTATATTAAGACCATTAAATCAAATACACAAACCAAATTTGGTAATTATATACAAAATTTAGAATTATTTGGAGCCATTCTCAAATTTAATGTTTTTTAAAACCATTATACTCGAAAAAAGGATTTTTGAGTGTTTGCAATTTTAAACTGGGACGTCGACATGGTGATACTAGAATTGAAAAAACCGTTATTTTTTCTGATTACCTACGACAATACCAAATACTGAAATAAATATTTGATAACATTTCATATAAAATAAATAAATCGATAATTGCCAAAGTGGGAAATTATCATCCCATTCCCCCTATGATTATTTATTTATGATGGGAAGGAATGTCGTGCGAATTTCGAAACTAGGCTTGCGAATTCGTGCGAATTGTGTGCTAAATATCTGCATAATTTTTTTTTTGATTTTCTATTGTGGAGGTAGGAAATTATAATATCATAATAATAATTGAAAAATTAATTTTAAGCGTGGTAAAATAGAGCGTTGTGCATGCTCAAAACACCAAAAATCATGATTTTCGCAAGGCTTTAACTCAAAAACTAATGGTTTGCGCCAATTTATTTTTGCATTGTTTGCTGGATGTCGAAGATTTTATTTATGGTTTTATTAAAATAACTAACAGCCGGTGTACGTGAGTACCCTAGGTCGGAAACACAACTTGGAGAAATTCTAGTAATCACGAGTTTAGTTTGGTGATTAGGTAGGTGATAACGATGTTGACGAAGTTGTTGCTACTACTGATTAGGTAGCTCGATACTTAGGCCTTGTTTTGAATGCGGAAAAGTTGGATTTGAGTGTTTTTACCTGCAGTCTGTCATCAAATAGTGTAAATCGATTCTTGACTATACAATCCGCCTATACGGCAAGTTTTTTTTTTTGTATTTTAATTTCCTTTGATACACCGAAAATTTTGCTCAATCGTGTCTCAGCCAAAATTTTACCCTGGTGCAGTTTACATGTCACCTTTTCACACTTGATAAAAATTCGGGCGCAGCTTACATGTGTGATATTTGTGTTTACCTGTATTTTGGGCGCAGTTTACAATCGCCAAACGTATTTACTATTTTAATTAATTAAAATTTGTAAGCAATTTCCATATTTAAATTTAAATATTTCAAAACAATATAAAAAATACAGCCAATGGGAGGGATATAGCCCCTTTAGCCCCCCCCCCTTATGGCTACGCCACTGTTATAGAAAGTATAGATAGTAAGAACAATAATAAATATTAATATTGTCTTCGATATTATATAAATTCTTGTAAATGTGCGTGCGTATAATATTATTATATTTTCTATTGGAGAACGATCGGGTCGCGTTTATGTACAGAATTATATGTTAATTTTGAAATATTAGCATTTGATTTAATAGAATTGGTATTCGGCGCCACGCTGGCCTGTGCCGGTATTCGCCGGAGATAATTAAATAAACAACGTATCTAGAGTTTTATAATATAATATCGATTAGGTTTCTATTAAGTATAAATTATAATACGTGCATATATTATATTTTTATAGAACGGTTTTGTCCTCGATATCGGGATAAATAAACTATTATATATACATAGGTATACGATAATATGTGTACTGCGTAGGTAGATATATATATTATACACTATAGTATAATAGTTTATAGTAATAAACAGTATCACATTAATATATATATATATATATATTATAGATAATATGTATAATTACACGGAGAAACGTAACTGATCGATCAAAAACGAATTTTGATATGACATTACAAATTCCATAAATTAACGATAAGTAGTAAAAAGTAAATTTAGGACGACTGTGTTTATTAGATGTCTAAGAGTATTGGCTAGATATGTCTATATATACAGTATTATGTACGTTGTAAATATATTATAATACATCAGGCTATTTTACCACTGTGTTTAGATAAGATATAACTAACTAATATATGTATTTTCACATCACATTCCTTAGATTATAAAAATTTTGTATAAATAATATTATATAGATATTATATGGCGTATAAGTATACATTTTATTATTGCTTTAAATATTTTATAAAAAATAAAAATAATAATAATATTTTATTTATATTTTTAACGTTTATATTACACTACACCTGCATGCGTCATCACTGCAATATTATTGTAATAGAAACCGTTACGAGCGGATTTATGAGAAGGCAAATCTTAGTCAGTTACTTAGGTTAGCCTAAATGTATAGCCCTAAAAAAAAATGATTCCATTACAAATTTATCGTGATATTTTTTATGGTCTTAAATGAAACAAGAAAGATTAATGCCATTGCTAGTTTTATTAATTGTAATTGAATTAACCAACTCGTTAAATGTTGAGGAAGTTGTTTATAGTTATTCGAGGTATATAAATCATGCACAATGCACAGACTTATTTAAGCTACGCGGTTTAATGTTTCTACTACAACAAAAGTGTGTTACCTACACACAATATCTAAATATGATTATTTATTATTATACATTTATCAAAAGGAGTGGATTTTTTCTATTAGGTGAATAATTGTTTTTTATTTTTTTAAATAGTGACTGTCAAGCAATGTCAACTGTGTTTTATTATGGGTTACATTTACACAATTATTATTTGTTTTGAAATGCGCTGGTGAAAAAAAAATTAAAATTAAATTTAAGTGAGGCCAGTGACTAGGGTGTTGAAATGTACGTGCTTATAGGGGCAGAAAATATTTAAATCCACGGCTGATAACTCGTAGTCGAACCAGCATTTATTCCTGATCAAATACTACCTGTTGCACCTAATGCAACTATACAAAAGCCGTCATCTCCACCGATAGTACCAACTGTTCAAAGGCTTCCTAAGCCGTCACCGTCACTTTCGCCACTCGCGATGACGACCAGTAACTAGTAAGCCGTTGAGCACTTCTTCAACAGGTACTGGACAAAATTCGACAACACCGAAAACATACAACAGTGGCACGAACCTGTGTATTCCCAGTCTCTCGATGAGCCGTATAAAATAATGTATTAATAACTATAAGTAGATATATTTATTTAATATAGAAAATAGGTATTGATATAATATTTTTTATCATATATTATTGTTCGTATATGGATCGCAATTACCTACTACAATGAAAGTGACATTGTAAATGTTATCCCCACTCGATAGCTACTGGTGGTTAAGTATACGTATACCTAGGTAGGCCTCGCTGGGTCTATACAGCTATTTCGTGCTGTAGTGAGGAGAAACGACGAGTTTTCTCTCAATGAACAGACTATAAGTATATTTCATATTATGTGTATTTTGATATAGGTAGGTAGCTATTAAAGTAATTTATTTTATTATTATTATATTATTACGACGGTAGGTTGATTTAATTTTTCCAAAAACAACATTTATTATACTATAAGTATTTAATTATTATACTAATATGTATTTACCTATATATACCAAGTATACCATATTACATTATATTGTCATTAACTTTTGAGTTAATAATGCCTTACTGTAGATATCACTATAAGTGTAAAATAGCAGTGTGAATAAGTTCGTCGTATAAATAGCTGATATAATATCATGAATCTCGTAATACATTTTCAAAAATTTTTACCCATTCGTAATTTTTTATCGGTATTTTAAATTTAAACCGTCTATAGATATATCTCAAAAAGAGTTAAAATATTTTTTAAATTAAACCATCATGAATATAGAATGATAATATAAACGCTTGGTGAAAATTTCAAGTTTTCACAGTTATTCGTTTTTGAATTTTAATAAAATGACGGTATCAATATTACATTTTATCGAAAACTGGTTTGGCGTAAAAATCTCAGTTTTTCTCAATTATTAAGTATCCACTGGAAACTTTTTACTTTTGACCTCTCGAAATACCGACTAAATCTAATTTGCTACTAGCAACCACCCTCAGTTTCATTTTTACTGCCTCATCAGTACTTAGGCGATGTCAGACGGAAAATATACATCGTTGTAAAATCGATACATTAATCACTGCGCTCAGAATCTAAAAATACACACACGCACATCATTATAAAACCAATAGAAACATTCCTCGGTCCACCTGATACCTAAAAACAGCAACGGCGGTTGTGTACACGATCAATAATATAATTCTATAGGTACCTACAACGTACTGCGGAAATCAATAACCAATTTATCGAATTTGAAGAATCGTTTAAATATAATATATAATATATCAATAGAATATCTATCGACAATCGACTTGATTGACCGTTAAACGTCTAAAATACACATAAATACATTATAAAATAACGTAAACGTCTGCTCTGACCATTAGGTGGGTTTGCAGCTGTTAAAAATTCTATACAGTGTTATTCGACTTGCAGTGTACACGGAATGTTTAATTTAAATAGAATTTAAAAATAAAAAAATACGTTTGAAATAAACAGTAATAATATATTATAAACTCATGTTGTGCGTATTTATATATTTATTTAATACCTTTATATACCTTTACGACGTGCATACATACGTATCTACGCGACGTAAATATATAATATAATATAATTAAAAGAAAAAAAATAATCTTATCGCATAATAAATCATACTAGTTTGGTGAAAACCAGCAGAACCGTTTCACAAAATACCTACACGACGACGACGACAACGACGGCACTTCGAACAAAATCAAATTGATCGATTTACCAAATTAAATTAATTTCCTTATATTTTTTTTTTCAACCGAAAAACACGTTTTCGCGTCTTAACGCCATCGGATTATAATAATTTTAATAAGAATGAATATTTACAGCGACACCAACATATTATTTTAATGTTATAACGAGTAATCGGCACACGTGTAAATAATCGTCTAACACGTCGTGAGTCACATGGTGCGTGAAAAGCCAAAAGTATATGAACCGGGCGACTGCAGAGACTTAAATTCGACTTGACAGAATATTAGTGTCTTACTGACTACTGTCTTGTGGTAACGTTCGTAAGTATGGTTTTATTGTAGGGTATCAAATAAATAACGAAAATTGTAAAAAAGTGCACCAAAAAGTTTCGTTCAATGTTCTCCGGAAATCTATTTCAAAATTGAATCGGTCCGCACTACGTAGAATCGTATTCTATGATCGTATCGTTTAATCGGATTATTCTGCAATATCGTTCCCGCGGAGAAATGCCCAACGCCATCTCACGGATAAAACATTGGAATCAAATTTCAGGTAAACATAGGTACTTATTGAAATTTAATTCTGACACCAAAATAAAGTTGTTCGTACTTCGAAAATCTTTAGTTGGAGTAGTTGGACTATTGGACATTATAATATTATATTATTTTAATTGGACATTATAATATTATATTATTTTAATTATTATAATACCTAGGTTAAAATAAATCTTGTAAAAGGAAATAATCATAGGATGTATTTTGTCATGGTACACACAAATTGTAATTCATTATATTATATGATATTAATGTTTCTGCACTCTGGTTATAATATCTACTGGTGTCTCGGCCTCTCAGGGGCCGTGTACAGAACAAATTCACTCTAAATTAAGTATTAGACCCAAATGTTAGGAGTTTAGGACGTATAGTGAAATTTGAACAGTGACCGATTTGGTTTGCATGGTGTTGCTAACACTTTTATTTGCAAACAACATTTTTAATTTGGCTCCATTAATGTTCTGAAGAAAATGTATAATGTTGTAATTCATTATTTTAAACCTAAAAGGCTGAAGGTAATGCAAAAATTCATTCAGTTAGAAAATTTAAAAATAGAATAGATTTAATTTTAAAACATGATTCCTTCAAGTACCTATATATTAATATATTATACAAGGATCAATTTTTTTTTCTATTTATTTAATTAAAATAATTTACAATCTATAAAATAATTATAATAATAAAAAAATTCGATAGTTTATAATGGTTAGTGACAGGACTACAGGAGATTAATATTTATGGACAGGCACTTAGCAGTGCCACCTAGTACAAACCTAACTTGGTATTTTTTTGGTATTACTATGATTTTTTTTTATTTTTTTTATTTTAATAAGCCTCTAGGGCCTAGGGTACTGTCTTAATTCTTTTGAGTCTTCTCATTGTACATTACCAGGAAGTGAGATAGAAGACAATTGTTTTATCAATGGGTTACTGTGAAAGTTTAAGTTAGTATAGGTATGAAATTTAAAGTTATATAATTTTGGTAATTGTAGGAATTTTTTAGGTCTTTGTGAAAACTGTTTGTGACGTTACTAATCGTAAGGAGATGGATTGAAACGTCTGAAGTGTTTTTGTATTGGATGACTTTGCAGTACCCCATAGTTGAATACTATGTGTCCAAACTGGTCGAATTATTGACTTGTATATTATGGTAATTTTATTGGATAGGGAGAGTTTGTAAAGGATCAGTTTTAAAAATATTTAATTTGTTTTTTTTAGTAATTTTATAACAATAACATTAAATCATCAAAAACCAATAATTATTCATCAATGCAATTTGTTTTAAGATTCCATAATATTTAATATATAATTACATTATTCTTATTTAAACAAGATATGGTTTTCAAATTGTATGTAAATTTATTTAGTGTAAAAAAATAATAAGCTATACAAACCATAGACCATACTAGTATATAGATTTATAGGTCTATGATATAAACTATTCAAACAATAAAACATTTGTACGTTCTAACAAAATTGTTTGTTCATAATTTAAATAATACATTTGTCATTCATTGTTACTTTTACAAAACAAAAAAAAAAATTAAAAATATCATATAGGTACCAAGGTACCTGTGACTTGTGTAATTATAATTGTTACACAAAATATAATAACAAATATCCTGCAATGAATTATAGATACAAGTGCACAACTAACAATTGTGCGTTAACAATCTAATTTTAAGCATAATAATTATAAAACTATAACAGGTTGATTTAAAAATTATAACATAGTCGATTCATGATAACTCAAAAACCTAAAAACCTTTATAACATTAAATTTTTTCTCACTCTCTGAAGTGTTTATAAGTTATATTTGAGGTTTGTAACTTAAAGCATAAATTTAATTTATTTCTATTTCCCTTGGACGCAAGTAATCAATTCTCGACTATACACATAAAACAAGTAATTAACAAAACAAGATACAGACTGAGAATGAAGCAAATGTTTAATGTGGCATTATTTAATATTGTTTTGCAAGTCATTTTTTAAACTTGAAATTATAAAAAAAATTTTACTAAATTTTTACTTCAAAATGTAAGCTAACTGTATTTAATTAATTAAATTATTTACAATTATTATGTTGTATTGTTTTTATTTAATTTGATATAAATATGTTATTGCTCCACCACTGGCTCATTATAACTAAATAATAAATTTCAATATTTCTTAATACGTTACAAAAGTATATAATTATATTAAATTTAAATTAAATAATATTTAACTATACATAACATTAAATCTTGAACATTACAAAGATCAATATAGTACTACAACTAACCTAATCAACCTTAAAATAAAACTAATTTTACTAATTGAAAAATTGTCATTTTGTAAAGTAATACCAATGTACTTAAAAATTGACAAGGCACTTAATCTTATAACAGTAATTAGGAAAGTTCTAAGTGGATATACCAAGCAACATATAAGATGCATGGCATATTTTCTGCAGAATAGAAGATGCTAGTAAGTAGTAGGTTCATTGTTGGAAATTAAAAATAAAGTTTGACGACTAAAACAAAACCTTTTAAAATTAAAAAAAAGAACAGATCTCTTGTTATGCCTTTAATTATCTATATAACACTTAGTTTCCTACATTCATGAGATTTTTTTTATTCAAAATATTCATGTATTAAAAATCAAGCAAGTTGGCCAATTGTATCTGATAAAAGAACATTGCTATTACATGAGTAAGTTAAACAATTGATGTTTATAAAAGATTATTTGAAATTTAAAACATAAAAGACGAATTTAAATAAGATGTGGAATGAAAAATTATTAATAATAATTATTGTAAATAAATTTTAAAAAAGTATAATAAATGTTTAAGAATTTAATTATAATGGAGGCCAAAATTTGGATAAAGAATATATTTTTTTTTCAAAAAGTATCAAATGTATCTTTTTTATCTTTGTATCCCATTAAGTTCACATAAATGTTGCCAAAAACAAATCATAAATGGCGCTTTTTATTGCCTCATTTATAGAAACCATATGACCTATCGATGTTTTAAATATGTACCGTTTGAATCAACAAAATAACGAGGGTGGTTAACTATATTATGATAGAATTCAGCCTATTATAAATTGTTGTAAGCTTTCTAATAATTTAATGAAATTATGCATCATATTTGTATATAATGATGAGTAACAATATTTTTCTGATCGATCAGAAGCAGTAGCAAAAATAAAAAGGAATAGTGGAGCAATAAAAAAATTACCTTCAATATTATTAAAATGTATTTAAAAAAAAAAGGTACTTTCTGTTATATGAAACTACCTCGTTTAGTGAAACATTAATATTATTATCTAATACTACTAATCATTTGTAATTGTTAATTGAAGGAAATTGGATTTCATTTTTTTTAAATGTTGATGAATTAACATCATTTTACGTTCTGACAATGCGACAGGATACGTTGAAAAATTTAAGTGAGACAGCTAACAGTCAAATTTTAACTATAAAGTAAATGTAATTAAAAGGAAATCCAACATTAGTAAAACTAATAATATAGGTAATTATAGATAGTTGTCAGTTGTAACACTGGTATACAACGGATATCGGATATCATAAAGATATTGTGATAGTCGCGATAACAGAGGTAGTGCTGGGCGGTAGTCGTGATAATGGCCATAGTTTCGTATAATAAGAAAGTACTGAAAAAATGACTTATCTTATAAGGGGTAATAGCAAATAATTAGTGATTCTTTGTTGAAGCATTTCAATTGTCTTTCATTTTAAGTATAAGTTATGAATTCCTTGCTTTCTTAGAATCTATTTAAATAAATTATAAATATTTAAAATACAGTTAGTTAGTTTAGTATACATATCAAATAATGTAATTATTAACAATTTTATAGTTAAAAAATGTATAACTTATAAAACATTTCAACAATTTAAATTTATTATAAATAATTTAATCACTTATGTACATTAAGTAAGTATAAGTAGTACATTTAATACTTTTTAATCCAATTAAAGCAATTTAATAATGGCATACTTATATTTTAATTTTCAACCATCAATTTAGACTCTGAGTGTTAATTATTGTATTTACTAAATGTTGTTATAAGAGATAAAGAAAGTTATTAACATTGATAAATTTAAAACACCATAGTAGTAATCAAAAATAAATAAAAATGTTATAACCATTAATTAAATATCAAAATATTTAAATTTAAAAATTTTAGTTAGTATTAAAAGTATGTTAAATATTTTGTGGTAATTGTGGACAAGTATACAAAACCGATAAAACAAAAATTCACAGCCAATAAAGACAAATAAAATTTCATGCATTAACTCAACAGCAAAACTATAAATAATTAGATTAATTATTTATCACCGGTTATTAATTGGCAATGGATGCCCTTCACTGTTAACCACATACTTATCGATAGATAACATATGCCGATCATCAGACATTAACAAATATAGATACTTAAGGGTTTCTGCAAAAAAGAATGATTCAGTCATGTCTTGAGGACGTGTATCTTCTGGATCTAACACATTGCCAATGGACGTAAAACCACCAGCTACTTTAGTATATCGTTCAAATGCTTGAAATATTAACCAACCCCAATCCTGATATGTTGTATTGCCTGATATTTGATACATGTACCAAAGACTTTCAACAAATTCAGGCCGTAATAGACTGTGTGCATCATTTATATTAACATACATATCTTGATTAACATCCACCTGTAAAAAACAAAAATAAGTAAAATTATTAGATGCTACATATTATTTTAATATCAATTCAATCTTACATTTGTACCAAAATATACTATTTCCGGGGATAAAAATGTTGGTTGATCGGCATACATACGATAGCATGTTTCCATCAGTTTTTCAGCCAATCTCATATGACTAGATGGCATACCATAATGAACACCAAGCGCTAATGTGCCCGGCAGGTAGCATACTAAATGATCCATCTTTGGATGAAAATTTCGTGATCCTGCCTTCAGTTCTCCTATATATGTTAAATTTCTTTTGGGCGATGTTCGCACTAATTGTGTGATTATACCATCAATGGCTTCCAAATAGTCATCCTTCAAACTAAAATAAACATATGTTTTTAACTGAAGCTTTTGAAATTTAATAATTAATCATTATTACAAATCTATTGATTTCCCAGTCTGGATCCATTGTTTCAAAAGATATTCATAATAACTATCACCTCTAGCACCAATTTTAATCTCAGACCCTCTATGAAATTTGCCTGTATTTGGATTTATATAAATAGGCACGAGTCCATTAGGTTTTTCTAATGTGTGAATATGTTCAGATACTTTGAATGCAACAGTCTAAAATTGAATTGCATACATCATAATTAGATTAAATTATTAAATTATTAGATATATTTAATATTACTCACTTCAAAATTTTTTGTACCAGTAGACCTTGATAAATCTCTAAATTCTAATTGTATAGTAGATACTTCGGCTGTACTCGAATCTGGGCTCCATTTGGGCGAGTGAGCCATATGTGAGATAAGATTAACATCTGAATATGGTATTGGTGATGGAGATTTTGTAAAACATGGCATAAGTCGTGAACCAATGTCTAGCTGTAAAAAATAAAATGATAATACAATTATTATTCTAATTTATAACAAACAAATATTCAGTATTTAATAATAATAAACTATTACTTACAGCTTTATCAAGAAATAATGAATCACCCGACAAATGATAAGCACTTAAAAATCCACCCAACACTCTAATTGTAGTTTCAAATAGGTTGACATCTTTATAATGATCAAGGTTAAAACTGGTACTAACCCATTCACGAGCTTCATCAAATTCTAAAATAAAACATATTCCATTATTTTATCAAATTAAGAAAATAATGTTTATACTAATTTATAATCTATGTTAATCATAATTAGTACAATATTATGTGAAAACATAATTTAACATAATTAATATATTATATTATACTAGCTAAATTATTAATTAAGTAATTACTGTTGTTAATAATATGAGTAATTGGTGTTTATAATAATACAAGTAATTAGTAGTGTGAAGTAAAGTAATTTAAAACTTCATTATTGCTTATTTGACACATATATACAATACTTATCAATAGTACTGAATAAAATAGTAATATATTTTTAATTAGGATATTTTAAGTATTGACTTAAACTTTTACAAAAGATGCCAGGTGTCCAATATTTGTTACTGATCAATAACAATAATATTAAATGACACTCGACTATTTACAATTGTACATGTGTTTATTGAGAATGTTAACATTAGATAGCTAAATAAATCCATTACTTTTTTTCCTTGTTACTAAATATTAATTTTTGTACATCATTCACACAATTATAAACTTAATATGATACTTATTAACATAAAAAGTTACAACGACAATTTAAATGTTTAACCAAACATACAAAATAAATTATATGGCATATGCCTATATGCCCATAAACCTGTATTGTACATTGCTTAGTATAAATATAATGAATGTACTGACAATTAAAAACTATAAATATAAACAAATTTATAATAATTTTATAATTATGCTTTTTTTTCAAATTAAAAATAATATTTGCCTGTATTTGATATAATATATCAATTAATATACTCTAACTAGGACAAAATTGTTTCAGTAATCTATATGGAACATTATTTTACTATTGCATAAAAACATACAATATAATATATTAAAATGTCTAATTTGTGATGTACAAGTTTACATCCTTTACGTCAAATTAATAGTATTACTAGCAGAACTTACCTTTTTTCAAATTCATTATCCATAATGTGTCCAAAGAATCAACAATAGTCAATCCTAGATTAAACCAATCTTGGTATTTTCTACTTATAGGTTTTACGTGATCATGTCCCCAGGCATAATTGCAATATCCTTTCCATGCATGTTTAAATGCATTTAAAACTGCAGTTTGTCTATGACCTGTTGCTGGCATAAACTGAATACCTTCACTAGACACCAGGTTTACAGCATCATTAGATACTGGTGCAGCTATTTGTTCTTTTTGATCAGGAGGTTCAACATCTTCAATTTCATTTAACTTTACAGCATCTACATAATTTGGCAAATTTCCTTTCTAAAATAGATCATTAGTAATTAGATAAGTCAAACATATAGCTCATTTAAATCACCAATATTGAAATTAAACATACAACATTCTGAGGCCAAATAGTCGGTTGTGGTAACTTAAGAACATTGGTCTCGGATAATTCTTCAAAATTCTTACTAGTTCCAATGAACCACAAAAGGATTGAAATTAATATTACACTAGCCAACAGGTATAAAATTAATTTTTGTAACTTTGATAATTGTCTCCAACACTGCAAAAAAAACAATTAAATTAAACTAGTTATAAAAAAAAAATGAATTTGTATCCTTTACCCTTCGATAAAAACTTCTGCAGCTGTATTTTTGTGTAGGACCCGTCAACAAAACTGTGTCGAAATTCAACGACACATGGTCCTTTATCATGTTCAGTAGATGTCAGTGTTTTTTCTATAGTTGAAAACATATATCAGGTAAATTAAATACAAGCTATACGCTCGTAGGAAATATTTTAAGTACCTATGCAGGTACGTACAATTGTTAACTGTTAAACAATAAATCTATTCGAAAAAAAAAAGTGGTAGCGTACAACAATAATAATAATACGGTGACAGAAATACACAACAATCGTAAATGGTAAATCGTTATTCGTTTGTCTAGAGCAAATAAGGTACAGCGTGTACTAACCACAGTTAATTAACTATCTATATAGTTAGTACTTATCATAACACAAAACACATTTAACTTAATAATTTGATTAATCAAACAGGATTTTGTTAGTTTCGAGATAGGAACGTTCGACGTTTTGAAATTTGATCTGTGACCTGTGTCCTGCATATTGTCTTATACTTATTCTGTGATTGTAGTGTGCTGTGTACTGAATCGTTTTAAAAGTTGATAACGTTATTTGATAAAATTAAGATAATACAATTATTTTGTTTCGTGATAAAAAAAAAATGGGATTGAGGTACTTTTCCCAAAAGTAAAACCGCGGATTAATATATTAATCCGTGAGTAAAACACATCACATATTAAATTTATCTATGATAAAAATTCAAGTATAAATTTAACTATGCAGTGAAATGCACTGTTGAAATATAATAAATTATTATTATTATTATTATTTATTTTTGTTCCATTCCACGATCACTATCCAAATACAATAAAACAACCCATTTTACGATTAAATTATACCATATTAATACTACTAGTATTACTCTGCATTATACTTAGTCAAATACTTAAATATAAACTGATGATTGCTGTATACTACATGTCTACATACCAAAAATATTTATATATTTAAACGTATCTGTACTTCATCAGAATAATAAACGACATAAACATAATATCAAATGTTATAAATTTTTTTTAAAAAATATCATCATTGACAATACCTAGATGGCTAGATCTGTAATAATAATAACGTATCTGAAGCAATAGATACGTGTTTATCTAAATCGTGGATTATTTATCCAAGCTTATAAGTGCAAATATTTGTCAGGCTAAAGATAGCTATCATTCCCCCAGATTTTAAGATAGATTTTAACTTAACCTAGAGCAGATCGATGATCGATGAATGTGCTGATTTTACATTTACAATGGCCGTCTTACGTCTATCATAGGTACCTAGTAATAACATAGTGTCATCACATCACCTTTTGGGATAGTAAAAAATAAAAATACATAGATTTTTAACTTTAGAGTTTAGAGAGAGTTTTTGGAAATTTAGTCAAAAGTAAAAATATTAATAGTTTAACTTTTCTCAATAATCAGGAAAAACAAAAAAAAAATTAAGGAAATCTGTAACTTTTGAGAATATTTCGACAAAATGTATTTTTTTATTTTGTTATAATTAAAAAATGAATAATTATAAAAAGTTAAAATGTTCACAAATGTTTATAATATTATCAATTTATTTACACAAATATATGATATAATTTTCAAAATATTCTAATTTATTTTTAGATAATTGAAATGTTGTTTTTTCGATTTTACTTTGGTCAATAAATAAATTCGTGCATTATTTATATTTTGTTATTTTGTAATTTTTTGCATTTTATACCCGGTTAGATATTCTATATTTAGTATCCAGTACCTATATCTACTAAGAACTAGGTACAATTTCAAAGATAATGGTAGGTACCTAACGATTCAATATTTTGTACTATTTTATTTGTTATAAAATTACCTTTTAAAAATTTTTAAAACGTTTGTTGAAAATAAAGAATAAATGAAGAGTTGCTTATGTCGAACCACCGTACATTGTATTTTTTTTTTTACTTTATTTTTAGGTTAATCTCTGTAACAAGATACAACTGCAATATAACATCATGCACACCGGGTGACATGATATGACTGTGGTGCAATGTGGATAATAGCTACAAAAATTATTCTCATCGCTTGTTCCATGGATTACTACTATAGTTCATCAGTAAAATAAATAAATAAATAAAATATATTATATATATAATAACATTTTATTGGTTATTGATGATGGCGATGATGCTGTATTATTTTGAAAACTATATTTCAAAATCCTGGCGATGATTGTAGCTGCACGGTGTATATTTATTGTACCTATCTATATAGGTCAATACTTAGTATAAGTAGCCAATTAGGACAATTAGATACCTTCAATAGTGGCTAATGCCATAGATAAATATATAGTATAATTATATACTTATAGTACCTATATTTAACCCATTATGCTATTACTATTTACTGTATAGTACCTGCCTATATTAACGGCTTCCGCGTTTTACGACCTACCCATCAAAAGATGACTATAGATAGACGGTATATAGACAACGATTTCTCAAATTGTACGAATTGTGTACATTTTATTAACCGCTTATATAATATATATTCAGGATTCTGCATGATTTAAATGAAACGTTGCCGTGCCATTTTGTAAATTAAACTAACATTTCATTATCGATTAGGTATCACAAATTCATAAATTTAATTTTGTTGAATTCAACTGAGTGAGTCGAATTGCCCTCCCAAGCCATATCATTCAATTGAATAATACTGTAAATTTGTAAATTGTATTAGGTAATATAAAATATCTTTATAGGCTATAGTACCTAGATATTATGTAATAATTGATAACCACTAGTTATCTAAAATTATAATTATTTAAAATTGTCTTTATTGTAAGCATGTGGTTTAAAGTCCAAGATAGATAATTGTAATTTATAAGTTTGCTTCGGTAATAAAACAAACATTATATTTATCAGTAAGCGATTACAATCATTTTTTGTTATGTATCTATATTCTATATATACCCATATACATATTTAATTATTTTAATAATTTATTTTTATTCTTTCATAATAGGTATGCTCATTTTATATTTAAAATGATAGTCTGTTGACTGTTTCCTTGCTTGTGATGACTGACACGAATATTTCATGTAAATTCATACGTAACAGTCACTCTTAATCTTAAAGAGTGTATTCGACATACCTTTACCGCACCGAGTTGATACTGAGATACTGTTGTTATAGTAAGTTAATGGCCTATAAAGAAGTAGATTCTCCATCAAATTTCATATTTTTACTTAAATTAATCAAAGTATGTTATTTTTCTTTTTTATTAAAAATATTAAACTAAAATATTAAAAACAAATCTAACCTTATTAACATGTGATTACTCAAGGAGTATCAGATAATATAATATAGTACAAAACTATTATAATATATTACCTATACACTATCTATCTAAATTGTATTAACTTTCATGACTTATGCTATTGATAAAAATTTTATTAAATTAGGATGAGATTATGAGGAATCTGAATAGTTCTGCACATTGTAATCATTGTACACGGGCATTATATTTCATCGTTATTTTTTCACGAAAATGAATAAACAATTACATCTATAAAATATAAGTCAACTAGTCATCCACGAAACTGGATTTGTTTTTGGACATTATTTGTATTACTTGCACCCCTATGTATATTATAATTATTGTGCAATGTAACGCAGCACCTTCAGCGTGAGCGTGTACATAATATAGAGGATATAATAAAGTATTATAGGAGTATAGGAGTCAGACGAGTGATGAAGATCTATTTCGTATATAGTTTTCTATCGATCGTTTTTTTTTTTTAATTCGATTTTTCACGGCAAGTTGTACGGGAACCTGTAGCAGACTGCTAGCAGTTCTCATTTTAGAATATCAATGTATTATCTTAGTTGTATAATTGTAATATTATAAATATACTATACCTGTTTACTGTTACATGTATATAGACTGTATTAGCAGCACCTACGTAAATATTAATTTATAGTTTTTCAAATAAGTAAGTATATTCCAACTTAGTTGAAAAGGATTTTTCTTCAATGATACGGTTATCGAAATCGTGTGCGGTTCTCGTTTTTTCAACAGTAATAATATTTTATTAATTATTAGTAACGTCGGTCACGACCTCCGCTCATTGCGACAGTGCGACGAAGACTGAAGACGCGCCCGCAATGCTCTCTCTGACTGTAACGTATAACGATACGACAGTATGCCGCGAGTCAGTGCAAACGTCGGCCGGTAGATGTCTCTGAGCGGCAACGGCGGTTGGTGTACCGGTCGCGTTCGGCGGGCGACAGCGTCCACCGGACTGGACGCGGTCCAACGGTTCGAGTTTCGCGAACGCGCGGTCGGCGCGGACCCCAATCGGTCGGACGACCCGACGGCCACCGGGACGAGACTGGCCACCGACCCGGCCCAGTGTGTCGTCCGCCGCACGGTTCGGCGTTTCACGAGCGGGCCAATCAGCTATATAAAGATCCTGTTGGCCCAGAAACGGCTTAAAAGGGTGTCTCCCGCTTACATGGGACGCCAGACCAATGCGGTTCTGACGAGGTATGGCCATCAATACATACCTGACACGTAATTTTTTTAACTGCGGGCAGTTGGCTACCATCGCGTGCCGGCGCCTGCTCCGATCGCGTTGATTTCATGGGGACTCCCCGAGTGTGGTGTGTACTGCACTGTTGCGTGTGTGTGAGATAACACTTTACGTTTTGCTCGAGTGCAGTGCCGTCCTCACTGCAGTTTGCGATGACGACTGTTTTACTTACGTGTTGCGCTTTCCACACGGTTCTCATTACTCGTAGAAGAAACACGATAGGTTAATGCAATGCAATATTTCTGCTAGGTACGTAAAATAAAATATTATTATCTACGTTCCAGATTTTCAAATCGACTATATTTGAAATAGACAAAAAAAAAAGTGGGTATCGTTCTGCTGTATATAGTAGTGATGGAGAGTAGCTATAATAATGGATGTGTTAAATTTGAATGCAACAAATGATATCGTTGTATACGAAAAACGATTCTGAACGGAGATGATTTGTCAGTAAATGGTAATTAGCAGGATTATTATCTATATTTAAATTGTAATATATCGTTATTTTACGCGATTTCGTAAAAAATTAAATTTCTTAAGCTCATAACATTTTTTCTTTATTGAAGCTAGAATTTTTTTTTTACAATTACTTAAAGGAAAACTTATGGATAATCTTGTATAGGATTTTTGAACCTTAAGTATAAATCACAAAAATTTTATGAATTTTCAACTTCAAAATTACTTGCAAATTTTTGCGATTTTGATATATTTCGTAAATATTTGAACTTTAAATGCTTATAAACAAAAATTGTAACTAACGATTTTTGATTTTTTTTTTTACTACGATAAGTTCAACTTATAATAAACCTTGTATTAAATTTTAAAGATTTTTTGGATGGCCAAATTTTTTTTATCGGCATTTTAAGAAAAAAAACTTTAAAAAGTCAAAAATTTCAATTGTCTATAAGTAGCTTAAAAAAATTCTAAATATTTTGAAAATTTAATCGTGAATAGATAACGCTAATATAAACATTTGGTGAAAATTTCAAGTATTTACAATGATTCGTTTTTGAGTTACAGCAAAATCAAAAAATCGATTTAGTCAAAAAGTGGTTATGCGTAAAAATTCCCGTTTTTCCGTAATTTTTACAGGGTTTTTCCCGACGCTTTTGAAAACTATTGGAAATTTTTGACCCCCCAACTAGATGAATTTTCCTTTTCAAAGACGGGCTGAAGTCAAAAATCGAAGCATTATTACTACTCCAAAAAGTGATGACAGACAAAAAAAAAAAAAAACACACATCATTGTAAAATCAATACATTCATCACTCCGTTCAGAATCTAAAATAACAAAATCTAAAATATTGAACTCACAGCTAGTATAGTTGTCATACGATTGTTAAACTTGTAAAGAATTAAATAAAAAATTAATTTTATTGACATTGAACAACATACGGAAAAAAATAAAAAATGTGAAATTTAAATCGATATAACAAAACACATTTTATACGTAGCTACATAGGAATAATTAATAGCCTGTTGAATTAAATGACATTTGTAATAAATATATTATTAATTATTATACAACATAACTCGATAACTTATGATACGTCACTTAAATCCCTAATATTTTATTAATTGTTTGTATAAAACAGTCAAATACTGTATATTTATTTTAAATTAGTGAGAACATCTATTACAGATTATTTTTTATTGATAATATTATATAAACATTATTATGTATTTATTGCGTATTTAGGATTTATTTAAGGGAGAAGATATGACTAAAAAGTGTTGTAACGACGTCGACGGACGGCAATCGTTACAATGTCTATGCCAAATGTCTCGGAATTGTGTTACTTATTGATATATAAAGTGATAAATGGAAAAAATACATCTATGTAAACATATTATAAAAATAACTAAAAAAAAAGGGGTTATATATCTACCCAATTTCCCCTGTAAATACGTGACTGATAAAACTAATTACATTACACAGCATTAAATATACTTTAGTGGCGTGTGATTATAATATTGTTTATGTTCTTTCCAATCGAACGACCTAAACAATTTTCAAGTTGCGTTTTATTTCTCTATATCACATATATAATAAATATATACATATAATACATGACTGAAATGTGTATATAGTTTTGTATCACGATCAGGAAAGTTAATTCTTATAAAGGGTAGTGTAATACAAATAATTTGTTTTAAGTCCTTTTTTTTAAAAAGTATTTGTTAGAACAATTATTTCTTACAACAGTCAACAATGTTGCGTACCTTTAACTTTAATAGGTATAAACAGATGTTTATTAAAAAAAAACAATAATTTAAGAAAATAAAAATGTATTCTTTTTTACGCATTACCTATAGATATAAACTTTACAAACTTAAGACATTTTATTGCATAGTATGTTATTTAAATATAAGTAAAACTAAATTTAGTGTTACAGTGTTGCTCTAATTGCAGGTTTAAGAACGAATAATAGTATAATACGATCATAAAGTTACATTAAATTTCTAATTTAATTATTTTATTAGGTCAATTTTTTTTGTATTAAATATACTTATACTGGATTAAGGTATAAATGACTGTTCAATTTTTCATCATAGATTTTATGATAAACACGCAATAGCTATAGATATATTAATATTTTAGTCCTTATTCCTTGAATTTTATGAAATATAAAACCTAACCTAACCTTATAGTTATACAAAATAACATATTTTTTTCGTGCACGTTGTATAACAATAATGGCATTTTTTAATATTCACACCTATTTAATTATAGTAAATACTAGATACTTCAAAATATATCTTTTAGTATTGACATGTATACTGAACAATGAACAATAGGTACTGATGAGTTATTCCAGATAATTATCGACTATTATCGTATGCTTCTTATTAATATTATTAAATCAAGTCAAAAATATTTTTTCAAAATCGTATAAAATTAAATAAGTTTACAAATATTGAATTTATGATTTGTATAGATTGTTAATTATTGTTAAAGCATTTTCTACACAAAAGCGGTAAAATTAGAATTTTGATAAAATAAATCAAAATCTCTATATCAATAATATTAAATTATTCAATTATAAAAAAATACTATAAGACATAAGTTGTAGTACTTTGTAATTCACTGCTGAATGATAAACTAAGATGAGTTTTCTTTACGAATTCTATGTATACTCATATATTATATATTTTTTTTTTTTATATTTGCAAATAGTTTGTTTTATATTTAAATGGACAACGGTATAGTCAACTCTACATCATATTATATTGTTTAGTTCTAATTTTTATATTTTTTCCATTCAAATGCTCCCATCGTTCATCGGTCTCCCGTGTTTTTATTCCTATCTTTATATTTAATACCTGTGAGCAGTAGAATCATTACTATATAGAGGTAGTATTTATTATAATTTAATGGAGCGGTTTTTTTTAAAAATTATATCTATTATACATTGAGCATATTACACGCAAATTGTGAACAATAATTATTATTGTAACGAGCAGCGGGTATTTCGAATTTTATGCAATATTTTTGTTGTCTATTATATAACTAAATAAGTATTTAATATTATCGTCTGTAAATTATAACGAATATACTAATACTGTCATTACTCATTATACACAACGCCAACTTTTGCTATGATTTGCAAGGCCCCGTGCAGTATATACACGACAGTCACCAAAGTCACACCCTTAAACACTAAAACGTTATAACTACTGTCTCAATCCTTGGTCGTTTATCATTATTTTCAGTATATAAGAAATCGCCATCTCCATAAATACCTATCGAGAATAGGTTCAAACATTATTTTATTCTTATATAATGAAATAACACAATTCCTCCATGCACCAGCCAGCTCTGATTTACACATATAGATTAGTGACTGTATTTCATAATAGTATTTTGATTTTACTGTCAATACAAATTTGTTTTAAAAATATAATACCTAATACATATTATTTTAAATTACACACAATAAACAAGTCTTAATGTTTGCCTATACTTTACTCTTGTAGGAGTTGGAATAGTTGTATGGTTCCGGATTTTAATGTAGGCGTATTATAATAATATGTTGTTGGTATATTAATGTCATTGACAAAAAATATACAATATAAACGTTAATTAAACACAGAATTACAAAGACAATATAGATAGTCGTGTCTCGTGTGTTTACGGTATATTAAGTACAGAGTCATATGATTTACATTTTGAGGTAAAAACATTATACGATAAAGATTAGAATTAAATTCAAGAGAACACGACTACAACACGAGTCGTAACGTTAAATTCATATATCATTAAATTAATGGTTGTTTAATATTTTTTTGAATTTGTGTTGAAATTGTGAATATTCCGTATTGCTTTACACCAATTACGTAATTTTATGTGTATATTACTATTAGTCTTATCAAATTTGTTTAAAGCCCGATTTAAAGAAAATTAATTTACATCAATAAAGGTGTATAGGGGGAACAATTATTGTGATAACTGATAATATTTTAAAAATTCATCGAACTTTACTGGAAGATGCGGTTCGACATCGACTCCATTTTGCGATTTGGCTGTTTGGAGTGTTTTCACACGTCACTCAAATTACATTTTGCTACCCGTATTGCAAAACCGTAGCGTGGAATCCCCCTCTGAAAATGTCCCAACAGCTTTCATTGACGGATGTTTCAACTAGGACTTCTTTGGAACATAATGAATTTTGGATTTTCTTTAAAATAAAAAGTAATTAAATATATTATTCAAGTAAAAATATATTTATAACTTACGGAAAAATTCCTAATTTTATTACATAGTCCTTCATCGCCACGTGGAAACTGCACGTTTAAGCGGTCTACCCGTTTACACAAAAATATCGCATGACGAATCTAAGCGTTAAAGTCATGTGCATTGACAAACTTAGTTTACCTGCAAATAGGAGTGGTAGATTTTGTATGCCGTTGTACATCGTAATATAATGTAATTTAACACATTTTATTATAATAGTATTATAATACTAATATTATGTATTATTAAATATCATTTATATAATTATATAAAAATAATTATTTTAATACTTTTTAAGTGTTGCTAAAAATGTAATGTGTATTAATGTTTATATGTATATGTATAGATACCTATTCACGTCATCAGAATCTATACCAATTCTTGGTGTAATTAGGTTGATATCAGCATTTGGTTACCTGTTAATTATTTTATTTTTTCTTTGCAATTTATTAGACACTTAACGTTAATTTTGTTAACCTCTTATTTAGTTGGTTTATAAATGCAATATGTTTTGCAGATGGAATCCGTTTACTTTGGGATGTATAGTTGTAATTGGACTTCAATGAATTTAAGATCAAAAAAAATATTATTGTTATCAGTGCAGTTGAATAATGTTAACGAATTTACGATTAAACTAACATCGAGAAAAATTGTCAATCTATAATTATTTAATAGCGTAATATTAACATTAATATATATATATTACATTATATTATTACTTATTAAAACAAATTTGAATAAATTAAAAAATCATTTCTTAATTCCAGGTATTAATCACATGCTATAACGTTCTATCAGCTATGTTGAATACTCGATCTAAATAAATAAAGAAGATAAATAAATAACATCAACTAAATTTCAACCATAATAATAGTTTTGATTTATTTATTGTTTTAATTATTAATAATGTATGAATGATATATTTATGTTAGATTGATTTTAAATGTAATTTTGTTTCCCTTATACAATTTTATAAAATAAGTTATAAATATGAGTTATGGCTAATCAGTAATCAGAAATCAATAAAATAATTTTTTATAATATTCTATTCTATAGTACCTGATTCATATAGTCATATTATAAGTGCATCGGTTTGTTTTCTAAGCACTCTTTTAATCTAGATTTATGAAATGTGTTTAATTAGACACTATTATAAAAAAAAAAAAAATATATATATAAGTAATTTTTTTTAACTCCTTAGTTTACTCTAAAGGTAGTTTATGTATAAATAAAAAAAACACACTGCAGTAGGTATTGTATACAGGTAACAGGTTTTATATTGTATAATATTATAATCAAAATACTATATCAACTAAATTTCTACCGTTATTGTGATTTATATATTATTTTAATTATTAAGAATTAATAAATAATATAACTATGTTAGTTTCAATTTAAACGTCATTCTGTCCCACTTATAATATTATATAACTAATTGATAATCACCAAAATAATTTTCCAAAACTATGTTTTATTTATGATTTAAAATTGAATATTATTTCGATTAAAAGTTAATATTACTTTATTTTTCTAAGACTTCTCAATGCTCGGGAAAAATAGAAAACTATTTCGGCAAAATTGAAACTAACACTGAAACTGATAATGTGGACAGATAACTGTCAGATTCACAAGACAAGATAATTTCTTTTACAAATGGTAGTGGCCGATACTCCGGGTGTAAATTTCAGTCCTAACTTTCAAAGTTGTATATCTAAGGAAGAGATAAAGCACAAACCAGTACAAACAAATGGGAAAATTTGGTTTTAAAATTTCGTAGTGGGTGGCTAAACATATACCCAGCCCTTTTAGTTTGTGAATTGAATAAAGTTTGGAAGGGTTTGAGCACAAACAGGTTAAACCTAACCCGAGTGGTATTAATTTTTATTCAACTTCTTTATCACTGTAGAGAGCTTTAGTTACTTAATTTTAATACTGAGTGGACTGAAACAAATTGTACACATCCTAGCTGGTGATGTCTAAAGGCACCAATGAAATTTGTCCCGTTGTCCGAATAAATTACCTCATTTATTCCGCGGCGATCGAAAAATCGATATATAAATGCTTGTAGAAAGTCTTTATTGTTAAAGTTAAATCATAGACCATCTACATGTATATAGCCTTATGAAGAGCATACAAATATTACCTTTATGGCACGGCGTGTTTTTCATTATTCGACCAACAAATTCCACTTCGCATCTTGAATATGGCAGACTGCAAACTACGTAACTCGTAGGCTTTAATTCAAAACACGCAACACGACTATAAACCATCTTCCGTGCTATACTGCGTGCTACAAATGGTCAATACTATTGCCGCTGAATACAGAAGTCACGAGAGCCTGTGGGCCACTAATGCATTACATTTGTGTGTTCGTCTCGAAATAGTATTTTGGTGTATATGGGCTATCCCTTGGAAAGTTGGAAGTATAACTGCGGAGTACTGCTGATATTATTTTAACATAATAGCGTTGTATAGCACGCCCGTCTGTACTCGCAAAACGACTGTAATCTCAATAATAAAACACTTTTCGAGATATTAATTCCTATTCGAAATATTTTTTTATAACATATTTTTTGGACCAGCTGTAGGTGACGGTTCGGAATAACAATAAACAAACACACGTCGCGTATAAACGTTGAGAGAACGGCACTTTATTAATTATACGTAAATATAATATTTATATATTAATACAATTAATAATTAGATACGTCTGGCGACCGTTCGCGTAAGCAGCCGCTGTGTTGCGGTCGTTGCTAAGTTCGTGGAACCTAATTCTTTTAAATCTAAAGGACAACCTTTTAATCCGTTTTTCACTACCGCAAGCAATAAGCAATTATTCTTAAAATTTCTTTTAATGAGCAACGTGTAGTTAATAATGGCTTGCCTTATATGATTCTATTGTCTATATTATATAGTGAGTAAAATCAATTTTGGTACACATAGAATAAAATAAACGGTGTTGTGCGTGCCCCGTGTACGCATAATACACCTAAATCAATATTAATATAAAAATATTTTTGATTTTATTTGTTTATTATCTCATTACCTATACCACTTTTATTTGTATAAAATTGACGAAAAATAGGTCTGTTTTTGTCGAAAAATGCTCGATATCGAATTCTATCTAAAACTCCTGCGAGGGGTGGAGTAATGTTGTGCTTGGGAAGTTACTCGCATAGCCACATAGGTTCTTATAACTTGAGATAGTATATTTTAAATACAACTCGATTAGATTTGTTTTTACTCAATAAATGGCTAGTGGCGTGTGATCATAGTTATTTGTGTTTATCAAAGGTGGGCAAGGTAATGAAAATAATTAACTCAAGTTAAGTTAAGTTAAGAGGATACAAGATCGATAAGTTAAAAGTTAACAGTTAACAAATTATAAATTTAACTCGATAAGATACAAGTTAATACGAAGAAAAATATTAACTTAACTCAGTTTTAAAAAAGTTAATCTATTTTTTTTAATTAGTATATAAATCATATAAAGAGTGAATGTGTCTTTCTAGTTTCTTATTTATAAATTATAAATAACAATGTTATTAAACATTTATCATATTGAACACTTTTTATAAAAAACGAAAGAACCAAATTATTTTAATAATATTTAAAACCTCAAGTATTATATGGTATCAAGTCAATTGTTCAATAATCGTGTATTATGATAAGAAAAGTTAAATCTTATAAAAATTAGTATCATAAAACTTTTTTTAATAAAAAGTATTTGTTAGAAAAACTATTTCGTACGGCGATATATAACAATATTACAAGAATAATAGAAACATAAGATGTTTATTAAAAACACAATTTATAAAAATAAAAATATTTACTTTTGTATGCAATTGTTATTATATAATATAAACTATACAATTTTAAAACACATAATTATATGGGATGGTATTTAAAAAAAATAAAACCGAATTTCGTGTTACAATGTTGTTTTTGTTTTAGATACATTATATAGACCTCTAAAATGTATATTTATTATACTATATTCTTCTATAGGTTATAATTATAACGGGCTTACGTGTAAGGTGTAACTTCATGTATTATTATTTTATGTTTATGGTTTATTGATACTCAAAGAACGAATAATACTATCACAAATGTCATGTTAAATTTCCAATTTAATTATTATATTATAATGATTAATGATTATTATTTTTGTAATAAATACCTATACCAGTTTAAGGTGATGACAACTGTTCAATTTTCTCATGATTGTTTTCACGATAAACACGCACTAGTTATACATATTTTAATTCTTATTATTTGTAATTGAAGGTTTAATGATTGATATATTATGAAATATGTATACAATATAGCATTTTTTCGTCCACTTTAATGAAATATTTAATTCCTATATCGACCTACCGATAGTCAGTGTTAGATATTTCAAAATAAATCTATTAGTATCAGTAAACATATCGAACAAAGAACTAGTTACTAATGAGCTATTCCAGATAATTATCGTCTATCGTTGTATGACATTTATTTTATTTGTTTACAAACATTGAACAATAATTGTATATTCTAGGGATTTGCTTAGTAAATAAGGTACGTATTAATTATTTTGATCAAATTTATTATAGTAAATCGTAAAAGTTATTATATTATTATACTTGTATAATATAGTATCATTAAGACTCCAGTAATAATCGATATATTAATAAATAGGTGGCCACTGCAGTAACAGATCAAAAAAATAAAGTGAGCAAAATATGTTAATGGTAACATACATTACTAGTGTATTACAATGTAATTGCTGTTTACCTATTTTGTTAATTTCATGGGGTTTTTAAAAATACGTATAGGTTATTTCTAACAAAAATTATATTTTAAACGATTTTATCCGATTTATTTTATAGACAATGTATAAACTAATATTAACTAGAGAATGTTTAATTTTAATTTTTAGATCAAAGCTGTACGATAATGACGTTTGATATAAGCTTATTGGAACCAAAGGAAGTTTCCATAAACTTGAAATTGCTTAAGCTATTTCGATTTTTTCATCTATTTGATCCAAAAACACGAAAAATTTGCAATATCAACGTTTACCATTTAGTTTGGTATATCATAAATAGCGTTCTTAGTTGTATAGTAATTTACGGATTGTTGGGTTATTTTACTGAGATGGAAGATGTTATAGACATCGTTTTTCATATACAGTTAATGTTCTGCTGCTTAATTTATTCTCTGTCTTTAATTAAAATAATCGTATTTTTATATAAAGCAAATAACATTTGGGATTTACTCAGTGTTACATGTATACATTTTTTGACGAGCACACGGTGTCAAACATATATTGGAATTCTCCATAACCATCGCAAAAAATCGATAAAAATGACAAATATCACGTGTGGTCTTGTGTTTATAAATGCTATCGAATGGAGCATGTATCCTTTAGTTCTGAAGTTGTTACAAAAAGAAGACGCAAACCAATCAAATCGACGCCTTGAGAATATTTTCAACCTTCGGTTTCCCGTGACCATAAATAACTATAATAATAATTATGTTACATTTTATATTATGGAATCATCTATTATAATGTTTCTATTATACATATATGTAGTGATCGATGTCTTCTTTATTTCTATCTGCTATGTTATGATTGCTCACTATGAGATAATCAAAAGAGCTTACGAAAATATCAACAGTACATTGAATTCAAAAAATAATAATGGTAAGTCGATAGATAAAACAAGTTTTTATTTGCCACCTTGAACCCGAGTGAGAGGTTTGACTGGATAACTTTATCATGCGATGAATAAATAATATAATCCAGAAACTTATAGTGATGTATTTTAATTGTATATTTTCAGGAAACATAAATGATTTTAATGTGAACGACTGTTTTGATGATTTAGTATCAATTACGATGGATCAACAAAAACATTTCGCGTTAGTATACCTATTAGTCTAAAAATTTAAGAACCAGTCATAAGACATTTTTTTTACGTGCTTTTTTCTTTATTTATTATAATATGTCATGAAAACCTTGTTTAACTTAGTTTAACAATGTTTTTAATTAAATTTTTTTTTTATTTTTCAGGAAGTTAAAATTATTTTACTCTACGTATAAGTTTATTATTTTATCAACTGTAATAATAAATTCCGGGTCTATCATAATTTTAACTTATGCATCAGTTGTGGTAAAAACAAAAGTAGATTTAATCAGAATTTTTAACAGAGGTGGATCTTTATTTTATAGAGTGTGCTATGTTTATCTGATACAAATGATAGTAAAAATTATAATTTATTGTTCACAGAACAAAAAAGTTGGGGTGATGTTGTATAATATCTTCTGTGGTCATGCCGTTTTACCACACCTGTATTGCTTAGATCCACCCCTGTGAATATAAATCTAATAATAAATCTAATATACCGGTATTTATAACGTATATTATTGCGTCTTTACGTTTATATATAGATATTTACGTCATCAGAATCTATACCAATTCTCAGTGTAATCAAGTTGATATCAGCATTTGGATACATGTTAATTGTTTTATTTTTCCTTTGCTATTTAATAGAACGCATTAATAATAAAGTAACGTTGTTAATGTTGTAAAACCATAATTTAGTTGATTTATAAATGCAATATTTTTTACAGATGGAATCTGTTCATTTTGGGATGTATAGTTGTAATTGGACTTCGATGAATATAAGATCGAAAAAAATGTTGCTGTTATCAATGCAGTTGAATAATGCTAACGAATTTTTTTTTTTTTTTTTTTTTTTTTTCTTTATTTAAAATATACAATCTATACCCATTAGGCACAATAAGTATATAGGCAGAGGGTAGAAAAAACATAAACATATTAAACATTAATATCTAAAACTAGAAAACTAACATAAAACATATATATTTACATGGCAGACAAGATATGAGAAGCCATCCAGTAATGACACTCACTAATGATTTATTGTTATTATTATTTTTTTTTCTACTTAGAGATTTCTATTTGTTTGTTTATTAATTTTTTTTTTTTTTTTTTTAAATTGAATTTAATTACAAGGGGGGAACAAGGAGGTCACGACACCAGCTACGTTTGAGGCGTCTGGGCGGATTGCCAGGAATGGTCGGGACTGCGATATCACGTATTAACGGATTAGGGTTAGAGGACAGACGGCTATGAAAGCGTTTATAATGTATTTTTGCTTCTTCATGGACTGTTTTCATTTTTAAGTCAGAATGGATAGTGCTATTCGAGACGTAGGGTGGAGCGTTAAGAAGTTTTCTGAGGGCTAAGTTTTGAAAGGTTTGTATTTTGTTCAGGTTCGATTTTTTAGCATTACCCCATAGCTGAATACCATAAGTCCAAACTGGCTTGATTAAGGATTTGTAGATAAGTAGTTTTGTGTTAAGGTTAGTGTGTGTGTTATTATTAATGAACGATTTGAGTAAACGAAAACGAGAGTTTAGATTAAGACGCTTCAATTTGGTATGCTGTGCCCAAGTTAGCCTACGATCTAGGGTTAGACCAAGATATTTCACTGTTTGCGAATTAGGAATTTGGGTTCCATAGATGGAGACAGCAGGGCAAGGTGAAAGTCTGAGGGTAAATGTAGTGTGTACAGACTTTGATTGGTTGATTTTTAACCTCCATTTAGTGTACCAGTCTTCCATTAGGGTTAGGTGATTTTGCAGGTGACTAGAAGCTGTGATGGGTTCTGGACTTATGGAAATAATTACCTTGTCGTCAGCGTAGTCAGCGACTTGAGTGTGTGGGGTGATTGGTTGGTCCGAGGCGTATATATTGTAGAGTACAGGGGAAAGAATACCGCCTTGAGGAACACCAGCTGAGATTCTGGCTATACTAGAGAGAGTATCACCTATACGGGTGCTGAAGTATCTATCGGAGAGATAAGATTTGATGATTAAAAAATAAACCGGATGCAGAAATTTTTTAAGTTTGAATAAGAGCCCGTCATGCCAAACCCTATCGAAAGCCTGTGAGATATCTAAGAAAGCACATGTGCAATATGATTTTTTTTCAAGTGCAAAGGAAATTGAGTCAATAACTCTATGAGCTTGATGTATTGTTGAGTGAGCACTGCGGAACCCAAATTGGTAGTCGGGGAGAACGGAATTTGTCGTTAAGCTTGGTAGAATACGTTTCAGTAAGAGTCTTTCCAGGATTTTTGCGAAAAAAGGCAACAGACTTATTGGTCGAAAGGAGGAGATAGAGTCAGGAGGTTTGTTTGGCTTGGGGACAAGAATAATAATTGAGTATTTCCAAAGTATTGGAAAGTAGGAAAGTCTAAGGACAGAGTTGAAAATATGTGTGAGGTGAATAATTGCTTTTTTGGGGAGGCATCTGGCAACTTCGGCTGTGATAAGATCAAACCCAGGAGATTTTTTAAGGGGGTATTTGTCAATAGTATATTTCACTTCATTTGGGGTAAAGTGTTTGACGGGGAGACAGGCTGGGAGCGGAACATTAAGAAACTCTTCTACAGAGTTTATATTATGGGGACAGAATATATCAGAATGAGGGACAAAAATATCAGAAAGATGTTGTTTGAATGCTTCAGTTTTATCAGAATCTGTGACTGCTAAGCTACCATCGGGTTTTTTGATTGGAATATTTGGGGTTTTAGTTTTGCACACATTTTTTGTTGCTCTCCATAGACTACCGTCTGTAGGAGAGAGATTTGTTAAGTAACTTGTGAATGAATTTGATTTGTGTTTGGCTAGTAATTTTTTAAGAGAATTAGACAGTTTGTTGTACATTTGTTTATGTGAGGGAAGTCGGGAGCGCTGATAATGCGCTCTAGCCCTGCGTTTTTGAACTATAACTTCGCGAATGTGGGCAGGCATAGGTGACAAGTTCGAAGGGGGAGTGGTTTGTTTTGATGATGACCAAGCCGACGATTGGATAATATTTGTAAAATTGTTAACAGCTGAATCCAGGTCATCTTTAGATTTTAGTTTGACATTAAGTTGTATACGTTGGTCTACTAATTCGTGAAATTGGAGTTTATTTGTGGTACGATTAAATAACTTTGGTGATATAGGACGTAGAGGAGGGGAGGCATTAAGAGTTAAAATTACTGAAGAATGGTCAGAATTTAAGTCTAGGATGTTAATAGTATTACAGTGAATGTTGCTTGGGATTTTTGCAATAAAAATATCTAAAATATCTGGATTTTTTCGGACTGAGGTCGGCCAATAAGTCGGACCTGGGGGAGCAAGAACTTTAAAATTGTTTTGAGACACAAAGTTGTGAAGGACTGAACCACGCGGGTTGTTTGCACGACAACCCCAAGAGTGGTGCTTTGCATTAAAGTCACCGCCAATTATAAAATTGTTACCAACTGTGTTAAAATAATTAGTATAGTTCTGTACTGTGATCTTGTGTTTGGGAGGGGAGTAAATCGCAGCAATAGTAATGGGAATATTATTTAATTTTACAATTATTGCACATGATTGAAGGTGATCGAGACAATAGTTAGGAAGGAGTTCAAAGAGGATTGTAGATTTAATTAGTATGGCAACACCACCATGGGCTGTACCATCAGGGTGGTTGGTTTTTAATAGTTTATATCCAGGGATGTGAATGGTTGAATATTTAGTTAAATGTGTCTCAGTAATCAGGGCAATGTCAACACGTTTGTTATAAAGTACAGTTTGGAGTTCTAAGGCATGGTTTTTTAAACCGTTTGCATTAAATTGAAGTATTAATAGAGATTTATTTGTAATTGTGTTGCAAGACATTATAATTTGGTAAGTAGTTTGTCTATTACTGTGGTAAGTAGTGACATAAGAGGATTTAAAAGAGATTTAAATTCCTCAAGAAATCTAGTGATGGTATTATTTAAATCTGGAGTTGTTTCAGAAGCAGCGTTATTAACAGGTCTTCCAGAAGTGGCCTGAGCATAGGTGGGGAAGTGGGTATTAGACTGGTTTAGGTGAGTGTCATTGGGGGGACGACTATCTTTAACATTTGAAAAGTTTGTTTTAGTGTTAGTTGATACAAAGTTACTTTTTGTAAATGGTTTTTTGACACGCTGAAGGTCCTTGTAGATGGAACATCCTTTGTAACTTGCAGGGTGGTTGCCCGAGCAGAGTGCGCATTTTGGAGGGTCCGAACGTTGATTTGGACAGTCGGGAGTCTTATGACCAGCACCACAACGAACACATCTTGGCGGGTAGCCGCAGTAGGTTTTCGTATGACCATACTCTTGACAGTTTACGCATTGACTTAGGATTTTGGACTTGTAGGGCTCCTCAACTCTAATTTTTGTGTGTAAAAGTGAGGTAAGTTGAAAAATATCATTAGACTTGATTTGCGGCTCTAAGTCTACGAAGAAGAGAGGGAGTGGAGCTTTGGTCACTCTGTGAAGAACATTTGTAACACGTCTAACTTCAAACATACGAACTTCAAGTTCCTCTTTGATTGTGTCTGGTTCCGTGGTGTGATGCAGGTTACGTATAACAACACGGAGAGGTTTATCCTCTTTAAGTTGATATGTATGATATTCTGCACCTTCCTCTTTTAGGAAATGAATCAAGGATCTATAGGATTGTGGGTTTGCTGTTTGAATTTTCAGACGATCGGCGGACGCTTTACAGAAGAAATTGTCAACGCCAATTTGTTCAATGAGTGCTGTCGTTAAATTTGAGTACTTGTTTACACCTCTTACGAAAATTGGAGGTGGAGGTTTAAATACATCATTGTGGCCGTCATTATCCAAATTTGGAGACAATGGCGGGTCGGGACCAGGGTCAATATCTTGAGAGAGAATTTGATAACGATTAGTAGTTTTGAACAGCTTTGTTTTTTTGTTATTATGTAACTGAGGTGTATTAGTAGTAACGCTTGAAGATGACGCTTGCGAGGATGTAGAGAGAATTCTTTTACCTTTAACCAGAGAGAAGCCGTCACTTGTATTTACGTCCACAGCTGAGTTGCCGTGAGTCGGATGGGATTGAGTATTATCATTTACGTTTGCGGTTTGTTTGTACGTATTTGTTTTAGTATTAGTCTGTTGATTAGTATTTGCACTAATGGTATTATGTTTGATTTTCGTTGACGACATAATTAACAGCGGTGGGTAATTATTTTTAATGAGACCGCCTGACGGCGGTCAGTAGATAAGATAACCGTACGAAACAGTTATGTAATTACAATCGCGGTAACTATGAAATAAATAATAGCACGTTTTACGGACGTACTTACTACTTAAGCAAAAGTTTGTGAGCAGTTTAGCATAAATGCATAATAGCTGTATAGAAATTTATACTTTTTTAGTAAAATGGCGGTAAGTTTAACACTGTTGATAATGATTAAAGATTAATCACGACTTTTTACATTACGCTAATGCGTGCACTATTAAAGAGACGGACGGGAGCGCGAACTACGTGCGTATCGTTTGGCTTCCACCGCGAGACTGCTAACGAATTGAAGATTAAAATAACACCGAGAAAAATTGTCAATCTACAATTTTTTAGTAGTGTAATATTAACATTAATATAATATGTATTATATTATCACATAATAATACAAATTCTAATAAATATTATTTATTGATTATTTCAGGTAATTATCACATGCTATAACGTTCTATCAGCTATGTTTAATACACGATATAAATAAAAAAAAAGAAGAAAACGTAACATCAACAAATTTTCAACCACAATTTTGCTTTATGTATATTATTTTAATTATATACATTTTATACACATTTACAATTATATAATTTTAAGTAATAACATACTTATTACGACATTTTTATTTTTCTATCAGCTATAATATGTTAAATACACAATATAAATAAAATAAGAAGATAGAGTAATATCAACAAAATTTCAACTATAATTTTGGTTTATGTCATTTTTCAATTATCTATATAATAATTATAATAATATGTTAGTTACAATCTTAATGTAATTCTGTCTCACTCATAAATTATACAAATTTATTAAGTCATAAGTATTAAACTATATAATTACTAACTATTGATTAAAAATCGAGTCGTTTTGATAATATTTTAAGTATCAACTAATATCAAGTATTATATGGTATCAAGTTATCCTTTTAACAGTTTATATCATGACCAGTAAAGTTCAACATCAACAAATTTATTAGTGTTATAAAAATAATTTGTTATGTATTTTTTTAGAAAAATTATATCTTATAACAATATTACGTACCTATAAAGTTAATAGGTACAAATACATATTCATAAAAAAAAATATATATTCTTTTGTCCGCAATAATTGTTATATTTATAATTTATAAAATATACGATTTTAACACATATAATTACATAGTATGATATTTAAAATTAACGAGTAAAACTTAATTTAGTGTTACAACTTACAATATTAGTTAATTTTAAGTTTACCAATATGTTTATTACTTTAAAATAAACATGTAAATTGTAAAGCAGGGCTTGAATTTGAAAAATAAATTTTGTTTTACGTTATTTACAATTAAAACGTTATACAAATTTTGAGTTTATCGTTATTCAAAATTTAAACGTTTTTAAACTTTTGTGTTTATCGTTATTCAGAATTAAAACGTTATTCAACTTTTGCGTTTATCGTTATTCATCATAGTATAATTTATACCATCTAAATTATACCTATTACCATATTACCATTTTTAAATAGTACATACTACATTTACAAATAACAAAATAAATACCTAAGTCTAATATCAATATATATTCATGAATACACTTAAAAACAAAATAAATTATACATTTTATATGTTATTGATTGTTTCTTCTAATAATTAATATCAAATCTGAGCAAAGTGAACACAATAGTTGAATAACTTGAATGGTATAAATTTCGACCGTAGTACAGACAGTACAGTACAATATTATCAGAGTATCACTATTATCAGCTATTAGTAATAAAATTATTCTATTAATACCTACTTATTAAATTTTTTAATAATATCTTATGAGGGATCTCCCGGATAGGCCGGATACGGAGTAAAATTAATTTTTGGATTAAAATGATGAAATAAAAATAGATCGCGTAGACTAAATATTTCCACGAAACCAGTATCATAATTTATAACTATTATTAAATAATTGGAAATTAATTATTTCGTTTAATGGAATATAATAAATGTATACCGTTTTGCATTATGTTTTGTTTAATGATATATCATATATTTTGTTAAACGTTACGTTTTGTTTTGTGTTATTTGTTTATTTATGTTTATCGTTTTCCGTTATAATTACGTTTACAAATTTCAATCATTTTTTGTCAAATATAACGTTTTCAAGCCCTGATGTAAAGTGTATAATATTCTACTATATTCTACTATAGGTATATAATTTTTACAGATTTATGTGGAGTGTAATATTATATTTTGTTTATCGTCGCTTATTGATATTCAAAGAACGAATAATACCATCACAAAATTATATTAAATTTTTAATTTAGCTATTTGATTAGGTGTATTTTGTGTTGTATTAAATACATCACCTATACTGGATTAAGGTTTTAATAACGGTTTAATTTTAAACACGCAATACGTAGCTATATAGAGTTATTAATATTTTAATCCTTATTCCTTATTTCCTTGAATTTGAAGTTTTAATTATTATTTTATGAAATAATTATACAATATAACATTTTTTCTTTGTACAACATGTAATAAAATACATTTTTTTTATACTTTCAGTGTCCTCCACCTATCTACGGATAGCTAGTGTTAAATATTTCAAAATATATCTTTTAGTATCGGTCTGCATACTGAACAATCAACAATGAGGTACCAAGCAACTACTCCATAGTCCATATAAATAAAGACCACTTCTTACATGTTTAATTATCAAAAATATTTGTTTAAAATATCATTACATTAAAGTATACAAACATTGAATATAATATTGTACTCTAAGAAATGGTATAGTAAAAAAGGTACGTTTACTTTATTTTTAATAAATATATAACAACAAATAACATTTCTTATATAATATAACTTGTAATACTATAATAATTAGTAAACCGATGAATTTGTAAATGGTGTAAATAGGTCAGGCCCGTAGCCACAGAGGAGGGGGGGCGTTGTCACCCCTTAAATCCAGTCATTGCCACCTCCTAAAAATATTTTTTTTATATATAATGCACCCCAAAAATTTGCTTTGCCCCACCTGAAAATTTGGTCTGCTTACGGGCCTGAAATAGGTATATAATTACTGCAGTAACGGATCAAGTGAAACAAAGTTAGTATAATATGCTACCATATATTAATATTTTTTCGATCTAATCATTTAAAATCAGCATACCAAATTATGTGTCAATTGATACTAGAAGTTAGACTTAGATTTCCAAAACTTAAGTGACTATAACACAAGAAGGTGCGCTTTGCACATATTATACGAGTATACATTAATATGTAATTAGAGGTATACCTATTTTGTTAATTATAAAATAAGCAAAATATTTCTAACGCAAATTTTATTTTAAATAATTTTATCTGATTTATTTTATAGGTAATGCATAAATTAATAATAACTACAGAATATTAAATTTTAATTTTTAGATCAAATTTGTGACAACATGACGTTTGATAAAAGGTCATTGGAACCAAAGGAACTTTCTATAAACTTGAAATTATTTAAGCTATATGGTTTTTTTCATTTATTTGATACAAAACGAAAAAAAATTTGTAATTTCAATGTTAAAACTATCTTATTCTACATATAAGTTTATTATTTTATCAATTGTTGTAATAAATTCGGGGTCGATGATAATTTTAACATATCCATCAGTTGTGATAAAATAACCAAAAATAGATTTAATGAGAATGTAAAACAGGGGCGGATCTTTATTTTATAGAGTGTGATATCAGCGTTTGGATGCACGTTAATTGTTTTATTTTTTGTTTGCTATTTATTAGAACGCATTAATAATAAAGTAACGTTAATGCTGTTAAACTCTAATTTAGGTGGTTTATAAATGCAACGTTTTTTTACAAATGGAATCCGATCATTTTGGGACGTATAGTTGTAAAAATTGGACTTCGATGAATTTATGACGGAAAAAAATATTATTGTTATCAATGTAGTTAAAAAATGCTAACGAATTTATGATTAAACTAACACCGAGGAAAATTGTCAATCTACAATTATTTAATAGCGTAATATTAACATTAAGTTATATATTATAATATATTATCACATGATATCGCACTAGTTTGAATAAATTAAAAATAATATGTTTTTAATTTCAGGTAATTGAAAAAAATTAAATTAAAATATGAAATGCATGTAATCTTTGTCCAAGTGAGTCTTTAAAAAAAAAAAAAAATAATAATGATATCTCTATTATTTCAGAAGATATTGCAATGAGTAAATCCTCACGAGACACCCTGCTTATTGCTCTGTCCTGAATTTTATATAATTTCTATTACCTAATACCTATGTTCGTAGTTTTTTCTCGGTCTCGCATTTTTATTCCTATATCTATACATGTGGGCTACATGGTTATTATTATAGTATTATAATATTTTGAATGCAGTCTTTTTCTTTCAAATTATATCTATTTCGCTTTGATCATATTCTATACGCAAATTGTGAATAATAATTATTATTGTAATGAGCTGCGGGTATTTCTCATTTTATGCGGTATATTTGTTTTTTTGTCTATTATGTAAATAAATAAATATATAATATTATTTTCTGTGAATCATAACGTATATACAAACACTGCCATTATACACAGCGTCAACAATTATTATAAGAAAAAAGTTTTTACAAATTTCTAACTACAAAGTATAGTTTGCATCTTTATTCGATTTCGACGAATATTGTCAAAATGCTAACTACAAAAGCGTATAAAAAAAACTTTGGATATGTTTTTTAAATATTTTTCACAGATATAAGGAAAACTCTTGTACTATTTTATATTAAGAGGAAGTTATACCCGCATGTGTTGTCTTTGTCTTACTAACATACATCATAGCAAATTTCCGTTCAGCAGAACACATTTTGTGATGTTAACATTTATATTAGAGTAAATTTTCCTATTATCAAATTTAAAGGTAAGAATATTATCTAGAAAATGTTAAAATAGTAATATAGTAAAATAGTAAAATACTACAGTTTTAAAATGTCCATAACTCACAATCTAGGCTGCCGGGTATCTAGGCAAATACATGCCATGGCTATGCCTTCGGCAGCCGGCGTATGATCGTGGTTGAGGTGGGCATGTACCGCGCCTGTCGTCGTAGTCGTAGTAGACGGAAATATAAATGTACATATTTTATATTTCGGGCAAGCAACAAGCTCGATTTTCATAGAACAACACGTGATTATATATATATATATTTATAAGTAAGTAATTTATTTATCACAAAATATATACTTTTTTAAAATGCATATTTAGAGATTCTTTAGGGCATAAATGCATGCATATTTTATGGTTTTTTTTGGTGTTATGCACAATGCACTGCTCCGAATATCTCCACTGTATGATTAATAATAATGTAGACTGATTAATCTGTAATAAAAATTTAATTTAATTTATGTATTTAAGTTTTGAAAATAAATACATACGTTGTTACTCATAAGTATTGACAATAGACTCTAAAATAAAAGTTTATCGTAGTCATATTTTTTTAAGGGTTCGAATTTAAAATCTTCATATTATATCATCATATTATAATTAAATGGTTTATTCGGCCTGGATATACCATTAATTTTATAGGTAATAGCTCGTACTTTGTACTTGAAGTTGATACGGAACACATAAACATTTTAAAGCATTGAAAAAACATTGCGTTCAGAAATAAATAAATATGAGTAGAGCATAATTAAATGTCGTTTTTCCAGTCATTTTTTGAACTTAAATTTATAACAAAAGTTACTATTTTCAAAATTTAAACAAATTATATTTAATTAATTTAATTTTTACAATTATTATTCTATAATGTTTTTTATTCAAATAGATATATTTGAATTTTACTGCTCCACCACTACCCGATCACAGCTAAATAATAAGTTATTTTACTAATTTAAAAATAGTAATTTTGTAAAGAAATATCTCAACTATCTATATACTTTAAAATTTATTTACCTTATAGCTGCAATAAGGAAAGTTCCAGCTATGAAACTTGCATATTTACATAATACCTAGACCCTAGATATTATACTATAATCATTTTTTTTCTCTGAAAATACACAAATTAAATTTTCGTGATTTTGATATATTTCGTAAACAATTGAACTTTAAATGCCTATCAACAAAAATTGTGACTAACAATTATTGATTTTTTTTTTAACTACAATAAGTAAAACTTATAATAAAACTTGTATTAAATTTTAAAGATTTTTTGGAGTGTCAGTTTTTTTGTATAGACATTTCAAGAAAAAAATTGTCGGTAAGTGGATATCGCTCTGCTATATAGTAAATATAGAGAGTAGGTCACTATAATGGATGTGTTAAATTTTAATGAAATGACAAGTACCATTGTATACGAAAAACGATTCTGATTCACAGAAAGAATAATATTCAGATGATAAAAGTCATATTTTTAATTTGAATTTTAAATTAGATCTGTTTTTTTTTTAAGTAAACATATTATACTAGGTTAAAACAACAGTTTATTTTTATCCTTTTTTACAATGAACACGCACTAGCTATGCGGATATTAATATTTTAAACCCTTATTCGTAGTTATCGAAGTTCATTGATAATATATGACATAAATGTACAATGTAACTATTTTCTTCGTGCACATATTGATAGTAATTAATGTTAGAAACTTCAAAATACATCTTTTAGTATCGGTATGGACACTGAACAATGAACAAGTTACCAACGAACTACTTATTATGAATCATGTCGTTTTATTGTCTAAAATATTTTTTGATAATATCATAAAATTAAAGTTTACTAACATTGAATATAATTTTATACTTTAGAAAATCATTTAGTAAACAAGCTAAGTATAAACTATTGTTATCAAAAATATTACAGTAAAATCACTAGTTATAGTAATATTTGTATAATACAATATTTGAGCTTATAAATTATAATACAGTACATCAACATATTTGCAAATAGGTAGTCACTGAAGTAACGGATTTAAGCAAACAAAGTGAGTATAATATGTTATTTTACGTTAAAAACATTATCGATCTTATTAATCTACTTGAAAATCAGCGTACCAAGTATGTGTGAACTGATGAATAATCATACACATTAGTTTTAGTAGTGAAAGAAATTCTCAAAAGTTAATATCTTTAAAGTAAGGAATTGCACCTGACAAACATTATATATTATTACAATCTAATATTATATAAACATACTTTGTTAATTTTTTAGGGTATTTTAAAATATGTAGGTAAATTGTAACACTAATTTTTAGCTTAAGGCTGTTGAAAGCGAGCCATTTTAAAGGGGTTGTATTTAGGCAGTACTCGATATGCATTATGAGTTATGTGTAACTGTGTGTGTTGTGACTGATCATTAGTGTGCGTGAGTTCCCCCAACGCTTTATTTAATTAAAGATAAACTACGAGTAGGATTCTAGGAAATCAGTATCATAAATACGCGCAGTCACTCGTCACTATATTTTGCGATAAAAAAAATTTTTACATGAAAATCACAAAAAGAGGAAGAAAAATTCACCCAGTACCATAAGTCCGATTTTAATTTTAAAAACATATTTTAATTATTTGTATTCTCTTTTCTATGTTATGTAGGAAATGGATTTTCGATTTTATGTATCGTTTAATTACTATAGTAACAAATGAATTATATTTATACATAACTTTTTTTTTCAAACTTCACCTTACTTTAGTGTTATTAAAAAAAAAAAATTTTAAACCCATTTCCTACATAACCTAGAAAAGAGAATAAGGAATTCAAATATGTTTTTAAAATTAAAATCGGACTTTGATACCAGGTGCATTAGACCAATAAGCGAAAGAAAGCTTATTGGTTTAAACCACGCACGAAAAAACGAACCACTTACAACAGCTTTAATATACTTGAATTATGTAAAACATTTTATTTTCTAATGATCTAATGATTGGGTTGCATTATTTTAAGAGTTATTTTTTGTGCTGTAATTTAATACATAAATTACTAGTCAGTTAAATAGTATATTTCACATTTTCCAACATAAATATCAAATTATTTTCTCCATTCAACAGTAATCAGAGATGTCATAATAACGTTACTGCATTGATATTCACTACTATAGATATATAAATTTAATAGATTCAAAAAAAGAATAATAGTTAGATAAAATTCATATTGAATTTTGAATTGTAATTTTAAATTAGATTCGTTTCTTTTTAAATAAAAAACATACACTTTGTTAAAATGTGAACAGCTGTTCATTTTTCTCAGTTCAAATGATAAATCCGCATTAGCTAAACGGATATAAATATTTTTATCCATATTCTTTGACTTTGAAGTTTTTATGATTAATATATAACATATGTATACAAGGGGGGTCAAATCCGATTGTATAATACATGTTAAAAAATTTGGAATTCCCTTTTAAAAAAAATTTCTGGATACACCTCCGCGCTCCGGTGACATAAATATTAAATATAGAATTTTCTGTTCATAGTCGTTGTATGTATATGCCATTTCCAATTCCAATACATACCTGTTGATAGCTATTGTTTGAAACTCTAAAATAATTTTTTATTCGGTATGAACACTGAACAATGAACAAGTTACCAACGAACTAATCCAGATAATAATCGGCTACCATTGTATGTTACTTATCAAAACTTTACTAACATTGAATATCATTTTATACTTTAAAAAATCATTTAGTAAATAAGCTTTAAGTATAAACTATTTTTATCAAAAATATTACAGTAAAATAACTAGTTATAGTAATATTTGTAAGGTATAATATTTGAGCTTATAATATAGTACATATACATATTTGTAAATAGGTAATCTCTGCAGCAACGGATTTAAACAAGCAAAGTGAGTATAATAATGCCATTGTTCCTAAACAATTTTTTCGATTTCATTAATCTCGTAGATAGTACGCGATAATCTTAGTAGTGACAGAAGTCTTCAATATAAGAATTTGCTCCTTACAAATAAACAATATAATCTATAATATTATGTAGACCTACTTTGTTAATTTTGTGAGATATTTCAAAATACTTTGGTATTTTTTAACATTATTTTTTAGCATAATATATTCAAATTATGAAGAATTTAATATATTAAATATTGAACATTCTAATGATCTACTGATTGGGTTAAATAATAAATTTCAGTAATTATTTTTTGTGATCTAATTCAATATATAAATTACTATAGCTTAAAAAATATTAAAAACAATATATTTCACATTGTTTGACATCAATATCAAATTATTTTTTACATTCTACTGTAATAAACATAATATCATATTCACTTAGGTTAACAAGTATCTATTTCATGAAATGGAATCGAAATTTTAAATTTTTTGAAAATGATAAATACAAAAATACTCCACTATTACTTGTACATGGTTACACAGGTTCATTTTTTTTTTTATTATAAAAATAATATAGGTAGGTAGGTAGAAGATACGCATTTCATACATTCCATATATCCTCTCTAGTATAATAAACGTGGTATACTAAATTTGATTATTTTATAAGTAATGAATAAATCAATAGTAACAACACAATATTTCATTTTAATTTTTAGATCGAATCTGTAAGAACATGTCATTTGATATAACCGTATTGGAGCCCAGCGAAGTTTCAATAAACTTGAAATTATTTAAACAATTTCATTTTTTTCATCTTTTTGATCCAAAAAGCAAAAAAGTTTGCAATTTTAATGTGCATTATCTAGTATGGTACATAATAAATTGCGTCATTGGTTGTACAATAATGTTCGGAATGATGGGTTATTTTACTGAGGCAGGCAATGAATTAAATATTGCTAATGATGTACAGTCAATGTTTTGTTGTTTAATTTATTTTCTATGTTTAATTAAAATAATTACATATTTTAATAAAGCAAATGACATTTGGGATTTACTCCGCGTTACTTGTACACATTTTTTGTCGAGCACACAGTGTCAAACACATATTGGAATTCTCAAAAAATATCGCAAAAAATCAATAAAAATAACAAATTACATAAGTGTTTTTGCAATTATAACTACCATCCAATGGTGCTTGTATCCTCTAGTGCTGCTGTTGTTGCAAAAAGAAGACGCAAACCAATCAAGTCGACGTTTTGAGAATATTTTCAACTTTCGGTTCCCAGTAACCATTGTTTACTATAATAATAATTATTTCATATTTTATATTATAGAGGTATCTATTGTAGTGATTCTGTTATACATGCATATAGTGAGTGAAGTCTTCTTTATTTCTCTCTGCTATGTTATGATTGCTCAATATGACATGATCAAAAGAGCTTACGAAAACGTCAACAGTGAACTAAAATCCGAAAATAATTGTGGTGAGTTAATAGAAATAACAATTTTTATAATTTTCTGTAATGCCGAATAAGTAGTTTGTTTGTATAATTTTTTACACAGAAAATAAATAATAAAATGTATTAACTAATTGTTATGGATTTGAATTGTATATTTTCAGAAAACAAAAATGATAATAATGCGAATGATTGTTTTGATGATTTAGTATCAATTATGAAGGATCAACAAAAACAATTTTCGTTAGTTATAAATTAAAAGTTTTAGAATATGTTATAACACATTTATTGTATGACCATTTTTTATTTTTATTATGTCACTATAGTAACCAGTTGAAATAAATTTATCGATGTTTTTTGTTTAAATATTTTTTTTTTTTTCAGGATGTTAAAATTATTTCATATTACGTATAAATTTATAATTTTATCAAATGTTGTAGCATATTCGGGTTCCATCATTATTCTAACATATGCATCTGCCATGGTAATAACAATTTTATAGATCAAATTAAAATGTGTAACCAGGGCTGGATTCATATGATTATTTTTTGTTTACTATTATTATCTATGTTATTATTTATTCATATAGTTATGAGACAGACAAAATTTGATAATAAATAGTATAATTACTTGCTGGACAAAAATAAATAGTAACAAGATCCAATGAGAAAAGAATGTTATTTTATATGTTTGTCGTTAAGTGCTCTAGTATAACATTCTCGTGGTCCACCCCTGTGAATGTCTATAAATAAATATATCTAATTTATGAATATTATTAAAAGATTATTACGTATTTACGTTTATATAGATTTTTACGTCATCCGAATCATTACCAATGTTTAGTATAATCAAATTGGTATCATCATTTGGAAACGTATTTATTATTTTACTTATCCTTTGTCATTTGTTGGAACGCATTAATAATAATGTAATATCAATGTTGTTGAAATCTGATCGAACTGGTTTATCAATTCATTTCTTTTTTTTTTTTTTGTAGATGGAATTTGTTCATTTTGGGATGTATAATAGTAATTGGACTTCGATGAATTTAAGATCGAAAAAAATGTTGTTGCTTTCAATGCAGTTGAATAATGCTAATGAATTGATGATTAAAATAACACCGAGAAAAATTATCAACCTACAATTTTTTAATAGTGTAATATTAATATTTATTGAATATTTTATATTTTATTTTATTTTCACGCTATATTGCATATGCCAGTTACAATTACAGGTTACACAGTTAACAATCGTTAAGCGTAAGATGCTAATAAGAGCTTAATATTAAATGAATATGTGAGTTGAAGGGTAGAACAACTACAGGAAAATTAAATGACGTGGCATGTCGCAATATTTAGTATAAGTCTGACTTGTGGCAACCAATTCTAAAAACAGTAAACGTTAGTCTGTACTGTGTGTAGAAAAATTCAGTCATTGGTAGTGTGTATTTTCATATCGAACTTTGGAAAAAGATAGTTGAGACTACTGATGCACATATATGTTTATATTATATTTTAATATAATTACATAAAGTGAAATAAATTAAAAATAATTTCTTTATTTCAGGTGATAATCACATGCTATAATATTCTCTCAGCTATGTTGAATATAAATTCTAAATAAAAAGAAGATGAAGTAATATCAACAAAAGTTCAACAGTCATTACATGAAAGTTGTATTTATCCACCGAATTGTTGGACACAAAAAGCGATCATTCGATTTGCTGCAATGTATAGTTTAATTGAACTACATGTAATACTCATTTATCACCCTAATAAACCTATAGTTATTAAATATACACGATGTATTTACTATATTTGCATCACAGCTCACGGCCGTGTGCGTTACCCTCTCTTCGCGTATTTTTAATCTTATCGTACCCAAGAGCTGCAGATTCATTACTTTAAGATTATGTCCCAATGATCTAATGCGGTGGTTTCTTTTTGAATTATATAACTATTGACGCATTGAGCGTGTACGAAAATTGTAAACCATAATTATTATTATTATTATTATTTTATTTATTGTTACAGCATCAACATCATGGTTATTAGCTTACAATTAAATTATATGGTTATGTACATTAGTGATTTTAATAACGATGTTTTAAAATAATGTAAATTAGCTAAATTAAATTGTACATTTCAATTTTATTTTAAAAATGAGATGATTTTTCCCTATGTCAGCATGGGGTCCTATAGCTTCGTATAGATTGTCTGGTATTTTGCATTCTTTTCTGGCTTCCGTGAAAATTTGGCAGTGGATGATGATGTGTTTGACTGTAATGAAAGAATTGCAACAGCGGCATGTAGGAGGTTCGGTCTTTTCCATTAGGTAACCATGAGTAATTCTTGTGTGGCCAATTCTAAGTCGGTTCATGATTACTTCTTCTTTTCGATTTGAATAGTTGAATTTTGGCCAAGGTTCGACTGAGTGCTTGATTTCCATTAATTTGTTTTCAGTAACTTGACGCCAATCTGAGTCCACAATTGTATGCAATATTTGTCAACGTTCCTAATTATATCAACTGGAGACATAAGTGCAAGCTTTAAGGAGTTGGGGTTACTTATAGCATTTCGGGTTGCTTATAATTATTATTGTAACGATAGTATCACGGAGCTGCGGGTAATTCGCGTGTGTCGGCGATATTTTGTTTCTTATTCCTATTATATGACTATATCAGTGCTTGAATTGTGGGTAGACGTGGGGAGACGGAGTCCGCCTTCTTTTTTATTATTTGTTTTTTAACATACCCCTTCTATTTATTTGAAACGCTGGAAACGCAACTTTTGCTGTAGTGAAATTGTAAATCATCAGTTTTTTCTGATGCAAAATATTCCTATAACCGATACGTATAGCCAAAATATTTATATATTTTGTATCGACTATGAAAAAAAAAATTGGTTAATAATAATGGGTAATTATTTTTTTTCAATCGTTAGGCTGCGGCGACCACACCTAGACCTTTTTTCTATGCGACCGCTGCGATCCTAGATATTGTGAACGTAACTATTTTTCACTTTTATTATAATAATATATAAAAGAAGAAGATGTCAAATCTATAAGTGTTTTTTCAACAAATTTTACACTAATTCACTTTTAACAGCGATTGGCCACAGTTGAGTTAATTGCTCATATTTTATAGGAAATCTATAAAAAAAAAAAATATTCATAACTAGGTGTTTATAAATAATAAACTTAACTAAATGAACGTGGATATATGTATTACTAAAAAAGATCTTGTATAATAGACAATTATTATACGTTACAATTTTACAAACACTACCAAAAAAAAAAAAAAATTAACGTTTTCGTAATGTGTACAATGTTTCGAACAGATTCGTATGTCATTCAACGACGTCACAGCCACCGAATAATCGGATCAGAATCGAATCGCACGCGTTGTCAGATCATTACAGCGGCACACGAGACGGGCAGCTCAAACGAGAGCGATACACCCGTAACGCGGAACTCTTACGAGTCACTGGAACTGTGCCATATGCTCGCTAGATAAGACGTACGCGCGATTTGTCATTTCTGCGGAACATAACCCGCCGTAGCTCTGCGCGTGTCGACAATGACGATAACGCACAGGGAAACGGGGTTTTTACGAATATACGTTCTGTTTGGGAAACTTACTTGAACACTCACGAATAATGTATTCCTACAAATGACTGTTTATCGCGTGATACGGGAATATAAAAAATAAAATACACAAATATTTAATTCAGACGTGACGATCAGTGTTCGCGCAAACGCAACAAACCAACCACTGACGCACTCAGGTTTTAGACTTATATTATAGGCCACGGTACAAGGCTAAGGTCGAATTTTGTTTGAGCATATCAGAGTTTGAGCTAAGGAAATGTTAGAGCTGCGAATAGGTAAGAATATAGATATGAATGAAATCACTATTTAATAATACGAGTACAAGCAATGTATTGTGCACGCAACGTAATATGCTAAAGATCAAAAAATATGGATACCAGATGCCTTCCTTAATCGCGCAAGTCTGCCCGGGGTGGGTCTTGCTACGACGGAGGACAGACAGTGAATGTGAATGCTGGTCGTTTCGCCGGGCCTTTTATACCCGGTGTTCTGTGACAGATAACAAGAAACCGTAGAAACCCCAATAGTGCGATCGCCGATAAACGCACAATTTAAATAAAAGTTATTATAAGAATAAAATATTTATAATAATTAATAATAATACAAATATTAATAATAATAATAAGATTAGGAATAAGAATAATACAAATGATAATAATAAAAAGGAAAAGAAGAATCTAGAACCTTATACGTGCATCGCCCCCCACACACACCGAACAGAAAAATCCCCCCTCACCGAAAAAAAAATTTTAAGTTAAAATATTAAACAATTATTTATATGTACAAACTTTTCACGATATTTTAAGACTTTTCCAGAGTTTTTCCCAACACGTTCTTTTCATATTCGCGTACCTAGTTTGCGTTTCTTAGCGGTTGCGATCGCGGTAACGAGTACGACCGCCGACGACAGTCCCCCTGACATTTTTCTTCGTTCTTTTTATTTTTGCACATAGGTTCGCGGACGCCGATTGATGTACGCGATATTTATTCTATTTTTATTGCTTAAATGTACACGTATATAATATACGTTTGATTCGAAGCCCATTTGTCGGTGTACAATACTGTTTTTTTTTTTTAATCAATAAATTGCATTATATATTTATATTATTTTTGTTGTTCTCGGTAGCTAAACTTTTACGTCATACTTATATCTTCAACCACGGGTTGTGCTGTTTACCATGAAAGTGTTTATCGACGACGTTTGTGTCGCACAATACTGTATTCATGTACATGGGTGTATTGGTGTATATATGTAATAATACATGATAAGTTTTTTGTTGGTGTATTAATGAGTTATTGAAAACACGTTATATAACTTTATAAATCGTAATTTAAATTATAATGTCATTGGACGATGTGTAATAAATAAATAAGTGTTTCTTTATTTTAAAATATTTTTATATAATCAATTTAATGATTTTTAGGGATTATAGGTGACTGAAGGTGATGTGGGGGGCTTTGCTCCGCACAGTAATGTGATATTGAATTTTGTGTGGAACGCTCGTTCATTCAACGTCCACTGAGTCCCCCTTCTAGTTTTTTTTCAATTCAAGCACTGGACTACATAAGTATATCATTAATATGGTTTGTAAATCATAAAAAACATTCAAATACTGACATTATGCACAATGGCAACTCTATGATTTGCGTGGCCCTGTGCAGTGTATAAATGCATGGCACCCGTTTTATATTATGGTATGTAAAATAATATATTATTTATCTATCCACCGAATTGCAGTAAACGCGCTATACAATTATTCGATCAGATGCATTATAATATGGTTGGATTGAAGTCATTTGTTAGACATGCTCAAGTATTAATAAAATAAATATTTAATATATCGTACTACCTATAATCATTGATTAAATCAATATAATATACGTAGTTATTAAACATATTGTGACGTATTATGTTTAGGCCACATAAGGAGTACACTGTTTCCATAGATATCGAGAATTGATACAACATACATAAATATTATTCTTGTATATGATGAAATAACACACTTTTTCCACTCGCCTCGATCTATTGATTAGGTTGAATCAAATGTGAAATTATTTCTTGTGCTGTAATTTAATACATAAAATACAAGTTGCTAAAATAATATATAATATATATTTCATACTTTCCGTATGGATTTCAGTTTCTATTATAAATTCTATATTTTCGACATAAATATCAAATTATTTTCAAAATTCTTCTTTACTCATATTATAAAACACATGTCATATTCACTTGAACAATTATCTATTTCATGAAATTGAATGCATTTTTATTGAAAACGTGAAATAAAAATTTATTCCACGATGTGGTCACACAGAGTACACAGTGTATTTTTTTTTTTTTTTGTATAACAAAATATTATGTGAGTAAAAGGTACGCGTTTCATACATTCAAAATAATTTCTTTAATTATTTTATGAGAAATGCATAGTTTAATAGTAACCTTATATGGTAATTTATTATACCCAACTAAGATTTAGTGTTATAATTTTGTTTCGATTTTAGGATGATTATCTAATATATTGCTGTTAAATAAACCCTAATGGTGTGTACTGTATAATATACTGTACTATATAAGTGACGTAGCGTGAGGTTTAAACTTAATATATGCGCTGAAAATGATAAGACGATCAATTTGTGGGGGGATTTGTCTAGAATATAAAAATTATTATATTTTATTGTAGGTGTATAATTTAACGAATTTAGGTTTAATAACGTATGCTATATTTTATTTATAGTTTATTAATATTCAAGGTCTGAATAGTATTCAGAAAAAATTCATATTAATTTTTTAATTCGAATTTTATATTTGATCTGTTGTTTTTTATTAAATATACATATTATACTGTATAAAGTTGTTAATAACTGTTCATTTTTTTCTGTTTTTACGATGAACACGCACTAGCTATATGGATATTAATATTTTAAATCCTTATTCCTTGTCACAGAGATTCAATGATTAATATATGACATAAGTATACGATATAGTTTTTTTTTCGTACGCTGTGTAACAAAAATGACATTTTTTTATACCTATACCTAACTGCTTGAATTAGGTTAGTACTTCGTTTTATTTTTAAATGTGATGCAGCATAACCTGTAATTACCGAATGAGTTATTTATATTATTGTATTTTTTATTTACAGTTATAAACGATTGCAGTAGAGGAGCATCGGCGTAACTAGGGGAGGTCTAGGGAAGGGGGAGCTTTTTAGCCTCAATTAGCCTTCAAATTATTTTTAACTTTGGTTTTCTAGGACGCTAGCCCTTGTAAAGTTGTAATTATTAAATCCTAGTTACGCCCATATAGAGGAGTAGTATTCTTCACACAAAGCCCCCTCCGTTGACAGTTAAATAAGAAAAAAAAAGTTAATACTATGTGGAAACACCTACTAGCTATACAAATATTAATATTTTAATCCTTATTCCTTGTCTTTGAAGTTTTTATGGTTATTGGATGAAACGACTATACAATAAAGCATTTCTTTTCGTGCTCGTTGTAATAAAGACATTTTTAAATTCTATACCTACCTATACTGATAGTTATTGTTAGAAACTTCAAAATTATACACCTTTTAGTTTCGGTATGGCTACTGAACAATGAACAAGGTACTGACGAGCTGTTCCAGATAATAATCAACTATCGTTGTAACTGTTGTAAGCCACTTATTAAATCACATTCTATCATCAAAAACATTAAATTAATTAAATTAAATTTTACAAACATTGTATATAATTATATATTACAAGTAATAATTTTGAATTATTTATAAGTATGCTAAATTTTCAATTTTTAAAATTATTTTTCTTATATTGTCGATAAATAATTTATTCACTGGATCAACATTTTTAAAAATTTAATACAAGTTTCAAAGTGATTTTTTTTATATCTGTCTAAAAACTAAAATGTAAAAGCACCTATTATGCACAATTTTTTTTATACATACGTATGCTTTCGTAGTTAAAATTTTGACAAAATTTGTCAAAACCGAATACAAACTGCAAAATTTTTTGTAGTTAAAAATTCATAAAAACTTTTTTCTTAAAACAATTAGGTACCCATTAGCTATATAGGTAATTGATTACTTTCAATTTTAATAATATTTTAAGTATTATGTATTACTTATGGTGTCAATTCGCGTGTTAAAAATAAGGTGTCATAATCAGAAGTGTAATATTTTATAAAATGTAGTAGCATAAAAATAATTTTTTATACAATCTTATTTTATAAAATTACTATACCATAAATTCTATTAAAAATATAATAATATTCCATTACATGCTATCCACAAGTCTTTGACTATAATACTTTACACCTGCAGGAGTTGGTCAGTTCTGGATTTTAATGTAGGCATATTATAATTTATAGCTAGTATAGTAATCACTATACTATAGTGCAGGGATCGCCAACCTTTCAAAACAAGTGAGCTACATTTGAAATTTTTAGTCCCAGGTGATCGACATCTAGGAGAATTTAGGTCTTTAGGAAGAGATTTGTTTTATGAGCAAAAAAAAAAAAAAAAAGGTCTGAAAAAAGGTGCACACTTGCACGTGACGACTAATAAATTGACAGTCGAGTTAAAAACTGAAACTGACAATAATTCTGACTATTTATTGTAGCCGAGGCATTATGGTAAATTCCTAGAATACAATATAGCAGTCAACATTAACCGATTATTTATTACGCGATCGACCGATAATGGTAAAATTAATTTTTTAACGATCGACCTATAGTCCTAGAAAGATCGACCAGTCGATCGCGATCGACTGGTTGGCGACCCCTGCTATAGTGTATCACTGACAAAAAAATAAATAATCGTAAATTTAACATGCAATTACAAAGACAATATAGACAATCGTTTTTTTTCGATTTCTTAAGTACTGAGTCATATTTTAATATTGTGTAAAAAAATAGTAAAGGATAAAGATGACTATCAAGTCGACGAAAACGTGAGTCGATGACTTTTCTATATAGCTGTAATATATAAAAATAACTGATGAAGTATAATACTTAACATTAAAACAGAATAATATCGTATAATAACCAACCCGAAAAAATTATTATAGTTAAATTAATATATCACTAAATGGTTTTAATTTCGTTTTTTAAAATTACGTATTATGTGTACAATTAACTAAAATTTATAATAGTATTAATAGATAAACCTTTTTACCGTTAAAATTTTTCTTATAATCAGATTCACAAATTGGCTATACATATATGCAAAATTATATTTTGGATAATACGAATTACAAAGTAACACATACATGTGAAATTATTATAGAATATACTATTTTAGTGATACTGACTAGTAATAACACTAATAACTAATTACTCATTATTTATTTTATAAAATTGATAAGTGAGACAGAATTACGATTAAATTGCAATTGACATATAGATATATTATTTTTTATTTAACTAATAACTTACATTTTATTTTATATAATTTTATAAGTGAAATAGGACTACGTAAAGATAAATCATTCATAATAATTATAATAAACCATCATTAATAATAATCAAAATATAAATAAATTAGAATTACGTTTATTTTGTTGATATTTCTTTATATTCTTTTTTATTAATTGGAACTTATATTCAACATAGCTGAGAGGATGTTATAGCATGTGATCATCACCTAGAATTGAGAAATTATTTTTAATTTATTCCAATTTGTGTTATTATATATTATAACATCATATTAAATATATACATATAAGTTCTCTTAGTAGTTATATATCCTTTTCCAAAGTCCTTTTATTTGCTGACAATATCAAATTTTAAATGAAAATCAACACTACCAATGACTGCATTCATCTACAGACCTTAAGAGAGCGTCATACCCGCATATGTATTGTCTTTGTATTACAAGTACGTAACATAGCAAATATTAAATAATGTACGCTCAGTCGATTGCGTTGAGCTCCATTAGTTTAAAAATTAAAGTTAGTCAACCTATAACGAAACTTGTTGGTAAGAATATTATCTGTGTTTATAATATAAACAACTATTATATACAATTAATAATATAATAAATCATATAATAATGGTTTTTTACGATCATTCGGTTTTTAAGTGAGTTATTAGCATTTTTAATTTACGTTATGTTATATACGCATAACTTGCTAAAAAATTGAACTATCTTAATTAACCAACATACAAACACAGATAATGCTCTTACCATCAAGTTTCATAATAGACCAATTCACTCTCATTTTTAAACTAACGGAGCTAAATGTGATCTGCTGAGCGTTAATTTGCTATGTTGCGCACTTGTAAGACGGAGAAAATACAGATGCGGGTTTTGCAGCCTTTTAATTCTTTTTACAATAAGTTGCAACAGGTCGGACTTATTCTGAATTTTGGAAAATGCTAGGCCATGTAATTTTGCGAAATTCGTTAGTCCCTCTTCCCCACCAATTTACTTAATATATATCGTCACTATAATGAATAAATCTCGTTAAGGATCTTGAGTTTTATATTTACATTTACTTGACTTTAACCCTTCAATTTAATCACCTTATATATTTACCTCATTCTAGGTAGACCTTTAAAAACCTTATATGCTTCATTAATCTATAACTCATGTCACACCTCGTACTTTAACAACCTGTATAATATACACAGAACGTTGTCAAATACTTTATAAGATGAAAAAAAAATAAAACATAAAAAAAAAATTAATAAACGATAATATTACGCTGTTAAAAAATTGTAGGTTGATAATTTTTATCCGTGTTATTTTAATCATCAATTCATTAGCGTTATTCAACTGCATTGATAACAACAATATTTTTTTCGATCTTAAATTCATCGAAGTCCAATTACAACTATACATCCCAAATTGAACGGATTCTAACTGCAAAAAAAAAATATTGCATTTATAAACCAACTAAATTAGATCTAAACAGCAATTCCATTACATTATTATTAATGCGTTCCAATAAATAGCAAATGATAAGTAAAATAATAAACACGTTTACAAATGATGATATCAACTTGATTACAACAAGAACTGGTATAGATTCCGATGACTTAAATATCTATATAAACATAAATACGTAATTATCTGTTAAGACTCTTAAAAAAAGACATATTATTTATATATAATAAATTAATATTATTTATATTATTATTATTTTTTATATATTTATTTATAGGCATACACAGGTGGAGCTCGAGAAAATTACTGGAGCACTATAACGACAAACATATTAAACAATACATTAATAGCTCTTGTTAACATTTATTTTTGTCCGGTATGAAATAATACTAGGTATTTATTATTATTTTGAGTCAGATAAGGGTTTTGAACAAATAATAATCCCAATACCCTCTATAAAATAATCATAGATCCACCTGGGATTTCCTTTTTTATTTTATATATTAAGTTTGTATTACCACAGCAGATGCATATGTTAAAATAATGATAGATCCTGAATATGCCACGACATTTGATACAATTATAAACTTATACGTTGAATGAAATAATTTTAACTTCCTGAAATATAAAATAAATATTAAAATTAAAAATACCGTGAAATTAATTTCAACTAGATGTTCATCATATATAATAAACAAAACAAATAGATATAAAAATAAATGTCTTATGATGATTCCGAAACATACTTTAAACTTTAGGTACTAACTTGAATTGTTTTTGTTGATTCTTCATAATTGATACTAAATCATCAAAACAATAGTTTACCTTGTATTCATTTTTTTTTCTGAAAATATACAATTTATATGCATAATTATGAATTAATGTTTTTTTATTATTTATTTACCACGTAAAAACGTTGTGCAATCAAACTACTCAGTCGGGTTATCACTGGAAAATAAAAAAAAATTGTTATTTCTATTGACTTACTATTATTATTTTCACAAATCAGTTCACCGTTGAAATTTTCGTAAGCCCTTTTGATCATCTCATATTGAGCAATCATAACAAAGCAGAGAGAAATAAAGAAGACTTCACTCACTATGTGCATGTATAACAGAAACATTACAATACATGACTCCATAATATAAAATAGAACGTAATTATTATTATAGTAATTTACGGTCACCGGGAACCGAAAGTTGAGAATATTCTCAAGTCGTCGATTTGATTGGTTTGCGTTTTCTTTCCGTAATAACATCAGAACTAAAGGATACATGGTATATAGGATGGCATTCATTATTCCAAGCATACACATAATATTTGTAATTTTTATTGATTTTTTGCGATATTTATGTAGAATTCCTTTATGTTTTTGACATTGTGTGCTCGTCAGAAAATTTATATCAGTAACTTCGAGTAAATCCCAAACCTTATTTGCTTTGTATAAAAATGTAATTATTTTAAGTAAATCTACAGAATAAATTAAGCAACTAAACATTGATTGTATGTCATTAGCGACATTGAATACGTCATCTTCCATCTCAGTTAAATAACCCATCAATCCAAAAATTATTGTACAGCCAATAATGCAATTTATGATGTACCAAGCTAGATGGTAAACATTAAAATTGCAAATTTTTTTGGTTTTTGGATCAAAAAGATGAAAAAAATGAAATTTTTTAAATAATTTCAAGTTTATGGAAACTTCGCTGGGCCTCGATAAGCTTATATCAAATGACATGTTCATACAAATTCGATCTAAAAATTAAAATTAAATATTCTGTACTATTAATTTATGTATAATTTATAAAATGTAAGAATAACACGTTAATTATACTAGTGAGGATTGTGAATTATAAATGCGTACCTTCAACCTAACTGTCCTAACTGTCTTTGTTTTACTAATAAAATATACTACTCTGTGTGACCATTTTACTGCAATATTATTGTATTTTAATTTTGAAATGTTGATTCGATTTCATAAAATAGATCAGAGGTTCCCAAGCTGTGGGTCACGTTATATTTTTAAATATTACATTTTTTTTAAAATGTGTTTCTTTAATTCTGTATTTCTATTTTTTTTCGTCGATGTTAAAATTCAGTTTTATAATTAATCGTTATCTGCGAGTGGGACAATCACGAGTTCACTGCGACCGTATTAACACTATGCAATCAGATTAATAGTAGGGATGGCACAATGTCAATTGACCGGTCAGAATGTGGTCAATTGACCACAAAGATTTTGACCGGTTAAAATCCAGTCAAAATAAAAAAAAAACTTCCATGGTTATACTAAATATCGTTTTTAGACAGATCTGCTGTCCAATATTGTCATTTTGTACTAATAAGCGTTATGTTTGTCACACTGATATTTCTGTAATTAATTATCAAAATTATCGTCCATGGTCTTATCATATTAAATTTGCAAATTGGTGGAAAGGTAATTTCAAAAACAAAAGTGTTCTAGCTGATGTTGCTGAAGTACTTCTAACATTACCAAGCTCTACAGCGTGTGCTGAACGTAATTGGTCTGTTTGGGGAAATATCCATTCAAAAAACCGTAATAAACTTAAAACATCTACAACTGGAAAATTAGCATCTGTTTACCATAACCTAAGATTGCTGAAAAATTTGGAAATAGATGCAGAAGACCCAGTTTTCATTTCTTCTGAAATTGAAGACAACGATACTCGATAGTGAGAATTTTGAGATTGATATGCAAATTGATAATAATTAAGTTTTTTTAACTAAATGTAATTATGTAGATTGTAGACTTACTTGTTTTAAAATTTAAAGTATATATAATATATATGTATTTACTATTTTTAATTTTATACTGTTATTAATTAGTAATTACTAATTACTATTGAAAGTTTAAATGTATGTTTATTCAAAGATGTCAATATTTTATTTTCTGTTTATTAACTTACTACTATTGTCTATTTTTATTATTTATATGATTTATAAAATATGGTTGTTATTTTAATTTGTTTATTGTTACTACTTAGTACTTACTATTGAAAAATGTAACTTTTTTTTCTTTAACTAAGTTGTTATTTTATTTTAAGTTTATCATTACTTATTAGTTATTACTAACTATTAAACTAATAGAAGACTAATTATTTTAATTTATCTGTATTGTTATTAATCAATAATCACTGTTGAATGTTTTTTGTTACTTGGTTTTAACTTTTAATACATTTTTTCCATTTAAATATAACATTTGAATTAAGGACGAGGAAAAAAAAGATTTTGACAATTTTGACGAGTCAAAATCTGGTCAATTGTCATTAAAAGATTTTGACTAGTCAAAAGCCCAACCCTAATTAATAGTGATTTCAAATATACCGATATATTTAAATCAAATTACTGATAAATTAAAAGAATATTACCTCACCTGTATGGCTGTTTGACATTCGAAACTAGTGAATATGCACAGTAACACACGGTACGCGTGTGCAGTTTTAATAATATTATAGTACTTTTTCTCAAATAACCAATATATTCGTTTATTAAAAACTAAATCATTACGTCTCAAGCAAACAAATGTTGAATTGAGTATAAATGTGGTAATGAAAAATATGAAAGAATTACCATCCTTTACAGTTCATATTGCAATTAAAATACCTATATCGGGCTATAAATTTGTATATTTATACTTTTTATTTTTTTGTAAAATAATCGTAAAAATGCCCTTAATTTTATGTCGTAAATAACTGATCGACAAAAACAGCAACAAAAAAAAGTGTCATTATTATTATTGTGTTGCCATAATTTAAAAAAATTCTAAATGTGTTATGGCATAACAATTTTGGGAACCTCTGACATAGATAACTGTTACCTTTAATATGACTTATGATTACTGTAGAATGTAGAAAATAATTTTATATTTATGTTGGAAAATATGAAATATATTATTTAACTCATTAGTAATTTATGAATTAAATCACAGCACAAAATATAATTTCTAAAATGATGTAAACTTAGCTATTATTAGATCATTACAAAATAAAATATTTTACATAATTTCTTCATAGTCCAAATATATTAAGCTAACAATTTCCTACATATTTTAAAATACCCTAAAAAAATAACAAAGTATGTTTATATAATATTAGATTGTAATATATAATGTTTGTCAAGTGCAATTTCTTACTTGAAAGACATTCAATTTTGAGAATTTCTTTCACTACTAAAACTTATGCGTATGATATATTCACATATATTTGTTACGCTGATTTTCTAGGAGATTATTAAGATCGAAAATGTTTCTATCGTACAATAGCATATTATACTCACTTTGTTTGCTTAAATCCGTTGCTTCAGTGACTACCTATTTGCAAATATTTTGATGTACTGTATTATAATTTATAAGCTCAAATATTATATTATACAAATATTACTATAACTAGTGAATTTACTGTAATATTGTTGATAAAAATAGTTTATACTTAGCTTATTTACTAAATGATTTTTCTAAAGTATAAAATGATATTCAATGTTAGTAAAGTTTTGATAAGTAATAAACAATGGTAGCCGATTATTATCTGGATTAGTTCGTTGGTAACTTGTTTATTGTTCAGTGTTCATACCGATACTATAAAATGTATTTTAGGGTTTCTAACACTATAACTATCAGTAGTTAGGTAAAGGAATTGAAAAATATCATTATTACAATGAGTATGAACAGAAAATGATAAAGTATATATTTATGTCATATAATAATCATAAAAACTACAAAGACAAGAAATAAGAATATAAAATATTTATATTCGTATAGTTGTAATGTGTGTTTATCGTGAGAAAAAATTGAGAAAAATGACAGTTGTTCAATATGACTATTAAAGTTAAAAATTGAATGTAACTTTTGTTTGAATATTATTGGTTCTTTGAATATTTTAAAATACGGGTTTATTTAAAAGGTTTATATTAATTTTTAATTATTAAATGGTTGAAAATAAAAAAATTGTTATTTGTATCGAATTACCACTATTTTTTTTTTTTTTTTTATATTATTGTTTAAGCATCAACTACAAGGTTATTAGCTTTACTGGTATTACATTTTTACATTTTAGGTATTATAAGTTATTGGACAATTCGATTATATACAATTAAAAACAAGTATTACAAATAAACAAACTTATTATATGCTGTTATACAATTCAATTTCTTTAAGGTATAAAGTTATGTTTCGCCAGTTAGAAAAAGGACCAATAGCATCATACAATTACCACTATTATATTTTCGTTAACTTATTTGATCATCTCATATAGAGCGATCATAATAATATAGTAGACAGAAATAAAGAAGACTTCAGTAACTACGTGCACGTATAACAGAAATATTACAATACATCAGACATGACTTCATAACATACACTATAACATTATTATTATATTAATTTAATAACCGAAAGTTAAGAATATTCTCAAAACGCTGATTTGATATTTGTTATGTATAACAGAAGCACTACAATAGAATCCTCTATTTGTAATTATAGTTGCACTAGAAGATACAAGATCCATTCAATGGAGTTCATAATGCCTAAGTCACTTATGATATTTGTAATTTTTATTGATTTTTTTTATATTTTTGGAGAATTTCTATGTATTTTTGACACTGTATACTAGTCAGGAAGTTTTTAAAAATATTTAACACTTTTTAATTTATTTATAAGCATGATAAGCTTCCATTTTTAAAATTATTTTTCTATAATTTTCAATAAACAATTTATTCACTGAATATAAATTCTTGAAAATTTAATACATTATAAATTTTAATTTATTAGTTAAAAATGCCTAAAAATTTGTTTGTTATAACAATTATGTGTTAAGCACTTTAAATATTAAGTAGTACTATGATACCAAGTCACATGTTATAATTAAATGAGGTGTTATGAAGAGTTATATCTTATAAAAGCTTATTTTAGGAAAAATATTTCTTATAATAATGTTTTTTACCAATAGCGGCTACAACGAGACACGAGTACTGTGTATATATGTTTATTAAAAATAAATATATAATATATATTCTTGTACGCAAGATTCAATTTCATATTTATAATTATATAGGTATTGATATAGTATCTAAGAATAAATAAAACTTAGTTTAATGTTACACTGTTATTTTTTAATTTTTTTATTACTAATTAATATATTGATTTGAAATAAACTCGTAAAGTATAGATATATAATTTTAACAGATTTGAATAAAGAATAATAGTTAGATAAAAGTCACATTCAATTTAGAACTTAAATTTTAAATTACGTCCCTTATTTTTTTAATAAATAAACAAAAACTTTGATAAAATGTTAACAGCTGTTCATTTTCACAGTTTTCATGATAAATATGCATTAGTTAGATGGATATAAATATTTTATTCCATATTCCTTGTCTTTGAAGTTTTTATGATTAATATATAATAAAGAAGGATGTACACAAGGGAGGTCGAATCCGGATCACTCCTATTAATTAACAGAATTTAAAATTCGAAAGGTTTAAAATACTTTTTACATGTTGAAACAATTTGGAACTTCCTTTAGAAAAATTTTTCTGGATACATCCTCGATGACATAAATATTTTATACATCATTTTCTGTTCATATTCGTAGTAAGTATGATATTTTCCAATTCCAATACATTCCTGTTGATAGCTATTGTTAGAAACTTCAAAATACATCTTTTAATATCGGTATATGGACGCTGAACCACGAACAAGTTACCAACGAACTAATCTAGATGATCGGCTATCGCTGTATGCTACTTATTAGTTATTAAATCACATTCAATCGTCCAAAATATTTTTATAGTTATAGACTTATAGTAATATTTATATGATATAGTATTTGAGCTTACAATACATTGTCATATTTCTAAATAGGTAATCACTGCAGCAACGGATTTAGGCAAACAAAGTGAGTATAATATGTTATTGTACGTTAAAAACATTTTCGATCTCATTAAACTCCTGGATAATACGCGTTAGTCTTAGTAGTGATAGAAGTATTTAAAATAAGAAGTTGCGTCTTACAAATATGCTATACAATCTTACATCATATAAACCTACATTGTTAATTTTGTGATATATTTTAACAGATTTAACTGTAATGCTGTATATTATATTTTTTTTAAGTTAAAAATTGATATTCAATAAAAAGGATAATATTCAGAAAAAAGCCATATAAATTTTTTATTTAAATTTTATATTAGGTCTGTTTTTTTTTATTAAATATACCTGTACTGGGTTAAGACACGCACTAAAGCTAACTAGCTAAACGGATATAAATATTTTAAATCCTTATTTTTTGTTATTGTAGTTTTAATTATTTAAATATGACATAAATATAGAATATACCTAGCAATTTCTTTTCCAGCTCCTTGTAAGAATAATTAAATTTTTTAATTCTTCTTCCTATCTACTTTTATATTTAGTGTTTGAAACTTCAAAATACATACTTTATTATCGGTATTTGATATGAACACTGAGTAATGAACAATATACCAACGAGTTATTCTAGATAATAATTGAATTTCATTGTATGCTAATTACTACGATATATGACGTTCTTAATTGGAAAAAAGTTAAAAAATATCTTGATTTTAACAAAATATTACATTAAAATTAAAATAACAAAAAAGTTACTATCAACAAAATATATTATACAATGATTTTATTTTAAAAATTTTTTCTTTCTAGACTTCATATTAAGTCGTTTATTAATTTTTCAAGATCAAGTTAATTTATCCATGGTTTTTCAATATTAAGTATACTTTTGCCAGTTAATCTTTTTTGTGAAATTGAATTGCGAAGATAGTTTTTCAACAATTTTAATTTGGAAAATGACATTTCAGCTGTAGCGACAGTAACTAGGAGACTTTAATATATAATACAAGCAGCAAGAATTTCACTATAAAGGGATGAAAGATCATTCTATTATAGAAGGTACATTTTTCATTTTTTTTTCTGATAATAAATTTCTTAATTTTTCCTTTTGATAATGGGCCCATATTTAGACAAAACCTGGTCAGGGAATGCAATGCACACCTCGTGTCCCCTATTGTTGCGGCACTGATGCGGTACTACGTCTTCTAAATACAGAATATTATCGTTACCTATAGTTACCTTTATTAGTTCTTAATTGATTAATATGTATTTGTATATGTGATTTATATGATAAATTAAATAGATTAAACTAAGATGTTTTACTCTAATAAGTGACATCGGTTGCATATTAGACAAGATCGTCAACAAATATTCACTCGTGTGTCGTGTAAAACTACTGTAACAACGAACAAAATAGGCAGTGGCAGGAACTTTTGACTGCAGTATGCGCAAATGAGTGACAAGAACTAGTTGATTGGCGGTGGTAACAAAAAAAAAAAGACGTTAAGGCGGCCATGTCTTCGACGCGGATACAAGCGAAATGTTCGCCAGCAGCCGTTAATGGTACCTAACTAGTGATGGGTAAATACCCAGTAAATATATTTTTGATAAATTCCCATGTTATTTACCTGGTATTTAAAATAAATACCCAGTATTTTGAGTAATTACTTCAAACAAAAATTATTCAATAACATTTCATTCGTATACGAACAAATGTTAACAGTGTGGTCCAAGTAAAAATACCCATATTTAATTAAATACATTTTATGTGGAAAGTTGACAAGATGATTTTTTTCAAAAAATTATCAAGTTAAAAAAGAAAAAAATATTTTTAAAACCAGAAAAAAATAAGATGTTCATAAGCTTACTGTTGTTATATTATCTAAATCTAAAAGAAAATAGAAAGTTAATTTTACTAAATAAATAAGGACTAAGATATAACAGTATAGCCACATTTATAAATAAAAAAAAAATACACAATTTTTTAAAGGTAAATATGATGTATACATTTCTTACCTGTTGGGTGCTCACCCTCAGTTCATTACTATACCTAACGCCCGTTGCAGTATACTTAGATGATCCGAAATCGAACACGCGAAGTCAAATTTAATTAAAGTTCAAACTGGCGTGAACATTCACCTCTACCACAAATAAATGACAATTCACAATTAAGCTTAACAAAATATAATAATAATATTAATTGAACAAATACCTACATAACGTTGAAAACTGTAAAATTATCTTAATTAGTTGGCCAATGAGAAATTGCACTATACTATTCAACTATTGTAATATTTACTTTCTAATGATCAACGAAATAAGAATTTACTTCACAGTTTACTTTGAAAAAGTTATCTATAGATATTGCAATCTCTGAACTTTTAGACGAGAATTGTTTATTCATATTTCTAATTATACAATCCAATACAGGAAAATAAACATGACATAATATTATCAAGTAAACTTCTTTACTTTTTTCTTATTCCGCAGGTGTCTTATATTGATCATTTGTAATTGTACTCGAAACAATACTTGATTGACTATGTGGCTGTAACCATTTTTTTTGTAACTTTTATTACAATTTATAAAGAATACAATATTCATTATTACATACATCCGTACCTATGTAATGTATAATATTCCCTATATTAATGTATGCATTTTAATTATTAAGGTAACTTTACTATGAATTCAAGTTTAGTAAAATGAAAGAATTAAAAATTGTATATACCTAGTAAACCACATAAAAATATGTACTACGATGTACTAGTTAAAAGTACATATTCATAGGCGTATAATATTAGAACCCCTTGTAAAATAGTAATATTTTCAAGCCAATTCAACGGTAGACTTTAAAAATACAGTCAGATTTGGTTAAATGAAACTCTTAACTTCGACTAAGAATTAATCAAGTTCGATTGTATTGATACATGGAATTATAAACTAATCATTCTCTTCGAAATTTTAATGATTAATAGGTGAAAAAACTAAACGATATACCTAGCATTTCTTTTTCTACTCTTTATTGAAACAATATTACAATATTTTAATTTCTATACCTACCTAGTACCTACTGATAGCCGATAGGTATTGTTATAAATTTCAAAATACGGTAAACGGAAAATTGGTACGGTTATTGTGTTTTGAACAAAAGAAATGAAATAGGCGGAATATTGGTACTATAAAATATTTTATTTCAGTGGTTCAAAAAATTAAATTAAAATAAATATATGTTCACAATTAATAGTAATAAGATAGTAAAAAAATATGTCGAAAATTAAATTAAATATATGTTCATAATAGTAATATGATAGTCAAAAAATGTGTCCAAAATTAAACAATTCATAATAATTCAAAATTAAATATAAATTCACAATAGTTCACAATAATTCACAATAGTTCATAATAGTTCAAAATTAAATATAAATTCACAATAGTTTCCCTATGGTATTTAAAAAAATGTCCATTGTAATTTCTTTATTTACGTAACTGGTAATAGTTTTATGAAGTTTATATTGAAGTAAAGCATATTTTTTATTTTTTTTTTGAGATGTTAAATTATTAGGTTGTTCATGCCGTATACTTTCAATTTCATGCAGTACTTATCTAATGTGTAGATGCTTTAAGATTGTTTTCTCATAGTTTAAGAAACCCTGGTTTTTAACGACCGTACCAATATTCCACGATCAAAACAACTGTACCAATTTTCCGACAATCTCAAAATACACATTTTAGTATCAGATACCAACGAGTAACGAGCTAATCCAGATAATAATCGACTATCATTGTATGCTACTTATATAATCACGTTCTATTTAGTCAAGAATATTTATTGATAATGTAGGATTTAAGTGTAATGCCGTATACCATATTTCGTTTATAGTTTAATGATATTCAAAGAACGAAATAGCGAATAATGTTCAGACTAAAGTAATTTTAAATTTTAAATTTAATAGTTTTTTTTATTTTATTAAATATACACATACTTGATTAAAATATTAACAACCGTTCATTTTGTTGGTTTTAACTATAGACACGCACTAGTAATACAGATATTAATATTTTAAATCCTTTTTCCTTGTCTTTAAAATGTTTATGATTAATGAATGAACTAATTATAAAATATAGCATTTTATTTTCGTGCTCGTTGTAACAATGGCATTTTTTAATTCCTATACCTATCAACTGATAGTCAATTTTAGAAACTTCAATATGCACTGTTTAGTATCAATATGGACACTGAACAAGCAACAAAGTATCAATGAGTTATTCCAGATAATAATTGACTATCGTTGTTTGCTACATATTAAATCACGTTCTATCGTCAAAAATAGTTATTAATTTAAATGATAATATAATTTTATTAAATTAAAGTATACAAACATTAAATATAACTTTATTCTCTATAGGAATTCGTTTAGTAAAAATAAGGTACTTTCATCTAATTTAATCAAATATTTCACAGAAAAACACTATGATTATTTTAACTATTTATACTTTATTTAGGCTTACACGAAATCAACGTATTTGTTAATATAGGTAATCATTGCAGCAACGAATCCAGGCTAACAAAGTGAGTATAATATTTTATTGTTATAAATCATTCGGTATAATCAGTATACCAAAATTTTGTGTGAACTGAAAATATCCATTTGATCTTAAAATGACAGAAATTTCTAAAAAAAGTCATTAAATTAAGTATATTTTCTTTACAAATGTTTTACATTCCAATTTAATAATATTATCAACATATTTTGTTCACTTTATAGAGTATTTCAGAATATGTAAGTAATTTTTACCACTAAATTTTAGATCGATATTTTTCAATTACAAAAAATAAAGTAAACAATTTTATTTTGTAATGATCGGGTTGAATTAAATTATGAATTATTTTTCGTACTGTAATTTAATATATAAATCACAAGTCAGTAAAATAATAAATTTCATATTATCCTAAATAAATGTCAAATTAATTTTAAATTCTACTGTACTCAGACATGTCATACTCTCTTGGTGAACATTGAAATGAAATGGACATTTCACATTTCTTAGGAATGTGCAATACAAAAATATTCCCACAAACTCATTAAATCTTTTTTTCAAAAACCTGACTGAAATACGTGTTATAGTTACTTTAATTTTTTTATAAGTAATTCATAAAGTAATAGTGACTACAGAATATTTCATTTTAATTTTCAGATCGAATCTTTAAGAACATGACATTTGATATAAACTTATTGAAGCCTAACGAAGTATCAATAAACTTAAAATTATTTAAGTTGTATAGGTTTTTTCATCTTTGTGATCTAAAAAACAAAACAATTTTCAATATCAATGTGTACCATCTAGCTTATTACATCATAAGTTTCGTAGTTGGTGGTATTGTAATTTACGGATTGATGGGTTATGTTAGTGAGAAGGAAGATGAAGTCATTATCACTAACAATATACTAGTAATGTATTGTTGTATAGTATATTATCTATGTTTAGTTAAAATAATTACATTAACTTATAAAGCGAAAAACATTTGGAATTTACTCCATGTAATTAGAATGCATTTTTTAACAAGCACACAGTGTCAAAAACATATTGGAATTCTCCAAAAATATCGCAAAAAATCAATAAAAATTACAAATTACATAAGTATTTTATCAATTATAACTACCTTCATATGGATCTTGTATCCTCTAGTGCTGGTGTTATTACAAAAAGAAGACGCATACAAATCAAATCAACGCTTTGAGAATATTTTCAACCTACGCTACCCCGTGACCATCAGTTTCTATAATAATAATTTTGGTATATTTTATATTATGGAGGTTTCTATTATAGTGATTTTGTTATACATGCATGTAGTGACTGAAGTATTCTTTATTTCTCTTGGCTTGATTTTTATTGCTCAATTTGAGATGATCAAAAATGCTTACGAAAATGTCAACGTTGAACTGAATTCCGAAAATACCAATAGTAAGACAATATAAATAAAAAAATTTGATTTTCTTCTGTAACCCCCTAAGTTAGTGGTTTTACTGTTTTATTATATTTGCAGAAAACAAAAATGATGTTAACGATTGTTTTGATGATTTAGTATCAATTATGAAGGATCAACAAAAACTTTTTGAGTTAGTACTTATAGTTTAAATGTTTTATAATTAGTCATAAGAAATTTTTAAAAAAAAACAATTAATTTTTTTGAATATATCATTTATACACGAAAAAAATAAATCTACTGACTATAAATGTTAATAATGTAAACGATTTTTTTGATATTTTAATAAGTATATGCTGGATCAACAAAAAAAAAATTACGTCAGTGCTATTAGTTTTAGAATAAGTCATGATAATTCGTTTATATTATGACTATTTTTTATTTTTATTATGTCATTAATACCCAGTTAAAACAAATTTATTGATGTTGTTTATTTAAATATTTTAGAATTAGTCATAAGACATTTATCAAAAAACAATTATTTTTTTTAGTATATCGTTTAACTTCAATAAAAAAATAAATCTATTAACTAAATGTTATGGATTTAAATTGTAAATTTTCAACAAAAAAATACGATTATAATGTTAAGGATTATTTTGATGATTTAATATCTATATGAAGGATCAACAAAAAAAATTTACGTCAGTGCTCTTAGTTTAAGAATAAGTCATGATAACACGTTTTTATTATGACCATTTTTTATTTTTATTATATCATTAATACCCAATTAAAATAAATTTATTGATGTTGTTGTTTATTTAAATATTATTTTTATTTTTCAGGAAATTAAAATTATTTCATTCTACGTTTAAAATTGTAATTGTATCAAATGTTGTGGTATATTCGTGGTCTATTATAATTTTAATATATTCATCCACTCTGGTAATAAAAATTCAATACACCAAATGAAAATGTAAAACCAGGGGTGGATCTATGATTATTTTGTAGAGGGTGAAATGATTATTATCAAAAATAATAGTAAATAGTTTAATTTCTAACCAATCTAATATACACGTTAACATAAGCTAATGGGGTTTTATTTAATATGTTCGTCTTTAAAGTGCTCTAGCAACATACTTTATATCCACCCTTGTGTATTTCTACAAATAAATGTCTTTTATGTAAATACTGTTAACAGAATATTTCATATTTATGTTTATATAGAATTTATTTACGTCATCAAAATCAATACCAATGCTCAGTATAATCAAATCGGTATTATCATTTGGAAACGTGTTTATTCTTTTACTACTCCTTTGTTATTTATTGGAACGCATTAATAACATTGTAATATATATGCCGTTAAAATGCAATTGAGATGGTTTATCGATGCAATATTTTTTTGCAGAAAGAGTCTGTCCATTTCGGAATGTATAGTTGTAATTGGACATCAATGAATTTAAGATCAAGAAAAATGTTATTGTTATCAATGCAATTGAATAATGCTAATAAATTGATGATTAAAATATCACCGAGAAAAATTGTCAACCTACAATTTTTTAATAGTGTAATATTTTATATTTTATTTTATTTTCACGCTATGTTACATACAACAGTTACAATTACAGGTTACACAGTTAACAATTGTTAAAAAAAAATTATGTTAATAAGGTTATCGAATGAAAGGATTGGGTTCAAGTATATATCAATGTGAAATATCACATCATTGACGGGATATACCCGTTTAAAGGGCAATAGTGAGTAGGTGATGAATGTAGGTGTGAATAATGACTGCTTGTGAAATGGCATGTGTGGCATTTCTAAAAATGTGTAATAATTTCGATTTGTTGCAATGAATTTTAAAAAGAGTTAAGGACGTCAAAGTTAGAATGTAGAGGGATACAGTCAATGTTAGTGTTCAAATGACATGTACAATATTGTATCATGTCCAAATAACAGCACTTTTGAATAAGATAGTTGACTACTGAGGCACACTTATTTATAATATAATAACTTAAATTGCAATAAATAAGAAAATAATTTTTTTTATTCCAGGTGATGATCACATGCTATAACATTCTTTCAGCCATGTTGAATATAAGCTCTAAATAAAAAAAAAATAAAGATATATTAACAAAATTTCAACTTTATATTTATTTATTTTTTTTTATATTAATTAGGATGGATTTTTATAATTAGTATGATTGAGATATCTTGCATTTGTTGATCATAAGTTCCAATTATTAATAAAAAAGAAGTTAAAGAAATATCAACAAAATAAACGCCATTTTAATTTATTTATTATTTAGTTATTAATAGAGATGTTCTATTGTTTTATATTATGAATGATTTATCTTTAATTTAAGGCGTGATTCTATTTCACTTATAAAATTATAAAAAATAAAATGTAAGTTATAAGATAAAAAAAAAAAATATTGTTATATGTTTGCAGTTGCAATATAAACGAAATTCTGTCTCACTTATCAATTATGTAAAATAAGTTATGAGTAATTAGATATTAGTGTTATTTGTTTATTCTTTAATTGCACATGTATCATGTATGAGATACTTCGTTATTACTAATAACTTATTAGTATTATTTTTTATAATTATACTCATTAGATAGATATCATAGTTAAATATGAATTAAATAACTTTTGTTTAACTGTGAAAATATAAATCCATTTTTTTTTTTAATTGTATCTATCAATACCTTTTAATTAATAAAAATATTTCAATCGTAATCAAATTACGTTTTTTATAGAAAATTGAATCGATTTATGGTATTTTAATTTTAATTAACATATTACACGTACTTTTCTAAGATTTCATCAAGCATACCTATCATAATTTGTCAATTAGTAATTTATTTACCAAATATTGTTAGGTATAGATAGTAATCAATATATATATATATATTGATTTTCAAAAAGTTGACTATTTTTATCAAAATTCCAATTTGTACGCCCTTGTAAAGGAAATTATTTAAATCAAAATTTCATCAATGTGTAATTATAAACTATAGATTAGAACATTTTAGAATATTATTACAGTGATTACTGATTAGCAAAATATGTAGAAGAATAATTAAAACTAAAAAAAAATTGCTACGAATTGAGAAATTTATATTTGGTGCATTGTTTTGTCTTCCTACAGTGAGTTGAAGAAGGTGACATTTGTAGTGTTTGAAATCTTTAGATCGGCATTTTCGTGCAATAAAGTGTTCTCTGCATGAATATAATAAAAAGTAAAATCGAAAGTAAACTACAAATAAAAACCTAGAGTCGTGTTCGAAATTTAAAATAACAAGTTATGGTCCCGATTCAACGAAACTTTTCAAATACATGCAAAGACAATGCTGCCATTGATGTAACCATATCTATATTATGCAATAACTTTCGATATATTATTAGAATAATTATATATTATTATACCTAAAATACTTGAATAGGTTTTATGCTAAAAATGGTTATATGTCTAAATATGAATAAATATTATCTCGTGTACAATGCTAGTGACTAGTTATATATATAAATATTTTATTCCATATTCCTTGACTTTGAATGTTTTATAATTATTAATGTATGACATAAATATGCACTATTATACAATATTTTTTTCGTCCTTGTCGTAAAAATGACACTACCTACTGATACATATTATTGTTAGTATCGGTATGGACACTGAACTATGAAAAAGGTACAAACGAGTTATTCCAGATAATAAATCACTATCTTAATTCGTAGCATACCACTTATTAAACCATGTTCAACGTCAACAATATTTGTTTATAACATCATTAACTTAAAGCTTACAAACTTTGACTAAAATTAATATATACTACAAGACGTCGTTTGGTAATTAATAAAGAACATTTTAGCATAATCCACTGATTATTAATTATGTTACTGATATAATCTATATTTTACTTACATTATATCAATGTATTTTTTAATAGGTAATCATTTCAGCAACGGATCTAGGAAAACAAAGCGAGTCTTCTTCTTCTTGTCGTATCCAGAACAAAGTGAGTAAAATATGCTATTATACCTTAAAAACATTTTCAATCAAATTAATCGGCCTGAAAAATAGAAATAGATGTATGAAATAGAATCGAAATTTCAATAATTTAAAAAAAAAAAATTAATTAATTGAGTACATGTAATGGTGCATACATATATATATTTACACTAAAATTGAATGGCATATAAATATTTTTTGTTAATTTTCTAGGGTATTTCAAAGTTTATATGTAATGTTTAACACCAAATTTAGCATAACATATTTCAAATATGAACTATTTATGTTAAAAATTTTATTTTCTAATGGTCTTATGATTGAGTTGATTTATTTTATGGGACGTCATTAAATACATATTATATTACTAGTTGGTGAAATATTATATTTCATATTTTCAATTTTGAATAGCAGTTTATAACTTTATAGTATAAATCCTATACATTTTACATAAATATTAAATTCTTTTCTACATCTTACTATACATAAACATGTCATATTTTGAAATTTAATTAATGAGCAGTTATCTAATTCTTGAAATAGAATCAGCACTTTATATTTCTGGAAAATGTAAAATACAAATATATTTCACGAAATTTTCATAGTTTTTTTTTTGTTTTTTATAAATAAAACGAAAGAAAGTAAGCGTTTCAAACCATTACTATCCTTATACGTATAATATAAGTGTGATACTTATTACTCTATTTAATAGTAACTATAGAATATTTAATTTAAAATTTTAGATCGAAGCTGTATGAACATGACATTTGATATAAGCTTATTGAAGCCTAACGAAGTTTGCATAAACTTGAAATTGCTTAAGCTATTTTGTTTTTTTCATCTATGTGATCCAAAAAGCAAAACAATTTTCAATTTAAATGTTTACCATATAGCGTATTACATTATAAGTTTCTTAGTTGGTAGTATAGTAATTTACGGATTAATAGGATATGTTACTGAGAAAGAAGAAGTATTCAATATTGCTAACGATATACAGATAATGTTTGTTTGCATAATATATTATACGTGTTTAGTTATAATATTTACATTTATTTATAAAGCAAATAACATTTGGAATTTACTCGATGTAATTAGAATGCATTTTTTGACGAGCACACAGTGTCAAAAACATATTGGAATTCTCCAAAAACATCGCAAAAAATCAATAAAAATTACAAATTACATAAGTTTTTTAACAATTATATCTACTATCTTATGGGTCTTGTATCCTCTAGTGCTGATGTTATTACAAAAAGAAGACGCATACAAATCAAATCAACGCTTTGAGAATATTTTCAACTTTCGGTTCCCCGTGACCAATAGTTACTATAATAATAATTTTTTTATATTTTATATTATTGAGTTATCTATTGGATTGCCTCTAGCCTACATGCATTTAGTGAGTGAAGTTTTCTTTATTTCTCTTTGCTGTGTTATGATTGCTCAATATGAGATGATCAAAAGGGCTTACGAAAATGTCAACAGTGAACTGAATTATGAAAATAGCAATAGTAAGTCAATAGTAATAATATTTTTTTATTTTCTACTGTAATCCTCCAATTGAGATGTCTACTGAATAATTTTTTCACACAATTAATAAAAAAAATGTCAGAAAATAAATAAATATTTATAGATTAATATTGCAATGAATTAAATTGTACATTTTCAGAACAAAAAAATGATGTTAACATTAACGACTGTTTTGATGATTTAGTATCAATTATGAAGAATCAACAAAAACTTTTTGAGTTAGTACTTATAGTTTAAATGTTTTATAATTAGTCATAAGAAATTTTTAAAAAAAACAATTAATTTTTTTGAATATATCATTTATACACGAAAAAAATAAATCTACTGACTATAAATGTTAATAATGTAAACGATTTTTTTGATATTTTAATAAGTATATGCTGGATCAACAAAAAAAAATACGTCAGTGCTATTAGTTTTAGAATAAGTCATGATAATTCGTTTATATTATGACTATTTTTTATTTTTATTATGTCATTAATACCCAGTTAAAACAAATTTATTGATGTTGTTTATTTAAATATTTTTTTTTATTTTTCAGGAAATTAAAATTATTTCATTCTACGTTTAAGTTTGTTATTGTATCAAATGTTGTGGTATATTCGTGGTCTATCATAATTTTAATATATTCATCCACTCTGGTAATACGAATTTAATAGATATAATAAAAATGTGTAACCAGGGGTTGATCTATGATTATTTTGTAGAGGGTTAAATGATTATTATCAAAAATAATAGTAAATAGTTTAATTTCTAACCAATCTAATATTATAATGTTAACATAAACCAATGGGGTAGGAGTTTTGTTTAAACTGTTCGTCTTTATAGTGCTTTAGCAGCATCCTTTACATCCACCCTTGTGTATTTCTATAAATGATTGTCGATTATATAAATACTGTTAACCGAATATATTGTATTTATGCTTTATGTTTATATAGATTTTTTTTACGTCATCAGAATCAATACCAATGCTTACTATTATCAAATTGTTAACAACATTTGGAACCGCTATTGTTCTTTTTTTACTCCTTTGTTATTTATTGGAGCGCATTAATAACATTGTAATATATTTATGTCGTTAAAATCCAATTAAAATAGTTTATCAATGCAATATTTTTTTGCAGAAAGAGTCTGTCCATTTTGGGATGTATAATTGTAATTGGACATCAATGAATTTAAGATCGAAAAAAATGTTATTGTTATCAATGCAATTGAATAATGCTAATAAATTGATGATTAAAATAACACCGAAAAAAATCATCAACCTACAATTTTTTAACAGTGTAATTTTATAGTTTATTGATTTTTTTTTTCATGCTTATAGGTATTTGATAGCATTACTCTGTATACTTGATGGTTGTTACAGTACAATTTGTGGTTGCATACAAGACACGAATTGCGTGTGCCGTGGTATTCCCTTTAATGCAATTTAGGACCTTCAGGGCTAGAACGTTATTAAAAATGTGATCGGGTGAAAAATTTGGGTTCATGTAAAATGGTAAATGGTTAAGTAAAATCAAAGATTCTTCACAAGATATACTAATTCTATTAACGATCCATAAAGTGAATTTATTAGTTGGCGTTATAGAAGCAAATAGTGTTTGTAATTTGGGCGAGCTATAGTTCAGTTCTATATAAATTTCGAATGTATTATGCAGTTAAATCATTAGTTTTTGAAAGGGGGGGCTATAGCAATTCTAGGAAGTCTAAGCCCTCCATGACCCATCTTGGTTAGTTTATGGTTGGAGGGTTAAGAGGACTTCAGCAAAATTAAATTACGTGGAATATGGAAAAATAAAGAATAAGCTCGATTTGGTGTGACCAAATATAAAAGTGATTAGTGTAGTATTGATAGAACTTTCTATCGTCGATAAATGATAATTGTTGAAAAGGAAAATTGGTAACTGGTGAATATAAATGTGTTTTATTCTTATATTATAATAACGCAATTTGTAATTAATTAAAAATAATTTCTTTATTCCAGGTGATAATCACATGCTATAACATTCTCTCAGCTATTTTGAATATAAGTTCTAAATAAAAAGAAGATGAAGTAATATCAACAAAATTTCAACAGTCATTTCGATTTATTTTATTATTTTAATTATTAATAATGATAGTTTATTTAAGCATTGTCAATGATATTATATATATTAACTTATTATATATATGCACCTAATTGTTAGATTTTTGGTGTGGATTAATTAGAAAAGAATCAGTTCATAATTTCAGGTAAAAGCCACATACTAAACATTCTCTTTTTATACTAAATATTATCAAATTTGATAACAGTCTTCTGTTAAAGTTTAGTGAAGGTATAATTTGAATATTTTGAAAAGTTCTATCTGTTTAAAACATATTTATGTGGGTTTTAAATAATAATATTTTGATTTTGCTGCCAATACAAATTTGTATTAAAAATATAATACTTAATATATTTCATTACACAAGATACACAAGTCTTAATGGTTGCCTATACTTTACTCATGCAGGAGTTGAATGGTTCTAGATTTTAATGTCGGCATATTGAAATGAATAGCTTCTATAGTAATATCACTATAACACTGACCAAAAAAATAAGTCAATTTTAATTAAACACAAAATCACAAGGACAATAGACAATCGTGTTTTTACGGTTTATTAAATACAATGTCATATTTTAATTATTCTGAAGAAAAAATTTTAAGCGATAAAAATTCCCTTCTATTATCGCATTATAAAATAATCGGGGCTCCAAATATTGTAAAGATATAACGTAAACACGTAGTCTACTTCTACACTCCGTTTATGAGTTAACAGTCTAAGAATTACGAACATCGCTAGGTGATCTTGATAGACCATTATGAATTTACAATTGCCATCAGACTGTGCTTGCATGTCTTTTAAATAAACTCGACAACGAGAGTTCAATTCTGATGAAAGTATTGGTTTTACAACTTAACCTTTTTTTTTTTTATTGTTCTGCCTTTTTTTGACATCGGTCACATAAATTTAAATATATCATTATATAATCTTCCTTGTTTTATTTTTTTATTTCAAGTTCAATTTATACTCCATTCGATTTATACCTCCATGTCCGACAGATATATAGGATTTCATTAGAAAGTTAAAATAATTGATTGTTGTAAACATAATACTTAAGGCTCTTGAAAGCGGGTCGTTTTTTCGTGCGTTTAGACGAATAAGCGAAAGAAAAATTCACCTAGTACCAAAAGTCCGGTTTTAATTTTAAAAACATAATATTTAAATTACCTTTGGATATTGGTACTACTAACTTTTCAATTCCTGATATATTCACAACATCATATTTTTAAAATAATTTTTAATAATTTGTAGTTTTTTTTAATGTTTTAGATTTCACTTTATTCAGTTTTAAAATCAATTAACCGTATTTTACTTTAATTAGTTAACAGTTTAAGGTATATAGCGTATAGCATTGTTTTTTTTATTTTGTTCAACGTTTCTAACTATTTTCTAAGTATTTCCGTACTATATTCTATCATAAAATGGAAAAAAAGTTTAATGAGAATTTTAACAATTTATTATTAAACAAAAACCCAAATTTTGTAAGGATTCTAGGCAGAGATAGTCTGAAGTAAGCTTTATCATATATATATATAAATAATTATACTTATGTACATAATTTATATTTTAAGGTATTGATTAATTTTAATTTTTACTACAAAAAAGTTTTAAAATTTTTGATATTTTTACGACTTTTCTTATAATTTTAAATTTGAATGCTTAAAAAAAATTGTACATTTTTATTTTCGATAAAATTTTCGACTGAGAGAATATAAATGAGTTTTATTATAATAACGCAAATATTATAATAACCAAATTATGATTTGGAATTAATTAAAAATAATTTCCTAATTCCAGGTGATGATCACATGCTATAACATTATCTCAGCTATGTTGAATATAACTTCTAAATAAAAAGAAGATGAAGTAATATCAACAAAATTTCAACAGTCATTTCGATTCATTTTATTATTTTAATTATTAATAATGATAGTTTATTTAAACATTGTCAATGATACATATATTAGACGCATTTTTATCAAAATTTTGTCTCACTTCTTCATATTTATATATATTTTAACTTATTGTATATATGCACCTAATGTTAGAATTTTGATATGGATTATCAATTATTATAATTACCACTGTAAATGCATATCAATACAAATTTCAAAAGAATTTCATTAAATCAAAAAAAGTTTATATCCACTATTATTAATTATTATTTGATTTGACACATTGTTTATTTAATTTTATTACGCCACCTTGCTGCAATGTATAGTGGGTTTTATGTAAAATTTAAAATCTCTTTCAAGACCAAAAAAAATTACACATGTTTTGTATAATGTGATAAATTTACATAATGTATTATAGACTATATGTTTTGAATAGCATTATACTTACACACATATATATATATATATATTTATATTATAGAATATTATTATATTTTTTATAACAATATGTGATACACTACAACCTTTAAAGGCACTTAATGCTATTCAAAGTTTAAGCTTACACAAATTATTGATTTCACTTGTTACTCGCACATCGTCCGCTATCTGACGCAGTCGGATTACCTACCTGATAGGCTTAGATGCGTGTAAATCTAAAAATGTTATTATGTAACTTCTAATACTCAAACATGGCATTCGACAAAACTGAATCAGACGTTCGACATCAAGAGGTATAATATTGCTCATAAATTAAAAATTAAAAATTCTAATTAGACCTTAAAGTATGTAAAATAATATTTATTATTATGCTATAACGTTCTATCAGCTTTATGTTGAATACACAATATAAATAAAATAAAAATATAAAGCAACGTCAAACAAATGTCAACTATAATTTTGGTTAATTTAATTTAAATTAATAGGTACAAATACATATTCATATTCACAATATGTATTAATTTGAATTTTATCAATATGATTATTACTTTAAAATAAACCTGTAAAGTGTATAATATTAAACTTATTTACTATAGGTATATAAATTTAACAGATTTTTGCGGAGTGCAATATTATATTTTGCTTATCGCCGCTTAATAACGAATAATACCATCAAAAAATTATATTAAATTTCAAATTTAGCTATTTGATTAGTTGTATTTTGTGTTGTTGTATTAATAACATCACCTATACTGGAATAAGGTCTCAATAACGGTTCAATTGTAAACACGCAATACGTAGCTATATAGAGTTATTAATATTTTAATCCTTATTCCTTATTTCCTTTATTACTTATTTCCTTGAAATTGAAGTTTAAATTATTATTTTATGAAATAATTATACAATATTATAACATTTTTTCTTCGTACACCATGTAATAAAATTAATTTTTTTATACACTCAGTGTCCTATACCCATCTACGGATAGCTAGTGTTAGATATTTCAAAATATATCCTTTAGTATCGGCATGCATACTGAACAATCAACAAGGTACCAATCAACTACTTCATATAAATAAAGACTACTAATTCTTACATGTTCAATTATCAAACGTATTTATTGAAAATATCATTACATTAGAAATCATTTAGTAAATAAGGTACGTTTTAGTTATTTTGTATAAATACATAACAACAAATAACATAATTCGTATAATATAAGTTTTAATACTATAATAATTATAAGTATAGTAATAATTAGTAAACCGATGTATTTATAAACAGGTGTAACAGGTGAAATAGGTATATAATTACTGCAGTAACGGAGCAAGTGAAACAAAGTGAGTATAGTATGCTACCATATATTAATAATTTTTGTTCGATCAAATCATATAAAATCAGAATATCAAATTATGTTTCAACCGATAATAAGAGTTAGTCATAGCAGGGAGAGAATTTAATCAAAAATTAAAGTGATTTTAAAATAAGAAGAGGTGTACCTATTTTGTTAGTTATAAAACACGTAAAATATTTCTAACACAAATTTTATTTTAAATGATTTTATCTGATTTATTTTATAAGTAATTCATAAATTTTTTTATCAACTACAGATTAATACATTTTAATTTTTAGATCAAATCTGTGACAACATGACGTTTGATATAAACTTATTGGAACCAAAAGAAGTTTCTATAAACTTGAAATTATTTAAGCTATATGGTTTTTTTCATTTATTTGACCCAAAAAGCAAAAAAATTGGCAATTTCAATATTTATCATCTAGTTTGGTATTTCATAAATTGCGTTGTTGGTTGTTTAGTAATTTATGGATTGATAGGTTATTTTATTGAGATGGAGGATGTAATCGATATCGTTTATCACGTGCAATTAATGTTCTTTTACTTAACTTATTCTCTGTGCTTACTTAAAATAATTACATTTTTATACAAAGCAAATAACATTTGGGATTTGCTCCGTGTTACTGATATAAATTTTCTGACGAGCACACAGAGTCAAACACATATAGGAATTCTCCATAAACATCGCAAAAAATCAATAAAAATTACAAATACCATTTGTGGGGTTGGATTTATGAATTTTTTCGAATGGACCTTGTATCCTTTAGTTCTGCAGTTAATACAAACGGAAGACGCACACCAATCAAATCTACGCTCTGAGAATATTCTTAATTTTCGGTTCCCGGTGACCATAAATTACTATAATAATAACTATATTATATTTTATTTAGTGGAGTCATCTATTGTAATGTTTCTATTATACATAAATGTAGTGATTGATATCTTCTTTATTTCTATCTGCTTTATTGTAATTGCTCAATACGAGATGATCAAAAGAGCTTACGAAAGTGTCAACAATAAACTGAATTCCGAAAATAATAATGGTAAGTCTGTAGATAAAACAATTTTTTTATTTGTCACCCTGAACCGGAGTGAGAAGTTTGACTGAATAACATTATCACGCAGTGAATAAATAATAAAATATATTGACTAATTATAGTAATGGATTTGAATTGTATGTTTTCAGAAAACAAAAATGATTTTAATATAAATGACTGTTGTGATGATTTAGAATCAATTATGAAGGATCAACAAAAACTTTTCGCGTTAGTACCAATTAATAGATTAAAGGTTTTAGAATCAATCATTAGTAATTTATTTTTAAATCCTTTTTATTGCATTTCTTGAAAACATTGTTGAAATTAGTTTAATGATATTCTTAATTTAAATATTTATTATATTTTTCAGGATGTTAAAACTATTTTATTCTACGTATAAGTTTATTATCTTATCAATTGTTGTAATAAATTCGGGGTCCATGGTAATTTTAACATATGCATCAGTTGTGGTAAAAACAAAAATAGATTTAATGAGAAAGTATAACGGGGGTGGATCTTTATTTTATAGAGTGTGCTACGTTTATTAGACACAAATTATAATAAAAGCCATTTCCTACCGAATAAAAATAAATGTCAACATTGACCTGCAAAACAGGCAGGATGTTTTACCACTCCCCCAGAGCCCAAGATCCACCCTGTGTATATTTTTAATACTTTTTAAGTGTTGCTAAAAATGTAATGTGTATTAATGTTTATATATGTTTAGATATTTACGTCATCACAATCTATGTCGATTCTTGGTGTAATCAAGTTGATATCAGCGTTTGGATACATGTTAATTGTTTTATTTTTCGTTTGCTATTTATTAGAACGCATTAATAATAAAGTAACGTTAACGCTGTTAAACTCTAATTTAGTTGGTTTATAAATGTGATACTTTTTTACAGATGGAATCCGTTCATTTTGGGATGTATAGTTGTAATTGGACTTCGATGAATTTAAGATCGAAAAAAATGTTGTTGTTATCAATGCAGTTGAATAATGCTAACGAATTTATGATTAAACTAACACCGAGAAAAATTGTCAATTTACAATTATTTAATAGCGTAATATTAACATTAATTTATATAGTATCACATGACATCACTAGTTGGAATAAATTAAAAGTAATATGTTTTTAATTACAGGTAATTGTCACATGCTATAACGTTCTATCTGCTATGTTGAATACACGAACTAAATAAAAATTAGACAAATAATAAATTAACATCAACAAAATGTCAACCTTATTTTTGATTTATTAATTATTTTAAGTATTTACGATGTATTTTGTTCTATGTAAGTTGTGATCTAAACATAATTCTGTCCTACTTATAAGTTATACAAAATAAGACATTAGTTATAAACTTATAAATAATCAATAATCACAAAAATAATTTTCCTAAATATTTTAATTTATATTCTATAATCACACATGTATTTATTACTTTTTAATTTGTATTATTATTTTTAATAATTATATATATTGTCATAATATTTATTAAATAGATAATAACAACTTTTAAATCAATAAAAATACATTTATCTTCAACATTTATTCGTATTCCTATATTTATACATGTGAGCTGCATGATTATTAATTTATTATTATTGTATTATATTTTGAATGCAGCATTTTTCTTTCAAATTTTATATTTTTCGCTTTGATTACATTATATCAAAAATTGTGATTAATAATTGTTATTGTAATGTGCTACGGGTATTTCGTATTTTATGCGGTAATTTGTTTTTTTGTCTATTATTATGTAAATAAATAAGTATATAATATTATTGTCAGTGAATCATAACGAATATACAAACACAGCTACTATACACATCGTCAACTCTTGCTATGATTTGCGAGGCCTCGTCCATTTATAAATAACAGTATCCAAAGGCACACCTCCGATGTGGCGATGTCTAAAACGTTATAAACACTGGTCTCAGTCCTTTGGCGCTTATAATTATTTTCAGTTAGTAATCTCCATAGATATCGAGAATAAGTAGAAACATTATTTTATTCTTAAAATTAAATATCATCATACCTTTACGCCCCGTGCACCAGCTCTGGTATACACCTATTGATTCGTGAGTGTGTCTCATGATAGTGTTTCGATTTTTCTGTCAATAAAAATTTGTTTTAGAAATATAATAATACATATTATAAACTACACATGATACGCAGGCCTCGATGTATGTCTGTACTTTACTTCTGCAGAAGTCGAATGGTCCTGGAATTTGATCGTATTACCTATAATATTATATTGTTGGTTTACTAATGTCATCCACAAAGAATTTATAAAGGATTTAATTAAACGCGCAATAACAAAGATAATGGATAATCGTGTATTTGCTATTTAATAAGTACAGTCATATAGGAAAAAAACATAATATGATAAAGATGAGATTTCTGTTAATGTATGATTGCTTGTCCCGTCTTCTCTAAAAAATTGACCAACACCGAAGAAGGATTGAATATTTATCTTGAGCACATACACTTATTCTGTAATCGGTTGTTATTTTTGTTTCGAAACGGTACGGTACATAAAAGAAAAAACTGTTTAATCACAAAGGATGCTCTATATTTTAATAAAATATGTTCTGTATACAATTAAATGATACATTCTGTATAAAATTACACCACAATTCACTAGGATTGTTACAATACTACTGCCAATCGTCCGACGTTGGCTCGGGAACGCTATAAATTGAAAATAATAGTCTTGTTGCCCGGCCTGTGCGCGGGGCGATCGATTCACGGCATTTGTAAACATAAAGAGAAAAATTATTAATGTTTTACATGCATAAATTGCAGGGGTTCCAGCCAATCACGAAGAAGTTGAAATTCCGAACATCTACTTACTAGATCACCCCTATTTTATTTGTAAAAATTAGTTTTGTGTTAAATTAATTATTCCAGTATATTATTAAAAATTAATAAGGTTATCATTTAACTGGTAAATAGTGGTTATTATTAATAATTGAGGTTGACATATAACAACAAGTTTCTTTACAGTAATAGGATTTCATTTCCCAATACTTTATTTTTGGATTCACAAGACCTCTTGTATAATTTAATTTAGAATTATATAACTATTGAAGCATTGAGCATATTATACGTAAATTTCGATCAATAATTACTATTGTAATGATAGTATCACGAAGCTGTGAGTAATTTGCATGTACTATAGAGAATATAAATCTGACCTCTAGTCATAACGAACATTCAAATACTGACATTATGCACAATGCCAACTCTATGATTTGCGAAGCCCTGTGCAGTGTATAAATGCATGGCACCTGTTTTTATATTATGTTATGTAAAATAATATATTATTTATCTATCCACTGAATTGCGGTAAACGCGCTTTACAATTATACGATCAGATGCATTATAATATAGTTGGATTGAAGTCATTTATTAGACACACTCAAGTATTAATAAAATAAATATTTAATATATCGTACTACCTAATATACTTAGTTATTAAACATATTGTGACGTATTATGTTTAGGCCACATAAGGAGTACACTGTTTCCATTGATATCGAGAATTTATACAACATACAAAAATTATTCTTGTATATGATGAAATAACACACTTCTTCCACTCGCCTCGATCTATTGATTAGGTTGAATCAAAGTGAAATTATTTCTTATGCTGTAATTTAATACATAAAATACAAGTTGCTAAAATAATATATAATATATATTTCATACTTTCCGTATGGATTTCAGTTTCTATTATAAATTCTATATTTTCGACATAAATATCAAATTATTTTCAAAATTCTTCTCTACTCATATTATACAACACATGTCATATTCACTTGAACAATTATCTATTTCATGAAATTGAATGAATTTTTATTGAAAACCACACACAGAGTAATTTTTTTTTTTTGTATAACAAAATAATATTATGTGGGTAAAAGGTACGCATTTCATACATTCAAAATATTTTCTTTAATTATTTTACCCTGACACCTAGTTACAAATGCCCAAAAACTTTTTGTTATAATAATTGTGTGTTAAGCATTTTAGGTATTAAGTATTACCTATGTTATCAAGTCGTGTGTTCAAAAGTGGGGTGTTATGAACAGTCATATCTTAAACAATTTAATGTCTTTAACGCTTATTTTAGAAAAAATATTTCTTATACTAATGTCTTTTTACCAATAGCAGCTATAACAAATACAATATAGATGTTTATTAAAAAAATATATATATATATATATTCTTTTACGCAAGATTTCCATATATGTATATAATTATGTATTAATATGGTATGGTTAGGATACTTAGATATATAATTTTAACAGATTCAAAGAAAGAATAATAGTTAGACGAAAGTCGCATTCAATTTTCAGATACGTTACTTTTTAATAAATCAACATAAACATTGTTAAAGTGTTAACAGATGGTCATACTTCACAGTATTCATGATAAATATGCATAAAAATTATATAGTAAATAATGTACGTTTATATTAATTTTGTCAAAAATATTTCAGAAGTATCACTATAGTTATGGTAATATTTGTATGGTATAGTATTTGAGATTACAATACATCGTCATATTTGTAAATAGGTAATCACTGCAGCAACGGATTTGGGCAAACACTGTGAGTATAATATGTTATTCTACTTTAAAATGATTTTCGACCTCATTAATCTCAAAATCTTTAAAACAAAAAGTTGCGTCTTAAAAATATAAACAATACAATCTTACATCATTATATAATCCTACTTTGTTAATTTGTGTGAGAGATATTTCAACATATTAAACAGTAATGCCGTTTATTATGTTTTGTTTAGAGTTTATTAATATTCAATGAATGGATAAAAATCACAAAAAAATTATATTAAATTTTTAATTTGATTTTTATAATAGGTCTGTTTTTTTTTTTACTAAATATACCTGTACTGGGTTAAGACGTAACCTCGGGTTTCACGATATACACGCACTATAGCTAAACGGAAATAAATATTTTAAATCGTTTTTTTTTTTTTTCATTGTAGTTTTCATGATTTTTGTATGACATAATTATAGAATATAATACCTAGGAATTTCTTTTCCTGCTCCTTGTAAGAATAATTTAATTTTTTAATTCCTTTTCCTATCTACTCTTATTAGTGTTTAAAACTTCAAAATAAATAAGTACTTTATTATCGGTATTTGATGTTAACACTGAATAATGAACAAACTATCAACAAGTTATTCTAGTTAATAATCGAATTTCATTGTATGCCTGTTATTATATGACGTTCTAAATTGGAAAAAAGTTAAAATGTGTCGTCACAAAATGGAAAAATAAAATATGCCATTTCTTCTTATATATTTAAGGATATATTAAATTATTTTCAATATAAAGTAAAGAAGATAATTTAATGTCAAAATATTTAGGTACCTACTTTAGTCAAATTATTTCACGTAATATATATAGATTTGTTTAGGTAGTATGTATATATTGACATAATCGTTGATATTACCGTGTAGTAACTACTAATACTATTGATTATATATTATATAGTATTTATAATCAATGCTAATGTGTATGGTATAGATTTTAGTAATTTAAAAGTAATCAATACTTAATAATAAATAATAATATTTGTATAACAGTATAACACATACAATACATTATTTCATACAGTAGACAAAAGTTACTTACTAAATAAACAAAAGTAAACGAGGACTAAGATAATATATAAGTATATCCACATTTATATATATAAAAAAAAAAACTCAATTTATTAAAGGTAAATATGATGTATATATTTCTAACCCGTTGGGTGTTTAGTGTTTACTCACAGCCCATCACTATAGTACTTTACCCAACTCCCGTTGCAGTATAATTAGCATTATTCTCAATCGATAATTAAAGTTTAAACTGGCCCGAACAATTAAGCTAAACAAACATAATAAAAATGTTGAGGCCGAATAATAGCCAAATAATATAGCACGGCCACCCAATTTTATTCGTTAGTTTCGTTCGTATTGTAAACGTGAAGTTAACAATATCGTGTGTATGCAAATCGTCATCTTTATTATATTCCCAATTGTGTGTACGCGTATCGTATATAAATTATATAAATAAAATAGTATAATACATATAATTCTATATATATATATTATATTACTACTATAAATAATATTGCAAGTACGCCCGAATCGCCACTTTTTTGTATACATTTTAGTCGGTGTTTACTAGTTGCGGTCAACCAATTAAAAGGTTACCTACTAATTGAGGTCACTGTTTGCGCTTTAAAAAAACAAAATATATAAATATTTCTTAAACGTATAGTATTTTTAAAAACAACAGTGATCGAATTCAGTTAATAAACTACGGTGACGGTTAATAATCATTTAAAATTCCTATGCAGTATATTATATAGTATAAACTTACATCAAATGGTATTTAATAGCTCTAAAATCAACTCTAATAATGAGCATGGAACATGTACATACCAACAAAGTTTCCAGATTGGATTACTATTTTTTAGTTTAAATTTTTTAGGTACTTATTATAATATCATACTATACTATAAACATATTATTGTATGTAATCATATAGTTGTAGTGTATATATTTAATTTTATTTATCAATAAGTTTTTTCTTGTTCACAGTAGAACGTAATTCTAAATTATAATCCAATACAAAAATATTTCATGTAAAATTCAAATAAAAGTAAGTATAATAAAAAAAAAAAAACATACATCATTGAAAAATTAATCCATTCCTCATTTAGTTCAGAATCTAAAAGAAGATAATGTAATATCAACAAATGTTCAACCACAATTTTGCTTTATGTATTATTTTATTTATTTATGATATATCTAATATCTATATTCTACATTAGTTGCAATGTAAACCTAATTTTTTCCTACTTATAAACTATAGAAAATAAGTCATGACATTAAGAGTTATATAAACTTATAACTAATCGATAATTATCAAAAAATGTTTCTAAAATATTTTATAATTTTAAACGTATAATCTACTTTGTAATTTGTATTCATACTGATAATTATTGATATTATTTAATTAATAGATAGCAAATAATTAGATTTTATTATAATAACAAAAACGTTTTATTTTGTCTTTGTCATTACCTTTTAAATCAATAAGATTACTTCAATGTTCATTATAAAAGTTCGTTTATGATTGAAAATTGAATATTATTTTGGTTAAAAATATAATATTACACCAAAAAGTTTTTTCCACTGTCTCAATCGTTCCAATACACAAACAAAAACACCCATATTAAATATTGAATTATTTGGAATAATACGAAATTTATTTTTAAGAGTTCTACATTATTAATTTAATAATAATAATTTTGTATGTTGGTTGATAGTTTAATTAAATAGCTTTAAAATACAATAAAATTATGTTCAAATATTAAAGCATTTTGGTGAAATTTAAAAAAATTCGTGGCAGGTTTGGTTTTGTTTAAAAAAAGTGATTTTCCCATAAATTAAAAAATAAAAAGTTAGATCCCCTCTTTAAAGGGAATTTCGTCGCCATTTTACTTTTCCTCGGAACATAGTGTAAATATAATACGTTTTATAAACAAATTAAAAGTATGTATTACTAATCAGTTTGATTTTCCCATAAATTAAAAAATAAAATTTTTATTTCATTGTATGCCTGTTATTTTATGACGTTCTAAATTGGAAAAAAGTTAAAATGTGTCGTCACAAAATGGAAAAATACAATATGTCATTTCTTCTTATATATATATATATATTAAATTATTTTCAATATAAAGTAAAGAAGATAATTTAATGTCAAAATATTTAGGTACCTACTTTATTCAAATTATTTCATGTAATATATATAGATTTGTTTAGATAGTATGTATATATTGACATAATCGTAACCTACTAATTGTGGTCACTGTTTGCGCTTTTATAACTCAATAGTGGGATAAAAGCACAAAATATATAAATATTTGTTAAACGTATAGTATTTTTATATTTTAAAAACAACAGTGATCGAATTCAGTTAACAAACTACGATGACGGTTAATAATCATTTAAGATTCCTATACATTCTATTATACTGTATAAACTTACATCAAATTGAAAAATTGAAAAATTAATCCATTCCTCACTTCGTTCAGAATCTTAAAGAAGAAACCACAACTTTGTTGTATGTATTATTTTATTTATTAATGATATATCTAATATCTATATTCTACGTTAAATGCAACCTAAACGTAATTCTGTCCCATATAAAATAAGTCATGACTTTATGAGTTTAGTTTGTTTATTAGTTTTATCAGTAAAAATGCGTGGTAGGTTTGGTTTTGTTTAAAAAAAAGTGATTTTCCCATAAAAAAGTTAGACCCCATCTTTAAAGCGCATTTCTTCGTCAGTTTATGTATACTTTCGTATGACGTCGGCCAGTTACTTTTCCTCGGAACCTATTGTATATATAATACGTTTTATAAACAAATTAAAAGTATGTATTACTAACCATTAAAATATGATTGAAAACGGAATCTTAAGTACAGGGGCATTACACTAATATTATGATTTACTTGTAGCCGTTAGACTAAAAAATTGGTTTAATCCATCTTTATTTATTCATTTGAGGTTCACTCAGTTATATTTATTAAATTCACAAATATAGGAAGAAATTTGTAAATTTAAGAAATTATCAAATAACAATCATAGTATTACATGATAACACGCAGTAGCAATACAAATATTAATATTTAAATTTTAAATCCTTATATTTTCTTTCATGTTTTAATGGTTAATATATTATGACATAAATATACAGTATAGCATTTTCTTTCCGTGCTCATTGTAACAACGATATTTTCAGTTTTGTAAATCCACCTACTGGTAGTTCTTGTTTGAAATTCTCTTTTTAGTATCGGTATAGTCACTGAACAATGAACAACGTACCAACGAGCTACTCCAGATAATAATCGACTATCATTGAACGTTCCTTATTAAATATCGTTCTATCGTAAAAAATATGTATTGATCATATAATTTAATTAAAATTTACAAATATTGAATATAATAATATTAAACTCTAGGAAATCATTTAACGTATAAGGTACGTTTAAATTATTATTATAAAACATATTGCACTAAAATCACGATTGTTATATTACTTGTATAATTATACTATATTTGAGCTTCCAAATTTATAATAAAACGATGTGTTTGTAAATAGATAATCACTGCTGTAACGGGTCTGGGCAAACAGAGTGAGTATAATAATATGCTATTGTACGTTAACATCATTTTCAATCATATTAATCTCTTGAAAAATCAGCGTACCAATTTTTGTATGCATCTAAATTGTTAGTTTATATTCTATAATGAGTGTGTTCTGTATTTTTCTGGCGATGTCAGTAGAAATGTGAAGATTTTGGAGAATACCCTTTCGGTAAAGAGTTGCTGTGCATCACTATATACTTGTGGTTGATATCTGGTTGATTATCGTCTCTTTATTAACTCGAGTAAACATAATTTTCCCAGATAGTATTGTATATGGCCTAAATTTTTTTTTTAAATTTATTAAATTAAAGTTTATCACCATTATTAACTCATTTGTAAAATTATAAGTCTTAATATCATCAAATGGAATGTACTGATACGTTCAATTGCCACAGACACGGATCAACCTACAATTTTTAAATGGCGAATTATTAACATGTTTTGAATATTTTATATTTTATTTTATTTACATTCTACAATATATAAAATCCATAACAAGATAGTGCTCAACAAGACGAGGTTTGCATGATATTACGTTTAATGAAGCACATAACATTTATTTTAATTATTAACAGAGATGTCTTATTGTTTTATATTATGAATGATTTATCTTTAATTTAAGGCGTGATTCTATTTCTATATTCTATTTTTATATGTTTTCAGTTGCAATATAAACGTAATTCTGTATCACTTATCAATTATGTAAAATAAGTTATGAGTAATTAGATATTATTGTTATTAATAATCAGTATCACTAATATAATTTTCTAAAATATTTTATTCATTATTCATTAATTTCACATGTATGAGATACTTTGTTTTAGTATTATTGTTAATAATTATACTCATTAGGTAGGTATATTAATTTAATATGAATTAAATAACTTTTGTTTAACTGTGAAAATATAAATCCATTTTTTTTTTAATTGTATCTATCAATACCTGTTTTATATATAACATCATTAACTTAAAACTTACAATCGTTGATTATAATTATATACTACAAGACATCGTTTGGTAATTAATATAGAACAATTGCATTATTTTTACCATAAAACACTGATTATTAATTATGTTACTGATACAATCTATATTTGGGCTTACATTATATCAATGTATTTTTTAATAGGTAATCATTTCAGCAACGTTTCTAGGAAAACAAAGCGAGTCTTCTTCTCCGTGTCGTATCCAGACAAATGTGAGTATAATATGCTATTGCACGTTACAAAACATTTTCGATCTAATTAATCAGCCTGAAAAATAGAAATAGATGTATGAAATAGAATCGACATTTCAAAAATAAAATAAATTAATTGAGTACACATGGCCCTTACATATATTTACACTAAAATTGAATAGCATAAAATATTTTTTGTTAATTTTATAGGGTAGGTATTTCAAAGTTTGTATGTAATTTTTAAAACCAAATTTAGCATAATATATTTCAAATATGAAGAATTTATGTTAAAAATGTTATTTTCTAACGGTCTTATGATTGAGTTGATTTATTTTTTTGGGATGTCATTAAATACATATATTACTAGTTGGTGAATTAATATATTTCACATTTTCAATTTTGAATAGCAGTTTATAACTTTATAGTATAAATCCCATACATTTTACATAAATATTAAATTCGTTTCTACATCTAATTGTACATATACATGTCATATTTTATATTTAATTGAAGAGCAGTCATATAATTCTTGAAATGGAAACAGTACTTTATATCTTGGAAAATGTAAAACAAAAAATATTTCACGAAATCATCATGGTATTTTTTTTAATTTTATAAATAAAACGAAAGAAAGTAAGCGTTTTATACTATTACTATCCTCATAACTATAAGATAAGTATTATATTTATTACTTTTTATGTAATTATAACTATAGAATATTTAATTTTAATTTTTAGATCGAAGGTGTATGAACATGACATTTGATATAAGCTTATTGGAGCCTAACGAAGTTTGCATAAACTTGAAATTGCTTAAGCGATTTTGTTTTTTTCATCTATGTGATCCAAAGAGCAAAACACTTTTCAATTTAAATGTTTACCATATAGCTTATTACATCATAAATTGCGTCATTGGTTGTATAGTAATTTATGGATTAATGGGTTATGTTACTGAGAAGGAAAATGCATTTAATATTGCTAACGATATACAGATAATGTTTGTTTGCATATTATATTATAGGTGTTTAATTATAATATTTACATTAATTTATAATGCAAATAACATTTGGATTTTACTCAATGTAATTAAAATGCATTTTTTGACGAGCACACAGTGTCAAAAACATATTGGAATTCTCCAAAAACATCGCAAAAAATCATTAAAAATTACAAATTACATAAGTTTTTTAACAATTATATCTGTTAATTTATGGATCTTGTATCCTCTAGTGCTGATGTTATTACAAAAAGAAGACGCATACAAATCAAATCAACGCTTTGAGAATATTTTCAACTTTCGGTTCCCCGTGACCAATAGTTACTATAATAATAATTTTTTTATATTTTATATTATTGAGTTATCTATTGGATTGCCTCTAGCCTACATGCATTCAGTGAATGAAATTTTTTTTATTTCACTATGCTGTGTTATGATTGCTCAATATGAGATGATTCAAATAGCTTACAAAAATGTCAACAGTGAACTGAATTATGAAAATAGCAATAGTAAGTCAATAGTAATAATATTTTTTTATTTTCTACTGTAATCCTCCAATTGAGATGTCTACTGAATAATTTTTTCACACAATTAATAAAAAAAATGTCAGAAAATAAATAAATATTTATAGACTAATATTGAAATGAAATAAATTGTACATTTTCAGAACACAAAAATGATGTTAACATTAACGATTGTTATGATGATTTATTATCAATTATGAAGGATCAACAAAAACTTTTTGAGTTAGTACTTATAGTTTAAATGTTATAGAATTAGTCATAAGGCATTTATCAAAGACAATTATTTTTTTTAGTATATTATTTTATTTCAATAAAAAAATTAACCTATTGATTAAATGTTGTGGATTTAAATTGTAAATTTTCAACAAAAAAATACGATTATTTTGATGATTTAATATCTATATGAAGGAAAAAGTTTACGTCAATGCTTTTAGTTTTAGAATAAGACATGATTTCTCGTTTTTATTATGACCATTTTTTATTTTTATTATATCATTAATACCCAATTAAAATAAATTTATTGATGTTGTTTATTTAAATATTATTTTTATTTTTCAGGAAATTAAAATTATTTCATTCTACGTATAAGCTTGTAATTGTATCAAATGTTGTGATATATTCGTGGTCTATCATAATTTTAATATATTCATCTACTCTGGTAATAAAAATATAATATATATAATAAAAATGTGTAATCAGGGGTTGATCTATGATTATTTTGTAAAGGGTGAAACGATGATTATCAAAAATAATAGTAAATAGTTTAATTTCTAACCAATTAAATATTATAATATTAACATAAACAAATGGAGCAGGAGTTTTAAAAATGTAAAATGTTCGTCTTTATAGTGCTGTAGCAACATCTATTACATCCACCCTTGTGTATTTCTATAAATGATTGTCGATTATATAAATACTGTTAACCGAATATATTGTATTTATGTTTTATGTTTATATAGATATTATTTACGTCATCAGATTCAATACCAATGCTTAGTATAATCAAATTGTTATCATCAATTGGAACCGTTATTGTTCTTTTACTACTCCTTTGTTATTTATTGGAACGCATTAATAACATTGTAATATATATGTCGTTAAAATGCAATTGAGATGGTTTATCGATGCAATATTTTTTTGCAGAAAGAGTCTGTCCATTTCGGGATGTATAGTTGTAATTGGACATCAATGAATTTAAGATCAAGAAAAATGTTATTGTTATCAATGCAATTGAATAATGCTAATAAATTGATGATTAAAATATCACCGAGAAAAATCATCGACCTACAATTTTTTAACAGCGTAATATCATCGTTTATGATTTTTTTTTTTCATGCTATGTTACATACAACAGTTACAATTACAGGTTACACAGTTAACAATTGTTAAAAAAAAATTATGTTAATAAGGTTATCGAATGAAAATGATTGGGTTCAAGTATATATCAATGTGAAATTTCACATCATTGACTGGATATACCCGTTTAAGGGGCAATAGTGAGTAGGTGATGAATGTTTGTTTGGCATGTTTGGCATTTCTCAAAATGTGTAATAAGTTCGATTTGTTGCAATGAATTTTAAAAAGAGTTAAGTACATCAAAGTTAGAATGTAGAGGGATACAGTCAATGTTAGTGTCCAAATGACATGTAAAATATTGTATCATGTCCAAATAACAAAACTTTCGATTAAGATAGTTAACTACTAAGGCACATTTATTTAAAATATAATAACTCAAATTGAAATAAATAAGAAAATAATATTAGTTAAAATCATTAGTTTTTGAGAGAGGGAGCTATAGAAATTCTAGGGAAGCTATGCCCTCCATGACCCATCTCGGTTAGTGTATGTTTGGAGTATAATGAAGACTTCAGCATAATTAAATTACGTGGAATATGGAAAAATACAAAATGAGCTCAATTTTGCGTGACTAAATATAAATGTAATTAGTGTAGTATTGATAGAACTTTCTATCGTCGATGAATGATACATTTTGGAAAAGGAAAATTGGTAACTGAGAGAATATAAATAAGTTTTATTATAATAACGCAAATATTATAATAACCAAATTATAATTTGGAATTAATTAAAAATAATTTCTTAATTCCAGGTGATAATCACATGCTATAACATTATCTCAGCTATGTTGAATATAACTTCTAAATAAAAAGAAGATGAAGTAATATCAACAAAATTTCAACAGTCATTTCGATTCATTTTATTATTTTAATTATTAATAATGATAGTTTATTTAATCATTGTCAATGATACATATATTAGACGCATTTTTATCTCACTTCTTCATATTTATATATATATTAACTTATTGTATATATGCACCTAATGTTAGAATTTTGATATGGATTATCAATTATTATAATTACCACTGTAAATGCATATCAATGCAAATCTCAAAAGAATTTCATTAAATCAAAAAAAGTTTATATCCACTATTATTAATTATTATTTGATTTGACACATTGTTTATTTAATTTTATTATGCTGCCTTGCTGAAATGTATAGTGGGTTTTATGTAAAATTGAAAATCTCTTTCAAGACCAAAAAAAATTACACATGCACTGTATAATGTAATACATTTACATAATGTACTATAGACTATATGTGTTTAATAGCATTGTACTTACACCTATATACTATATATATATTTATATTATTTATAATTATATGTGATACAATACAACCTGTAAAGGCACTTAATGCTATTCAAAGTTTAAGCTTACATAAAATATTGATTTCACTTGTTACACGCACATCACCCGCGATCTGACGCAGTCGGGTTGCCTACCTGATAGATTTAGATGCGTTTAAATCTAAAAATGTTATTATGTAACTTCTAATACTCAAATATAGCATTCGACTTTAACTTTTTCTCCTACGAAACTATATATAATATTATTGTCTGTGAATCATAACGAATATTCAAACACTGCTATTATACACATTGTCAACTCTTGCTATGATTTGCGAGGCCTCATGCAATTTATAAATAACAGTATCCAAAGGCACACCCCCTATGTGGCGATGTCTAAAACGTTATAAACACTGGTCTCAGTCCTTTGGCGCTTATAATTATTTTCAGTTAGTAATCTCCATAGATATCGAGAATAAGTAGAAACATTATTTTATTCTTAAAATTAAATATCATCATACAAATGGCAGGGGTTCCAGCCAATCACGAAGAAATTGAAATTCTGAACATCTGCTTACGATATCACCCATATTTTTTTTGTAAAAATTAGTTTTGTGTTGGAATACTTATTCCAGTATATTACTAAAAATTAATAAAGTTATCATTTAACCGGTAAATAATGGTTATTATTAATTGAGGTTGACTTATAACAACAAGTTTCTTTACAGTTATAGGATTTCATTTCCCAATACTTTATATTTGGATTCACAAGACCTCTTGAATAATTTAATTTAGATTTATATAACTATTGAAGCATATTATACGTAAATTTCGAACAATAATTACTATTGTAACGATAGTATCACGAAGCTGTGAGTAATTTGCATGTACAATAGAGAATATAAATCTGACCTCTAGTCATAACGAACATTCAAATACTGACATTATGCACAATGTCAACTCTATGATTTGCGAGGCCCTGTGCAGTGTATAAATACATGGCACCGTTTTTATATTATGTTATGTAAAATAATATATTATTTATCTATCCACCGAATTGTGGTAATCGCGCTTTACAATTATACGATCAGATGCATTATAATATGGTTGGATTGAAGTCATTTGTTAGACACACTCAAGTATTAATACAATAAACATATCGTACTACCTAATATACTTAGTTATTAAACATATTGTGACGTATTATGTTTAGGCCACATAAGGAGTACACTGTTTCCATAGATATCGAGAATTTATACAACATACAAAAATTATTCTTGTATATGATGAAATAACACACTTCTTCCACTCACCTCGATCTATTGATTAGGTTGAATCAAATGTGAAATTATTTCTTCTGCTGTAATTTAATACATAAAATACAAGTTGCTAAAATAATATATAATGTATATTTCATACTTTCCGTATGGATTTCAGTTTCTATTATAAATTCTATATTTTCGACATAAATATCAAATTATTTTCAAAATTCTTCTCTACTCATATTATACAACACATGTCATATTCACTTGAACAATTATCTATTTCATGAAATTGAATGAATTTTTATTGAAAACGTGAAATACACAGTGTATTTTTTTTTTTTGGTATAACAAAATATTATGTGGGTAAAAGGTATGCGTTTCATACATTCAAAATATTTTTTTATTTTTTTATGAGGAATGCATAGTTTAATTGTAACCTTATACGGTAATTTAATATTTATTATATCTAACTAAGGTTTAGTGTTATAATTTTGTTTCGATTTTAGGATTATTATCTAATATATTGCTATTAAATAAACCCTAACGGAGTATACTGTAAAATATACTGTACTATATTAGTGACTATTTTAGAGAGGTTTCAATTTAATATATGTACTGAAAATTATAAAACGACGAAGGATTTGTGGGAGACTTCGTCCAGAATATTATAGAATATATAATATTCGATAATAGGTATATAATTTAACGATTTTAGGTTTAATGTCGTATACTATATTTTGTTTATAGTTTATTAATATTCAAGGTATGAATTGTATTCAGAAAAAATTCATATTAAATTTTTAATTTGAATTTTATATTAGGTTTTGTTGATTTTCATTAAATATACATATACTCTAATAAGTTGTTAATAAATGTTCATTTTTCTCTGTTTTTACGATGAACACGCACTAGCTATATGGATATTAATATTTTAAATCCTTAGTCCTTGTCACAGAGATTCAATGATTAATATATTATGACATAAGTATACGATATAATTACCGGATGAGTTATTTGTATTATGTATTCGGTATGTGTTATTGCATTTTTCATTTACAGCTATAAACGATTGCAGTAGAGGAGAATCGGCGTAACTAAGGGGTTCTAGTGGGGGAGGCTTTTTAGCCTCAATTAGCATTCAAATTATTTTTAACTTTGGTTTTGTAGGACTCTAGCCCTTAATAAATTGTAACTATTAAATCCTAGTTACGCCCATGTTGAAGAATAGGATTCTTAACATAGAGCCCCCTCCGCTGACAGTTATAGGATAAATGTTATAAGACTATGTGGAAACACCTACAAACTATATAAATGTTAATACTTGGATCCTTAATCTTCGTCTTTGGAGTTTTTATGGTTATTGGATGAAACATTTATACAATAAAGCATTTCTTTTCATCTTCGTTGCAATAAGGAAATTTTTAAATTCTATAGCTAGACACCTAGTTACAAATGCCCAAAAACTTTTTGTTATAATAATTGTGTGTTAAGCATTTTAGGTATGAAGTATTACCTATGTTATCAAGTCGTGTGTTCAAAAGTGGGGTGTTATGAACAGTCATATCTTAAACAATTTAATGTCTTTAACGCTTATTTTAGAAAAAATATTTCTTATACTAATGTCTTTTTACCAATAGCAGCTATAACAAATACAATATAGATGTTTATTAAAAATATATATATATATATATTCTTTTACGCAAGATACAAATTCCATATATGTATATAATTATGTATTAATATGGTATGGTTAGGATACTTAGATATATAATTTTAACAGATTCAAAGAAAGAATAATAGTTAGACGAAAGTCGCATTCAATTTTCAGATCCGTTACTTTTTAATAAATCAACATAAACATTGTTAAAGTGTTAACAGATGGTCATACTTTACAGTATTCATGATAAATATGCATAAAAATTATATAGTAAATAATGTACGTTTAAATTAATTTTGTCAAAAATATTTCAGAAGTATCACTATAGTAATGGTAATATTTGTATGGTATAGTAGCGAATTATTAACATGTTTTGAATATTTTATATTTTATTTTATTTACATTCTACAATATATAAAATCCACAACAAGATAGTGCTCGAACAAGACGAGATTAGCAAAATATTACGTTTAATGAAGCTCATAACTTTCATTTTAATTATTAATAGAGATGGCTTATTGTTTTATATTATGAATGATTTATCTTTAATTTAAGGCGTGATTCTATTTCTATATTTTATTTTTATATGTTTTCAGTTGCATTATAAACGTAATTCTGTATCACTAATCAATTATGTAAAATAAGTTATGAGTAATTAGATATTATTGTTATTAATAATCAGTATCACTAATATAATTTTCTAAAATATTCTATTCGTTATTCATTAATTTCACATGTATGTGATACTTTGTTTTAGTATTATTGTTAATAATTATACTCATTAGGTAGATATATTAATTTAATATGAATAAAATAACTTTTGTTTAACTGTGAAAATATAAATCCATTTTTTTTTAATTGTATCTATCAATACCTTTTAATTAATAAAAATACTTCAATCATAATCAAATTACGTTTTTTATAGAAAATTGAATCGACTTATGGTATTTTAATTTTAATTAACATATTACACGTACTTTTCTAAGATTTTTTTTTTAAGGTCTTTTCTCAATGATCGTAAGATAAAAAAAGAAATGTCTAAAACTCGAAATGAAACCAACTTTTATCAAAAATGATTTTGTTCACTTGTTTTTGCTTAAAGAGCTCGCTTTTTATTTACAAGGAGAACTGTAGAAAACACTAAATCACATGACGTTCGGTTATCAACATTTATCCATTCAAATATCTGTATATTTCTCTATTTATCTGTCACCCCTTATGTAATATGTCACTTTGTTATTTCTTTTATTTCTAATAATTATAGACATTACGTACATGAACCAAATAGGTAGTGAATAATTAAATTTTGTTATAACAAGAGAAACATTTTTTTTTTTGAATTTATCTTTATACTTTTACTATCTTCATCATAATCGTTTTACGTTTGTTTTCACAATAAAGTCAGACAATGAAACTAAAAAATTTTTCTTACTGATTTTAAAATTACTTATAGTAATATAAGGTTAGGTATTAATAGTAAACAGTTTCGTATTTAGTAATTTATAAACAATTAATATTTATTATAAATAATAATAAGTGCATATTGCATAATAAAACATAAAAAAAAATATTATTTTAAACAGCACTAAAAAATCCCCATATAAATCTAAAAACAAACTATTTAAGCAAATAAAAAATTAATGTTTTATATGTATATAAATGATTCATCACTCAACCATACCTATCCTAATTTGTCAATTAGTAATGTATTTACCAAATATTGTTATGTATAGGTAGTAATCAATTTATATATATTAATTTTCAAAAAGTTGACTATATTTATCAAAATTCCAATTTTTATGCACTTGTAAAGAAAATTATTTCTTTGGATATTTTATTTGTATCTTACAATACTTGAAAAAATTCTCCTAGAAAGCATATTTTAGAAAAGTACGAATAATATTTTTCTCATAATCAAAATACGATTAAATGCTTCAATTTTATATTTAAAACGTACCTTAATACCAATGATTAAAACCTATTTTATTGATATACCTTATGTCTATAATTATTAATAATAATAGGAATTACAAAGCAACATATACATGTGCATTTATAAACTATAGATAAGAATATTTTAGAATATTATTACAGTGATTATTGATTAGCAATAAATTTAGTAGAATAATTAATACTAAAAAAAAAAAAAATGCCGCGAGTTGAGAAATGTATATTTGGTGCATTTAATAGTCTTTCTACAATGAGTTGAAGAAGATGACATTTATTTTGAGGTGTTGGCATTTTCGTGCGATAAAGTGTTCTCTGCATGAATATAATAAAAAGTTAAATCGAAAGTAAGCTAGAAATAAAAACCTAGAGTCGTGCTCGAAACTTAAAATAACAAGTAATGGGCCCGAATTATCAAAACTTTTCAAATACATGCAAAGACAATGCTGCCATTGATGTAACCATGTAACTATCTATATTATCCAATAACTTTCGGTATATTATTACAATAATTATATATTATTATACCTAAAATACTTGAATACATTTTACGCTAAAAATGTCTATATATCTAAATATGAATAAATATTATCTCGTGCACAATGCTAGTGACTAGTTATAAATATAAATATTTTAATCCATATTCCTTGACTTTGAATGTTTTATAATTATTAATGTATGACATAAATATGCACTATTATACAATATTTTTTTCGTCCTTGTCGTAAAAATGACACTACCTACTGATACATATTATTGTTAGTATCGGTATGGACACTGTACTATGAAAAAGGTAAAAACGAGCTATTCTAGATAATTTTAATAATTTGTAGCATACTACTTATTAAACCATGTTCAACGTCAACAATATTTGTATATAACATCATTAACTTAAAACTTACAATCGTTGATTATAACTATACACTACAAGACATCGTTTGGTAATTAATAAAGAACAATTACATTATTTGTACCATAAAACACTGATTATTAATTATGTTACTGATACAATCTATATTTGGGCTTACATTATATCAATGTATTTTTTAATAGGTAATCATTTCAGCAACGGATCTAGGAAAACAAAGCGAGTCTTCTTCTCCGTGTCGTATCCAGACAAATGTGAGTATAATATGCTAATGCACGTTAAAAAACATTTTCGATCTAATTAATCAGCTTGAAAAATAGAAATAGATGTATGAAATAGAATCGACATTTCAAAAATAAAATAAATTAATTGAGTACACATGGCCCTTACATATATTTACACTAAAATTGAATAGCATAAAATATTTTTTGTTAATTTTATAGGGTAGGTATTTCAAAGTTTGTATGTAATTTTTAACACCAAATTTAGCATAATATATTTCAAATATGAAGAATTTATGTTAAAAATGTTATTTTCTAACGGTCTTATGATTGAGTTGATTTATTTTTTTGGGATGTCATTAAATACATATATTACTAGTTGGTGAATTAATATATTTCACATTTTCAATTTTGAATAGCAGTTTATAACTTTATAGTATAAATCCCATACATTTTACATAAATATTTACATCTAATTGTACATATACATGTCATATTTTTATATTTAATTGAAGAGCAGTCATATAATTCTTGAAATGGAATCAGTACTTTATATTTCTGGAAAAAGTAAAACAAAAAATATTTCACGAAATCATCATAGTATTTTTTTTTTTTTTATAAATAAAACGAAAGAAAGTAAGCGTTTCATACTATTACTATCCTCATACCTATAAGATAATTATTATATTTATTACTTTATATGTAATAATAACTATAGAATATTTAATTTTAATTTGCAGATCGAATCTTTAAGAACATGACATTTGATATAAGCTTATTGGAGCCTAACGAAGTTTGCATAAACTTGAAATTGCTTAAGCGATTTTGTTTTTTTCATCTATGTGATCCAAAGAGCAAAACACTTTTCAATTTAAATGTTTACCATATGGCTTATTACATCATAAGTTTCTTAGTTGGTAGTTTAGTAATTTATGGATTAATGGGTTATGTTACTGAGAAGGAAAATGCATTTAATATTGCTAACGACATACAGATAATGTTTGTTTGCATACTATATTATACGTGTTTAATTATAATATTTACATTCATTTATAATGCAAATAACATTTGGAATTTACTCAATGTAATTAGAATGCATTTTTTGAGCAGCATACAGTGTCAAAAACATATTGGAATTCTCCAAAAATATCGCAAAAAATCAATAAAAATTACAAATTACATAAGTTTTTTAATAATATTATCTAGTGTCTTATGGTTCTTGTATCCTCTAGTGCTGATGTTATTTCAAAAAGAAGACGCATACAAATCAAATCAACGCTTTGAGAATATTTTCAACTTTCGGTTCCCCGTGACCAATAGTTACTATAATAATAATTTTTTTATATTTTATATTATTGAGTTATCTATTGGATTGCCTCTAGCCTACATGCATTTAGTGAGTGGAGTTTTCTTTATTTCTCTTTGTTGTGTTTTGATTGCTCAATATGAGATGATTCAAAAAGCTTACAAAAATGTCAACAGTGAACTGAATTATGAAAATAGCATTAGTAAGTCAATAGTAATAACATTTTTTTAATTTCTACTGTAATCCTCCAATTGAGATGTATACTGAATAAGTTGTTCACACAATTAATACAAAAGTTAATTATTAGACTAATATAGCAATGCATTAAATTGTACATTTTCAGAACACAAAAATGATGTTAACATTAACGATTGTTTTGATGATTTAGTATCAATTATGAAGGATCAACAAAAACTTTTTGAGTTAGTACTTATAGTTTAAATGTTATATAATTAGTCATAAGAAATTTATAAAAAAAACAATTAATTTTTTTGAATATATCATTTATACACGAAAAAAATAAATCTACTGACTATAAATGTTAATAATGTAAACGATTTTTTTGATATTTTAATAATTATATGCTGGATCAACAAAAAAAAATTACGTCAGTGCTATTAGTTTTAGAATAAGTCATGATAATTCGTTTATATTATGACTATTTTTTATTTTTATTATGTCATTATTACCCAGTTAAAACAAATTTATTGATGTTGTTTATTTAAATATTTTTTTTATTTTTCAGGAAATTAAAATTATTTCATTCTACGTTTAAGCTTGTCATTTTATCAAATGTTGTGGTATATTCGTGGTCTATCATAATTTTAATATATTCATCCACTCTGGTAATACAAATTTTATAAATATAATTAAAATGTGTAACCAGGGGTTACAGGGGTATTGATCTATGATTATTTGGTAATGGGTGAAACGATTATTATCAATAATAATAGTAAATAGTTAAATTTCTAACTAATTTAATATTATAATATTAACATAAACAAATGGGGTAGGAGGTTTTTTTAAAATATTCGTCTTTATAGCACTTTAACAACATCCTTTACATCCACCCTTGTGTATTTCTATAAATGATTGACGATTATATAAATACTGTCAACCGAATATATTGTATTTATGTTTTATGTTTATATAGATATTATTTACGTCATCAGAATCAATACCAATGCTTACTATAATCAAATTGTTAACAACATTTGGAACCGTTATTGTTCTTTTACTACTCCTTTGTTATTTATTGGAGCGCATTAATAACATTGTAATATATATGTCGTTAAATTGCAATTGAGATGGTTTATCGATGAAACATTTTTTTGCAGAAAGAGTCTGTCCATTTCGGGATGTATAATTGTAATTGGACATCAATGAATTTAAGATCGAAAAAAATGTTATTATTATCAATGCAGATGAATAATGCTAATAAATTGATGATTAAAATAACACCGAGAAAAATCATCGACCTACAATTTTTTAACAGCGTAATATCATCGTTTCATGCTTTAGAGTATTTGTTAGCATTATTTTGTACATATTTGGTTGTTACTGTACAGTTTGTGATTGCATACAAGACACGAATGGTGTGTGCCGTGGTATTCCCTTTAATGCAGTTTAGGATTTTCGGGGCTAGAACGCTATATAAAAGGTGATCGGGTGAAAAATTTGGGTTCAAGTAAAATGGTAAATGATTAATTAAAAACCAATATTCTTCAGACGATATACTAATTCTAGTGACGATCTATAAAGTGAATTTGTTAGTTGGAGGTATAGAAGCAAATGGTGTTTGAAATGTGGGCGAGCTATAGTTTAGTTCAATATAAATTTCAAATGTATTATGTAGTTAAATCATTAGTTTTTGTGAGGGGGGGCTATAGCAATTCTAGGAAGTCTAAGCCCTCCATGACCCATCTTGGTTAGTTTATGGTTGGAGGGTTAAGAGGACTTCAGCAAAATTAAATTACGTGGAATATGGAAAAATACAGAGTAAGCTCGATTTGGTGTGACCAAATATAAAAGTGATTAGTGTAGTATTGATAGAACTGTCTATCGTCGATAAATGATAATTTTTGAAAAGGAAAATTGGTAACTGGTGAATATTAATGTGTTATATTCTTATATTATAATAACGCAATTTGTAATTAATTAAAAATAATTTCTTAATTCCAGGTGATAATCACATGCTATAACATTATCTCAGCTATGTTGAATATAACTTCTAAATAAAAAGAAGATGAAGTAATATCAACAAAATTTCAACAGACATTTCGATTCATTTTATTATTTTTATTATTAATAATGATAGTTTATGTAATCATTGTCAATGGTACATATATTAGACGCATTTTTATCAAAATTTTGTCTCACTTCTTCATGTTTATATATATATTAACTTATTGTATATATGCACCTTATGTTAGAATTTTGATATGGATTATCAATTATTATAATTAACACTGTAAATGCATATCAATGCAAATCTCAAAAGAGTTTCATTAAATCAAAAAAAGTTTATATCCACTATTATTAATTATTATTTGATTTGACAAATTGTTTATTTAATTTTATTATGCTGCCTTGCTGCAATGTATAGTGGGTTTTATGTAAAATTGAAAATCTCTTTCAAGACCAAAAAAAATTACACATGCACTGTATAATGTGATACATTTACATAATGTACTATAGACTATATGTGTTTAATAGCATTGTACTTACACCTATATACTATATATATATTTATATTATTTATAATTATATGTGATACACTACAACCTGTAAAGGCACTTAATGCTATTCAAAGTTTAAGCTTACACAAAATATTGATTTCACTTGTTACACGCACATCTTCCGCGATCTGACGCAGTCGGGTTGCCTACCTGATAGATTTAGATGCGTGTAAATCTAAAAAAAATTTTATGTAACTTCTAATACTCAAATATAGCATTCGACTTTAACTTTTTCTCCTACGAAACTATATATAATATTATTGTCTGTGAATCATAACGAATATTCAAACACTGCTATTATACACATTGTCAACTCTTGCTATGATTTGCGAGGCCTCATGCAATTTATAAATAACAGTATCCAAAGGCACACCCCCAATGTGGCGATGTCTAAAACGTTATAAACACTGGTCTCAGTCCTTTGGCGCTTATAATTATTTTCAGTTAGTAATCTCCATAGATATCGAGAATAAGTTGAAACATTATTTTATTCTTAAAATTAAATATCATCATACCTTTACGCCCCGTGCACCAGCTCTGGTATACACCTATTGATTCGTGAGTGTATCTCATGATAGTGTTTTGATTTCTCTGTCAATAAAAATTTGTTTTAGAAATTTAATAATGCATATTATTATACACTATACATGATACGCAGGTCTCCATGTATGTCTGTACTTTACTTCTGCAGAAGTCGAATGGTCCTGGAATTTGATCGTATTACCTATAATATTATATTGTTGGTTTACTAATGTCATCCAAGAAAAATTTATAAAGGATTTAATTAAACGCGCAATAACAAAGATAATGGATAATCGTGTATTTGCTATTTAATAAGTACAGTCATATAGGAAAAAAACATAATATGATAAAGATGAGATTTCTGTTGATGTTTGATTGCTTGTCCCGTCTTCTCTAAAAAATCGACCAACACCGAAGAAAGCTTCGAATCCTACTTTGTTAATTTGTGTGAGAGATATTTCAACATATTAAACAGTAATACCGTTTATTATGTTTTGTTTAGAGTTTATTGATATTCAATGAATGGATAATAATCAGAAAAAAATTATATTAAATTTTTAATTTGATTTTTATAATAGGTCTGTTTTTTTTTTACTAAATATACCTGTACTGGGTTAAGACGTAACCTCAGGTTTCACGATAAACACGCACTATAGCTAAACGGAAATAAATATTTTAAATCGTTTTTTTTTTTATTTCATTGTAGTTTTCATGATTTATGTATGACATAACTATAGAATATAATACCTAGGAATTTCTTTTCCTGCTCCTTGTAAGAATAATTTAATTTTTTAATTCATTTTCCTATCTACTCTTATTAGTGTTTAAAACTTCAAAATAAATAAGTACTTTATTATCGGTATTTGATGTTAACACTGAATAATGAACAAACTATCAACAAGTTATTCTAGTTAATAATCAAATTTCATTGTATGCCTATTAATATATGACATTCTAAATTGGAAAAAAGTTAAAATGTGTCGTCACAAAATGGAAAAATAAAATATGCCATTTATTCTTTTATACATATATATATATATATATAAGGATATATTAAATTATTTTAAATATAAAGTAAAGAAGATAATTTAATGTCAAAATATTTAGGTACCTACTTTAGTCAAATTATTTCACGTAATATATATAGATTTGTTTAGGTAGTATGTATATATTGACATAATCGTTGATATTACCGTGTTGTAACTACTATTACAATTGATTATATATTATATAGTATTTTTAATCAATGCTAATGCATATGGTATAGATTTTAGTAATTTAAAAGTTATCAATACTTAATAATAAATAATAATATTTGTATAACAGTATAACACATACAATACATTACTTCATACAGTAGACAAAAATTTCCATATAAATCTAAAATTTTTAATTATACATTTTTAATTCTGAAGATTTTTCTCATGTTACATTATCTAAATGTAAAAGGAAATAAAAAGTTAATTTTACTAAATAAAAAAAAGTAAACGAGGACTAAGATAATATAAATGTATAGCCACATTTATATCTATAAAAAAAACTCAATTTTTTAAAGGTAAATAGGATGTATATATTTCTGACCCGTTGGGTGTTTAGTGTTTACTCACAGCCCATCACTATAGTATACTTTACCCAACGCCCGTTGTAATATAATTAGCTGATCCTCAATCGGTCACGGAAGGTCATATTTAATTAAAGTTTAAACTGGCATGAACGTATGTTCCCCTACCACAAATAAATGACAATTCAAAATTCAGCTAAACAAAAAATAATAATAATGTTGAGGCCAAATAATAGCCAAATAATATAGCACGGCTGCCCAATTTTATTCATTAGATTCGTTCGTATTGTTAACGCGGAGTTAACAATTGCGAGTGCAAATCGCTACTTTTTTTTGTATAATATCGTGTGTACGCAAATCGTCACCTTTATTATATTCCCAATTGTGTGTACGCAAATCGTAAATAAATTATATAAATAAAATAGTATAATATAAATATAGATATATATACATATATATCTATATATATTATATAACTACTATAAATTATATTGCGATTATGCCCGAATCGCCACTATTTTGTATACATTTTAGTCGGTGTTTACTAGTTGCGGTCAACCAATTAAAAGGTAACCTACTAATTGCGGTCACTGTTTGCGCTTTATAACTCAATAGTGGGATAAAAGCACAAACTATATAAATATTTGTTAAACGTATAGTATTTTTATATTTTAAAAACAACAGTGATCGAATTCAGTTAACAAACTACGATGACGGTTAATAATCATTTAAGATTCCTATACATTCTATTATACTGTATAAACTTACATCAAATTGAAAAATTGAAAAATTTATCCATTCCTCACTTCGTTCAGAATCTTAAAGAAGAAACCACAACTTTGTTGTATGTATTATTTTATTTATTAATGATATATCTAATATCTATATTCTACGTTAAATGCAACCTAAACGTAATTCTGTCCCATATAAAATAAGTCATGACTTTATGAGTTTAGTTTGTTTAAGAGTTTTATCAGTAAAAATGCGTGGTAGGTTTGGTTTTGTTTAAAAAAAAGTTATTTTCCCATAACTTAAAACATAAAAGTTAGACCCCCTCTTTAAAGGGCATTTCTTCGTCATTTAAGGTATACATTCATATGACATCGGACGGTTACTTTTCCTCGGAACATAGTGTATATATAATACGTTTTATAAACAAGTTAAAAGTATGTATTACTAATCAGTAAAATATGATTGAAAACGGAATCTTAAGTACAGGGGCATTACACTAATATTATGATTTATTTATAGCCATTAGACTAAAACATTGGTTTAATCCATCTTTATTTATTCATTTGAGGTTCCTCAGTTATATTTATTAAATTCACAAATTTAATATAGGAAGAAATTTGTAAATTTAAGAAATTATCAAATAACAATCATAGTATTACATGATAACACGCAGTAGCAATACAAATATTAATATTTAAATTTTAAATCCTTATTTTTTCTTTCATGTTTTAATGGTTAATATATTATGACATAAATATACAGTATAGCAATTTCTTTCCGTGCTCATTGTAACAACGATATTTTCAGTTTTGTAAATCCACCTACTGATAGTTCTTGTTTGAAATTCATCTTTTAGTGTCGGTATAGTCACTGAACAATGAACAACAGTAAAATATGATTGAAAACTGAATCTTAAGTACAGGGGCATTACACTAATATGATGATTTATTTGTAGCCATTAGACTAAAACATTGGTTTAATTCATATTTATTTAGTCATTTGAGGTTCACTCAGTTATATTTATTAAATTCAAAAATATAGGAAGAAATATGTAAATTTAAGAAATTATCAAATAACAATCATAGTATTACACGATAACACGCAGTAGCATACTGCTGTAACGGGTCTGGGCAAACAGAGTGAGTATAATAATATGCTATTGTACGTTAACATCATTTTCAATAATATTAATCTCTTGAAAAATCAGCGTACCAATTTTTGTATGCATCTAAATTGTTAGTTTATATTCTATAATGAGTGTGTTCTGTATTTTTCTGGCGATGTCATTAGAAATGTGAAGATTTTGGAGAATACTCTTTCGGTAAAGAGTTGTTGTGCATCACTATATACTTGTTGTTGATATCTGGTTGATTATCGTCTCTTTATTAACTTGAGTAAACTTAATTTTCCCAGATAGTATTGTATATGGCCTAAATTTTTTTTTTAAATTTATTAAATTAAAGTTTATCACCATTATTAACTAATTTGTAAAATTATACGTCTTAATATCATCAAATGGAATGTACTGATACGTTCAATTGCCACAGACACGGATCAACCTACAATTTTAAAATGGTGAATTATTAACATGTTTTGAATATTTTTTATTTTATTTTATTTACATTCTACAATATATAAAATCCACAACAAGATAGTGCTCGAACAAGACGAGATTTGCATGATATTACGTTTAATGAAGCACATAACTTTTATTTTAATTATTAACAGAGATGGCTTATTGTTTTATATTATGAATGATTTATCTTTAATTTAAGGCGTGATTCTATTTCTATATTCTATTTTTATATGTTTGCAGTTGCATTATAAACGTAATTCTGTATCACTTATCAATTATGTAAAATAAGTTATGAGTAATTAGATATTATTGTTATTAATAATCAGTATCACTCTTATCATTATAACAAATTTCATAAAAATACCTTTAACCATCCAAACCCACTCATATCTAAACTTTCTTCTTGCACAATACCTGATAACCCCCCTCGTCGTCTCAAACGCAAACGGTCGCGTGATTTATTAAATAAAGCCTAGTGCTACTACATATAAAGTTACCTCCCCACTAAGTTTAAACTGGAAGTAGTGTCACTGGACAGCCCCTTCCCTCAAGATTTTCATGTCTTGTAATATTCATCGCATCATATTTACTTATTATATAAATTGTATATAGATTGTAAATTTTCTTAAATAAAAAAAAAAAAAAAAAAAAAAAAAAATATTATTAAATGGATTTCCATAAGCATCGCAAAAAAATCAATTTTTATTTTTATTTTATTCGTCAGGTATAATGCTTGAAAATTAGATGCAAAACAGGTCATAAGTAATTTATTTCTTAATTAAAAAATAATAATAGTTTTTCTAAAATTTTAAGCTTTTAAAATTATAATTTTGACAAAATTTATAGAAATACGAAAATTAGCAAATTATTTTGTGATAAAAAAAATCTATCAGAAGGCCAAATTAATTTCTATGAGCTTTTCATATTTAAATAATTATGTTTTTCAATATTCTATATTGGATTGTAAAATAATAATATCATCTCAAACAATTTTTGATGTTTTATTGAATTTGAAAAAAAATAACAATAAATAGGTACTTGAAATGTTGACCAAATAATATATATATATATTTATATTAACATTTTCGTTGAATGATAAAATGTTCAAAACGTTTTAACTCGATTAATGTTATTGTTATAGAATGAAAGTTTAGAAAACTTTTTAGTTTTTTTTTTTAATAAATATCGTTAAAAAATTATTCAAAATTTCTAAATTCTAAATATTTACAAAATTTTACAATAAACATTTTCATATCTGTAAAAGAATATTAAAAATACATATATAAACATTTTTAAATACGTTTAAAATCGCAAAAATTAAAAAAAATGTTGTATTTAAAAACGCATAAACATTTTTTTCAATTTATTAATTATTTTAATAATAGGTATTTTAAATACTATATGTATTACGTATAATATGAATTCCAATGGTGTTCAATAATTGTGTCTCGTTATCAGTGGAGTTAAATATTATTAAATGTAGTGTCATAAAACCTTATTAGTTATTTTATAAAATATTATTTATAAAATGTACGTCTTATAACAATGTTTCTTATCAATAACGTTGTTATTAGTTATAAATATATGATTATTGAAAAAAAAATTAAATAAATATATAATTTTTATCTTGTACCTAATAGCTAAATATAATCGATTATTAAACGATAATTATTTAACATGCATAAATACATAATATTATTGTACTAAATAAAACTTAGTTTAGTGTTACATTGTCGTTTTGATTTTATTATTGTTAATTAGTTATTTGCTTTTAGATAAACCCGTAAAGTGTACAATATTACATTAAAAGTATAACATTTTAACAGATTTAAGTTTAATTTCGTAAATCATACATAGTGTATAGTAGTTTATTGATATTCAAAGAACGAATAATATTCATACAAAAGTCATATTAAACTTTAAATTATGTCTGTTTTTTTTTTTTTACATAATAATACAACAATAGTATACATAATACACTGAGGTAACAACTGTTTATTTGAATGCGTTTTTACGATAAACACGCACTAGTGATATTAATATTTTAAATCATTATTCCTTGTCATTGAGTTTAATGATTAATATATGAAATAAATATACAATGAAGCTACTATTTTCGTCCACACTGTAATAATAATATTTTTTCTAATACATATCCGTATACCTCCTTGAACTAGGTTGGTATTTCGTATTATTTTGAAATGTGATCCGCCACAATCTTTAATTACCCGATGAATTGTTTGTATTATGTATAAGTACTGTATGTATATTTTGGTAGAACTTAGATACAGCCATAAACGATTACAGTAGAAGAGTTGTATTGTTCACACAGAGCCTGTTCTGCTTTTAGTTAAATAGGGGATATGTCAGTACAATACGTTGAAATACCTACTACTGGAGAAACTCGACTATATAAGAGAGCTCTGAGTAGGACTCTGACAGACGTGATTTTCCAGAGTTAGCGCGAGCACTTTCATGTTAATCTGTGTCTGACATTTGTCATTTTAATTTAGTTCATTTTTTTTTTTTTATGTAAAACACTTAGAATAATTCAATTAAATAACACTGAAATATTTTGCAATAAAACGTCATAGAAAATATTTCATCATCTTTATTTTATTTTACCCCGTCTATAACATCACTTTTCAACTATTAGATGAAAGGCTCACTACAGTTGTAGTTATGAACTCAATCAATATAATACGACTATTAATATTAAAATCCGTATTCTTTATATTTTTTGTTTTAATGGTTAATATTTTATGACATAAATATACACTATAGCATTTTCTTTCCGTGTTCATTGTAACAACGACATTTTTCAATTTGTAAATCCGCCTACTGAAAGTAAGTTTTTGTTAGAAACATCAAAATACACCTATTAGTATCGGTATAGACACTGAACAATAAACAAGGTACCAACGAGCTACTCCAGATAATAATCGGCTAACGTTTTACGTTCCTTAATTAATCGTCAAAAACCTTTATTGATTATATAATTTAATTAAAGTTTACATAGATTAAATATAATATTTAACTCTAGGAAATCATTTGATTAATTAGGTATGTCTAAATTATTTTAATCAAACATATTACACTAAAATCACGATTATTATATTACTCGTATAATAATACTGTATTTGAGCTTACAAATTTACAATAAACCGATATTTTTGTAAATAGATTATCACTGCAGTAACGGATCTGGGCAAACAGAGTGAGTATAATAATATGTTATATGTTTATGTGGCGGCTCGTGGTGTTCAAAGTAGGTGGTGTGCAATTATTTCAAAAGTTGATTAAACAAAAAAAATAATCAGTTCAAAATATAAATGTAATTAGTAAAATATTTATTAGCATTTTTAATTTTTATTTGTGAGACCGCTTGACGAGTGTGTAGTAGGAGCTGCACAACAAAGTCACATATAATTGCCGATTCCTCCACTCGATAATTAAACTTATTTTATACTGTCGGGCGGTGTTCAGACTGAGCTGCACACCAATTGATGTGTATTTGTTACATAACTCAATTAAATTTTAGGAGTATAATAATAATAAATTGTCGTATTTGTTTTTAAAATTTAATTTTTTTTATATAATAAATACCTAAAGTTTAACAGATATTGTATTAAAATTAATAAATTAGTATACATTATTATTACACATTTTTACTATTTTATCTATATTAATCTATGTGGTGTGCGCACACCTGCACACCTTGGCACGAGCCGCCCCTGAGAACATTTGCATTATTTTTAGCATAAAACACTGATTATTAATTATGTTACTGATATAATCTATATTTGGGCTTATATTATATCATTGTATTTTTTAATAGGTAATCATTTCAGCAACGGATCTAGGAAAACAAAGCGAGTCTTCTTCTCCGTGTTGTATCCAGATAAATGTGAGCATAATATGCTATTGTACGTTAAAACATTTTCGATCAAATTAATTAGCCTGAAAAATAGAAATAGATGTATGAAATAGAATCGAAATTTCAAAAATAAAATAAGTTAATTGAGTACATGTCATGGTCCTTACATATATTTACACTAAAATTGAATAGCATAAAATATTTTTTGTTAATTTTATAGGGTAGGTATTTCAAAGTTTGTATGTAATTTTTAACACCAAATTTAGCATAATATATTTCAAATATGAAGAAATTATGTTAAAAATTTTATTTTCTAACGGTCTTATTATTGGGCTGATTTATTTTTGGGATGTCATTAAATATATATATATTACTAGTTGGTGAAATAACAATGCTAGTGACTATTTATACATATAAATATTTTAATCCATATTCCTTGACTTTGAATGTTTTATAATTATTAATGTATGACATAAATATGCACTATTATACAATATTTTTTTCGTCCTTGTCGTAAAAATGACACTACCTACTGATACATATTATTGTTAGTATCGGTATGGACACTGTACTATGAAAATGGTACAAACGAGCTATTAATAATTTGTAGCATAATACTTATTAAACCATGTTCAACGTCAACAATATTTGTATATAACTTCATAATTATTTACTACAAGACATCGTTTGGTAATTAATAAAGTACATTTGCATTATATTTAGCATAAAATACTGATTATTAATAATGTTACTGATATAATCTATATTTGGGCTTACATTATATCATTGTATTTTTTAATAGGTAATCATTTCAGCAACGGATCTAGGAAAACAAAGCCTGTCTTCTTCTCCGTGTCGTGTCCAGAACAATGTGAGTATAATCAAGGTCGCCCGCAGGTGAAAATTCAGGGGGGGACGCCTTAATTTTTATTAACAATCAAAATCTTTTATTGATGTATTATGTGTATTTAAAAAAAATATTTAAAGGTAATATAATATAATATTACATTTTACACTTATAGTAACTAATTAAACACAAATTGCAATTTTATTTTATTTTTCCCAAATTCATCAACAACTTTTTCAGCTAAATTAAGTTCTTCAATTTTTTTTCTGTGTAAACTTAACATGCATAATCCGGATAAACGGTTTTCACACAATGTTGAACGTAGCCACGTTTTAACACGACGTAATGTGCTAAATGTTCTTTCTATGCTGCAAGTTGTTGGTGGAATTGTCATATAAATAATAATCTTATGGCATATAATATCATCGTATATTGTGATAATAAATTAGCGGAATTCTATTATCATGAAGTATATGTATCGTTTATATAGATCAATACTTACCAATAATGATTTTTGGTATTTCGGTATTTCTGAATATTTGATTGGGATATAATTATTTTAACTAGCAGGAATTCTAGTGTGGGGAGTTGTCCCCCCCTGCCATCCCTTGCGGGCGCCCTTGAGTATAATATGCTATTGTACGTTAAAACATTTTCGATCTAATTAATCAGCCTGAAAAATAGAAATAGATGTAAGAAATAGAATTGACATTTCAAAAATTTCAAAAATAATAAATTAATTAATTGAGTACACATGGCCCTTACATATATTTACACTAAAATTGAATAGCATAAAATATTTTTTGTTAATTTTATAGGGTAGGTATTTCAAAGTTTGTATGTAATTTTTAACACCAATTTTAGCATAATATATTTCAAATATGAAGAATTTATGTTAAAAATTTTATTTTCTAACGGTCTTATGATTGGGTTGATTTATTTTTTGGGATGTCATTAAATACATATATTACTAGTTGGTGAAATAATATCTTTCATATATTAAATTTTGAATAGCAGTTTATAACTTTATAGTATAAATCCCATACATTTTACATAAATATTAAATTCTTTTCTATATCTAAATGTACATAAACATGTCATTTTTTATATTTAATTGATGAGCAGTTATCTAATTCTTGAAATGGAATCGTCATTTTATATTTCTGGAATGTAAAATACAAAAATATTTCACGAAAGAAAGTAAGCGTTTCATACCATTACTATTCTCATACGTATAAGATAACTGTTATACTTATTACTTTATAAGTAATAGTAACTATAGAATATTTAATTTTAATTTTTAGATCGAAGCAGTATGAACATGACATTTGATATAAGCATATTGGAGCCTAAAGAAGTTTGCATTAACTTGAAATTGCTTAAGCTATTTCATTTTTTTCATCTATTTGATCCCAAAATCAAAACAATTTGCAATTTCAATGTGTATCATATAGCTTTGTACATCATAAATTGCGTCATTGGTTGTATTCTAATGTTCGGAATGGTGGGTTATTTTACTGAGGCAGACAATGAAATAAATATTTTCACTGATGTACAGTCAATGTTTTGTTGCTTAGTTTATTTTCTATGTTTAGTTAAAATAATTACATTTGTTAACAAAACAAATAACATATGGGATTTACTCCGCGTTACTTGTATAAATTTTTTGTCGAGCACACAGTGTCAAAAAAATGTAGGGATTCTTCATAACTATCGTGAAAAATTAATAAAAACTACAAATTACATCACAGTTATTTTAATTGTACTTACCATCCAATGGTCCTTGTATCCTCTAGTACTGCTGTGGTTGCAAAGAGAAGACGCAAAACAATCAAGTCGACGCTTTGAGAATGTTTTCAACTTTCGGTTCCCCGTGACCATTAGTTACTATAATAATAATTTTGCTATATTTTATATTATCGAGGAATCTATTGGATTGCTTCTGTTCTACATGCATTTAATGAGTGAAGTCTTCTATATTTCTATCTGCTATGTTATGATTGCTCAATATGAGATGATTCAAAAAGCTTACAAAAATGTCAACAGTGAACTGAATTCCAAAAATATAAATGGTAAGTCAATAGAAATAACATTTTTTTTTTTTTTTTCTATTTTAGCTCCTCGTGTGAGTGGAATTATTATTTAAATTTTTTACACTTAGAATAATCACTAATAGTTTTGCACTAAATTATATATTTTCAGGAAACAAACACGATATTAACGGGAATGATTGTTTTGATGATTTAGTATCAATTATGAATGATCAACAAAAACTTTTCACGTTAGTGTCTATTGTTTAAAATATTTTAGAATTAGTCATGACTCATAATACTCATAAGCATAAGATGTTTATTATGAGATATATTTTTTTTTATCACGCCATTAAAACTTTGTTGAATTTAATTTAACGATGGTTTTTTTTTAATTAAAATATTATTTTATTTTTCAGGAAGTTAAAATTATTTTATTCCACATATACATTTATAACATTATCCAATGTCGTATCATATTCTGGGTCTATCATTATTTTAACATATGCATCCGTTTTGGTAATACAAATTTAATAGATCAAATAAAATTTATAATCGGGGGTGGATCAATGATTATTTTTTAGAGATAGATAGGATTATTATTTATTCAAAAATTTATCAGATTTATAAATTATAGTAAATAATCTAATTTCTTTTAATATATTTGTCAATAATTATCATTATTGTTCTTAAGCCACATCCTCTAGATCTACCCCTGTGAATGTCTTTAAATAATTGTCCATTATATAAATACTGTTAACAGAGTTTTGTGTGATTATATTTTTATAGGTTTTTACGACGTCAGAAGCAATACCAATGTTTTATGTTATCAAATTAATATCAGCATTTGGATACATGATTATTATTTTACTACTCGTTTGTTATTTATTAGAACGCATTAATAATAAAGTAACGTTAACGCTGTTAAACTCTAATTTAGTTGGTTTATAAATGTGATATTTTTTTGCAGAAGGAATCCGTTAATTTTGAGATGTATAGTTGTAATTGGACTACCATGAATTTGAGATCGAAAAAAATGTTGTTGTTATCAATGCAATTGAATAATGCTAATGAATTGACGATTAAAATAACACCAAGAAGAATTATCAACCTACAATTTTTTAATAGCGTAATATTAACATTTATTGAATACTGAATATTTTATTTTATTTACATTCTATAAGCATACTGTGTACGATGTTTATTACTGTACGAGATAGTGTTCGAACAAGACGAGATTAGCGTGATATTACTTTTAATGAAGCCCAGAAATTTCAGAATTCCTCCTAAATTAATGTTAAAATTGCTGTGAAATGAAATGGTTGGGGTCAAGTAAACCCAAGATCATTGGCGTGATTTACCCTTTTAGGAATGAACTATTAAATCAATAGATGAGGCGGGAAATATAATGATTTCTATTAAGTTAACGACGTTGCATTTCACTAAATTTAGAGTAAGCCTAATCTGTGACAACCAATTTTAAAAAGAATAAAGGTCAGACTTTGAAGAATGTAGTCATTGTTAGTGTTGATTTTCATGTGTAACTTTATATCGTTTACTAATTAAGCATTTCAGAAAAAGATAGTTGACTACTGAGGCATTTATATTTTATTCATTATAATATAATAACTAAAATTGGAATAAATCAAAAAAATAATTTCTTTGTTTCAGGTGATGATCACGTGCTATAACATTATCTCAGCCATGTTGAATATAAGCTCTAAGTAAAAAAGTAAATAAAGAAATAATAAGAACATGTTAACTGTAATTTTTATTGATTTATTGTTTTAATTGTGAATGATATATTTATATTCTATGTTAGTATGTTAGTTGCAACCTAAACGTAATTCCGTTCCGCTTATAAATTATATAAAATAAGTCATGAGTTATTAACTGTATCGGAACACGTTACACTTGCACTACTCGTCGGACATGTCGCGCTCTACTTACGGGTTTCACACATTTATATATTCGTAATAAAACTAATAACAGATAGCGCTATTCTTTCAAAACATAAACCACCTACAGCTATAAATTATTTCAAAACTCTTTTAATTAAATGATTTTTATTGTAACATTATAGTTTACGTCAACCAAATCATTAATCAACTAATCACACATTCCCAATTTCAGTCACCAAATAAATCATATTTAATAACCCATTTATATTTAACGTATATTAAATATAGGTAGTGAATAATTAGTCAATTAGATTTTGTTATAACAACATAAACATTTTTTTTTTTGAATTTGTCACTACTTTTTAGATCAATAAGATTACTTCAACATAATAGTTTGACGTTTGTTTATGATTGAAAGTTGAATATTATTTTAATTAAAAGTATAATATTACAATAAAAATGTATAACTATATCATCTTAATCCTTAGTTTTTCGTCATTATTTTTAGTTTTGAAGAACACCATCGCCTTAGATATCAAGAATTTATTCAAACATTATTTTGAATGGAAATTGCAGTGTAGGCATTACAAGTATTGAGATAGAGGTAATAGTGCATATTAGTGTTTCGAGGAGAGACTTGAATGCCTGACTTTTATAAGGCGCACGGAGCTTCACAAATCAATTAGAGTTGACATTGTGTATAACGTCAGAATTTGTATGTTCGTTATGATTTACAAACTATATTATATATCTATGCAATTATATAATACAAAGGAAACAAAAATATCGCGAGTAAACGAAAATAATTATCCACAACTTTTTGATACTATCGTTACAATAACAATTATAAAAAGTATTTGTTAGAAAAACTATTTCATACAAAAATATAATAACGTTAATAGAAACATAATATATTTACAATAATATAATTGTTTTATTGTATATAATTAAAAAAAATTTCTTCATTCCAGGTGTTAATGTTAATCACAAGCTGTAACATTTTCTCGTCTATGTTGAATATAAGTTCTACATAAAAATAAGATATTCAAGATTATATCAACATAATTTCAAGTCATTTTGATTTATTTATTAATAATGATAGTGTATACTTTATTTAATTATTGTCTATATACTTATGGTATAGCTATAATAAGAGACGCATTTTTAACGTTATTCTGTCTCACTTAGGAATAAATATTTAATATTTATATAAAAAAAGCTCTATGTATCCACCAAACTGTTGTACACACTAAACGATCATTCGATCGGCTTCATTGTATAGTTTAATTAAAGTCATTAATTGTCTGACACGAGTATGTATACATATTGCGTATATATCATACGAATACGACTAATTATTGAATACATGTTATATTTATTATATTTGCACCACAGCCCACGACCGTATGCGTTTCCATCTCTTCCCGTATTTTTGTCCTTATCGTGCTTGAGAGCTGCAGATTACTATAAGATTATATCCCAATGATCTAATGCAGTGGTTTTCTTTTGAATTATATAACTCTTGACGCGTTGAGCGTATACGAAAATTGTAAACTATAAATATTATTATAACGATAGTATCACGGTACTGCGGTTAATTCACGTGTATTGGCAATATTTTTGATTCTTTCCTATTATATAACTACATATTAAGTATATAATATGGTTTGTAAATCATAACTAACATACAAATACTGAAATTATGCACAAGGCCAACCATTTGATTTGCGAGGACCTATGCAATTTAAAAATGCAAGGCACCTGTTTTTGTATGGTATGTTAAATAATATATTATTTAAACATCCACTGAATATTGCGGTAAACACTATTGTGTAATCATTCGATCAGATGCATTATAATATAGTTTAATTTAAGTTATTTGTTAGACACACTCGAGTATTAATACAATAAATATGTCATACTACCTAATACACTTGGTTAATGGTTATTAAACAAATTACGTATTATTAATTAAAATACCTAATGATTTTAATTATAAATAATTAAACTGATTACAAAGTAACACATATATGTTTAATTATTATAGAATATAGAATAGAATTTTTTACAAAATCCATTTTAATGATACTAAATATTTATGGAGAATTTCTTTGTATTTTTGACACTATTTATAAGCATAATAAATTTCAATTTTTTAAAAATATTTTTCTATAATTTTCTAGAAACAATTTAATCACTGAATAAAAATTCTTGAAAATTTATTACTCAATAGTTAAAATTTTGTTATAAATTCCGAAAATCTTGTTTATTATAACAATTTAAAGTATTACCTATGATAATATCAAGTCGCGTGTTCAAAAGTGGGGAGTTCTATATTATATAATTTAATGTTGTAAAAGATTATTTAAAAAAAATTATTTCTTTTAATTTTTTTTACTAAAATCAGCTATAGCATAATATAGTACAATATAGATGTTTATTAAAAATATATATATATTTTTGTATGCAATATACAATTTTAATATATATGTTTACAGTTTGGCATGGTATTTAATAATAAATAAAACTTGGTTTAATGTTACACTGTTGTTTTAAATTTTTATTACTAATTAATATATTTTTTTTAAATAAACCCGTAAGGTGTATATAATTATTAATTATTATATTATACTATAATAGATTATAATTAGAGTATAATAATTTTAACAGATTCAAAGAAAGAATAATAGTTAGACGAAAGTCGCAATCAATTTCAGATCCGTTACTTTTTTAATAAATAAACACAAGCTTTGTTTATTTTTGACAGTTTTCAGGATAAATATGCATTAGTTAGATGGTTATAAATAATTTAATCCATGTTCGAAGTTTTTACAATTAATATATAACAGAAGAATGTAAAAAAGATGGGTCGAATCCAGACCCCTCTCATTAATTAACAGAATTTAAAATCCGTAAGGTACATACCATTGATTGTATAATACATTTTACATGTTAAATAGCTATTGTTAGAAACTTCAAAATACATCTTTTAATATTGGTATGGAAAATAAACAAGTTACCAACGAACTTTTTTATAATATCATACAATCAAAGTTTACTAACCTTGAATATAATTTTATTTTGTAGAAAGTTCATTTAGCAAATAATGTACGTTTAAACTATTTTTATCAAAAAAAACTTGTATTAAATTTTTAATTTGAATTTTATATAAGGTTTTTTTTTTTATTTTATTAAACATACCTGTACTGTGGTAAGACGTAGCTTCTGGGTTTACGATAAACACGCACTATAGCTAAAAGGATATAAATATTTTAAATCGTTATTTTTTGTCATTTATATATGACATAAATATAGAATATACCTAGAAATTTCTTTTTCTGCTCTTTGTAAGAATAATTAAATTTTTTAATTGCTCTTCGTATCTACTTTCATACTTAGTGTTTGAAACTTCAAAATGCATATCCGATACTATTCCGATACTTTATTATCGGGATTTGATGTTGAAACTGAATAATGAACAAGATATCAACGAGTTATTCTTGATAATAATCGAATTTCATCGTATGCTAATTATTATAAGACTTTCTAAATTGGAAAAAAGTTAAAAAGTATCGTCATAAAATGAGAAAACAAAGAGTGCTAGTCATTCTTTTATTTATTATATAAGAATATATTAAATTATTTTACAATACAACGTAAAGAAGATAATGTAATGTCTTTAAATAATTTCAAGCATAATTAAAATTATTAATAATTTTAATTATTAATGAATAATGATGATAATTTATTATTATTATTATTTTCTTAAATAATATTTCTATGATATATGGATTCTAAATTTATTTCTGTTTAAGTTTTACAATTATATAAAATAAGTAGCAGGATTTTAAACTAACTGATAAATTACGAGTTATAGCTAATCAGAAATCTCCAAATTAATTTTCTAATATATATTATTATTCTATATTCTACGATTTCACATTTTTGAATTATTTTGTTATTTATGTTATTATTAATAAATTTTTACATTATATACATCAATTAAATTATGTAGTAGATAATTCGATTTTTATATTATCTATAATTTTTTTTTTTTTTTTTTGGATAACTAAAAATATTCTAATCATTAAATTGAATTTACATTTTTGAAAAAAAATTGAATCCTGTTAATATTTTAGTTAAAAGTTACAAATTATTCGTTCTTTTTTTAGATTTTTCAACGGTCGTGAATTGACAAAAATAAAATTTCGTTTAAATCGGAATGCAACCAATTTTTATAACAATCGATTTTGTTAGAAATTCAATAACAAATTACTTTATTGATAATTGATATTTTCATAAACTATCAATTTTTGTGCGTGCATTTTCATTATAAGAGTTGTATTTTTATGAAATAGTCAAAATCTGTAAAATAAATATTTGAATTATACTATAGCTTATGGTAAACTCATAACTAAATGACAAATAAGAATGAGCTTGCTAGTTTAATCATTCTAAATACATATAATATTATTTGTTATGTGCGAAATTACTTTTATATTTACACGGATAACGTTAGTCAACTCTACATCATATATTGTTCGGTTCTGATTTTTACAATTTTCCTTTCAAATGTTTGGTTTTTTTCTCGATATCTCTCTATCTCACACTCAATTATTAAGTCTTTTTATATTCCAGTGCAGCTGTTTTCTTTCGAATTAACGATAGTATTACGGAGCTGTTGGGAAATTCGTGTGTATTTACGATTTTTGATTCCTTCTTACTATTATATAAACACAGGAGTGTAAGTAGTATAACCCACTTTGAATTGTGGGAGGACGCGGTGGGACGGAGTCCACCTACTTTTTATTTTTTTATTTAGCGTACCTACCCCTTCTGTTTATTTAAGCGGAACGCAAAATTTGATGTAGTGAATTTGTAAATCATCAGTTTTTTTTATGCAAAACATACCTATAACCTATAACCTATTAGAGCCATAATATTTTGTATATTTGTATCGACTATGAAAAAAAAAAATTGGTTAATAATAATGTTTAATTAATATAATCAATTGTTAGGCTGCGGCGACCACACCTAGACCATTTTTCTATGCGACCGCTGCGATCCTAGATATTGTGAACGTAACTATTTTTCACTTTTATTAAAATAAAATATAAAACAAGAAGATGTCAATAATATGTCAAATCTATGAGTGTTTTATCAACAAATTTTACACTAATTCGCTTTTAACATCTATTAGCTACAGTTGAGTTAATTGCTAATTTTATATAGGAAATCAAAATAAATAAAAAATATTCTTAACTAGGTGTTTATAAATAATAAACTTAACTAAATGAACCTGGATATATGTATTACTAAAAGATATCTTGTATAATAGACAATTATTATACGTTACAATTTTACAAACACTACCAAAAAAATAAATTCACGTTTTCGTAATGTGTATAATGTTTCTAACAGATTCGTATGTTATTCAACGACGTCACAGCCACCGAATAATCGGATCAGAATCGAATCGCACGCGTTGTCAGATCATTACAGCGGCACACGAGACGGGCAGCTCAAACGAGAGCTATACACCCGTAACTCGCGGAACTCTGACGAGTCACTGGAACTGTGCCATATGCTCGCTAGATAAGACGTACGCGCGATTTGTCATTTCTGCGGAACATAACCCGCCGTAGCTCTGCGCATATGTCGACAATGACGATAAAGCACAGGGAAACAGGGTTTTACGAATATACGTTCTGTTTGGGAAACATACTTGAACACTTACGAATAACGTATTCAAACGAATGACTATTTATCACATAACACGGAAAAGGAAATGAAAATATGCATTAACGGAAATATTTAATACAGATGTGACGATCAGTGTTCGCGCAAACGCAACAAACCAACCACTAACGCACTGCCCGAACGGTGTTAGACTTATATTATAGGCCACGGTACAATGCCAAGGTCGAATTTTGTTTGAGCATATTAGAGCTTGAGTTAAGGAAATGTTAGAGTTGTGAATAGGTATGACTATAGATATGAATAAAATCACTATTTAATAATACGAGTCCAAGCAATGTAATGTGTTAATGATCAAAAAATATAGATACCAGATGCCTTCCCTAATCGCGCAGGTCTGGCCGGGGTAGATCTTGCTACGACGGAGGACAGACAGTGAATGTGAATGCTGGTCATTTCACCGGGCCTTTTATACCCGGTTCATTAGCGATAACACAGGACCGATATGGTGTTCTGTGACAGATAACAAGAAACCGTAAAAACCCCAATAGTGCAATCGCCGAAAAACGCACCATTTAAATACAAGTTATTATGAGAATAAAATAATCATAATAATAATAATATTAGGAATAAGAATCTTTCGTATTCGCGTACCTAGTTTGCGTCTTTTGAAAGCCGTGCGTATATACGATTTTTTCGCCGTACAACAGTCCCCCCAACGTTTTTCTTCATTCTTTTTATTTTCGCATCACATAGGATCGCGGACGCCGATCGATGTACGTGATATTAATTCTATTGTTATTGCTTTAATGTACACGTATATAATATACGTTTGATTCGAAGCCCATTTGTCGATGTACAATACTGTTTTTTTATTTTATTCAATAAATTGCATTATATATTTATATTGCTTTTGTTGTTCTCGGTAGCTAAACTTTTACGTCATACTTATATCTTCAACCACGGGTTGTGCTGTTTACCATGAAAGCGTTTCTCGACGACGTTTGTGTCGCACAATACTGTATGTATGTATCCATGTACATGGGTGTATTGGTGTATATATATATATAGGTAATAATACATGATAAGTTTTTTAGAGGTGTATCGATGGAGTTATTATAATAACATATGTTATTTATCTTTAGAAATCGTAATTTAAATTATCATGCCATTGGACGATGAGTAATAAATAAATAAGTGTTTCTTTATTTTAAAATATTTTTATATAATAAATGTAATGATTGGTGATTATGGGTGGCTGAAGGTGATGTGGGGGGCTTTGCTCCGCACAGTAATGTGATATTGAATTTTGCGCGGAACGCTCGTTTATCCAACATCCACTCAGTCCCCCTTCTTGTTTTCTTCCAAATAAAGCACTGAGTATAACTATGGTTTGTTGATCATATCGAATATAATATAAAGTCTGACATTATACACAATGCCAACTTTATATGATTTGCTAGGTCTTGTGCCAGACAATCAAGTCACACCCCGGAACATTAAAATGTATGCATTGTAATTATTATTAAGGTAACTTTACTATGCATTCAAGTTTAGTATAGTGAAACCATTATTAATTTTATATATCTAGTCAACCACATAAAAATATGTACTACGATGTACTAGTAACAATGACATTTTTTAATTCCTATACCTACATACTGATAGGTATCGTTAGAAACTTCAAAATGCACCTTTTGGTATCAGGTATAGTCGCACTGAACAATGAATACCAAAAAAATTTTTAAAATATAAACCAGTTTAAATTAAACCAGCTAATCCAAATAATAATCGAGTATAATTGACCGTTATAAGTTACTTATACAATCACGTTCTATCTCGTCAACAATAATTATTGATAATTCAGGATTTAAGTTTAATGCCGTTTACTATATTTCGTTTATAGTTTAATTATACTCAAAGAACAAAATAACGCATAATGTTCAGACTAAAGTAGTTTTTAAATAATTAATAAAAAAATCATACTTGATTAAAATTTTAACAACTGTTCATTTTCTTGGTTTTAACGATAGACACGCACTAGTATTACGGATATTAATATTTTAAATCCTTTTTCCTTGTCTTTGAAATTTTTATGATAATGAATTAATTAATTATACAAAATAGCATTTTATTTTCGTGCTCGTTGTAACAATGGCATTTTTTAATTTCTATACCTACCTACTGATAGTCAATGTTAGAAACTTCAATATACACCGTTTAGTATCAATATAGACAGTGAACAATAAACAAGATATCAATGAGCTATTCCAGATAATAATTGACAGTCGTTGTTAGTTACATATTAAATCACGTTCTATCGTCAAAAATATTTATTCATAAATGATAATATAATTTTATTAAATTAAAGTATACAAACAATAAATATAACTTTATTCACTGTGGGAATTCGTTTTGAAAAAATAAGGTAATTTTAACTAATTTTATATTTTTATCAAATATTTCAAAGAAAAACACTATGATTATTAATTATTTTACCGATTTTGTATTAAATTTAGGCCCACATCAAATCAACGTATTTATTAATAGGTAATCATTGCAGCAACGGATCTAAGCTAACAAAGTGAGTATAATATATTATTGTATGCATAAAACATTTTTGAACTAATAAGTCATCCGGGAAAATCAATGTACCAAATTTTGGGTAAACTGTAAATATACCCATTAGAATCTAAAGATTAGATTTTAAACTTTTAAAGTGACAGAAATTTCTAAAAAAAAGTCATTAAAATAAGTATATTTTCTTTACACATATTTTACATTCCAATAAAATAAAATATATTAACCTATTTTTTTCATTATATTATATAATACCTATTTCAGAATATGTAATATAATTTTTAACATTAAATTTTAGCTCGATATATTTAAATTACGAAGATTTATGAAACAAATTTATTTTCTAATGATCTAATTATCGGGTTCAATAATTTGATGATTTTTTTTCGTACTGTAATTTAATACATAAATCACAAGAGGTAAAATAATGATTTTCACATTATCTAAAATAAATATCAAATTAATTTCTAAATTCTACTGTATTAAGACATGTCATACTCTCTTGGTGAACATTGAAATGGAATTGACATTTAACATTTCTAAAAATGAGCAATACAAAAATATTACCGTTAACTTATTAATTCTATTTTTCAAAACTCTGACTGAAATACGTGTTATAGATACTTTAATTATTTTATAAGTAATTCATAAAGTAAAACTAATCACAGAATATTAAATTTTAATTTGCAGATCGAATCTTTAAGAACATGACATTTGATATAAGCTTATTGAAACCTAACGAAGTTTGCATAAACATGAAATTGCTTAAGCTATTTCGTTTTTTTCATCTATGTGATCCAAAAAGTAAAACAATTTTCAATTTAAATGTGTACCAACTAGTTTGTTACATCATAAATTTCATGGTTGGTAGTATAGTAATATACGGATTGATGGGTTATGTTACTGAGAAGAAAATTGTAATCATAATCGCTAACGACATACAGATAATGTTTTGTTGTATAATGTATTATCTATGTTTAGTTAAAACAATTACAATTTTTCACAAAGCGAAAAACATTTGGAGTTCACTCCATGTAAGTAGTATACATTTTTTGACTAGTAAACAGTGTCAAAATCATATTGGAATTCTCTATAAATATCGTGAAAAATTAATAAAAATTACAAATTACATAAGCGTTATTACTATTGTAGTTATAATCCAATGGTGCTTATATCCTCTACTGCTGATTTTATTACAAAAAGAACATGCAAACCAATCAAATAAACGCTTTGAGAATATTTTCAACTTTCGGTTTCCCGTGACCATTAGTTACTATAATAATAATTTTGTTATATTTTATATTATCGAGTTATCTATTGGATTGACTCTAGCCTACATGCATTTAGTGAGTGATATTTTCTTTATTTCTCTCTGCTGTGTTATGATTGCTCAATACGAGATGATTCAAATAGCTTACAAAAATGTCAACAGTGAACTGAATTATGAAAATAGCAATAGTAAGTCAATAGTTATAACATTTTTTGATTTTCTACTGTAATCCTCCAATTGAGATGTATGACTGTATAAGTTTTTCACACAATTATTAAAAAATTAATTAATAGATTAATATAGCAATGCATTAAATTGTACATTTTCAGAACACAAAAATTATGTTTACATTAACGATTGTTATGATGATTTAGTATCAATTATGAAGGATCAACAAAAACTTTTTGAGTTAGTACTTATAGTTTGAATGTTATAGAATTAGTCATAATACATTTATCAAAAACAATTATTTATTTTAGTATATCATTTAACTTCAATAAAAAAATTTATCTATTGACTAAATGTTATGGATTTAAATTAAAATTTTCAACAAAAAAATACAATTATACTGTTAACGATTATTTTGATGATTTAATATTTTTATGAAGGAAAAAGTTTACGTCAGTGCTATTAGTTATAGAATAAGACATGATTTCTCGTTTTTATTATGACCATTTTTTATTTTTATTATATCATTAATACCCAATTAAAATAAATTTATTGATGTTGTTTATTTAAATATTATTTTTATTTTTCAGGAAATTAAAATTATTTCATTCTACGTTTAAGCTTGTCATTTTATCAAATGTTGTGGTATATTCGTGGTCTATCATAATTTTAATATATTCATCCACTTTGGTAATAAAAATTTAATATATATAATAAAAATGTGATCTATGATTATTTTGTAAAGGGTGAAACAATTATTATCAAAAAAAATAGTAAATAGTTTAATTTCTAACCAATCTAATATACTTACATGTTAACATAAGCAAATGGGATAGTGGTTTTGTTTAATATGCTCGTCTTTAAAGTATTCTAGCAAAGTCATTTACATCCACCTTTGTGTATTTCTATAGATAATTGTCTATTATGTAAATACTGTTAACTGAATATATTATATTTATGTTTATATAGATTTTATTTACGTCATCAGAATCAATACCAATGCTTAGTATAATCAAATTGTTATCATCAATTGGAACCGTTATTGTTCAATTACTACTCCTTTGTTATTTATTGGAACGCATTAATAACATTGTAATATATATGTCGTTAAAATCCAATTGAAATCGTTTATCGGTGCAATATTTTTTTGCAGAAAGAGTCTGTCCATTTCGGGATGTATAATTGTAATTGGACATCAATGAATTTAAGATCGAAAAAAATGTTATTGTTATCATTGCAGATGAATAATGCTAATAAATTGATGATTAAAATATCACCGAGAAAAATCATTGACCTACAATTTTTTAACAGCGTAATATCATCGTTTATGATTTTTCATGCTTTAGACTCTAGTTTAGAGTATTTGATAGCATTATTTTGTACATATGTTGGTTGTTACTGTACAGTTTGTGGTTGCATACAAGACTCGAATGGTGCTTGCCGTGGTATTCCCTTTAATGCAGATTAAGACTTTCAGGGCTAGAACGCTATAAAAAAGGTGATCGGGTGAGCAATTTGGGGTCATGTAAAATGGTAAATGGTTAAGTAAAAATCATGATTCTTCATAAGATATGCTAATTCTAGTGACGATCCATAAAGTGAGTTTGTTAGTTGAAAGTATAGAAGCATATAGTGTTTGAAAAGTTGGCGAGCTATAGTTTAGTTCAATATAGATTTCGATTGTATTATGTAGTAAATCATTAGATTTTGAGAGGGCGGGTTGTAGCTATTCTAGGGAGGCTAAGCTCTTCATGCTCCATCCTGGTTAGTTTATGGTTGGAGGGTTAAGAGGACTTCAGCAAAATTAAATTACGTGGAATATGGAAAAAAAAGAATAAGCTCGATTTGGTGTGACCAAATATAAAAGTGATTAGTGTAGTATTGATAGAACTTTCTATCATCGATGAATGATAACTTTGGAAAAGGAACATTAGTAATTGAGGGTATATAAATGTGTTAATTATATTATAATAACGCGATTTGTAATTGATTAAAAATAATTTCTTAATTCCAGGTGATAATCACATGCTATAACATTATCTCAGCTATGTTGAATATAAGTTCTAAATAAAAAGAAGATGAATTAATATCAACAAAATTTCAACAGTCATTTCGATTTATTTTATTATTTTAGTTATTAATAATGATTGTTTTTTTAATCATTGTCAATGATATAACTATATAAGACGAATTTTTATCATAGCTCTGTCTCGCTTTTTCGTAAATAAATAAACCTTGATGTTTATATGAACTTAATTGTTGGATTTTTGATATGGATCAATAAGAAAAGAAATAATTCTTAAGTTCAGATAAAAGCCACATGCTAAACATTCTCTTAGCTATATCGAATTTAAGTTTTAAATAAAACAGAAGATAAAGTAAAATTTATATAAAATTTAAACCGTATATTTTTTGATTTATATGTTATTTTAATTGTAAATAACAATAGTTTACGTTTATTAATATTTTGAATTAGTTTTTGATGTTCAATGCATGCTATACATAATTCTGTTTCAGTTATACAATATTATATGAACTAATGAATGAGTTATGGTGAAATAGAAATCACTAACATATTTTTCTAAAACTTTTTATTGTGTATTCTATTATTTCACAGATTTGCATTACTTGGTAATTCATATTATTAAAATTAATTTTAAACATTAGGCAAATTAATTAAATAATTGTAAATTATAAAATTATATTTGGTTAAAACTTTAAATTAATTTTATTTTTGTTATTGTCATATTAGTGTAAATACTTCAATCATCGATATTTTTTATAGATAACAAATTGGTTATCTAGTTGGTATTTTAATTAAAAATAAAATATTATTCTTTATTTTCTTAGCTTTTTCAATGATCGGGAATAACAAAAACACATTTTATAGTAATATACTATAGCATTTTATTTTCGTGCACATCATAACAACGATATTTTTCATTTTTTAATCCACCTACTGATGGTTGTTATTGTTAGAAACATCAAAATACAAATTTTAGTATCTGTATGGACACTGAACAATGAACAATGTGTCAACGATCTACACCTGGTAATAATCAACTATCTTTATACACTCCTTATTAAATCTACGTCAAAAATATTTATTGACCCTATAGGTAATTAAATTCAAGTTTGCAAACATTAAAGATAATAACTCTAAGAAATCATTTAATGAATAATGTACGTTTAAATTATTATTATCAAACATATTACAGTAAAATCACAATGGTTATATTATTTGTATAATATACATTAGTAACTATAGTCTATATTTTGAGTCACGTAACAATGAACCACCGCGGTCTTATCAGCTTAACCTCGATATTCTCCTATTTGGGCCAGAGTGGCAGTGTGTACGGCTGAGGAGAAGCGCAGGCACTAGGGCCATGTCAATTTGAGCTTACCAATTTACAATTTTTCTTATAAAAATCAAATTAATTAGATAATAATTTAAGTATCATGATTAGAAAAGTTCAATCTCATCAATTTTATTAGTGTCATAAATGTAATTTATGTACCTAATGTATTTTTTTATGAAAAGTTAATTTTAGAAAAATTATTCCCTTCAACGATCTTTATATCTGCATTTTCGTGCAATAAAGTGTTTTCTGCACTCTGCATGAATATAATAAAAAGTAAAATAAAAAGTAAACTAAAAATAAAAACCTAGAGTCGTGCTCAAAACTTAAAATAACTAGTTATGGGCCCGAATTGTCGAAACTTTTCAAATACATGCAAAGACAACGCTGCCATTGATATAATCATGTAACTATCTATATTATCCAATAACTTTCGTTATAACATTAAAATAAGTATATATTATTATGCCTAAAATACTTGAATATGTTTTATGCTAATAATCATATGTATATGTATTTATACGAATAAATATAATTCCGTGCACAATGCTAGTGACTAGTTATAAATATAAATATTTTAATCCATATTCCTGGACTTTGAATGTTTTTTAATTATTAATGTATCACATAAATATGCACTATACAATATTATTTTCGTAATCGTAGTAGCAATGACACTGCTTACTGATGCGTATTATTGTTAGAATCTTAAAAATACAACAATTAGTATCGGTATTGACAATGTACTATGAAAAATCTACCAACAAGCTATTCCAGTTAATAAATCAGTAATCACTTTCGTAATTTGTAGCATTATATTACTTATAAAACCATGTCCAACGTCAACAATATTTGTTGATAATATAATTAAATTAAAGTTAACAAACGTTGAATATAATTGTATAATACAAGACATCGTTTGGTAAATTTAATAAAGAACGTTTACATTATTTTTAGTATATATTTCACAGAAAACCACCACTATAATTATTCATTATATTACTGATATATAATCTATATTTGGGTTTCCATTATATCAATTTATATAATCATTGCAGCAACGGATCTAGGAAAACAAAACGTGTTTTTTTCGTCTTGTCGTGTCCAGTACAAAGCGAATATAATATGCTGAGTAAACCTTACTACATTATGATCTTATTCTCGCCGATATCTCGTACATATCATAAATGTATATTTTATTATTTTATTAAATAAATAACGGTAAAGTTGTCGCACGCAGATAGCCGTCAATAAAAACCTATAATCGCCCCTAATCACTGATGAAAGAAACGATTTACATTGTTTGGTCACGTAGGAACTCATACGTTATTGTGACAATATGGCGCAAAGCGTGTGATCTATTTCTTGTGCCGCCAGAGACAAGGGATGGCCCAATGAGCATCTCCGTCGTCGGGGAGCAAGCCGATTTCTCTAAAGACGCGGAGGCCTTTGATAGAGCCGTCTGCGACACTGGCAGGCTTGACCACGTCGTCTTCTCTCATCAGTGCAGGCGCACCACCCTTTAGGGTGATGTCTCCCTCCTGAGTGCAGGAGCACCAGCAATTTTAATAACATCTTTTTTATGAGTGCATGAGCACCAACCACTTTAATAATATATTCTTCAATACTTCAATGTTGTTTATTATTTGGATCCGTGTGATTAACTCATTCTAGTTTTGATAAGACAACTATAGGTTAACGAATTCAATAGCGAATAAGGTAAGGTGCTTGCGCATCATTTTATTTGCGTTAATTTGTGTAAATCTGCTTTTATACGTTTTATCACTACGGTGTATTTTATCATATTCTCGAATCACGATCTCGAGTGCCCTCCGACCATCGAGAGGAAGGTAATAGCGTACATTTAAATAATTTTAATATTTACATCTGATTGGTAACTATATTCTAAGTGTAGGAAAAAGGTTCCAAAGATCCGACATTTATTCAAGGCTTATTGGGTCCCTTTGTATTTGTCAATTAAGAGTTATTATCTAAATAAGTTACTTTATCTCAACTATATTTATTTTAATTTTCTTTAATTTTCTTTCTTTTATTTTTGCGTTATTACATTACACAGTATTTATACAGATAAATATTTTGAAATTATTAAACTTTAGTTATACCTAGTAGTATACCTATTCAGTTTAATATTGAATAAACAAGAAATAAATTTAATTTTTTATGTTTAATCTTTAATTAATTAATTTGGTAAAATACGATTGAGGGCGGAATCTCAAATATAAACAAGTTATAATAGTTATAGTTATTATTTATTAATTTTCATCGTAATCAATAGAATTATAAATAGTCTTATTCCATCGTTATATATTAAAAACACCATATGTTACAAAAGATGATCAGAGAAGCGTTAGGGCCAGACCCATAATTAATATTTACCTTTTCCTATCATGAAACACATTCATTGAACAATTGATTTAAAACATAGTATAGTTTGCATTTAAGTTTTATTCGATTTTAACTACAAAAGCATATGAAAAAACTTTACATATGTGTTTAAATCGAATTTTTAAGAATATGGCATCAATTTTTATTTTTATTTTATTCGTCGGGTATAATGCTTGAAAATTAGATGCAAAACAGGTCATAAGTAATTTATTTCTTAATTAAAAAATAATAATAGTTTTTCTAAATTTTTAAGCTTTTAAAATTATAATTTTGACAAAATTTATAGAAATACGAAAATTAGCAAATTATTTTGTGATAAAAAAAATTCTATCAGAAGGTCAAATTAATTTCTATGAGTTTTTCATATTTAAATAATTATGTTTTCAATATTCTATATTGGATTGTAAAATAATAATATCATCTCAAACAATTTTTGATGTTTTATTGAATTTGAAAATAAATAACAATAAATAGGTACTTGAAATGTTGACCAAATAATATATATATATATTTATATTAACATTTTCGTTGAATGATAAAATGTTCAAAACGTTTTAACTCGATTAATGTTATTTTTATAGAATGAAAATTTAGAAAACTTTTTAGTTTTTTTTTTAATAAATATCGTTAAAAAATTATTCAAAATTTCTAAATTCTAAATATTTACAAAATTTCACAATAAACATTTTCATATCTGTAAAAGAATATTAAAAATACATATATAAACATTTTTAAATACGTTTAAAATCGCAAAAATTAAAAAAAATGTATTTAAAAACGCATAAACATTTTTTTCAATTTATTAATTATTTTAATAATAGGTATTTTAAATATTATATGTATTACGTATAATATGAATTCCAATGGTGTTCAATAATTGTGTCTCGTTATCAGTGGAGTTAAATATTATTAAATGTAGTGTTATAAAACCTTATTAGTTATTTTATAAAATATTATTTATAAAATGTACGTCTTATAACAATGTTTCTTATCAATAACGTTGTTATTAGTTATAAATATATGATTATTGGAAAAAAAATTAAATAAATATATAATTTTTATCTTGTACCTAATAGCTAAATATAAACGATTATTAAACGATAATTATTTAACATGCATAAATACATAATATTATTGTACTAAATAAAACTTAGTTTAGTGTTACATTGTCGTTTTGATTTTATTATTATTAATTAGTTATTTGCTTTTAGATAAACCCGTAAAGTGTACAATATTACATTAAAAGTATAACATTTTAACAGATTTAAGTTTAATTTCGTAAATCATACATAGTGTATTGTAGTTTATTGATATTCAAAGAACGAATAATATTCATACAAAAGTCATATTAAACTTTAAATTATGTCAGTTTTTTTTTTTATATAATAATACAACAATAATATACATAATACACTGAGGTAACAACTGTTTATTTGAATGCGTTTTTACGATAAACACGCACTAGTTTTACTAATATTTTAAATCATTATTCCTTGTCATTGAGTTTAATGATTAATATATGAAATAAATATACAATAAAGCTACTATTTTCGTCCACACTGTAATAATAATATTTTTTCTAATACATATCCGTATACCTCCTTGACCTAGGTTAGTATTTCGTATTATTTTGAAATGTGATCCGCCACAATCTTTAATTACCCAATGAATTGTTGGTATTATGTATAAGTACTGTATGTATATTTTGGTAGAACTTAGATACAGCCATAAACGATTACAGTAGAAGAGTTGTATTGTTCACACAGAGCCTTTTCTGCTTTTGAGTTAAATAGGGGATATGTCAGTACAATACGTGGAAATACCTACTACTGGAGAAACTCGACTATATAAGAGAGCTCTGAGTAGGACTCTGACAGACGTGATTTTCCAGAGTTAGCGCGAGCACTTTCATGTTAATCTGTGTCTGACATTTGTCATTTTAATTTAGTTCATTTTTTTTTTTTGTAAAACACTTAGAATAATTCAATTAAATAACACTGAAATATTTTGCAATAAAACGTCATAGAAAATATTTCATCATCTTTATTTTATTTTACCCCGTCTATAACATCACTTTTCAACTATTAGATGAAAGGCTCACTACAGTTGTAGTTATGAACTCAATCAATATAATACGAATATTAATATTAAAATCCGTATTCTTTGTATTTTTTGTTTTAATGGTTAATATTTTATGACATAAATATACACTATAGCATTTTCTGTCCGTGCTCATTGTAACAACGACATTTTTCAATTTGTAAATCCGCCTACTGAAAGTAAGTTTTTGTTAGAAACATCAAAATACACCTATTAGTATCGGTATAGACACTGAACAATAAACAAGGTACCAACGAGCTACTCCAGATAATAATCGGCTAACGTTTTATGTTCCTTATTAAATCTCGTTCTATAGTCAAAAACCTTTATTGATTATATAATTTAATTAAAGTTTACAAATATTAAATATAATATTTAACTCAAGGAAATCGATAAATATGAATATTAATATTAAAATCATTATTCTTTGACTTTTTTGTTTTAATAGTTAATATTTTATGTCATAAATATACACTATAGCATTTTCATTCCGTGCTGATTTTAACAACGACATTTTTAAATTTTTAAATCCACCTACTGATAGTTATTGTTAGAAACTTTAAAATACACCTATTAGTATCGGTATAGTCACTGAACAATGAACAACATACCAACGAGCTACTCCAGATAATAATCGACTATCATTGAACGTTCCTTATTAAATATTGTTCTATTGTCAAAAATATGTATTGATCATATAATTTAATTCAGGTTTACAAGTATTTAATATAATATTTAACTCAAGGAAATCATTTTACGAATTAGGTACGTTAAAATTATTATTATAAAACATATTACACTAAAATCACGATTGTTATATTACTTGTATAATTATACTATATTTGAGCTTACAAATTTACAATAACCCGACATGTCTGTAAATAAATAATCACTTCTGTAAGGGATCTGGACAAACAGAGTGAGTCTAATTATATGCTATTATACGTTAACATCATTTTCAATCTTATTAATCTCCTGAAAAATCAGCATACCAATTTTCGTGTGTACCTAAATTGTTAGTTTATATTCTATAATGAATGTTCTGTATTTATCTGGCGGTGTGAACAGGAATGTGAAGATTTTGTAGAATACTCTTTCAATAAAGAGTTGCAATGCACCATTATATACTTGTGGTTGATATCTGGTTGATGATCGTCTCTCCATTAACTTGAGTAAACCTACTTTTCCCAGATAGTATTATATATTACCTAAAGTTTTTTTTTAAATTTATAAAATAAAAGCTTATCACCATTATTAAATAATTTTTAAAATGATACGTCTTAATATCATTAAATCTAATCTACTGATACGTCCAATTTTCACAGCGATCACTTTCATATAAAAAAAATATATATTTTAGTAGATGGAAGGTTACCTACGCCTTTTATACATTTACAATCTTTCCTAGTGTAATTAACATGTTCTACTTACTTTTTATTAGTCATATGTAAATAAATAGTACAGAATATTTATTTTAATTTTTAGATCGAAGCAGTATGAACATGACATTTGATATAAGCTTATTGGAGCCTATAGAAGTTTGCATTAACTTGAAATTGCTTAAGTTATTTCATTTTTTTCATCTATTTGATCCCAAAATCAAAACAATTTGCAATGTCAATGTGTATCGTATAGCTTTGTACATCATAAATTGCGTCATTGGTTGTTCAATAATGTTTGGAATGATGGGTTATTTTACTAAGGCACTCAATGAATTAAATATTGCTAATGATGTACACTCAATGTTTTGTTGCATAGTTTATTCTCTATGTTTAGTTAAAATAATTACATTTGTTAACAAAGCAAATAACATATGGGATTTACTCCGCGTTACTTATATAAATTTTTTGTCGAGCACACAGTGTCAAAAAAATGTTGGAATTCTTTATAACTATCGTGAAAAATTAATAAAAATTTCAAATTACATAAGCGTTATTTTAACTGTACTTAACATCCAATATTCCTTGTTTCCGCTAATGCTGCTGTGGTTGCAAAGAGAAGACGAAATCCAATCAAGTCGACGCTTTGAGAATGTTTTTAACTTTCAGTTCCCCGTGACCATTAGTTACTATAATAATAATTTTGTTATATTTTATATTATCGAGGAATCTATTCTTATGTTTCTGTTCTACATGCATTTAGTGAGTGAAGTTTTCTATATTTCTCTCTGCTATGTTATGATTGCTCAATATGAGGTGATACAAATAGCTTACAAAAATGTCAACAGTGAATTGAATTACGAAAATATCAATAGTAAGTCAATAGTAATAACATTTTTTTATTTTCCACTGTAATCCTCCAAGTGAGATGTATACTGAATAATTTTTTCACATAATTAATAAAATAATTAATTTATAGACTATTATAGTAATGCATTAAATTGTACATTTTCAGAACACCAAAATGATGTTAACATTAACGATTGTTTTGATGATTTAGTATCAATTATGAAGGATCAACAAAAACTTTTTGAGTTAGTACTTATAGTTTTAAGGTTTTAGAATAAGTCATAAGTCATTTATAAAAAAACAATTAACATTATTGATTACATAATTTATACTCAAAAAGGATAAATCTATTGACTATAAATTTAATGTTAGAATGTGAACGATTATTTTGATAATTTAGTATGTATATGAAGGATCAACAAAAAAAATTTACATCAGCTTTAGAATTAGTCATGTTAACTTGTTTATATTATGACTATTTTTTATTTTTATTATGTCAATAATACCCAGTTAAAATAAATTTATTGATGTTGTTTATTTAATTTTTTTTTTTTACAGGATGTTAAAATTATTTCATTCTACGTTTAAGCTTGTAATTGTATCAAATGTTGTGGTATATTCGTGCTCTATCATAATTTTAATATATTCATCTACTGTGGTAATACAAATTTAATAGATATAATAAAAATATGTAACCAGGGGTTGATCTATGATTATTTTGTAGAGGGTGAAACGATTATTATCAAAAACAATAAAATAGTTTAATTTCTAACCAATCAATTTAATATTATAATGTCAACATAAACAAATGGGGTAGAAGTTTTGTTTAAAATGTTCGTCTTTATTGTGCTCTAGAAAAATCCTTTACATCCACCTTTGTGTATTTCTATAGATATTTGTCTATATTATAAATACTGTTAACCGAATGTATTGTATTTATGTTTTATGTTTATATAGATATTATTTACGTCATCAGAATCAATACCAATGCTTAGTATAATCAAATTGTTATCATCAATTGGAACCGTTATTGTTCTTTTACTACTCCTTTGTTATTTATTGGAACGCATTAATAACATTGTAATATATATGTCGTTAAAATCCAATTGAAATCGTTTATCGATGCAATATTTTTTTGCAGAAAGAGTCTGTCCATTTCGGGATGTATAATTGTAATTGGACATCAATGAATTTAAGATCGAAAAAAATGTTATTGTTATCAATGCAGATGAATAATGCTAATAAATTGATGATTAAAATAACACCGAGAAAAATTATCAACCTTCAATTTTTTAAAATCGTAATATTATCGTTTATTGATTTCTTTTTTTTTTTCATGCTTTAGAGTATTTGATAGCATTATTTTGTATATATGATGGTTGTTACCGCACATTTTTGGTGGATACAAGACACGAATAGCGTTTAATTCTATTTAATGTGGATTAAGACTTTCAAGGCTAGTACGCTATTAAAAAGGTGATCGGGTGAACAATTTGGGGTCATGTAAAATGGTAAATGGTTAAGTAAAAATCATGATTCTTCACAAGATATACTAATTCTAGTGACGATCCATAAAGTGAATTTGTTAGTTGTCGGTATAGACGCATATAGTGTTTGAAATGTGAGCGAGCTATAGTTTATAGTTCAATATAAATTTCAAATGTATTATGTAGTTAAATCATTATATTTTGAGAGGGCGGGTTGTAACTATTCTTGGGAGGCTATGATCTCCATGGCCCATGCTGGTTATTTTATGGTTGGAGGGTTAAGAGGACTTCAGCAAAATTAAATTACGTGGAATATGGAAAAAAAAGAAAAAGCTCGATTTGGTGTGACCAAATATAAAAGTGATTAGTGTAGTATTGGTAGAAATTTCTATTATAGATGAATGACAATTTTGGAAAAGGAACATTAGTAATTGAGGGTATATAAAGGTGTTAATTATATTATAATAACGCGATTTGTAATTAATTAAAAATAATTTCTTAATTCCAGGTGATAATCACATGCTATAACATTATCTCAGCTATGCTGAATATAAGTTCTAAATAAAAAGAAGATGAATTAATATCAACAAAATTTCAACGGTCATTTCGATTTATTTTATTATTTTAGTTATTAATAATGATTGTTTATTTAATTATTGTCAATGATACAAAAATAAGACGCATTTTTATCATAATTCTGTCTCACTTATTCATATATAAATACACCTTGAAGTTTATATGCACTTAATTGTTGGATTTTTGATATGGATAAATTAGAAAAGAAACATTTCCTAATTTCAGGTAAAAGCCACATGCTAAACATTCTCTTAGCTATATCGAATTTAAGTTTTAAATAAAACTGAAGATAAAGTAAAATTTATATAAAATTTAAACCGTATATTTTTTGGTTTATATGTTATTTCAATTGTAAATAACAAAAATTTACGTTTATTAATATTTTGAATTAGTTTTCGATGTTCAATGCATGCTATACATAATTCTGTTTCAGTTGTACAATATTATATAAACTAATTAATGAGTTATGGTGAATTAAAAGTCACCAAAATAATTTTCTAAAACTTTTTATTCTGTATTCTATTATTTCACAGATTTGCATTACTTTGTAATATATTATTATTTAAAATAATTTTAAATATTAGGCAAATTAATTAAAAAATTGTAGATTATAAAATTATATTTGGTTAAAACTTTAAATATATTTTTTTTTTAATACTGTCATATTAGTGTAATTACTTCAATCATCGATATTTTTTATAGATAACAAATTGGTTATCTAGTTGGTATTTTAATTAAAAATAAAATATTAGTCTTTCTTTTCTTAGATTTTTCAATGATCGAGTATCACAAAAACACATTTTCGGTAAAATTAGAATACAACTCAATTTTTATAAAAATTGATTTTGTTAGAAATCCAACAAAAAATTATCGTGGGCCTACCTCAATTACAAGAAGCAACTGTGTAAAAGGTTATCCAACTATGCATTACAAAGTCATTTACTGCGCTCGTGATTTTATTTTTTTATATTATATTATATTTTAATACCTATAATAAGTCAATTTTAATTGAACGCGCAATTACAGCGACAATAGACAATCGTGTAAAAATACCAATTAACACGTAGTCTACTTCTTCATCCTGTTTATGAGTTAACGGTTTAAGAAATACGAACATCGTAAGGTGATCTTGATGGACCATTATGAATTTACAATTGCCATCAGATCGTGCTTGCATGTCTATTAAATCAACTCAACAATGAGAGTTCAATTCTGATGAAAGTATTGGTTTTACAACTTAACCTTTTTATTTTATTTTTTGACACCAGTCACATAAATTTAAAAATATCATAATATAATCTTCCTTGTTTTATTTTTTTATTTCAAGTTCATTTCATACTCCATTCGATTTATACCTCCATGTTTGACAGATATATGAATTCCATTAGAAAGTTAAAATAATTGATCGTTGTAAACATAATACTTTAGGCTGTTCTAAATTACTAAAACCTATGCCATATACGTATTAGTAATGACTACTTGGTAATGTCTACGATTATGTCAATACTAAATGCAATATATATTGCAGTGTGATTATTTATTTATTTTGTGCAATAATTTGACTATAGTAAATATATAAAAAAAATTACTTTTATTTAGGACTCTGACAGACGTGGTTTACCAGAGTTAGTACGAACAACTTCACCCCAATTTTAGTCAGAAATTTATTATTTTAAGTTTGTTTATTTTTTCTGTGTAAAAAACTTAGAATAATTCATTTAAATAACACTGAAACATCTTTCAATAAAAATAGACGCCAAGGAAAATATTTCATCATCTTTATTTTATTTTACCACGACTACAGCATCGCTATTCAACGATTAGTTGAACTCACTGCAGTAGTTATGAACTAAATAAAAAATATACGATTGAGAATGGAATTTTAATTAGAGAGTCATTATAAAAATTATTGAAAAATAGTTTTAATCCAACTTAGTCTATATTTAAAGTTAAATCTCAATTATTGTATTTAATAAATGTATAAATGTCGGAAGTATTTTGTTAATTTAAGAAACTATCAAATAAAGATCATAGTATTACATGATAACACGCATTAGCTAACAAATATTAATATTTAAATCTTTATTTTTTGTTTGTTTTTTTTTTTTAATGATTAATATATTATGACATAAATATACAGTAATATACTATAGCATTTTATTTTCCTAATCAACATAACAACGATATTTTTCAATTTTTACCCAACTACTGATGGTTGTTATTGTTAGAAACATCAAAATACAAATTTTAGTATCTGTATGGACACTGAACAATGAACAATGTGTCAACGATCTACACCTGGTAATAATCAACTATCTTTATACACTCCTTATTAAATGTACGTCAAAAATATTTATTGATCCTATAGGTAATTAAATTCAAGTTTACAAACATTGAAGATAATAACTCTAAGAAATCATTTAATGAATAATGTACGTTTAAATTATTATTATCAAACATATTACAGTAAAATCACAATGGTTATATTATTTGTATAATATACTATAGTAACTATAGTCTATATTTTGAGTCACGCAATAATGAACCACCGCGGTCTTATCAGCTTAACCTCGATATTCTCCTATTTGGGCCAGAGTGGCAGTGTGTACGGCTGAGGAGAAGCGCAGGCACTAGGGCCGTGTCAATTTGAGCTTACCAATTTATAATTTTTCTTATAAAAATCAAATTAATTAGATAATAATTTAAGTATCATGATTAGTAAAGTTCAATCTCATCAATTTTATTAGTGTCATAAATGTAATTTATGTACCTAATGTATTTTTTTATGAAAAGTTAATTTTAGAAAAATTATTCCCTACAACGATGTTTTTAATTTTTAACGTCGTAAATACAAATAGATGTTTATCAAGAAAAAGTTTTAAAAAATATATGTATTTTTTTGTCTGCATTAGTTATAATAAATCAACTATACAATTTTAACACAAATAATTATATAGTACTATTTTTGGAACTTTCATTTATTTTAATCTAGTCAAATTATTTCATATAAAATATAAATAATCACACTCTAGTAGCCAGTAAGTTTTATATTGACTTATACAAAAGCAGTACACTGTACCATTTAGTAATTACTTATAATTCTTATAGTAATATACGTATACATTATAGGTATGAATAGTAAACAGTATCTGATATAGTAATTTATAAATGATTAATATTTACTAATAACTAGTAATAAAGGCATAATAACAACACATGATTTAAAACAATACACAAAAATCCTCGTAACTTAGTGCTGATGATTAAAATTATTTTATTGATTAAAAGATAGTAATTGATAAAAAAAATTGTATTTATATTGTTATTTTTAAACCAAATTGTTTACTACCCATTTAATTCATATACCTAATGTCTATAATTATTAATAATAATAGGAATTACAAAGTAACAAATACATTTGTAATTATAAACTATAGATTAGAATATTTTTGAATATTATTATAGTGATTATTGATTAGTAGAATAATTAAAACTAAAAAAAAAATATCCCGAGTTGAGAAGTTTATAATTGGTTCATTGAACAGTCTTCCTACAGTGAGTTGAAGAGTGCGGAATTTGTAGAGTTGGCAATCTTTATATCGGAATTTTCGTGCAATAAAGTGTTTTCTGCACTCTGCATGAATATAATAAAAAGTAAAATAAAAAGTAAACTAAAAATAAAAACCTAGAGTCGTGCTCAAAACTTAAAATAGCTAGTTATGGGCCCGAATTATCGAAACTTTTCAAATACATGCAAAGACAACGCTGCCATAGATATAATCATGTAACTATCTATATTATCCAATAACTTTCGTTATAACATTAAAATAAGTATATATTATTATGCCTAAAATACATGAATATGTTTTATGCTAATAATAATATGTATATTTATTTATACGAATAAATATAATTCCGTGCACAATGCTAGTGACTAGTTATAAATATAAATATTTTAATCCATATTCCTGGACTTTGAATGTTTTATAATTATTAATGTATCACATAAATATGCACTATACAATATTATTTTCGTAATCGTAGTAGCAATGACACTGCTTACTGATGCGTATTATTGTTAGAATCTTCAAAATACAACAATTAGTATCGGTATTGACAATGTACTATGAAAAATCTACCAACAAGCTATTCCAGTTAATAAATCAGTAATCACTTTCGTAATTTGTAGCATTATATTACTTATAAAACCATGTCCAACGTCAACAATATTTGTTGATAATATAATTAAATTAAAGTTAACAAACGTTGAATATAATTGTATAATACAAGGCATCGTTTGGTAAATTTAATAAAGAACGTTTACATTATTTTTAGTATATATTTCACAGAAAACCACCACTATAATTATTCATTATATTACCGATATATAATCTATATTTGGGTTTCCATTATATCAATTTATATAATCATTGCAGCAACGGATCTAGGAAAACAAAGCGTGTTTTTTTCGTCTTGTCGTGTCCAGTACAAAGCGAATATAATATGCTGAGTAAACCCTACTACATTATGATCTTATTCTCGACGATATCTGTTCGATCGACGTTCAATTATGATACTTATTTTAATGTGCGTTTAACCGTGTGTTTATATTCATCTGACGTGTGACCTTGTCCGTCTCCGCAATATAAAATAAATTATGTAGTTCTACAAAAAAAAAATTAAATCTTTTATATTAATAAAAAAAACAAATATACCAGAAACTCGACTATAGAACAGAGCTCTGGATAGGATTCTGACAGACGTGATTTTCCAGAGTTAGCATGAGTATTTTCACGCCAATCTATGTCTGAAATTTTTCACTTTAACTTAGTTAATTTTTTATTTGGATAACACGTCTTAAAATGAAAATTTAATTAAATATCACTGAAATATCATTCACAAAAATACACGTCAAGACCAATATTTCAGTATGTTTATTTTATTTTACCACGTCTACAACATCACTTTTCAACTGTTAAATGATAGGCAAATATAATGTAGTTAAGAAGTAAATCGATAAATACGAATATTAATATTAAAATCATTATTCTTTGTCTTTTTTGTTTTAATGGTTAATATTTTATGCCTTAAATATACACTATAGCATTTTCATTCCGTGCTGATTTTAACAACGACATTTTTAAATTTTTAAATCCACCTACTGATAGTTATTGTTAGAAACTTTAAAATACACCTATTAGTATCGGTATAGTCACTGAACAATGAACAACATACCAACGAGCTACTCCAGATAATAATCGACTATCATTGAACGTTCCTTATTAAATATTGTTCTATTGTCAAAAATATGTATTGATCATATAATTTAATTCAGGTTTACAAGTATTTAATATAATATTTAACTCAAGGAAATCATTTTACGAATTAGGTACGTTAAAATTATTATTATAAAACATATTACACTAAAATCACGATTGTTATATTACTTGTATAATTATACTATATTTGAGCTTACAAATTTACAATAACCCGACATGTCTGTAAATAAATAATCACTTCTGTAAGGGATCTGGACAAACAGAGTGAGTCTAATTATATGCTATTATACGTTAACATCATTTTCAATCTTATTAATCTCCTGAAAAATCAGCATACCAATTTTCGTATGTACCTAAATTGTAAGTTTATATTCTATAATGAATGTTCTGTATTTATCTGGCGGTGTGAACAGGAATGTGAAGATTTTGTAGAATACTCTTTAGTATAAATAAAAGTTTATCACCATTATTAAATAATTTATAAAATGATACGTCTTAATATCATTAAATCTACTGTATTGATAAGTCCGATTGCCACAGCAGCCACGGATCACTTTTATATATATATATATATATATATATATATATATAGGTAGATGGAAGGTAACCTACGCCTTTTATACATTTACAATCTTTCCTAGTGTAATTAACATGTTCTACTTACTTTTTATTAGTCATATGTAAATAAATAATACAGAATATTTATTTTAATTTTTAGATCGAAGCAGTATGAACATGACATTTGATATAAGCTTATTGGAGCCTATAGAAGTTTGCATTAACTTGAAATTGCTTAAGCTATTTCATTTTTTTCATCTATTTGATCCCAAAATCAAAACAATTTGCAATGTCAATGTGTATCGTATAGCTTTGTACATCATAAATTGCGTTATTGGTTGTTCGATAATGTTTGGAATGATGGGTTTTTTTACAAAGGCACGCAATGAATTAAATATTGCTAATGATGTACAGTCCATTTTTTGTTGCTTAATTTATTTTATATGTTTAATTAAAATAATTACATTTTTTAAGAACGCAAATGACATTTTGGATTTACTCCGCGTTACTTGTATACATTTTTTGTCGAGCACACAGTGTCAAAAAAATGTTGGAATTCTTTATAACTATCGTGAAAAATTAATAAAAACAACAAATTACATAAGCGTTATTTTAATTATACTTAACATCCAATATACCTTGTTTCCGCTAATGCTGCTGTGGCTGCAAAGAGAAGACGAAAACCAATCAAGTCGACGCTTTGAGAATGTTTTCAACTTTCGGTTCCCCGTGACCATTAGTTACTATAATAACAATTTTGTTATATTTTATACTATCGAGGAATCTATTCTTATGTTTCTGTTCTACATGCATTTAGTGAGTGAAGTTTTCTATATTTCTCTCTGCTATGTTATGATTGCTCAATATGAGGTGATTCAAATAGCTTACAAAAATGTCAACAGTGAACTGAATTACGAAAATATAAATAGTAAGTAAATAGTAATAACATTTTTTTATTTTCTACTGTAATCCACCAAGTGAGATGTATGACTGAATAAGTTTTTTTTTTTTTTTTTTTTTATTGGAAAAAAAAAAAAAAAGAGGCTTCAACAACTGAGGTTATTAGCCTTGTAGGTGTTACATAGTGAGTGTTACATTAATTTTGAATTATAAAATACAAGTTATAGCATATAAATATTTTTGAGACATATAAAATTTTCATAATGTACATGTTGAAAATAATGATTTATAAGTTATTTATAATATTAATTTTTGTGAGGAAATTTAATGTTTTTGTGCTGTAGTCTTCATTTAGTGCTTCTTCTAGGTTGCCTGGTATCGATAGTGAGTTTCGTATGTTTTGGAATGATGGGCAGTCTTGGATGATATGCTGTATGGATAGGTTTTCATGACATTCTTCGCAAATAGGTGGTGGGTCTTTACTTATTAGAAAAGCATGTGTCAGAAAAGAATGTCCAATTCTTAGTCTGGTTAGAGCAACTTCGTGTCGTCTGCTTAGGTTTTGCGGGATGTGCCACTTTTTTGTGCATTTTTTAATCTTTTTAAGTTTATTGGAAGGTGGAACGGAATCCCAGTGGCTTTGCCATACCATGTTTGTTTTTTGTCTAATTGATAGTATTATGTCATTAACTGGGATGTCAGTGATTGTTGGGAGGGCGATTGTTTTGGTTGCTTTATCTGCTGACATGTCGGCCATTTCATTACCGGCAATACCCATATGTGATGGAACCCACATAAATTCAATTTTTTTTGTTGTAAGGAATAATTCATTTTGGATGTTTTGGGTTATTTCATTGGACGAAAATGGGTTTTGAAGAGCCTGGAGAGCACTTAGAGAGTCGCTAATTATGAGTATGCAGTTATTTGAGATTGTCAGCTTTGTTAGTTTGATTGCCTCTAATATGGCGTAATTTTCTGCAGAGAAATTGCTGCTTTCTGGAGGGAGTTTATGTAAGATTTTGGTTTCATCCATGATGATTGCAAAGCCTGTTCCATGGGTGGATTTGGAACCATCGGTGTAAATTTGTAAGAAGTTAGGATATTTGTTTTGGATAATTTCTTTAAAATGGGACGTGATAATTAATGGGTTTGTTTCGTGTTTATTGTACATTGTTAACTCAGTGTTGAGTTGAATTTTCCAATTCCAAGGTGGACATTTTGGGAATGTTATTTTATTTTTGACAGATGTGTGGATTTTGAATTTGTTGCATAAGAGGGAGAAGGTGTCCTGTATGGATGGAATTTGTTTTCTGATCATGTTGGTTGGATTTGTATTTTGGTTGTTAAACGTGTGGTTGTATCCTATATGATTAGGGGTGCTTCTCCTTTTGATGCCATAGTTAAGTATATCTTTTTCTCTAAGGAGTTTAAGGGGCAATTCTCCGGCGTAACATAGAATGCTGTCGATGGGGCTTGTTCTGAATGCACCTATTGATATACGAATTCCCTCATTGTGGATTGGATCTAATATCTTGAGTAGATTTTCACTGGCTGTGTTATAAATGATTGACCCATAATTTATTTGTGATAGTATTAGTGATTTATATATGTTTAGAAGGCATTTGGTGTCAGCCCCCCAAGTGTGGTGGGAAAGTGTTTTCATTATGTTCATCTTGGTTTTACAAGAGCTTTTGAGTTTTTTGAGATGGTGAGTCCATTTTAGTTTATGATCGAAGATAATACCTAATATGCGTAGTGATTTACAAAAGGGTATTTCGGAGTCTTTGAGGAATAATTTGTGATTCCCTATCGTACGAGTGTGAAAAGATATACATTGGCTTTTCCCTGGGGAGAATTTGAAGCCAGTCTTATTTGACCAGCTTTGGAGGGTGTTGAGTGCTTGTTGCAGTATTTCCACTGTGATTTTAATGTCTTGTCCGCTGCAATAAATATGGCAGTCATCGGCAAATAATAGATGTTTTGTAGGTTTAGGTATTTCTTTAAATATATTATTGATGGCTAGCAGAAACATTGTTACACTGATTACTGAGCCTTGGGGGAGGCCATTTTCAGTTAGGTAGCTGTTTGATAGTTTATTGTGGGCTTTGACTTGTATTGTACGATTATTTAGAAAATTTTGGAGGAACTGGAACATTTTACCATTTATTCCACATTCTTGAATGATTTTAAGGACTCTATTTCGCCATACCATATCATAAGCTTTTTCCAGATCTAAGGCTATTAGTATTAGGTGTTGATTCTGGTTTTTGGCGTTAGTTATGTCCGTATGTAAAGAAGAAAGAGTGTCAAGGGTTGAATGGTTACGGCGAAATCCACATTGTTCGTTTGTTATTATGTTAGATGTCTCCAAGTACCAAACGAAGCGTTTGTTTACCATTTTTTCCATTGTTTTGCTTAGCGTATTGATGAGGGATATGGGCCTATAGTTAGCGGTGTCAAATTTATTTTTATTCGGTTTTGGGATCGGTATAACGATTGCTTTGCGCCATTGGTCTGGGTATACTCCTTTATCCCATATTCTGTTATAAATTTTAAGAAGAGTTTCGTGACCTAACTTTGGAAGATTATGAATGAAAGAATATGGTATCCCGTCTGGACCTGGACTTTTGCTTTTGCATCTTGATAGAGCGTTGTGTAGTTCCGTTATATTGAAGGGTTGATTGAGCGTGTTTTCTTGATGATGGAAATTGAGTTCGAGGTCCCTTTTAATATTTGCTTCTGTTTTTTGTTTGAAATTTATAAATTCATATTCATAATTTGAGTTGCAGCTATTTTTAGTAAAGTGATGGGCAAATGCCTCGGATATATCCGTGGGGGATGATAGTGAGATACCATTATGGTTTAAATTGAAGGGTAATGATTGGTGAGGTATTCCTTTGATGGCTTTGATTTTGTTCCACATGTCCGTTGGAGATGAGCTTGAGTTTATTGAGTTTGTGTATTTTTGCCAAGATTCAGTTTTACTTTTTTTTGTGATATATTTTGCTTGTGCTCGAAATTTCTTGAGAGTTATGTGGTCATCGATAGATTTGGTCTTTTTAAATTTGTTTAATGATTTTTTGTAGGCTCTAATAGCTGAATTACATTCCTTGTTCCACCATGGAACTGTTTTCTTTTGTTTTGTGGTATTTATTTTGCCAATGGTCAGCTTAGCGGCCTTTAATATAATGTTAGAAAAATTATCGATCATTGAGTTTATTTCGGTTTGGTTGGATGAATTTCTTAGGTTAATTGGGTGATCAATGAGATCTTGGCTTATGATGTCTCGGTAAAGTTCCCAATTTGGGTTTTTTAAGTTCCAGCGGTCGAGTGAAGGGGTTGAAGTTAATTGTTCAAGGATTTTTATGGAAATTGGCCAGTGGTCGCTGCTGCTATACTCATTTAGTACGTTCCATTCTGTTTTAGGGGCAAAAGAACTATTTGTTATTGTGAGATCTATAGCTGAAAAAGAGTTATGGGCTGCATTGTGACGGGTGTAATCTCCAGTGTTTAATAAAATTAGGTGTTCATTTTCTATGAATTTTTCCATGGTTTTGCCTCTTTGGTCTGTGTGATGCGATCCCCACATTTGATTGCGGCTGTTAAAATCTCCGAGAAAAATAAAAGGTTTAGGTAATTGTTTGATGATATCATTGAGATCGTTTAGTGTTAAATTGGTACTGTCCGGTAGGTAAATATTGCAAATGCATAAGGGAGTTTTTAGGCGTATAGAGACAGCTATAACTTCAAGTGGAGATTGAATGTGTATTTCCGTGCTTTCGATGAGATCAGAGGTAAAAATCGCGACTCCGCCGCTGGCTCGAAGGTTCGTTTGACGGTTTTTGAAGAATCCGTTGTATCCTCGTATGGGAAAGGTGGTGTCAGGTCTTAGGTTAGTCTCTTGAAAACAGAAGGCTATAGGTTGGATGACATTTTTGGCCCAGTGGATTTCGGTGTAGTGTTTTGTTAGTCCATTTATATTCCATTGAATAATTGAGTCCATGATTAAATTTTATAAAAGGTATAGAAAAGATTTGGGTGATTTTTTGGCGCGTGTGTTTTATTAGGTGTTTAAATTTAAATTGCACTTTATTGGAGAGGTTGGGTTTGGAAAAGCAAATTTGAAAGCTTTGTCAATCGTGTTTTCATTGATCTTTCTTTTGTTATATGCCTAATTTTATCAAGCAAGTCCATTAGAGTTGGTATGTTTGTATTTGCATTTTCAATAAGTGTGTGTATATTCATGGCTTTATTGTTGAAGTTGTTTAAGATATATTTGAATTGGAGATAAGTGACTGGTAGAGGGTCATTGGCCGTGAAGAATTCTATGATTGGTTTGAGCCCTTCATCCAGCTTTGTATCTATGCTCTCTGAAGAATTTGAACGCGATTGTAGTTTGGGTTTTTTGGTTTTTTTTTCTTTATTAGTGGTGGAAGATGATAGTAAAAAATTTGGAGAGTTTGGAGGTTTAGAGGACGATGAGTCCGATTTCAGTCTTTTATGTGTTTCCTTAGGTGTACAGGACGCACTGCAAGGATCCGCAATGTGGCTTTGGGTTGAAGGGAAAACTTCAGTTTCTTCTAAAACTTCGTTCAAATCGTTTTCAGTTTGGTCAAGTTGTATATTATCTAGGGATGGGTTTGAGGGAGGGGGGATATTTTCAATTAATTCTGTTACGTCTTCAGTCGTGACATCAGACTTGTTTAAGTCATTTGTGTTGGATAGGGGATTTTTTTCCGATTTGTCTTCGATATTTAATTTACAATTGTTTGTTGTGTGTCCAGTAGTTTTGCATAAAAAGCAAGTTAATACATCATCGGTAAAAAAAATTCTGAACTGTGTTTCATTTAGTGGGATTACTAACGAATTTGGAAGTTTGTGTATATCTTCGTGTTTTAAAAATACTTGTCGTCGGAAACTCATAATATGTTCATAGCCTGCTATATTGATGCCAGCTTTAAGATGATTTATTTGTGATATGGGGTGTATATCGAGGTTTTTAAGGGCGTCTGTAATAGCTTGATTGGGAATAGATGGGCATACATTTGATATGATGAATCTTTTGGCCGGGTTTAATAATCTACGTATTTGTATCGTATGTTCGTTTATATTGATTGTTTGTGTTGTTTGGATTAGATTATCGAGTATTTGTTTGCTGGACAAGAATATGCAGAACCGGTTATTAGATATTCTAGAAATAAAAGTTATGTTCTTAGGAGAGACGATTTTTCCTATTGCTAAAATATATTCTTTTTGAGGTATACCATCAATTGAATTAAACACTAGGGCTTGTTCGCGGCTTGGTATCTTTTCCGTGGCTACAGCGGTTGCGAAGTTTATAATGTTCGTGGTATTTAATGGAGATATTGTCGATCGGTCCATTATCGGCTGGTCATTAGTAAATGTATTATTAATTGCCCGAGAAGCGATAGTGTCTGTGGTGTGTGTATTATCGGTTGACGATGTGGTTGTAGCGGAGAGTGGTAAAGGGGTCTTGATTGCGATGCGTGAGGCATGATTACTCGTTGGTGTGGAGGGGCCGCCGGTATTGTGTTCGGTGCCTGGCCCGACTTTATATTTAGATGATTGTAGATTCGACGCGGTTTTGTAAAGTGTTTTAGAAGAAGAAGTTGAGGTTGTAGTAGGTAAGATATTATTTTTGGTTTTGTTTAAGGTAGAAGTATTAGAACGGTTTGGTGTGAAATTTTTGGGCATATTGCCCGTTTGGTTTCTATTCATTGCGTGAATATGCGACGGTTGGGCGTTATATTAATTAAAACATATTACCTTTCCAATCGGCGACGTAAATGTTGTGCTATCGAAAGCTATAAAACGTAAATTGCGATAAACTCACGTGTTGCACTGTCGGGTGTCGAACACGAACTGAATAAGTTTTTTACACAATAATTTAAAAAATTTAATTAGTAGACTATTAAAGTAATGCATTAAATTGTATATTTTCAGAACATAAAAATGATGTTAACATTAACGATTGTTTTGATGATTTAGTATCAATTATGAAGGATCAACAAAAACTTTTTGAGTTAGTATTTGTAGTTTAAAGTTTTTAGAATAAGTCATAAGTCATTTATAAAAAAGCAATTAATATTTTTGGTTACATAATTTAAACTCGAAATGAATAAATCTATTGACTATAAATTTAAATGTTATAATGTGAACGATTATTTTGGTAATTTAGTATCTATATGAAGGATCAACAAAAACTTTTTGAGTTAGTACTTATAGTTTAAATTAAATTATTTTTTTTAGTTTATCATTTAATTACAATAAAAAAATAAATCTATTGACTATGTTCTGGATTTAAATTGTAAATTTTCAACCAAAAAATACGATTATAATGTTAACCATTATTTTGATGATTTAATATCTATATGAAGGATCGACAAAAAAAATGTACGGCATTGCTTTTAGTTTTAGAATAAGTCATGATAACTCGTTTATAGTATGACTATTTTTTATTTTTATTATGTCTTTAATAACCAGTTAAAATAAATTTATTGATGTTGTTCATTTAATTTTTTTTTTTTACAGGAAGTTAAAATTATTTCATTCAACGTTTAAGCTTGTAATTGTATCAAATGTTGTGGTATATTCGTGGTCTATCATAATTTTAATATATTCATCCACTTTGGTAATAAAAATTTAATATATATAATAAAAAGGTGATCTATGATTATTTTGTAAAGGGTGAAACAATTATTATCAAAAAAAATAGTAAATAGTTTAATTTCTAACCAATCTAATATACTTACATGTTAACATAAGCAAATGGGATAGTGGTTATGTTTAATATGCTCGTCTTTATAGTATTCTAGCAAAGTCATTTACATCCACCTTTGTGTATTTCTATAGATAATTGTCTATTATGTAAATACTGTTAACTGAATATATTATATTTATGTTTATATAGATTTTATTTACGTCATCAGAATCAATACCAATGCTTAGTATAATCAAATTGTTATCATCATTTGGAACAGTTATTGTTCAATTACTACTCCTTTGTTATTTATTGGAACGCATTAATAACATTGTAATATATATGTCGTTAAAATCCAATTGAAATCGTTTATCGATGCAATATTTTTTTGCAGAAAGAGTCTGTCCATTTCGGGATGTATAATTGTAATTGGACATCAATGAACTTAAGATCGAAAAAAATGTTATTGTTATCAATGCAGATGAATAATTCTAATAAATTGATGATTAAAATATCACCGAGAAAAATCATCGACCTACAATTTTTTAACAGCGTAATATCATCGTTTATGATTTTTTTTTTTTCATGCTTTAGAGTATTTGATAGCATTATTTTGTACATATGTTGGTTGTTACTTGGTATTCCCTTTAATGCAGTTTAGGTTTTCGGGGCTAGAACGCTATAAAAAAGGTGATCGGGTGAAAAATTTGGGTTCAAGTAAAATGGTAAATGATTAATTAAAAACCAATATTCTTCAGACGATATACTAATTCTAGTGACGATCTATAAAGTGAATTTGTTAGTTGGAGGTATAGAAACAAATAGTGTTTGAAATGTGGGCGAGCTATAGTTTAGTTCAATATAAATTTCAAATGTATTATGTAGTTAAATCATTAGTTTTTGTGAGGGGGGGCTAAGGCAATTCTAGGAAGTCTAAGCTCTCCATGATCCATCTTGGTTAGTTTATGGTTGGAGGGTTAAGAGGACTTCAGCAAAATTAAATTACGTGGAATATGGAAAAAAACAGAATAAGCTCGATTTGGTGTGACCAAATATAAAAGTGATTAGTGTAGTATTGATAGAACTTTCTATCGTCGATAAATGATAATTTTTGAAAAGGAAAATTGGTAACTGGTGAATATTAATGTGTTATATTCTTATATTATAATAACGCAATCTGTAATTAATTAAAAATAATTTATTAATTCCAGGTGATAATCACATGCTATAACATTATCTCAGCTATGTTGAATATAACTTCTAAATAAAAAGAAGATGAATTAATATCAACAAAATTTCAACGGTCATTTCGATTTATTTTATTATTTTAGTTATTAATAATGATTGTTTATTTAATTATTGTCAATGATACAAAAATAAGACGCATTTTTATCATAATTCTGTCTCACTTATTCATATATAAATACACCTTGAAGTTTATATGCACTTAATTGTTGGATTTTTGATATGGATAAATTAGAAAAGAAACATTTCCTAATTTCAGGTAAAAGCCACATGCTAAACATTCTCTTAGATATATCGAATTTAAGTTTTAAATAAAACAGAAGATAAAGTAAAATTTATATAAAATTTAACCCGTATATTTTTTGGTTTATATATTATTTTAATTGTAAATAACAAAAGTTTACGTTTATTAATATTTTGAATTAGTTTTCGATGTTCAATGCATGGTATACATAATTCTGTTTCAGTTATACAATATTATATAAACTAATTAATCAGTTACGGTGAATTAGAAATCTATTTTTTTATTTCAAGTTCAATTCATACTCCATTCGATTTATACCTCCATGTTTGACAGATATATGGATTTCATTAGAAAGTTAAAACAATGGATCGTTGTAAACATAATACTTAAGACTGTTCTAATAATTATTAAAACCTATTCTATATACGTATTAGTAATTACTACACGGTAATATCTACGATTATGTCAATACTAAATACAATACATATTGCAGTGTGATTATTTATTTATTTTGTGCAATAATTTGACTATAGTAAATATATAAAAAAAATTACTTTTATTTAGGACTCTGACAGACGAGGTTTACCAGAGTTTGTATGAACAATTTCTCGCCAATTTATGTCATAATATTATTATTTTAAGTTAAAAAATGTTGGAATTCTTTATAACTATCGTGAAAAATTAATAAAAACTACAAATTACATCACCGTTATTTTAATTGTAACTACCATCCAATGGTCCTTGTATCCGCTAATGCTACTGTGGTTGCAAAGAGAAGACGAAATCCAATCAAGTCGACGCTTTGAGAATGTTTTCAACTTTCGGTTCCCCGTGACCATTAGTTACTATAATAATAATTTTGCTATATTTTATATTATCGAGGAATCTATTGGATTGCTTCTTTTCTACATGCATTTAATGAGTGAAGTTTTCTATATTTCTCTCTGCTATGTTATGATTGCTCAATATGAGGTGATTCAAATAGCTTACAAAAATGTCAACAGTGCTTGAATTCAGAAAATATAAATGGTAAGTCAATAGAAATAACATTTTTTTTTTTATTTTCTATTTTAGCTCCTCGTGTGAGTGGAATTATTATTTAAATTTTTCACACACAGAATAATCACTAATAGTTTTATACTAAATTATATATTTTCAGTAAACAAACACGGTATTAACGGGAACGATTGTTTTGATGATTTAGTATCAATTATGAATGAACAACAAAAACTTTTCACGTTAGTGTCTATAGTTTAAAATATTTTAGAATTAGTCATGACTCATAATACTCATAAGTATAAGACGTTTATTATGAGATATATTTTTTTTTATCACGCCATTAAGACTTGGTTGAATTAAATTTAACAATGTTTTTTTTAAATTTAAATATTTTTTTTTTTTTCAGTAAGTTAAAATAATTGTATTCTACGTATAAATTTATAACATTATCAAATGTTGTATAGCATATTCTGGGTCTATCATTATTTTAACATATGCATCCGTTTTGGTAATACAAATTTAATAGATCAAATAAAGTATATAATCGGGGGTGGATCAATGATTATTTTATAGAGATTGCTAGGATTATTATTTATTCAAAAATTTATCAGATTTATAAATTATAGTAAATAATCTAATTTCTTTTAATATATTTGTCAATTATTATCATTATTGTTCTTAAGCCACATCCTCCATATCTACCCCTGTGAATGTCTTTAAATAATTGTCTATTATATAAATACTGTTAACAGAGTTTTGTGTGATTATATTTTTATAGGTTTTTACGACGTCAGAAGCAATACCAATGTTTTATGTTATCAAATTAATATCAGCATTTGGATACATGATTATTATTTTACTACTCGTTTGTTATTTATTAGAACGCATTAATAATAAAGTAACGTTAACGCTGTTAAACTCTAATTTAGTTGGTTTATAAATGTGATATTTTTTTGCAGAAGGAATCCGTTAATTTTGAGATGTATAGTTGTAATTGGACTACCATGAATTTGAGATCGAAAAAAATGTTGTTGTTATCAATGCAATTGAATAATGCTAATGAATTGACGATTAAAATAACACCAAGAAGAATTATCAACCTACATTTTTTTAATAGCGTAATATTAAAATTTATTGAATACTGAATATTTTATTTTATTTACATTCTATAAGCATACTGTGTACGATGTTTATTACTGTACGAGGTAGTGTTCGAACAAGACGAGATTAGCGTGATATTACTTTTAATGAAGCCCAGAAATTTCAGAATTCCCCCTAAATTAATGTTAAAATTGCTGTGAAATGAAATGGTTGGGGTCAAGTAAACCCAAGATCATTGGCGTTATTTACCCTTTTAGGAATGAACTATTAAATCAATAGATGAGGCGGGAAATATAATGATTTCTATTAAGTTAACGACGTTGCATTTCACTAAATTTAGAGTAAGCCTAATCTGTGACAACCAATTTTAAAAAGAATATAGGTCAGACTTTGAAGAATGTAGTCATTGTTAGTGTTGATTTTCATGTGTAACTTTATATCGTTTATTAATTAAGCATTTCAGAAAAAGATAGTTGACTACTGAGGCATTTATATTTTATTCATTATAATATAATAACTAAAATTGGAATAAATCAAAAAAATAATTTCTTTGTTTCAGGTGATGATCACGTGCTATAACATTATCTCAGCTATGTTGAATATAAGCTCTAAGTAAAAAAGTAAATAAAGAAATAATAAGAACATTTTAACTGTAATTTTTATTGATTTATTTTTTTAATTTTTAATAAAGATGGATTATAATAATTAGTATGATTGATATATCTTGCATTTTAAATGTAATTCCGTTTTACTTTTAAAATTATATAAAATAAAATACATTTTATGAGTTAATTTATGATCTAAAATAATGCAATTTGTATTGATGTAAATGAATAATGCTAAAAAATTAATAGTTAAAACAACATCGAAAAAATTATCAATCTACAATTAATTAATAGTATATCAATATTAATATTAATTTATATATGTATATTATATATAAATTTGAATAAATTAAAAATATTCAATTCTTTATTTCAGGTAATAATCACATGCTACCTCGATCTATCAGCTATATTGAATACACTATATAAATAAAAAAAGAAGATAAATACTTAACATCAATCAATTTTTAACTACAATAGTTTTACTTTATTTATGAATGGTATATCTATATTCTATGTTATTATGTTAGTTGCAACCTAAACGTAATTCTACTCCACTTATAGATTATATTAAATTAGTCATGAGTTATTAATTATATCGGAAGAGGTTACACTTGCACTACTCGTCAGACATGTCGCGCTCTACGTACTGATGTCTCATATTTCTAGTACTCATTCGTAATAAAAATAATAATAACAGATAGCGCTATACTTTCAGAAAATTAACCACCTACAGATATTCATTATTTCAAAACCCTTTAAATAAATTTTTTTTTTTTTATTGTAACAACACAGTTTACGTCAACCAAATCTAGTAATCACACAGTCCCAATTTCAGTCACCAAATAAATCATATTTAATAACCCATTTATATTAATATTTATATTTAACGTATATTAAATAAATAGGTAATGAATAATTCGATTTTATTAGAACAACATAAACATTTTTTTTTTTTTGAATTTGTCACTACTTTTTAGATCAATAAGATTACTTGAACATAATAGTTTGACGTTTGTTTATGATTGAAAGTTGAATATTATTTTAATTAAAAGTATAATATTACAATAAAAATGTATAACTATATCATCTAAATCCTTAGTTTTTCGTCATTATTTTCAGTTTTGAAGAACACCATCGCCTTAGATATCAAGAATATGTTCAAACATTATTTAAAGTGGTAATGATGGAGTATAGGCAGGTACAGGTATGAGACAGAGGTAACAGGTAACAGTGCTTATTAGTATTTCGGGAAGAGACTTGAATGCTTGGCATTCATAAACTGCACGGTTCTTCATAAATCATATAGTGTTGACACTGTCTATAATGTCAGAATTTGTATGTTCGTTATGATTTACAAACCATATTAGATATCTATGCAATTATATAATAGAAAGGAAACGAAAATATCGCTAGTACACGAAAATTATCCACACCTTCGTGATACTATCGTTAAGTACTATAAAAATTATTATTCACAATTTACGAATATGCTCATAAAGTCAAGAGTTATATAACTAGAAAGAAAACTGCATTAGAATATAATATTATAATAACGAATAGGCAGCTCTCGAGTATAAAGATAAGAATAAAAATACGGGAAGAACGGATGATACACACAGAAGTGGTCTAATAGCTACTAACTCTTACCTGGTAAAATTTAGTTAGTATAACTTTTTATTTTGTAACATGATGTAGCACAATCATCAATCATCCGATGTGTTATTTTTATTGTATACACAGTATACATACAGAATAAATCGCTGACTGCAAAAAGGGAATGTCCACTTTTTAAAATTTTTCAGGAAAAATTAAAAACGATAGAACCGTAATATTATTTTAATAATATTTTAAATGTTAAATCCCAAGTATTATTATAATGGTATCAAGTCAATAGTTCAATAATCGTATATTATGATGAGAAAAGTTTAAAAAAAATTAGTGCCAGAAAACTTTTGTTTATAAAATGTGTTAGTAAAACTATTTCATACAATAATACTATAACGTTAATAAAAATATAAGATATTTACAATAATATAATTGTCTTGTAATTAATTAAAAATAATTTCTTAATTCCAGGTGTTAATCACATGCTATAAAATTTTCTCAGCTATGTTTATTATACTACTATGTTTATTTTCTATACTAATGGTATTGCTATAAATCAGGGATGGCAAATAGGATTTTTTCTACGTGCCAATTTATGACATAATTCAAAAAAAATTTTTCAGCCGTGCTATAATTATTTTTATTAACACAGCAAAATACAAATACAAAATATAAATGAAAAATTATTGATTTAAATGTAGAAAATTATGTAAAACTGGAAATAATGTGAAAAAAATATTAAATTATTATTGTTTGTTAGAAATCTTTTGCTTCATTTTGGTTGAAAGGTTTTGTATATCTGGTTGATATGATGTTGATTGCAAAGCAATACATGCTGCCGAATCTTCCTCCGTTAATCTGTTCCTAGCCTTTGAATGTGTATGATTTAATACCAAAAAGAGACTTTCGCAAGCATATGTTGAAAAAAAAATTGTTAACAATGAAATTGCTAATTTTTTGACAGAAGAAAAATTTTCTGGAATATTATTCCATACTTCTAATATTATGTTGTCAACACCGCAATCTGTTTCTTCGTTATGTATTCGATGACGTTCCAATTCTTTGATACGCTCTCGCATATTCACAAATTTATTTGTCCAAATTGGATTAGTTTGCAAATCGATTAACTGCATTTCTAAATTTTCTAATCCCATCCAATTAAGATAGTAATCATTAAAATCTTGCACATCGAATAAATCGGGATAATTAATAATTTTTATAATTTTTTTTATAAATTATATTTTATAATAATAAAGATAAGATATCTGAGCCGTCGTCATAGTTCTGTACTAAATACTATTAAATAAAAAAAAAGATAAGATAACAATACGTCGTTGTGAAATATATATTATTAATATAAATATATATGGACAAATGAAAGTTTTTCGAGTGCCATCGAAAATCTCACGCGTGCCACCTATTTGCCATCCCTGCTATAAATTATAATAGACGCATTTTAACGTAATTCTGTCTCACTTAAGTATACATATTTAATATTTATATAAAAAAAGCTCTATGTATCCACCGAACTGTTGTACACACTAAACGATCACTCAATCGGCTTCATTGTATAGTTTAATTGAAATAATTTATTGTCCGACTCGTGCATTTATACATAATACGTGTTTATCATACTTATAAGACTAATTTTTGAATACATAATGTATTTATTATATTTGCACCACAGCCCACAACCGAGTGCGTTTCCTTCTCTACTCGTAATTTTGTTCTTATCGTGCCTGAGAGCTGCAGATTAATTACTATAAGATTATATCCCAATGATCTAATGCAGTGGTTTTCTTTTAAATTATATAACTATTGACGCGTTGAGCATATGTGAACATTGTAAACCACAATTATTATTGTAAAGATAGTATCACGGTGCAGCGGGTAATTCGCGTGTATTAGCGATATTTTTGTTTCCTTCCTATTATATAACTACATAAGTATATAATATGGTTTGTAAATCATAACTACCATACAAATACTCATTAAATTTACTTATATATTTTATATTTTATATTAATATTTTTGTTTTTGTTTTCATTCATTTTTTTTTTTAACGATGAAAATAATAAAATTAAATATTTGTATATTGTATAATATATAGTTATTTTATATGATTTATTTGTACCACTTACAAAAAAAAAACTCACCTAAACTCCAATTTCAGGAGAGGGGAATGCGATTTTAGTAAATTTACAAGGGGGGCGTAGAATGAAAAAGGTTGGGAACCACTGAACTAGAGGATACAAGATTCATTCAATGAAATTCATAATTCCTAAACCACTTAAAATATCCACACAAATAAAAAATGTATCATTACAATATTTGATGAGTCTATTATGAGGTTAGTGGTAGTAGATGTACAACAGAAATATTGCAACCAATTAACAAATAAGTATCCTATATCATCGGGACAGCCCCAAAAAAAAACATACAAGTGGCGTATTGCCACTGGATCCACCCCCGGTTATACATTTTCATTTGATCTATTAAATTTGTATTACCAGAGCGAATGAATATGTTAAAATTATGATAAACCCCGAATCTACCACAACATATGATACATTTGAAAACTTATACGTAGAATGAAATTATTTTAACTTCCTGTAAAAAAAAATAAAAAATATCGTTAAATTTTTTTTCAACAAAGTTTTAATAACATAAAAAAATGTCTTTTTATAAATGTTTTATGACTTATTTTAAAACATTTAAACTATAAGTACTAACTTGAAAAGTCTTTGTTGATCCTTCATAATTGATAATAAATCATCTAAACAATCATTCATCTTAACATAATTTTTGTTTTCTGAAAATGTACATATTAATGCAATATTATTAGTCCATGAATATTTATTTATTGTCTGAAAATTTTAAACAGTCAAACTACAGTTAAAGTGGGAAATAACAAATCGTAAAATCTATTGACTTACTATAATTATTTTCGGAATTAAGATCATTGTTTACATTTTCGTAAGCCATTTTGATCAACTCATATTGAGTAATAAAAACGAAGCAGAGAGAAATAAAGAAGACTTCACACACTAAGTTCGTGTATAATAGAAATATTAAAATACATGTCTCCATAATATAAAATATACCAAAATTATTATTGTAGAAACTGATTATCACGGGGAACCGAAAGTTGAAAATATTCTCAAAGCGTTGATTTGATTTGTATGCGTCTTCTTTTTATAATAACATCAGCACTAGAGGATACAAGATCCATAAAATAACAGATGTAATTGTTAAAAAACTTATGTAATTTGTAATTTTTATTGATTTTTTGCGATATTTTAGGAGAATTCCAATATGTTTTTGACACTGTGTGCTCGTCAAAAAATGCATTTTGATTACACTGAGTAAAATCCAAAAATTATTTGCTTTATAAATTAATGTAAATATTATAACTAAACACGTATAATATAATATGCAAACAAACATTATCTGTATGTCGTTAGCAATATTGAATGCATCTTCTTTCTCAGTAACATAACCCATTAATCCGTAAATTACTATACTACCAACTAAGAAACTTATGATGTAATAAGCTATATGGTAAACATTTAAAATTAAAATGGTTTTGCTTTTTGGATTACACAGATGAAAAAAACAAAATAGCTTAAGAAATTTCATGTTTATGCAAACTTCGTTAGGCTCCAATAAACTTATATTAAATGTCATGTTCATACAACTTCGATCTAAAAAATAAAATTAAATATTCTATAGTTACTATTACTTATAAAGTAATAAGTATAACACTTATCTTATACGTATGAGGTATGACGTATAGTTATGGTATGAAACGCGCTTACTTTCCTTAAAAAACAAAAAATATAACTATGATGATTTCGTGAATTTTAGTGTATTTTACATTTACTAGAAATATAAAATGCTGGTTCCATTTCAGGATTTAGATTAGAGCTCATCAATTAAATTTCAAAATATGACATGTTTATGTACAGTTAGATGTAGAAAAGAATTTAATGTTTATGTAAAATGTATAGGATTTATACTATAAAGTTATAAAATACTATTCAAAATTGAAATTGTGAAATATATTATTTCACCAACTAATAATCTATGTATTTAATGACATCTCTAAAAATAAGTCAACTCAATCATTATATCGTTAGAAAATAAAATTTTTAGTAGCATACAGCTATAGCCGATTATCTACAATCTAGATTAGTTAGTTGGTAACTTTGTTGATTACTCAGTGTCCATACAGATATTAAAAGTGGAATTTTGAAGTTTCTAACAATAGCTAACAACAGATATTTATTGGAATTGGAAATGTCCTACTTACAATGAGTATGAACAGAAATGTATTAAATATTTATGTCATCGGGGGTGTATCCAGAAGCATTTTTCAAAAAGGCGTTCCAAATTGTTTTAACATGTAAAATGTATTATACAATTAATGGTTTGTACCTTACGGATTTTAAATTCTGTTAATTAATGGGAGGGTTCCGGATTCTACCCGTCTTATGTACATCCTTCTATTATATATTAATTATAAAAATTTCAAAGACAAGGAATATGGATTAAAATATTTATAACCATCTAACTAATGCATATTTATCCTGAAAACTTTGAAAAATAAACAGCTGTTAACATTTTAACCATGCCAATCTGTAAACATAAATATTAAAATTGTAACTTGAGTACAAGAATATATATGTATATATTTTTAATAAACATCTATATTGCATTATATTGTGCTATAGATGCTATTAGTAAAAAACATTGGACACCTGGAATTAAGAAATTATTTTTATTTATATACAAAAAGACAATTATATTATTGTAAATATCTTATGTTTCTAATATGGTTTAGTATTGTTGTATGAATTAATTTTTCTAACAAATACTTTTTATAAAAAAAAGTTTTATGACACTTATTGTTTTAAGATTAAACTTTTCTTATCATAATACACGATTATTGAACTATTGACTTGATACCATTATAATATAATACTAGAGATTTAAAATATTATTAAAATAATATGGGTCTTTCGTTTTAATTAATTTTTCCTGAAAAATTATAAAAAACGGACTTATTCTCTTTTTGCAATCAGCGATTTATTCATGCTGATTGTATGGGTGGTTTTAGATCTAGAGCCAACAAGTGACAAAAAAATACATAATTAAGTCGTATATTGTGTGCATGTATACTGTGTACATAATAAAAAGAACTCATCGGATGATTGAAGATTGTGCTACATCAAATTTACAAAATAAAAAGTAATACTAACTAAATTTAACCAGGTAAGTTAGTAGCTGTTAGACCACTTCTGTGTGTATCATCCGTTCTTCCCGTATTTTTATTCTTGTCTTTATACCCGAGAACTGCCTATTCGTTATTTTAATATTACATCCTAATGCAGTTGTTTTCTTTCTATTTATATAACTCTTGACACTTTGAGCATATTCGTAAATTGTGAATAATAATTTTTATTGTACCTAACGATAGTATCACGAAGGTGTGGATAATTCTAGTGTACTAGCGATATTTTTGTTTCCTTTCGATCAAATAATTGCATAGATATATAATATAGTATATATATCAAAACGAACATTCAAATTCTGACATTGTACACAATGTCAACTCTAAATGATTTGTGAGGCTCCGTGCAGTTTATAAATGCCAGGCATTCAAGTCTCTCCCAGTGCTTGAATTGGGAAAAATTAATTAGAGAAGCTCAATCCAACGATTTAAAAACTGCGTTCCAAGTGCACAATAACTTAACACAGAGCCGCGGAGGCTTTGCCCCCCCCCCCCTTTGCCAACCTTATTTATATTGAATACCACTTTTAAACTATCGGATATTTTAATTTTACCTTCATGCTAGTCCACAGAATAGATATGTACAATACAATATTATAGACAAAGAACAGTACGATGTTATAATTATAATAATATTAATTATTATAATTGATAAGTAAACTATATAAAAAAAAAATATATATACGACTATATAAATGATAATAATAATAATAATAATAAATTAATAAACTATTATCAAAACTTACGAAAATGCTGTATTTCTTTTGGTACAAATCATTGACTTTTTATTTAATTTGAATATACGAGTACATTATTATTTTTATATTTACTTTATCGACATCGGTTTGCAATGAGTACACATAGGATGCAATTTTACAAATATTATATATATAATAAGATAATAATAAAAATAGTATATGACCTGTGTGATGGTAATTGAATGGTTGCTCTTCTGGGATATTACCGGAACTTTACACAGTGCATTACTGATATTGTCACTTACATCTATCTCGTCTCCGTATTATAACACGCGATCGGTTATTGTCGACAGCTATATACATAAGTATAATATAAAATGCACGGAACGGAATCACACGGGAATCGTCGTCTATATCGACAGGGTACGTATTACAACACAGGCTATATTATATTATTGTTGCCGTAACACTGTGATATTAAGAAATATGATTAAAAACGGGGATTTTAAGTTGTGGTACTATTGGATAGGGTTGACTGGGATTTTTTATTAAGCTAATAAATATAATATATAATGGTACATTCTAAACAATCCGTCTGACGTATTTCACTTCCATTGCATCTTGCGACTGTTAAACACGTGTTTATTTGAATACACTTTGAAAACCGTTTGATCGACGTGAGCTTCACCAATACGTATTTTGGGGCCCTGAGCAATATTTTTGGCGGGGCCCTTGATTATTATTGAACTGGATGGTAAATACTTAATAATAATCATAAAATAAGTAGATTTGGGGCCCCCCCTGACCACGGGGCCCCGGGCATTTGCACAGTGTCCCCCCACCCCTAGCACCGTCACAAAGCTTCACACATTATTAACGTATTTAATACACGGGCAACACCGTGACGGAACAGTTCTGCAGGGCTTCATTAAACGTAATTTCACGCTAATCCCGTCTAGTTCGAAAACTAGCTACCCGGTACGGCAATAACCATCGTACTCAGGATGAATTATAGAATGTAAATAAAATAAAATATTAAATAAATGTTAAGAGGATGCCAGCGTAGTATTTGTTATCTCTCTCTAACCCTCTAATCCACGCGCAACAAGGCAAATTTTACGTTCACAAAAATGAATATAACCATATCCATTTCTCAAATTAGAGTGGAATGACCTATTACAGAATTTAAAGTTAAGAACATTATCTAGAGCATCTCATAAGCGTTTTATTATATTTTTATTTTATAGCGAGTAATGAGTTATTTAAGATGTATAAACAATTTACAATTTTAAAATACTCATTATTCGCTAAAAAATAAAAACATAATAAAACGCTTATGAGATGCCTTAGATAATGTTCTTAATTCTATAATATGTCATTTATTTGCATTGATAACAACAACATTTTTTTCGGTCTCAAATTCCTGGTAATCCAATTACAACTATACATCTCAAAATGAACGGATTCCATCTGCAAAAAAATATTGCAACGATAAACTAACTCAAATATAGACTTTAAGAAACATATTATACATTACATTATTATTAATGCGTTTGAATAAATAACAAAGGAGTAGTAAAAAAATAACACGTATCCAAATTCTGATATCAATTTGATAACATAAAACATTGGTATTGATTCTGACGACGTAAAAATCTATATAAATGTAATCATGAAAAATTCTGTTAACAGTATTAATTTAACAGACAATTATTTATAGACACGCACATGGGTAGTTCTAAAGAAAGTTTCTAAAGAACTCTAATGTCAAACTTATTATACAACACCTCTACATTATTGGCTAAAGTTAATATTTTTTTTTGTTTCGAAAGAAATTAAATTATTTACTATTATTTATGTATCTGAAAATGTTTGAATAAATAATAATCGTAGCACTCTCTATAAAATAATAATAGATCCACCCCCGGTTATACATTTTTATTTAATCTATTAAATTTATATTACCAAAGCGGATGCGTATGTTAAAATAATCATAAACCCCGAATATGCTATACAACATTTGATAATGTTATAAATTTATACGTAGAATATAATTATTTTAACTTACTGAAAAATAAAATAATACTTAAATTTAAAAAAAACATTGTTAAATTTAATTCGACCAAGTCTTAATGGCGTGATAAAAAAAAATATATCTCATAATAAACGTCTTATGCTTATGAGTATAAATCTAAAAATTATAAACGACACGTACTAACTCGAAAAGTTTTTGTTGATCCTTCATAGTTGCTACTAGATCATCAAAGCAATCTGTCGCCGCCGCACAACCACCGATCAACACACACACACACACACACACACACACACACACACACACACACACATTCACGCGCATCGGCCACTATTCTTGTGCTTATTTTTGTTTATTTATTTTAATTATTATTATTGTCGTGAGTTATATAATATTGTAGTATGTAAATTACGACGGCGTGTTATCTGTCGCCGTACCGGTTCGCCGATGCGCACAGTTTTAACACGGCCGCCGTAATTTTCGTCAGTCTTTTTCGTACCGTATTGTCGTTGTTACGCGGACCAAATATTTTGTCGTGGGCGCTAATCGCCACTTTTTTGATATATTGCGTGGGCGCGAATCGCCACTTTTTTTATATTACTGCGTGGGCGTGAATCGCTGTATAGGTAGCGGCTGGCCAGCAGTGCTCCACAAATTGTGAGTTTTTATTATTATTTGAAAATTATTATTTACCGTTAAATATTATTGTACAATATACTTATTATTAGCTGTATAATATTTATTATTTGGTTGTGCCGAACCGGCAACCCTACATCATATTTTTATATCTTTTTATTTGTTGGGCCAAAAGGGCCGTAATTTTTTATTATTATATTATATATTTTTTACCATACCTCCAATTTGCGTTACCATTTTTACTATAGTTACCTATATCTGTTTAGCATTTAAGTTTACACACCAACAAATATACACACATACACACACCACCCACATACTAGCACTCTTTGGTCTAGCTCGGCGACCCCGTCCACTTCCTTTGAGTCGCTATACATATATACACCATTACACAGGTCGGTCGGTGTGTGCGTGCCGTTACGCGTGAAGTATTTTGGTGACCGGGCATCACGGCCTATTATAGTTCGTACCCGGCCCGTACACAATCGTTCTCGTTAATATCCTGTTTGTTTACTGTAAGTATGCAATTTAGTAAAGACTTTTAATATGCAATTTCATTATTTATTCATTGTGTGAAAAAGTTAAATAATAAAGGTGTACCATAATTTAGTCGCTCGTCAATTCGTCGCGATCATTTTGACGAACGACAATTTGGACGCGTACGACATCGTCGCACGTCAATTTGTCGTTTATCGATATTGGCAATAATAATTTGGCTATATATAGTTTTATACGGTTAGGTAATGTATTAAGAATTTAATATAAAATTCAATATTTAATAATTAGTAATAATTGGTTTATTAATATTGAAATTATTATAATTTCATATACAATATATAACGAGTACCTAGATCTACATGTTACAACTAAAACATTAATTAATTTATTATAAATAGTAAAGTAAAATTAAAATGAAATATAGAAAAAAAACGAAAATTAAAAAATTAAAATTATGGGCAATACCTATTAAAATTTAATTTATTGGACAATTATCAACATTTGAACATACTTCCAAGTGTCATCTAATATGATGTCATCATATGATGGCAATTGATAAATCATTATACTTTTTTTGGGGGGAGCTAATTTGTTCTAGTTAGATTTTCTATAATACAATCAAAACAGTTAGGTTATCATTATTAAAATAATTTAGGTACTGTATATATATTTATAGTCAATTATTATATGCAGTAGCTCGTTGGTACCTTGTTCATTGTTCAGTGACTAAACCGATACTAAAAGGTGTATTTTGATGTTTCTAACAATAACTTAATATCAGTGGGTGAATTTACAAATTGAAAAATTTCGTTGTTATAATCACGGCTGTCAGCGTCCTATTTAGAGATCTCTTATATAGTCGGGTTTCCCTGCCCCATTTTTCATGACCCTTCTAGTTCTCGAGTTTTCGGATTCACGAGTCACGACTACTTAAGACGATCCCATTGTATTGTGGTGTCCGTATGAGTGCATGTAGTGTTATTAAACCTAGCTTTCCCTCGTAATATTATGGAATGTATTACCTACGCAGAATAGTTTATTTATTGTCATCGACTTTTAGTGGGCTGTCTAGGTATATATGTTTTTAATGTTTTAATGCGATAATAGAAGGGCATTTTTATCGCTTAAATTTTTTTCTTCACAATAATTAAAATATGACTTTGTATTTAATAACCCATAAATACATGATTGTCTATTGTCGTTGTACTTGCGCGTTTAATTATAATTGACTTATTTTTTTGGTCAGTGTTATTGTGATATTTGTTAATTGAATATTAATTTTATTGCAACAAATAAAAATAACAATTGATTAATGCCAAGGTTTTTAAGTAAGTCTTAAATTTTACTTAACACTTAGTAAGTTGTGACTTATGTCTTATTTGTAAAGTTAAATTAAATAATGATATTAAAATATAATATAATATAAAAAAATAAAATCGCGAGCGCAGAAAATGACTTTGTAATGCATAGTTGGATAACATTTTACACAGTGGCTCCTTGTAATTTAGGTAGGCCCACGATAATTTGTTGTTGGATTTCTAACAAAATCAATTTTTATAAAAATTGAGTTGTATTCTAATTTTACCGAAAAGGTATTTTTGTTATTCTCGATCATTGAAAAAGCTAAGAAAAGAAAGAATAATATTTTATTTTTAATTAAAATACCAACTAGATAACCAATTTATTATCGATAAAAAATATCGATGATTGAAGTAATTACACTAATATGACAGTATTAAAAAAAAAAAAAATTTAAAGTTTTAACCAAATATAATTTTATAATTTACAATTTTTTAATTAATTTGCCTAATGTTTAAAATTAATTTTAATAATATGAATTACCAAGTTATGCAAATCTGTGAAATAATAGAATACACAATAAAAAGTTTTAGAAAATTATGTTAGTGATTTCTAATTCACCATAACTCATTCATTAGTTCATATAATATTGTATAACTGAAACAGAATTATGTATAGCATGCATTGAATATCGAAAACTAATTCAAAATATTAATAAACGTTAACTTTTGTTATTTGCAATTAAAATAACATATAAATCAAAAAATATACGGTTTAAATTTTATATAAATTTTACTTTATCTTCTGTTTTATTTAAAACTTAAATTCGATATAGCTAAGAGAATGTTTAGCATGTGGCTTTTACCTGAAATTAGGAAATGTTTCTTTTCTAATTTATCCATATCAAAAATCCGTCAATTAGGTGCATAAAAACAACAAGTTATGTATATATATATATATATGAATAAGTGAGATAGAATTATGATAAAAATGGGTCTAATATAGTTATATCGTTGACAATAATTAAATAAACAATCATTATTAATAACTAAAATAATAAAATCGTGAGACACACTCACGAATCAATAGGTGAGCTGGTGCACGGGGCGTAAAGGTATTATGGTATTTAATTTTAAGAATAAAATAATGTTTCTACTTATTCTCGATATCTATGGAGATTACTAACAGAAAATAATTATAAGCGCCAAAGGACTGAGACCAGTGTTTATAACGTTTTAGACATCGCCACATCGGGGGTGTGCCTTTGGATACTGTTATTTATAAATTGCATGAGGCCTTGCAAATCATAGCAAGAGTTGATAATGTGTATAATAGCAGTGTTTGAATATTCGTTATTATTCACAGACAATAATATTATATATAGTTTTTTAGGAGAAAAAGTTAAAGTCGAATGCTATATTTGAGTATTAGAAGTTACATAAAAAATTTTTTAGATTTAAACGCATGTAAATCTATCAGGAAGGCAACCCGACTGCGTCAGATCGCGGACGATGTGCGTGTAACAAGTGAAATCAATATTTTGTGTAAGCTTAAACTTTGAATAGCATTAAGCGCCTTTAGAGGTTGTAGTGTATCACATATAATTATAAATAATATATATATATATATATATAATATATAGGTGTAAGTACAATGATATTAAACACATATAGTCTATAGTACATTATGTAAATGTATCACATTATACAGTGCATGTGTAATTTTTTTTGGTCTTGAAAGAGATTTTCAATTTTACATAAAACCCACTATACATTGCAGCAAGGTGGCGTAATAAAATTAAATAAACAATGTGTCAAATCAAATAATAATTAATAATAGTGGATATAAACTTTTTTTGATTTAATGAAATTCTTTTGAGATTTGCATTGATATGCATTTACAGTGGTAATTATAATAATTGATAATCCATATCAAAATTCTAAAATAAGGTGCATATATACAATAAGTTAATATATATATAAACATGAAGAAGTGAGACAAAATTTTGATAAAAAGCGTCTAATATATGTATCATTGACAATGATTAAATAAACTATCATTATTAATAATTAAAATAATAAAATGAATCGAAATGACTGTTGAAATTTTGTTGATATTACTTCATCTTCTTTTTATTTAGAAGTTATATTCAACATAGCTGAGATAATGTTATAGCATGTGATTATCACCTGGAATTAATATATTATTTTTAATTAATTACAAATTATAATTTGGTTATTATAATATTTGCGTTATTATAATAAAACTTATTTATATTCTCTCAGTTACCAATTTTCCTTTTCCAAAATGTATCATTCATCGACGATAGAAAGTTCTATCAATACTACACTAATTACATTTATATTTAGTCAGCTTACTCTGTATTTTTCCATATTCCACGTAATTTAATTTTGCTGAAGTCCTCTTAACCCTCCAACCATAAACTAACCAAGATGGGTCATGGAGGGCTTAGACTTCCTAGAATTGCTATAGCCCCCCCTCACAAAAACTAATGATTTAACTACATAATACATTTGAAATTTATATTGAACTAAACTATAGCTCGCCCACATTTCAAACACTATTTGCTTCTATACCTCCAACTAACAAATTCACTTTATAGATCGTCACTAGAATTAGTATATCGTCTGAAGAATATTGGTTTTTAATTAATCATTTACCATTTTACTTGAACCCAAATTTTTCACCCGATCACCTTTTTTATAGCGTTCTAGCCCCAAAAATCCTAAACTGCATTAAAGGGAATACCACGGCACACACCATTCGTGTCTTGTATGCAATCACAAACTGTATAGTAACAACCAACATATGTACAAAATAATGCTAACAAATACTCTAAAGCATGGAAAAAAAAAATCATAAACGATGATATTACGCTGTTAAAAAATTGTAGGTCGATGATTTTTCTCGGTGTTATTTTAATCATCAATTTATTAGCATTATTCATCTGCATTGATAATAATAACATTTTTTTCGATCTTAAATTCATTGATGTCCAATTACAATTATACATCCCGAAATGGACAGACTCTTTCTGCAAATAAAATGTTTCATCGATAAACCATCTCAATTGCAATTTAACGACATATATATTACAATGTTATTAATGCGCTCCAATAAATAACAAAGGAGTAGTAAAAGAACAATAACGGTTCCAAATGTTGTTAACAATTTGATTATAGTAAGCATTGGTATTGATTCTGATGACGTAAATAATATCTATATAAACATAAAACATAAATACAATATATTCGGTTGACAGTATTTATTTAATCGTCAATCATTTATAGAAATACACAAGGGTGGATGTAAAGGATGTTGCTAAAGTGCTATAAAGACGAACATTTTAAACAAACCTCCTACCCCATTTTTTATGTTAATATTATAATATTAAATTAGTTAGAAATTTAACTATTTACTATTATTATTGATAATAATCGTTTCACCCTTTACAAAATAATCATAGATCAACCCCTGATTACACATTTTTATTATATATATTATATTTTTATTACCAGAGTAGATGAATATATTAAAATTATGATAGACCACGAATATACCACAACATTTGATACAATTATAAGCTTAAACGTAGAATGAAATAATTTGAATTTCCTGAAAAATAAAAATAATATTTAAATAAACAACATCAATAAATTTATTTTAATTGGGTATTAATGATATAATAAAAATAAAAAATGGTCATAAAAAAAACGAGAAATCATGTCTTATTCTAAAACTAAAAGCACTGACGTAAACTTGTTCCTTCATATAAATATTATATCATAAAAATAATCGTTAACAGTATAATTGTATTTTTTTGTTGAAAATTTTAATTTAAATCCATAACATTTGGTCAATAGATTAATTTTTTTATTGAAGTTAAATGATATACTAAAATAAATAATTGTTTTTGATAAATGTATTATGACTAATTCTATAACATTTAAACTATAAGTACTAACTCAAAAAGTTTTTGTTGATCCTTCATAATTGATACTAAATCATCATAACAATCGTTAATGTTAACATAACTTTTGTGTTCTGAAAATGTACAATTTAATGCATTGCTATATTAATCTATTAATTAATTTTTTAATAATTGTGTGAAAAACTTATACAGTCATACATCTCAATTGGAGGATTACAGTAGAAAATCAAAAAATGTTATAACTATTGACTTACTATTGCTATTTTCATAATTCAGTTCACTGTTGACATTTTTGTAAGCTATTTGAATCATCTCGTATTGAGCAATCATAACACAGCAGAGAGAAATAAAGAAAATATCACCTACTAAATGCATGTAGGCTAGAGTCAATCCAATAGATAACTCGATAATATAAAATATAACAAAATTATTATTATAGTAACTAATGGTCACGGGAAACCGAAAGTTGAAAATATTCTCAAAGCGTTTATTTGATTGGTTTGCATGTTCTTTTTGTAATAAAATCAGCAGTAGAGGATATAAGCACCATTGGATTATAACTACAATAGTAATAACGCTTATGTAATTTGTAATTTTTATTAATTTTTCACGATATTTATAGAGAATTCCAATATGATTTTGACACTGTTTACTAGTCAAAAAATGTATACTACTTACATGGAGTAAACTCCAAATGTTTTTCGCTTTGTGAAAAATTGTAATTGTTTTAACTAAACATAGATAATATAATATACAACAAAACATTATCTGTATGTCGTTAGCGATTATGATTACAATTTTCTCCTCAGTAACATAACCCATCAATCCGTATATTACTATACTACCAACCATGAAATTTATGATGTAACAAACTAGTTGGTACACATTTAAATTGAAAATTGTTTTACTTTTTGGATCACATAGATGAAAAAAACGAAATAGCTTAAGCAATTTCATGTTTATGCAAACTTCGTTAGGTTTCAATAAGCTTATATCAAATGTCATGTTCTTAAAGATTCGATCTGCAAATTAAAATTTAATATTCTGTGATTAGTTTTACTTTATGAATTACTTATAAAATAATTAAAGTATCTATAACACGTATTTCAGTCAGAGTTTTGAAAAATAGAATTAATAAGTTAACGGTAATATTTTTGTATTGCTCATTTTTAAGAAATGTTAAATGTCAATTCCATTTCAATGTTCACCAAGAGAGTATGACATGTCTGAATACAGTAGAATTTAGAAATTAATTTGATATTTATTTTAGATAATGTGAAAATCATTATTTTACCTCTTGTGATTTATGTATTAAATTACAGTACAAAAAAAAAATCATCAAATTATTCAACCCGATCATTAGATCATTAGAAAATAAATTTGTTTCATAAATCTTCGTAATTTAAATATATCGAGCTAAAATTTAATGTTAAAAATTATATTACATATTCTGAAATAGGTATTATATAATATAATGAAAAAAATAGGTTAATATATTTTATTTTATTGGAATGTAAAATACGTGTAAAGAAAATATACTTATTTTAATGACTTTTTTTTAGAAATTTCTGTCACTTTAAAAGTTTAAAATCTAATCTTTAGATTCTAATGGGTATATTTACAGTTTACCTAAAATTTGGTACATTGATTTTCCCGGATGACTTATTAGTTCAAAAATGTTTTATGCATACAATAATATATTATACTCACTTTGTTAGCTTAGATCCGTTGCTGCAATGATAGCCTATTAATAAATACGTTGATTTGATGTGGGCCTAAATTTAATACAAAATCGGTAAAATAATTAATAATCATAGTGTTTTTCTTTGAACTATTTGATAAAAATATAAAATTAGTTAAAATTACCTTATTTTTTCAAAACGAATTCCTACAGTGAATAAAGTTATATTTATTGTTTGTATACTTTAATTTAATAAAATTATATTATCATTTATCAATAAATATTTTTGACGATAGAACGTGATGTAATATGTAACATACAACGATTGTCAATTATTATCTGGAATAGCTCATTGATATCTTGTTTATTGTTCAGTGTCCATATTGATACTAAACGGTGTATATTGAAGTTTCTAACATTGACTATCAGTAGGTAGGTATAGAAATTAAAAAATGCCATTGTTACAACGAGCACGAAAATAAAATGCTATTTTGTATAATTAATTAATTCATTATCATAAAAATTTCAAAGACAAGGAAAAAGGATTTAAAATATTAATATCCTTAATACTAGTGCGTGTCTATCGTTAAAACCAAGAAAATGAACAGTTGTTAACAACTTAATGAAGTATGTGTATATTTAATAAAATAAAAACCTATTTAATATAAATTTTAAAATTTAAAATTACTTTTGTCTGAAGATTATTCGTTATTAGATTCTGAACGGAGTGATGAATGTAATGATTTTTCAATGATGAGTGTTTTATTTTTATTTTTTTGTTTTATGTTTGTGTCTTTTATCACGTTTTGGAATAGTAATAATGCTTCGCTTTTTACTTAAGCCCCTCTTTGAAAAGTAAAATTCATCTAGTTGGTACTTTGGGGAGTCAAAAGTAAAAGTTTCCAAAAGGTTTCAAAAGCGTCGGGAAAACCCCTGAAAAAATAACGGAAAAACGGGAATTTTTTCGCATAATCAGTTTTCGACAAAATCGATTTTTTTATTTTTATTTTTATATAATATATTTAAATGTCACCGTAAAGAAATTAGTGATAAAATAACATTTTTGGAATATAAAATTCGAACATATAACACTGGTGTAAATTCAAAATCTTATTGTGTTTTTCTGGTGTAAAAAAGTGGAGCGGGCACAATCGTGTTTTACCAAGTTGTTAAATTATTCATTGTTCAGTATCCATACCGATACTAAACGGTGCATTTCAAAGTTTTTAACAATAACTAGCTGTATGTAGGTATAGGAATTATAATAATAATAATAAATTATCATCATTATTCATTAATAATTAAAATAATAAATAAGTTATGCTTGAAATTATTTAAAGACATTACATTATCTTCCTTATATTGTATTGTAAAATAATTTAATATACCCTTAAATAATATATAAAAGAATGACTGGCATTCTTTATTTTCCCATTTGATGACGACACTTTTTAACTTTTTTCCAATTTAGAACGTCATATAATAATTAGCATACAATGAAATTCGATTATTATCAACAATAACTCGTTGATACCTTATTCATTATTTAGTGTCTACATCAAATTCCGAAAATAAAGTAAGCATTTTGAAGTTTCAAACACTAAGTATGGGAGTAGATAGAAAGTAGAAATAAAAAATTTAATTATTCTTACAGAGAGCAGGAAAATAAATTTCTAGGTATATTCTATGTATTTATATAATTTATAAATCATTAGAAATACAATGACAAAAAATAACGATTTAAAATATTTATATTCGTTTAGCTATATTGTGTGTTTATCGTGAAACTTGAGGGTAGGTTTTAACCTAGTACAGACCTAATATAAAATTCAAATTAAAAATTTAATACAAGTTTTTTTTGATAGAAATAGTTTAAACGTACATAATTTACTAAATGAATTTTCTGCAGTATAAAATGATATTCAAGGTTAGTTAACTTTAATATTTTTATCATATTATAAAATAGTTCAGTGGTAACTTGTTCATTGTCCATATCAATATTAAAAGATGTATTTTGAAGTTTCTAACAATAGCTATCAACAGATATTTATTTGAATTGGAAATGTCATATTACAACGAGTATGGACAGAAAAGTATTACATAATATTAAATATTTAAGTCGTAGGGGATGTATCCAGAAATAGTTTTCAAAAGGAAGTTCCAAATTGTTTTAACATGTTTTAACAAATATCGCTAGTAAACGAGAAAAATTATCCACATCTTTTTGATACTATCGTTACAATAACAATTATAAAAAGTAATTATAAAAAGCATTTGTTAGAAAAACTATTTCATACAAAAATATAATAACGTTAATAGAAACATAATATATTTACAATAATATAATTGTCTTATTGTATATAATTAAAAATAATTTCTTAATTCCAGGTGTTAATGTTAATCACAAGCTGTACGTTTTCTCGTCTATGTTGAATATAAGTTCTACATAAAAATAAGATATTCAAGATTATATCAACATAATTTCAAGTCTTTTTGATTTATTTATTAATAATGATAGTTTATACTTTATTTAATTATTGTCTATATACTTATAGTATAGCTATAATAATAGACGAATTTTTAACGTTACTCTGTCTCACTTAGGAATAAATATTTAATATTTATATAAAAAAAGCTCTATGTATACACCGAACTGTTGTACACACTAAACGATCATTCGATCGGCTGCATTGTATAGTTTAATAAAAGTCATTAATTTTCTGACTCGAGTATGTATACATATTGCGTATATATCATACGAATACGACTAATTATTGAATACATGTTATATTTATTATATTTGCACCACAGCCCACGACCGTATGCGTTTCCATCTCTTCCCGTATTTTTGTCCTTATCGTGCTTGAGAGCTACAGATTACTATAAGATTATATCCCAATGATCCAATGCAGTGGTTTTCTTTTGAATTATATAACTCTTGACGCGTTGAGCGTATACGAAAATTGTAAACTATAAATATTATTATAACGATAGTATCACGGTACTGCGGTTAATTCACGTGTATTGGCAATATTTTTGATTCTTTCCTATTATATAACTACATATTAAGTATATAATATGGTTTGTAAATCATAACTAACATACAAATACTGAAATTATGCACAAGGCCAACCATTTGATTTGCGAGGACCTATGCAATTTAAAAATGCAAGGCACCTGTTTTTGTATGGTATGTTAAATAATATATTATTTAAACATCCACTGAATATTGTGGTAAACACTATAGTGTAATCATTCGATCAGATGCATTATAATATAGTTTAATTGGAGTTATTTGTTAGACACACTCGAGTATTAATACAATAAATATGTTATACTACCTAATACACCTGGTTAATGGTTATTAAACAAATTACGTATTATTAATTAAAATACCTAATGATTTTAATTATAAATAATTAAACTGATTACAAAGTAACACATATATGTTTAATTATTATAGAATATAGAATAGAATTTTTTACAAAATCCATTTTAATGATACTAAATATTTATGGAGAATTTCTTTGTATTTTTGACACTATTTATAAGCAAAGCATAATAAATTTCAATTTTTTAAAAATATTTTTCTATAATTTTCAATAAACAATTTAATCACTGAATAAAAATTCTTGAAAATTTGTTACTTAATAGTTAAAATTTTGTTATAAATTCCAAAAATCTTGTTTATTATAACAATTTCAAGTATTAATTACCTATGACATCAAGTGTCGTGTTCAAAAGTGGGGTGTTATGAATCTTTAGAAATCGTAATTTAAATTATAAAGCCATTGGACGATGAGTAATAAATAAATAAGTGTTTCTTTATTTTAAAATATTTTTATATAATAAATGTAATGATTGGGGATTATGGGTGGCTGAAGGTGATGTGGGGGGCTTTGCTCCGCACAGTAATGTGATATTGAATTTTGCGCGGAACGCTCGTTTATCCAACATCCACTCAGTCCCCCTTCTTGTTTTTTTCCAAATCAAGCACTGAGTATAACTATGGATTGTTGATCATATCGAATATAATATAAAGTCTGACATTATACACAATGCCAACTTTATATGATTTGCTAGGTCTTGTGCCAGACAATCAAGTCACACCCCGGAACATTAAAATGTATGCATTGTAATTATTATTATGGTAACTTTACTATGCATTCAAGTTTAGTATAATGAAACAATTATTAATTTTATATTTCTAGTCAACCACATAAAAATATGTACTACGATGTACTAGTAACAATGACATTTTTTAATTCCTATACCTACATACTGATAGGTATCGTTAGAAACTTCAAAATGCACCTTTTAGTATCAGGTATATCACCAACTAATCCAAATAATAATCGAGTATCATTGACCGTTATATGTTACTTATATAATCATGTTCTATCTTGTCAACAATAATTATTGATAATTCAGGATTTAAGTTTAATGCCGTATACTACATTTCGTTTATAGTTTAATGATATTCAAAGAACAGAATAACGCATATTGTTCAGACTAAATTAGTTTTTAATTAATTAATTAATAAAATATACACATACTTGATTAAAATTTTAACAACTGTTCATTTTCTTGATTTTAACGATAGACACGCACTAGCATTACGGATATTAATATTTTAAATCCTTTTTCCTTGTCTTTGAAATTTTTATGATAATGAATTAATTAATTATACAAAATAGCATTTTATTTTCGTGCTCGTTGTAACAATGGCATTTTTTAATTTCTATACCTACCTACTGATAGTCAATGTTAGAAACTTCAATATACACCGTTTAGTATCAATATAGACACTGAACAATAAACAAGATATCAATGAGCTATTCCAGATAATAATTGACAGTCGTTGATTGTTACATATTAAATCACGTTCTATCGTCAAAAATATTTTTTGATAAATGATAATATAATTTCATTAAATTCAAGTATACAAACCATAAATATAACTTTATTCTCTGTAGGAATTCGTTTAGTACAAATAAGGTAATTTTAACTAATTTTATATTTTTATCAAATATTTCAAAGAAAAACACTATGATTATTAATTATTTTACCGATTTTATATTAAATTTAGGCCCACATCAAATCAACGTATTTATTAAAAGGTAATCATTGCAGCAACGGATCTAAGCTAACAAAGTGAGTAAAATATATATATGTATGCATAAAACATTTTTGAACTAATAAGTCATCCGGGAAAATCAATGTACCAAATTTTGGGTAAACTGTAAATATACCCATTAGAATCTAAAAATTAGATTTTAAACTTTTAAAGTGACAGAAATTTCTAAAAAAAAGTCATTAAAATAATTATATTTTCTTTACACATATTTTACATTCCAATATAATAAAATATATTAACCTATTTTTTTCATTATATATAATACCTATTTCAGAATATGTAATATAATTTTTAACATTAAATTTTAGCTCGATATATTTAAATTACGAAGATTTATGAAACAATTTTATTTTATAATGATCTAATGATCGGGTAGAATAATTTGATGAATTTTTTTTTCGTACTGTAATTTAATACATAAATCACAAGAGGTAAAATAATGATTTTCACGTTATCTAAAATTAATATCAAATTAATTGTCATACTCTCTTGGTGAACATTGAAATGGAATTGACATTTAACATTTCTTAAAAATGAGTAATACAAAAATATTACCGTAAACTTATTAATTCTTTTTTTCAAAACTCTGACTGAAATACGTGTTATAGTTACTTTAATTATTTTATAAGTAATTCATAAAGTAAAAGTAATCACAGAATATTTAATTTTAATTTTCAGATCGAATCTTTAAGAACATGTCATTTGATATAAGCTTATCGAAACCTAACGAAGTTTCAATAAATTTGAAATTATTTAAGTTCTATGGTTTTTTTCATCCATTTGATCCAAAAAGCAAAACAGTTTTCAATTTAAATGTTTACCAGCTAGTTTGTTTCATCATACATTCCGTGGTTGGTGTTATATTAATTTACGGATTAATGGGTTATGTTACTGAGAAGGAAGATGCATTCAATATTGCTAACGACATACAGATAATGTTTGCTTGCATATTATATTATCTATGTTTAGTTAATTCAATTACACTCTTTTATAAAGCGAATAACATTTGGAATTTACTCCATGTAAGTAGTATACATTTTTTGACAAGTACACAGTGTCAAAAACATATTGGAATTCTCTATAAATATCGTGAAAAATTAATAAAAACTACAAATTACATAAACGTTTTATCAGTTGTACTTACTATCCAATGGAGTTTATATCCTCTACTGCTGATTTTATTACAAAAAGACCATGCAAACCAATCAAATCAACGCTTTGAGAATATTTTCAACTTTCGGTTCCCCGTGACCATTAGTTACTATAATAATAATTTTGTTATATTTTATATTATCGAGTTATCTATTGGATTGCTTCTATTCTACATACTTTTAGTGAGTGAACTCTTCTTTTTTTCTCTCTGCTATATTATAATTGCTCAATATGAGATGATCCAAATAGCTTACAAAAATGTCAACAGTGAACTGAATTCCAAAAATAGCAATAGTAAGTCAATAGATTTTACGATTTGTAATTGTGTATTTTCTACTGTAACTCCCTAAGTTAGTGTTTTTACTGTTTTATTATATTTTCAGAAAACAAAAATGATGTTAACGTTAACGACTGTTTTGATGATTTAGTATCAATTATGAAGGATCAACAAAAACTTTTTGAGTTAGTACATATAGTTTAAAGGTTTTAGAATAAGTCATAAGACATTTTTAAAAAAACAATTAATTTTTTTACCATGTCATTTATACTCGAAAAAAAAAAATCTATTGACTAAATGTTATGGATTTCAATTATATATTTTCAAAAAACAAATATGGTTATAATGTGAACGATTATTTTGATAAATTAGTATCTATATGAAGGATCAACAAAAAAAATTGACGTCAGTGCTTTTAATTTTAGTATAAGTCAAAATAACACATTTATATTATAACTATTTTTTATTTTTATTATGTCATTAATACCCAGCTAAAATTAATTTATCGATATTGTTTATTTAAATATTTTTTTTATTTTTCAGGAAATTAAAATTATTTTATTCTACGTTTAAGCTTATAATTGTATCATATGTTGTGGTATTTTCGTGGTCTATCATAATTTTAATATATGCATCCACTCTGGTAATACAAATTTAATAGATTTAATAAAAATATGAAACCAGGGGTTGATCTATGATTATTTTGTAGAGGGTGAAACGGTTATTATCAAAAATAATAGTAAATAGTTTAATTTCTAACCAATGTAATATACTTACATGTTAACATAAGCAAATGGGGTAGCGGTTTTGTTTAGTATGCTCGTCTTTATAGTACTCTAGCAAAATCATTTACATCCACCCTTGTGTATGTCTATAAATAATTGTCTATTATGTAAATACTGTTAACTGAATATATTATATTTATGTTTATATAGATTTTATTTACGTCATCAGAATCAATATCAATGCTTAGTATAATCAAATTGTTAACAACATTTGGTAACGTTATTATTCTTTTACTACTCCTTTGTTATTTATTGGAGCGCATTAATAACATTGTAATATATATGTCGTTAAAATCCAATTAAGATAGTTTATCGATGCAAAATTTTTTGCAGAAAGAATCTGTTCATTTCGGGATGTATAATTGTAATTGGACATCAATGAATTTAAGATCGAAAAAAATGTTATTGTTATCAATGCAGATGAATAATGCTAATAAATTTATTATGAAAATAACACCGAGAAAAATTATCAACCTACAACTTTTTAACAGCGTAATATTATCGTTTATTGATTTTTTTTTTTTTATTTTCTTGCTTTAGAGTATTTGATATCATTATTTTGTATATATGATGGTTGTTACCGTACAATTTGTGGTTGCATACAAGACACTTTGGGTTCAAGTAAAATGGTAAAAACCAAAATTTTGCACAAGATATACCAATTCTAATTTCCATAAAGTTAATATGTTAGTTGGAGGTATAGGCGCAAATATTGTTTAAAATTTGAGGAGAGCTATAGCTCAGTTGATTTCGAATGTATTTTGTAGTTAAATTATTAGTTTTTGAGAGGGGGGTTATACCAATTACAGGGAAGCTAAGCCCCCTGTGCCCTACTCTCATGGTTGGAAGGTTAAGACTTCATTAAAATTAAATGATGTGGAATATGGCAATGTACAGAAAAGGCTTGGTTTGGTGTGACCAAATATAAAAGTGATTGTTATTGTAGTATTGATAGAATTCTCTATCGTCGATGAATGATAATTTTGCGAAAGGAACATTAGTAAATGAGAGTATATAAATGTGTTAATAAATTATATTATGATATATTTATATTTAAATTAATTAAAAATAATTTCTTAATTCCAGGTGATAATCACATGCTATAACATTATCTCAGCTATGTTGAATATAAGTTCTAAATAAAAATATGATGAAGTAATATCTATATACCTATACATTTTTAACTGTTTTGAATCAAAAATGTATATTTTATAAGTTTATTAATATTTTGAATGAATTTTCGATGTTAGATGCATGCTAATCTTAATTCTGTGTCAGTTATGCAATTATACTAATTAATTAATAAGTTATGAGTTATGGCTCATTAGAAATCATAATAATAATTTATTAAAACTAGTTATTCTGTATTCTATAATTTCACATGTTTGCTTAGGTACTTGGTAATTCGTATTATTAAAAATAATTTTAAACATTAGGCAAATTAATTAAATAAGTTGTAGATAATTATATTTTGTTAAATTATTAAATATATTTTTTTTTTTTGTTACTTATATTAGTGTAAATACTTCAATCATTAGTAGGTAGAAGTTAATCCACTAATACCCAACTCTCTATAGAAGGACAGTACTATGCGAATCGTCATCGTCATTTAACACAAAATATAATTTATTCAATTTATTCAATCATTTAAATCCTGTAAAATTATACTTAAATATTCAATATAATATCTATAAGTTACTGTCAAAGTCAATCTTATTTACTGTTATGATTAATATTATTTATTAAACATTTATATCCTAAATTTAATATACTCATAGTGGCTGATTAATACTATTATATGTAACTATAATATTATTTTATTATGTGTAATATTGAATATAGTTAGCAAAAAACCTAATAGAAAATTGTAAATTATACATTTGTTTAAAAAATAAAATATTAATAGATATTTCAATACAGAACGTTTTGTTTTTTTATATTAGATACAATTCTAGATATTAAGTAGGTAACTATTATAGTATTATACCATACAAGTATACTGAATTAAATATATTTAAATCATTTATGAATAGTAAATATAATCAGTTGTATAATATTAAATATATACACCGTGACTGTGGACAGAAATATTTAACTACCTTAGAAATTCAGTTGTACTCCTTTCATTTAAAACTTACACAATAGGAACTAAATTAAACAAAATAATTTAATGCTAATTAATACCTATATTTGAGCTTACCAAATGTTTGGTATTGCTTATATGATATACAATAAAACACTATAACATTGTTGATCGTATAACAAATGTTCAATAAATAAAATGTCTTTATGTTAGGATGAAAAAACATAATAAATAACTTTATTACTATTATTATTATTATTATCTATGCATTATTGTATTCATAATATGTAGTATAAATTATATTAAATCGTATTAAAAAATGATTAATTTATTTCATAGTTAAATTAATGTATCACTAAAATATCATTAATTCATTTAAAAATTTAAATTTAAAAAAAAGCAACATCTTCTAGATCTACCCCTTTGTATGTCTATAAATAATTATCTGTTAAATAAATACTGTTAACAGAGTTTTTCGTGACTACATTTATACAGATTTTTACGACGTCAGAATCAATACCAATATTTTATGTTATCGAATTGATATCAGCATTTGGAGACGTGTTTATTCTTTTATTACTCCTTTGTTATTTATTTGAACGCATTAATAATAATGTAATGTATATGGTTCGTAAAATCTATATTTGAGTTAGTTTAACGTTGCAATTTTTTTTTGCAGAAGGAATCCGTTCATTATGAGATGTATTGTTGTAATTGGACTACCATGAATTTGAGATCGAAAAAAATGTTATTGTTATCAAAGCAATTGAATAATGCTAAAAATTTAATGATTAAAACAATAAACAATATACTAAAAATATCAATCAACAATTAATTAATAGTACATCAAGGTTAATATTAATGTATATTTATTTAATATATATTATATTATATTATTATCACTTTTTATCCCAAATTTGATTAAATTAAAAATAATCAATTCTTAATTTCAGATAATAATCACATGCTACAACTTTATTCTATCAGATATATTGAATACACGAAATAAATTTAAAAAAAAAGATAAAGTTGCATTAATAACTTTTCAACCACAATAATTTTGCTTTCTTCATTGTTTTAATTATAAATGATACAACTATATTCTATGTTAGTTGCAACCTAAACGTAATTCTGTGCCACTTATAAATTATATAAACGAGTTATGTGTCAATTGTTAACTTATAAAGTTATAAGTTATAACTAATCGATAATCACTAACATATTCTATTATATATTTTATAATTTCACATGTATGTGTCACTTTGTAATTTGTATTATTACTAATAATAATCATAGATATTGCGTACATTAATTAAATAGGTAGGGAATAATTTGATTTCTTTATAACAAAAATTGTATTTTATTTTGGTTAAAAGTTTAATATTACAATAAATAGTTATAACCTCCATCTCAATCCTTATAGTTTTTTGTCATTATTTTCAGTTTTGAAGAACACCATATCCTTAGATATCAAGATTATGTTCAAACATTAGTTTATACTTATAGTTAAATATCCTCTCCCCATGTACTAGTTCTGGTATATAACTATAGATTCATGACTGTATCACATAATAGTATTTTGATTTCGCTCTGCCAACGAGGCGAAACCAAGCTGAGTGGCAACTGGAGTGTAGGCATTGTAACTTATAAGTATTGAGATAGAGGTTACAGTGCTTTAGTGTTTCGGGAAGAGACTTGAATGCCTGGCATTTATAAACTGCACGGAGCCTCACAAATCATATAGAGTTGGCATTGTGTTTAATGTCAGAATTTGTATGTTCTATGAGTCATAACTTATGACTTATAAACCATATTATACATCTATGCAGTTATATAATAGAAAGGAACAAAAAATATCGCTAGTACACGCGAATTATCCACAACTTTGTGATAGCTACTATCGTTACAATAACAATTATTGCTATTTACGAATATGCTACGAATAAGTGTCAAGAGATATATTATAATTATAGAAAGAAAACAACTGCATTAGGATATAATATTATAATAACGAATAAGCAGCTCTCGGGTATAAAGATAAGAATAAAAATACGGGAAAAACGGGTGATACACACATCAGTGGGCTAATAGCTACTAACCTACCTGATTAAATCGGGTTAGTATTGCTTTTTATTTTGTAATGTGATGCAAAATCTTCAATCATACGATGTTATGTGCTTTTTTATATGTACACAAAAATACTGTATACTGTATATTGTATTATATTTTTACAGAATTTACGTAAATAATTGCGAACAAGAATTAGTATTTTAACGATAGTATCACGAAGCTGTAATTCGTGTGTATTTACGATATTTTTGTTTCCTAACTATTATAATATAACCATATAAGCATACGATATGTTTTGTAATTCATAACAAATATACAAAGACTGACATTATACACAACATCAACTCTATATGATTTGCGGCGAGTTCCTGTGTCAGACAATCAGGTCCCACCCCGAACATTAAAATATTGTAACCGCTGTCTCAATAATTTTTTCTATAATATTGTTATTTTCAGTTTAGGAGTACGCCATCGTCATTGATATCGAGAATAGTTACAAACATTATTCTAATAATAAAATAACACACTTCTGCCACACCCCCGTACCACGAAGTTCCGATAAATTAAATAACTTGTGTCCTAATCAATATTTTATCATTTATTTTTTCATCAAATTAATGCATTGTAATACACGTGTAGTAAAAACTTTTTTATTTTTATTTTTTTGTACCTACAAAAAATAAGATTCTAAATTTGATTTAAATTATTTTGAAAAATTAAAAATAGCCAATTTATAAACATTTATATTGAACAAAAAAAATAGTTTTAACGTTTACAGCATTTAATGTGAATAATCCGTTTGTGACTTATGAAAGTTTAAAATATTCGTTGCTACTTTCTGCTACTGTGAAATTTGTCAAAATAAGAAATAAAAACCAATAGTCAAAACGAAATTTTTATCTGTAGTTAACGATAACTATATCCGAATACTGATAATAAATGTACAATTTAGATAAAGACTTGGTGGCGATAGGGAAGAAAGGTCATAGATAATTAAGAATAATATGGTTATGGTATACGGTTTGACTACTGGTTTTTACTTTTGATTTTGATTAAATACTCAATAGGTGAAAATTGAAGAAATATTTAAACATTCCTAAGTCGAAAACGGATTATTCAAATCAAACATTATAAACATTAAAACTATTTTTTTCATTATGATTATAAATTAGTTATTTTGAATTTTTTTATTTTCTGTCCAAAAAAGTAAAAATAAAAAAACTATATTATAGGTATATTATAGTTACATGTAGCACAAGCATCTATTAATTTTATGAAAAAAAAAATAAAAATACTGATTGCACACAAGTCATTCCATTTGTCAGATCTTCGTGATATGCCTTTGATTGATGTCTGTGTTATATAACAGTATTTTGATTTTCTTGCTAATAAAACTTGTATTAAAAATATAATAATATATCCCATTACACAAGATACACAAGTCTTAATGTTTGCCTATACTTTACTCCTGCAGGAGTTGAATGGTTTGGATTTTAATGTAGGCATATTAAAATGTATAGTTTCTATGGTAATATCACTATAACACTAATAAAAAAAATAAGTTGACTTTAGTTAAGCACGTAATTACAAAGACAATAGACAATCGTGTTTGTACGGTTTATTAAATACAAAGTCATATTTTAATTTTGAAAAAAAAAATATTAAACGATAAAGATGAGTAATAAATTCACAAAAACGTAAGCCGTTAACGTTTACTATATTATTATTGCTGTAGTATACTCGTATTATCGAATAATAAAAATCCTGAAAATATTATTAATATATTTTATAATTAAATTAATGTATCTCTAAAATGTAATTAATCAGACTAAATTTAAAAAAAAAATTACAATAATAATAAATAAAAGTAATTTTTTTTTTAATATTTACTGTAGTCAAATTATTGCACATAACATATAAATAATCACACTGCAGGTGTTATTATACACTGAAGTAGGTATTGCATTGACATAACCATAGGTATCACTGTGTACTAATATTACCAATGAATATGATATAGGTTTTAGTAGTTTAGAAGTAATTATTAATATTTACTAATAAATAATAATATGTGTATAATAGCACATCACACTACACATTATTTGATAAAATAGACGAAAATTCCCACATTAATCCAAAAATGTAATTAATACATTTCTGTTTCTGAAAACTATTAACACTTAACATTTGTTTCACCTTATGTAGGATTTTTGTTCGACTATCATAGAATATAATGTCATTTTGTTTTCTGTTTCTAATATGTACCTAACTATAGTTTGCACGATTGACTTAATTTAATACTTTCCCACTGGAAGCATACGAACGTGGCCTTCAAAGCAATACCAGTACTTAATGCTACAACTTCAAATCGTTATTCAAAATGTCAAAATGTTGTTGTACATTTGCTAACTTTTGTTACGCATTCTTTCGAAGTTGATACTTTCTAGTTTTTGCTTTAAGCAGGAATCGAACATACCATGTGCTATGTTTGCGTAGTAGAAACATTCTGATTTCTTACAGCGATTAAAATTTATCGAAAATATAAATCTACAATTGTGTTTTAGCGTTCGAATCTAAAATTATTACAAAAGCCATAAAAATTTTAAAAATGTCAAAACTTTTTGTAGTATAAAATTAAGATTAAACAAAACCTCTGTATTTATATATATATAGGCAGGTGTTTGTATACGTATGTTATTTGTATGGTAAATGATATAAATTAAACTAAGATGCTTTACTATAATAAGTGACATCGGTCGCATATTAGACAATATCGTCAACACATATTCACCTGTGTGACGTGAAACAAACACGGTAACAACACAAACAATAATAAGCGACGGCAGGCATTTTTGACTTCGCCGTAATGAGTGACCAGAACTCGTTGGCGGTAGTGTGGTACATAGTAACAACAAAAAAAAAAGACGAAAAGGCCGACATGCGTTCGACGCGGATATAATCGAGATGCTCACCGGTAGCCGTTAATGGTACCTAACTGCTATTGCAGTATAATTTGCTGATCCACAGTCGGTCTCGGGAAGTCATATTTAAAGTTCGGACTGGTTTAGACATACTCACCCCCAATAAATTACAATTTACAATTAGACTTAACAAAAAATAATAATAATATTAATTGAACAAATACCTACATAAAAATAAAAAATATTTTAAATCAAGGAATCAGTTCAAGTCCAACGTTGAGTTTTGTAAAATTATCTTAATTAGTTTGCCAAAGAAAAGTTGTACTACTATTGTAATATTTACTTTATAATGATCAACGAAGTAAGAACTTACTTCAAAATTTAGTTTGGAAAAGTCATTTATAAGTGTTTTAATATCTAAACTTTCAGACGAGATTCGTTGATTCATATTTTGAATTATACAATCCAATATAAGAAAATAAACTTTTTTCTTATTCCACTGGTGTCTTATATTTATCGTTTGTAGTTGTACTCAAAACAAAACTTGATAGACTATATGGCTGTAACCTTTTTCTTTTGTAATCATTATTACAATTTATAAAGAATACAATATTCATTATCACATACATCCGTCTCTAAATATTGTATACAATTACCCATATCAATGTATACTTTGTATAGCTAACTTTACTATAAAATCAAGTTTAGTATATTAAAAAAATTATTAATCTTATACACCTAGTCAACTACATAATAAGCACTACGATATAAAACCAAAACTAATAACCTTTGTTTTTTATGCTATTTGTTAAAAGTTATACGTTATTTAATGTTTGTATTTATTGTACTAGTGTTATATTATATTAACTTATCGGCTATTAATATTATTCCTTTTTTTTTTTTAGGAATTACAACATAGTAAATTGTATTATTGTCTCTAGAAAAAAATCAAAAATTTGTTGAAAAACTTAAAAATTTTAGGTGAGCTAAACCCCCTTACCCCCTCCCTCAATTTAAGCCCATGACAATATTATAATTAGGGAACAGATTTTGTAATATATACATATTTTTATTTAAATGAGATACCTATTTTAAATCTGATAAAAAAATGTGTACGATTAGATCATTCTAATCGAAATACGAGTAAACCCAAATGTATTCTACATATTTTTACATATTTGGTAAATAAGTACATATTTTAGTAATATTTGATTTTTTCATTGATTTTTGACGACGTTTAACATCATCTGCTTCGTCTAAAACAACACGATATGTAATTTTTGACAGAAATATTTTAATAGGAAAAATTCAACAAAGATCTCTGGAAATTGAATACACTCTTTCTCATTATGGTGAATAAGAATTATGCCCCTATCACATCTGTTGATGTGAAACGGTCTTTTAGACAATACAAAAGTATTCCAAAGCGTCGTATTTTATTATTTGTGAATCTATAACAACATGATGTTGCTTATTTCTTTGTTCCAGAATAATATTCATAATTTTATGTACCTGTATCATTTGTATTAGTTTTATTTAATATTTGTAATTATTATAAAATATTTATTTTTTTGTAATATTCAATACTGATTACATTTTTTCAATATTTGCATATTTTGGATTTTTTATACCATATTTTAAGAATAATTAATACATTGATTTTTTTTATTACAATAAAATCCGTTCACTAATTATAATACAAATGTTAAGTATTACTTAAGACAAGTACATGTACAGTGTTTAATTTAATATACATAATATACTATATTAGTATATTACGAACAAATTATAAATATTTAAAATTATTTGTATTATATGACGTAGGTATATCGTTCAACCTTGACTTTTCTAGTCATGGTTATACCTACATGTGTACCTACGCAATCTACCTATAATAATAATTTGATGCACGAATAACTCACAGCGTTTCTTATCATGTTTGATGTGTGAATGGTTTGGATAAATATTATTGTTAAAAACATTTAGATAGCTAAGTATTAAATGTTTAACGCGTTCAGGCGTTGTTTATAACTTACTTGAATATATAATATAGATTATGTACTGAAATAAATTGCAATATATAGTCTATGGTGAGTACTGATAACTACAATATATATACAAGTAAACAACAGATTAATTACAATCAAACCACGATTTGAACATGCAGGTTGAGATAAATATCCCGTTTTATATTGTTAGTATCTATAAGTAAGTAATCTATATATGGGATATTCAAAACCAATGATATAACAATATTTATGTGCTTCGATCGAAATAAATGACGAATCGTTGTCTTGAAACCTATTTTTGTTGATCAAATTCATACTATGTTATTATTTTAATATTATTTAAGTTACTCGTATAGCCTGATTCGAACATAGGTTTTGATTTTTATAAGTTCTGCCCCTATACTGTACTTTCACTTTTTTGGACATATCACTATCTCGCAAATATGTTTGATCGGGTATAGCATGAAATCCTATTCGAATTTCGTTCGTAAAAATAATTCATTTCTACCAACATCACCATTTTACTTAATTAAATCGTCTTAACTAATATGACGATGATTATGAAGACTATGTATTTACAATTCCGCAACTATATAATATAAGTACCAAATCAAAAATAATAATTTTTATACGAATCATCAATGTTGAGCATTAAGCAATAGGAATTCGAAAAATGGTTTGAATAGAGTTCGGTATAACAAAAAATACTAACAATGATATTTCTTCTGCACAGTTGAAGTTAACATATTAACTAATTACAATTACAATTATTGCATAATTTTAATATTAAATCGTATTAAAAATATTATTATATTTGATGTTTCCCAATCTGCCGATGTTTTACGGTCTAAATTATTATGATTTTCTCTCACAGCACGAATGGAGCTTAGCTGGAAGTATTGCCGTTTCGATTATGCCGATGCGGGAACTATAGTTTAATTAATGTTTTGTCTTTGAATTAAAATTAAAATTGTTTATTTTTACCAAACATTTAAATTGGTGGATCAATTATTCAGACTTGATTATCATCAAACTATTATTTTATATGCTAATATGAATATGAATATAATAACAATTAACAATTGACAATTACCAAACGCCAATAGCCAATGTAATGGTGGAAGTGTATCTTGAATTTTTGATATAATTTTAAAACCATTATATTTATTATTTACCTATATTATTATAATAATACTAGCTATAGAGTATAAACAGTATTTTCAAAATTCTTTATTTCTTGAACTTTGACGAAAATTCATACAATTGCTTTAAAAACATTCTTCAAACTATAATCGTTAGATTTAATGACAATTTAATTATAACTCAAAAGTGTAATCATAAGCTCATAAAGCTCTTATAAGCTCATAACAATTGTATTTTATATTTTAGTTTCAGTGTAAGTTATTTGATATTTTAAATATGCTGGAATGGTGTATTGATACCATAATATTATAGGGAATATAATTTTCGATTTATTATGAAGCGATTTTAATATTGTACAATTTTATTTGCGACTTTATCGTTCTTACTGAACCAAATCACAATATATTGTCGTAAACTGATAAACCGGTTTCCACCTGAGTTCGTATTTTTAAGTTGCATAGAAATAAATGTACTTCTTTTTATGGTGGGGCCATAGTATTATAATATAATAAAATATTGTTTTAATTATTTTAATGTTTGGTCAAAAAATTATTTATGAAGGTCACAAGTTGAGTAATATATTTTTTATATTAAGACTTATTATTATCTCAGATGTTTTAGCAATATAACTCATTAGATATTACATTACGGGCAATGCCGATGAGGAGGTATTTTATTTGCTTGCTTACTCTATTTGCTGAAGTGGTATTTGATATGCAGGTACTCTGATAGGTAAGTGATAACTTATCTTGTATTTTAAAATCTTTATGTTGATGTTATTTACTGATGACTCAAATTTAGGTTAAAAAATATGATATTTATTTACTATTTAGAAGGTTGTTTAAGATTCCATAACTCATAACTCATAAGTAAGTAAGATAGATAGATAACTAACTTAATTCTATGATCATAATGCAAATTGTAGTTTTGCACAAAACATTTTTTAAATTTTTATCATTAGATAGTTATCCTACACTGATTGTTGGCAATTATAATATTTTAATCAATGCTTGAATTGAAAGTACAAAAATCTTGTAATTGATAGTTATAAATACGTTTTATTAGATTGTTATAATATTTATATCAGACTAATATTAGTAATTTATAAAAGTTACAAGTATAATAAGCTTATAATATAATATATATTATGCATGTTGAGCTTATCTTGAGTTTTTTTATTACTAATATTATGACTATTCGTAAACAATTCTACATATTATTTATTACTGAAATATTTTTATATTTAGTAATTTTTTTCACTAAGAAAATGTACAAATTTTAAAAATATTTAAAAAAAACATATTGATATTATGAATAAATAATTTTTTGTACAATTTTTTTTATAGATGATCATAGTTCATAATATTAATAACTATGGAAATATAATAATCGTACTTTTGTAATTATTGTAGTGCAATACAATGTATTTCAGATTTACGTAAAGAAAATCATCCAAGAATAATCATGCTCTTATTTATTTTATTTTTTGACTAATATAGTATAAAAAAAACTATTTATATCATAAATGATAATATAATAATTCCATAGCGATATTATTTCGCCTTCAATTATATTCATACACTTTTTTTTGAAACATTTTTGCTTTAAATATTTATATTGTATTATTCCCTGTAATGAACAATACAATACTATTGATCTCTACCCATATAACTCGGTATTCACTAACAATTATTTAAACGTATTAATGTATTGAAGCATATCAGGTTATATCAAGTTTTAGATTTAAAGCGAAGCAATGAATGTAATCATTTTAAACATTTTTTGTGAGGATGAGTACGATAAGTTGATAAGTTGCCGATAAAATTCTTTGATTTTCAAAAATGTGAGTAGTTTTGGATATAAAATTAGATTTAGTTTGAACTTAGAGAAGATAAACTTAAAATATAATTACTAATACTAATTTTTATGATTTAAAAAAAAAAAAAAAATTAAGAAAAAACGAAAATTTTTATGCAAATCCAATTTATAAAATAACCGTAGATAGGTACTTAAAATGTTCACCAAATGTTTATATTATTGTTTTATGTTAATAAAAAAACTTTTAAAATATTTCAACTATTTTTGAACTATAAATCTATATGGAGCCAAGATGTATAACAGTTCATCAATTGAGAACGGTTGGGTCGATTTTGCTCAAATTTTTTTTTAATTATTCGTAATTTGCCAGTTGAATATTTTTTTTTAAGAGTATTTTCTTTTTGGCAAAACAACGTTTACCGGGTCAGCTAGTAGTTAATAAACAAATAATAAAATATTCAAAATATGAATATTTTTAAGCTATTAATAGACATAAGATATTTTCAATGTCTTCATTTTATTTATTAGATATGTCGATTAAAAAGTATTCGTCAAGTAGAAATGCTTGAAAATTAAAAGTAAAACTCCTCCTAAGTAATTTATTTCTCAATTCAAAAATATTAAAAATGTATAGTTATAATAATTTTTAAGTTTTTAAAGTTAGAATTTTGACAAAATTTATAGAAATACGAAAAATAGCAAATCATATTGTCGTTAAATATAAATAAAAATTTTTGTTCATACCTATGATTTGAAAAATGTATACAAAGTTTTTAATAATTTTTTTAAAAATAAATGTTATCAGAATGGTCAAATTAATTTTTATGACCATTAAATTTCAAGTTTAAATTATGTTTTAAATAGGTATTAGATATTCGCTTGTAAAATAAGAATATCTCCTCAAACAATGTTTGATATTTTATTGAATTTGAAAAAAAATACCAATATATTAGTACTTGAAATTTTTATTAAATGTATATATTAACATTTTATTATATGCTAAAATGTTAAAAATGTTTTTTAACTCTTTTGAAATTATTTATAAATATGAGAATATGACTAATTTAATATAGATAATATAGATATTATCTTATACGCAATACCTATATATAAACGATACAATTGTACATGCATAATTACATAATATGGTACCTATTAAATAAAATTTAGTTTAGTATTGTAGTGTCGTTTAAATGTTATCATTATTAATTATTAACATATTGCTTTTAAATAAACCCGTAAAGTGGATATGATAATATATTATACTATATAGGACACAGGTATACAATTTTAACAGATTCACAGAAAGAATAATATTCAGACAAACGTCATATCACATTTTTAATTTGAATTTTAAACCTAAATCTGTTTTTTTTTACATATACCTATTATACTAGGTTAAGTTGTCAACTGTTTATTTTTATCCGTTTTCACGACGAACACGCACCGGCTATGCGGATATTAATATTTTAAATCCTTATTCGTAGTCACCCAGTTTCATTGATAATACATTAAATAAATATACACTGTGACTTTTTTTTTCGTGCACATTATCGGTTTATAACAATAATAACCTTTTTTAATACATATACATATTTGACCTAGGTTAAGTACGTAGGTATTTCGTTTTATTTTGTGGTGTAGCACAACCTGCAATTACCCGATGAGTTATTTGTATTATGTATAATGTGCGTATATTATATTTTCGCAGAAACTGTAAACGGCCATACATGATGACGGAAAAGGAGTCGTGTATGTAATTTACTGTCAAATAATTAAAGAAAAAAAGTAGATAGTTAGTGCAGTATGGCAACACGCACTAGCTATACAGTTATTAATATTTTAATCTTTATTCCTTGTCTTTAAAAAAACGTATGATAAATATATGGTATTATTAAACAATATAGCATTTTTTTCTCTTACTCGTAACAACGACATTTCTTAATTCCTTTACCTACCTATTGACACGTCTTATTGTTAGAAAATTCAAAATACACCTTTTAGTATCGGTATGGATACTGAACAGTGAACAAGGTACCAAAGAGCTATTCCAAATAATAAGCAACTATCGTTGTATACTACTTATATAATTACGTTCTACATCAAAAATATTTATTGATAATATAACTAAATTAAGTTTGAATATAATTTTTTACTTTAAGAAATCATTTAGTAAATAAAGTACGTTTAACTATTGTTTTAAAGAAAATCACAATGGTTATATTATATTGATATGTATTATATTTGGTCTTACAGTAAATCAATGTATTTATTGATAGATAATCATTGCAGCAGAAACGGATCTATAGGCAAACTGCAAAGTGAGTATAATAAGTATACTCGTATATTTCAATTATAAAGAATTTATGGAAAATATTTGTTTTCTAATGATTAAGTTGAATTATTTTAGAAATTATTTTTTTGCTGCAATTTAATACATCAATTAATAGTTTGTAAAATAATATATTTTACATTTCCCGACATAAATATCAGTTTATTTTCTACATTCTACAGTAATTAGACATATCATATTCATTTAATTACTAAAAGTTATTTATTTTATGAAATGCAATCGACATTTCGAATATCAAAAAAATGGGAAATACAAAAATATTCCACAAAATGGTCCAAAGAGTTTTTTTTGTTTTTTTTATTAGTAAAACAAAGGTAGTTCGATGGAAGGTACGTGTTTCATACATTAACAATCCTCACTAGTGTAAGAGAGGTGTTATACTAATTACTCTACAAGTAATTCATAAAGTAATAGTAACTACAGAATATTTAGTTTTAATTTTTAGATCGAATTTGTAAGAACATTATGGCATTTGATAAAAGCGTATTTGAGCCCAACGAATTGTCCATACTCCATACACTTTAAATTGTTTAAGCTATTTCATATTTTTCATTTATTTGATCCAAAATGCAAAAAGCTTTGGAATTTAAATGTTTACCATCTAGCTTAGTACACCATAAATTGCGTTATTGGTTGTACAATAACTGTCGGATGGATGGGTTATTTTACTGAGAAGGAACATGTATTCAATATCGTAAATCACATACAGATAATGTTTTGTAGCATAAGTTATTATTTATGTTTAGTTAAATTAATTGCATTTGTTTACAAAGCAAATGACACTTGGAATTTACTCAATGTTACTCGTATTATATATATTTTGACAAAAAAAAAAAAAATACTAAGATAATAAATCATATGTTAGTATGTTATCACTTATCTTTATATAATGAAACTTTTCTGTATTTAACTGTTATGTTGAATGTGTTTCCGATTGAACAGTTTGTTCCACATCTTTGAAAAATGCACGATTCATGATGCATTTGCACATTAAAAATATAATCTGAATATTCCGCATAAGATTTAATATATTAAATATATATTTTGTATATATTAATACAATTTAACATACACACACAATACAATTTATTGTAATCATCGTCTATCAGTGGATAGCTTACCTGAGCACATAATATACTAAAACTAAATTTAATATTGTACACAATATAATACTATTAGGAACCTTCCAATTATATTATACTGGTTTTGCAGTAAACAAAGCTAAGTATAACGAACTTTGTCGAATTTCCAAAATATATGCAAACAAACCAAAACCCTTTTTAAAATATGAGTGTAAACAGGGTTGACAGCCCTTCTAAATTCTAACGGTGGTAAATATAAATTAATTGATTCATTTATTCATGATATTATTGATTGGTATATTATACAATACAGTTAATGTTAGTGATGTTAAATGCTTACAATAAAGTAAAATAATGGGGGTTAATGGTGGTAATAAAAAAAAAAATGAATGATAAGTAAAAGCCTCATTAAATATTTAATGATGTTTTTCAATTGCTTTGAATCGTTATTTACATCATCAAAAACAAATGAATAATTATCCAATACTATTGTCACATATTTTAAATAAATATTATAAATTTTATAAATTACGAATATTTATTTTAATCTATACAATTAAAATAATACACAATTTATCCAATGAATATATTATTCCCATGGATATTTCCAAACTTTGAAATTTATTTTTATTTTCGGAAATTTATCAATCTATAGCTGTTATATGTACAATAATACTGGATATGTGTGACAAGGGTGACAACGACTGCTCTACAGATATTATTTGTGTGACATTATATTGTATAACATTACACATTATATATTTGACACATCTTAAAAATTACATCTTACTCCAGAGTAGAAAATCATTTGACTTGTAAGCACTATTTTCCTCGAAACCTTTTTCCTCCGGGCCAGATTAGTCGTTAATTTTTTGTTTCCTCGCTTTTACAGACATATCTATCCTCGTAAAGGCCAAAATAAAAATAATAAAATGTGTAGGTAACTGCTCAGCTGTACTCTAAAATTTCAGTGTAATTTATCATTGAGTAAGTCACTGTAATTCATATGTGTTAAATTTGAATTCAATTATAAATTATTACATACGAAAAACGGTTCTAGACGAAGACCGCGCGCGGTCTATCGTTTCAGCTTATATTTTTATAATACATACATATTCATATATGAAAGTATACTTTATAATTTATGTCACCATTAGTCATAAAATATAGGCATTGATTTATTTTTGATGAAAGATTGCATATTTTATGATATTATTTGGTAATATTTGATTATTATAAGAATATAGGTATACATATTTCTATAATGCATTATGTAATATTATTAACTTTTGAATTAATACTACCTTCCTATAGAATAGTGTAAATAGGTTGTGTTATAAATAGGCAACGACAGCTTAAAAATAAATATTAATGTTTTGAAAATATTTTTGAGTATATAAAATATATAATATTTGTAAAAGCTTCAAGTCACCACGAATAATGTTATTTAATTACGAAAAATAATTAAAATTGATAATCTTAATTTAAATACCTAACTATAAATTAATTTTTTAATTTAATGTCTTTACAAATAAATAGTGGGAGTGTGGTTAAATTTTTTTTTGTAATTCCAGCAATTCCAGTTATTTGAGAAGAAATAATTATTTTACAAATAATTATCCAAGTTCATAAATATTTGAATTGAATTTCTAACCACAAAACATTTTGCAAATTTTTACAATTTTAATGAATTTTATGTAAATTTTAACTTTAAACGCTTATAAAAAAATATTGTGACATTAGATTTTTGATATTTTTTTATTGATGAATTAAAAACATATGCGGAACTTTATATTCAATTTTCAAGCATTTCTACCCAGAAAGTAATTTTCAAGTCGAAATACTTTAAAAAGTTGTAAACATAAAACGATTATATAAACATTCTGTGAAAATATCAAGTAGCTAGGGTGATTCATTTTTAAGTTAAACCAAAAACACCAAATCGATTTTGTCGAAAATTGAATTTGCGTGAAAATTTCCGTTTTTCATTAATTTTTGTTTGTTTTCCCAATTATAAAAATAAGTACTCGGAATTTTTAAGTTTGACCTTTTCAAAGTAAAAACTAGATCCTATTTTATATCCAAACCACTTCCATTTTTAAAAATCGAAGTATTTCATCAACAACTTATCGTGTACTCGTACACAAAAAAAAATACACACCATGATAAAATCAATATATTAAATTCATCGCTCCGCTCAGAATCTAAAAAGTGGTGGCAATTTTCCAACACCACCATATGCCGTATTTGAGGTACAGAGTTTTTTTTTAAAAAAAAAATTGTATTATATTACAGTTTTGACGCATTATATTATGAACAAAGAGATAAACCTAAACTGCAAAAATATGTTTAAAACATTAAAACACAAATAGATACATTATCGTCAATATTATTGTATTATTAATTATATTATAGACTTCAGTCACGTACAACAAATGCCACATAGTTTTTTCGTATTAATTGTACCCCGTGCACCTAACTAAGGGTGTATTTAAAAATAAAATTTAATGGAGAGGAGAGGACGCAAAAAGAATTAATTATTTTGCATTGTCATTATTGCTGTTTAAAATGTTCATTCTGTTTATCAACATACGTGCTTTTATTAGTAACTTAATATTTTTATTTATAAACACAGCTTTCGATAAAATAACACATATATTCGTATAGGTACGGTTAATTAGGGGGAAGGACATGGTTCACTCGTGACTTTTCCTCACACAGTTGCGTATTTTGGGGGATAATTTAGGGGTGAAGTATCCTTCAACGGTTCAACGTTCCGGTGAAATTCGAATAATTCCTGGATATTCCACATATTAAACTGTAAATCTATAGGTTAAAAATATAAGTACTGCTCAAATCGTGTCGTCGGATGAAACAAAATATTAATTTCACTTTTGCAGTTCGCATTGAAATATTATGTTGATAGGCATGAGTAAAATACTAATACATATTGGACTAATTTTTTTTTCAAGTACAGATATGCGAAAGACGTCCCTACACCCCTTCAAAAAAAAAAAAAAAAAAAATACAACCCTAAACCTATTACTCGGCGTGACGATAGGTATTAATAAACAGACATTAACAATAATTAACACGCTTTACACGTGTAGTAGTATACCACACGTAATACAACAATCGCGACTAGCGAGTCAAATGTCGCTAAAATATAATTTACCTAAGTGGTGTTAAGAGGACGTCTCAACCGCATGTGTCGTCTCCGTCTTACACGCGTACGAAATAGTGAATTTTCGTTCACCAGTTTCAATAGGTAGTGTGCTTTTAGTTTTAATATTACGTCGAATTTACCTATCATCAAACTTTTAGGTAAGAATAACATTATCTGCAGTGTTCTCTCGTTGGCTTTTTACGATATTTTCGTTTTTTGGTGAGTTATGAGCATATGAAATTATCAAATATTTGAAAATCATCATAATTCACTTAACGTACGCGTGTAAGACGGAGACAACACACGCGGGCGAGACGCACTCTTTAAAGTATAGAATGTTAAAATTCGAAAAAAAAATTCCGTAACCTAATTATTACTTTTGATTATTGTTTCACTTCGCAGTCGTCTCGGTCCATATCGCAGGCAATTAATAAATTATTATTATTTTACAAAATGTAAATAACGTAACAATAATATCATTACGAATAACGAGGCGACGAGAGAACAAGAGTCGCCGCCGCCCGCTCCGCCGTGATAAAAAACGGGTTGACCGACTCTTCGCGCGGTGTCGGGTCGTGGGGGGGGGGGGCGATGGGTGAGGCGGCATTCGCGGTCGGTGATTTCGTGGCGGCGGTGTGGTCGAGGTGCGGCGAGGTGTTGTGGCGCGCGCGGGGCAAGGAAGGCTTGTGGAAAACGGACGTTGGCGCGCGCGCGCGCGTACCGAGTATCGGGCGCGCATCGGTCGCCACCCGCCACCCGCCGCCGTGCCGTCCACGGCGGGAAAAGACGGCGCGGCGAGTGGGTAGCGCGCGCGAGACAAACGCACACACACACACACACACACACACTACGCGCACGGGTACGCGCCGAATCGTTCAGTAGCAACGTCGACTCCGACGCGCAGTCTGGTCGGTTGCGCGTTTGCGGTTTATTTTCGCGCGTTCGCCGTGTCGTTGCGTTATCAGTTGTCATAATATTATATCGCTCTTTATTTTTTCGCCACTCGTTATCGGTCGTATTTTTTCCGAACGAACAGACGGGACTGACCCGGTCAGACCGGCCGTCGATGTTATCGCACACGTCTCCTCTGTAACACGGTCGCATCGATATCCGCATATTATCGGCGCGGGCACAGATGACTACTATTGGCACGCACGAGTCGTCGATACCCTTTTGACAACGACAACCGAACGTCGTGCAGGAGACCACTGCCGTGCTAGTCGCTAGTGGTAGGTATAATACTCGTCGCTTCGTCTGCGAGACAGGACATCCGTCGCTCGGTTAACTCACCGCGACCAGCACCGACACCACCGCCGTCGTCGTCGTCTTGACCGCAACCATGCCCGCGGTTATATCGAAATACCTGGACGGACGGATCATCCGCCGGGACAACGTGAGCAAAGGCGTGCTGGCCGCGGCCGTGCTGCTGTACGGCTGCAAGATCGGTTACCCCATCGTGTTGAAAGTGTGCGGCGGTGGCGTCGCCGACGGTGGCAAGGGCGACAAAGGGCCCGAAGGCGGATCGCGACGACCGTCGGGCGAGTCCAACGACAACAACAACACCAAAGGGTCTACGGCCATCACCGCCGTTGCCGTGATAGGCGGCGGCGGCGGCGGCGGCAAGAGATCGGCGACCGGCAAGAGGACGAGAGCCGCCGGACCGGGCATCAACCGCGAGTTCCTGGTCCAGCTCAAGAAGCTGCTCCGGCTCATGGTGCCCGGCTTTTGGACGCCCGAGGTGGGCCTGCTGTCCATGCACACGGTGGCCCTGGTGTGCCGCACGTTCATGTCCATATTCGTGGCCACCATGGAGGGCAAAATGGTCAAGTTCATCGTCCGCCGGGACGTGCCAAACTTCGGGTGGATGCTGTTCAAGTGGCTGCTGTGCGCCCTGCCCGCCACGTTCCTCAACTCCATGATCCGGTATCTGGAGTGCAAACTCGCCCTGGCTTTCAGGTAAGTCGTGGCTACGATATTGCATTCCGGCCCCCGTTATAAAAGTGAAGAACATTCAAAAATACGCCCAATTGAGGGGAGGGGGGGTAATCCTCGTTTTTTGCACGTTTTGCCACCGCAGAAGTTGCTGTCAAAAAACGGGGGACACGATACTCGACGAGAAATTGGTCCGTGGTACCTATAAGCACAAACTATCTGTTTCCAAATAACCGCTCAAACCTGCTCGAAATATTATGGTAGACAATTTTAATGACGTTTATATATTATACCTGTTGCGTGTTAACGAAATCGTTGCATTCCATCCGAGTCCCGAAAAATCTTTTAAAGTATAGAACGAATTGAGTTCCGAATAATTGTTTTCGTTGTACATCATTTTTACAAATAATTAAGAACTGTTTGTAAGAAAAATATCATACGATTTGGTTTTAAAAATTGAATTATTTTTTTTTATATTTATTTGGAAATATTTGATATCTATCATATTATTGTATTATTAAAAATCGTTTAAAATAATAAATAAACATTTTATGTGTTATATCAGTAAAAACTTAAGTTATAAACTTTTTAGATGCCGCTATTACAATATCTTGATATACGTTTTGTTTGTAATAGTTTCTTTTTTCTAATTTCATATACTTTAGTTATAAATAATAATATAATTTAAAATATAGTTACAAAATAATACAAATATAAGGACTCATTATAATGATTTATTTTACTTTTCACGAGTGTGGACTCAATTGGTATATTTTTCTTTTATACCGGGACTCAATTAGCTTATTATTTTTTCCTCGTTCAAGTATGGAACTTAATTAGTAGGCACCGAACGTACAATATCATATTATAATCTATCCGATTACCCTCAATGATGTACCTAATAGAATGATAATTGGACAAGGGACATGCATTAGAAAATGACAAAAAAAAACCATCGGATTTAATGCAAAAATGATGCTCTAGGCATGATTTTTGTCTTTCGGTCCGTTGTTTTTGTTAAACCTAAATATGGTTTCAATATAACAAAACAACAGTGCTGCGCTGTGTTGTTTTGTTTGACGATTATGAAAATAAAGAGCGCGTGACTTGGGTTATAATGATGGCGTACGCGATATTCTTATTAGATAGTGTAGACGTATAGTTACATCTTAAAAAGCTATAGACCGGAACCAGTGTAAGTATACTGGTAATAACGCTGTATATATTATTATTTAGTAAAAACAAAAAGAGTTAAGGAATTAATTTTACTGGCTTTTATACACAAATATGAACGGTACTATTTTATCATTTCTCGCAATACCGTTTAAAATTTAATAAGGTTTATTTTTATCGTTTTCTAAAAAAAAAAGACTTGTTGTTATTGTAGAAAGTACGATCACTCACATGCCTCTAATCGTTTTAAATTCCGAAGCGAGGAAGACAGATCCAACTTTAATCTATAGGATTCGGTAATAATATGTTTTATTTTGTTAATGAATAGTTTTTAATTACACGTAATATTACGTATAGCGTAATAACTTTAGCCGTTACTTATATATAGCTTATTCAATCAGTTAATATGATTCATACAAATTAATTTTCTAATTATAATTGTTTAATAAAAATTTTTTGATAAAATGTCCATATAATATTTTGTTACTTAATTGTTATTATTTGTTCTTCGTAATATGATTACTATGTAATATAAATTATGTCTCTTATGACAGAATATGTGTTACAAATATACATTTTATGTGTTTGGAAATAGCAAAAGTATTGAGCGATATAACATGCTAACTAAGTCGTTTATTAAAAAAAAGTGTCAACGTTTACTGTTTTACTGTTTAGGTTTTGGAATTCATTTCGATCGGTTTTATGTATAAATATATTTTATATTGTTATTGCGAATAAAATCATCGCGTTAAAATAATGATTGGTATTATAATGAAAAATAAATCGAACTAATATTGATAACAGATTGGCTTTAAAAAATGCACTCATATCTCATATTAATGTTTGTTTTTATTACATAATCACATAGTATTATATGTAATATCGATTGTATAGTTTAATAAGTCAATCATATATATAGCAATCGTGGTAATACCACCGTGTAAATTATACTACTATACTACATAATATATTTGGCCAAAGTCTTCTAATCAAGTTAAATATTTAATATTATATAGTATGTAACATTATGTACATTATAAAGACGTGTTGGACAATAAACCCGTTAAGTACCTTATAATGCTCATAATCTGCGCAACAAAATATTTCTTTTCTTTTTTTAATCAGCTTTTCTGTGAATCAAAAAATAATATTGATTTTTTACATTATATTAATACCTCTATGTCACACCACTATGCTCGTATAAACTTTAAATTATAATAACCTACTAATAAGCATTATTAACTTAAAACTTATTATGACAATTGCGTTTGAAATTTTATTTTAAATAATGTATTTATTGTATGCATTTGCTGATAAAATGGAAATTTATAGTGACAATATCGAGGATAATAATATAATTACCCTAAATGTATTATATTACATTGTTCAGTGCGTGTTTTCTGTAAATATACAAGGTTAGGTTAAGTGCCAACCAAACAAGTTAAAATTACACTAAATCATAATAAAATATAATTATTCTGTAATATAAAATATTTATTAATACAATAACTAACCGTAGAGGCTGTATAGATTTAAAATGAATAATAATTGACATAAATAATCATTTATCCAATCTGCGGCGAGAAGTAACGAAAGTTTTTTTCTTGTCTAAATCACGAACAACAACAACAGCAACTATTGAATAAAAAATAAACATAATAATAATATAGTATATATTTTTACTAATATACGTCATATACCCGCGAGTAGAAAGATCGACGACCGACACTATATATACGTTTCCATTCGATATGTGACGTAACTTACATAGGTAATATACGAATATAATAATATTTTAGGCTCTAGTATAACATTATTGTTGTTTATTAATTATTGCTAGTTAATAGTTGTAAATAAATCTTCCGTCTTTAAATTACTTCCTCAATCGTTAGTCGAGTGAGAGTACCATCTTTCTTTTTGTCGATTCGAATTTCCCACTCAAATATATATTTATATATCATCTGATCGACTGTTCAGAATGCTTTCGTCGATTTGTTACGGCACTATATAGTTATACACTAGATAAAAAATGTGTTCTAAAGGCTAAAATAGTATCTTACGATTATCGTATCTATTGCTGCAGTATTTAAAGTGTATAAATGAATAAATTATAGACATCAAGTTTGATTAAACTGAAATTTGGTGTTTTAAAATTAATGTACAAAGATATTATACAAAAATAAAATAATTATTTATTTACAATTTTATAAGTTCAATACAATTTATTAAATAATTTTATATTTAGGGCATCTGTTACTATATATGTGGGATAATAAACTAAATTTGAAACTAAACGATAAGCTTAATCAATTTAATAAATAACGACATGAAAAATAAGTATGAAGACATACTTATGTATGCGTTTACATGAATTCCCACCCGGATGAAGTTCGTGTTTTTAAAAATGTAACATATTCTAAATTTTCAAAAAAATATTATTAATTTATAATTAAATTATATATTTTACAATTATAATAATTACACAACTATAAAATAAAAAAATAATGTCATTCAATTATATTATATGCTCGCATGAAGTGTAAGGTTTACTAGCTAGTCGTGTAGTATTTATAGGTAGGTACCTACCTATTATACTAATATAATAGTGTGGCACAGTCTAGATTGTTATTTGCTTGTTTTTAGTCCATTCACATATTTTAATTTTATAATATTATCGATATTGCTAATTATTAATAGGTATACAAATAGATTATGCCTATATACAAGTGGCATCCGTATCGTTTGTAATTATTGATCATTATATCACTGCAGTCAGTTAGTGAGTATGGTTTGTTAGTTATTTTTTTTTATTATTTTGATAAACATTCGATTGTAAGCATTCCACTACGATCATCAAAAGTTTAATACTTATAAAATTATAAATAATTATAATTTATTACTCGTTCAAAATAATTGTTATAAGTATATGTATTATAAGTTTTTGTTGAAATAACATTTCTAGAAAATTTTTTACTTCAGAAATGAAATTAAAGTGAAATTAAAAATGAATGTTATCGTCCAAAACAGTAGAAAAATAAAGAATATAACGATTAAACGATAAATAATATAGTTTTTTTCAAAAATGTTTGTAGGTTATAAACTTATTCTACAAATGCAAAAAAAAATAATTTTTATAAAAGTTAATACATTTTGAGGTAGGTATGAATACGTCATGTAATAATTCATTGTCACATTGAGATAGGACTAGTCTATATAATATAGGTGTTAACTTATGCCTTATATATAGTTATATAAAAGAATCGCTATTCACCATACATACTATGAAAACATTAAATAAGCATTTATGCAATTATAATTTATTTATTTCTATAAACCTAATACATTTATAAGGTATTATATATTATCTTAAATGTTTATACATTTTTCTCTACTTCAGCTGCCCGTCCATTTCGATCACAGTAGTGAGTGGATCCCACTTCACGAAATTGGATATTTTAAACAATCATAGAACCATAAAACAAAAAAAAAACATTTACTCATATGTAAATTGAAACATTAGTGTGATTAAATCATTTACCGGAAGCCCAAAGGACTTCCATCTACTCCGCGAATTCGGCACCTCCCCGTCTGTTTCCTAGGTGCACCCGTATTACAATCGCGAAACACCAGCTGTTATTGAAAAAGAAATACAATTATAAAAAAACTTCTGCTTATAAGTATAGTGTGTAATAAATCGTGGTTTACACTTTATATACCGGAAATAATTTGGGCTTCCATTGTCCTCACATCAAACTTGTATCAGTGCGGTGACATAATGCGGAACAACGTACTCAGTATTGAGACCTACGAAAAATATGTACAGGACATCCAATAAAGGGCAAACGTTAAACAAATATTTTAAATCGAAAAAAAAAATAAAAAAAAAAACTTAGGACCGAATTTGACCAAATTTTCCGTATTTATATACGTATACCACCAACAATATACAACCATGTACTATGGCACATAGTGTATCTATGTATCATCTCCATTTCTTTGACTTTTAACTCTTGACGTTTTTAAGTCAGCGGCTACTTATGATCTCAATGATCCGAAATTATATTTGTTCAACGTTTGGTGATCTCTTTATTGGGCGTCCTGTACATATGTATATGTTAACAAGAGTCCTGGCCAAACTGCGTTAGTGTTACGCGCCGTTCGAATACTGAGCAAAATTGTATACGACCTGACCAACAGCGAGTTGATTTAGAGAACCACGTTATTAAACCTAATAATAATATGTGCAAGGACTCTAGTAAACAGTAAAACTTAAACTAAATGTTTAAAATTAAAAAACTTTAATAAAAAGTGAGTGTGAACATTCCGCTTGACTGTCAGCAATGTACTTAACAAAAATTTCAAATTATATTTTGTTTATAATATTATTTTGTCGATCGACGCTGTTAATTATTTTGTAGTTACGCAATATTGTGGCCGGATAATAAATCAAAAAAAAATCAATAAGGTTTGTAATTAATTAGTCAACATTTCTTATATTTTTATTTCAATAAATTAAATTATTTATATCTATCTAAGTATTTTTCTTGTAAAATCTTATACATGCAGAATTATTATCTTCAATCGTAAAAATATAAAATCTCAGGAAATAAAAAAATTTTTAATTAATTATTTTATTTACTTGATTTATTTTATCATATAAAATATAACATGGAATATTTTTAAACGTAAAAAAGTACTTTTTATATGCCGAAATGTTTCAAACTGGTCCATGATAAAATAACCACTCTTATATTATAGACAATAAACACATATAATCATAGATTCGTATAGTATAAATTACAAATTTTAATTTATGTTGTGAACGAGTTGTAGGAAGAGTATGGACAACGCTTAAAGAGAAGGGTCTAAAGATTAGTATAAATAAAACAGAGGAAATTGTGTTCGCTTTCATTTTTTTTTTTTTTTTTTTTTGAAAGAAGCAATCGACAATTCGTTAGGACAAAACGCTATAAGATGAAGATGAAGATGAGGAATGATGACATGATGTAATGTGTGAAGTTAATAGTTTCAAGTACTAAAGATTGGTATTACAAAAGAACGGTGGTATTGAAGTTAGACATTAAGTTATGTGTAAATCGTATAATAATACAAATTGTGTGGCCAGTAATGTTGCGCATGGATCAGAATTTTGACCAATGAAAAATAAAACAGAGAGTGGCTATAGAGGAAATGATAACGAGGAAAAGATCGATATGTGGAGTGATGAGGAAAAATATTATAGGGTATTAATTCATTGGGGGTTGTGTAGTAATGGCACTGGTTGTTGACAAAACGAAAGAAAATAAATTTAGATGAACCATTTTATTCTTTTAACCGGTCGTCATGTTTTGAGTAGAAGTGACTCAGATCCGGTGAGAGTGACTAAGGAAGTATATATAATCAAGACCACACGAAAAAATACAAACCAAATTCCTCTATACTTGTTTACTTTCGTTCAGCCAGAACTCTTTTTACATAATTATCTTATGTTCAAGACCGGACTGCGAAGTTTTGGTAGTTTTGTTTTACAGTATTGTGATATTAACTATTTTGAATATTCTCGTTTGGCTATCACGAAGAAACAAAGACTGCATTGTTTTTACATATAATATTTTATAAATGTATACAATGGAGTATATAATACACCTTTATATTTTTATTGTTATCGAATGTGGACGAAACTAACTACACAATATTGTTAGTCAGATGACGTCTTGAACCTTTACCCGATCGTGTTAAAAGCTGTCGTGTATTTTTGTACACATATATGTATGCCCTTGACATCTATCGATTGTCGCCGTCTCTGTATAATATACTTCCTCGTATTTTTCCCCCAAATAAATTCACACAATATTATATATTTAATAATAGCATTATACTGTATGACATTGTATATATGCGTTATTGACACAGTTATTGACAGGTTTTCCTTAGAATTAAAATGAAAGAACATATTCCTATCTAACGAAAAAAAAAACTCCATCTCTAAGAGGTACGCTGAAGTTTAATATAAGCTAAAATAATTATTGCTTATAGAGGTAGTATGTGCTAATAAAATGTGTGTGTCTATACATATTATTTGTATGCGTCTGTATTAATAATTGTATACTAATCAAATATTTTAAAAGGTTATATTACGTTATTATTATTATTATTATTATTATTAATCAAAATAATAATAATTTATAATACTAATCGTGATAAATAGTAATGCATGAACAATGTTTTGAGACGATACATCACCATGACCTCATCTGACGCGGTGTGATCAATAACACGAGTAAAGGAATGATAGTCCGTATATTGTTTTATTCTTATTTCTTTTGTCTCTAAAACGACGTACATGCGTGTGTTTTGTTTGTGTTTTTTTTTTTTTTTTTTTAATAAGATGAGTATTGAGCATTTCTGGGAATAACGTCAATGGAATTTATTATACAATTCGAAACTTTAAGGAAAATCATTATACTTGTATCGTTTCTACATAGATACACATAGCTGTATATAAGCTGTATTGTATTATATATTTGTATATCATATATTAGATTATTGTGGTGACCTTAGATTTTAGTAGATTCTTAATAATGATAACCACGCACGGAAATAAAGCGATAAATATATGCATATACATACGTTATGTTGCAGTCACCATACGTGGTACAATATTATACAGATTTAATATTATGTGCACAATGACTGTATAAATAAATTTGAATTTCACCGCAACCTCAAGCGTTTTTATTTTATGAGATACCATCGTATTATGATGTTTTAGTGATTAGATGATTTTTGTATTTACCGATCTACTTTTTATTTTTATTTTTTATTTTTTGTACATATACCAATAATTTGCGTGTAACAAAATATACAATTTAGATATTTTACCAGTTATATTTTCTTTATGTACCGTCAATCAGGGTGACTTGGAACGATTTTGACCTTTTAACTACTGTAATACATTCATTATTGATAATTAGGTTCTGTAAAAAATCATGCAGTGTCGCACACCTCCAAGGAATAGATTAAGTAAAAAAAAAATAAAGTTTTTGAGTAAATTAAGATAAAAAAAAAATAAAAAGTGCTTGTTCCAAGTCACCTGGGGTGTTGGGTGACTTGGAACATACATTTTTTCAAATGCAGATTGCATTTAATGATTTGTGGAAGGTCACTTGGAACTCTACAATTATTTTTAAAAAAAAAAAAGTGTTTAAAACCATATTTTTATTAATTTAAAAACAATTTAACATTTTTTTAAAACTGTTTATTACAAAATAATACTTTTTCTTATAAGTTGCAGTCTTTGCTCACAAAATAAATTTAACAAACATATTAATAATTGATAGTAGTTCTTGAGACAGCAGCTCGTGATCTTTTGATATTCTCGGAAAGTCTAGGTTTCAAAAGACCAGAATGTCTGGATACAAAACGTGTGTACCAATCATCGCCAGGTTTATTGTTTTTAAATATTTTTATTTTTCGGCCGGAACGATCTAAGTATGACTTGATCAATCTCTTAACTTCTTCCCTATCAAAAGGGTAACCCCAATCAGATGCAAATAATATTGTTTCTACAATATTACCTTCTTCAGTGGAAGTTAAAGCTGTTTGGCCACCGTGGGGATTAAGATTTAGTTGGTTTTTTTTCCTACTTAAAGTGCTTATTGGTATTCCATACTTATCAGAAGCCTGTCGGTAAGTCAATCTATAATTTCGGATTTCGTTCAATGCATTATCTAAAGTTTCTTCAGAAAAATTTCGGTAAGTACGACTGCCGGGTGTTCGTTTATAATAGTTCGGCATGTTCCAAGTCACCCAATTATTTTTTACGGAAAATAAAACCAACCCTGAAAAATGTAAATAATATTATTTCCTAATTCTACTTAACAATTAACACTAATAACACATTAGGAATTCACTAAAAAATAACAATACCTTGAATTTTGAAGCTGAAATACCACTTTTGCAGCTCTTAATTAAGGAGTTGAAAATTTGGATTTTTTTTATTAAATTATGGTTGAATCACATGGCTTATTGATAAGAGATAACACATTTTCGATGATAATGAAACGTTTACAAAACGTTCCGAAAAATATTGCTGTGGAGGCAGAATTTTATTTCCCTTATCTAGTATAAAATTAAACGCTGTTATCAAAAAAAAACACAATTGTTCCAAGTCACCTCCCAGTTACAAGTCACCCGGTTTGACGGTACAATAATATTATTTAATGAACTTGTTTTATACGTTGTACGTGATGCTATATTATTACTTTATCAGTCATAATTGATTTATCCTGGCGATGAATATTATTATACTACTTAAACATATATTATTTGATTCAATATTATTATCCCTATAACATACTCTGATTACAGATAAATTCATTCAGTTGTGTATGAATATTTGGATATATATTATTCTTTGAATCTGTTTCAGTCATATTCAATAAATATTTAATATTAAATATTCTACATATAAATGTATTTTTCATTTTCATTTTTGCATAACAGAACAATTTTAAATATGACATCAAGTAGGTATAATACGAAATTCCTTCCTTCTTCGTGTAATCTATTAATAATACATTTTGTCTAATTGCTAATTTTGTTTTATTTTTAATGATTTCATGTGCATTGTATTATATTATATTAATTCTAAATTATTTTAATTTAGTTATTTTTGTCTATGTATGTTTTTTTTACTATTTATTTATTAATTGCTGTTGTAAAGTAACGGTCGATGACGATATACACATTTGAAAATTGTGAATATAAACATTTTGTTGGAATATTATTTAATGATTTTTATGTGCCAATTAGTTTCAACGTTATTTTTATTATGTGGTCATAATAGACCTGAATATTCAATGGAAGTGTCAATGACTTGCTCCTATATATATCCAGTAGACTGTGTAAATATGATTAGTAATATATTAATTTTATGCTTGGCCAATATAAAAACCACATAATAAGCTATTATGAAAATCATTATTATTAAACATTTTACCTATTACGTTTGAGAATATATAATTTCATATTAGTTTGCAATTTATTTTCCTTTTCATTTATCTAACTGAATAAATTCAATATACCCAGGTATTTAAATTTAAAATATTTATTTTAGTATTTTCTCATTTTATATATTATAATAATAACGTATATATAATATTAACTATATGACGATATTGTTCAATACGCTTTTCGGTTACAAAGTACAATATATTATTTGAATTGCCAAGTTATTTATATCAAAGTTTACAGCTATTAAAAATAACTATTGAGTAAAAAATGTTTTCCGAAAGATATCATAATATTTGTTATAAGTAATATATAAAATTAAAACATAAAGAATCATTTATTATTATATACTAGTATAGATGTTTTGAAGTTCAATAGTTTAGGAACCCACATATATTTATAATGTATGGGAATAATTAACATTAATTAAAAATTAAATAATCGCTTATGTTTACAATTAAATGTAAACATCGCTTGTGTTTTGCGTATTAAATTTATGTCTTACTAATCATACTATTATCTGTTAAGTGATAATATATTATGCTCATTATTGTACATTTATTTGAATAATGTCTAATTGTTTTAAAGTTTTATAAAACAACTCGTTACAGTTGGTGCACAAATTAACGATTTATTTCTAAAATAGAAATTATTAATAATATACTATTTTTTTAAATTTTAATTGCTCTGAAAGATGTGTACTTTTTTAATAAAAATAATTAAACAAGTTTAACTATACAATTGATTTGAATAATTATATTGATCTACTGAGTAATTATAACTCGAATGCAAAAAATAATGATGTACAAATCCACTTAGAATTTGTATGGCATAAACATATACAAAAAAAAAAACAGTAACCGTTAATAATTATAAGCGATTATAATAAACCGACAGTTGTTCACTAAATAGCAAATAACTTGGATTATAATGCTATTTATTAAATCTTAAAAAAAAACAATAATAATAATAATAATAATAATAATATAATAACATTAGCAAGTTTTCGAAATACTGTCTGAAAATGCCCCGAAAAGTTTCAGGAAAAAAAGTCAAATAACTTTTATTTTATTTACGTTAATGGGTACGCACTAAGCATACCGTATATAGATTATTTATGATCACAAAAGTTTGGATTTGTAAATGCGATAATTCGGTAGAACCTTAATGGTTTCAAAACACGCGATTATTTAGGACATAGGTTATCGCGATACTATATACACTATATTATATTAGTACCCGCTGAAATGTCCACTGCAGCAAAACTTCAACCATTTGACGATGGACATAATATTTAGCTCACGCGTCTATCGTTTTCGTAATCGCTTCATCATCACCTGACGTGCCTATATGCGTATAAAAATATCATTGCGTTTTGACGATTAATTATAACACCATCTGTGTGCTTAAATAGCACGTGAAAACAAACGATCATAAATCTCGCGAATAGACTAGGTTATTCACAAACGATTTAAACGCTACCCAATCGGAGATTATTTATTTATTTTTATTAGTAAGTATTCATTCCATTGACAATGCACATATACCTATTACGCGCAGTCCGTAACGAGCCCAACAAATGCGGCCTAATGGTGGTGCTTATTACACCGCTCGGAGCGCCAACCGTGGTTACGAGATGGAAGTATGTTTCTTTTTTCATTTCATTTTTTTTTTTTTTTTTTATAATCAACGGTGAAAGGAAATCTTTGTACTTTCGAATTGGAAACTATGACAAAGTTAAACGCGCGTTATCATCATCGACTGCGTTTTGTGGTAATATAGAATTTGTTTCCTTCAAAACAGAGATTTTATATAATATGTATATGCATATACGTACAGAACTCGCTAAAATTTAACTATAAATGTGCCAATTAAAAACGATTTAAACCAGAGATGAGGTTTTCTTCACATTATATTTTACAAACTAAATAACAAGTACGATATTTGTTTTCGACGATTATTGTGGTACGGAACGCTTACTGTATACCTGCACATAGCTGTACTGAGAAATCAAGTTTGACAACATAATGTTGGGAAGCGTGTGTGAATTAAAACAGATTATTTTGTGTTTATGTAATAATAATATAATATGATATTAAACATACGAGTGTCTTATAGTACTCGTTCAAAAATTAAAATATATACTTACGTTAAACTGAATGTTATGTGTACTAAATAATCATAAGGTTTTGTCGTGGGGAATAAAATAACTGTAGTTTCAATTAAATAATTCATTATTACACGACGGTGTATATAGGCTTGGTAAAAGTTATAATACGAAGTATATAAACAGGTTATTATGAAATTATATTTAAAGCAGGCTTATATGATACAATGATAAAATTAAGATGGCATACCATATGGTATTTAAAACGAATTATTATGTAAAGTTGAAAAATTATTGTGGAATACGTATAGTTACCAACTATAGTTAGTAGTTATACTGGACTACTTTTTCTTCTCTCGTTAAAACGCCGCGTGCGAATTAACTATACTGGAATATTTGCGAAACGAAGATAATATTATTAATACAAATTTGAAATTGCAAATAAAACTTTCAATGTATAAAAACTATTACTTCAATAAGAGATGTGATCAAATTATTGATAATATTTATATATATACGTTGTCGTGCTTTAAATTTAATAGGTGTACTAAATAATCCATAACTATTATTATACGAGCAGATAGTGTAATATTTGACTGACGGAAATGTTAAATCGAAAAACAAACTAAATGTTATTTTAAATAAAATTAATAAAATAAATACTAATTCAAACGAAAATGTATTTATAAATTCATAAGATTTATTCCGTGAGAAAAGCACAATAAATTATTTTAGTTTGAATTCAATTACGTTCGTACTTTCTACTGGTTGCAAACACATTTAATCACATAAGACATAAGTATATTATTCACAGACCTCTTAAAAATACTTATCTGATGTTATTCAGAATACCTTATATATATTACCGTATTACTTGGAATATGTAAAATGATATTATTAAAATATATTCAAATAAGTAAAAATAATTTAACATTTTGAGAATACAGAATACTTTTATAATAGGTACGATATTTGCTTATAATATTGCTTCTATTACAACATTTTGTATTTTATTTTCCCAAAATGATGACTATTAATTTTTACTATCAATATAAAATATACATAAATATACAATACTATGATGGTTAGTTTGTTTTGTAATAATAAATTGGACATTCAATAATTAAATATTAAATTAAAGTAAAATTAATCTTTTTATAAATAGAAATATTATTTGTAAGCACGATGCACGAATTTCGTCAGAACTTTTATCGTAGATCACTTTTTAATAAGTTTTAGGTTAGGTACCTTAGATATATTATACAATTTTAATTAAAATAATTGTGAATCAAATGTTAAAAGAATTTTTAATTAATTAGGTAAACATTTAAAATTTAAGGTATTAGTTTTATTAAGCATGTGAAATAATATAAAACCAAAAAAAATTGTTTTAATCATTCCGGATAAATGTACATATGTGAATGGAATTAAAAACTACTTTATATTATTATGTTAGTATAATAGTTGATGAATTATTCAATAACGAACGCATAAACGCTCTTCCCTCCTCGAAATATGTAATATTGGATTATTAAAAATCATCGTTAGTATATTAAACGTATAAAAAAAAGTATGTATGGATCGAAATGGTTATTTGTTTTTGTCATTGGATTAGTATTTGGAACGTACTTTATAAAGTATAATAATAATATTATAATTTTAATTATTGTTGGCTCGAATAATCTATCTTGTTAAATATTATTTGTGCTCAGTCATAGGAGGTGGCGATTTAAAAACTGTAATTCATCTCAAAATATCACGAGGAGCCGCACCCATAAACCTCATTTAGGTTTATCGGTTAAAGACTTAAACATTTCTTAATATCTTAATCACTACTTTTTTATAACACCGATAACAACGTATTATCAACGCACCCTTGACCAATAAATTATCTATGAAAACAAGACCGTTAAAAATTGTCAAGGGGATGACCACGACCCCTCGCCACTCGTACACAGCACTGTACGTATTATGCCGTCAGGCGAATACGTCGATACAATTTTCATCAGTCTTTAAACTCAACACGCATATATACATTATACATTGATTAATGTTTTTATAATAGATTATTATAAAATCATTGGTACCTATATGGCAGTGTACGGCAATAATGTATAATCGCAGTGTATGATGGCTTTGGAGGTCGTTGTGGTCGTGGACGAAAAACATGAAATTCGGTAAGTATAGGTGTGTATAAAAGATTTTAAGAAAATAATTCACGAATAACGACGACCTTCACAAACTGATAATACTAATAATAAAAAAAAAACGAATAATTCTTATAAATAATAGGACAAAAAGAAACAGTATTCTCTATGTTTTTTGTGCTTAGTATACTTATTCTGGTGTTGTACGGATGCAGCGGCTCAGTTTTCACCCAATGTGAGCGACCGATTTAATATTATATAATTAGTACTATATACGCGTATTTACGAGGCGCTTGAATTGGGGAAAAAATAGAAGGGAGTTACAAGGGCGTAAAAAAATATGTATATCCGAAAATTTAAATGTCTTATTGATTAGAATATAAAATATATAAGAGGTACGCATATATATTTTTTTTTTAACGAAGAAAGACTCCGTCCCCTCCCCACCACAATTCAAGCATTGGACTATTACTATAATATTATAACGGCTATACTTGGGGATTCGGTTTTCACGATGTGATCTTCTAGACATTATCTACGCATATTACGTATAATAGACGATTCGGGCAGCAGCCGTTAAAGCATAAATGTAACGTGCGCAGGCCTATGCGTTTAACTTCCCCGCGGAGCTTTATGCGAGCTATATTATAGTATCCACGTTTATTTTAGCAATCTCACCGCGGTTGCATCGGGTGCGATGGGTGTTTCACCTCGAAATCTGTCGTTCTGTACCTGCACTCGTGGGGGGGATCACGTCTTACAGTCCGCGGGAGAATTATGAGATGTAATGACGTTCTACTCGACATAGACATAAACACATAGTTTTCGGATCGCTTTATTTGTTTTAAATCTTAACGACGGTATAGTTGCCGATTGCCAAGATAAACCGGACGGGGCGAGTTAAACACGACTTGCACTGCAGCGATGATCGATATTAATATTATATAATATGTTCATGATATTTTACACTTATGACTAGGGTTCAGGACTTTTGTTGCATTTAAAATTATCGAAATATGCAGCTAATTTTGTTTTTGAAAAACACAAAGTACATTATTAATTAATATTATAAAAATAAAAATCTAAAAATTAGGTGGGTACTTATAATAAAAATAATTTTTACACGGGTTACTCATCTAGTCATCTGTATCGTCTTCATGTTCGTCTGTAGCATAAAAAAAAAAACATTAATATAGATGTTTTTATTTTTAATATTTTTTTTGTTGTAATTTTGCCGTTAAAATTATTGCACTGTATGCTAAGACATTTTCTTACGTTCTCAAATTTGAATGCGCGGCGATTATCGGTCGGCATATTTTTGTACATAGAGAATGAACGTTCAGCGTTGAGTTATGACGGACGTACGTCGTACTATATGACGTTGATAATGATATTAATATTATGGTCTCTAAGCGCATCGCCGTAACATAATACGCATACGTCGTATAATACGTATTTCGGTACGAAATGTCGCAGTGCGAGCGCGTCCGCGAAACGGATGCGTCGTGCGCGGCTGGATCGCGGGTACGCTCGCGACCTTGAGCGATCTGCAAACAAACTATATTGCCATTGTAGCGTTCGCGGGCCGTCGTCGGGCGTCGGTTACAAATTGCCGAGCGTCAATTAATATTCGTATGCGTTGCATACGCAGTCGAACACAAACAGACACGCTCGCGACATCACGCGATTCGGTCCGTTCATGTGTGTACAACATATTTTTATTCCTGTGCGCATAATTGCCTAACCCTATACGGTTTATAACATAATATCATATACATATACCTACGTACTATAAAAATATGTTGTGGAACTAAAATCCGATTATTCAAACTCGAAGATGACGATATGACATTACAATTTACAATATAATACGATATCGATTGATCACGGCAGTATCCACGTGCAGTGGCATACTATATACACACACACACACACACACACACACGTGTATCGTACGTATAGTGCTTCGAGGATGAAATCTTTTTTATGTTTCATCTCACACACATCAGACGGTTAAATAAAGTCTCGACTTTCGATGCCACTGATTGACCGACGGGTACATATTGCATTATTCTTCAGTGGCGTAATATTAAGATGGTGACGAGGCCGACGATGGGGGTAGATTCGACCCGAGCCTTGTTTTACTCACTAATATTTTGCAATATTTATAATTCAAAAGTGTTCTCAATAGTTTACAGTTTTCTAAAAAAAAAAATTAATCCCCTTCCCCTCTAAGGCAAATTCCTAATTACGCCATTGTTATACTTATACGTATTATAATATTGCCGTCGACGTGCGATAACTATATGCATATTATATGATTGTTATATTAGTCTATTTATTAAGGTAGTTATTATACCATAATACATTATTCATAGATATATGGACCTAAGGACGTAAAGTGTATTTATTTTATTGTTCATGTATGAAAAATAATAATATTTTTAATGATACTCAAACTATATATATATAATATATTATACATATACGTCATAACTCCACGGAACGCGTGTACGTATACACCGGGCATAACATTAATATGCACGTAGCACGTATAGTTACTATCTAAGTATACACACTGTTTTCCCGGGTAACAAATTATCATCGTCAGATTAATTTATACACACACGTTGCATGCTTACGATACTCTTATGATAGTTCGTACATCATTCGGTTCTACCTAGCTATATATTATATACCCCATAATATTACACAATATATAGTTTTATACATAATATATTCGTATACATAAAGCATGTGCAAGCGACAATTAGTGGGTATACACAATAGTCAATAGTGTAATGTTGTAGCCGTGTACGCCCCCTGTTCGTAATTAGTACAATTTATCGAAGCACGTTATTTTTCATCTAAAATATAATAAAATAATATACTAGGTATATGGCACATCACGCGTGTACGGCGGTAGCGCTGGCGTAAGTACGTTATCAAAGCTACATTATAGGACATCGACGAACTCGTGTTATTGAATACTGCGTTATATATATATAAGCCTACTTAGAATGAAACTATTTACAGTTATAATCTGCATGTGCAAAGTGCATAAAAAGCATGAGATCCTGCGATATTCATATTTACATTGTTATGATTTAAATTATATTATGATAACACAAATTATACACATAATAAATATCTGTATTATTAATTATTCGTTTTGTATTTCGTGTGATTATTTGAAATTTTGACTATTGATTTAGTGTTTTATCAATTGGTACAGGCAACGATTTTTTTTTTTTATTAAATTTTCAAATCTCATGACTGTTTTTAATATATAATAAAAATCATGTACAAATCTTCGTCAAAAGTTCTCTACACAATTCGACCACGATGCTGCATTCGACGGTCCAGACTTTTGAAAATTCTATAGATTGTATAAATAATGCGTCACATTTTTTTCGATCGTGGTCACGTTTCCGATGCCAATTTCTATTGGCTATAGAACATGGCCACAACGTTTCCAACTCAATTTAAGGTGCTTTATGTTTTCGTTTAAATCTCACAACTTTAAACTTGAAAATCTCATTTTTAATCACTTTTACAGCTGTTCAAAAATATTTATACTGTTAATATTTATTAATTTTAGTTATAAGAAATCAGATTGTACGTATATTAAACTATTCAAAAACGCTAAAATGACGAATTTCAAATAATAATTAACCCACATTTATTAATAAAAGTGTTATATATACTTATATCATAAAAGGTATATTTTATTTGCTTATATTTTTTTTTTAATCAAGAATTACTTTGATAACTTTTTTACTAAAATTGTACAATTGTATAATTTTTTTAATATTCTTATTTTTTATTTTAGATTTAGATTTGAAGTCACCGTGTTTTTTTGCCACTCATATTTCATTTATATCTTTTTTTTTTTTAATATTTTTACTAAAACTTTTCTACATCATATATTATACTATGTATCAAAATGCACGTAGTTATATAACAATCATAATTATTTTCATGTATAACGCTGTCATTGTATGCGAATCCATCGTATATTATTATTATAAAATATCGATTACTATAATAATAATATTATAGTTATTATACTATTGTTGTATTCGGTAGACGGAAGTGGATTGGCGCAGAAATCGATATTTACAGCGCGTACGTTCCGATCGATATTATTTTCCGTCTCGTACCACAATAATAATACTACAACTATACAGCCGTGATCGTAATAACATAATATTACGTATACGCTGCACACAGTCGCCGGCGATCGACGACTCCGCTCGGACTAAAGAAAATATTATATTATATGCTGTAGACGTGTGCGTGTTGCGTGCGATAATATTGCATAGGTATTATAATATACATAGTAAGTACGTTTACCTACGTCATCGTATTAATACCGACCGACACGGTCGGCCGAATCGAGTTGACAGTGAAACAGAATAATAAAATAATTGCCTTCTGCCGCGGTCATTGTTTACTACCTATCACGTCATTGTGATACATCATAATAATACATGTGTGTATTGTGATTCGTCCGACGCTCATCTCTCGTCAAACTTTTAAAACAAAAAAAGACCTCCACACTCCACTTGCACCGCGATCATGTCACACACACCCCGTATAATGCATATATTTATTGTTGTTGGTCGGTCAAAAATATAACCTTTGTTATTTTATACTTCCGCGGTCGATTAAAATACGCACACGTCGTACAATATACCTAAGTAATATTACTAATATAATGCCGTACAAAGGTTTATTTCATTTGGTGGTCGTGCGAGTGTAATGCGACAGAGCTTATATACTATACCCCGGCGTGCCTCTTTTAATCGTTAAATTCTGACAGGACGTCGTATATTCTCTTACACACACACACATATATATATATATAGGTATGTACGTCATATATGAGTAGGTTAAGGGTAGTTTATACGAAAAATATAGTTACGATGTGAATATGTGGCCACCAGCCAGTTAATTAATTTTTTTGTTATTTTTGTATACAATAATATTTCCTAAGGTTTTTAGCATATTAAAAATGCCCGTAATTATGGTGTTATTATATTTCTATATAGTGTACATTATACGTAAACCGATTCATTCAATATTTAACAGCAGCACATAGCTTATATTAAGCATATAATTATTCAAAAATATCATAAATTCGGTTAAAAAAAAGAGAGGTCATAGTCATAAAATATGTACTTAATAAAAGTCCTATAAATATAAACTAAATAAGTACTTGAAGTTTTAAAGAATAATAACACTATTTAAACATAATATAAAGTATATTATTGCGCCGTTTTTGTGAATTAACTAGGTACTTTATATAAATTTAACTTCATTTTTTTTTATTACACAATCTATAAAATAATAATTATTTACTATTAGTACTGTACCATAGGTGTGGATTGATTGCTAGTTGTGCGTACGAGTGAGTGAGCTGTTTTTCCATTAAAGACATTTTTGCAACTACTCATTGTTAACGATAAAATATGTATCTTTGAAAGTACATTTAAGAACGTTGTGCAGCCTCTATACCACCCCCTGTATGATGTACCTGTAAATAAGTTGAGCTAAAAATGTGGAATGTATTTATAATAAGTAATAGGTAACTAATACTAACTAAGCTCAGTTACCCACGACACGTGACATCTGCGATTACTTATATTATTATTATGCAATATACAAATCGTACATACACCAATATGTTTGTATACTCATGTGTATACTGTTATACGAGTATTAGCGCATACCTGTGAATACAAATATTAAACATGTTTACTGCTACTATCTAATACCGTCTACCTTTAAGCAGGTATACATAGTATATTTACGATTTACCTACTGTTTAACAAGTTACTGCATATTGACGTCTGGTCATTTAAGTAGATATACAACGTCATAGGTATACTTCAAAACTTGGACAATAATATTGCAGCCATAATACGCGTGTGTAGTAGATAATGTGTAACACCATCATACGCGGTCGTCGGACTTGGAATAAATTCATCCCTCCATATTTTTCGGTTAACATGAATACAAACCACATCTTTGACATAGACTGCGCCATTTTTCGAAAATAAATTGTATTACTAACTTTTTCACAGTTTTACATAAAGCAAAATTTGTGATATTTTAATTTTTAGCATTAATATAAACAATTAATCTATCTTTGCAATTTATTATTTGAAACTTTCGAATTATCTGTCGTAATCACACGTATATGCGCGTCGTAATGTCCATGAGCAAAATAAGGGAGCTAGTGGTACTCAACCCTAAAAAACTGATCATATACCATCATATACGTATGACGTATAAATATAATATACTACGAGAAATATATTTATCAGATTTCATCAAAATAACTTTTTCTCGCTCTAAAATTTAGTATAACATTTGCTCCTGCATACACGATGCAGCCGTTTGCAGGTATTATTTGTATTTTAGTGTGTGGATTCGGTTTGAATGTTAAAAAGCCAATAATAATATTCATAGCACGCGTGATGTAAGTTAAGAAATTTATAATGCAATACTAGGAGGAACCATGACTGTTGACTACCGAGGGGTTTACTATAGCATTATATAGCTTTGAAAATTCACAATATATATATTACACGTATATAGTTTAAAAACAATATATGTAAATATGTTATAGGCACCTACTCATCAGAGTGGAGTATTATGTTTATAAGCTGATCGTATATTATAAACAGTATAATATTGTAGGTATACTTTAGTTAGTTCTTTGTTTGAGGACCGAGTTGACATACAGCTTATGAAGCGCTCAAACGCATTATTTATTATCCCAACTCAATACAAAATATACGTATATTATGTAAATCGGCATAATAATATGCACGTTAAAAGTTTATACCTATTTAAAAATGTTAGCTTCATTTTGTCTTGAAACATATTCTTGTGTAATACATAAATAATTGTACGGTTCTACGACCAGCAACCTAAAATAATAATTTGCAAATATTTTAAATATTGTGTACTCTGTACACAAACAATAATTCATAGTCTAGTAAAGTATAGTAATAATTACACAGCCGATTTCGTTACGCGTGTTCACCGGATACAGCGGCATGGTATGCAGGACGCAGGTACCTACACGAACACTGAAACTTAAATAATATGCTAAAATATATAATATTATAATATAATGTATTCGGTCAAAAATAACTGTGGCATATTCGACCTCGGTAATATTATAATGCTTCTACGAACGTTGTAATAAATAAATAAAAAAAAAAAAACTGGTTTTTATTAACTAGGAATCCATGGGGCTTATGTTACAAAAAAAATTAACTTAACGTGACTATAAAATTAATTATTTACAATTTAAGAAAACTAAAGAACAAATTTTAACTCTTCAAGTTAGAACATTTTTAAAAGCAAAATAACTTGGTTAAAAGTAACTTCTTTTTTTGGACGGTTTTAATTTTATTTATGTTTATGAGAGAAGGAGACCAAGCCGTGATGTTTTCATAGATACGACCGTATTGTGATAAATAACATATACCTAAGTAACGTGACAGTCCATCCTGTAGTGGCTTTGATGAAAAGCCGTGTGGAACTCATATGTATTTATTTAAGTGCTTATTTAATATATTTTATAATTTTACAATACACAGGTTTATTTATTAGCTATACATTATTATAATTTACATCAGCTGACGAACCAGCTGTAATTCGAATATATTCGTATTATATTATACTTATACATAATATTAATATTATAATGAATACATCGTATTTTATAGGTTAAATTTGAAAAAGAACATTTTGACATTTTGGGGGGATAATGATGAAAATCAATCGTGCAGTCCCGGGTCTGTTGTGAAGGCTTATCACCCCTCCCCTTTCAAAAAAAAAATTATACCCCTTATACTCAGATTAATGCTTTTCGATTATGATATTTCCTTCGGTTAAAGCTGTACGTATCATTTGTCCAATGGTCATCATTGTTACTGTATAACAAATAATATAATATTATCAACTTCCGCATCGCGTTTCGTGACAATCCGTAGCAGCAGTTATGGTACACGCGCTACGAATATTATATTATATTATATTCTATTACAATGACAACGTGGTGACACGTTTCGAATATGATTACTCAAATTTTTCCGCACGCGGTGTAATAAACGTGTAAAATGTGTAACATTATGCAGTGTGTCATCGTCGTTGTTTTCTTTTCAAATAAGTGCGTAGGTATAACAATAATTAATAACTGCGCGTTGAAAGTAACTTAAATTTTATTGTTACATAAAGTAACCTTATATTATAACATATTATTATTGTTATAGTGAGTTTTCGACATAAAATTACACGACTTCTTAAAAAAACATAATATAAGTTTTAATTGGTATAGAATGTAGATATAATTGAGTGTTTATAGTGTTTGCTATATTTTATTTCTCGTTACTTTTGAAAACGTTATTGACCAAACTTTAACTTTAATATTTCCTTTTTTATTTTATATGCATACAATTATATTTAATTTTTTCTCTTAAATGAATTAAGATTAAAATTATTACATTAAACTGTGTATTATATAATATACGTCATGTATATTATATATATACTTGGTTATGAGTAATAACTATTCAACGTTTATTAGTTTGTTCTTCGAATGGTTTGACACGCATGTTTACTGATTAGTAACGATGATTATGTTTTGTTAATAATTTATTCAATAACTAGTCAAATCTTCAACCATAGTAGTCGATAAAATACATTCAATTACAAAACTAATAATAGAAAATTTAACGAGAAAAATCACTACAATCCCATTATAAAAAAGTGAATGCAAATAAAGTATAGTTATTTAAAATCTATATTTACGCACTAATATTTGTAAAGTTAATTTAAAGTATTGCCGCAGCAGTGTGTTTATAATAATTATACCATTAATCGTGTTATATTAAATAATTATATGTTTCTCGTGTTTTATATGTACCGTAAAAATTATGTTGAATATAAAATAAGCACTTTAGATATGCATTTTACTTTAAACAAAAAACCAGTTTGTACAAAGTAAAGAAAATGCGTGATATTTCTAAAAATATGTCAAAATCATTTCGAAAATCAGCCCTTCGTGGAGTGTTTACGAAAAACGATGATTCGCTTACAATATTATGAACGTAACTGTACTAATGTACTAATATGATTGAACTTTTGTTTATCTACGTACAGTATCACTGTGTACTATTGTCTATTTTATTGTGAAATCGTGTGTGTAATCGCTTATGTATTGTGCAACAGCGAAGATGAGCCCAGACTGCACACATAATGGTTTTAAGTCGCTACGGTATTGTTGTCTTCTCAATTTAATTGTTGTGATTATTTTGCAAGCAAATTTTTTTTTTTTTTGCAATTATATCCATTGCGCACACGCAACCACAATATTACGTTTATATACGAAAATAAACGACAGTCACTGGTCCTACTACATAACAAGTAGTGTGTCTAAGAAAACATTATAACTATCTATATATTATTATATTGACAATATTACGAGTATATGGATTACAAATATTTCATTACCCGTAGGATGAAACTACTGTTCAACGAGTACTCCTCTACCACCGAGCAAATATCTCCCCCCAAAAAAATATTATAATATTTACCTACACATTTCACTATATTCGCGATCACCTATAGTAGGCCGCCTATTAGAATATTAGTACCTAAACCAATTTTTAATATACTTAACTATAATAAATGTTGTACTTTTCTTTTTATGGCACTAACAATAATAATATTTTCTCGTGTATTACATTATGTACATAGTTACTATTTTACGTCATGCAGAACAAAACCACCAAAATATTATTATTATTATTATTATTATAATTACTATTTAGATTATGCTATTTTACTGTTCTGAACAAGACAGATACATTAAAATATATAAACTATAGTAGATATTATAATACACGTGACACGTATAGGTACTATATGTATATAGGCTTATATATTATCCGTACAAGGTACAACCTGCAATTTATCATTATATGAGAGTGAATGAGCGCGTATCGATCAAGTGATTGATGTATTGCACGATTTTTAGTTTTACTTTATATTATATATAGGAATAGGTACTCGTTTTCTTGATTGTACGTACTACCTGCAAACAAAATTTGATGTATTATTTAAAACGCATTGGCGTGTCTCGGCGAGATATCCACGTCGGTGTATATATGAATACAACGTTACAACAACCACCTTTATATGACTGTTGAAACCAAAAATCAATACGTTTTATTTTAGTTATAAGCATGTAATTAATGGGCGAACTTTATAAGTAAACCAGTAAATTGCGTGTGAAAATAATACGTCATAATAATTAATTTTGATTTTTTACAAATTCCAATACAATTATAATTATAGTTTTTAAATATAATAATGCCTTTATTCGATATAATATTATTATGCATACGCAATACGCATACGCATACATATAATACGTATAAATAGATTTTTACATACATACATACATATACACAGCTATTTCCTTGGGACATTTTTCCCATCTGTTATTGCTTTTATTTCCGCTTAGTCTAATAAAATGACATTTCCATCGGACACTGTGCAACAGAAGCGGGTTACGTTCGGTTTGCGTTTATATTGAAAAATACCGAATATCGATAAACATTGATAAATTCTTAGAAAGAATTCTCCGATTAAAAGCAATGTGTAGTACAACCAAATTAATAAAATATAAGTAATCAATATTATATCGTTACCGTATCTAATTATTTTCATGTGTGAGGTCTAATGGAGAAGTGTTTGAAAATATTAAAACAATATTTTATGGTTTTTGCTTATACTTGCAATGAAAACATATAATTTGTATTTTTTAATACTAACTTAACGTATGAGTGCGCTCAATATAGTATTCTGTGAAAATTTCATTTGACGGCAAAGTGGACTGGGAATTATGTTATAGACAAGTGTACTGGACGAGGAAATTTCTGAAGGATAAACAGAGACGAGGAAATAGCTCACATCTCTCAGGATGTGATCGGGTATAGGAATATATTTCTCGGATATTGGATTTTCGTTTGTTATGTAAGTAATCAATTATTCAAGAAGTATAGAAGCCAGATGGAATAATTCTCTAAAAGTTAGTTTTGCAGTCCTTTACGTGTATTGATTGAAAATACTAAGTACCGAAAACCACCGCCTTGACAATGCACGCTAAAAGCACCGGCCAGATGAAAAATGATTGTATCTACTAAATTTTTAAAAGTTTATAATTCTACCATTCATTTTATTTTTAATATTATTTTATCATGGACGTGATGTAATTTTCTAAAAAACATCGACCATGAACTATATAAAAAAACATGTATCTAGCTAAATATATAAATATTAAAAAAGTTAGTTCCTATAACTATAACAATTCAAACATTTCGAAAATCAAAGGTTGGCATTTTTATTTAAGTGTTTAAACTTTAAAATTTGAACTAGACGAGTGCTATAATTATAGAAACAATTTCTGATCATATCCTGCAACTACTAACATAAATGATATATTTTAAGGCCTGTTAATTAAATAAAAATGATAGTACTTAATAAGCGATTCTAACATTATTAATAAATGGAAATATCGGATCAAAAAATGTCTGTATTAAATGTTTTCCTCAATTTATTGTCAAAATTTGAATTCGGTACGTCTAATTGTTTTAAGAACAATAAAATTATTTTTTTATTTCTAAACGTTATTATTTTTATGTTTGTTTTGATAGAAACCATTTAGTTTTTATGAGTTTTCATAAAACTTTGAATTTTAAGTAAATTTGATATTAATATATTATATCTACTCAATCATTTATATTTGAAATGTTTTCATAATTTTTAGTTTTATTTTTTTTTTTACGAGCACTTTAAATTTTCATGAAACATTCTATGATATATTATCATATTTTAGTAAACCGAGCTCTCTCCATTAAATATTATTTTTCAATTTTAATGATTTATTATTGCTTTTAAATGTAATGTGTTTTACTAAAAATAATAAATCCGTTATTTGTCATTCTATTTATACTTTTTATTAATATTTTATTTAGGGTTTATTCAAAATCAAATGTTTTTTTTTCCGTCAGTAAGTGCGTATACCCTCGTTCGAATTGATTAAATAAATGAGATTAGGTACACATTTTTAAAACGTAGTACCTACCACCTACGTGTAATACTCGATTCAATTGATTCACAATAAACGATTTGTAAGCGAGGAATATTGCCGAAAACGTGTAAGTGGTTTTCCTGCGTAACTTACACAAATTGTTTATACCGGATTAAAACGTATTTATATAATGGATTCTTTGACGGAATTTGTTGTATTCGTCAATTGCTTTTATGCACATTATCAAAAAACCATAATACTCGTAGGCACCTATATTAAATCAATAAATTATGCAAAAAACTAATTTTTCCAAGTGTTTTTTTTTTTTTCAAACTCATCTTATAATATGGTGTACACTATATTACTGTATAGACATGTATCATTACGTTCAAATTATTAATAACCCAAAAACTATTATTTCGTTCTATATTTATCAATAGGTATTTCTAAAAATAAAAAATAACCTCATTATGTCAACTCGATTAATAATTGATATTGCAATATTTGCAATTCATCGGTCTATTATTTAATCAAAACAAGACGAATAATCATCGCATAATTACTAGCAGCTAATGTTTATTAAAACTTTTTTTTTATTATAATTTTTCTATTTAAGCTAGTGTTCATTACTAATGTATTACTGTTGAAATGTTATTTTAGAGAAAATAAACAAACCGCTATATTCACATAGGTACCTACATTTAACTGATATAAAAGGTGTAAAATATTTTTTATTTTTTTAAATTTGTTTTGTATACATTTCTCGCGTACACTGATGGAATAATACAAATATTTAAATCGTAATTATACACGTGTATGACGTATTTTAGTGGTATGGCGTATAACGTAGTAGACCACCTAAAACTACATTATATCTATTGTTATACCGCAAAAATCGGATCCTAAGCAGGTTGTCGTAGTTCGATATAAATGCTACGGATTTTCTACATTCTATTGTTATACCGACGCACGTAATAACATAGTTCGCGTACCTTATTGTACTTGTAATATACTAAAAGTATACATCGAGGTACGCACACTGTAATTTTAAGTCTAAACGCTCTTAACGGAGACCGGTAGTGTCACGCATATCATATATTATGTCAGTGGCATGTTTACGGGGGTAGATTAGGAAAATATATCAGCCCTTCTTTTTTCAGCTATTTTATTATGGTTATAGTTGTCTTTCTTCCGTTTATCACTTTACCAGTAGATAATAAAATCCTAAGACGTTCTTTATCGAAAATTTTAGTCATATCTCTTCCTTTAGACAAATCCTAAATAGGCCACTGTGTTATGTACAACACAACTGCGAATTTTGCAAATATTACAGCACATAATATCAAATGGCTTTAATGTAAGTATAATTGTAGGGCCTGTGTTTAGAATTTGGATATCGGTATTTGGTATATAATTATTGGAACACAACTGCAGGTTACGAAATGAAACGAATTTATCGAGGATATAAGTACTATTAAACACGGTTAATACCGAATATACGTGGTAATAATATAATTAGGTATCTCAGTCAAGTGATTGACATAAAAACGGTAACTATACGTACTTGACGGAGATTGTTATTGCTACCAGCGTATTACGAAATATCTGCAGTTTTTGTTAATTTTTATATGAGACCGAAAATATTGCCAGATCTATTGCGCCTGCTGTTGTGCTACTGAACCATTATAATAGACTGTGTGTAGTACACTGCAGCGATGGTCAGGGTCCGGCCGGGTGTATGCGGTAAAGAAGTTTTAAGACTTTAAGAGTCGAAGATGCTGAAATTCACGTCATATTTTTAGATTCGGGAAAGAATGTCGATCCTTATTGTTTTTATAATAACTATATATACACCTAATATTTATCATATTGTGCGGGTTTACAGTTATAATTCTATATTGATATTATTTGGCATTATCAGTGGGCGAGGATACACGTAAAACCTGAATTGCATGTATAACCGTTTTGCTATACAATCCACGAATATTATATATTATCTATAGGAGAAACACAGCACTTATTTTGCAAATACATATAATGTATATATAAATACTGGTATATCGCGATACCTACATATCTTATGTCATATTGTATGTATGTGTGTGTACAATATACTCGTACACGAGTTTTGACAATGAATTTTTTTTTTTTTTTTGTCTAGGACTCGACTGGTTAACCACGCGTACGGTATGTACTTCAAGGACCAAACTTACTATAGGGTGAGCAACATGGACGGCCGGATCGAGAACGCGGACCACCGGCTAACGGACGACATCACGGCGTTCACGTCGTCCGTGGCGCACCTGTACTCGCACCTGACCAAGCCGCTGTTCGACTGTGCGCTGATCGCGCTCACCTTGGCCAGGAGCAGCAAGCAAATGGGCGCCGCTGTCGTGCCAGGTAAGTTGATTATCCCACTGTTCGGCCTTTCCCCGTGGCTGTTGAGAGAAAAAAAAAATCTTATGCTACGGTTGCATTTGAGATTGTTTAACAATATTGTTATATAATATTATAAAAAAACAAACCACAATATTAATTTATACGATTAAAGATTCTAATTAGATGATTATGGTAGTCGAACGATAAATAACTTTAAGGTAAAATATAACGCGCTTATAATAATATGCACATATATGTATAAATATATATATATTATGTATCAACAGGTGAGTAATTTCGAATCGAACACGCTTCAAAAGTATACGTGTTTATTAGCTTTTTACTTGACCTATAGAGTTGTCGATAAAATATCAATGATAAATAAGATAATTGTACTTATATTGTAAACTATAATTATTAATTATATACTATTAAAGTCGATTGAAAAATAGCAATGGCCAAACGGCAATTTTGTGTTCAGTAGACATTATAAGTTTATAATATATATATATATAGATATAGATATTAGCAATGCAATTTAAATCTATAAGACACGATATGATGCATATTTTATGAAATTCGATAATAGAGGGTTACACTAATACAATTTTAACTGTTATAAGTATACCTCGCACGAAATATTACATTATCATTTATGATTACCGACTTATATATATATATATACCCTCGAGAATATCGCAGCTACCCGTAAATCCGCCTACACACTATCTCTCGTGTTGTATTCATATAAATATCAAAATATACAATATCTATAAGCGTACGATACGATGCATCCCTATATTATAATCTGTACAATATATACGATTTCAAAGAAATTCTGCAGGTTATGCGAAACGGCAATCGCGCACTGAACACGCGGAGTCGCGATCTCCGCGCATCGCAGACTTCAGCAAACGTCGTCGGAGCGTGTTCTTTAAACGTAATATATTTAATGTTTAGGTATAATTATAAACAATAGCTACATAATATTATTACGTTTTGTTTTGTATTATACAATTACGTCACTGTGCGCTAAGTAGGGCTTAGTATAGGCATATTACACAGCGTATAAGGCAATATTCAGCGATAAGTCTCACGCCGAGGTGAAACGCGCAATTGTAAGTATCTACCTGTCTATATTTATGAATACGAATAAAGAACACTCGCATATATATATGTGTGTGTGTGTGTGTGTGTGTGTGCGCGCGCGTGTATATTTGTTGAAAAACCACGACAGACGTATATGACTAACCACGTGGATCCGCGGTTGACATTGTTTTCTTGTACCTTGGAGTGTGTCAATGTACTTATATTACTATAAAACGAATACCGTTTTGTGTTACGCAAAAATTAAAATCAAAAAAAAAAAAAAATGCACGACCTCTGAACCCCAAGGATTCACTTCAAACTATATATGGCCCTGTGTCCGGTGTACTTCTATTGTTTCGTATCGGACTTACAAAATAATAGTATACATTTTTTTGCCGCGTCTACGAGTTCGAATACCTCAAATTTGCTACAGCAGTGATTTTAGTAGATCAGAAAAAAAAAAAACAAATAAATTTCAATAATTTCAATATAATTTATTACCGGCTTACTGCATATAATTACCATATTGTCCGTATTTTTCGTACGTAGGTATACCGATAAGGTTCTGTGTACATTTTACATTAAACGATAATAATATTATTATTTATTTTTATGCCATTACACGCGGCGGTGAGTCATCGCCGTTTTCGTCGTCTGTTTGGGTATGTTGTATTATAATACTTGGCTAGTTCGTTTGAATATCACACTCGTGTCATTTACCACGGAGTGCCATAATAACGTCGTTTCGTGTTTACATTATACGTAGTTTATTATAGCACGCCAAAGCGATATATTATACAAATCATACATTCAATGTTTTTTTTTTCGTGTTTCAACTCTTATCAAACTCTAAATTCCGCCTGACATAATATATTATCTACATATTATTATACAAATGATTCAAACGAACATCGTGACATTGTGTTAACATTACGTATTCTAAATTTAAAAGAAAAAATGTGTACTTGAATTGTTAACGTATTATTATATTAAATGTTTAAATAATAACATATCATAACAAAGAAACAACTATAAAAGTTTTAATGTAATTTAGAGATTGTATTATTGAACAATTAAATTGAATGATCAACGGTTTGATTTAAATTTATTTTACAAAATCAAGTTTCAATATCAAAGTTTATGAAGGCGTAATAAACATTCACCAAAGTTGCAACCGCGATAATAAATTATTCGTTTGACTATATATGATGTGGTTCATGGTGTTCATACAAAATGCTACTAATAGACCGGTTTCATACATTTTAATTAATATTAATGATTAATTAATTTTCGTTCGACCACTAAATTGACACGAATATATTAAAATTAATTAACGCCATTGTTTTTTCAAGAGCGCCCACTGTAGTTTTTATTATCTTAGTCGAAATAAATCTGAACACAAATTGCAATTTTCTTTATTTTTGCATCTATCATAGATTAAAAAAAAAATTTATTAGCGTTTGTTACAACACATAGTTAGTAATGTTACATGCGTTTACGAGTGTAGCAGTGACATTATATAAGCCACAGCGCGTGATTGAAAAAAAAAACCGTTTCCTAGTACATAAAGGTACCTACATAAATCATAAGATGCTAGTTACCATCCTATTTTTCCTGTAATTTTATATTATATAATGTATGTTTATAAGTAACAACGCAACTTTTAAAAGTATAAACAATTTGCAGTCGATTCTCGGTAATTCAACATCTTTTGATACATTATCGATAGATAATTTTCAATTTTAACTGTATTAACATTGTATTTATGTTTTTTAACGATTCAAAACTTTCAATAAGTTAAATTAATTTGATAGTAAAGTTAAGATTTCTATTATAAGGACATAACCATTATTAGTACTTATAGTTATTACATTTATATATTTTCACCGACATAAGTGCAACAATCTACATTCTACAACATGATTGGTGTCTGGTACTAGTGATATTGAATTATTGCAAAATTCAAACAAAAACAATCTAATTACGAATATTTAACTGAAATTGAGGAAAATCCGACTAAATAATTAGGTGGGAATTGTGGTTTTAAAAGTTAGGGGTCTATAGTGCACTTGTGATTATCTGGGACATGCGTGAATTGTGCTTTTAGACATACAGTCAGCTTTTGTTGTAGAACTGACGTTATTTTCGGTATTAGATAACACTGCAATAAATTATAATAGATACTAATTATAAAACTAATTTATAACTTAATAGAAAAACGTAGCAAAGTAAAAACATCTTTGGGCATTTTCTCGAGGAAAGAAAGTTTTACTATTTAAAATCTATATTGACGATACAAATGTAAAAAGAAAATGAATGTTAATTTTTTTTATACTTGTTAACGGAGAGATTGAATTTGAATATACATATCCACACATGGGATACGTTCTAGATTATAAATTCCAAACCTTTTTACTCTATGTTTCCTTTTGTTAAAATTTATTTGACTATCAAATATTTTGTGATCATTTTCAAAACTAACTATAAAATTAATATTTTAAATAAATACCAAATTTAGTTGAGTTGAAATTTACCAAAAATACCTAAGTACCTATTTGCGATTACAAGGTTGATATTCGTAGTAAACGCAGATACCTGATACCGATATCAAAATTTGAAATACAGCCAATCATATCATAATTACTATAAATTGCATTGTCTGCACTATTGGGCTCCTAGCCCGTTCATAAATAAATAAATAAATAATAGATACATGAATATATGGATGAGTAATTTTATAAGATGTCCCGTCATCGAAGTATGGAAGAACTCATAACCTGTAAGAATTGTTCTATTTATATACTTACATGAAGTATATTATATGAGTAATGAGTATATAATTTTACTGAAATTATATAATATAAATATACTTATCAATTATCAAGCACTCATCAACCAGAAATTAATGTTTATAATTTTTACTCAATTTATACTATTTATTATAATTATAAGTATTAGGTATAGGTAGTTAGATTAATGTGCAATTGATTAAATACTTATGTCACGTATGATTTGCATTATATATAATCTACTCTAAAATTTGATTAGTAATTTAACATTAATTATTTTTGCTTTAAAATTTAAACATATACAATAAGATATATTTTGTATAGCTACGCATGATGTATTTCTTTAAATTATAACCTATATAATATGTAATATGTATATTGTACATTATATACAGCACAGACAGATAATTTGATTGCATAATCGGAAGATTTTACAACATCATGATGTATAAGAATTAAGAACCGTCATTACGAAATGATCAAATCGAAATATGTAAACGGACAAAATAGCCCAGTGTGTAGGAACTGTTTCATTGTTAGCAATCAATCCATTAATAGCAGGCAAATCGTATAAATGTTGATGGCATATCACGTGTCGTTTATAAATTACGTACAATATATACTCAAACACACATATCATCACGAAACCTTCAGAAAAAAAAACAGATTCACCAGACTAATAAAATTCAAGGTCTGGAAATATTTAAGAGAAAAAAACTGTTAAATCGAATTATAACCATTACATGATGTTTGTCCTTCTACGTAGTGTGTACTACTTAAAGGTCCATTTACATTTATCGGAGTGCAACGTTAAATCCTAAAGTATATTTTCAATAGTTATACCTATATTATGTTATATCTCTATATAATGAATATAATGACTTTTTAAATACCTACCTAACAGTTTACACCAATTGATGATTTATGCAACACCCAAAATAGTATATCAATCAAATATTCGTAAGCATATCAAATTATAATTAATGATATATTATATCATACGAAGTGCAAACATTTATAAAGTTGAAAGTATGAAAAATAATTGTTATAATTTATATGTATACAACCAATTATGATGTATTGCAAAAAATAATATATGTATAAACTATTTGAACGTATGCATATTATTATATTGATGACGTCAAGGATGCTGGAGAGAGCTTGGCCATCGTATATTATTATGGTTAATAACTATTTTTTATTAGTAAATAAAAACGTTTCGTTTCTGTTTAAAATGTAATCTCCCTCATACCACGAAGGATTACCACAGGTGCTATTCAGCCATTGCTCGACGAAGGTATATCGTTTAATTATTATACGTGCACTGCTGCAAGTTATTAGCGATATGATGAGCTGTATAATACATAATATATGACTCGCACGTAACTAAAATAAATAGTAGTCGATATAATACGTAATACATTACAAGTAAAACACGCAGCCCAGTTTCAGAAATAAAAATAAAAAGATAAAACTTCTGCTAATTTTTCATACTTTATAGACGAATTTAAATGTTTTAAGATGACGCCATACCCGGTTGTGTTGTCGTCTTTGTCTTAATAACGTATATCATAACAAATTTTCGTTCAGCAGAACACATTTTGTGATGTTAACTTAAATATTAAAGTCATGCAATTTACCTATTATCAAATTTAAAAGTAAGAATATTAATAGAAAATGACACATGCTTTTATTAATATTATCATTTTAAAGTGACGCCCTCTTAAGTATCAAATAATATATCTTATAGGAGTCTATATTATACAAATTCTTGTCTTATAAAATAATTTGCTATAATTTTAAATTCATATACAGATCCATTACATGGAAATATTTTGTGGGAACGGGAAGAATCAAATAAATTGTTCTACCATTGATAAACGTTATAATGACATTGATAATTCAATTGACGTATTATTGATCTTTCATGGTCAGCAAGCGTGTATCTTTACGTGGTACCTACGTATCTGTTTCATATACTTACCTAGATATATTATTTATAAATAGATAAACACTTTGTGCAAAATGCTCAATTTTTCGAAAAAATCTTACTTGACTTTGTGATCTACAATATCAAATAATTCGGCTTATACACATATAAAATGGATTAAGCTTAATTTTATTCGTGGTCAGATACAATTTTATTTAAATTATTTGATATTTTTGTCAAAGACTAGGAATAATAAAGTTTTTCAATATTTTATTTGCTATTTAAAATTATTAAGCTGTTTAAAAATGCATTTTGATAATAAAAATATAAGTTTTAAAAACAATTAATTATGTTTTTGACTTAAAGTCTTAAAAAATAAATGTAGAAAATAATTACAACTATCTATAATATTAAAAAGAATAGCTATAAACTAAAAGATCTGAAAGTTACCGTTTCTCTATGATGAGTTTTATTTTTCTCTTGATGTATAGTCTCTTCAGTTTCCCTTTATTTATTTAAGTTTCACAACTTCATTTGTATGAGCAATTATGACATTTATACTATTTAATTCAATTTCAAAAAAGACAATATATTATTTCATTCTTGATGCCTATTGGTATATTATAATGTAAATATAGTATGTACTTTTAGTATGGTATTTAATAAAATATACATTACAAGTATACATAAATATTACTTGTTTTTTACATAACATTTATGCATATTTTAATTTTCTTTATAATTTTTTACTGATTTTAACTCCTATATATCTTAACTGTGACTGACCCAATAATAATTTCAAAGTATTGTATAGTTAACTACACACCAACTTCTACTATAACTCATGACACTCATGTTATTAAGTCAGATAAATAGTAATCTAAAATAAATGTCATTTATTGTATCAAAGTAATTCTATAAAATAATATTCATTTATCACTATAGTTTCGTTTAAAATTTATTCATATGAACTCTAACGCAATGCCAAAACAATGACTTATATACATTATAAGTTACAAGTATTTAAAATATTTTGAAACATTTTGACGAACTAATATTGTACTGTTTAACTATTATACTTTTTGTAGACGTAACCTTATTTAAACTACCTATGTAATTTAGTAGATATTTCAATATTGATAAAATGTGTGACACGCTATTTCTGTATTTTGCATTATGTTTGACAATGATAGACTACCCGTCTACCCACAATAATTACTTAATTTCAACTGTATTTACATTAATGTCTAATTAAATAATCTGGAAATGATATTTTTTTTTTTACATTATTTTAGTGAAATCTCTGTTTTTCTAAACTTGTTTGGCAGCAATCAACCTGATATTACTCATATAACTGGTTGTAGGAAATATTTGCTCGGCAGTAAAACTATTTTTAAAAAGCAGAAGTGATTTTTTTGCAGGTAACCAAACTAAATTTAATATTTGCTTGCGAAATTTGCCAAGATGTATTTTAGTTAGATTTTTAATTATACTTGTAAGTATACATATACTTACTAAAAACTAGAAATACAACTATTTACATAGTAAATATACGATCATGTTATTAATTACCCGAAAATAAAATAATTATATTAACATGAAATCAATTTTATAAGAATTACTTAACTAAGTAATTTCTCATCTCGATTCCTATTGTTTGTTACTAATACAGTTTAATGTTGTGTTTTACATTTTCAACTGCGTGACATTAGTTAATAATGTTAATAGTTTAACAACAGCCAACCCAATGAATATCATAGATGTTATAAAGGTATCAAGTCAGTATTCTAATAAGGAAATTTATCGAACTAAAAAAAACAATGTATTCGTTATCGTGTCTAAGTGCAAAACAATGTCTAATATATTATTATTATTATTATTATTATAAGGCACAAGACAGTTACGATATTATAGTTTAAATCTAAAATTACATTTCTATACGCGAGAAAGGTATCATACGAATACTACTTAAAAAAAGTCTCTTATTTATAACGATACGACTAAGACATTAAAATATACAACCTATTCGCTACTGCAACATAAGTTTTAAACAAAACTATAGATCTGAGACATAATAAGAAACCTTTTACAAATCAGTTTAAAGAAACCTTTCAACGTATAATAATTGTATTTGACGATTGAGCTTCGATGTAAAAAAAAAAAAAATACAATAAAATGATTAAAATGTATACCTATATGGAGCAGCGTATTTACGTATAAGCACATTCCTGCGACTATAAAATTCGTGTAATATTTATTACATTGCACCATAATATCACTGGTGCAAATGATTGATTTTATGATGGACATTTTTTCTATGTCTTGAACGTTTTTACAATCATATAAGAGGAAAAACAGACTTTTTGTGACTTTAGTTTTTTTTTATATAATTAATAATAATTACTAAAAAAAAAAAAAACCATAAAAAATTGTACATGTAATTTATTAAAAAAAAAATACCATTTTTCCCCAAACTTTTTCACCGTTTTCAAGTACAAAACAGTATCGACTAATATGAAAACATTTAAAAACTCATACTATTCGGTCCTAATGTGTGTTTAATTACATCAATTACGATTCGGCCATTACCTGTTTAATTAAAACAAATAAATATTAAATTTAGACGACAACACGATAATATTATACGCTATCATTGTTCTCGCGTCGTCATCATTTTTTAGCGTTCCTTAATGTTCCTATACGTACGATATTTATATGGTCTAAACGTCTTGGTATATATATATATATATAATATGTTAGTATATTACCTATGTATTATACACATATCAAAATCGTCCGTGGGATTCGGTCGTATTATAGCTAAGTAGTGTATACGTCGTAGAGCTCGTTTATATACGAACATATACTTTCAGAAAACCTTTTAATTCGGATTATAGATGACGATGACAATGCATCATATTATTACAATATTATTCCTGTGTAAAATAAACCAGTTCGGATGCATGTAACATGTACGTCATAGGTAATCGCTCTCAAAATTCTGGAAATGTTTTGTTCGTGGGTCGAACAACGTACGTAGCAGTAGTATACACAAAGAACCGACCCGGCACTTTTTATTGTGTGCGTTTATTATTGTAAGCTGTAACGTTCGTATTGAAGTTATTACTTAGCATATTACATGATATACATATCTATATTTATTTTTTTCTCATTAGGAACAGAGCATTACTGGAATAACCAGTATACTGCTACTTTATAGCACAAAATTACCTTGACCTACTGTTTCAGGGATTACACATTTAAAACGGAATGAATAAAATTAATCTGATCGTATAATAAGTAAAAACCGATCGGGTTTTGTCGTATGATGTATTATATGGTAGCTAGCTCGTAATAATATTTTTACCCGGTATTTATCTATTTTTTCCTATACTTACTTACCTTCCGAAAAAATAGATCTGAGATGGTATATTATTATTATTATTATTATGTGCCGTTTGGACAATCACCGAGGCGTATCTTTACAGAGAATTCGTAATAATTATCATCATCATCGGTATAAAATATGTATTTTCGTATAATAATCAGGTATCGTCGTGATTCGTTTGTGTATCATGTATGTATTTAACGGGAATTGTAACTGCATAATGGGTTGTTTTCACTGGAGATCCTTGAAAATGGTCCTTGTTATATCGGCACATAAATATATGCATAATATTGTTCGTGACGTAGAAACAATCGTAAATATCGATTACATTCGCTTTCGAAAATTAACCACAGATCGCAAGCGATGATCCATATATATATATAAAAATAAATTGACAACAATACTGTGTCCACCATAATATAGCTATATAGTTGTTGTTTTTATAGTCTCAGCAATAGAGACGACATTTTGTGCAAAGGAGCCGTTTGTCGCATGTCCACATATACGTGCAAATGCTTCAATACTATTACCTAGTACAATATTTGACATTCTTTATATTCGTTTTGTTTTTAAAGTATGCTGCTTCATCTTACGAAATTAAAACTGTATATATATTTCAAAATTTAAGATTCAAAAATGTATAGATGAATTATTAACAAGAGGGGTGGATCAAGAGCGAAGATCTGGCAAAATGGCCCATCTATATGAAGCCACACAAATATTTATCTTGAATATTTTTTATTTAAACATTATATAGAAAACCCACCAATTTGCCCTCCATATGCATGTGGAGTTCGACTGACCATTAAACATATCCCAACAGAATGCTACACATGCAATAAGTTTAGGGAAATGGCTAATCTATCAGAGTACATCATGTTCACATCACTTAGAAATTCTCCAGATTCGACCAAATCAATTGTAGACTTCGTATTTTCGTTAAAACTAATAAATTGTAAAATGAATGAATTAATTATTTTAAACGATTTATAGTCCTCTATTGTATATTTGTATATTATATACTGTAAATTTCTTTTGTAAATCCCTTTGCTACCGAGGGTTAATTAAAAAAAAAAAAAAAAAGCAATGATTGAAAAGTATTATACTATATGCAGGATCTGTGGTACTTGAGCATAATATATGCAATGAATACCTACTTCAGCTAGTAAAAATAAAAATAGATTAGATACGTAAGAAACGAGTTATTTTGTCGTATTATAAGATTAACAGTGTCGTATAGAGTGATATCAAGTAAATCGAATGATTTATATAACTCATATAGTTGATATACTGCTCGTGGAATAAATTATGATTATGATCTGACGTCCTGAAATCTGATCACAACATTTTTTAGTCAAACGTGTTTATTGTTACGTTGATAATAAAAAATCATAATCACAATTTAATAGACAACTTAAAATATGTAATATGTATATCAAAATTTAAACAAAAAATCTCAAGCAACAGAACAGTTATACATGATCTAAATAGAAACAACAACAAAAATCTTATTTGAGCTCACAAGGCTATAGTACCTGTTAGAAGCAGGTGGGTTACTAAAATTAAAATCATTTACATATACTTACATGTATTCCGTTGTACTTGTTCACTTGTACTCTACTGGGAATGTTACACTCGTAATTCGCAAGTGTAAAGTACGTGAACGCGATGATGCTGTTCACTGTGTGAGTAGTTATGAATTATGATATATCTATATAATATTAATGATAATACAAAATATCGTAATAAGAGTGTTGATAATAATAAGAAAAATTACACATGGCAATGCCAAAGACAACTAACACATTGTTGGTTTATCGTCTAAATTATTTAATTCTTTGTGTTCGTCTGACATTAATTATGTAGAAGTGTAGAATAAAATCATAATACTGCGGACTATAGTGTTCCTATAATAAATGGCAATATCTTCATCTCAAATAAACTAATATTATTATTATTATTATTTTTTTTTTTATAAATATTTGAAAATTCATTCAATACGAGCTATGGCCTGTCAAGCGATAACGTTTTTCCAGAAACTATGAATATTAAACTGTGTGTTTATATTAAATCTGTCACAATATTAATAAATAAAAAAAAATGCAATTGTATCACCGTTTTCGTTCGATTTATTGATCATTTTTGTAAGCCATGTCCATTACTATGAAAACTATAAATTATGATAGCCTTTTAAGTATTATAAATTGATGTAATGCCATGCATTTGAAATAATTATATATAATTTCAATGCAATTATCTGTTTCGATTATTATTTGATTCATTTTTTCAGTAGTTTTTTATTTTATCTTTTTTTAAATTACAAAATTTAATTTTCAATTCAAAATGTAATATAAATGTATTATTAAGACCTTTTAGTTTACTGAAAACGTAAAATAACTTAACCAAATTCAGCGAAGGTCAAAGTGTTCACTACCTATATATATATTATTATAGCGTTTTTATTTAACATTATATATTCATATCTATACGGTTAATATTTAATATACCTATTTATGAGAACAAAAATATCATAATAATGTATTGTTTCAATTGTTTTGTCTTTTAAAATTAGAATTTAATTTAGATTATATGCATATAAGCAGTTAATATTTCAAATTAATAATACAATCATTTATTTAATTTCACATAGTATAATTAGCCATTTTTAATTATATGCCTTGTTTTTTTTGTAAATATTTTAGAATATTTTATGAAATTTTTTAAAATTCGGAAAAGAAATAAGCTTTATCACTTTAAAAAATGTATGCATATATTATTAAAATTAAAGTGGATGTATCATCTTAGAATTTTCATATTAACATTTTTCAATATCCTGTTGAACAACATCCTCGATGCTGTTTATTTTTATTGTTTTCTTAATATGTCAACATTTGAACTGTATTAGTAAAAGTATTCATTATATTTTGTATATTATACATACGATTATAAAAAATTAAAAACTTCAATAAATTATTTGAACTTAACACAATTTTATACTACTATAAAATCGTTTTAATTAAATTTATTTCACAACTCATATAATTATATTTGTAATTACTAATGATTAATAAGCTATAGGCGTATACTGAATAGGAGTATAATATTATGAATCGCCCATATTACAAAACGTATTATAATAACGATATTTATTTATATACAGCATACATATCCGACAGCAATAATATTTTATCACGCCTTTACACACATAACGAATCACAATAATAATTCCAATGTCGAATGTCGGTCTATTATAATATTATTATCTGTTATTAAAATCATCGTTTTCAAACCAAATATCATCTGTATAATACAATATACAATATACATATTATACATAATATACTATACAGGATAATTCTTTTGAAAGTATACACTCAAATTCTCCAAAGGCATTAATTAGTGCTTAAATAATGTTTTTTATAGACACTTAAAATAGTTAATATATATTTTATTAAGTGGCGTTTATTATGTTTTGTGATATATGCGTGTTTCAATGTTTGATGCTGAATGTTAATGTCCCCGTGAGGAATTAGAGGTGCCGTTTTACTTTTTGAATTCTTTCTCGCTATAATTTAAAATATCAATATATCACAGTGAAACATTATATACATGTTGTAATAGATGGAATGTTTTAATCGAACGAAATTCGATTTTGTTTTGTCGTTTCAGGACCCTTATTGGCCATCGTTGTTATCAGCATCACCGGACAGATACTGCGAATGCTGTCACCAAAATTCGGTTCCTTAGTCGCCGTGGAGGCAGACAGGAAGGCTTACCTCCGTCACATCCATTCCAGGGTTATCACGAATGCCGAAGAGATCGCGTTCTATGGTGGTCACAAGGTAAAAAAAAAAATAGATTCCGTAATTATTGTTAATAGCTTAATAGTCTTATATAACTAGTCTAGTTAAGTATTCAAATACGATTTCGAATACATTTATTTAAATGCGATTTTTTATTCGTTGAAAACTAAATTTACATTTTAATACAAAAAATTACTACTTGTGATGAAAAAAAAAACAATTTTTTTTGCAAAAATAGTCTATCTTTAAAAAAACTGTTTTTAATATTTATAGCCCCCTAGTTTTATAGAGTACACATTTTGTTCTTATATAAATCACAAAGTGATATAATAAAAAAAATTTAACAAATCTTACACAAAGTCATGAAGGAGATAGTTATAGAAAAATTGAAATGAATGACGACCAATGACCATATAATGTAAAAAATAATATATATTCGAATAGTTTTTGTGTGCTGTTTATTTAAATAGATATTTTGATTACCTGCAAAAAAAACAGTATTCTATTAGTTATTATATGCTTGTAAATTGTAATATTGCACCTATGTGTAGTTTATAGTGTTTGCATACAAATATGTGCAATATGCAGCTATAACACCTGTTAATAATAATACGAATGTGTCGAACTAGTGAACTACACCACAAATGTCGCCTATAAAACGTATACCGACTTATGATCGGTCTTATTAATTAAACGTCGTAACACTATTTATCATTCTACAGTGGCTAGCCTTGACACAGGACCGGCGACTGTAGTTGTGCAGCAGTGACGTATGACAATCTGACGCGGGTTATCGAACCCCGACCGATCTCGTACTGTGTACTAGGGGGAGGGTTTCCTATATATTAAAATATTATTATAGATAAACCTGCAATATTTTGTTTGGCGTTTACACGCATAGTGCCATTATTAATACGACAAAATAATACACCTATAATATATACCCGGATTAAACGAGTTTTCGACGGTTATAATATCCCTACTGTCATTTGGGTTAAGGTCGCCGTGTACCGTGATTATACATTATTTTTAAACGCGGATAAACACCCGCTAATAACATTGTGTCGTGCATCTATAGAATGAGTTTAATTGCTTTTTACGTTAATTCCGGACATCTACTGTTCAGTTCATAAACTGTTGTAATACGACCTTTAAACTATAAGTAAATCCGGTATAGGTGTAAATATAGATATGATATTATGTATAATATAAGACCCTCATAAAGTTAATAGCACAGAAATAACGAAAACATAATAATATGAAATATATTTAATAAACTTATTGAACACTGTTAAATCACTCGAAATTTGGTTGCTTTATTTTTGTCATTAGAGGTTTTTGTAAGCTTTTACTATGATACTAAGACACTAAGTTGTAGTTCTAATTTTATGAAATTAAAAAGAATAGACAGTATAGTGTACCTATGTTAAGGTAGATAATAATTACCTTCAAAAGAAAAAATATATGCAGTTGAATATAAACATAATAAACATTTAGAATTGATATAAAAGAGAATTTTCAGTGAAAAATTTAGTATTTATAATCTTTGAAATATTTTTATTAATCAGCCTATTTATTTGATTTCTCAAGAATAATATCTTGTGATAAATTAAATCATATTTTTATTCATAAAATCGGAATTTTTAAAAAAAAATCTTATATTCTGCCATTCTTATATAAAATTCCGATGCCCATCATAAAGAAAAATGTATTTCTAATTTATAAGCTATTTTTGTTGTTTCTTTTTTGACGTATAATAATTTTAGTCTTCGTGACTTTGATTGATTGATTTTTTTTTAAGGTAATTTTGTCGTTTATCATAACACTTTTTGATTTTATTTTCTGTACAGGTGGAAATGATACATTTGCAAAACGCTTATCAGTCGTTGGTCCGACACATGAACGCAATATTCTCACAAAGACTGTGGTACGTCGTCCTAGAACAGTTCCTCATGAAATACGTATGGAGCGGAACCGGAATGGTGGTCGTGTCGTTACCGATAATAACTAGCTCAAGAATAGCAGGTAACGTGTACCAGGGTAGTGCACTAGGTTACTCACTAATTTTCAATGTCATTGAATACGTATAATAATTTACAATAAAAGTTGTCTTATTCCAATATTTCACGATGTATTCAACTGCATACAAAATCACCTGGACAAGCTCTTGTCCAAAAATATCGCAGTTAACGATCAGTTCGTTAAGGTCCGGAATTCGGGGTCGTGTGCAGTATGAACGATAATAATATTTTAAATTTACTGACTTTTTTAAACGTGCTGAGAGAACACGTTTTCATGTAATTATCTATTATGTAACGTCCCACACAGAATTATTTTAAACATTTTACTGAGGCGGCATGCGGCTATAAAAAAATGTATTTATTTTGTGTAGAACATGCATTTCATCAGTCAATAGCCAATGTTTGTGTATGAGAAATACATTCAAAGTATTTAAAAATTCTAATTTGTACTATGTTTTAGTATAATATAAGTAGAAAATTTCAACCCGCGATTTATTCCTTGCAGGTTGCAGCCATTCAAATCTACTTGTCTGGAATATAAAATATGCTTTTAAAATTTTAATAATAAATCAATTTCCCACAATTGTTATAACTAAATGTTTTACTTGATAATATGTATTAAATAAAAGGGTTGAAAAAGTAAAATATCTAAAAAATCGTTATTACAAAAAGTAGAACTACTAACAATGTTAAGTAAAAGCACAGTGTTCAGTGTCTCAACATTAATACAATTTTAGGAAAATATCAAATATGTACCTAAGTACATGAATACTTTATACGAAGACAACACAGGATCTTAATATATTATATTATATTATACTATTATCTATATCATATCATACTCTAATTAATTAATATAATAGTATATATAGCATATATGTAATATCGATTTATATTAAAATACTATTCATATAAGTAATATGTTTGGCTTGTTAATTTTAGAACTCAACGATTCTCCGGACGGAGGAGTGAGCGAGCGAACTCAATACTTGACTACGGCAAGGAATCTGCTAGCTTCAGGAGCCGATGCTGTCGAGAGATTAATGACTTCGTATAAGGTATATAATATTTATAAATAATATTGTCGTTCATTTTATGTATAATAAAATATTGTAATGAAATAATTTCAACGTCTTGAAAATAAATAGTATTAAATAATATTAATGATAACTACGTAGTTTGGAACTTACAGCACAAAAATAATTAAAATATATGAGTCTATTTGTAATATTTCTAAAAAAAGTAATGTTTTGCACTATAAGTCTAGAAAAGTTAAAAATATAAGCCACAAAAATAATTTAAATATGTTTATAATTAATTCTAGAAATAATTTTTATTTTTGTTTAGATACGAATAAAATATAAATATTAAAATTATTTTATTTTTTCAAGGAACTATTATAATTATATTATATAAAATCTGCAGTTGACTAATCATTTTATTTAAAAATAAATAAACGTACCTAGCATTTGATCGCATTACATAATTATTTTTACTAATTACCCAAGAAACGAGAAAGAAAAAATTATTTTTTCCACGGTCAAACCAAACATTATATATTATATATAAACCTGATATAAATATCGTCTTATTAACTATATAAAAAATATGTCATTTATTACATTTTTAACAAACAACTAAAAAAAAAAATCGTGCAAAAAAAATGAAAAAAAAAAGTGTCATCTTTGAATTTTGTGTATTGGCTTTACTTTAAACACTGCAGATATTATTTTATACTTCTAATAAATTTTACTACACGCGGATATGCAACTGCCATATTATTATTATATGAGTATAAAATCCCAACAATGACGTAACGACAAAGAGAAAATCACTCTTTATTTTTATTAAAATCTTTTTTTTAGGAAATTGTCGAACTCGCTGGCTACACGTACAGGGTAGGAGCCATGCTCGACGTGTTCAACGACGTTAGCAAGTGCAAATATCGCCGAAACGGATTGAACAACGGAAAGGTGCACAAGACGTTACCGAAATTGCACTACAACAAAGACGGGCAACTCGTGATCAGAGGTAAAACGTTGTTCCTGTACTGTGTCTACTAGAATACGAATAGACGCATAATAAAAATAAGATAACAGTAATATTACAACGATATCCGGTCACCGGTCGGATTGTTTTTCGTTTCGGACAGGTAGTCCTCCACTGGAAAGAAAAGTTGGTTCCGTTTTCAAGGAGGTGACGCGCTATCCAGCGTCGTAACGGTATTTTTTCCCCGTATATTATACACATTAACTCGCTTTCGCCTGAAACGAGACTGAAATCGTGTATTTGGTCACCGCATGTCCCAATAGAAACTTTTGACGCTATTATACAAGCCATTGGTAGAATACCGGTTGTATCAGTGTTCTGATGTGTTAAAAATAGCGACAGGAACAACAATAATAATTATTCGCGTAAAAACATTTTTAAATAAAAACTCATCACGTCCTATAATATTAGTTGTTTAAATTCTGATAAACAAGATATGATGTGACAAAACGGATATTATGAACCATTTAAAATGGACTAAAAAAAAATTGGACGTTATGTATTAGACAAATATTCTTATAGCTTGACTTTGACGTATTGTTCACAGGCGTCGTAAAAAACAGTCCGGACGGCAGCATATCGCTGTACGACGTGCCCATAGTGACGCCCAATAGCGACGTCGTCGTGTCCAGTCTGACGATGACGATGAAACCCGGCGAACATCTGCTGATCACCGGCCCCAACGGATGCGGTAAATCGTCTCTGTTCAGGGTCCTAAGTGGACTGTGGCCCGTCTACGCAGGCACGCTAATAAGGCCGCCAAACTGTTGCATGTTCTACATACCACAAAGGTATAAAGTATATATATATATATATATATATATATATATATAAGCATTATAGCCAAGCCGTTTACCAACCTGTTGTTGATAAAAATAATAATAATGATCATTTTAATATGTACTATGTAGTTTAGAGCGTAACACACGGATACTATATACTATACGTTTGTTGTAGACAGTGCTGCTACTGCTGGTGCTACTGCTGCTGCTTTGATTCGCTGTCCGGGCAGTAGTATTTGACAACGCGATAGATTATACCTATATAATAGTAATTAATTGACGGGTTCTAAGAGAAATGACTCAATAGTCATGAAGGATAGATACCTACTTTCCAGAATACTGGAAAACCGTTTGTCTTTTTAATCACGTTTTAATCATTTTAATTATGTTATGATTTTTAAACGACTAATCGCATCGAGGAAAAGATTTACTATATATGCAATACAAAACGGTAAAATACCTCGCCTAACCTATGCGTGTATAATTATTTTTTTAAATATTATGCGAAATATGATAAAATATACAATGAAATTAACAATAAATGTCAAACAATAACTAAAGTGAAAATCCGATGTAGTGATCGTCTTCTGATATTAAAATAGATTAAAAGAAAAAAACCCAAGTTATATTTTATCTGACCAATATAGAAGTATATATATATATATAAGTTTAATAATTTTGGTTAATCTTACGCCTAAATAAATTCTTAGCGTATCTAAATTGTTTTTATCAAAGATTCAAAGACAAAGTTATGCTATAGTTTTACGAAATTGAAATAACCAAAATAATGTGACGCGGAATCTAACCTTTCCATTATTTTTATTACCACATAACAAACATTTTTTGTGTTTGTACTTAGTTAAAATTTGAAATATCGTGGTATATATTTAAATTATGTATTAATATAGAAAATAAAAAATTGAAGATTATTACATCACCATAACTAACCACATTTTCAAAAGACTGCAGCAACAAAAACGTATCCAATTTAATTATATTATTGCATATTATATACATCTTATGAATTTGTCCCTTCCTCACTATACGAGTTATGACTTGGCATATTTTTTACGACTTATGCCCTTGGCATTCTGACTTATGACTTTTCTGTTATAACATATAAAAGTATTATATAACATTATATTATCACATGTCTTTTGTATAAGAATGAGGATATTATGTATATCATATTTCATTATTATTGATTTTATTTAATGTTTAAAATAAAAATAAAAAATATGACTTATTGACTATTATCAAACATATTATATTATGTCTGGAAAAAAGCTTACATGTAAATCACAGTGGTACAATTGTATACTTACAACATTGTATTCAATACAGCTTGGCATTGCTCACAGAATTGATGTAACTATATATATATACCAAAAAACCTAAACTTGACTAATTGAGCTTCTCATATAAACCGTACAATATTATAATATAAAATATTACTAAACGTATATTGTTATACTAACCAGTCAATATTTCGTGTAGTACTATATTATAATATGTATTTAATGCATTGTGCTCGATCACCAGTGTAAAACACGAATTATATTTTAATACATAATCAATGAAACAGTGGTACTCATCTTGTGCATTTGTAGGCCGTACATGACAATAGGAAGCCTGAAAGAACAAGTAATTTACCCAGACACTCTTTCGGACATGCTGACCAAAGGCATTACCGAACAAGATTTGGAGGCGTGCCTTGCCCAAGTCCACCTGTCCCATTTGGTACAGAGAGAAGGCGGTTGGGACGCGACTGCCGACTGGAAAGATGTTCTATCCGGTGGCGAAAAACAAAGGATGGCCTTTGCCAGAATCTTTTACCACAAGTGAGCATTACAATCCAAATTTTAAATGCGACCTCATTCGATTACCCAGTCCCTTCTCGAACAGAACATAAAAAACCGCAACAATTTTATACTATTGTAACCGTTACTTGCATTTTCAGACCATCATTTGCCCTTCTGGATGAGTGCACCAGTGCCGTGAGCATAGACGTCGAAAGTGACATGTACCAGTCTGCCAAGGACTCCGGCATCACACTGCTCACCATCACCCACAGGCCGTCCCTATGGTAAAGTTCATTATACTATTTATATATGATTAGTAATAACTATTAATTAAAAATTATTATTACCATTATAATTTTATTATTTACAACTTGAAAATAATATCGACAAAAACATTATATTTACTCATTGTTTTCGTTTCAGGAAATTCCATTCGCACATATTGCACTTTGACGGTGAAGGCGGGTGGAAACTTTCAACGCTAGGACAAAAGGTAATATATTATACCTACTTACTCTGCGTGTCAGTAAACACTGTATTGATTATTCCTTATTGTCTTTTTTAATTTCCAGGAAAAAGATACCGGCATATTAGCGATTGAACAACCGAAAGATAAATTAGTGAATGGAATTTCTTAGTGTGAAAATCATAAACGTTAAAAACATATCTTGCCAACCTTTAAATTTTAATGAAAACCATGTGATTATTAATTTAATGATTTATAAAATTAATTATTTTTAAAATGTATGTCTATACCGATCTGCGTAGGTACGTGTTTTTCTTCTTCAATTTGTATAATTTTAAACTGGAGAACAGAATAATATGTATTTGAATATTATTATGTATAAAATATAAATAAGGATGACGTTTTTATAAAATGTGTATTATTTTTCATAGATTTACTGAATTTCTGAGTGTACTTATATGTAATATGTAAATTGTATAGATGTGAATCAAATATTTTATGTAGATATTATATTATCATCTACATAATTCTACATGCATGTGTCGTAACTATTTTATGTTAAATGTGTTTAAAAAAAGATGAATAAATCTTTGAATTATTGTTACGAAATTTTATCGATATTGCCATTAAATGTTTATAAGATTTTTTTATTTAATTCATTTATAACATATGAAGATCAAATGAAGTGCACCAGGAAAATGATAAAATCAATAAAAATAAAATCGCTCTTAATATACACGAGTTTAGTGTAAGCTGCGGTAAAACTCAAACAAAAATTAAAAATCTACAGACAAAACAAAATAATTTTTTAAGATTAGCTCTATAAGCGATGTTAGTATTAAAATTAGTAATCAATTAGTTCATGCGTAATAAGAAACTCCACTACTAAAAAATAATCCTGAATATTACAGTTCTTGGACTTTAAAATCAATTAAACAAATTCCGCTAAAGTACTCAGAACAACTGAAGGAGTTCTTCATTATAAAATTGGAAAACTTTAAACAGCTAACTGTAATCATACCTTCCTCAACATTTTTTTCAATGTCTTCACCATATTCAATAATTTAATATTGTACATTTAAATTTATAATCATAATATATTTTAAAATGATTATTTTTTAAAATTAGTTTAAAAAAAATCATGCACATGCATTGAAACAACTTGATAGAACAATAAATAAAAAATAAAACATTCAAACATAACGATCTTCAACAAAATATATTTCTATGATTTCCGAGTTAGGTATTTTTTTCAAATATAATGTACAATAGAAAACAATGATTTTCAAACATATAGCTTATGGTTGCTGGTCAATAGTTAATAACTTACTGTGATGTATCCAATATTTATTGTACCATATATGTATACATATCTTAAAAACCAAGAGTCTATGACTTATACAGCTATAACATAAGGAAAAACATATCTATTTCCATAGGCAATTCAGAAATTATCAAACTAATTAAAATTAACTTATTTTATGTCATGATCATGCATATATTTTTGATTTATTTCCACACATCATTGTTTACAGAGTTAATTAAAGCAAATTCAAACAATACAGTGACAGATTCTGAGTATGAAACAGTGGTAGCTAATTGGTTAAGGCGTGGTAATACTCGATTGAGTAGATCCAATAGTAAATAATGAATAGTATTATTCAAAAATTCATAATTAAAAGTTTGTATCTATATTATCATTAACTCAATTAAATAAATTTAGTTAAGATTATATATTTCATTTTTTATCAGGTGTATTGAAATCTAAATATTTGTATTACTTTTTAGTACAATTTGCTAAAGGAACTATAGTTGTTTTTAAATATTCATTATAATCTTTTAAGAAGTAAAATTTACCAGTTAAAAATATAATAATTTATGTACCTACTAAAGTTAGTTCTAAATATTGTTCAATATTTTTCATCAAATATATCTTAAATTTGCTAAGTAATTATAACTGTTTAAAATTAACCACTTTTAATTCTTGTTAAATTTATTGATTTAGGTATATATTTTAAACTATTAACATTACTTATTTATCTAATAAGGTTTTATTCTTATTTATAGATTCTTGAGCCTTATAGCGCGTGTTGATCTCAAAATTCAACTCAGTTTAAAGGTATTGACAAATTTAGAGTAGAAACACATATCATGATTGAAGACAAATTTGTAACAGAATTAGATAAAAGGATAACTGCATATAACTATATATCTCAGCATTTTTTATTTATCACTAAGTTAAATATCCAGCCAGATAACGATATTAACTTAAACTTGGACCATTTAATTTCTATGTATAAAGATAAAATAGAACCTTGTATAAAAAATTAATAATTAATTGTTCAATTTAGTCATTTAGAGAATATTGGTATCTTGGTATCTCAGAAAATCACCACTTGATGCTTCAAATTTGCATAAAATAATGGTTTGAAGGAATAAAATTAAAAGATGTATTTCCTAATATTTTAATTGCAATTAGATTATAGTTAACAATTCCTGTCACAAATTGTTCTACTGAATGGGCATTTTCAAAATTAGCACGCATAAAAAATAAGTTTAGAACTAGTCAGACTCAAGAAACCTTAAAATCATTTATAATATTATCTTCTGAACATGATTTGTTACCATCGATTGCTTTTAATGAAACTATACTGACTTTTGCTCGTGAAAAATCAAGAAAAAAATGTTTTAAAATAAGATATATTATACATCACTTAATGTGTATTATTCATAATAATGTATAAATATAAATTATTTATATGAAGCATTTAATAATTATTTTGGTTAAATATAAAAATAACTTATGTAAATTTTAAATATTATATTATGTGTAATAATTACAATATTTGTTTTTCATCTGTTACATATCTATACAATTTAAAAATATTTTGTTAAATTTTTATTACCTTAATGGGGCCCATTCTAACTATTTTCCTCAGGCCCCCATTGTTCTACAAATCCGAGCCTGCTACCCGGGAACAAGAGTTAAAACCAGAAATCTTATAAAATTAAAATCGATATTTTTAAGTAAGTTTTACGACTTCTAACAGGTTATTTTTAATTTCAATAAATTCTATAATTACCAAACAAAAAAAGTTTATATATATATATACATTGATTGCTTTTTAAAAATCTCACAGGGAAATTATAATATATTAATATATAAATAATAGACAATTCGATCTTAATATAAACACCTCTTAAAATTAAATATAAATAGGTAAATTATATATTTTCTGAAAGTAAATATGGATGCATCATGCATAAATTATATTCTGATTTTATGAAATAACATATTATCTATTTAAATTTTTAATTCTAGTTGCTTAAATTAGTTAAATTAATACAATTGGTTGGCTATCATTTGTTAATTTATTGAGCAGAGAAAGGGTTAAGTTTGGCATATATTTGTCAATTACCTGTAAATATAAATACACGTACTTGATTATACCTACATAATTTTAATACAATTTTAAAGAATGTTTATGTATTATATATTTTTATTTATGTAGCAACATAAGTGCATGAATAATATATTTTATTTTTTTACGGGAGTAGTATTGTGGTAAGCTGAGTGCCAAATAATTGTGTGAATATTGGGGCTGGGTAAATTGAGTCCGGAAAACTTTAACGTCCTAGGTGAACTGAGTCCCGAGTAATAATATTTATCGAACGAATAATTTATAAATAACGACGATGTACCTACCTGCTTAAAAATAAAGTCTCTACATTCAATGAGTACTGTATAGTGACTAGTTACCTGCAATTAGTAATTATTGATTACCGATTTGCTTACTTAAATACAATCAAATAGATACATATATAAAAATACGTAGCAAAGAGGTAATTAAATAATGAAATAAATAGCAATAGAAAAAATTTTTTTAAGAAATGTTGAAATATGAAAATAAAAATATTTCAGATCAGGAAATAACAACGTCAGTGGTACCAGAAATAATGGAATCTTTGTCGACCGATAAATCACTATTAGATGGCGATGATAAGACGACAGCGGCAATCGATACAGACGTCGCGGAGACAGAATTAAAAAATTCGTCACCTGAAGATGACTTGGCTGGTACAAGTAAAGATCAGGAAATAACTATGTCAGTGGTACCAGAAATAATGGAATCTTTTTCGACCGATAATAAATCACTATTAGATGGCGATGATAAGGCGACAGCGGCAACCGATACAAACATCATGGAGATAGAATTACAAAATGCGTCACCCGAAAATGAGTTGGCTAGTACAAGTAAAGAGCAGGAAGATGAATTGGTCGATACAAGTGACGAGGAAGAGGAAGCGGTAGAGAAGGGCACTGTTCCGGAAAAAATTGATGATGATGCGTTGCACGGAGGCACACTTGCTGGCGGCGATGAGCTGGAGCCGATAGAAAAGGACGTCGTAACGGCCATTGGCGAAGAAGTTAGAAATAGTTATGGAGAATTGGTCAGATGGCTGGCATCGGGTGTAACCGTGAAACCACTCGTCACCCCTTCACAACGTCGAAGATTTTCGACGGCGTGGAAACGGGTACGACGAGCTTTGGAATCCATGTGTTGCATCCGGGCTGATTAGTGGCTCAAAGTTTAAAGATCAGGTGGTGCGCGACTCCGGCCGGCACGCCGGATGCAGACTCCGCTGACAGGACCACTGGGACGAAATTTAAGGAGAGTCCGAAGAAAGCGTTACGTCGCTGTCCACTGACTCCCTTTTTCGTCCCGCGTCGATTTCATCGGCCGTCACGCCTTCGGTCGTCGTCGATCCGTGCGTTTCGGTCTCCGCTCTTTGCTGCCCGTCGCCAGATCTGCACCACATCGCGTACAAGCCGCTCCCAAAGTCGAAGATGTCTGCACTGGCCTGCCGTCATACTGGTCGTCGAATTGCGCTGCCGGGCAAACGCCTCAGTATCACTCGACAGCCCGCGAGGTCGATCGCGAGAACGCTGCACAAGTGACTGCAGAAGCCTTTATCTTACACAATTACACGCCTCCCTCTTTTTTTTACCTGATTTTGTTTTTCCTTTTTTAAAGGCTAATTATTTTTGTTCATGTTAACACGTTTTGTTTTGATTATTGTTTACGATGTTTCACCCATTTAGACAGACTCAAAATTATACATTTTTTATCAATTATTTGTTCAATATTACAAAATTTAATTTAATATACTGTTTGAGCCATTCGGCCACAATTTATTTTGATTTTCTTCATAAAATTGTTGTTAAAAAAATTATATTTTTTATAATAGATACAACTCTATTGTAATATTCTACATTTTTAACACAATAAAATCCTTATTTTTAGCTAAAATTTAGTTGTTTTATTTAGAATAATTACGATAAGTATATTATATATGTAATACCTACCGATATCTACATTTGATGTAGGTACATAGTATTATATTTATTATTAAACTTGAATATCGACGAAGTTTTGACTATTGTTTCAATTAACACTAAATAATAAAAAAACGTTTTAATATAAATAGTCGTTGAAGTAAAAAATAGGATATAGTTTAATATGATTTACCAAACATTAAAATATTATAATCTAAAAGGTATGAAAAAAAGATAAAATAAGATGTAACCCCATGTAGTCATGTAGGTATACTCCATTTGTATTTAGATAGGTATTTTATCTAGATACCATATTACCATCACTCAACACTGATGATATAGCACAGAATTATTCTTTGATTAATTCTTAACAACAATAATAACTTGTTCTTAAATTTGATTTAAAATCAATGATTTAACTAATTTATGTAAAAACAGTGCAAACGTAGATATAACTCCCTAATCCCCCCCCCCGTAAATATGCCACTGGGGTTAACAACAAGACCTATGCTGCGGCATTGTTTATGAAATACGTAACACGGGACCAGCAGGAGCGTCGTATAATATAACCGTGTAATTTTATGAGAAGACCTATCAATGATATCGGTGTATGTTACAAAAATGAAAATGTTCAAGAGAGTCAAATAACTCAATATATATCTTTGAAATCCGTGTATGCGTGTATGTTTAGTATATTTTATGCAGTAGGTACTGTGCGTATACATATTTTATACACACGAATACGCGATTCGAATGTTATATCGTTTGACTGGTCGGATATTATGATTAATCAAAAACACGTATAATATAGTAAGTACTTCAAAAATATGTTTGTCTTTCTCGATCGGATCTTTGTATTATTTTTTCCTCCGTCCGTAAACCGTATGCGAATGCGTGTGTCTGTATAGCATCTACCACGGGGACTGTGCTTTGCCAAGACACACCGCGCAGACGCACGTTGACTGTATACCAGGGGTGGCCAAACTATTTTTGTTCATGAGCTACTAAAAATATACTTCACCTTTGAGGTTATAGGTATGTTTACTTCCATAGAACATTTTTCGATAAAATTTATCGACAATTTGTTCACTATAACCTCGATTAATTTGTGTGGGCGTGGCCCTAAAAATAAATTCTAACATGATCGACTTTAAAATTTCCCGCAATCGACCGTTTGGCCGCCCCTGGTATATATCTTTACGGGCTATACGTATATTATATATATTATGTATAGTTGTATAAGGAATTCCTCTTGCGGCGACGTGTGTGTTTCCTGCATCTGATCAATCATCGCTGCCGCGTCCCAACTCCGAAAAAAAAATTTCACTGTCAAATTAAATCCGTTGTCCTGTCGTCGCCAGAAAACACCGCGGAAGTGCAAAGTAGGACACTGCCGTGTTATCGACTACGATCGTAGGCAGAGGAAAATCACACTGTATTTAATACTAAGACTATTGACTGTTATAATATGTAACTGTATATACATCACTTAATGAGTTTTTTTTTAATCTTTTTACGCGATATTATATATTATTATATAGGTTTAATAAAAAAACACTATACTGTGATTTTTAACTTTGAGGGGGGTTTCTGTAAAAAATGAATTTAATTGGTATTTAGAGTGGTCAAAATATCTTTCTTCGGCACTCTCTGCGCTCGAGGTCTTCGTATGCAATGACTTATCATTATTGAATTCAAATTTACCACGAATACCTATTAGATACAATAACTTACTACTCAGTGGCAAGGTACGGTCGCACCTACTTACAGTATAGCAAAGCGATTACCTACTTTCCCCCATTTTAATTTAGGTATTTTGGCCGCATCAACTATCAACACGGTAGTAAAAATATGCTCAGAAATGCGTGACGTTTATCATGATGTTTTTCAACCACGATTTACTTGAGGCACTAATGAACGTATAATGTATATTATATATACCTAATAAAAATTATCATAATAATGATTATGCTTCCGCCGAAAAAATTCATACTTTTCGCATTCAAAACACAAATAAAAATTAAAACCATTATAATGACGACAATGGTGATGATAATAATTAATAATATATAGTATAAATACACGAATTAGTATAAATTGCACTACAGTACTTATCTAGTATTCACATTAGTATAAATAGTAAGTATATAGTTACTGAAAAAAGAAAAACGATTTTACACAATGAAAAAACTTGAAATTCTCATGGTATTAGTAAGTATAGTATTTATAAGTATTTTACATCCAACCTTACACTATTTGAATACTATATTTCATATAAACAAATATTAAATATTACTTCGCCATTACATTGCTAAGACGTAACTTTTACCATAAAAAAATCGTTATTACGTTAATTAAAATAATATAATACATTTTTCAGTTACTACGCTGTAATATTATTGTAGGTACATTGAACAATGTATTAAGCCAAATATTTTCTCGGTCCGCCGTATTATGTTGATCATATCATAATCATCCGTTAGTCTGCTAGTAGTAGTCCCCTCCAACTACTGAGAACTGACTAGTTTAGCAAACGACTCATACTCCAACCAACACGAAATCGGACGTCCACCTCCGCGAATTCAGACGAAATAATAATAATATGATATCGCGGCAGTGGTTTTATTTAGTTTGACGAACCCGTTCGTACGGCGTCCGTGCAGTTCGTAATCATAGGCGACTTAAAAATATTTTTTTTATAAACTTTTTTTTTGTTCATTTGTTTATTTGTTGTTACTTTTTTTTATTATTATTTTGGGTTTTTGCCACGTTAGCCGCAATAACGCACACATTTGTCCCCGAAAGTTTGGCATCGCTTACCTGGACGATAAACACGAAAAGCGATCGTAAATCAGGTAAAGTTTCTCGGTAAATTTTGTTTCGTTGTATTTGTTCACGCCACACAGTAATAATATGACAATTTCCCGTGATGGTTATTATAACATAATGTTCTAATTATTTTATGTGTACTGCTATGAAATTGCGCACAAGTCTATCATTATAATAAATACCTATCCTCCAATACGAAACTTTTAAGAGGACGCTACACACGCGATATTTTTCTCTGATGCCTCTGCCAGAGTGTGCACTCGTAACAAACTGAATTTATGTTTAATATATTTTAAAACACAGTTTTGTGGTTTTTAATATTGGAGTACCTAATAGTAAATGTATATGTCACTTTAAATATGATATGAGTTTATTATTCGTTTTCAATTATCGATTGTTTTTATATTTTTACATTAAATCTGTAGCTTTTATATAGCGACTATACATAGACTAGTAATTTAACAATTTTAAAACAGTCGCTTGACAACTAATACGTTTGAATTTATAAAACGTCATATTAGAAAGATATAATATATATTTTTTAATTAAATAACCGTTTAAAATCCCATCAAATATCCCGGGCACGCTTTATATATATATATATATAATATAGTAGATATATAGCAACAAGTGAGTTAACTATACTTACCTACTGCTATCATTCGTGTCTCGTGATGGTTTTGCCATCTCATATCACCCTTACTCCCCCACCCACTCGCTCAATTTAACTTTGTGTTTTATATCGTCGATGTGACATTTTAAACGAATTTACGTCCATCGATCCGGTTTAATAAGTGTAAACTAGATTATTATGTACATAAACAGCTTAAAAATTGATTTTTATTTTATATATGTTTATGAGCTTGTAATGGGAGGAGGATAATATTTTTGAAGAATTTTTTATGGGATATATTTGGATAGATTATTTTAAATATTTAAAATGTAACCGCTCGTGCAGTATTTTGTAATAATATTTTCTATTCTGTATTATTATCTTCGTATATTAATTTGTATAGCTCGAGGTACTACATTTTAAAATACGATCACAGTTACAAAATGTTAAGTAAGTATAATATTAAAAGTTGCTACACTGAATTAGTTTTATAATTTCTACTATCATTACATTATAAAGAAAAAGCAAATGAAAACCAGAAAACTATCTATCTGTGTATGATAATATACAATTAATACAAAATCACAATTTGTGTGTAATTATATGATTTTATTTATCATTATAATATTACTTTAAGTTGTTTATTTATTATACAATTAACATTATCTTCATTATTTTTCAATTAATTCAAACAGACGCTGCTTCACGAAAAAATATTTTATTTTTAGAATTATTGATTTTACAAACAATTATAATTTATAACAATTTTATATATTCAACTACCCATGTTTTTTACGTACAGTTGTTAATTTACTTTACTTTTTCATTCTTAACAAAAAAATAATTTGTTTTCATTAATACTACATTTTTACAAGTAGGTACATTGTTCGATCACGGATAACTGTACGTCTGTACTATATAAACTATAAACCTCTATACCATGTATATTTAATAAATTAAAATCTATACCTAATGTAATTTATTAAAAAATATATATTTTTTAAATATTACCTGATTTCAATACCTATATTATTCTACTATTGTATTTTTTATTAAGTTTAATTCCAAAATTTATTAAATATTTAAATGTATGACTAATAAAGTGCTAAAATAATTATTTTTCAAACCTCGCTGATAAATAATAGATATACGTAAATAATCGTTTTAACCTGTAGGCAGAAGTTATACATCTTACTCACTGGGCCGGTTTTTCCAATACATAAAATATTTTACTACCTAGTTATTAGTATATTCTTTATTCCTACTTGCATTTCCTAATTTGTATAATTTGTACTACATATTTAATATTGTAGTTCATAAAATCAAAAGCATTGATTTTAATATGAATAGGTGTATATTTTTTTAAAAATATTATTTTAAACGAAATAAAATAAGAAGTGTTACAACTTTTTGGCTTTGTCAAACAGGCATTTGCACTGTCTTAGTTAATTAACATATATTCTTATTATTAGTTATTATTTCCTACACTACAGATTGTACATCATATATTTTAAAAATAAAAATGAAAAAAATTATTTAATATGTTTAGTAGCATCGTCCCTCAAAGTTTCAAAATATTAAAAATGAAACAACATAATGAAATAGTTAATTGAATACTAATTTCTTTCACAAATGATATTTACACTTTTTCATAAATGAGTTATTCCTTTTATTTTTTAGGTACTTTTACTTTAGACTTTAAGGTTATTTTAATATTGCCTTATTTGAAAATGTGCATTCTGTAATTAATTTAGGTACAAGTAATTTATTACATTGACTTAAATTAAAAAAATATACTGATGAAGTGAATAACTCAAATTTAAGGCGCTAACAATTTTACATAATATACAGTTGGCGCTATAATTACAATGTGCGTAAATAGTCAGATAACCACACATTTCGTGCATTTAAGAATGAAGATATTATTATTTATGGAACATCAACTTTAATCTCTGCATAAAATAAGTGTTATAGATTGAAAAATTATGAGATTGTTGCACCAGGTTCATTATCAGAGAAGCTAATGAGTGAAAAATGTCTGTTATGGTTTGACGATTTGGGAATCATTGGAGAAAGGACTATTTTGTTGATTTTTGGCAATGTTCAATGAGCAATTAAAATTGTTGGCACTCGTTTTGAAGAAGATAAGAGGAGAAATGCGATATTAAACTGTGTCAATTGAACGGACGCAAAGACCTGTGATTAATTTTACGTAACTTAATTATTTTTATAATTTATAAAACTAAATACAAACTTATTTAATTTAGTAGTAAAAGTTTTGATTTTAAACTTAGGTAAAACAAAAAGATACTTAAAGCAAAATAGGTTTTATTTTATGTTTAAGTGTAATACGCCATAATAATTGAAAGATGAAGGAGAATGGCGTTGATTAGTTACGAGTGCTACGAAAGATATGATAGGGCTAAACTTTGGACTTATTTTCTTACTGAGAATAATATATTTTAAGGTTAATTGCATTTAACTTATTCTTATCAATAGTAACCCAGTCCCATAAATCAATTCAATATATTATAATATGCATTATAATTTATAATTATATTAATTGTTTATACTTATTTAAACATTACGCGTCTATAATAAATCTTAATAAACTCTAATAACTTATAAATCATGATTCTTCAGAATATTTGTTTGTTAACATAAATAAGGCAATACCTATTAAATGTTATATTTTATTAAATCCTTATATATTGAAAAATTGAATTGGTAATTTTTTTTTTTTTTTTTTGATTATTCAAATGTATAATATTTAATGTTAATGTAGTTGTGAATATATTTCAAAAATAGTGTAGTGAATACTGTTTATTTTTATTATATTTTGATCTACTTTCTAATATTTAATAGGTAAGTATAATAATTGTACTCTTATATTTATTTTTGGTTTAATTTTTTACTATATTGATAATTTATCATAGATTAAGCTTTTATTTGTATGCATAAAAAATGCTAACTACGGGGATAATAATCAAGGGCTTAGTGAACTATAAAACAGTATAGGTATACAAATAAATATAATATTATACTATTATATATTTCCAAACCATAACATTATTTTTTCATTACTGGCGCACACGAATTATTAATTACTAAAGTCATAAAAAAGATAATTTTATACATTATTTTTGGTTATTAATGTTTAAAGAAATGTCAATAATAAATTATGGGTATTGAAAACATAACAAACGATTATCATAAATATATGTATCTATATTTTATCAATATAAATAGTATTACAATTTTAAAATTAAGACAAAAACTGCATAGTATATTATGTATTTATGTCTATAGCAAAATATTGCATGTTTTGTTAATAATTAATTAAATATCATACACAGTGGCGCCGATCCTTTTTTAAACCACTGAGGTAAACCCTGTTTGAATTACCACCTAACTTCCCCACCCAAATCTGATTAAGGGAGAAAGGTATGCATTTTGCTTATGTGTTGTCTACTTTTTTGTATTTACTATTTAGTATTTACAAATTACAACTATATAAAAAAAAATTACTCACGACCGATTAAAAAGTTCTGGGGTATTTACCCCACTTGCCATACATGATCGGCACCACTGACCATACATGTAGTAATTATACATTCTTATTCACTAAATTATTGATTACGTAGTTTAACTTAAAACCTGTAAAGACTTCTAATAAAGGTATATATATAAATAACTGTAAATACACACAAATCGCATTAATGCATCATTGTAAAAATACATATGATGTAACGGTAATTCAAAATAGCAATAAAATAAAAATAATATAGTAATAATATAGTACAATGTGTATTTTGATTTTACAAATCAACATTTTTGAAAAAAAAAATGTATTTTACTTTTTTCTAAGCTAAATTCAGATTTAGAAGATGACTACTGTTTTCAAGTTCGTTTTTAATTGTATTGAAGAAAATGACCTATGTTATATGCACAAACCATTGGAATGGTTTGATATGTAGTAACTAGTAGGCGTAAAAATAGGCAGACAGCTGTGCATCATAATGATATAATTTTCGTTTAGACCACAATTTTATAAAACTGATAGAAATCAATAATGATTGATTATTGCATATATATTCTCTTAAAGTACTTTATTATAGAAATATAATCTATTTATCTATCTATTTGATCTTTTTACAAACCTATTTGATTTTCAATATTATTTTAATGTTAATACTTTTGTATTTCAATAAAATTAATAGACTATCGCATAAATAGTTACATCTTAATACAGAATAATAAAAATAATATTTATTTGGCACCAAATTAAAAATTAAAGAAAATTTATTAGTAACAAAATATAATAAATTTCGTACATTGGTTCTCTTTTCAAAAGCGGAGCTTTTAATTACTTATGTATTAGTTAATACATTAACTATCTTTGTATTTTGTTTGTTTCAGAAAAAAATTTATAGGACATGGATAATTCTATTTTAGAACAACGTCGGATGCTTGAAAACAAGAAAAGGCAAGAAAAAACCGCTTCGGAACAAACCGATTCTTCAAATTTTACTAAGATACAAAATAATATTAATGGTTTATCTGATCCTTCTGATGTAGAACTTGGTAATAATTCGACACAAATTGTTCAACCTACTGAAGACAACGAACTTCAACCTATTATAAAAAATAAAAATGGAATTTTTGAAAATGTAAATATAGTATTAACAATATTTAATTCACGTTATAAAATATAAATAATTTATATTTTTTTTCAGATACTTGCAGATTCTGATGATGACACTTTGAAAGCTTTTGATTTATATAGAAAAAAGAAACTTTTAACTCAAAGTATGATGGACATAGCGTTGTTTTCCGCAAATGCAAATCAGCTGAGGCATGTCTTAGAGACGTTTGATGGCCAATACATTTCATACATTTGTGTAGTACTTTTATCGATGAGCATAATCTTGCAAGTAAATTAAATTTAGAGTATTTTTGAATATATCTATATACTTGCTGTCTTTATTGATGAATTTCTTTTTATTAGATTTTGGTTGGAATGACTATGCTCTTGAGTATTCAGTACAATGTAACTAATTGCAATGACCGAAAAATGGCATTCAAGTTCGGAAACTACGTTATTGTTGGAATATTCCTCATAACAGTGGTTAATATTTTAATATCTGCATTTGGAAAACCAGCATAATCATACTACTTTATACATAAATAGACTCAAATAACTCACATTATTTTATCTATTTTTATTACATTATTTTTTTATTATTATTATTTCCTCAAATCTAAAAATGATATATTATGCTTATTGATTAGTATTGAGTATTAACTTTCAAATTAGGAGGACTGAGTCCCCACAAGCCACCTCCTCCGCCTATTTTCACCAATGTACCTATATAATATATATACCTATAACATTTTATACCATCTTATGCATAATTAATTATAACTAATTATTTTTTATTATTAACTATTTATATTACTACTAATAAGTACCAAATGAAACTTAATGATATCAATTTGAATATTGAAAACATTTCAAATTAAAAAAAAATGTGTTTATTTAAAAACGTATTAACTCATTATAATATAATATAATATTTACTTATTGATGGTCAACTTCTACGTGGCAGATACTTATTAAACTACGACAGTGTTCATCTGTAATCTTTACATATCTCAGTATCTGTATTCTTGATGAAAATGTACTGTTGACATATATTTAAGTATCAATGATTAAATTAACATTCGGGAAATATTTTTAATAAGGATACAATTTGCATTTATATAAATTTGACCTATAATATACTTTTTTTGTACATATATGTATATATAGTTAAGACTGCTAATATAATTACATGAATAATAATTAATTTAATTACATTTTTCTACAATTTTTCTTATATTGTATAAATATAATAAATTATACTTTTAAATCTTATTTTAACACTAGTCAAGTAAAATTTATGAATTTTAATCATTAATACAAAATCAAGTATTAGTCGGTAATATAAGTATTATTAATTATTGATCATGTAGAATATTTACAAATATATAATAACTTAAATATATAACACAAATACACAATGCAAAAAATAAAATTTTACTATATAGTGACAATAATTTTCAAAATTAATACTTTATTAGAATTTTGATAATAAAACTGGAATTTAACAAATTAAAAATAATTTTTATTTAATTAACGAATGACTTATTTCAATTATTAACTGTTCACTAATAAATTCAAAAGTATGTAACTATTATTTGTATTTAACATGTTAATTTCAAATTCATTCTTCCATAAGAATATATATTTAAAATTTAAATAAAGGTTAAACTTTTTAAGACTAATTTTTTTTAAGAGGTAATTAATATTTCTAATAACTTATGCAATATCCTAAGCATCTAAGCTAAACAATGTAATTGAAAATTCAAATACTATTTGTTTTATCTTTTATTGAATTGATTATTATAATTTATAATGCACTAATTATTGACAGTGTTATACTGTTATTTGTTGGATTTGATTGTTCATAATAATAATTATACCTATCTAATTGTTATAATTTATAAAAAATTAAATAAATAATATGAAATCAAAACATTGATGTAATTTAGCGATTAGAAAATATAATTTTTTTACAATAAAATATATACCATTTATATTGTGTTTATTTAATTTTAATATATCTTTCTATAACCTATAAGTGTATTGCATTATTTTTATGATATGTTATAAGCTATTTATAAATAATTATGAAATGTAAGTGTTATCATAGATATTATTGTAATGATCACTATTAAATAATAACTTTAAAATGTAGAGTCATTTTAAACTCTAAACACATTGATGACTATCGATTCCGTGCTTAAAAAATAATCAAGAAAAAAAATTATGTAAATTATATTATATGTATATATATATATATAAAACAACAGTAAAAACTCAATTATACAATTTATATTATTATTTAAAGTAAATATAATAATATATAATTACATTTTTGGGGAAAATTTGGGGGCATCTCTCCCGTGCCTCATTGTATACCAACCACTTGCCTGCAGTTTTATGATTTTATTTGAATCCTGAAGGTATTAACTACAATTATTATTTTACGTTATAATATAGAAAATAGACTAATATTAGTGCCTATATTACATATAATACAGACAGATAAAGCATTATATTTACTTACAAAACTATAAAACATCCGTTACTAATATAATATGATCATGCCATCATTCCATATAATTTAATTCAAAATCGAAAGGGATTTCACGAAAATCTTAAATCGTATAATATTGTTATTTGTTTTTATTTATATTTATTTAATACTCCAATTGACACTTAGTATTATAATATCTACTGTTAAATTTTGTTTAAAACAAAAAATATTTTATTTTCTGAAGTACCTATACAAACGTTTATAAAATAAATAAATATATATATTTATTTCAGAGTACAAGTTAAAAATCTCAAAAATATATTAAATATATACGAATTAATAATTTTTAATACAAAATAATTTATTATTTCATAAAATATGTTGTTAAGAAAATAATAATAACGCACACCTGGAATTTAAAAAAATAATTTATTGTTTATTAAATTATGTAATTATTTTATATTAAAGAAATACTAAGAAAATATATTAATGGAATGTATCATTTGTAATAATTAATAAGTAATAACGTAGCGTATTGCTCACTAAGTTATAGCTCCTTATAAATATAAATTAAGTACACGTGTTCTCAAGGCTGATAAATGATGATAATGCTTGAATAAAACAACTGAATACAGGAATCCCCTACTAATATATAAGATTTTTTTTTTAGAAATACAGACTGAAATCGGAAATTACCGTCGACTGCAGATGGACAGCAGTTGAAACTAGAATCAATCAGTAGTTAATCTAAAACAATGCATGCATGTCCTCCGTCTCACTGTAGTACCGAACGACAAATATTGAAGGATCAAGATCAAGTACACACCAATAATAACTGCGAAACCGTTGAGCCAAAATTAAAACACGCTGCAGCACAAACACCTAACGGATCGACCAACATTAAAACCCAAGAAATAGAGATGAACGAAATAGTAACTGCAAATCGTAATTCAACAATAAATTTTTCGAATGGTCACAGTAATACAAATGATTCTAAAATGGCATTAGTGAATAATCAAAATGACAAAGGATTCCCGGCAGATGATGACAGTTTATTGCCGGACCAATCTGTTATAGCTAATGAGGTATGAAAGTGAAATTAATACACGTTATGTTTTTATATGTTGTACTACATGTAGTACAGATATGTGGCTTTTCATAATTTTTTAATCAATTTCTAAACTGTTAGTATTGTAACTCAGTTATTATGCATTTATAATGAGCGAGGAGGTATCTTTAAGAAGTGTTTCGGTTATTCATAAGAAGGAGTTATACAAGGATAATAGCCTAGCCAGTAATATTACGGGATTGAAGAATTTTAATTATTTTTTGTTCGATATTTTTATTGGTCCATAGATTTAAGACGCCCGTGAAGTTTGACCCTCAAAGTAAGAAAATGTTTTTCCGGAAACAGTAAAGGCATGCAAATTCTAAAAATTACATAGTAAATTCTAACAAATATATAGAAAATTTTCTGAAGAGGTTTGAAGTGTCTGGCCGTAAGTGGGGGGGGGGACTTTACGAACGTTATTTAAGTTTTGAGGGAAGCGATGAACATTATACTTATTTTACAATTATGTTTTTTTATTTTTTATCTTTTGTATATGTGTACATGATAAGTATACCTAATCGAAAAATGCTTTAGTTTTTAACTTTAAGGGTTGTTTTGAATAAAAACTTGGATCTAGTTTTTACATTAAAGATATACAAATTGTATTATATGCTATATGCATATAACAATACTACACATACATTTATTTAAATAAAAGTAAAAATTTCCAATGAATAAAAATCATCGGAAAAGAAAAAAAAATTAAGGAAAATGCAAATTTTTACGCAATTCCTGTTTTTGATAACATTTATTTTGTTTTTAGTTTATTTTAAAAACGAATAATCGTAGATACTTTCACCAAATAATTAAATGTTTATTTATATACACAATATATAATTTTTAAATATTGTAATATTTTAAATTATTTTGAGCTATTTACAGACATTTTAAATTTTTTTATTCTTATAAATGTTAAAACACTATACATTGAATAAAAATACTTACAAATTAAATACAATATGTAAAAATATTTAAAATACATATGTACAATTTATTTTTAAAAATAATTATGATTCTGTTATACTTTAAAAACATTATTAGTGTGGACATAAAACTTTTACGTATAATATTAAATTTAACATTAACAATGATATTTTCAAGAACAATGTTTTCGGAAAAAAATAATTCAATCTACTGAATTACTAATAGAAAAATAAATTACATAACTTAATAGGAATATTAAAAACAAATTATATTAAATCATAAACTAATGATATTATAATTTTAAAAAATGTAATTCCAGGTGATCGGAAATATAGATGACGATACTCCAAAAGCGTTTAACATATACAGAAATAAAAAGTTATTATCTCATGGCATGATGGATGTTGCACTGTTTTCTGCAAATGCAAATCAATTAAGATACGTATTAGAAAACAGTGATGGTAGCGCCCTTTACGTCATTTGTATCGTGCTTTTGTTGACTAGCATATTTTTACAGGTAATTACTAATTATACAAATTATTAATTTTAGATTTTCTAATAATTTAATTTGGTCATACTAGATTTTAGTTGGCGTAGCGCTTTTACTAAGTGCTCGGTATAATGTGACTAATTGTGACCAACGAAAAATGGCATTTAAATTGGGTAACTACGTCATAGTTGGTATATTCCTTATAACGGTCGTCAATATTTTCATAACATCATTTGGAGGACCAGCAGTAATTTCACCTGCAGTAGTGTTGTCAACTTCTGTGACTGAGAACCCAAATTTATTATTATAGATCAAGGCCATAGTGTCTATCTTCGTAAAATATTAAAATTAATAGTATTTTAAATTTTATTGATAAATAAACTATATTATACTTATATAATAAAATATCCATATGCATACGAATTTATGACTTTTAAAGACTAAAGTTTAGACTAATAAAAATAATTGGCAGACTAATTACCTGAGTTGTTGAAGCCTTAACAACCCCAATAAAAATAAATAAATAAATAATTGGATAAGGGATACTAAAAAAAAAAAAAAAAATACAGTAATCCATTATTTCGCTCAACTAAACAATTTATTTAAATAAAAAATGTATAAATCTAATAAATATTATCGTTTTATATGACTAAAATAGTAAAATTATATTTATGTACTTACCTACTTTATTAGTTCAATATTTTTATAAAAATATTCTGCTTCAAATTATGAAATTAATAAATAAAAAGTTATAGCAGAAAGTTTATCGATCAACATTGGGGCAATGCATCCATAAGCAAGGTCATACATAAAAAATGGGAGAAGGATTCGTCAAAAATTGTTGTCATTTTGACATAGGTATAGACTATAGACGTATAGTCATTACTTAATAGTTATATATTTTTTAATATTTTTTCTAACTATGAATGTAAATAAGATTTTTTAATTGTGATTTAATAACAATCAATATTTTTGGAATGGGTCTGGATCCCCTTACAAATACGGCTTTACCCATAAATATGGGTAAGATAGTATATTGACAGTATAAAATGTTATAGAATTGGATGTACCTTTTTTCTAAAAATTAATAAATTAAATACTTCGAATTAATGAGTAGGTATTCACTGTTAATATAATGAACATAGGAATATAAAACAAAGACATGTCTATATTTAAGTAATTTAGAATTGCATATAGGTGCTCTATTAAATAAAAAGGCATTACTCACAGATCATTAATATATTAATAATTCTAATCATATAATAAATCATTAGTTTAAAATAAATAAAAGATAATTTAAAAATCCCTTAAAATATATTCATGAAATTATAATACATTACATAATTATGAATAACCTATTATGCATTAGTTATTAGTTTATAATTTGGGTAGGTAAATAATATTTTATAATTTCTTATTAATACTATAAATAAAAGATTATAATAATAAAAATATATATTATCTACTTAGATATGTTTAATAAAAAAAATTATTAGTGTCCTATAGTTAATTACACTTATTAATATTTAAATTAATTTTTGAATTGTAACCTTTATAAATTATAGCCAATAAATATATATATATATACATATATACAATACATATATAAATATTTTTAAATTGTTAACTATATGAAATAATGCAAATAATTTGTTTGCATAATAAATATTTAATAACCATCATTTACTTAGATTTTATTACTTGTATAGGTACTTTTTAAGTTACGTTATATTTATTAAAAATATAATAAACATGTATTTGATGTATTCAAAATTAAAATTGTATATTTAACTATCTAGTTTTTACCGTATACGTATGTCGTATACCTAATAGTAATGTATGTTACTAAATGTTTCTTGTAAAGTAAGATATTAAATGGGTAATATTAATAATATTCTGTAAGCAACTGCTAAGATTATATTAAAGTATTTATAGTATTTGAGTAATGACTAATGACTAATGAGTATTATCATTTATTGTCCCTATATACAATATGTATTTATTTTAGTTCTTCTAAATTACATTTGACAACTTTTTACTATCTGGCTTTAATCTTTATCATTAAACGTGGATACCTGGTAGTAAATTGGATCTATATACTTTGTTCAGCAAGATAACATGCTGTAACCTGACAAAAATCTGTTCTTCTGTAAGTACATCTCTACGCGATACTGTAGCATAGTGAAACTGGTTTCGAATGTTTCGATAGCAAGGTGTCGTGTAAGGATGCGCATTGCGCAGTCTTCGTGTTCTATCGCTAAGCAGTATATAGTTGGTGCTTTGGGTAATGAGGGAAAGGGGTCAAGATAAAAAATACCAAGATCTTCTCATTAAAAATATATAATCAAGAAAATTTAAAATATAAAATAAAATTGAGAATAACACAAAATCAGATTTTGCTAGGTAAATTGAACTGAAAAATGAATATCCGGGTGTAACCTATTATAGTATTCATTGTTCTTAAATGTATTATAACCCTGTATCTATATTGTTATTATCAGGGCTTGGAAGTTATAGCACCAAAAATATATTTTTAGCACTTTAATATGCATTTAAAAACACCAAAAATAGCACTATAATTAGTAAATATGTAAAAAAAATTGTCAAGCAAATTTTTAAAAAATTTACAAAATATATAATTAAATATAATAGAAACATTATGTTTTCTGATTCGGTAAATTTTACATTTCAAGCACTGTCTACAGAGTAAAAATAAAGATAAGAGGGTTAAGCTCCCCTATATGCGTTTCGTAGGGAAGGGGAAATGACGAGTTAAAAAAACTCATATAGTTATATTCACTCTCTATATTTTTACCTCTTACATGAAAAATTGTTCTACTAATTTAAATACATTTATTATAGTATAATTTTATTGTTACGAACTTATAACCTATATCAACACTAAATATTATTATTATTATATTATGCGTGTCCACAGAATGTACCAAATGTAAAAATTATTTTAAAAGAATTTCCACTTCGTTTTCAGTGTCAGTGACACGTCAAGTGTTCGATAGGTAATACGTCACATTATTATCCTTCACTTTTACGTTTTTACCATTATATGCCTTTCATATTGAATATAATACAGTTATAGCCTATGGGTAAATTAAGTTAGTTGTATCACTTGTATCAACCCAAAAACTAATACCTGAAAACTTAATACCTGCTCTAAATATTACAATTTATGAAAATGGTCGAATGTATTTAGTATTTATCTATTAATCTATTAATTACTATCACTGTACAAAGTAGGACAGTAGGTAGTAGGTACAATATCAAAATACCTCTTGCAAGTTGTAGACAGGTACGCATTAAGCAATAATATGGACATCAAGTGAATATGGAACAATGGAGCGTGGAACATAATTATATAATCAAATATAAACGGTTCAAATTTGAAACGGAGTATTTGAGAATTGGTTTGTGAATTGTAAACTTATTGTTGAAAAAAAATTAGACAAATTAACAAAGATATTTTGGCCTGCGACTCTTGCCCTGTGCACGCGATTGATAACGTAAGTACAGTGCGTGCAAGACCAAAGAATAAAAAAAATGAATTCAACTCGTACTTACCATCAAATGCGATAGAACTATGACATAATTATATACTACTATAAATTGTATTGGGGGCTTGAATAATTAAATTCAATCGGCATCGCAACGAAGGGTCGATTTTGAACTCGTGAACCAACAAAAATTAACCAAACATATCTTCAACGAAAATCTTTCGATCATCAACTTACTAAAAGTCGAATTAGTAAATGTAGTTTAGTAGTAGTGCTGTGTACGAGTTGAAGTCGCCGCGTATTATCTTGCCTGGCATAGAGTTGCCAACGTCGATAGCTGATGTTCAAGGTCGACCCCCCACTTTTCACCGCCACAGACGTCGCGACACGCGATAATCGTCGTCGACGGCGGTCGACACTCGGCGACGGTGTTTTAACATTTTTTTGTGCCAGACGTGCCAGTGCACTAGCGCCGCCGTTCCCGCTAGCCAATACCCGTAGTATTTTGGTATTCGTACCGTCGGCCGGTGTGACCGATGTGTACTGTGTAGTTTAGGTAAACGTTATTTTTTTAAGTTTTTTGTTTTTATTTTTTCTCTTCTCTTTAAGCAACCGAAAATGAATCAGCTCAGCGAGTCAGAGCTGTTCGGGCCGTCCCGACGACCTACACAACAATCTTAACAAGAATGCAACTGCCTACTTACCAACCGATGGAAATAATAAAATATATTGACACCATAACATCTACCAGCAGCTACATAGCAAAACAATAATTATAATTCCACTGGGATTGGATATAACATAATGGACAGTTCAGAATACGAATCGGTAAGAAACCAAACACTGTTGTTCTTTTTTGAAAAATTGGTAGACAAGGGCACTCCACGATCCTTGCACGATCTAAGTTGCCAATTTGGTTCGAAAGGATTCACTAAAGAGATGCGACAGATCGCTGGTGGATCACAATCAGGCTTGAAGAAATTCCTGTCACAACATCCGTCTTTATTCACATTGGATGGGGACTTAGTTGCCGCGTCTCAGATAGTTGCACCAGTGCAATCCGATACCAATTATAACCACAAAGCTGTCCATTATTTTAAGGATAAATTGTTGAAATATGGAGTTGGAACTGAAGTACCAATTCGATGCCTACTTGGGCACCGTTCTCAAGCGCCACCAGAAATCCGATTAATATCTGGTCTTCATATCAAAGAATTTAGAGATTTTCTGCTAAAATATCCTGATGTATTTACTGTAAGTGAAGACACCATTATACTTACAGAGTATGCAGGACTAGAACGTAAAATGTATGATGATAGCGATCAACGTGAAGTCAAAATTGATCCAGAAATCACAAAGCGTCTTTTAACATTTTGTGTACAATGCTTGGAATGCAAAGGACCAATGTTAACTGATCAAATGTTTCATAGTATTTCCTTACGTTTTACAGAAAATACTTGGTCTCCAATTTTTAAAACTCCTTCAGATTTGTTCACATTTTTGAAAATGCATCCTGATCAATTTAACACACAGTCCAATTTAATAACATTAGCAAAAAATGATCCTAAACCAGAAGTTAAAATTGCTCGAGTTCCTATAGAAGTCGTACCATTAACTCCTCCTATGTCGCCGCCTCTACCTAAACCAACACCAAATAATAATCAATCCCTCAAACAAAGAATTAATAATTTGGTTATGAAAACAATCGCAGAAAACACTGAGCGAAATAGCAAAACGCCAAATGGTTATGATGATAGTGATGCATGGAAAGGAAAAATGTTGAACAATATCAAAGCAATAATAACAAATACTAAAGAATGTTCAAATATTGTTGATAGAATTTTGGCACGAAAATCAGCTATTGGTATAGATTTTGAAGGTGTATGTATTGGAGCTAGTGGTCAATTAAGCTTAATGCAAGTGGTAACCGAAGATGGATTATGTTTTATATTTGATTTAATTGCTTGTCCACAATTAATTAAAAGTGGTGGATTACAAAGTCTACTAGAAAGTGAAGAAATACTTAAGGTTAGTGAAATAAATCTATTACTTTAGTTAATGTCAACTCTTTTATCACAGTACAACATATATAAATATTACCTACTTAATAAAATCAAATAAAATTTGATGTATATTATTAGTTTATGACTCTTATAGGTTTTTGTTTAAAATCAATATCTAAAGAAAAAATATAGGCTTTAATAAAGACAATATAAAAACTGATATTTTTATGGCTTACTTAATAATAATATACTACTTTGATTATTATTATACCTAGTATGTTATTGTTATTTGGTATATTTTATTTTGATGATGAATATAATAGATCGGTAACATATTTATGAATTTTTTTATTGAACATTATTGGAATGTTCTATTATTTTATTTGCCATGCCACCACTAATAATTAGTAGGTTAGGGTAGTTAACTAAATATCAAACAATAAATATAATAATTAAATTGTATTGATCCTTCTCAATGGTCTGACAAAACTTATATCACAAAATATTGCAATATATGTAATATCTATATACCTAAAGTCAATTGATGGATAAAAAATATGTCATTGAGATGAGTGTCTTTCATACTGGGGATGAGAGAAGTATGTACATCCTAATTTTGGTCCTAACTCAGTTTTCTCACTCAACAATTATTTATTGCTAATAATACTATAATTAGATTAGTTAAAAATATTTACTTATTTCTATTTCTTTAGCTACTTCCTTTTTTTTCTTATCTTAAATTAGGTATTTTATGCAACTGACAGAAATACTTAAAGATAACAGCGACAATAGAGTTTCTTGAGAAATTACTTTTTTATCAATTGAATAACTGATTACTAAAGGAATAACTTAAAAGGTGCTTAAGTATTTTGATAAAACTATGTTAGGTAAAGTTAAGTGAAATAGGAGTACTTATATACCTAGTATTATAATTTTTACATTCAATTATTATTTTAAATTATGTATCTATCTATTTTGAATAAAATAAAATGCCATGTGGCAATTTAGTTTACTACTGATACATAATCACATTTTAATCTAACCCTTATTTTTTTATTTTACTATGTATAATAAAATATGAAATATGATAATTGTATTAAGTTAATTATAACTTTCTTATTAAACTTATAATTTATCCATGTAGGCCATGTTTAGTTATGTAAAACATTTAAATCATTCTAAATTAGTCTTTAATCCTTATTAAATTTAAATAACTTTAGATAACATTGGTTTAAAGCAAACTTTACTTTTCAGCTACTAAAAATGTATATTTTTATATAGCAAGTACTAATCACCTTAGTAGCGTTAATACATTTTATATTTATTTATTTAAGTTTATATTTTATAACAAGAGTAGGTAGATTTATCTGGGAGTTTTAGGTTTATTATTAATATCTATTTAAAAATATTCCATACCTTTAATAATTTTTAATGCATTGATCATATTTCTATACTTTTTATGTTTTTAGAAAATAACATTTTATAAAATGTATTTATTAAATTAACTCTGAAAATTATTTTCTATCTCTCTATAGTTAGAACTATTAACAAAATCTTTGATTTTTTATGTTGAAAATAAAACTATTATGTTTATTATTATTACTATAATATTATTGCATTTTTATTTTCATCTATTTTGAGATAAAACTTATTAAATTTTATTTACATAATATATTAATTAATATCAATTGCCCAATATTCATAAATAATTATTTTTATTAATTTATTTAATAAATATTAGTTTATTTTGTAAATATTATAAATTAAAACGACTCTAGTAGTATATAGTTAACTATAGGCTATAACAATTACATATTTAATGAGATAAGCTATTAAGTGTGTATTTACAGCTGTATAATGTAATTAGTGTGCTTATATAGCTTATATAATATTGATAAATAATATGAGTATACCTACAGCTATTAAAATAGATATTAAAGGTGTTTTTCAAAGTAAGTATTTGATTTACAAGCTTTAATATACTGAACCTAAACAAATTTAAAAAATTCAAGTGACAATAAATTACTTATAATTAATTTTATTTTTTGAAGTGTCATTGTGTGTAGAAAATATAATCATGTAATAATAATACAATTTGAAGTTTATATAACTAATTTTTAAATTACAACAAAATAATTTTGTCAAAAACTGAAAATATTGTGTAAATATTCCCAATTTTATAGTAAAAAAAATTTTATTTTTTTAAGTATTGTGTACTTTTTACTTTTAACCCTTTCAAAGTACTAACTAAATCTAATTGGCTACCTTAAATTAAAACTAAAGCATAAATACTGCTTTGTAGACAAGAAATTACAAATAAAATAAACTTATCGTGTAACTAATGCATTTATAATTTCGCTTAGTATTTAAAATGGTTTAGCTATTATTTATAACGGGATTTTAAACTTTTTGTTAAAATTTAAACAATATTAATCTATTTGGTTTTTATTTACTATGGAATAAACAAAATTTACTATGGTTATATGTTATATCTCAATTCATCATGTCTATGATGATTAGATTATAGTTTCAATCATCCTACTTTCTATCAAGTGTGATTTTAATGGAAATACGTTTCTTGTACATGTTTATGTCTATCGTGCTGCTGTTGAGTGTAAGAGTTCTAGAGTAGGTTGAAGAAATGTTATGAAACTGTTATTATGTCCTGCTATATCGAATGGGTGTGTAATGTGTATACATATATCATAGCATTATAATTCGCGTGGTAGGTATGTGCGGAAGTTGTCCAGTTAAGTCGCGCGGCAAATATCCGTGCTCGCACTCTAAAGCGGGGATCGGTAAAAATGTATGTGATAACTTTGTCGAGGTCATTGACGACTGGCAGGCGAAAACTGCATTCTTATTAGTTATTATTCAGTGGGAATGATAATTATTGTTAATGAAAACAATCGACTTGATTACGAAAACCTCGACAACAAACGGTATTAAACGTCGAGTAGGACGTGTGACGCGTCTAGGGTATTCGAGTTCTTATGTATATATCGCTTGAGTGTGTGGGTTATTATGTGACGTGTGCTGACTTTTGATTACAAAAATGAATACTAATACATTATTATTTAAACAGTATGCTTTAGAGTTTAGACCATAGATACATCGAAAATCAAACAATTATTTTAGAATGTAGTGATTATTATATAGAAAAAATATTAAATCTAGTAGTTATATGTACTAGGTACCTATAAACGCAAATATTGTGTTTTAGCATGTTCGGAATAATGTTAGTTATATTATTAAACCGATATACCGAGTTCACCTTATGATTATACAAATAGTAAAGTGTGTAATAGTTAAGCATTTTCCTACTTATCTGTTGCGTTATGTTTTAAACCAACAAATTATAAATAAATAATAATATATCGTATAAATACGTGTGCTAATGTTGGTTAAATATACATGCTCCCTTCGAAATCTCATGTAAGATTCTTTTAAGATTACATCTGGGACCAATGATACTTATATTTAAAAATAAACAAGTTTAAAATATTTTATTTTACGTATTCGTGCTCTTTATTACCTATAACGATTTAAAAACTTTAATTTTCACTAAATTTTTAATAATATCCATCAAGTTATTATATACTTATATCAGTCATATTTTTAAATTAAAAATTGTATTCTTGTGAACTTGAATAACGTTGATACAATTATAAACATTTTCCTAATATTTTAGTCAAATAATTTACAATTCTTAAAGTGTAAACATTAATTTAAAATACTCAATATGACAATATCTATGTACTGAACCATTGTACTCGAATTATGTTTAATAATATATATGTTTATTAGCTTTGTGGCTAAATTTGTTATTGTTCGTTAAATTTGTGTATGTATACTGTTATTGTTTTTTAAATGGCAATAATCTTTTTTTACTACTAATTATTTTATGCATTTTAGTGATTAAACTCTCTTAGTTCAAAATGAGTTGACTTACAGGAATTTAAATGTATTCAATATTATTTACGACACTAGTTGTTATATTTCTTTCTACCAACTACCATTGATTATAAATACTAGTATATAATCATAAACATGAAATTGAAGATATTGAAACATCATTCTCAATCTGAGTATTTTTTAAAACCGAAAATCTTCAATATCAAAATTTTAACAAAATAAAAAAATTCCTTCCGCCATTATAGTTACTTAAAAATTATTTGAATCTTGTATAAATAAATATTAATACCGCGTGGCTTTGCTGAAAATACGTCTTCACAGATGTGACATAAACCACGCAAGCACGTTGTTTTTCTTTGGTGTGATGTGGTGTCCACCTACTAGTACCAAAGGAAATTTTGCTACGTGACATCAAATAAGCATCGAAAACGAATTTGTACGTCACTCTCAAAAGCTACTCTGTCTATTCACTCATCTTAAAAGACCACGAATCAATAAAATAATATTTTTTATACCTTTATGTAAATATTATAACTAATCAAAAAAACTAAATTCAAATTGCTTGGCTTTGCGCATACATGATTAAATTAAATTGATGGAATAATATATAATCTTGTAATTGCAACTTTTTTTATAATATATTTAAATAAAACCTCAATAATTTTACAATTTGCATAAAATATAAATTTAAAATAAGTTGTACAATAAAAAATTGTATTCAAGTTAAGAGAGAGGGACATTTTACATTTTTAATACTCCATCTATTCTAGGTTTTAAGATTAAAGTATAGTCTGATTTTAATAAGAGTTATGACAGTTGTGTTACTGGTTAACAACCATAAGTACTACCTGTTTCCTATTTATTTGTATTTTAACCTATACTCGTATTATGTGACTTATAATTCGATAAAAATTAGTATATTATCAGGGGTCTCCAAACTTTTTTATTCAAGGGCCACAAAAAATATCAAATGCTCTTAGTGGGCCAAAAGTTTATTAAAACATATAATTTTTAATTTTTTATATAATAATCTATATTTTATTTACCGTCTTATGGGTGCTGCGGGCCGGTTAAAACTTGTTCGCGGGCCGTAATTTGGAGACCCCCCTGTTATAGATAATTAGAAATTACTTTGAAAATGTATTAATTAATTCATAATCTTCTGCAAAACTATAAATACATTATATTTACAGGTGATCAATGATTGTCGAAATGAAAGCTTAAACCTGTACAACCAGTTTGGCATTGCAATGAAAAACGTATTCGATATTCAAGTAAGTTTACCTGGGAATGCTATTATTGAAAAAAATATTATTTAAGTTTAAAGTAGAGTTGTGTGTTTTTGTAACATATAAACTATCGTTTACCTATGTCAACTAATCACTTCTAGTCTATCACAATATTTTTATGGCACAAAACAACCGGCACAGAATAAATGAAATACCTAGTTTCATTTATTGTGTTTTGTGTGTAACCTGTAACAGTTTTTTGTTTCGTGTGGTATAATAAATTGATCTGCTTAAATTGTATTACGTTCACGAATATTCGTGACTAAATCTGATTTGTGCAAATAATGGTATGGTTATGATCGGTATGAAATTAAAATATTTTGTTAAATTGTCGTTTGAACCTTCTAAATAAAATTTAATTCGTATAGTAGAATTTCCGAAACTCATTTGAGTATAATTAGTAATACTTATACGATGTTATGTGATTACTGATTAGTGATTATTATTTGTGATCGGGAGCAAATATCATGGGAATTTTCATATTTATTTCTTTCGTTTAAGCAAGTTTGATTTAAATGTATTTATAATGAAAATGTATTCATTTTTATTTAACTATAATTTTTAAGTATACTGGGTGTAACAGATAGAACTGACTTTTGGAATAACTTTTGTTCTAATTAATATTTTAATTTTTTTTATGTTTACTTTTTAGTACTGAAAATAAAAAATTTAAATTTGATTAAAAATTTTTTGGATAAATTTAAAATAGCCATTTTGTAAATCTGATTATAAGAACAATTTTGAATGTAAAAATATTTATCTAAGTCAAGTAGTTTATTTTTTAGATTTTTTTTAAAAATATTAATATTTTTTGATCAAATTAATTTGGGACGTAATAACTTTTTTAAAAATATGATTTTTAAGAATTTTCTGACATGAGTAAATTTCTTAAATTATTTACTCATCAAATTAACAATTTTTGTCATATGTTTAAGTGGCATATTTTTTTTTTTTTTTGGTCAAGTCTACCTGTTACACTGTTTAATATTTAGTGTACTATGACACAATATTTATAATAAATCTGAAAAAAATTTTGTTGCACTATTATATTAATTGTGATATTAATTTATCTATTATTGAACATATAACCAATTTATACAGTTTTTTTTTCAACAATATAAATAAATTAAAATATACAAGTTATATTATATGTTTTTAAATTTTAGGCGGCGATTGCTATTATTCAATTTCAAGAAACTGGACAACCAGTGTATAAGGCAAAAAATTTTAGTCTAAATGCCATATGCGAAAAGTATGGTTTGCCAATAAACTCATCTAAGGATCAGTTAAGAACTCTAAATAAAAAAGATCAAAGGTATTGGCTACGAAGGCCTTTATCTAAGGATATGCTTGCCTACGCTGCTAGTGATGTGCTAACTCTCATGCCTAAGTTATATAAAACTATATCTGCGTAAGTATTAAATATATAGTCTATGTTACTTTTAAACAAGTTATTTTAATAATCCCTTGAATAATGAATACCTATGTACTTCGATAATAGTATTTGTAGGGTTCATTATACAAAGAGTTTATGATATTATATGGTTTCATACACTGACAAATTGACCCGGCACATTATCATTATAGTTTCTTATATTGTAATATATAATATGCATAGTAGACCTATAAACTATTAATTGTATGCCTTGTAATAATATATAAATATCAAAACTATTATAATTATTACTATTATTATTATAGAAATATTCATGTTCAAGTAATGGAATTATGATCTATCACTATTTTAAAATTGTTATTTATTAATAATATTATAAAAAGGTTTTTTAAGAAAAAATATAAAAAAGCAATTCACTTATTTATTTTAATATAAACTCAATAAATAAATCTAATTAAATAATTGTTTGTAAACTTCTAGTATTCTATAACTAGCTTGATGATTATTAAGTTAATATTCCAATAATTCTAAAGAATCTGTCAAATCCTTAGTTTCATTTTTTTAAATTCATTAGTTGATTTTGACACCTGGGTAATACTTTATGTTTCAATTGTATTCAGATTCCTGTCCCTATTAGTTGTATAACTACCTAATGTTATACACAATTTCTTTATAATTTATTTTATTCTTTATTATTCAATGTTATAAATCTATTTTGTACTAGTCATAGAATAAGCTTCATATTATGATTTATATGTTTTATTTTTCAAAATGACTAGTTCACTAAAATAATGTTTATTTTTATTATTATTATTATCTTATAGTCAAATTCATCCGTCCAATACTAAATTACTTGAAGAGTTATGTGAAGAACAAGCATTTTTGTACATTGTCCCAGATAATGTTCAAAAGCGTAAGCACCAGCGTAAAATTGATAATGAATTGCAAGTTCTTAAAGAAAAATTGTCTTCTGATAATGGGAAGAATGTTGTTCTTAGTAATAGAGAATTGAGATTATTAAGGTATTTTTATTAATATAAATTAAATATGTTTACTTAAAATATTCTTTAAATATAAACTATGACTGTAGACATTTGGAATTAACTGATGAAGACAAAGAAAAGTTAAAAGGATCTATGAAGGTTGCAAAAAAGTTGGAAAAAATGGAAGGAAAAAATATGTAAGAAGCGAAAATAATTTTATTTATCAATAATGATATATTATGTAATGTTTTATAGAAAATACAACGGAGAGGATTGCGATTCCAACGAGTTTCTCAGTTTAGACAGTAATATTAGTGGCAAATCAACATCGTCAGATAATTCTGCATCTGGTAAATATTAATACATCTTTTTTTAATTTTTGTTATGTTCTGTTATTTATTAATTGCCATCAATATTTTAATTAGGAGAATTTCAATCTATTGTATCCGAACAACCGCCAAGTCTTACTGAATCTATGCAAATGATGGATGATGTATTATCAGATAAACTTATGGATCGTTTGGAAAAAATCGAGCGTTTAGAATCGTTGTTGACTATGGCCATGGATGCAGAACCAGATCAAACAGATAGTTTAGATACTTCACCTATGAGTTGCAAATGCACATGCCATTTATTTGCTACCGACACCATTGATATGTCCACACAAACTGAACCACTATAATCTATTATTGTTGGAAATGAGAGTGTAATAATTTGGGTTTATTATTAAGATTTTTTAAATCTTATACCTGGCCATGGCTTTTGAGCCTAAATATTTAGTTTACGATCAGGTTTCATATTGCTTTTGATTAAAGTAAAAAGTGGTATTGGAAAATCTGGATCCGTGTATATAATATCTATAAAGAAACTAATTAACAGGGTTGAGTCTGTACAATATCCGTCCATAATATTATTATACCTGTTATATTTTGATTAACAATATAGCATAGGTTATATATAATATTCAAAATTTGACAGCAATAAAAAAAAAAACCGCAAGACGGTTAGACAAATTAGACTGAAAAATATTATATTTTTATTAAATTTGCGCTAGCATCACGACGTGCCTATGTAGATTTTAGATAAATTAATTATAGTTAAATTTGTTTGCTCAAACAGTATTAACCTAAACGATAGTATTGCATTGTGAAGTCCATGTATAAATAATAACAATTTCAACTAATGAACTACCATCATGGAGTAGAAGGTATGTGTATTCCTGTTAGGGATTTAAACGTAGATGTTGTACTGTACACTTATTTAACTTGAGTAACCCAAGCATGTAAGTCATACTTATTTTTCTGAAAAGGGGGAATTCATTAATCATAACTGATGTTAAATTACAAATTAAAAATTATATTTTATAAGTAAAAAATGATTTTGTATAACATTGTGGATACGAGGGTTCTAACAACGAATTCCCTCTGTAAATGTGCCTGGCGTGTGATATGGTAGATGGACATTTTCTTTTATTCTATATCTTAAACACAGTTATTCATAATTATATAAATTTGTTGACTAACTATTGTCTATCTTATAAATCTTTATGATAATTACTGATTGTATGATCGAGGTTGACTGTGAGATATATATATATATATATATATATATATGAACACTATATGAGTGATACAAAACAATGTACAATTCTACACTGAGACCAGACTAGTAGTCTGTAGGGTATAGGTATACAAGTGATAGATATTTGGATATAAGTACATACAATTTGTCCTGTATTTTAATTCCATACCTATTTGTTTAACTATGCATTTATTTCTATATTTTTTTTTCTTAAATTAATAACGATATACATTTATTTTCACTTGGCAGTTATATATTCTATTATTATCATAGGCGTGCTCAGGGGGTATGCAGGGTATGCAGCTGCATACTCTGAAGTTCTTTAAAGGGCAAAAATCAACTCTTGAAAATAATCCTTTTTTGCACAAGAAAAATAATTATAGGGGCGACAGTGGCCTTTTGCATACCCTGAAAAAGAGGCCTGCGCACGCTTCTGATTATTATTCTATAATTATTATGTATATGAACAATTTTAAAATTAAGTGAGAAGATGTCCTACATTCGCCTGGTATAATTCTATTTGTCTTCCTTGAGTGGTGTTATTATAAATTGTTAACAATATTCTTAATATTATAATATTTATGTGTCAGTGTTGATAATGTTACTAAGTATTACTATTTTATTATCGTTAGAAAAATATTAAAATGTAACATAAAGAAAATTGGTTGTATTTAAATGTATACTCTTACAAGTTTTAATTGAAAATAATCGTGTTATTGATTTACTAACAAGAGTTATAAAAATAAAATGTATATTTGACAAAAAAACAAAATAAATTGAGTGTTTTTTTTTCTTAAAAAAATTTTTTTAATCCCAATAGTATTACTTGCCTATGTTATGTAATATTGCTACATTGACAATACTTAACCACATATTTTTTTGTAGTTTTCTTAATTTCACAGCTAAAAATTATATTATTTGAAAAACATAACCTCTAAAAACAATCCCGGAATAAAGTTTTATACCACCGGTGATAGCCAATAGGTGCATAAAAAAAAGTTGCTGGTATTGTGTATTTGTGTTCCTCAACTTTGGATTTGTCACTCTTAGAAATAATACCTTAATCAGCCTAAGTTTGGTAATACATATATACAGCCCTGCCTACAACTCAAAAGCCGTTCCTCGTTTTTTGATTATTACGATCGTCAGGTGGTTTTGTCTATCGATATGACTAGAAGGATCAGATCAAAACACATATTTTTAACACAGTAACGGTGTAAAAAATATATTATTATTACGCCATAATGATGGGTGTTCAATAGGTCGGTACTACTATACTAGGTACATAATAGTGTAGCTCACGGAGTATGTCATAATATGAAAGGTACGAGACTAATGTAGCTGTTTCCCGAAACAATAAAGTATACAAAAAGCATATTATTATCTACTTATTTGCTAAATAAAATTTTAAAACAACACTAAAAAAAAAGTAATTTGCCATTGCGGATAGGTCGTAATAAATTACAACGGTAGGTACCTAGTCAGAAATATTTACCTATATGTATATGAATATAGGTCAAAATATCCATCGGATAAAAAAACCAACAGTTGCAACAAAAATTATTTTATACAAATAAATAAATAAACTGATAATTACTTAAACAATAAAAATATAAGCAATTGCTTTAAAAAAGCTTACTTTGACACGCCACTGTCCACGCGTACCTATCCAATATCTCCAACTCTGAGCAATTTTGGTTTCGATGGTTACAATCACTGCGCATTTTCTTTTCGTTAAATGTAGATTAGGTCAATACAATTTAATTAGGTAAAAATAATTTGATGATATGACGCACTAACACTACAAATTCTAAATCTCACTAGGTACATTTGAAAACCGATAATTTTAAAAAGTTGGGTTTCGGGATCACAATCCTTCACGTTGAATTAACCCATTTATTCTCTTTTTAAAATAGTCAATTATTTTTACTCCGTCGTCTAGAGTTTTCATTGGTTGAATATGTTGACCAAATACCCCGTACCTGTAATACGGTATACTTGGTAGGAGGTACTACCTTAAGGCAGGTATAGTGGACAATGCGTTTTTGTTTGATAAATATCTACCGAGAAATGAGAATATATTTTTCCCCTGAAGACTGAGAAGCCGTTCAATTCATACGAATTCATTATGGAAACTCTTAGAGGAGGTTCTAAAATGTATAATAATAAAATCTAACTAAATGGCGGTCCGCCGTCGACCGTTTGGCCGCCTCTGGTATTGTGTCTACACTCTACACAATATTTTAGTACTCATAACTTAACTATTTACCGGACGCGTCGTAAATACAATATACCTACATAGTATACCTAAGTTCGACGCATTTTTATTTCGCGTATTGATATTACTATATGCCGACAGGCGAACGTAAAATATTAATATCGCAGTGGCTTATCGCGCGAAACTGACAAGTGCGATTTGTCTATTTTCACTGACATGACGCGTAGGCCGTACCCATGTACTCAATGCTTAATGATATTATTATTCAGTACTTCTATTGATGAAAATGGCGCGTGTCAGGTAAGTAGATACATGATATTATGGTAATAATAATGTACACTGTAGTGTTGTAACAGCACAGTTAAATGGAACATTTAAAACAATTTTCACAAAGACCATGCGGTATCCGGTAAAAGATAGGATGAAGGAACCGATGGTTGACAATAAGAAGCCGTATATTTTAGAAAAGTTTCAAATCGTCAACTCATATTTGGTCGTGAGCGCACGCACAGCATAGATAATTGGCTTTTTTACATCAGATCTGGAGATTTGGTTAAGTAAAAAACTACCTATTTTTTTAACAATATTACGGGATAAAATATACGATGGCAATACTTTTTGGGGAAAAAAATGCTTCAATATTATTTATTAAGGTTGATTTCTGGTAACATATTAAGTGTCCCTGCTCCCCCCTCCCACAAGGTCAAGGTAAACAATTGTAAATACTTTATTTAATAGGTACCTACCTAAAAATACATTAAAAAAAAAAAACCGGAAGAAAACGGGAATATTTACGCAGTAACCATGGTTTTCGAAAAATCGATTTGGTTTTTTTTCGTTGTTGTTCAAATTCACAAAGAACCTAGCATAGGAAAAAATGTGAATGATTTTGTCACGTAATGTTAACTTCGGTGTCAAATCAAAAAATCAAGGTTTTCGGTATATGGTTTTTAAAATATTATAAAAATTATTCATACAATATAAAACGAGACTTCAGAAAATATTCCAGACCTATAGGCTATAACGTACAGAGTATTTATATACTCCGAGTATAAAGATGAATTGATTAATTTAAGTTCAGACGCAATAGTAGATTTTAATTATCTGGTGGAAAAATTAAATCGCCAAATACTGGTTGCTGAACAGTGAATATTGCAAAATACATACTTAACACAGGCCAAAAATATACAGATGTAAAATACTCATGAACATTCGGTATATTAAAATAAACACAAGTATTTTAAATAACAACATTAACTTAAACGTATAATAAAATATATATTTATTATTTCAAAATATTTTTCTTATAAATTGTATAAAGAATACAAATAACAAATGATATATATTTTTAATTAAATTAATAATTGTTTTATGTTTTTCAATTTAGAAAAGTAAAATTACTTATTGAAAAAAACTACGTTTTTAATAGTTTTTAATTATACTTATTATTTAAAAATAATAACAGTTTAATTAATATTATTATACGATAATAAATTATAACAATACAACAACTGCAGTTCTATTCATACCCCATATTATAGGTACTAGGTATATGTACTTATAACCATTGAAATTATAATATTTTAGTTTGTAAAATCAATGTTAAAGCACAAATACCGTATTATATTAAAATATAAATATTATATTAATATCCTACACTATATAGGTGTAATATGATATGTATATCGTAATATAATATAAAAATAGTAATTGTGTGATGACTATAAAATATAGAAATCTCTATATCATTACAGCCATAGCGATGATGATAATAATAAAAGTTGTAGACCCGCTGTTACAGCGGATTTCTGCACTAAGCCTTCTGCAGCTGATGAGTGACTGTGGTGATAGCGTCCTCAGACTTAGCAGATCCGTTGCCGCTGTCGTCGGAATCTTGAACGGCGTGTCCATTTTTATCACGCACTTTCAATCCCAATCCTTCGCGATACTCTCTGCTAAGGCTCCTGGCCGTCAAACTGTGTACCTTTAAAAAGTACAAAAATGAAACAAATAAGATAATTTACACACCCCGTCAATATAATAATATTAATATTCAGTGACATGCCTAATTCACCGACATAAAAAAGTTGTTAATAGTTTTTAACACATTCCTAATTTGTGGACATCTCCGTGTTGGTATCGTAATAACTAATAATAATATATGTGGTTGATTTATTAAATAAAATTATAAACAATTATACCTAGGCAATTGAAATTTGTGAAGTTATCTTATCAAGAATATATACGGTGGTTAGTATATTAACTGTTTCAAAAGTTGATAAAAAAATTAACTTGAGTAAATTAAGTTAACTTAACGTTAAGAATGTTAAGTAATAGTGTATTTAATGTATAAAATCATTGTATAATACAAGGTACTAGGTAGCGTTATGGCCGTTATGCGAGAAAAAAATAAATGTGTCAGTTTTAACTTAGTTATAACTCCTAATGGATACACATGGTTTTAAATAAAACGAAGTAAACATTGAAAATCAAAGAATTGATAATCGGTGAACTGGGAAATCGCAATCGGACAGTGGTAAGTGTGCGTGTGGAGAAAGGAGGGTTAAAGCTTTTGATAAAAGAATTTTCTGCCATCCCCTTGTAAATAACCATTTAAATATTCGTATTTATATAATATATTAATATTAGTTTGTGAAAACAATGTGATAGATAGGATGTAGGCATGTAGCCCATGTAGAGATGCATCGTTATGTACGTAATCGTAAATCGTATTGTTATAGTGATCCCTTACGATTCCTCCCCACTCACTGTTGTCAATGTATACCAAAAAATGTGCACTATAATAAATGTATAATGTATATTTAAAATTTTAAAGTAGATTAGGTGGATGTCAGAGTCGGCGATAGACCTTCAATGACGTATATATCCATCTATATAATATCTATACTATAATATTATTATTTTATTGCCCATCGGCCGCGCCCAGTGTTAAATTGCATTTATGTCTACATACACAGGACAACAGTAAATCTATACTATCAGTTGTCAATCCGTCTTATTAGTGTCTTATATACCGAGTTCAGAGTTGCACACGTGTAATAATACTGTATTATCACCACACCTATTATATTATACCATTAATTTTTTTTTTTCATAAAAAATCATCCAATTATAAAATTCTTATAAAGTTATACTAAAACATCAACATTTTAAGAGAAAACTTTTGGACAAGACACAAATAAAATCGTCTCCGATAGTTTTTATTATTGATTTTCTACTTCTGATATCTTATAATTTCAGCTGTGTAAACAATGTTATGTTAGAACTTTAGAAGTATAAGGAGGACGATTTTAATCACACTATATGGCCAACGGGACTGTGTGTGAAGACTTAGTATCAGAAAATTTTGTTACTATTAATTATTTAGTCAAGTTAGGACATATATACATAAGTTAATATGTAATATATAATAACGGTGAGTTTTATTTTAGTACATCATCTGACTTATATTATTAGAGCATGCTCATTACTCATATATTATAATATGTTGAGTATACACTATAATACTATATTATAGTATATTATATTGCCGACAAATGGTTTTTCGTTATTATAATAGGTATATCACACATAATACTATCGTAATTATAGGGTTTTACGAATTTCGAAAATGTGAAACTGTGACCTTGTCTAGTAGTCGAAAATGGTAGTGGTTTAACGTTTGACCAATGTACGGTTAATCAACGGCGTACATTAGCTTTGTTACAAAACCATAGGTTTGCTCGTGTGTATTTATATATAGTATTAAATATTAAAGTGGTTTAGAAGTGAAGTCGTATTGTTTCGATTTTCATTCTTCTTAAATTTTCGACATTATTTTATTAAAATATAATATCCAATTATTATGTACCTACTAAAAAGAAAACATTTTAATATACGATAACAATATTCCTTTATTTATGTATATTGTAAAAATAATACTGATAAAGTGATAACTGAAATCATATGGTTTAGATTTTAATTCATAGGTACTAGTGTACCTACTACTATATTATTATTGTTAGATGTTTTCATATTTTATATACTTAATAAATACTTTCTAAAGTGCACTTTTCATAATAATTCAAATTCCCAACAGATACCTAGATACGGTATCCAATAATAAATAAATAGGTACTCGTGCACGTATTTTATTATACTAGAAATTTATTTAAATATTTTAAAAAAGTATTAATATTTTAGGGGAAAAAATGCTATCATTTAATACCACAGGTATAAAAGTACCTACTATGCGTTACATATCCACATAATCATCGATACGAATTCAATCCATTCTGTGAGTGCACAGTATAAATATACCTATCCATAGATAAAAGATAGGTATGCATTCTTGAAAATTTGTAACGGTCATTTATTAATTTATTAGTTTATTACAAACGAGGACACGCTCACTGAATTGTGCAGTGAAAATAGTAAAAAACTAATTGTTACAAGTTACAACACATCATTATATATATACTCATACCTAACAATATATAACAATAATGTATTTTAATTTTAAACTCTAAATAATACAGACTTTCAATGAATCAGAAATTATAATACAAAAAAAAACACTAGCAAGTACTGAGAAAATTCTTTTTAGAAACGCACCATTTAAATACATTTATATTTATAGTATGTATACCTATAAACTATTATAAAATTTATACTATATTAGCTATATTATACTTGAAAACTAAAAATTAATGTTAAATTTCATCGCCACGAGAAAATTCAAAAGTGTTATTTAAACTTTATTATTTTAATACTATTGATAATAAAGTTAATAACAATAATCAGCGTTTTTCTGTACCTATATGCACAATCTCTTATACTATAAAACGCTTATGTTATGATATCATGTTGTACACTATTAACTATATTGCTGTATAAGTATAACTAATATATAATAATAGGTATATCAGAATTGAATACATTATAAGTACACAACATGTTTTTATTTTATATTTTTGTAGCATGTTGTTAATGTTAAATGTCTAATAAAAATAAAAATACAGATGAACACATAAGAAAACTGCAGATAACAATATTATAATAATAACAGAAAAATATCGATAATTACACGTATAATTATAATACACAAGTACTTGGGAGAACGTAAACTTATATACGCCGAATCAGTCATCGTCAACCTGTCTATATTTATATACATTATACATACATTATATACATATACACACGCACACTAAACATTTAATACTAATCAAACCTCTTTTGGAGGCGGTACACCTTTGCAGCGTAACATACAGGTGGTTTACTTACTTGTCTGCTTGAGTTCTTGCATGTATTTTCAGCGTTCTAAAAGTGTGAAAAACATTTTAAATTAAAAACTTGAAAATTGTATTATAATTTATAATAATATATTTAAGCGCATATCCAATAAAAAATAAATAAGGGGATTCAAGAGCAAAAAGTAACTACCAACAAAACGGAATCAACTAAGTGGAAAAAACTTATTATTCTTGATAAATAGTATTTTAAACTGTTCTCATGGAATCCAGACAGTATATTAATTATATTTTAGAAAAAATTTTGTTTTGTAATGGTAATTATTTATTAATTATAATATATAAAACGCGAGCTCGGCTTCAGTAAATTGATATTCCATCGATCATGTTAGATTCTCTTTTGATATGCCACCACCGAGAAAAATATTATGGATACAAATCACACAACTTATAACTATAGTACCTAACTAGGTATAAACAATATAACAATTTCGATTGCACTTACGTTAGACGAAAATTGTTTGGCTAATTCTCTGACCGAAGGCATACAGTGCACGTCTTCGGCTGATTCCGCGATTGAACCCTTAGGGATACCGACGCCGCTCTCCCGCCGGTCGGTCCACGAGCACAATTGGACCAGTTTATCTTGGCGCTGCGGGCCGCCGCAAGTGCCAAATGTCGCGAACGAGTCGCTACTGGACAGGGATTGTGGCGTGACCGGCGTGGAGTCCTGCAGTGCGCCGCTGGTTCGCCGCACGTCTCCGTCGTAATTGTCTCCGCCGATTTGTACTACCAGTTTGGATACCTTCGTCTGACACACAACACACATCGCGGGTACGTGTTTACGCATCATTACAATATTATAATTTATAATAAATTCAATAATCATCAAATTGGAATTTGTTTCAGCGTTAAGGCCGAGAAGCTTGCATATTAAAATATATTATTTGCGACTAGAGACGTGAGCCCGGATTAAGTTTACCAGAGTAGAGACCTAAGAGCGAAGTTGATTGTTGGCCCCCACAATAAAAAAAAATATATAGTCAGAGATTTTAATATTGCTCAATCCATTGGAGTACCCGTATAAATGTAAAGGTAACTTAATAATATATTAACAATATTTAATTCAAACTAAAATACTGTAAATCTAAAAATGATTTAAGTATTAAAAAAAACGTATATAAAAATATATAAATTACCAATAAATATGTATGTGATAAGTGTGGCTCTTCACTTAAGTTCCCAATTTAATTTTAGCTTTTATTGTAGAGAAAAAATCTCAAAGGTGCTGAATTGATAAAAAATTCGTCTGGCTAAGTCCTGCTCAGTATTCTAAATTATGAAATTATTATTTAACCACCGATGCCACCTTGCCATTATCGAAAACCTAAAAAGTCATTAACTTATTACATAGATAGGTGTTTAAGTTAAAATGTAGTTTTAATATAATAGTAGGTAGGATACATATTATTATCGAACAATGACATAAAAGAAAATGATTATGCAAATAACAACAGAAGTAATCAATATAAACGTCAAAATTCAGAGAAACCAATACACTTAGCGTAAATGTTACCTATATATAATAATATTTCCTACAATGGATTTATTTTAAACTATGTATTGTTTCAGCGAATAAATGTAGGATCTTTATACCAACTCAAATAAAAACTGCAATAAGTTCTTATAAACGATATTTTTTATTTGAAGTAGTATAGTAACAAAACAATATATTATATGGTAACTTATTTCGATTTTATACCCATGAAAAATATCACATAAAGCCAAAATTTCCAATCTTGGACCATAAACCGGTCATCATAAAAAATAAAATATGAATAAATAATATACAAAACGTCAGCACATTGAATATGGCACGTTTAGTTATTATAGGCACAGCTAAAACGTCTAACAACGTCCTCACTGTAAATGGGATTTTTAACAAAGTTGTCTGTCCCTGTTTTGTTCCTAAACACAGTTCTGGGCAAAGTTCCGTACACTATTGATTTTTCCAGAGTACTGACGTCGTCAACACTAACCTGTTTTTGTCTGGCTTTCAATTCTCCGGACTGATTGATGTAGTAATCTCGACCGTACCTGAATGAAACCAAACCAATTTGATATAATTTAATATTGTAATAATTAGTATAATTAGTACATGGTACCTATATAGGCGCAATTTGGGGGAGGCTTGGGTGTGCTTATAGCACACATAAATTGTTTTATTTTTAATTTAGATTTGAATAGTAATAGGTATCCATAACCAAGAAAAAAAACACGAAAAAAAGTAGAAGAGCTTCAACACCTTCATTTTTTAAATTTAAATAGCACCATTGGGCACCCTATATTACTCACAATCAATAAAAAAAATTTAAATAAAATAAAATCAAAATAGCGACGTCTATAGATTGATATTAGAGTTTAAATTCCATGACTACATTTGAAGTTAATTTTATTTGTACCTATTATTAAAATAATATAATATATTATTAAACGCAGTTATTTTTACGTTAAACAATATTTAATAGATAAAAAAGGGATTTACATTATCTCGAAAATATTCTCCTTTGAAGTTTGGTATTAAGCAATGTTAAAGCTCTGATAATTTTTAGTTTATATATACATTAGACATCATAATTTCGAATTTGCTTGGTGAAATTTTACTATATAAAATATATAATGCTCGTAAGATGAACGGATACAGTATCTATATGTGCGAATCATCACGTACTGTTTTAATTATTAATAATTTATTTTTATTAGACTAGCAAATGATAATTACCGCTGCGTGTCCGGTAACGAGGGGCTGCAGACTATTTTTAACGGACCAGACGTGTCGTTTCCATTGATTAAATTCCTGCAAGAAAAACGTGTAGGTATACGATAAATAATGTTATTAAACCAACTGTTGAAAGTAAACCAAACAATTTTAACAACCAGGTTGTTTGTAAGAAAATAAAAAAATACTCACAATGATGCCTCGCTACTGCTCCTGCTGCCAAACAACGACTTGTACTTGCGCTTTTCGATGTTTTCTGCGGAGTACGGGTTGTTTGTCAGTGGCGCCGCTTTTTCCCACTTAGAATGTTCTCGTTCTGCTATTGTACCTGCCGATTAAAATAAGAATAATGTCCTTTCATTCCTTCTATATAACGATTTATTGTTCTGATACGATGAGAAACGATGTGTATTATTATTATTATATAATATACCGGCAGTGCTCAAGGCCAAAAACTAGCAGAGAACTTAATAGACAAAATCTTTAACATGATATTATGTACTTAAAATGATAAAGTTATATGCTTTCAAATATGCACCATCGATAATATAGGAATTTAAGTATGATACTGAAAAGTTTTCTAGTTTTATCAGTTTTCAAAATGTTAAATAATTTTATACTACGTCCAGAAGAAAAATGATTTGTTAATTTTATATAACAATTTGATTGTCTTTTTTATAAGCTATTTAAAATATTTGTAAAAAAACAATAAATCTTTATAATATGATTTCGTGAAAAAAAAATAACCCAAGTATATATAAAAACTTATATATTAAATATTTTTAAATTTGAAATCCAGACATCACGAAACACATTTGTATCTAACCATTTTTTTTCCTATTTATTTATTTCCTGAAGAAAAAATGCAAAATATGCATAAATTCTTAACTCAGGAATTTATTAACATATATATTTATGTACCATACCCGGTCTGGGAGGTAACGGTTCGTCTTCTTGTGCTACGTTTACTTCGTCGGATGACACCGAGTTGAATTCGCTGTCGGCGGTGTTCGACATTAAACTAGATCTGTAAAATTATACGTGATTGGTGTAATTAAAATAGGTAATACACAGCTAACACAGAATTGAATAGTATATATACATATAATATTTTAGTATATCAGAAAATTAAACACAAATGAGTATGTTTTTCATTACCTTGGCCTAGGTACTGGTTTTTCATTGACTTCTAGAGATTGATCAAAATCCCTCTGATGATCCATAGAACCTTGGCCTAGAATGTATAAAATTACAAAAAATTAATGTATATATATATCTATAATATCACATATTATATTATATAGACTTCGCGATCGCGCGATGCGATACCTATAATCTATGTATATTCCAATAATATCTTACCGGAGTCTACTTGGGAAAGTGCGACGTGCTTGTTGCAAGCCTCCACTATGGGATCCCAGTTGAGTGGGTTGTCTTCTTCACTGCTAGGGCCTTCAAATAATAAAATTCCACCATCTGTAGAGTTTGTATCGACGTCCGAATGTTTCGTCTGCAGCGGCTCTGATTCAAAATCAGCTATTACGGAAACATAAGACATGTTCATCAAATAAGATCAAAAGCCTCGAAATGAATCAAATAAATAATGATAAAACACAAATTATGTATGAGATAATAATAAATGATAATTAAGTTACAGAGTTCGAGCAGCTCGTCCAGTGCCGAATTTGAGTAGTCGGACAGTTCAGACGTTTCATCGGCATCGCGATCGCCTATTAGCGGCCTGGTGACTTCGGATGGATTTGGCACTAACATTGGAACAGGAACAGGATGATGATGATAATTGTTGGAGCCAGAAATCCGATTGACCCTTTTCTTTTGAAACAACCAGTTGTCTTCCCACGAGTCCACCGTAGCGCTTATCCCTTGATCGTCAGGATCAATGGTACTACTATCTGAAAAAATCGATAGGTTTTTACTAAATACATTCGACGAGAGCATAGTATACCACTATGATACTTAACAAAAATCTAGAGCTAAAAATCAAGTTGAGTTTATTATATTATATTGTGTATATTTTAAGATCTTGCTATAAAATAATCGTTTTGCATATAATTATAGGTTCAAACTATAAACGATTATAGATAAAAATTGTTAATAGATATAAAATATAAAAAGCAACAAACAAACTAGATTTAGGTTCTAAAATAAGTATAGAATAAATACAATCATAATGATATATATTATATATATATATATAATATACACTAATAAACGCACGGTATAATAGAGTGCAATCCTGTTCGCGACGTTGAATCGTTGGAAGAAGTGAAAGGTATGTAAAAATTATATATGAATATGCACAGCACTAAGTATGAATACGTAATAGTGGTCAATTCAAACTTATCAATATATATACGTAATAATAAAAGTATTTATAATATTTGCAAAAACCTTCCAATAACTCTATTCTGGTAATAAAAACGTATATAAAGAGTTAATGTCCATATATTATAATTTATAATAGTATATCTAAAATATATATATATATATATACCGTTATTATTAATTTATCATCAACGCGTGTAAAAACGTGTTGTTTACTTGTATGTACATATTTTATGGCTAGACACTCGAAATAACTGAAATATTCACGATAAGAAAAATGACAGGAATATTTCTTATTGAGGCTTTGTAATATTTTATTTTATTATTATCTAATTATACGTATGAATATATGACGGATATGTAGATAGGGTTAAAAACTCGCGTTTTTTTATCTATAGTACCTATACCTACCCTCAATTGAATCAGATCCGAATTCTGGTAAAGGTGCAGTGTGCCCGCGAAGTAATTTCGCGTTTGACATGAACATTCCGATGGCTGATTGCGATCTTTCATCGTCTTCCTCGTCACCTTCGTTGTACCCATCATCATAATCGCCTTCAATATCGGAGTATGTATTATAACTAGTCGTCGTCACTTCTTCCGTGAATTCTTCTACCTAAACACGAATAATATAATACGTATACATATAATATTATACAAACTTTACATTAATATTTTATCTTCGTGTTTTTTATTACTTTATTTAGGCAAACTCAACATTTTAGGAACTACTTGTTGTACGAGTATTAATATGCACGAATATGTAAATTATTTATATTTTAAGTATTTTACAATTAATTATATCACACTTACAGTTAAAGACACTCTAGGAGTTCTCCGCGGCTCTTCGGTCTTTTTCGAATTTAAAGAATTCTGATTTGAACCTACATAATATATAGTATTATTATAACGTATTAATGTAATATATTCACATTAATTATGAATTTTACATAAAGTCTTGAAAAAAATACATACCCGTTTTTTTAGGAGGATATTTAGAAATTCGAGACCTCCCAATTGGGATTTTCTTCTTCGTCTGACTATTAGCGACAATCTGTAATAAAAAAAAAAATTAATTAAACGTGTGATGAAAAACAGTTTTTATAACTTACAAACATAGTTATTATTAGTTCACCGTGACCGTTTAACAAACAACTGCCTTCTAAACTATAAAGGAATGGCAAGAAGCCATATCCAAGCTTAGTATGAACGAAAAAGGGTTTCCACATAACATCATGTAATGTGTTTAATATAAATACCTACGGAAGTAAATAATGTGTAACGGAAATAAATATCGTACCTTATTTAAAATAGCAGTGGCCAAGAGATCTTCGTAATTTTTTTCGTTTAAATCTTCTGCCAATGGAACAGCGCACTTTTTCTGGGCAGCCTTACATATTTATAATTAATATAATTTATTATATTTATTTTAATATAACATTAATCCATTCTCATCTTTAATATAAAAAAATTCCATATGTAGGATAATTTTATCCACCTGATTTGAACTTATTGTTGTTGATTAAAATGTTACTAAAATTTAAACTATAATAAATGTATCTTATTATTCTTATTGTTCCACATGAACATAATAAATTATCATACAATATGTTTGAACAACATTAAATATAATAAAATATGTTGGCATCTATATAAATAGGATATTTCATATTTTGATTTTTAATGGTGAGAGTTGAGAGGTGACACTCCATTTATTTAAATTACTCTTTAAATTTTACTCCGGGTTTCGAACATAATACCATTATTGGTTTATATTTATCATGTAGTAGTCATATTAATAAAAAAAAAAAATCATTAGTTAAATACTCGACTTGTGTAATTCTTGTGTATTTCAGAATATTTTTTGAGTATTATGATTATGCAAGCGAAAAAAATATTGTATACCTATCAGGGTAAGCCTATACATTAAGTTATTAAAATAATCTTATCAATAAAAGTAATATGGAAAATATGTATTGAAAGAATATGTAGATAATGGCGATAATGTTATTATACATTTTATACCTACTTTTCAAATTGTAATATTAAAAATGTATAATTAAAATTCACAAAGTTTAAATTAAAACAATTGTATTTTCAGTAAATATGTATATATTTATAAAGTATGAATTGTTATTATAAATGCTACAGTTTAGCAAATCGTTGCACAAAGTACAATCTATAGGTATTTAATAATAAAATAATATAGCACGCATATTGTTATCTATAGCATATTAATAAAATTGATTTGATAATATATAGTAATTATATATAGGCCGGTGTAATGTAACAGAAATAAACCCACTAATTAAATGATTAATTAAAATGGTAAATACCTATTTTAAATCAATACATTATTTTCTTAGGTTATAAGAGAGTGTAGAACACACAGAATTTATAAAATTCAATGAGACCTAGAAACAAAGGTATCTAATATTTATATATTTTTGTTATAATATTATTTTAGTAAAAACTGGAAGGCTTTGCTAATCAAATATCTGAAGGGAGAAGAGGGGATCAAAAACCTTGTTGACCCATGCTGATCCCTACAGAGACATCGTCTCTCTTTGCATCTTGAAATTTAGTATTTTTTATTTAAAATATTAAATAATTTAGAATGATAAAATTTACAAAACTTTTTTTAAATAACAGTGAGTTTTAAGTTTTAATTAATAATAATTATTAATAATTATTTATTTATTGGTTGCCATATCAATTATATTATATGAAAGATGAAAATGAAATATGTATTCAAACCTAAAAATAGATTTAAAATAAAATTGTGGTAGCAAAAGCATTCCAATCACTGTAAAAACTGACCTGTAGTTCTGGAAGATTTTCTACGTCATAAGACACTTCTTGCAAAATTGTATTTAATTTTATTGGAATATCATCAAACTCATCCGACTCTGAAAAAAAGTGTATACTAATATATAATTTAGGTTAAGTGTAGTTTGTGCTAAAAATATATTGAATCGAAATAATAACGTGTAAGATATTAGCAGTGAACCAAAAAAAAAAAATAATAAATAACGGTTTTCATGTAATCATGTCTATAGACTATAATACTCGTGTACTAAAAATGTTTAAATAAGAAGACAGCCGTTTATTTTTCACTTTCGAATACACTAAATATGTTTTTAATAGATCCTAACGATCCGTTTAGACATATATATTATTAATAAATAAATACCTACCATTTATGATGGAGTGTATGGCTGCTGTCAGCGTGGTGGCCAACTGTTCGTGGTACTTCCAACATATTGACATGTCTAAACCGGAAAAATGTATTGGATATTAATTTTAGTATACGTTATTAGTTACATAGAAGATTTATGATAGGTACGTACATAGCGGGTGGGTGGACAGAGGCGTTAGGCATACGTCATCTAGGCCTCCATCCACCAGCCCTTCCACTAGCCGTTCCAAATAATCGCGGACTTCAAAAAACTTGTCTTCTATAGAACATAAAAAATATTTCAATCAACCGATAATAGTTATTAAAACCTAAAAACAATTTATAATGCTTTGTAACGTCTATAATAAGAAGTATAGACAAAATCGTAAATTTAAATATCCACATGAAAAATGTATGAAAGAAAAATATTATGTATCATACTATCATTTTTAGCAAAATTCGTGCGTGTACTTACGATCATTTTCTGCCTTGGACGCCACTTTCGCTTTTAATTTGGTGTTTAAAATGTCCCGCTGTTGGATGTACAGCAATTTGTGTCTGAAAATCGAAAAGAAGAAAAATTATAACATTAATATAACCTTGTCTCCGGTTATCCATGTCTTTGACGTTTCGCACGGTACAAATAAAATACAATACGTATAAATGTATAATATAGTCGATGACACTCACGATCGCATAATGGGTTGATGATAATATTATTGTGTCGTTGTTTCGTTTATTATTCGATTAACGGCGTTGTCGTCATTACACGACTATACTGTATTACCGATTGCCGGTATAATATTATTATATTATAATTATATCAGAAAGCGGCGGTGAAAAACTTAAACAAAAACAATTCTAAACAACAGGTAAAAAACATAAACGTAAACACGTCCATATCGTTTTGGTCGTCAGTATAGTCCGACAAAAAAGGCCGGTCAGCCATAGGTATGGCGTTGACGCTCATGATCGGACGGCGACGAGACTTATAATAAATAATCAAGATTAAACTACATCTACCTATCGGAAGAACCGGAAGAAAAAATGTACTTTCTCCGCGTATCCCTATACATATATAATATTTATATTGCCGCTAGTGACATAATACAACGTACAACGATAGAACGTCCCAGCCACTCCAATGCATAATACATAATAATGTACCTACATAATATGTATGGCTTATGCCATAAAGCATAAAATTACGCGTGATTTTTATGCACCGGCTTGCGACTTGTTCCCTCTTTTCGACTGGAAACAGTTCAAGTCTCGTATAGTCGTATATCTACTCTGATCCACGTAGCTACAATAATAGTGTTCTATACAATATGTAATACTCCTGCTTCAGGTAATGCAGAGTTTGGGAGTTAGCTATTGCATAATGCCATGAACATATACATATATCTGTATTATAATGTTAATTTAACCTTGGACAAATATACAAATATTATGCCCAACTATATACCCTGTTTAGAAATTCAAAGCATTAAACTGTCATAGACTTACCTATTTAATATTTTTATTTGAATAAAAAATGCGATAAACATTTAATTAACGTTATAGGTTAGTATACTAAACATACGAATAATAATAAGGATATAATATTTGATAGACTACTAATGCACTATGGTTTTCTTTTTCTCAAAAATATCATATATTTAATTCTCAGATTAAGCACATATTAAATACGAACTATATCAACAACTTGCAATGCTATTATAGAATGAAGTTAAACCTTATGGATACTAAAAATATTCTCAAACTAGTAAATATATGATAAAATTAATTTTGGTGAAAAAAATACTTCGTCCGCTTGTGTTGTACTCGTCATACATAACATACATACAACATACCAAATTGGCGTTCAGTAGAACAACTTAATAACTTATGTGTCTTGTTAACTTTAATTTTAGAGTGGATTTACCTATTATTAGAACATTATAAGTATCGTAACGATGATTTTTTTCCATATTTTAATTTTTAAACAAGATATGAGTATGATAATATTACAAATTTAAAATACTTATATATAAATGCTTATAAAATATTGAAAAAAATCAATGTTACGACACTGATAATGTTCTAACCTTTAATATTTATAATAAGTAAATTTCATCTTTTATTAAAGCCAACCACATATTATAAATAATTTATAATGTGTTCTACTGAACGCAAAATTGTTATGTTGTATGCAATATGCATGTAAGACGAAGACAACACGTATCTACGAATATGGTGTCTTTTTAAGCACTTAAGGTTATACATATATTTCATGTATTACTGCACTATTAAACACCATTAGTATAACCAAACTAAATAATAATCAGATATAACTTTATCATTTGTATTACTTTATCTATAGGTAATGATACACTATGTATACTATATTACCACAGAATAGATGAAATCATATATTCTGTGATATTGGCATATTATTACTATATATGAACTATTAGAAATAATAACAAGTTAAATTTTAATTTACTAAAAATTACATTTAATAATAACATAAAAACTCGAAATAAACTGATAAATAAATACATTAATTAATAAATTAATTATTTGGATGCAAATCCTTCGATAGTTGCATAATATAATATTAGTATTTAATCTAATAGAAATATTAATCATAACATATATAATAAAGGCAGAAGAAGAGAGCTCAGGAGCTTTAATATACGTATATTGACTAATATTGTCTAGACTAGTTAATTATACAATTATTTTGAGTCTTATAAGATAAGGTTTAAACACTTACAACTTTTGTATCAAATTAGTCGTTCAAGAAAATCGATTTTGTATTTTATTTTTTATTTTTGTAATATAAAATCGAATAACTATACTACTATAGAGATTTGAATTTTTCACCAAATATTTATATTAACATATTTTGATTTAAAGATATTTCTTTTCCAAAATCTAAATTAATGGTTACAGATTATGAATATGAAAACATTAGTAGTTTTTAAATGCTACCTATCTATTTCATATTGCATACAATGTTCGTTTCGGTTCTTAAAAAGAAATCCGTGTACTATGGACGGCGGGCGTATACTATACTGATGGTATGATAATAATTAATAACAAACAATAAATAATTTTGATTATCGAATGAAAACTTCTAATCGATTATAATATGTTACGTGCCTGAATAGTTTTTTTTTTTTGATAAAATAGTTATCAAATAATACTCTTTTAATAGTGTCTATTCTTGATAATTTAGTACAGACTACGTTGCTTTTATACATATTACCATTTATTTACTCAATAATATTACGTTAAAATCTATTATTAATGTATTTTTACAAGAAATAAATACTATTATTCCCACCATGGTGTGCACATTGAAATAAATGCTATTCATTTTCATTTACTTATATAATTATGCTGAGGATATCTATAGATTCATTGCCGAAACGTTAATGTTGTAATTCTTTGATTATTTCCTTTTGATTAGGCAACGTTAACCATAATTATTTGTTGCTTATCATTGATAATAATTCTAATTTTATCAATATTGAATCTTAAATATTGAAAGATCTAGTTTAGTTTAAATTCTGGTGTCAAACGGACTATTCGTAATATAATATATACTTAGTAACACAACGTACCTACTCTTCGAGGTAAGTTAATTACATTCAAGCAATTGTTTACCATATTATTATATACCTATTATTTAAATATAATTATAATATTAATCGTTATTTAGAATCGCGAAATGAAGACTTAATGATTTAAAAATTAGTTTTTTTTTTTTGAAAATTATTACTAATTAAAAAGGCTCTTAAAATGGAAATTATCTCTATAAGCTTATTTCTATATGCCATCTAGTTAGTACCTAGGTACTTCAGATTTTCTGAATAATACCTTCTTTAATAATTAATAAAAAAATATTTGAGTACTTTTTAAATTTTTAAGATCATATACTATATCATCAAACACTGATGCGCCGTATACTTCAAATATTTATATAAGTATTTACTAAACATAATATATGTAAATATAATTTTCAAAATATTTTGGCTCTTTCCTGGACAATTTAATGCCTATGGATATTTGAAATTTTCCTTTTTTAAGTAATTTTTGTTGACACAGTTTAATAATTGGTAGCTATACGAATTACTGAAAATTATTAATATTATTTTAATAAATATGTTTATCGATCTATATAATATTAGTTAGAATTTAAGAGAGTCATCCTCTTACTAGAACTAATACGTAATCGAATTAACAATACTTATGTATATAAATAATCAATGTATATGGATTACATTATTTACATTTGTGTAAAACAATAAAAAAAACTTTTAATATAAAAATGTTAACGTGGGTACGTGTTTTGTGAGCGCAAATTGTTTTGTAAATTCAAGTCTTCCGAACACCATTTAAGAAACAAAATTATGCAATAGTCAAAGAAAAATAATTTTTAGACGTGAAAAATATAGAAATAGTTTTTATAATATTGTAATATACATTAATAAATTCATAATATAGATGGTAATTTATTATATTGTAGATCAAGATACATTTAGATTTAAAATTAAAATTATCATAATATTCTTCTTAAAACAAAAGTTGGACTTTGTAGCTACACCATTAATAATATTAATTTATTTATTGATAGTAACTCCCGTCAAGGCAAAAAGTACAGAAGATACATATAACATAGGTTAAGGTTAACTAAGTATACAATTAGTGAACAAACAACAATTTTTTTAACTTACAACTATTATAAAAAATATACTTTTGATTGGGGGATTGATTAATAATTGAGGTACCTCTATCGTGTGGACTAAATAAAATAAAAATCTCGTATCATCGTGCAGAACTGTTGTATGCAGGCAATTGTTAGTTGGCGGTGAGTTTTGGGACGACTGCACCTGCAATTAATAAGATATTGCCGCAATACTCGTGATCATCGTACAACCATCGCATCACATTATAAAAACAACGCTTAACCGAAATTATTGTCGGTTTACCGCCACTGATACCGCGGTAACCGCGGTGATACATAATAATAATAACATTGTATATATAGGTACCGTTTAATACCACTCGGTAATATAGCAATGGTGGTAGATACCCGTCGCCGTCGTGCGGGTGCGAAGAGGACGTCCGTGCAGACGGCCACGGCATTGCTGTTGGTGTTCCTGCTCCAGGCTCCCGGAGCCCGAGCCGTCACGGACGAGATGCTGAAGATCGCGTGCTCGGACATGACGCCCAGACATCCGGGTTACCAGGCGGAAAACGTGCAGGGCGTGCCGTGCCCGTACCGGCTGACGGTGGACCCGTCCACGCCGGTGGTGCCCGGTAACCTGGTGAACTTGACGCTCACGTCCGTCGGCACGACCATGCCGTTCAAGGGGTTCATGGTGCAAGCCCGGGACGTCAACGGACGGGCGATCGGCACGTTTTTGCCGGAATGCCGGAACGCGACGAAACATCACATGATCACCTGTTCCAACGGCGAAGAGCCATACGTGAGTCGGTTATTTCTTTTCAATCGGTTATTCAAAACGGTTATTCGCGTGTCTCACTATATATATATCGAAATAGCTGCAGGGCGATACCGCGTGGATTTCTGTATTATAGGTGTACGAGGTATAGTCGACAAAAAAAGGCACTATATTTTTGGATGTACTACGCACAAGCTATCAGCAAACTAAATATTTTTTAACCGTATTTACAGTTCTTTCGCGTAGATTGTAATATGTTAATTAGCAATAATTAATTGCACTCTATCCCCCACGCACACACACACACTGACATATCATGGTAGTTTTTTTTTTTTTTTTTGCAGAAGTACCTATGCGTGGTTTGTTTTCATTTATATTTCAATGGTGTATTTTAACTAAGAAGTTATTTGAATTTAGTTACATTCAAATCAAACTATAAGCAATTATTGATCAATTTCCTCCTAGCATCAAATACATCATTAAACTAATAATGTTTTATCAAATCAGTATTTAGTAGTGGATCGGACCACTATAATATTATATTATATTATCAAGTCCAATTTAGTTCGAAATATATTTTGTTATTTAATTATTTATATTGTAATCATAATGTTTGTAGTACAGTTCAAAAAAAGTAATAAATTATTATACATCTTTAACACATTAAATAGTTTGTATCCAATCATATACAAATAGTATACTATAACATGTATTTACACTAATATAGGTTGAGGAACTAAGGTTAATAGCTAGCTGTAATCTAATTATAATCAATATGTGCATACTTACATACAGATACAAGTATATACCTAATGGTAAGCATTTTATTTTTTCAGAACGCAGTGGTCCAGTCAAATAACAAATATAAACTAAAAGATACTTTTACATGGATAGCTCCATTATCACTTAAAGGATCTTTTCGATTTAAGTGAGTAAATAATTTTTGTCGATTCATTCCTTAATCGAACTTAAGGTTATACAAAAGTACTTTTTTAAGAATTTAAATGAATTGTAGGTTATTTTAACGTAGAGTAATTATTTATTAACTAGGTATGGAACTAATCGTATACCTATTACAATTTCTACATATACTGTCTTTACAATTGTATGGATTATAAATGAAAACCACTTTTTTTTCTTTTGCCGTCTTTTTATTAAAAATCGAACACATCCATCCCACAACTTCATCCACATCTGTTGTTTAATCTTTATATACTCCCACTACCTTCTCGTCGCAATTTTACTATACGTATTTATATCCTCTCTTCTATAGTACCCTCTATATAATATACAAATATTTAAACCCCCATTTGGTTTTTAATTACAACCTTTAGGTATTTATGATACCAGTTTTACCATCTCCCTTAAATAAGCTTTAGCACTAAAATATTTCAATTGCCAACCTATCCAACTCTTATAAGTTATAGGCCACTTCTTAAAATGTTGTTTCACTTCATTTTAATTAAACATTAGTTGATTAAATTAATCTATATTTTTTTTATAGATAATCATTAATTATATCTTAATAATGTAATTAAACTAAATAACCTAATACACTGTTTCAAAGATAACTAGTTCAAGGCTCGCTTTTTGTATTTAATAATGCCATCTAACACAGGTTATAATGTAATAAGATCATTACGATCTAGAATAAAATACACAAGCAATTTTAAAAATAATTTTGGTGTGCTTACATTGCCATTGTGTTTTTTTCTAATGTAATTGATCTATATCTATACTGTTTCAAATTATAACGTATAAGGGCCTTGGAAATTAAAGCATTTGTTTATTTTTTTAAGCTTGACATCAAATCTAAAGTAGTACTAAGGTTTATTTTATTATGTTACGACTATTTAGAATATGAAATTTAAAATTGTTTTTTTTAAATATTTTTACAAGAATTTTTAATTGTTGATATATATTTTTTAAACTTTTTATTTTAATATGATGCAAATGGTAGCCACAGATAAAAGCTACATTTTTTCCTAAATTTTTTCTTTAATAAGTGGTGATAAAATTTTGACTTAGTTTTATATTTTCTATAGTAGTAATACTCAACTTGTTTTTATTTGTTATTATTATCTGTAACGTCAATTGTGACCATGGACAAAAAAAATTCTCAAATTCTAAATAATAACACTATACTGCATTACGAAATATAAACTTTAATTGATTTTCGGTACACCAAAAGTAAAAATAAGTAATATAATATTACCCTGGTGGTGTAAGCCAGTGCTTCTCAAACTTTTTTGTCATGGGGCTCCCATAAACATAATGTGAAACTGTCAAAGCCCCCTTAATCAAAATCATTAATTATTTTATGGCCTGCCAAGATTAGGTTAAGTATATTTCATGGCCTACCAGTCATATAGCCATGGATTCCAGTTTGAGACACATTGGTGTAAGTAACACGGTAACTAGTTATGTAAAGTACCTACAATGATAATGTAATGTACTAATGTATAATGATTAATCTATTTTTGGTTACACTGTTAGTCGTAAAATATAATATATACCTAATCAATACCAGTTATAAGCACAAATACTTAGGTCAAATCCTGCTATGGATGCATATTGTTCTGGAAATATAATTTTATTAAAAAACATATATTGATAAAAAAATGATAAATGAAGTCTACAAATAAAAAATTACAAATCAAAAACGTTATGAAAGAATACTTTTGTTACGTTTGAGATTTCTAATAATCGTTTTTTTTATTGACTAAATAAATTTATTATTTTTTTAGGTTCACAGTTGTGTTAAATTTTGAACATTTTTGGACTAATCAAGAAACTGAGGATATTCCAGTAGCTAAACTTTCACAAGAAGAATTCGAATTAAAAAGCTCTTTTAATCATGAATACTATATTTATAAATTGTATATTCAAAACTGCTTTGTTTAATTAAATCTAAAAATATATGTAAAATAGTAAATATTAAGAATAGTGCTTGTAATACATAATATATATTAATATATTTTATTTTAAATTTAATAATGTCATAGTAAAATTATAATTTATAAAATAGATAAATATTCTAATAGTCATAGAAAAATTTTAAACTACATATAATATGCACCTAAATAGTTTCGAGCGCACGTGCCACGTTTATTACTGTATATATACGTACTCATTTGTTATTTATTTTAATAACAAAACGATTTTATGATTTTTGCTTTTAATACATTAGATGATTAGATGTTAAAACAAATAATTATCTATTATATACTGCGTTATTATTTAATAAGACGAACTGTCATTTGACGAAACGATCAAACGAAATACTATTTCAAATTTTATAATAGTTAATAATAATATAATATAGGTAGTATTAAATACACTGATTGGTATGAATTAAAAATAAAAAATGTTCTTTTAATAAGCTTTTAAAAATTACAAAATATATTACAATTTGAAGTTTGTATATAAAAAAATGTATACTAGTTTTTAGAATATTTAATATAAATAAATACTTGTGGAATTTGAGCCTATATTTCTTTAATTAATCTTTCAACATTCGAAGTGAGATGTTTAATGCCAATTATTCTTAATAAAGAATGTAAGTTTTCATCGATCAAACAAGACCTTTCTAAATATTTTGCATAATTCATACGGGAAACCGTTTATTCACAAATACAAATAAGTAGATCCAAATCTTCAGGAAAGGGTCTTATAAAAATATATCAAATTTGTATTTTTACCTGTGATTTCTTTTAAGAAATCTTTCAAATTACTATTTGTTTTTAAATCAATAAGTTTAAGTTTAAAAGTTTCTTGTACTTTCCTAATTATTTTCATCAGACAGAAATGGATTTTCAACTATCCGTAATGAAATCATATGTGATTATTGAAGTTTTGAAAACGGTTTTCAAATTTTACCGAAAATTGTTCCAACATACTCGCAAAATGATTCGTTGGAACGTCAATAAAAGAAATTTGTTCAAATTCTTTATACGTTTTAAAATGCAAAACAACTTTGTTTTAAGCTTTGGTTTTTAAAGATTTGTAATTTTATATACCTAAGTACGGTTAAAGATAATTTTATATCTACTGTAAATGTTATCAAAATAAACTAAATAAAACCGTGAAGTATACCACCCTCAATCAATAAATATGAATTTTAAATGTGCCCCGCAAGTCGAAAAAGGTTGGGCACGCCTGATGTAGTAGACTAATTAAATAATAAAATTCACGTATCATCGCACGGAATTTATTGTTGTACTCGAGAAATTGTTAACTGGCGGTGCGTTTCGGGATGACTGCAACTAGTGCAACTGCAATTAAGACATTGCCGCAAAATACTCGTGATCGTCGTACGACCATCGCATTTTACATTATAAAAAAAACGCATAGCATAACTATTATTATAATAATTATCGCCGGTGTACCACAGTAACTGCAGTACCTAATACATTACATAATAACAACGCCATCGAATATACCATTTATACCACGCGGTAATCGAGATGACGGTAGAAACCCTTCGTGCAGGTGTGACGACGAGCACGGCATTGATGTTGGTCGTGCTCCTGCTCCAGACTACCGCACCGACGCCCGGACCCTCACGTCACGGATGACGAGCTGCAAATCGAGTGCTCCGACACGACAGCGGTGCCGACCGTGCATGAACCAACTGACTGTGAACCCGTCCACGTCCGTGGCGCCTGATGACCTGGTGAACTTGACACTCACGTCCGAATTTCAGGACGTGCCGTTCAAGGGGTTCATGATGCAGACCCGGGACGTCAACAGAAGAGCGATCGGCACGTTTCTACGGAAATGCCGGAACCTTTTGCAATATCACGTGATAAGCTGCACCAACGGTAACGATGAGCCAAATACGCGAGTCAGATATTTTTCTTTTGGTTACTCGAAACGGTTATTCGCAATATATTTCACTATATCGAGAGACAGCTGCGAGGGTTCGATATTCGGTGTCCAAGGTAATCGACCCCTCCCCCTCCCATATAGGACAATATATCGCTGTAAAGACTTTTTTTAAATCTTTTTTTCGATTTCACTATTATCTATTAGCATGGATTTTGATTTTTAAGAACGACCATTAAATTAGAATTTAGCCATCGGACTTATAGCTTTGAATTCTTATAATATACTGTAATACCTATGTATAATGTATATATAATATATATATATATATATATATATAAGTTTTTAAAGCTTGCGTTTTTCTGCTGCATATACGGGCGGCGCTCCGTGAGCATTACGCAAACGTTGAAAATATTTGATATATAAATATATTTTTTTTTTTATATATTATACTATGTACGACCTATCAGCAGTGGTCGTAGTGGGGAGGAATACGGGGGGAGGGGATGGCATCCCACCACTTATTATAATCTACATTTTTCACCCCTCTACTTATTTTGTCCAAAACAATACATACTCATTATTAGTATATTCAAAAATTAAAAAATACATTTAAGTTAAAGTTAAATTACTTTTTTTTATATTCCTTTTACTATAGTAAACTATATAAATAATTAAGTTTTTGTATTTATTTTTATACCTACTGTGTATGTGCATAAATTATATATTTATATAAATATGTTTTACGTTTTAAATAAAAAATATAATTATATGTATATAAACAATTAAATATATTAATATCAACAAATAAAACACCAAACTAAAAACAAAAATGTATAGAAATGTATAAAACTGTATTAAATAAAAATAAGGTATAGGTATAATATAAGCGTTATGTAACAATAGTATAGAAGTATAGGCATTCCTCCACTTATTATGAGCCACTTCGACCACTGCCTATTAATTAGTGTCCTAACACCAAATATTTTTTTAACCGTATTAAAAACTCTTTTACAAAGATTGAATGTTAATTGACAATAATTAATTGTTCATCTATCTCGCGCGCGCGCACACACACACGCGCGCCTCATTATTTATAATTGATTAATTTTTTCCTGATATCAAATACATCATTAAACTCATAATGTTTTATTAGGTTAATAATAGATAGGACTAATGTCTAATACAATTTATATTATATTATTATGTAAAATTTAGTTCGGAATTTATTGTTATTTAATTATTTCCTATTTATTATTTATATTGTAATCATACCGTTTATAGTACAGTTCAAGAAAAATAATAAATTATTATACTTCTTTAACACATTAAATAATTTGTAACCAATCGTATACAAATAGTAATGCATTTATACTAATATAGATTGAGAATTTAAGGTTAATAGTCAGCTGTAACCTAATTATAAACAATATGTGCATAATAACTTCAATTAAACTTACATACATATAGAACACAGTAATTCAGTTAAATGACAGATTTAAAATGAAAGTTACTTTTATGTGGATAGCTCCATTATCACTTAAAGGATTTATTCGATTTCAGTGAGTAAATCATTGTTGTCGATTCATTCCTTCATCAAACTTAAGGTTATACAAAAGTACATTTTTAAGAATTTAAATGAATTGTACTAATTATCGTAGGCTATTTTAACGTACAGTAATTAACTAGGTATGGAACATTGTGTACCTATTACAGCTACTACATTTACTGACTTTACAATTCTATAGATTATAAATTAGAGTTTAGAACCACTGTTTTTCTTTTGCAGTCTTTTTATTTAAAATCGAATACATCAATCCCACGACTTCATCCACATCTGTTGTTTAATCTTTGATATACTCCCGCTGCCTACTCATCGCAATTTTACTATACGTATTTACATCCTCTATAGTCTCTTCTTAATAGTACCCTCTATAGTCTATAATATATATAATATAAAAAATATTTAAACCCCAATTTGCTTTTTAGTTAGAGCCTGTAAGTATTTACGATAACCCTTAAATAAACTTTAGATCCCCCACTAAAATATTTCAATGTTTCTTTCCATCCTACAAAAAAAAACATTCTTTACCTATTTTTTATTCCAATTTCCAACCCATCCACCTCTTATAGACACAATCAGCCACTTATGAATCTATACCGTTTCAAATTATAACTTACAAGCAGGACTTAGAAATTAAAGCATTTGTTTATTTTTAGTTTGACACCAAATCTGAGGTAGAGTATTATGGTGGTTTTTATCATATTATGGCTATGTAGGATATGAAATTTCAAAGTGCTTTTTAAATATTTTTACAAGATTTACGTACCATCATTAACGGTAGCCACAGATAAAAGCTAATTTTTTTTAATTTTTCTAAATTTTTTCCTCAATAAGTGGTAATGATAGAATGTTGACTTCAAGTTTTATATTTTATATAGTACTAATACTCAACTCAGCTTTATTTGTTATTCTTATAATTTTATCTCTAGCGTCGGTTGTAGTCATTGGCAAAAAAAATTCTCACATTCTGAATAATAATGCTATGCTGCATTACGAAAAAACAAACTTTAATTAATTCTCAGTACAATATGATTTTACCACGGTAATGTAATCAACACGATAACTTTTGATCTATACTCTGTAGTACCTATAATGATAATGTAGATATAATTTTTAATGATTAATCTATTTTTGGTTACACCAAAAACTATATATAATCAGTACAACAGTCTATAAGCTCAAATACTTAGTCAAATCCTGCTATAAGTGCATATCGTTCTGGAAATATAATTTTATTAAATATATATCGTTAAAAAAAATTATATACATAATAGTCAACAAATAAAAGGTTATAAATCAAAAACGTTATGAAAGAATACTTTTATTACATTTGAGATTTCTAATAATTGTTTTTTTATTAATTAAAAATATTTACTAATTTTTAGGTTCACTATTGTGTTAAATTTTTAAAATAATAAAGAAACCGAAGATATTTGAGTAGCTAAACTTTCACAAGAATAATTTTACGTAAAAAACTCTAAACACCACGTTGACAAATTGCATACTCAAAACTGATTTAATTCAATCCAATAATAAATGTCAAGTATAGCAAATAATAAGTGTCTATAACACATAATAAATTATATGAATATATTTAATTTTAAATATAATAATGTCATAGAAAAATTATAAGAAATAAAAAATAATATTTATCTAATAGATAAATATTTAAATAATAAAAAAGAAAATTAAACTATACGTATATAGTACACACATAAATAGTGACGTGCGCTCGTGCTACATAATATAGTAGGTACTATGTAATAACTAATAGTATAAAGTTACTCATTTTTTGTTCATTTTAACCAGACGATTTTAAGATTTTTGACTTTAATACGTTAGATACGAATCACTATTTACTATGCACCTACAGCATTATTATTTAATACCACGAACTGCTATTTTAAGTTTCAGACGAAACAAAATGCTACTGCTGATTTTAAAATAGTTAATAATATAGTAATAAATATACACTAAATGGTATAAGTACATGTTTTTATACACTTGGTATTTTCGAATATTTAAAAAATATTTTCTAGGTGTTTTTACTTACACTTGTATGAATTGAATTGACAATATTACTATTATAAAATAGAATAAAATAGAAATTTAAAATTATATACCTTTACTATTACAATTATTAACTTTCACAGTTTATGTATAGAACGATGTTTTTCAAATGATAACCAAAAAATCGATTTCTTAGTTTTAAATTTAAAAATATAACATATTTTCACATAGATTCCGGATTGACCTTAGCAAAATGTCTTTCCCATGAACCTAAATCTCGATCGAGGTCGTGCGAATTTAGTCGTATATTTACATAATATGGCAGATTAATACAGTCCCGATTTTCGTTTGCCAATATATCACATGTGAAAGGAATCGGGACAGTTAATATAGACTGTGTTCATTAATATTCAATATTCATATATTTTAAATGTGCGCATATCATTTGTATTACCACATTTAGAATTATATGAGTATATTATATGCATGGAATGACTTAAACACAAAAATGTGTTGTAAAACATTTGACAGCGTTTTTAACAAAAATTAATGGTGGACTTTTTCCATTAAATCATTTAAAAATTAGGATTTTTATCCGAACAATATTTATACTATATTATCTTAAAATAATCCCGAACTTCTCGTAGTCCACTGCTCAGTCATTTAAATATATATTTTTAGCCCGAGCTACGACAAATATTGGCCGTACCGTCATGTATAAAAGATATTAATTATTAGTAATAATGTATTACTTATTAATGTTACTTTGTGTATTACTATAGTAATCAGTGATCATACTATACCATTATCGTTATTGAAAATACATTTTTTTACAATGCATCATAAATAAATTATACTTGAATAAAAAATGGCTTAGCCCCGCAAGCCGTTGCCAGTTGTTCCTGCAATATGTTTTATCAATTCATAAGATAAAAAATTTTTAATATTTTTGTAAACATCGGTTATAAGGTGGAACGATTTTTTGCTTCATAATTGAATACATACATTTATTATACTAGTTATACTAAAATTGCAGTATAAAATTAGGTACCGATTACCTTACATTTATAATTGAAATTTTGTATAAACATTAAATAATATACTAAGCAATATACTATATTGTCAACATTTCTGGTGATTCGTTTTAAACTCTATAGTCGATTGTAACCAAAAGTCTCACATTTGTCGCTCTAATTTCATTTATTTTAATGCAATTTATACTACTACTGTACACTATACCTACATAATTTACTACCATATACAAACATGTGGAAAGGATATAGTTGTATAATCGCTTTATAATGGCTTATAATACGTTATATGGCTTAGAACCCTTCTCGCCAGTTTACAATTTGAGTTAATTATTATATTTTCTAAGTATATTAATATGATATATAAAAGTAAACATTTTAAATTACATCCTTCCCCTTTGAAGGATGGTCCTAACTACTAGATAAAACCGTAAATTTGACTATTTACAATAGTCAATAATATATTTATAATTTATTCCATGTGTGTTTAATATTAAAAACAATTATTATTATTTATTTTTTTTGGATTTAGAACTATTTAAATACCTAACAGTAAAAAAAATAAGCTATGCTTTGTAAAATAGAACAATCATATAGATAGATAAGTCTTCAGATAGGTCTGATTTATGGGAGTAAAAAATAAAAATCCTCATTGAGCAAAAAATCGTTGGCTCTTTTCAAAATAAATTATAAATTTATAAACAAATATTGAATACCAATGGGTATAGACTTATAGTTATTTATTATCCATTTAAATTATAAAATTTATTGGTTACTCTGTAAACTTTATGGATAGGTACTCCGGGTACTCGTATAATGAATATAACCTTGACGCCACTCAGCCAATAATAATTATTAGTTTAGCCAATTATAAATTATAATTGTTAACACTATTAACTTGTATTTATTATTATCATCGTCATAGCGATTTGTCGGTTTATCTACCGACTTGAGCATTTATTGTCTTAATTATACGTATAATAATAATAACACTTAAATAGTTTAATACAAGTACCGCTATAATTTGATAATATAACAATGCCGTCGGTATATTTAATAATATGTATTCGGGCATTGCGCGCAAAGTGCGCCGTGCATATTAAAATGTCTCTTGTAAACGTCTGTTTAAATAATAAATAAATAACTATATAGTATTAACAATATAGTATAATAATTTATAATATACAGTTAAATATTGTATTTTATCAATGTCATTCGTGACGTGTCGCACACACGCGTATATGAGTTTTCGCGCCAATAGAATATTTTAATATATTAATATAATGTCATTATAGTATTATAATACCTACTCATCACTCATAATAATAATAATAAACACTGCACAACATAATTTCTATTATACAATATACATTTGTACATTCAACGGTTCCATATTATGTGGGTCACACAGGAAACGAAGAAATGTCCGTATAACATATGATGTATTGTACATACACTGCCGCACGCCAGCCCGACCAAGTTATTCATTTATCGAGTAACATTCATTATTTGAAAAATTAGTTATGTTTATGAAAACTTTATTTTAATATAGGTAGAAAAACGTTGGTTCACTACGCTCAACTCATCTAAACTTCAAATAAATAATTTTAATGTATAGAAATAATACTATACTACTTCGAAATATAAAATTAAAATTAAAAATATATATTATCATTTAAAAATTAATCGAGTTGATTTTTAGATAGTTAAACTAGTAAAATTGAAATATTGTTATAACTTAGAGCAATAATAGATATTTTTGTTTTCAATACTTCAACTATAGCTTGTTGATACTTATTACTCTCACTTAATCATTTTATCTACGTATAATGATTAATGATATATACATTCAAATATTATTTCCATAAAATTCACAACATAATAAAATTAATTTTGAGATACTTCATTTCAATTTCAAGTATGAATTAAGATTAACTACCAAGTACTTTCTATTGTTGTAAATTCTAATATTACAATTATTAATTACATTACATAAAATAATTATTTATCCATAAGAACGTGAAGACTTTAATTTTAAATTACCTATACATTTTATGACTATCTACCCTAACTGAAAATAGTGGCAACTACCAAGTGAAATACCGTATAGGCTGTAATAATATTTATTATTTAGTGATTTATCAATAAATCACTTATTTAACTAATTAAGAAAAAGGTTTTTTTATAACTTTACCATTGATAAATTCTACCAAAAGATATTTTTATTTTATTTAACGTAATTTCTAATACAATTTTAAAACTATCACTTTGGATCTATTGATTAAAATAATATTATAAAAGAACAATTTATAAGGAACCTTGTTTAAAATTTTCATACATTTTGAATAAGCGAAAATTATTTTATCAATATTCCTACTTACTTAACTATTCAAAAAAATTTGAAAATGTAAAATGTAATTAAAAAGAAAAAATGTGTTATTTAAAAATGTATAAGAATGTATATAAAATACTAAAATAAATATTTGATGAAAATGTCAAATATCTATTATGGTATTAATTTTTTTTTGTAATTACGATAAAATAAGAACATTTTTCTGGCAGAAAAGATATTTAAATTAAAATTTGAGAATTTTTTTTACAATAAGCCGCGTACGCATTTACAAAAACAAACAAACATCATTATAAAATCAATATATTCAACATTACATAGAACTGTATTAATATTTTGTACAACTTTAAATATTGTATTATTCTTATTTTTTATTTATAGTAACTTTTATAAAATTGGTTAACCACAACCAGAACTGCATGGGCTGGTACGTCGACCTTAGTAGTTCCAAACGAAGATTTTTTTTTAAATAGATTATATTTGAAATAGATTGTTGCGGTTTTTTTATTTAACTCTGATAGCTTTTTATTATTTAATTGGTTAACCTGTAGCCCGAGTTGGTAAGTAGTAAGTAGTATATAATATTATAATTGAAAACATTACAACTTTTTTTTTGATCCAAGTATAATGTATAAACATTTATTTTTAACATCCTAATCGTCCTAAATGTTTTATTGTTTTTATTTATTTTATACTATACCAGTTGTGTAACCAGATTTCATCCGAAAAAAAATTAATTAACATAAAATACGGCGCTATCTCGTCTACATTTTAGTGTACCTTAGCTTATAAGAAAAACAACATGAGCATACCTCGTTTTGTGAACTAATGTACTAAAAAAAAAAACACTTGATATATTTAAAAAATTGCTAAAAATCTCTTTGAAGATATCATGAAAACTTGCATGGTATCTTTAAGGATATCTCTGAAACTTTAGTCAAAATAGATCAAATGGTTTTTGTGTATTTCAAAATATAAGATAAAATATAATAAAAACATTATTGTTTTTAGTTAAAGTTGTAAATTTGAATACCAAACAACAATTAAATATTTGAATTTATTTAAAAAAAAAATCCCACATAGCAACGAATGGCTAATTAATACGATTTTTTTATTAGTTTTATTCCCGTAACCTATAACAACTCTATATATATTATATATTTATATAAATAATCAACAAATTATTCAATTTTTGTGAGCAATAAAAAAAAGTGCACGTGTGTATATCAGTGTGTCACCCCATAAAAACCACTAACCTATAGGGTTCGAGAAGAAAAAAGCTAAAAACACGCTCCTAGTCTCAATAAATCTATATCTTGATAAACTTGTATTGAAATCGGTTCTCTATCGTTTCTAAGGTTAGCGCGTTCAAACATAGTACAAACTCTTCAGTCTCATGATAGTATATATATATTAGCGATAATGCATATTATATTTATTTATGATTTATATTTTCATATAAAGCCGTGGTTTCTATCCAGCATATATAGAAAACAATACATATCCGGAAAGTGTATAATATGAATATAGAGAGTGCTTTCAAAATCCCATAACCTCTTTGACCATTTTAAAATTTAGAAATCGTCATATAATATCGATTCAAGCAAATATTAAATGACTGTTAAATTTGATGATACCATAGTACGCTTGAGGACTTTTTATTAATTAATCTTATTTTACTATATAGAAAATACCTCTATGTATTCCTTTTATATTTGACGAATATTTAAGCGATTCTCGTGATCATCTTTCTATTGCGTCAATGATATTAATGATATTATTATATTATTGAGTTTTATTATACGTACTATATAATTTACAATGTGAGCTAATAAGAAAATTCAAGGCTAATACATACATGTAAAGGATATGTATATATTATTATTATTATTAAAATATATGTATCAAGTACCTAGATCATACAAGTCATAATAATGTGTGTATATATATATATATATATATGCCGTATAGTTATAAATAAACAAAAATAGATTTTCTGATTTGATACTGTTATAGACGAAGGAATAGAGTTTTATATAAATAATATACACTTACGTAATGAATAAAATACTATAATATTTTATAGTCCGCAGTTTAAAATTATTATTTATCAATATAGATAGTATATTTTGCAAAAATTTTTATATTATAATATACAAAAGTTATTGCCTTAAATTGTCCCCCTTCGTGAATTCACGATTGACACTATGCGTTGTAATTGCATACAGCGTGATCGCTGCCATTGCAACTAGCGGGTCGTTAAAACAACTCGATATATGTCAATATACGAGTATATTATAATAATTTATGCATGTATATATACGCTAGAATGAGCCTGCAGCAGATCACTGCTGCGCACGAGCCACGCGTTTGTAAAAGGACACGGATAAATGCGGGGGTACCTATATATATAGTAGTACACACAAAAATATACATATTATATACTTACGTTTTATTCAAATGTTAATTTAAACATGTATACCTAATTACACGGTTATTGTTTCGACGGCTGCGACGGCCTAAACAATCGTTACAATGGGTCATTTCTATAGGTCAGTGTGGCGGTCGGTGGATTTAATGCTATATAGATACGTCATGTATTACACACAAATATTATATTATATATGTATTTATTACACATCTGTGTATACACCTTTGGCTGAATGCACCTATATGCGGCTATGCGTATTATAACAGACACGTGTAATTTACTACAAATACGAGCGACCTTGAAATTAAAAAAAAAAAAATTGCCATTTAAAAATGTTATTTTAAAATTCATTAAAATTTTGTTGGAAGAGTAATACATAATAATAGTTTAAAAAACTATTAGTTTTTTTTATAGATAGATAATAACTATATATTATAATCGACGAGCGCTGATAAAACATAACAATTAAATGTATTTAGTAATATTTACGTTTAATTAGATAGGTAGCAAAATTTTAAATTAGATAATATTGCACACTTTTTATATTATTTATACGTCCATATTTGTTATTAGTTTAATATTAGTTGCACAATCAAAAAAATATTGTTAATAATTATTACTTATATCTTATAAGTTATAACTTAATAGCGATAATAGTTGAACTAATGATTTTTGACGTTGCGTATAATTAAATATGTGTAAATAAATGTTTAATATTGAATATTATTGATAATACGTATTATCTAATTTATTATTAGATAGGTAAACATACCTGATACTGAGTTTTTAAATGATTTGATTAAATACAAGTGACAATGATTAAAAAACTTTAAAACTAAAATAAAACTATATGTATACCTACAAAATTTAATTTATTTGTGTACCTACTACCTACGTCTTACATGTATACCTATTATTGAACCTATTATTGAACCTAACATAACCAAATATTGTTTTAGTTCTCTTCTAAGATTTGATGATTGATGAAAATAAGTTACCTAATAATTTAATTTTAATACCCCTATATCAGGTCAGCTCCAAAATTTTAAATAAAAAAATTCATAACTATTATTATTACTATATATCTTATTAATTGTTTATAGTAATAAAAATTGTAATTAATTAATTATGAAAATGTATAACACTTTATAAAGATTGTTCAGTGAGAATTAAACAACAAAAATTATTTAGGTATTCTTAAAAGAAAATAATGTAAGTATTAAGTATACGATATATTTATATTTATAATTATTTATAATACTCGTATTATAGATTCTAAATAGAGCAAAAGTTAATGTATAGTTTTACAAAGATGAGCTTTTCTCATTTTATTTTTTTTTTTTTTTTTGTGTGTCTTTCTAGTAATATTGAATCATAAGTAAGTATTTTTTTTATGAGGTAAAAAGTAAAAATCACAGGGACTTTTTAAAATAATTAAAAACTAAAATAAAATTAATGATAAAAAGGAATAATTAGGTATCCAATAACACTAGTTTTCAAATTTTCTTAATTTTAATTGAAAAATGTATAACCATTAACCATAAAGACATTACATTTTCTTTAAATATTTAAATTAGCATATTTTAGAATTAATATAATTTTCCAAATATTTTAAATCTTTTTGATTTATTTATAGATTGTTTTAGCTTTTTTTTTAGATTTATGTTTATCACATTTTTTTCTTAATAAAAAGCTTGAAAATAATACAATTCAAGGTTTCTAATAAGTTATAAGTTATTCTTATAACAAATAAAAGTATTTGAAAATGTAGTCACAACTTTTTTTTTAAACTTTAAAACTATATAATTTGTTGATATTCTTTTATATCACGGACATTTTTGAATAATTATGTACCTATCTAGTGAAAAAATGCATAATATTTTCAATCTTAATATCATACTTACCTAAGCTTTAAAATGTATAATACATGATTTCTCATAAGTTATTATAACGATTCTTTCTCAGGCAATTTTTGTTATTCTTATTAAGCAGTAAAAAAGAAATATTAACTATTAAAACTTAAAATATTCAACTATTACTTACTTATATTATCGTTTTATTTTATATACACAGTGTCACAATAAAATTTTCATAATACATCAATATATCATCTAATTTTGAGCTATTTATAAATATTTTAAATTTTAGAATTTTTTTTTTTCTATGAGTGAAAATTTAGTACACGAATATTTTCTAAATTGCTCTTATATACATTTTTCAATTATATTAATAATTTAATAGCATTCTCCTCGTAAGTTTTTTTTAAGAAACAAAGACACAAATTTTTTTTTTTTTTATATATTTATGATTAAAGTTTAGTGAAATTGGATATTAAAATGAAAAACCACTAACTTTAGTTATTATGTTGTAAATTATTATTCAATAAATATTAATCGTAGAGTTTCAAAACTGATTGCTATTACAAATATTATTATATACATTGTATACATAACACATATACATATTTTATTTATATATATAATTATCAAAATATTTTAAACTATTTAATATTTTTACTACCGTCTACCATCCCATTCATTCGATACGTATTGACTAAAAAGTTATTCAAGTATGTTTTGGGCTAAAATAATTTTAACCTATGGCATCAATTAGTTATTACTAGCAGAAAATAAATAAGTTATGTAGTAATAGAAATAAAATTAAATCATAAAATATCCTTAGAAGCAAAAGCTACTCACCGTTACCGCTCAATATCGTTTTTCATGTGCAACAGTTTATTATTGAATTTAAATTTATCCATTACAATGACTTATTCCATGGTGATGTACTGATGTATAAGTACACAAAATCTATACTATATAACAGAGCAACTTCTCGGGTTTAAATTTTAAGTTCCACATATATGCTTAAAGTAAAAGAAAATTATACAGTTTAGTTTGTTATTAATTGTACCTTAGAAAAATGTCTCCACAGTTTAATTTTCTTTCTTGTTTTTGAATAACTTGAATATTTTCATACAATATTTTTGTTATTTAAAATATGCAAGTTGCAGTTTACTTAAACTTAATTGTTTATTTGTATACTTTTCATCAGTGTAAACTGTTTGTAAATAAAACAAATATTAGGTTTATAGGTTTTCTTTTGGTTTAATATGTATTTTTATTAATCAGTAAATTTTTAAAGGAGGTGTGTCAGGTGTGAAGGGGGATATGCAATGACAGTATGACACTTACTTATTTTTGTGGTACTAACATTTTTAAATAATCATATAATTTAAAAAAAAAACTTGTTAGGAAAATATTTAACGCAATATAAGGAATATCAAGATTGTAGTAAGTAATTACAAAAATTATAATATAGGTATAACGAAAAGCATTTAAAAATATTACATATTGTATAACATATAATGTTACGATTTAATACAATTACACCGAGAAATTAACAAAACGATTTTCTCGGCGATTAATTTTTAGCAGGATTCAGTCGTCGTCGTTGAGTAACCACCTGCAGACTAACCACATAGACGCGATTTTATAACACAATTAATATCGTACTTTGAATTGCATGGTGGTTATATTCCATCTATATTCTATACGTATTATTACAATTTTCTATCCGTAAACATCGTTATTATTATAATAACTCGCTCAAATTGACTTTCATTGTTATGCGCTACTATTCCTTTCCCAGACCGATCAAGAGAGGAAATCATTCTTGTATATTTTTTTTTCTATTTCGGACGACGACCGCATAAGACTATTACTGTAGTTCGCAACTAATCGCCCAATATTTCCTCGATATATCATATTCTCACACACGTACGCTCACATACACGTATGGAAATTATTATGGTCAAATTCGAGAAATCAATTGACAATTATATATTTAAATAACAAACAACAACATCGAAAAAATAAATCGGAAAAGTATGTAAGCTATTTACAAAAACCGTTTACAAAAATATTATTTAAATATAATATAATTATAGGTATTCTTCAATTAGTGTTTGCGTGTGGATTATTTTTTAAATGTTATAATATCGCAGATTATTGATTTACCAATTAATTTTAGATGAATTAATTATAGTATCTGTATAATAAATTATAGGTAAATAAAATAAATATAACTGTATTTATTTCATTAGTTATATTCACCTTTTATTATTAATAATAAAATTAAAGTACACCGTAGCTAGTGGCTACCTACACATTTTCCTTGATGCATTTTGTTTACCTCACTTAAATTAACATTAACCAACCAATAAATATACTAACACTATATTTTCATCTCTGAAACCGGAACACCGGATACAGGAAACCATACCCTAAATTGTTACGCGTGCATAGGCTTAATATAACGTGATATTTATATTAATATAGATACTAGTAGATTATGCGTAAATCGTAATAATGTAATATACAATTATATTACAATCAAACGAATAATATACTTATGGTATTTTTTTTAAAAAGTTGTAGGTACATCAATCGAAATTTTAGTTAAAAATTACGTAAGTATTTATATAAAAACAATAATCTAATTATTAATAATAATATATATATGCACGTTCAATAACTTTAAAATAAAACTTATACAATGTATCTTATATCGTTCAATTTTTAAACATTAAGTCCATTAGGTATATGTATTTGTTTTTAAATGTATTAGTTTTATTATTATTTTAAACTTATTAATAAGATGTGCAATGTGCACTGCAATATATTTTTTGTTAAAACTTATGACTAATTAGAATAAACAACTCGTAAAGTCGTAACATAATGTAAATATATTGTTTAATATTTAAATATGGTACCAAATACTTATTTATTTAATAAAATGTTTGAAATACATATGCAACACAGTCGTAATCAAATTGATGTATTTTTAAGCATTTATTCTATACGTAAACTATATTTAAGTGAATTTTCAAAAATCAACTTACGTCTCGTGGAAGGATATTCCAAACGGAAATAAGATTGGCGAAAAAGTTATTTATAACACGCACGTTTATTCAAACAGATAATTCACCCAAAATATTTGAAAATTGATTACACAACATAATTTAATGATAAAACATTATTTCAGGAACTGACCGAATACTCATTCCTTCTGAACAGGCTGTGGTGATGCGGACTACTGCAGACAATCTCCGGTACCTACACCGTCACACGCCATATGTACAGCCGAGTGCATTCACATTTAATGATGACCAGTAGCAGTGGTAAAGTTATACGATACATAATAATAATATAATATCGATGCGGAGGGATAGCACGAAAAAAATGAATAATAATAATAACGGTAACAAATGGTGCGTGATGCGATGATGACAGTGCATACAGATATATTATAATATGTATATAAACATATTTAAGTACCTATTGTATGATATAGTCGCAAAACGCACATTTAAAGTATACGATTGTTTTTTTTTATATTTTATGTAAAATCGACACCTTTAAAAATAATTTATAGATGTTGAGACGTTAATACGAATTATATTATAAAAATATACTATACTATGGTATTTTTTGCATACGCTTTTATATCCACTATTATATAATGATAATATTATTTTTTTTTAAATATATATTATTTTACTAACATTAAATTAGACAAATGAATGGTTTAATATATAACAATATATTTAATAAAATTTATAATATTAAAATTATACACATAATTACACGTAGTGTTTACCGTGTCAGTTTGTGTGAATATAAATTTGAATATTTTGTTTTTTATGCATAGCTATATGTGAGACGTAGATATTATTAATTCTTTAGCTTTTAAATTATAGAGACCAAAATTTACGTTTGAAAAAAATATTGAATTTTGTTGATGCCTAGTAGCGGCTTAAGTCTTTACAACTCAAGGAGCAAGTTTCAAAACAACCCACCCACCCACAAACTAAATTTACTAGGACTAATGTAATATTTTTAGATTTTTCTTTAGTTAAATTTTTCATTGACTTTTACAATTTATGATATAGTATAGATACACTTATTTTTTACTTGAATAATCAATTTTCTGTGATAAATTCTGATTAAACCTGTTCAATTTATAACATTTTTCCCATTTTTGGGGCAAGAGCCGTCGCTCCTATAGTATTCTTATATAACAAGACACCCCTATTATGATGTTTTCCAAACAAAAAATTTGTTGTAAGCATTAGACAAACACGATTTGAAAAAGGGATATCTTATTTTATTGCGTTTTAAAGGTAAATGTTTAAAAAATATATGATGTACCTATAGTCTCAAGTATATCTATTAAAGTAAAAATGTTTAAATTATTTTGTGGGCAATGGGAAATAAAAATAAAAATAAGTATTTGTGGAAGAAAGCTAGTTCTATAATAAGAGTATAAAACCATACTTTTTATCTTATATATATTATATTCTTTCCCCCTTTTTTAATAAAAATAAATAAATAATATTATCTATCCAATTTAAGTTTAAAATATTTTTAAACTTTAATTAAAATAACTAATAAGAAACTAAGAATAAACTTTTAAGATATATATTTTATACAGGACAATTCATCAAATAAGTTTACCTCAGTTTATTAAGCAGTTATCAAAATATGATTTTTCTACCACTTAATAAGTTATGTCCCATAAAAATTGTGACTAACGATTTTTGATTTTTTTTTACTACGATAAGTACAACTAACAATAAACCTTGTAATAAATTTTAAAGATATTTTGGAAAAAAAAAATTTTTTATCGGCATTTCAAGAAAAAAATTTAGAAAAATCGAATATTTCAATTATCTATAAATAGCTTAAAAAATTCAAAATATTTTTAAAATATAATCGTAAATAGATAATGCTAATATAAACATTTGTTAAAATTTTCAAATATTTATAATGATTCGTTTTTGAGTTACAGCAAAATAAAAAAATTGATTTAATCGAAAACTGGTTATGTGTAAAAATTTCCGTTTTTCCATTACGCTTGTTTAGTTTTTCCTGACGATTTTGAAAACTAATTTTTTACTTTTGACCCCCAAAGTACAAACTAGATTTACTTTCCTTTTCAAAACGGGGCTGAAGTCAAAAATCAAAGCACTATTTATTACTACTCCAAAATGTGATGATAGACACAAAAATGAAAAAAAAAAAATACAAATCGTTGTAAAATCAATACATTCATCACTCCATTCAAAAAAAAAATTATCCACTAAATTATTAAAAGTGAAAAATAGGTTCTTGTCTCATTTGAAAACCAGAAATATTTATTTTTTTATTTAAGAATTTGAAAAGTAAATTTAAATATTCCAATAATTATAATTTGAATAAATTTATTATTAAATGGCAAAATTCTCATGAATGGGCTAGGCGAATAAACCTATATAAATTATGATTTTAAAACATTAATTTGTGAAATTCCAATTTACATTTATATATAGGGCAATATAGAAATATATTATACAACGTATTAGTATACTGAACATTGTATTTTGGTATCATATTTCAAAATTTCACCTAGATTTTATTAGTATATAAGCATGATTAATTTGCTTTAATTTTATTGTATTGAATTTTATTTAGAAAAGACAAAAATTGAAACTATAAAGTAAATAACACAGTAAGTATCGATAGTATATTCAATATTGTAATTCAATTCGTTATAATATCATATCATCCGAAAACAACAGGTACATGTATGTACTATATGTCTATATAAGTAATATAGCAGGATATATATCAATGTAAAATGAAACGGCGGATTGCGCCTCATTATTGCTTTATTGCATTTGGAAGTTTTCATCACATTGCTATGCTAAGCAGACATTTTTCAAGTAAACTTATTTGTACTTAAATATATATATAAAATAATATATTTGGTATATGTACTTTTCCCTAAACAATTATTATGTTATTCAACTTACCTAAACATATTATTATTATTACGTAGCTATGAGTCTATGACACTATATAAATATACATAATATTTCCAACCATTGTACTGAAATAGGCCTCGCCTATAAACGTGGGTCTAAGACCTAAGTAAACAGTTGTTAAATTATTTGTACACGTTCGTTCTACAATTCAGGGCAGAAGACTTCAAGTTGATGAACAATGTTAAAGAAATGGGTGTGGAAACACCATAAATGCGCATCATAAACTACAGTTAGTAATTTAGTATACTCGAATACTCTAAGTACATATGTCTTTTTAATTTACGAATCATAGCTAAAAGTATGTAAATAAAATATAAAAATTCAAAGACTGCAGTTTTCAACAATAAATGATTTAAATATTATTATCACTTTAAGCTTAATATTCGATGCATTAAAATATTTTATTGATTAATAGTGCAATTTTAAAAGCACTTAGAAATAATTAATAAATATAACTGTAAAATTAAATTATACCACTTGAACTAATTATTATAATCATATAACAACCGTAAGTCATTACAATAAAATTGTAAATCATTAAAAACATTTAAATACATATAATTAATATTTATTATAATAAATATGTATCTACAATAAATATTTAGTAAATCTTGACAAAACCGTCATTGGAATTACATATGTACAATACTACAATCTACTATGCATCCCATACGGCCATACATAATACATATTATATTATTTTATATAATATTATGTATAAGAAAGTTGATATAGTATTTATTTCCTTATAGGTTTAAGATGTATGAAATTAAACAATATAAATATCGCATTCAAAATTCACTTTTGTATACATATGTAGTCTATGTAACGTCAAATTGATTAGCAATAGATACTAGTGTTAATTAAATTATAAACATTTACATTTTCAAATTAAATGGTACTGAAACTAATTTATTATTATTTATTACCAACTTGTAGACGAATTTATTTAAACAATTTTTATTTATTAAAAATTAAATAATATTCGGTTTTAAGTTTTATTTTTCAATTTGCCTGTATGTATTTATTTATGTTACACAACAACCCCAAAATGTGTTCTACTTAATATGTAATATACTATATCAATGATACTATTATTATTGTTTTGACCTTGCAAATATACTAGATATTCTTACTTGTTCTATAAGTTTATCACGAATATTCAACGAAATTACAGTAGGTATATATAATAACATGTAATGTATAATACACGTAACTATTAATTTTACTGGAGAATTGAAATAATAAGATGTGTCAGATTAAAAGTTTAATGTTTATATTTATAAGAACCCTCAGAATCAAAAATCAAAATTGATGACCGCATGCATGCGGCAACAATAACGATCGTGCTCGGGACATTCACCTTTCACTTTTCATTATCAAAATCGTGGTAGAAATAACTGCAATTTCAACATTAACATTCCCTTCACTGCGGGAAAAAACAAAACTATATGCCGTAATTTAACAGCATTGTCACGTGTGAAAGTCAAAAATAGTGTTATTTCAAAATATTTTTCACCACGATTTGTATATCAAATTATCAATAAAAAATATTATTTATGTTTATCTATGTTATAAATTATAGACAATAAAAATATATTAATTTCATCTATATCTAATTTACAACTTGTAAATTTATCATAATGTATAATATCATCTATCAATAATAAGGAGTAACAAAAATATTATAAATTCTAATGTTATAGGTGTTTAATACATTTTTAACAATGATAATATTATGGTACTTATAACTTACATAATTTCTAAATAATAAATTCCTTTAAATATTTCTTAAAAAGTATTTTCCAGCAGTTAAATTTACTAAATGTATAATTCCTAGAAAAGATCATTACCATATTTTTAATTTCTCTGTGCAGTGTAGTTTAAAGTTTAAATATTAAATATTAAATAAATAAGAATAAACATGAATTATTTTAACTGGTTGCTTAATAAAAGTTAATATTATAACGTACTATTAAAATACTATTAAAATTAACAAATTTGTTTTCAGTTTTTTACCAAACATCAAAAATTGAAACATTATTTAATTATTTAAGAAAAATATTGATGATAATATCACGATACAATAATATTTAAAAACTAAATGTAACCATATTATGTATTTATTATAATATTATAAAAATCTGTTATCAACATTTAACACTTCTTTATTAGTTATAATCTAATTATTATTTTAGTATTTTACCATTTTACGAGTATAACACGTGAAATCACTAAAAACTTTAAATTTTTAAGCGGTAACGTATATTTTCGATTTCATAATTAAAATTAAAAATAAATAAACTTATTTATTAAAATAAAATATAAAAATAATGAATAATAATACATAAACAATAAATATTGGATATAAGTACTCAATTTTTAAAGAATGAATACCATTCATTAATTACCTATCATACATTTAAAGGTTATTAAAGAATTAAATATATTTAAAACAAATTCCATACTGATAGATTCTCTAAACATTAAACATAACTTAGTTACTTTTCAGTTCGCATTCTAATTAAAAGTTAAAAAATAAATTTATAAACTGAATATATAATTTGATTCAATAATTTTAATATTTATTATTGTAAATAAATATTTTACTGTAACATGATTTGCAAGTTTTAATTATTTAAATTAATCCAATATCGTGTGTACTTGCGTTTATCACACGAATAAAAATGATGACTTTTTGACTTAGATAAATTGTTTTTAAACCTAGAGTTGGATGTTCAAAATCCAACAAAAGACAATCATGGATATTATATTTCTAAGTTATTTTTATTTTTTTTACTTATTTTACAATTTAACAGTCTCCCTGATATTTTAACACTTCTATATTTTCTGATTTTTACCTCCTAGATGGACATTGTATGTACTGATTGATTTAATGCGCATTACCACGTTTACTATACAAATTGGTATACATTCTGTAATAAATCGAGTATAATACAGGAATTAATATATATAATATGTGTGTGTGTGTTTTATGTTTAATTTAATTATTGAAACTACAAAAAGCCGATTTTCTTGTTTAAATTAATTCAACCAACATTATTTCACTGATAAAGTTTTCAAGTTATACTATTTAAATTCGATATTTCATCTTCGTGCATGTTTTTGAACAATTTGATAAATATTTTTTGTAATGTTAACTTTTCAAGTAGGTATTTAATTATTATTGTTTTTATGATATTTTTATTAATAGGTTTCAAAATGAAAGAAAAAATAAAATTTAATACAATTAAGTATATAACTTATCATTTTTAGGTTTTATAGTTACATATTATGTAAATCAATTAAAGTTATATTCTTTAGTTTAATGTTAAATGTTAATTTAATTTTATAATTACTAAAATAATTATACTACCTACTTACTTTAGTTTTATTTTTTTGTATTTTGTACACAATAAGTATAATTTATACATAGGTGTAACGGCTTTAAAATAATATAGCTATCATAAAATCTTTCTGTTATAGATGTTAACAATAATTTAGTCTTAAATTGAGTCACTAAGACTATATAATATATTTCTTCAATAAAATAAGATCATTATGAATTTACATTCTTCTTCATGTTTTATGTGCTTACATAATAAATTAGGTAGTTATCAACACATGATTAATTATCATTTATCATGATAAGTGATAACACTGATAACCATAAAAACATAAATATTAATTTAACGCCGATTTTCATTCATATTTTTATTATACCTTGATAAATCAAAACCTAAATTACATAGTTCATAGTTACTATTTAATACTTATGAACTAATTGTATAAATATTAATTTCTGTTTTAATTGAATTCTCATCGAAAACAATAAAAATTGCATAATATGGTATACATATCTGGAGATACTCGGTATTGACGGTATTATATAATTAATAAATATTTATATACACTATCCTCCGTAAAATTTTAAATTATCATTTAAAAACATCAATTATAAAATGTTTTAGAATATGCAATCAATGCAGTGTAAAATAAGTGTATCTAACACTAGGTATATAGCTGTGAAGGGCAAAGAAAAATAAGAATAAATAAACATGTTATAGTTGAATACTTTTTCAAAATAAATTTCAAGATTGTAAAAAGCTTTTAGTTATTTTGCTTATCTGAGAAAATATTATGTTGACGTTTGAATTAAAAAAAAAAATTGATTTGAAAAATATATGATAGTATAAAAATATGTATGACACTAAAATTCACAATTAAATTTAAATTTGGGGTATTATGATAATACACAAAATAATATAGTAACTATATTACTATAAAATATTATATTGAATTTAGTTCATGGTTCTCCTTGAAAATAACATAATAATTTCACTATTATTAAAATATAATGTTTTAATATTAACGTTTCTCCACAAAATTTAAGAATTTCCACACTCATTCCGCATATAACTTTATGCTGTTTTGTTATTTAAATTATCAAATTTACAACTTACAATCAACTATTATAAATAATTATCTATTTATATGTTTTAAATAAAAAAAAATTGTTTAGGTTTAAAAAAAAATCTTTAGATAATTTTTGAAAATTACTAATTGATAATACATTGTAAAATATTGAATCTTTTATGAAAAAATTATCATTTTTAAGGGACAATTTTTTTCTCAAATTTACATCATATTTAAAATATATTTTTTGTATTGGTACGTATAATATTAATATAAGTAGTATGCTAATTTTGTTTCTGAATTTCCGGTTAAATATTACGATGTACAGAATAAACATATTTTACCCTGAAAAAATTAATATATTATAGGAACTAATAACTATCACAAAACTTGTCTAACTGGGTCTTTACGGTTGGCCCCGCGAAGGTTACTGATACCCGGATACCCGGAACGAAACGGTAACACCAAACCTTCACGATGATACAAGATGCTAACTTTGTTTGTAAACCGTAATTTAATATTTTTATATTTGTGCTTCATGCGTATTACACATGCCACACGGTAAAAACAGAAACACATTTTATCTAGGGACTTTTTATTTTGTCAAATATCACGAAAGAAACTTTTTAGTCATTAGAAATCTTAATATATAATATATCACAGTGATGCCCAACCTTTTTTATTCAGTGTGCCACTTTGGTAAAAAATCATCTCTGAACGGGCCACCAAATATAAAAGTACAAAGATCAGTATATCAATATATGAAAAAAAACTGATTTTTAAATTTGTGACAGGCCACATATGGCCCGCGGGTTGGGCACCACTGAATTATATCATAAAGTAGTTATAATATATTAATATGCAATAGGTACCTGGCACGTACATAATATTAAGCTTATAATTTTATAAGACATAATATACACTATATTTTTAATACATTTATGTTTTAATATAAATTATTATATATCGAATATATGAGAGATACATGTCTTATTACAAACACCATAATATAATATTATAGAATACCGTACAAAATAAGAAAATAGTACTTATAAAATAATACGAAGACAAATAAAACATTAAAAACTATTTTTAAAATAAATTATTGTTTTTGATATTCTTAAATAATTATCTTTATTATAATATTTAAAGTTTAGACCATCTTTATTATTATATTATTTGTCTAATTTCGTAGTGTAACAAATTTATTTATAAAGCTATCAATTATCATTATATAAGTACCTTTATAAGTTATATATTAAATAAATTCTCAGACTATTTTATGTGATATATATATATATACATATTATATATTATGAATAAATTATTTTAACACTTATTAAATTAACAATTTATAGATTCTATGTGAGTATTGAAAAACTGCAATTTAAACTAATTATTAATGATTCCAATCCTATAATTTTATTTTTAAGATATATCGACACCGCATCACATAATTTTAAAACTATATTATTATAATAAGCAGAAAAATTACTCATCAACAACAAAAGTCTTAACTAATAATTAAAAGTTATAATTTATAAAGTTGAAATAATTTTGCTTAATCATGCAATTTAAAAAAAAAATGATTTAGTAACTATAAGTTTAATAACAAATGGTCCTAATTTGTATTTGTACCTATTTGGCTTATCGTTAACAAGTTAGGTAACATTAATAACGCAACACTGCAGCCTTGTATAGTAGGGGATAATATCATCAAAACTTATCTCTTATTTTCGCGTAAAATAAACATATCATATCGCATTATTTTATTATACTTGAAAACGTTAAAACTACATAGGACACGCAACTACACCTAATATATTTACAAAAAAATATAACAATATTATTTAAATAGGTACACCTTACATCTATTTATTACTTTCTTATTAATTTATTGAAATAAGATCGTCGCAACACATCTGCCCATTTAAAAATTTAAATATTCATCAATAAAAATATAAAATATTATATAATGATTTAAATATCTTATAATTATAAGATCTAATATAAACTAAAGAGGACGCGATAGCCGTATACGCTGTTTCGGTATTAAAAACGTACAACAAACAATTCGTTCATCTGAATACACTGAAATCATTATTCATTGTATGTAAATAATTAGATTTAATAATATTTAAGTGAGATTATTTATTACCAAACTTCGAGATAATAAAATGTGTTTAAACATTGTTTTTTTATTTAAAATTTTAAGCGAGTTATAATCGTTTTAAATTATAATATTTTACATAAGTGCTCCTAATTAACTTAAAAATTAAAATATCCTAAAAACCTATATAAAAACGAATATAATATTCTTACCTTTAAATTTGATAATAGGTAAACTCTAGTATTAAAACTAACAACACAACATATGTTCTACTTAACCTACATTTTCTAAGTTGTATATTTTTAACAGAAATTAGCTTAATATATGCGTTACTATTGTATTTGAATTAAAGTATAAATAAACAATTATTTAGAATTAAAGTCATATATTTTATTGATGTAACATTATAAAATAAAAAATTAATTTTGTGTAATTTTAAGTAGCCCCCAATCATATTGAATCGTATCCTCATTAATTATATTTAGGTAATTAGGTCATAGATTTTATATATTTCAGTTTAAATAATATGAACGAGTATATATTTAAATAAAATAGAAATTAACAAATAAAAGTGATTTTATTACTGTGAATCATACAACATCAAAATAAATATACACCAAATGTTTAATTTGCTATATACCTATACATTTCCTAAACTTATATGTATATACATTTTTGAGAATTCTAAATGTTTTATTTTGTTAAAAATATAGTCCATAGAAATAAAAATATTAAATAGCTTAATAATTTATTATAGATAATAAATATATATATATTAATTTAAAAATACGTTCTCCACTTTACTCAAAATATTTTATTGTTACAATCTATGCGTTGCAATAATATATTTATAAATAATTAAAAATATAATTGAGTAAGACACTTTATGAAGAAAAAAAGATATTTCTCACGAAATAAGTAATCCTCCCAATGAAAGAACATTAAACCACTTAAAATCAAAAACAAAATTCACCATTTTGCTAATAATGAAATCAAGTATTATCGAAATAAAAGACATGAAAACGATACATGAATCAATCCATTATACTAGTATACTACGTTATTTATTAAAGGTATGTATTCTAAAAAATATAAATTATTAAGTTAAAGTTAGTATATATTTTAAGATCAATTGAAAATTTGAGGAATTAATTCGTATTCATTCCATACAAATGATAAATATTTGAAACTTGATAATTGATTTATCTTAAGTTTGTAAGTATGCATTATTATTTTAATTTTGAGAAATAAAATAGTATAATTCATGTTACCTAATGAATAAAAAGTACTTTAAGCAAGGTAATTAGATGTACGGAGGTATTAAATGTCATAAATTATATACCTAATTCATTGAATATATTTTATAGGTTCTAGTTTAATCAGTTTAGAGACCTCAAATAGTAAAATACCACTACACCGAAGACGCGTCAAATCGTGTTTATAACAGACGAGACGTGGGAAAAATGTTTAACATTAAATCTAACTGTACTTTTTAAGAACTATGAAGGTATATCAAAATATATTATACGCGTATACAAACCGCGTTCTAAGGTGTTTTCAATTTTACACATTATATAATTAATATACCAACTATTATAATTATGTACAGCGTGCAATGCATGTACATTGTACAGTGTACACGTGACACGCGGACATAGCAAAGCCAATGAATTGCATTGAAATGGACAACTGCAAGCCTGTAACAGTGCAGAGGAACCCAAAGTTTACAATCGGAAAATGCCGTCTACATAAAGGTACAATATAATATTATGTAAGTAGAGAGGAAAAAAGGCATATTATATCTATCCTAACGAAATAAACTTTTAACTTTTAAGAAACTTATCGCGCCCGCTAATAACTACAGACTCCGTTGAAACTTGTTATATGTTGATTCGTTGCCTCGTATATTATTATACGCTCTCACTAGAAATTGATAATGAGAGGCAAAAATATCTGTGATTATTTACGTGATAATTACATTGATGAAACATATAAGTTTAATCCGAAAATATTAGCATCGTCTTCAATATTATCGAACGAACAATAACAGAAGTAATAAGTAAAACGTTTCATTCAACATTTAATTCAAAAAATCAAAATTCACTAAAGCCCATTCTATTATATTTTTGTTCATGTGACAACAATTTAAAAAAAATACAAACTAACTCAAATGTAATAATAAGAGGACGAATCATATTTAAAATTAGCAAAACCAAAATTATGAAATTAAGAATATATATAATAATTTTTGACAATTATTTAAAAAAAAAAATGGATCACAATTATTTGAATTATTAGGTAAACTGATATAAAGTCTCTATATATTAAAAAATTACAATAAAATAATAACCCCCACAGTATTAATTATTGTACGTTGTTATAATTATTGAATATTTTATTGTTTTTTTTCTACCATTTTTTATGTACACGGGATTGATAATCATTGGAACCAACATAAACAAATGTCCGGCGAAATCGACAAAACACTAGGAAAAGAACAGTCAGTTTCGTAATTACTCATCAACTTAGATTAGTATCTAGTAGCCCAGGTAGGTATTTCAAAAGTTTATTCTCTAACATGAACTTTAATAGAGAAATAAGGTATAAGTATATGCACAATTTATATCATTAATCATTTTTTTTTAAACAATACGTTGTATGATAAAAAAAATGTCTGAACTTTTTTTTTTGTATTCTTAGTTTTCCGTTATTTAACACGTCATGTAAATTGTAAATAAATCTTAAAAAATATCGAAAAATTTAAATAAACCAATTTCAAAGTTTCCATCTTAAAATATAATTTAAAATATTTAGTTAATTATATTTTTTCTATAAAGACGAGTGGTAGACGAACACAGCTGAATAAATATAATTTTATAGATTTATACGTACAATATTATTGTTATTATTTGGACAATTTGTACGCGTGGGGGACTCGGAAGTTATTGGTTAGAGTCCAATTCGCGACAAGTTACAACAATAATAATAATTATGTTTAATATTGAAACCAACGACCGTGTTCACTTATAGTCATTTATACATATTTAATGTTTGCTATTACAGCTAATAATCCATAGACATGTTTTCATGTTTATAAGGTCTGATAGGCTATTAATTTAAATTAATTCAAAACCAAATTTCAATTTTTCTTTTTGAGGTGGCTGGTGAGAGGGTGATTTCATAAGATGGTCCCTGAAATTCTACTCTTAGTTAGATCTAAAAAATTAGTTCCAGATATTCCTCGTAACTAGATACATTTTTATATGTGTCGTAAATCTTGATTAAATTGAGTGCCCACTGTCCAATGTACCTACTATATATAGTATATACGCTATATCAGTGACGTAACTAGGATTTTAAAATGACGGAAACAAATCCAAAATACTAAAATAGCATGGTCAACAATTAACAATAACAGTTAATTTTTATATTAAGTTGATACAGCCGATAGGGGAGTCCATGGCCCCCGTGGATACGCCACTGCGCTATATATATCATACATCAATCCCTATTTTTGTGCAAGTATTTTATGAAAATGCTTAGTATACGTGTAGCTACCTATATGATATAAATTCATTCAAATTCCGCAAAAAGTAGATATTTAAAAACTTCTTTTCCATAGGGCTATTACAAACATATAATTTTGACTTGAGATACAACATATGCTTGCATTTTATATTGAAAATTAAGTTTAAAAAAAGCACTCACCTGTTGATCCTGCCGTATACCGTGTACGCGATGACGGCGACAACGGCGATCGCTACACCGGCGCTGGACGCGAACATGCATACGGACACCATGGCGTATTCGATCGCGGCGGTGATCAACATGACGGCGGAGGTGGTGACGATGATCGTTCGTAGGATTATAGTAATTATTATATTTACGTCGCGCGGTCGTAAAGCCGTTGTTTTGAAGTACCTATATAAAGAAGTAGATTGGTACAATAGCCGGTATAATATGATATAAGAGGTAGAACGTTAAGTCACGAACGGCGGTGGCGGCGGCGACACTCGAGATAACCGACAATTTTGATGATAAATAATATCAACCTAGGTAGACATATATAGTAATGTGCATACTGACAAGTATAGGTTGCTGTCACTAACACAATATTATCGAAATTTTAATTGTTATTTTTATTCTTTAACGGCACATACGAAACCCGATCACAATTTATGTAGGTATAGATAATAAGCTTTATTAATAATATATTTCATATATGACGCATGAACTGTAATTGTGCATAGAATTAAAAATATTCGATCGAAAGTCCGAACACGATTTACGCGAACTGTACTGTATTTTAGATTATTCTTACATTTTGTTTTGAATAATTTATTATTTATTATTATTATTTTTTTTTTTTAGAAGCGCTCGCCACTTGTTTTCATTCGCAACTGACAGTATAAGTATACATAATACCTGCAGTTGCCCTTTTTGCCCCCTACTGGCCATCATCATTATTTATGTGTATATAATAATATATACACATGCATTATGATTATGAATATACACGCGCGCTGGCGATTGTAAAATAAACGTGTTTGGGATACCTTGAAAACATTAAAAAAAAATTGACATTAATTGCTAATTAGCGCCACCACCACAGCCACTACGATGATTCACATATACGTATGCACACCTAAACTGATCGATAATGTTTCTACATTTGTATTTGTCTTTATTCATTTTTCAACGATTAAAGTCAATAAAAAAAAAATTCTATATTTAAACAGCACGATACTTCGTTTACTACACGAAGAAAAAATTAAGGGCAACTACTCTGCAAAATTATTTCCGCTGCAACTACATAAAGCAGTACGCCAGTACACTTACCGATCTACATACATAAATATATTATAATAATAGATAAGCATAATATTTCTGAACTCTTTTTGAACGTTCCACAATTTATCATAACAATAAGTTTTTTGCTGTTTTTCAGTTCACGATGAGATAATTAAAGTTCACGCTTAGGTATCTGAAATATTCTAAATCATAATATATTATATACATATATAGAGGTATTATACAGTAATATGTATAGTAGGTAATGTATTATTAAACAATATGCAATTTTCCCACGTACTTATAATTTGAATAAAAGTATATAACAATTATAATTACTCTATTATAATCCATATTAATAACTAAATCAAGTTTGAATGTAAGGCAGTAAAAAAAAATTTGTATTATTGCAAATTTTGATTAAAAATAATCCGAAACTAACCGAACTTTTGTTTTTTGCATTACTTACAAAATGTTATGCCGTCCATCAAAACGATTTAATTTCCGTAATTTTAAATCACGCATATTATACCTACCTATTATACCTAAAGGTAGTAAAAATATAATATGATTATGTGATATTACCTATGTTTAATGAATAATGAGATTAAAAACAGAATTCACTCTCCAGTATAATTTCATAACAATGACAATTTATTAAACACGTACCTATAAAGTATAAATATTAAAACGTGTGTATAATACAGGTATTACGCGCGTATACAATTTTAAACCAGTCTTATATTACATGCTCAAATATATATTATTTCGTAAGTCGTAGGTACCTACCAATATAATATTATACCTGTGTGGCGTGGTCTGCTTGTTGTCATTGTTTTTATACTCGTTTTAAAATCAAGTTGAAATTAAACTCGTTATGTCGTTTTCGTTTAAAATATAATATAATATATATTTTTATTATGTACTATAAAATAAATAAGGAAGGTATCTTCAACAATATAAAAATCAATTAAGTCGAAAGAAACTAGTTTAGCACAAAAATTTCCATTTTTATTTTATTTTTTGTTTGTTTTTTACAATTACAAAAAAATGTACAAAGAATTTTTAATTTTGATCTATTAAAAGAAAATCTAGATCCAAAATCACTCACAAAGTTAAAAATTGATGCATTTTATCAACTATACATATCATGAATGTATGACTACATATAAAAAACCTATGATTGTAAGATCACTTCGCTCAAAATTTGAAATAAAATTCATTACGTTAAAATAACAAAAATTGAAAAATTAAAAAATAGTATACGCCAAAAAAACTTTTTATAAGTTGTAAATCTATCAACTATAATTATATACATATTATAAGTTATAATAATACTATAATCTATATCCTACAATAGTCTTCGATAATAGTAGTTTTCTTAATTGTTTGAAAAATGTAAAAATACAATTTTTTTATAAGACTAATAGTTAGTCGTGCCTAGTGCTGATAAAGTAGTGGGTAAACTCTCCCAATTTTTAAAAATAGTAAACTCTCCCAATGGTAAACTATTCCGGGTCAACATTTTCAAACTGAAATATACATTAAAATTCAAAGCTGCAATAAATTAAACAAAACAAGTAAAAACTGTAATTCAAAAAATAATTAAAAACCTATATCTAAAAAAATATTAGATTATAAAGACAAAGAAATAGATAGTATTTAAAATCTGTGTGTTTCTATTATCAAAAAAATAAATAAATTTAAACATTTTAATTTTATTATATATTTTGTATTTATTTGGTATATTAGATTTATTTTATGAATTTTTATTTTTTATTGTATTTTGACTATAATATTATAGCTCATAGCAGATTAAAGGCATTTATTTATATTATTATAAATTTAAATTTATAAATAGCTAATAAGTAGTACTGGAGTAGACCCGGGAAAGTTTACCACCATGGAAGTTTACCATCGGGAGAGTTTACAATCGCCCAATGGCCAATATCGTTTTCCGCCGTTTTAACCATTGCAGGTATAATTGATATAATTGACACGGACAATTTACAATCGTGCTACCTGGTGTATATACCTATTTACGTTTCCCCATGCATGTGCATAAGAAAACGGTTTTGGTCGTGTTTATGGGGGTGTAAAAATTTTTGTTTTACTTGTACAAAATTGTACAAAAAAAACTCAAAAATGTACATAATACTGCCGAGAACCGAAGTTTGATATTAAAATTCGAAAGTGGCAGTGCTGGCTAAGCGGACATATTTTCATCGTCTGTACATTTTAATAATTGTATAGTTTATTGCGTAAACAGCACCCAGATGTAAGTTTAATCATATCATCTTTTAAATTACCCATTAGTTTTACTAAACATATACGAGTATGTGTAACGTATGAGGAAATGACACTGACAGATTATAATACATTGTAAAACAATACATAATATCCATCAAATCTTACATAATATAATAGTAACCACATACATAGTATGTATTACTATAGGTATATGACTTTCATATATAGTTTGTGACTATTAGCATTAAATATAGTAGATTTTTAATCTTACTTGTTATTGTGTGGCATTGGGTGGACAAATCACTCTCTCGTATTAGAAGCACTATAATATATACTATACAGGTACACTTTGGGTCCATATTATATCCACAAATGTTAACTATACCTCTTTTTCTTACAATGTTGGCCATAGGTGCAATTCAGTTTTTGACTTGTATTTAAATGAAACAGACTAGTAGGATGCTCTGCTCCTACACCCCCTGTTCAAATACCTATAAAATATTATATTCATTTGAGTAATATTATATAACACAATATTTTTTCTCGCCTATTCGCATACATTTAATAAAAATAATATATAATAACAGTGGCGTAGCCGGGATTTTTTTATGGGGGGGGGGCTAAATACTTTTAACTTGAATTATTGCTGAAAATCAAAAATACTGATAGCATACTAGCTAACGTTGATTACCCATTAACGTATTTACTATTTTAAATAATTAAAATTTGTTAGACAATTTCCATATTTAAATTTAAATATATCAAAACAATATAAAAAATACGGCTAATGGGGGAGGCTATAGCCCCTTTAGATCCCCCCCCCTATCTACGCCACTGTATAATAATAATAACACGTCTATTACTAAAATGAAAAATATTTTAATAAAACAAATAACTAGGTCTCAAGACTTAATGACCTAAAAATCTTTAAAAAATGCACACAAAAAAAATGTTAAAATGACTTATAAACATCAAAAAATGACTTAAAAAATTACCACAAAAATACCAAAAATGCCTTTATAATGACTTAAAATTTTTAAAAAATTTTTCGTTTTATACAAATCATTTATCATAAATAATTTTATTAATAATCATTTATTATTAATTAAATTTTAACACGCGTGTGCATCGGGCCTAAAATATAGTATCTGCCTACAGTTTATTAAATAAATAATCGTAGATCGCGACAATAAACGATAAAGATAATGAACGTCGATAATCGACAAGCTAATGGAAACTGAATATATTACAATAAAATATAACTTTCAACAAGAAAAATACAAATATATGTAAAAAAAAAAATACAGAAATGAATAAAATGCACTAAAAATACTAAACCGTAAAGCATAAAATTCCTTAAAAATGCAAAATAAAAATTGTACCATTAAATTCTATTCTTTACGGATCAAATTTGAAAGCGAGAGTACCTATACTGGAGATTCGCACAATCACAGAATATTGAGAATTGCGATAATTACGCACGATTTAATTAATATTTGTTTACCTGATATTTTCGGTAGGATAATAACCTAATTTCATTAATTATAAGCTTAATGTTAATTATATACTCATTATACTCACAGAATACGTTGTTTAGTATATTTTATACTTACCTGTATAATGTACATTTTTATTTGGCCATCGATTTATATTATTTAAATTGCATATTTTATATTATGTTTATTGTTTATAATTTATATAATATATATTAAGTACATTTACATTTTACATAGCAAAATACGTTATAGACACGGCGCGTGGCAATAAAATACAGCGTTGTGCGCATCCATATAAAAACGTTAATAGCAAACTTCGGAAGGAATATTCAAAAAAATTTGAAAACTAAAAAAAATATAGTACTTAGGTTATAAACTATATAGGTAATTTTAAGTAATTGTAGATATCTAAATTGTTGTCAAGAATTTAGAATATTGTGTTATTTTTTGTTGATTTGTGTAGCAATTGCTCTAAGTAGTAAGTATACACATTATTCCATAAAAACTTCCGACATATCTTTCAAAAGACAAAAAAGCAACGTAAAACTCTCCTTTCTTTACCCTTTTTCTTACGTACGTACAAATTCATATCACTTCTACTTTCTACACTTTTAAATATAAATTGTAGTGTCACGCAATAAGTGAGCGTCTAAGTCCATAGTGTCCATACTTTTACGAAATGTCGAAGAATTTTTATCAAAAATCACAGAGTAAAAGACAAAGATAGTGTTAAATGGAAAAATTTAATTTTTTTATACCGTCATTATTAATATTATGCTCCAAACAGTGTTGTTTGGAAAAAATTTACATTTTAATAACTGAGGATTAATAATTATTTCAGACAAAAAAATCTTTTATAATTCTAAATAAATAGATCCAGTAAGTAAATTATTTTATTGTACGGCCGATGATTCATTTATGCGACGTATGATCGAAAAAATTATTAAAATACACGATAAATAAAAAACTGGTTATTATTGTTTTCATTAATTGACAACAATAATTTGGACGAGTATGATGACGGGAAGGTGTAAGATGAAGGTGTGGAAAGTATTTTAAGACTCATAATATGCTAATTTTTATGACATGTAGCTTGAATTTTTTTTTAATGTCGCCCAGTGATAGGTAACTCCTTTAAATATCCAGTGTAAAGGTGAGAACAATATAATGTATAACAATATATATGTTCTCTCGACGGGTTTTTAATATATTTTTATTTTTAAGCAAATTATGAGCATTTTCATACTCACGACTAGCTTAAAAATTAATATACCTTAAAAAACTGACAAGAAAGCACAGATAATGTTCTCACTTTTAAATTTAATAATAGGTTATTTCACTCTAATATTTAAGCTAAACACACAAAATTAATTCTACGGAACGAAAATTTGCCAAGTTATGACAATTGACAAATAATAAGATCAATCCTGTTTTAGTACTCACGTCTCACAACCACACTTACATCAACAACATCATATCTATAAATAACAATAATTGTACTTAATTATATAATGATATCTTAGATAGTTTTCAATTTAATTTACTATCTTACCTTCTGGAACTTTTTTACAAACTAAAGTTGCAGCTTTAATAATGAAATCATTTATAAATAATTTAACTTCTTCCTTTTCCAAAAGTTTATTCATACGCAATATTCATTTTCTGCCAAATTCCATTTTATAAACTAAGTGGCTAATAGAATTCTGATACGAATCTATGAACCACTACACAGGACTTATTTAAATTAGACAGTAGAGCGTAGATTTTTATACAATATTCAATGAATCAAAACAAATAGTACAACAATTATTCGAATCCCAGAAAAAAAAGACCCAGAAAAAAAGAACAATTTTTAAAAATTTTAAATATATTTATTGATTATAAAGAAAGTATGAAAAGTCTACATGAGAAATTTCCAATAATAAAATGTTATTTTATATTTTACGACTAGTTATATTTTATGATAAATTATAAAAATGTCACCAATAAAGGCACTATGATTTAAGATAGAAGAGATAGATGAGTTTAATTGAATAATAAACGTATAACAGAGTAAAATAATACAAAAATATAAAAAATTAAAATTTTTACTCTTAATTAAAAATATAGTCTTTTTTTTAAGTTCCCTTCTTAATTATGACCAGAACATAATATTTAAATTAAAACAGCATCAATATACCTAAGTTAGGTAACCTAACCAGTAACCATACGTTATGTATACGTAATGTTTAACAAAAACATTTTTAAATATTTTATAATAAAAACATTAATAACGTACAAAAAAAAAAAAAAAAAAATTTGGCCGTACTTTTTTACTGTACAGCGGTAATAGTTTGGTAACCATGGTGAGGAAATTTAATTTATCAAAATAATCAGAAACGTTATCACACAATATGAATATAGTATTATGATAAAAGAAGTCAATCCTGCTCCCGCTAAATGTCGTTTATTGTTCATTTGAAAAATCTAAAATTATTAAATATTTTAGTTTTAAGTGTTGTTTAACTATGGGTATCTTTAAATAGTATTTAACGTTATTGTATTCTTTAAATTCATATAACAATGTGGTCATCAAAAAAAAGTACCATTCGAGTATTTTTTGTCCTTACTGAAGACAGGACAGACATTGAAAATATGTCTGAAACTATGCAGCTGGCATTACAAGTAAGTGGTGACGTTTGTATTTTTGGTATTCACAAATCAAGAATATAAAATATATAGATCTTATTTATATTATAGGATTGCATTAATCATGAACTCACCACTAATGTGATCAGTGAATCAGATGTTTGTAGTATGAAATCATTGAAAAAAAGTCAAGTTTTTGTTTACGACAAATTTGAAGGACCTGCTTTTCGACACATTTTAGTGGCTGCTAAACAAAATAAAGCTGTGTTAGTACAACATTTTGATTAATTTTTTTATATTATAAATCAATCAATAGTTATTTATAATATTAATCCTATTATGATTTGTTGTTCAAAAAAAAATTTATTTATACTCGTTAGTATAACCATATTTAAATTTTTCAATTCTGAGATTTCATTAATTTTATACAACTTTTTCTTAAAAATAAAAAACATCAATTACTGCGATTAATAAATACATATTATATTAATTACTATCCAGATCTGTTATCTAAACTAACACTTTTAGTCTTGGATCATACAAGTAGATGAGTTTTTACTTTTTATGTGTCATTCCTATGCATTTTATATAATAAGAATTTCTCTTTATTAGATTTATGTCATTCAAAATAATTTTAATATTAATATTTTTGTTTGTAGTTTTGCTCATTCTTTTAATGTATTTTCATGTACTTGTTGTACTTATTGAATTACCAGTTTAAATTGAAACAAAAAAAGATAAATAAAGTATTTTTCAGATTTTAAAATTAACATAGTATTTACTATTTATTTGATATCATAATATGCATTATATAATGGTATTATGATGAAGTTTATACTCAAAGTAAAGTAAATTCAAACAGCTGTGCAACCAATATGGTCCCTAGATCTGGACATCCATTTTAGCCATATATGATTAATCATAACAATTGATCAATTTTATTTTGTATTGATGCAAAACTGTAATAATAATGTATTTGTATAAAAAAATATCTATATATTATGGGCCACACAAAAAATGTTTGGTTGTGCTGCAGAATCCTAATTTAAATGTCACTAACTAAAATACTGTTATTTTCTATTACTATTTTTATTATTATCATCTGCTGCATTGCTTAATCTTAAAATATTTTTATACTAATTCTATTATACAATAGTTTCAAATGTTAAGTAATATTTATTCTTATATTATTTTAAAATGTAATAATTTATTATAATTTATAGATTATTACATTTTAAGCATGAAGAGAACTTCCATTACCTTAATGTTTTTTTATGAAGTTTTAATTAAATTATTAAATTATTTGTTTTCAGAATTGTTAGCCCAATATGCTTAAGAACATGTTTCATTGAAGCAATTTCCATACCAGAAAATAATTCACCAATTTATACGATGGCAATGCGAGACATTGTACTAAGTATTTCAAATCTTAGTCCTAAAGAAAAAGTAAATAATAGTTCACCATCATTATTTTCATAGGCACAATTTGAGTTTTAAATTTGGGAGGGCTATTATAATTTGCATGTATGTACTGTGTGTATGCACATGTACTTGAGATATATAAAGGTGGAAGGGGATATACAAACCATTTGGGGGGGCTATGATTGATTTTAAGGGAGCTTAGCCCACAAGCCCCCCTCAAATTGTGCTTTTCCTTTTTAATAAATTAATAATTATTATAATGTTTAGGAAAGAGTAAAGGAAAAAGTTGAATATATGGGTGGAATTTTCTCTCATAATTTACGAGACAGTACTACTCATTTAATGGTCGGCAAAGCGGGATCTCAAAAACATATTGTAAGTAAACGTTAATATTAGCACAAATTTAAATCAATTTAAAATTGTATGATTTTGTTTAGAAAGCTATTGAAAATGGAATAAATATTATGACTGAAGATTGGGTTGATGCTGTTTGGGAAGAAAGCTTAATATGTAATATAGTAGCTACAGATACTAAGTTTGATAAATACAAATGTCCTCCATTTTATAAACTTGAAATAACTACTTCTGGACTAGAAGGAAAAGATAGAGAAAAAATCATCACTCTAATTGATGAAAATGGTAATAAAAATTACATAATTTATTTAATCAAGAAATTCTTTTTAGCTATCTAAAATTTGTCTAATACATGTACGAGTTATCAAGATTTCACTGTTTATTTTTATCCCGTGCTCATAGATTGTTTTTATTATTATTTAGGTGGCAAATATACCCCCCAAATGAAAAAAGATGAAACCAACATATTGATCTTAATGAAACCTACAGGGCAAAAGTTTACTTATGCACAACAATGGGGATTATTTTGTTTAAAGCCATCTTGGATTTATGACAGTGTTGAAAAGGGTTACATAGTTGATACTCAAGATTATATTGTCAAAAATACAATGCTAAGTTCAACTCCTGCCTTATCAAATGTTAAACGTATAACCTTAAAGAAATAAAACTATTGTAATATCATTTATAATTCTTTAATTTATTTTCATTTTAGCTAACTTTTCTCAAAATGATATAAGTGAAATTGTTGCCGAACCAAAATCTACAATTGAAGAAACAATAAATAACAGTGAAATGCTAAAACGCCAAAATAATAATCATAGATCACAAGAAAATTGTACTACTCCGAAAAAAAATAATGGGCAATGTGAGTATATTATTTTATTGAACCATTATAATTAAGTAATTGGTACTTTAAATTGTCACTTTTTTAAAATTAAAAATTATATTGATATCTTAAAATGATACATAATATATGATATATATTGTACAGATCATTCAAAACAAATAAATTATAAAGATATTTTAAATAATTTAAGTTTGGCAGAAGTTAAAAAAGCAGGCACAATATTGGATGGTTGTAAAGTAAGTTATAATAAATAATGCTTTTTAAATATTTTATAGTTGATTGAAAATTTATTTTGTGTATATTAGATTTATTTTAGTGGATTTAGTTTAAGTGAAGAAGAAAAATTAAAACGTATCGTAATTTCTACTGGTGGAATTAGATATACAGAGCTAAATGCGTCTATAACCCATATTTTAGTTGGTGATTTTTCTGCATCACTTGCAAAATTATTACACTCTATTCAAGAAAAGTAAATATACTTTCCATGCTTAATGTAGTAATTAGTTGTAATTAAAAAAACACTTCACTTCCACTAATTATTTGTTTAAAACTTTTTCTAGTGGGTAAGAACTATTTTGTCTTTAATCCTTGTTATAAGAAACTACATTTTCATCATAACAGAAAATAATTAGGACTGCCAAATTACTTTTATATTTTATTTTTTGTATTACTAATACATTGATTAAATATACTATTATATTTAATCAATGACTAATATATAAAAAGTTATGATAATTTTAAAATTTGTTGGTTTTATTATTTATTAACATAAGTAACTATTTTAGTTAAATGGATATCAAAATGTAAAAACAACATTGTAGTCCAAGTTTTATAATTTTATAACCATTCAAAAAAATAACTAGTATATGGGTGGAACCAATCATAAGTTCCTTATTTATTCTTACAATTGCCTATATCAAATCTATTAAAAGTGTGGTGTTCTCTTAATAAACACAATTACAACTTAAAAACGTTATATTTTTGTACTGTTATTTAAAATGCATACATTATATTTTAGACCTCATGTAGTAAATTTTAATTGGTTACTTGAAAGTATAAATTTAAAATGCACGGCTCCAGAAGAACAGTTCCTAGCTATGGATTCATCTCATTCATTTACACCAGAGTCTCCATCTCCTCTCAGTAAAAAGGTATTATTTTAATTCATACTTAAAATGCTTACAGTTAAAGCAGCTAATATATATACTTATTAAACACAAAAAAAAAGGTAAAAATATAATTTCAATAGAAGTAGATTCATTATGTTTAGTTCAGTTATTAATATATTTTGAAATAAATTTTTAATAGTATCACAATTCAAATTATATTTATAAAAGTATTATGTATAAATGTACTGGTTACCTCAAAATTTAAATTATTATGTAAAATGGAACTTCTGTGGGTTGTTTATGCATATGATTGACATTTTCAACTTATATTTTATAATTTTTAAGTTTTTATTTTAAATTATTACATTCGTAATTAATTCATTTAATTTTGATACATTCAATTTCACAAGCTAATCATTTTTTAATGTTATAATTGTTTTCACTAATTGTTTTATTTGCTAAAAGGTTAATTAATTTAAAATTTAAAAATTAAACAAACAGATCTTAACATTTAGCCAAAAGTAGCTTAAAATGTTTCAATTATTTAGTACTTACTAGTTTTAGCTTGTTTTATAATACTGTTGTAAATTATATATAATTTTTATAATTATTATTCTAGGGATTGTATATGATGAAAAATTCAACACTCTCTCAACCAAAAGTAGTAGATAAACCTAAACTACAAACTTCAACTGTAACCAATAATCTGCCATTGGATAATTTTATTGATCAATATTTAAATGTTGGTTAGTATACAATACAGCTTACAATTTTTCAGTTTGTCTACTAAAATTTTGAACGTATTTTTTAAGTAAAGTTCATTAAATGTATTAAAACTCTCAACAACTAAATATTTTACAATTATTTCACAAAAGCAAATAATTTCAAGTTTTATTTAATTGATTTTAGCAGCTACATTATTACAAATTTAAAATTATTGTATATTTCACATGCATTATACTCATAAAATAATATATAGTATTAATAATTTTATTATTATTTTTAGAAAACACCAATTTTAATGATACCCAGAGTGAAAAATCTTCTTGTACGACACAAGATACTATGTCTACTCAAGATAGTAAACTTGAATCTGTACTAGAAGGTTGTAATAATTATTATAACAATTAATTACCACTAACTATATTACAAAATAATGTTTATATATAATTATCTCCTATATTTTTTTTATAGGGTTAACTATCCTTTTACATGATTTGGATTCTCATCAATTGCCATCCATAAAAAGTAAAATAATATCTATGGGTGGTGTAGCAGTTAATACGCGTAGTTATCGAGGAAAAATTAATTATGTTGTTGTTCCTATTGTATTCAATGAAAAATCTTTAAATATTAAAGCCACCATAGTTAGTTGTCTTTGGATAGTAAGTACATTGTCAAGTTAAATCCAAACATGACAACATTTTGTCTGATCACTATACTCTGAACCCTTCTTGTGTAGACACAATTTAATATACCTATAAATATTTAACCTTTATTAAATTGTAATTAATTTTTTTTTTTGTTATTATTAGGAAGATTGTTATAATAATGTTGAACAAATTCCTGTTGAATACTATCATAAACCAGTAATTTTTAGTGGGTCTACTCCTTTAAAAAACTGTGTTATTAGCATCACTAATTATACAGGGTCTGAACGGTATTTCTTAAAAGAAATTTCACTACTTCTTGGAGCAAAGTAAAAACTTTAATTTTTTGCAATCATAAATTAATTTCAATACTTACTCATATTTTAGTTTTCAAGATGCATTGTCAAGAAAATCAAAACCAGATGATAACATTATGATGACTACTCATCTTATTTGTTCTACACCAGAAGGGCCTAAATATGAAGCCTCAGTTAAATGGGGTGTACCAGTTGTATCTAAAGAATGGCTACTTAATTGTGTTACATGTAAACGTCGCTTACCAGAAGATAAATTTCCAATTATTTCCAATGGTAGATACTAATTTTATTATTGTTTCTAAAATATTTATTAAAATAATTAAATTTATATTAGCTAATAAATCTTCATCGCTGGATTCTACAGTTGTTTCATCTTCTAAAGTTAAAGATGATATTCATAATGATAGCTCTTCATCATTTACTCAAAAATTAACAATACTTGCAATGCAAGAAAATGATGTTGATTCTGAATTAGCAGTACCACTTAAAGATACTGAGGATGATATTGAACCACCACTAAAAAAGAAATGTTCAATGGAAATTATGAATCCTACCTCTCAAGTTTTAGATTCGCCTTCAAACAAATTTAAGCCAGCAATAGCTCGCTTGAAATCAAGTTGTTCCACGCCTGTTGCTTCTAAAAGTTTCATTGAAAATTTAAAAACTCCAGATACTCCATATGGACAAATATTTTGTAATGATCCTGTTACGCCAGAAACGAAAAAAAAATGGAAAAAGTATGTACCTAACCATTAGTTATTTAAAATACTCTTTCTAATTAAATTGATTGTTTATTCATCTACTTATTGTATAAAATAAGTTTTAATTAATAATTTTAATATTAATAATCACTTCTTGGTTAAATTAACAAATTTAAAAAATAAATATTTATTTATTATTATATCTAATCAAAGTTAAATTACGTAATGATGGTGATTAATGATTGGATTATTAACTAGGTTGTTCATATCAATTATTTATAAAATACCATTCTGCATGATTACTATTCTATATTTCTAACAAAGACCAAATTTGTATCCAATAATATCGATATGCGCAACAAATAAGGCCTTTCAAAGAAATATATAATCAAAATTCAAAGTTTATTTTGCTTTTCCTGAAAAGTTGTGAAGTTGAGTTACTGCCTTATTTGTTGCGCATGTCGATATATTATAAGATGATAATATTCATTATGTTGTAGATTATAAGTTTTATTTTATTTTATCACTTAGCCTCCCAGAAATTTCAATATCATCTCTAAAAAAAAAATGCAATTTTATTGTTACTATTATTTGTATTTTGATTATTCTACTCCCCCCCTTTAAAAATTTAACTAAATATCCACCTATGGGAACAATGCAATTGTATTCTTTTCTATAATGTGTATAAATGACAAACATAGTTATTATTATTCGTATTCTTCCCACACAAAATAGTTTTATAATAAATATTTTTATTTTATATAAATTTTGTATATGATACCATTACTACCAAAAAACAGAACACAATACAGTGAAACCTGACTTAACAGACAAAATGACCCGGTCTCGATAAAAAGATAGGCATTCCAATGTATTTCGATCTGTCCATAACAAACTCTTTGTATTACAGACACGGACACTAATATTTTATCCCAAAAATTTCATAACGGACAAAAATCCTAGTTCAAATCTAAATGTAATATCATATTATGTAAATATAAACTACATAAAACAGCTTCAATACACAGTGCAATTAAGTACCTAAGTGTAAAAACACAGATTACGACTGATCCTATTATCGCCGATTTCGATAATGTTAATTTCGAGTACCTATTGAATTTATGAAGTTGAGATATAATTAAATAGAAATAAATTGTAATAATACATATAAAAGAAAACCATAAGTAATTCTAATGTTTTTATTCAGTTTCTATTAGTTCGCACTCAGAGTTTACATATTTTTCTTAACAATGGCACTTACCATACCGTGTAAATCTTTCAAGTTAAAACAAAAAGTGAACATTTTTTGTTATAAAAAGTCTTAACGGTTTATTTATTCATAAACATGCTGATAAATATTAAAATTAAATTTATAATGCGTTTATGTAAAATATAATAATATAATAATAGTTATGAAGATTATAATAATATGTACAATATTAATATAATATACGTTTTCATCGCGATTAAAGATAGTATGCTTGCACAACGAACCATAATAATGAGACTCTCCGAGTTTCCTTGTTATCACAATGACTAGCAAAACCGAGCATTGGCGCTTCAATCGTTTAAATATTGAATCACAAATTTGAATAATAATAAAATACTATCTTTATTCTTTAATCTTTAATCTTTCATGAATTTACGTTATAAAAAAAACACAGAATAACAAATTATAAATTTCTTCTTCTTCTTCTTAGGTGTTTACAGGCCATTCAGGCCCATTGCCGCAACAACCACTTGCCTCCACCTGTCTCGGTCTCTTGCCAATTCTTCCCCATCCTCTATTCCAAGTTCCCTCAAGTCCTTGACCACTATATCCTTCCATCTCTGTCTAGGACGTCCTCTAGGCCAATTTATAAAATTATTTATTTATTAAATTTATATCTTATAATTTTGCATAGTGCATTGTTGCATTATATAATTCTTATAATTTAATAAATGATAATGATATTTAAATAATATTGTTTTAAGTGTTCTAACTCAAATTAAAAATATTAAATAACATATTTTTAATGATTAAATAAAGTATAATATATTATAAGTCACTTTCAGTGTAAATTATAATTTTAGTTAACTACCTACGAGTTTTGATAATTTTGTTTTAGTTTTATTTAGTTTTTTATTCATTTGATTTTGAATATACGTATACTGTTTCATTCTCATTATGACAAACGTACTACATAAATCTATGAGCATATCAGTTTGACGCATATTACATTCAAATGTCAAAGAATTATTTGTACTTAAAAAATCTGACAATGTTTCATTAAACACATCAATGGAGTCAGCATGTTTCACAAAGCTCAACTTTTAAGAATGAGAAATAAATTTTAATTAGGATGTGTTAAATATCCTTTTGACTTTAAATTAACAAGTTCTGCTTCTGGAGATGAACTATTACTTACATTTAAACCAGCTCTACATAATTCACATTTAGTTTTTTTTTTTAAGAGTTTTCTAGTTATATATCTGAAAATTATAAAATAAAATATTATATAATATTATTAATATTAATGTCTATTAAACATTATAAATTTTAGTTTAAGATTAAATAAGATTTAGTACCCTGATAAATACTAAACTGTACAGTTAAAACTAGGAGATTCCAAAAGTGCCGAATGACATAGCTCTGGTGTTACAATATCTTCTAACTCACCAATATAATTTTTTATTTAGTACTCTTACAAATAATGTTACATAAACATATATTATTATTGTCATAATATACCTATGCTGGCATGTTTTATAGCAGTGCTTCTCAACCTTTTTATAACGGCTGCCCCCCTAAGAAGCAATATATTTTTTAACGCCCCCCCTCACTTCATTAAAATAAAAATAAAAATAATATACATGAAAAGTTTAATATTGAATAATTAATAAATATAATATATATATATATGTATGTAAATGTGAATATAATGAAAAATTAATGTTTTTAAATGTATTTATCAGTGAGATGGTTGTGCTTGGTAATCCAAAGCCAATTTTTTTACGTTTGGTTCAAAGTTTGTGAGATAAAGGCGTAAGTCTCCTCTTTTTACGATGTCGAGTCGATTTCTCTTTTTAGTTATTAGATTTGTTACCGCACTAAATCCTCGCTCAACGAGGTAAGAGGAAGGGAAGGCAATTATTAATTTTTGTACGACAGTCCACAGCCCAGGATAAATTCGACTGATAGTAGACTGGAGCCAAAATTCTGTGAGGTTTTCACCATTCTTAAAACTTGCTTTTAACATCTCGTTAGTGGAAATTTCGATCAATTCTTCTTGATACTGTAGTTTTGCTGATTCAATATTTATAAAAGGGTTTATGACCCATTGAGGAACTTCCAGGGACAAAATATCTTCAAAACGTTTCATAATCACGAGTTTATTTTAGTAATCGATAAAAACGAAAAAATTTACCAAGATAAATCTTGGTGCGTTGCTTTGAACAGAAAAAAAGTTCACCGCCCAAAACGAACTCACCACCCATCAGTACTCCTTCACCGCCTACCGGGGGGCGATATCGCCCCCGTTGAGAAGCACTGTTTTATAGTTATTAATTTTGTGGCTTTTTATAGTTTATGACATAGAAATAACATGTTTTTACTTTATGCAATAGTTATGATTTCTCTTTTTATGGTATAATACAATATTAAGTTTTTATTTAGAAAACTTATAATATCACATTTTTACATATATGTAAAGATATATTTTGATTTTTTTAGATGGGTGGACACTTTTCCAGATAGTTCAGATGAACCATCACAACCCAAGTTAGAAAACCGAAAAAGCACTGTAAGTTCTTTTTTCTAAGAATGTTTTTTATTATTTTTTTTTTGTTTAATATTTTATGTTTTTTATTAGCCACTGACTGAGCTTAAGCGCCAATTATGGAATAAATCTTTACATCCACGATATCCACATGCTAATACTAATCAACAAGAAGTAAATATTCATGATATATAATTTTAAAATTAAATCAATAGAATTGCATATTTACTTACAATAATTAATATTTTTATAATATATATTTATTACATAATAAAGTATTATAATAAATGTAAAAAATTGCCAATTATATTTTTCTAAGATTGTACAGTTTCAAAAGCTATTTAATATTATAATAATTCATAGCCATTTTGTAATTTGTTTTATTATAATTGTATAACTATTTTTATGTTTAGGAACCAAATGAAATAAGTTCAATTAACGCTAATTCAAATGATACATTGAAAAGTTTAAGTTTGTCATACCAATCTCCAGGTGTGTCTAAGATCTTGCATAACTCATCACAGATATCAAAAGCTCAAAATAATAAATCTAATACTGTATCACCAAATATTGTGAGAAAATAATAAAATTTACTTAGTATAACAGTAAAAATTAAATAATTTATAATTTTTAGGATATTAAGCAGCAATCGTTAGATAAACAAGAATTTAGAAGGTTTGTTTTTTATTTTAAACCATATATTTTTTTATTCTTAAATGCTTTTTGCTTATTTCAGAACAATAGAAGAACTCCAACAAGATCTATGTGCATCAAGAGAACCAGAAATTCCTCTTTCCCGATCAGAGTCTGAAAGTCAAGATGATTATGCAAGTAAGTGCTTAGTTTGAAATTTCTATTCAGAGATTAGGGTAAAACAAAAATTAACATATAAATGTGTTAGTTTTTATAATGTTCCAAGAATTTATTTAAATTGTATTATAATACTTATAATAATCATCGAATAAATACATAATAATAAAAAACTAATCTTAGTAATCTTGTACTTGAACAATCCATTTTATTTATTCATATGTGAACAATAAATTAAAACTTAATACAAAATATATAACTTTAAATAGAGCTAAACAGTAAATTAAGTAATATTAGTATAAATTATAAGTAATGTTTAGATTTATTTTAAATATTTAAATGCTTCAGATAAGGTCCAGTGGTTAATCTCCTCAATATTTTCTTTGGAGTTTTTCTTGGAGCATTTTTGTAGTTGTTGAGTGCTATAGCAGTTTTAGAGATATACCTATTTGAATCATGGCTGAATTTGGAGTGATCATAGGTCAATAAAGTGGAGTTATTGTATTTAAAATGTAATCCATTATTTGAGCAATACATTTTACATCAAAGCTTGTAGAGAGGCAATGTTACTGAAGATGGGTAACTATTTGATAGGTAGATTTAATCGTTGTTATGATTATACGCTTCCTTTGATTGAGATGAATATCTATTTTTTTACACGAGCACAATTTAACTAAACTATAAGTCTATAACACAATAATTATCAACTAATAGCAGAAGTTGAAAGTGTTGAATTTGTGCCATGAGTTATTGAATTATATTGTTATGGAGGTGGTTTATATAACGACATTAGTTAAGTGGTATTTTAAATGAGTGTCTAATCTAGATTCTAGAAAAACACTTTTACTTCGAACAATATTTATACTTTACAATGTTAATAGTTAGGGAATAGATTTAAATATAAAATGAATTTTTTCATTGCTTTTCAAGTACAAAGTTCATTTTATACATCAAGGAATTAAAAAATGTAACTTTTATTTTGCATTTTTTGACATTTTTAGTGCATTTTTCTTGTTTTTTTTGTAAGTTTAAATCCGTTCACTATTAATAATATATTATAGTATGTATCCCCGAATTAAAGATTATAGTGCCTGTAGGCTAAAAATAGTTTGGTATCCCTTTTACTACTCACCCTTTACAAAATTATTTTGTTGATATTTAATTTTGTATTATAATTATGTTGTTATATTGTATGTTTTTTTTTATTTTTCAATCAACCTATCATTACTAAACTTAATAAATAATAAAATAATATTTTGGATTAATTGACCAATTGTTTAATAAAACACATATTCTTATAAATTTAAAATAGTGTTTACTTAACTCCAAATATTGCAAATCATTTTTTATTTTTCTGTAGCATTAAAATGTTTATTTTTTAGGAAACTCTTTATTTAAAGAACGAGTTGTAGAGTCATCACAACAATGTTCTGTTGGATGGGAAGATCCAACTGAACAACAAGAAAAAGCCAGAGTAAGTTAAATAATTAATGAATACACATGGAAATATTTATTTATAATATGTTTAATATATTTCAGCTAAAAAGACTGTCCGAGTGCAATAAAAAGTTTATATTGACCAGTGTGAATAGCAGTGTAATTTAATAAATTTTTTTATACTTACTATTTTAAAGTTTATTTAAAAAATGATAAAATATCAATTTCTTCCAATAGGAACGACAAAAGTATGAAAATGCTATTGAAAAACTTGGTGCTCAAGTATTGAGAAGTGCAATTTTTTGTGAAGACGTTACTCATGTTCTTATGCACCAGCCCAGTAGAAGCGAAAAATATTTATGTTCACTCGCTTCTGGAAAATGGATATTACATCCAAGCTATATTGATGATTGTTTAGAGGAAAATTGTTTTTTACCAGTAAGTAAAATTTAATATATAACTTTAAAAAGATAGTTGAATAATTAGTATGTGTTTTAATTTGTTTATTTTTGTAGGAAGACAAGTATGAATGGGGAAATCCTTTATCCGACTTAAGTTTATCAACACCATTACACGGAGCTGGATATCGATGGCGTTCTAAAATTCGTTCTAGTAGAGCTGGTGCATTCAGTGGTATGAAAGCTGTACTAATGACTTCTGATAATAGATATCAAGCTTTATTGCGTCTCATACAAGCAGGTGGTGGGATGATATTAGATAAAAAGTAAGTATAACCAGTGGTGGCTATCCTTAAAAATATAGGTGTAGTGAAACATAAAAAGTAACCACCCACTCTCAATAATATTCATCCATATAAAATCACATCTTCTGAATAGTTTATTCAACATGTTAAAAAAATAATAATTAATATTATACTATTAAAATATTCCAAAGTATTATTTTATTATTCGCTTACGAAAAATGACATAAACAACCCACTTCACCCAACTCTAATTAAAAGTGTAGCAGGCGTTACACCTCTATTATAGGATAGCCACTGAGTATAACTGTTAACACTTATTGTTGAATTTTTGGTTTGATTGCAATTTTTATTTTTATTTAGAGATCTATTGCAGTCTACTCATTGTATCATTGACCATGGGTATGGTAATATTCCTGTTCCTCTAAATGAACTTGCTGTCAAGGGTATATTACTATTACCAGCTTTATTTCTGGCTGATTTTCTTATTAAAGATCCATCACCAGATCCTAAAAAATGTCTAATACCCGAGTACCAAGCTTTCTATAACAGATTAGCGCCCAATACGTAATATGTATTGTGATCATTAAATATATTGTAACATTGTCATTTTTTTATCTATATCAGACATGCATTATTTATTTTTATAAATACTATTATTTGTAAATTTTTAATCTAATAAAAATTATATAAGTTATATAGTTGTATTATTAATAAATTAAATCAAAGTAAGGGGCAATGTTATAAAAAACATTTATGTTCTTACTCATGTACTTATAGTTACTATGTTGCTGTTGATAATGTGCAACTAAAAGTTTATAGAAAATGTATTCTAAACACATTGAATATATCTGAAAAGCTACTAAGGTAGTATACTCGAGATAATAAGTGTGACTTATTTTCTTCTAAGTCAGATAATAGAGGTCAAAAACCTTCAAAAAACAAAACCCCACTTATCTAAATGGAATATGTTGATAAATTTATCGAAAAGTGACCAGCTGTCCCATCACATTACTCTAGAAGTTCTAGTCATAAAAAATACATAACTAATGATTTTCAAAGCTTAGAACATGTATACAGGGTTTATGTAGAAGATTGTAAATTAAATAGCTGTTACTAGTGGTGTTTTCAAAAACAGGTGGAACACTGAATAAAATATTGAAATTCATGTTCCAAAAAAAGATAAGTGTAGCTTTTGTGAGGCATTTAAAAATATGCAAAATAAAAGTGAAAAAGATAGAAGAAATTATCAATTGCTTGTAGAAGAGAAGGAATTTACTAATAAAATGTTTATGAAAGACCAAGAAAGAAGTGGCCAAAATGGATTTTTTTGCTGTTCTTTTGACTTGGAAAAAGTCTTAAATTCACCATGGGTAATAGCATGTTGTTATTTTACTCAAAGAAACTGGCTTACTATAATTTAAGTATTTATGAAAGTAAGACCAAAGTTAGTCACTGTTACTTATGGTCTGAAGTTGACAGTAAGCGAGGAGCTTATGAAATTTGTTCTATTTTACATGATTATTTTAAAAGTATTGATGATAAAAGTCTATTCCAAGAAATTGCTCTATATTGTGATAATTGTCCTGGCCAAAACAAAAATCATTTTATGTTATCGATGTTGCATCGTTTTGTTTCTAGTTCAAAAAATATCAAGTGTGTAACCATAAATTATTTATTACCAGGTCATACATACATACCAGTCGATTCTGTGCATGCATGTATAGACAAAAATATTAAAAATAAAACTGTCTGGGTTCCATCTGAATAGTCCACTGACCACTATAATAAGAAATTCAGGAATAATGTAAATCCAGGACAAAGTTCTTATAACTCTATAATTTTTAAATATACCTACTCATTTTTTGGACTGGAGTGCTGTATCAAGTGCCATGTTTAAGAAACAAAAATTGAAGGGTTCAAATAACGATTAGGTCTAAATCAATAAGAAGAGTTGAGTTTTCCAAACAGAACATTGATGTTTTTAAAATAGCTTATACATTCAAACTTAATGAAGACAATTATTTAGAGCTTTTATCTGTGAACATAAATAATCAGAATAGATTGAGATCTACAACTTCAGTGTTAAATATTTCAAAACCTAAGCAACTATATACATCAAAACTTCCTATTTCAGCTTTCAGCACAAAAGTATAAAGACTTAAGAAATTTATGTGAAAAAAAAATATTCCAGAAGTTTACTATGAGGAATATTTTAGTCTTCCTTTCAAAACTACAATTATTGATCAGTTAACCGAAACAGATGAAGATGATTAATCAAAACATGATCTCAATATTATTATCTACTATAAACCTTTTACCTATTATTTAAAAAAAAATCAAATTATTACATTTTTATTCTTAGTAGGTATATTAGGTGTGCTCAATTAATTTTCTTTTATATCACCTATTAAATTACATTTTATGAAAAAGCTCATATTTTAAATAATTAAAATTAATTTTAAAACTGAATAATTTTTATTTATATGTTATAAAAAAATTGAAACCATATTTCATTCAATTTAAAAATATTTTTATTTTATATTTATTTTTTATTTATTTATTTATGTTTAACTTTATTAATGTTGAAAAATTATTTACTTTTATTATTATTACCTATGTTTGATTTTTTTTTTTATATAAATCTATGTTTTAAATAACAAAACATTGTTAAAGTATACATTTTTATTTAAAAATAATATGATGTTTTAATGTTCAAAAAATGAAATACAATCAAAATGGGAGTTCCTACAACATTTATTTTGTTACATCACTATCCAGTAAGAGATTTTTTGTTCACTTATTTATGTTTTACTCTAATAATGTTGAGTTTTTATTTAGTATTATAATTGTATTATTTGATTTATTTTTTTATACAAATCTAAATATTGTTAATGTCAAACCTTTTTTAATAGACTATAAAAAATATATAAAAACAAAATTTCGAAAAATAATTTCAATAAAAGGTGCTTTTAGAAATTTAAAACACAAGAAGGGCTTAAGTCATGACAAAATACTGAAATCAAAAAGGCCCTTGAAAATTAAAAACGCAAGAAGGGCATATACCTTTTTGAAGTAACAATTACAACAATACTGGTCGTGTACAAATCTTCCGATATCTTAAGGTACGGTTTCCCTGCAGCGTCCAGACACGGCGTCATGACTCATGACGCCGTGCTGTTCCACTCTTTGACGCTGCAAGGAAACCCCGTACCTTTACAACAATGCTGACAATAGGTTTTATATCACTCCCATACGTAATCGCTGCGAAAAACTATTTGTTTTCAACGGTTGATTGCTCCAGCAAGATAGCCGATGCACACTTAGTGGAACATGAAAAAATATCTGGTAAATAATTTATTTTTAGAATATTAGGAATATCGGGGTTTAATTTGAATATTTTATAAAAAAATGTAATGGTTTATAAAAAAAATGCAAAAATATATTTAACCTCTGTAAGTTTCTACCCTTAGTATAAAATTAGTATTAGTTTTTTTATTTAAAACATGTTATTCTTATTATTTTTCGAATTCATAAATCAGAATTTTAGGTATGTAACTATGTACTACGGTCTACGACCACACATCTAAAATTAAATTAAACAATAGGTATACATCAGTTTATAACCATAGTATGGTAGGACTAGACTACTAGACTATAGATATGACTGTTTGGATAATTTTTAATTTAACTATCTTATAACTTTTATAGACTGTAGTAATTTTATTTATTTTTATAGACGATTTGGGTTGTGTAGGTTGGCCCGGCCGGGGGTTTGTGAACGGGTGTCGATTACACGGAAAAAATTACTCAATGAACGCGTGTGTAGTTCGGTAATTCAACACAACGAACAGCTAGCTACGAAAATGTTTACCGTCACCGCATTCTATTTTAATAAATAAAATTGCACTTTACTGACCATCCTTTCCAGATAAATCAGCCGACAGTGACGAGGAGGCAAAACAATTGAACATCAATTATGTGGTGGATCTCTTTTCCCAGCTAGGACTGGCATCCGGTATTCCGGTAACCAGCAGGATGTGCGGACGGCAGCTCAGGTGGACCTCATGTCCACCTATCAACTGCTTTAAGACCCGTTGTGTGCGGCCGTATACCGCCGAGGCTTGGTAGACCGTTCGGTGGACGTCCACCAAATACAACAGCTGCGACCGAACAGGTCACAGTCATTACTATTAGTAAAAAAAATTCTGCAGCAACAGGCAACACCAAAAACGGTGAGTAGATCCAGCCTTGTGATGCCTGGCAAGGCATCACAGACACCCTTGGCACCAGTACGCTAGGCGTTAGAGTTACCCTCGGCACTGGTACCCACGGCATCAGAGATTCCTTCGTCACCAGTATTTAAGCCAAAGATAGCCCAACAAGCGCGGAACCGCAGAAAGTAAGAGTACTGAGGCTCTCACGACCGTAAGGAATATTTTTTTACTATGTTCACTACACGTCTACACTGCTGTATATAGCTTTACTCCTCTTCTTTATAACAAGACCACAACAAGTTCAGTAGGTACGTTAAAAACTGTGGTCACAAGAATTTTTCTCATGAAAAATGTCGATCGAGTCTGCCGCCACCTCCTTTGTCCACTTCTCGACTGACCCTTCACCTCCTCGTCAGTAGAAATTTTTTTCCACCTATGTGCTTCTTCGGGGAAGTGAACAAATGGTAATCTGAAGGCGCCCGGTCAAGGAATACGGAGGGCGGTTCAAAACATCCCATCCAAATGAGTCTAAAAATTGCTTCACGACATTGGCTGTGTGGGGTCTGGCATTGTTGTGCAGCAAGCAGACTCCCCTTGTTAATATAGAACATAATTTCAATTTTGTTGAAAATATAATATTTTATTACAGAAAAATAAGTCTCTCACTTTTGATCAGTGTATAGAATTTAAATGTTTCTATAGGTACCTACCCCTATAAAAATATTTTGTTTCTACAAAAATATATTAAATTAGGTAATAACATAAGCAAGATTCAATATAGGTAATGCTGTAATTTTAGATTAATTAATTTCAGTATTCTAGCAAATTGTTACAACTCAATAATGGCTCAATTTCCAATAGTATTTGCGGATTGACAATACCAATTGTAGTAGAACAAACGGGTTGGAAAAACTCGAGAAAAGTCTTAAAATAATGTAAAAAGTGAAAAATATTCGAAAAATCACGTCAGTAGTAGAAATAATAATATATAATAATAATCAATAAGATGGACCGCACATAAGCCATATATAGACTATAGAGTAATAATAGGTCACTATAGAAATATAATCACCCGACATTTTGCGACACGGCTCATCAGCTATCACTTTTCGGTTTAGGCAAAATAACGAATATGAATTCAATTGAGTTGTCATTGTCATACTTAATAGTTTAATCTTTTCAGTGTATTTTTTTTTTTTATTAATTTTGATTTAGTTTTGATCTAAATTCTAAGTTAATAAAATTTAAATTCACAATTAAAATTAAATAAAAATGGGTGAATGTACGGCAGTAAACTGTACAAATTCCCGCAGGAAAGGTATTCGTTTATTTACGAGCGTAAAGTTGGGTAACTAAAGCTATAGGTAGGTGACTATTTTTCAGACGGCAAGTGAAAAGAAACATCGTATACTCGGTTGCGTTTCAATGCATTCAAGGCGCAATACATGACTAAGTAGAGCACTAGAGATGTACCTTTATAGTGCCTTACTTTAAGTCTTGCCATCCCATGGTTACGCCACTTTACATAATATATATTACTATATTAATAATAATAATAATAATATAACTCTTTAGTGCCTTAGTAATAAGAATAACTAATAGGTAGGTAATAGACATTATGACATGAGCTTTTTTCTATGCGACCGCAGCGCATTCTTTATATAGTAAACGAACTATGTGATATCATAAAATCATTATTGTCATTATCAATATTAAGACAAATCAGGGGGCAGGACGTGAAAACATTAGACTATGTTTATTTTATGATAAATGATAAAAATTTAATATAGTTTTTGAGTTTCGTCTTCGTGTCTGACTCGTATATATGAATATTAATTGACCACTACGAATAATAGTATATTTTCCTGACACAAGAAGAATTAGTATCGTTTAGGATGGGATGCGACGGTGGAACTATACCCAAGAGGGACGAGCTAGTACGGACCAAAAAGAAACCCGAACAGGTACGTACTGTACTTCATCAAGAGTTAATTCATAGCCAATGTTTATGTAACGTCTTTTATTGTACATTTTGTAATAAATGATTCAATGGTCATACACTTGGGTTATTATTTCCAAATGTCAACGTTACTCCAGTAGTCGTTACAATTTTTTGTAACCAACTAAGTCAATCCTCAATTTATTAGTACATGTACATAGTATGTTTACATTACAAATACCTAGTGTAATACTGTAATACTGTATAATATTGTCTATAGATTATAGATATTATACTAAAATATATCAATTTGAATCATAACTAATAAGTTAGAACCACAGAATATGGCTAAAAATTCAAATTCATAGAATTAGTGTAACTTTGTATTTTCTGTGCATAAATTGATTGTAGTGCCTTATGTAGTTAGGTCCATATGCTAGAGCAGAAACTTAGATTAGGAAAAAATTAAAATAGCATTCAGAAACAATGAAACTTTTACTGCGTTAAAGGTTGGTAATATACTAATATATAATGAGCCATTTAGATTTTAGTAGATAAGTAATAAAATGAAGGTCTGGAAGATTGTAAATATTAATTTTTTTTTGTCCAATAAACTTTTAATTAATAATTTATAACGATATGTGTATAATTAATAAACAGCCCTGCCCGTTTCATCATACATTTATAAAATGTAAATAATAATCAATAAAAAACATTATAAATCACTAAAACAGAAATTCTATTGATTTTACTTGCATGATAAACATATGTAAAAAGATAGTACTTATGTATTCAAGTATAATAAAGTATGTTTTTATATTATATTCTGGGACTCTTAACTGCTGGTTCACGGAGATATAGGAAGTCCAAGAATTGGCCGAGTTAAAAACATGTAAGACACTGAATTTGGTGTACATTAAATACTTATACACAAGCTAAAAAGCTAAACAAAATTTGTTCAATTTGCCACTAAATATTCTACATTAGTCGTGATAAAAAATAAATCATAAAAAAGATAGGAAATTAAAGATGATCATCCTTTTTCCATAATGGTTCCATATTTTATGCAAATAATATAGTCATACAATCAAAACAACAAAATGTTGTTACATTGAAATTTAAATTAACATTAAATTATGAAATAAACATAAAAATAATTAGAGTAAAGGATTTAGAGCTATTATTAATTTACTATAGAAGTACATGTCTCAGAAAGAGTTAAAATCCTTTAAATTAAAATGTTATATAATAATATTGGTAGATAAAATGAAATACTTTATTTTTTTTCTATTTATAATAAAAGTTATTGTTTGTATCATTTGATTTATATTTTTGTTGTTTTGTTATTGAAATTTTAGAAAGACAAATCGTCCATGCAGTTATACCGTTGGCGTAATTGTCACTTGACTCAAGGACCACTTCGACCACCAATAGTCGCTTGTGGCATGGGTCTCTTGTACAATAAAGAATCAGTTTTACAGCATTTAGTAAATAAAACTCCATTTCCTGAAGCTTCAGCACACATCAAAAGCTTAAAAGTATGTTTGGTTTGTCTATTGTTTTATGTATATGTAATAATTTAAATTGTATTGATATTTTTGTAGGATATAAAAGCTTTGAAATTGACTCCCAATCCAGCATTCAACGGAAAAGCTCAAAGTGTAGGAGGATATATTGATGATAATTGTTCACCTTATATATGTCCTCTAGTTGGTCTTGAAATGAACGACAGATCAAAATTCTGTTTCTTATGGAAATGTGGATGTGTTATGTCAGAGAGAGGTCTTAAACTCGGTGCTGATAACAAGTGTGTTAATTGTGTAATGGAATATGAAGATGATGATATTGTTATATTAAATCCGACCGAAGAAGATGTAACATTGATGAAAACTAAATTAGCTAAACGCAAAGATAAGATTAAGAGTAAGAAAAATAAAGTCAAACAAGAAGTTGTAGTTAAAGAAGAACCAGTTGATGAAGATGAAAAACCAATTATTCCATCAATCATACCTGTTAAAACAGAAAATATTGATGTTAAAAAGGAAATAAAAAAGGAACAAATAAAGAAAGAACAAATAAAAAGTATAACAATTTTTAAAATAATTTGTTTTTGTTAAAATTATTAATATTAATTATATTAAATTTGATTTAGGACCAATCTCTAGCGCTGCAGGATCAAGTTCCTCCGTTGCCTCTGCTAACTGTCGCAAATTAGAAGATCCTGTGTATAAAAAAGCAAAACTTGCACACAGCATTTCTAAAGACCAAACTGCAACCAATGTATATAAATCATTATTTACAAGTCACGAGGATGACAAGAATCAAACTCGAGCTCATTGGATTACTTACAATCCGTTCTATAACTAAACATGAAAGCTGTGTTTTGTATTTTTATTTGTATATCATATTTTTTTTTTTTAAATATTTACTTTTATGATATTCTAATTCTTTTTTTAATTTAATAATTCAATTTATTAACTAAAAATATACATTTAAAATGAAAATTTCTTTCTAGTATACCTTGTTTTTAAATTATATTATATATTATTAAAAAATAAATATTTAACAATAGGTAATAATAATTACATGTGATATATTGTTTAAAACATGGAATTAATTTTCATCTCAATATTAGTGTGTCACCATCAAAACATAAATAAGTGAAGTGTTTTTCTGGTAATTTAAAATTGAGGTATCAAATCATTTTTGTTTTTTAAATAATTTTGTCTATTAAATAATAACTACGTAAATAACATCTTTCAATCACTTTATTTAACAAAATTATTAAGTACAATTTTCTTCAGTTGATCATCATTAAAGAAGAAATTATTAAAAATACAAACAAAACATGAAAATTACATTACTTAAAACTACTGACTAGTGTTAGAATTTTTTTTTTTCATAAACAATCTACATTGTCAATTATATATAGTTCTCTTTAGATCTTTTATAGGGCCCTGTGCTTAACAAATCGGACCATCAGAAATGGAAGTCCAAATCCAGTACTGAAAAACACTGCTAGTAGAGCTGTAAATTTATACTTGCTGTTTACATCAAATGGCAAATTAGATCCAGGTCCACCATATGCATGACCATTTCGAGCTGCTGTTGTTGAAAAGTTTCTCATTAGTTGAAGTCCCCTTGAGGCGATCATATTTTGGCTTAGACTTGTACTTTTAAGTGCACAAACGTGTGTTCCACCGCGCAGGGATGAAATTCTATAGTCTATAAGAAAACGATGATGGACTCCGCTGAGAAAATAAAATTCTAGATAACAGCTGAGACCACAGTGGTACCAATGTTAAAATAATCCCTTAGTATCCCTTTGAACCAAGAACAAGGTTTTCAAACAGCACCAAATAATAGCGAATGAATGCCATAATTATGTATACAATTTACATAATATTTAAGCGTATAAAATAATATTTGCATGCTTATTGTTATTAAGTTACTCCAAATAAATTTAAACAACACCTAAAGCCTTAACTTGTATGATGTTAGGTTTACCTTAATTGTAAAGTAACTTGACTTATTGTTTTCCTGTGGTTAAGTAAAACCTACCAACTACCAATTGATATGGAATATTAACTTCTATCAATACTCTAGTGGACATAAACAATGATTTATTTGAACATCGAAAATCGGGTATGTAATTAAATCTATAAGCTTTAAACACCATAATAATATAGTTGATTTACCAGATTTACCCATATCTATTCAAATTATCAATTTACGTTTTTATGTTTAAAATAAAATTCGAAGTAAAAATAATAAATGTATACAATTAACTACCTTATCCAGTATGAGGTAGCTACCTAATATCGAATAAAAATAAAAATATTATTTGGTTTAATATAAATATTGTACTTTCTATATTGCAATTCGCATTAATAACAAAAACAGTATTAATGTACTTTTATTGCCTATACAACGCGCCGTTTAACGCTTTATGTTAAAAAATAAGACTTGTCTGGCTTTGCTAACTAAAAGTAGTAACCTATTGGAGTATTCTACATTCGAAAACCATTCCATGTAGAACTTGGTAACTATTTATTTCACCAATTACGTTGTTTTGAAAATTATTATAAATGACTCATAAAAATAAGTATACATATTACATGTAGAGTAATTATTCTGAATAATTTACAACCGGTTTCACTCATTTTCTTGAATCGATATCTTTAAAATTATAAGTACGTAAAATTAAGATATATTTGGGGTGGCCAAGCTGCAGTGACGAGTGTCGCGTCTCATTAATGCAAGACTTAAATATTTGAAATATTTGTACTTGACAAGAAATTGAATATACCAAGTTTTTATTTCAAATGAAAATACGAAATGATTACATTATATATATTTTATGATGATTTTCGAACAAATATATATATTTATCAATTATTTCTAAAACAAATATGATATTATCTACTCTCTATATTATAATTATTACGATGGTATAGAATTATCCAAATGTGGAAATTGAACCAGTGCATTATAACGCTGCAGTTCTGTTTCATTTCCACCGGCTAATCATAGACCGGACTGCGCTCGGATTTCGATTCATTATTTCGGTATGCAAAACCCTGCTGCAGCGAACATTTGTTTGAAACAGTAATTTGAACAGCATTCGTGATCCAGCTGACACGTGTCTGCCAAATTTGGAGTGCATCCCACATCGTTCATAACTGTTATTTGACACGGTACCGCGCCTTTTTTCGTGATATCTACATTATCGGCCGCCGCAAAAGACATGTCCAACATATGCCCGCTCGATGTATTCTGGCGGTCGTTGATCCTGACCACGACACTGGCACCCATGATCTCCACGTTGACCTTCGTGTTGAACGGCAACGTCCGGTGAGCGGCAGTCAACTCGTATTCGTCATATACGTCACCGTTTGCAGTTATTTCGCCTCCTTTGTAATATGAACAAACGCCTTTTTCGACTGAATTAAAAACACGACAGTACATAATATCATGTTTACTATGTTATTTATCTATATTATATTTATTATTCTATTAATAATTAAGTAAAAGCCTTTCAATAATTAAAAATAGTATGGATAATTACAAACGTTATCGGTATCTGAACCATCATCGTTGGAAAACTTTGGTCTTTTACACACTCCCATTCCCCAACCGGGTTCTTTATAACAATAACCAGAACAACATTCGGTGTTGCTTAAACATGAATTGTTTCCGAGGTGCTTACATCTGCTGTGACCGTTAAGACCGAGAGGTTTAGCTGTAAATAAACAAAGTAACATATTATAATATATAATACCAGTATAGTTATACAGTACTCAGCAATTTTTGAATAAAGTATAATTATTATTTATTGTACAGTACAACACTGTGATGTGATAAAACAAGATATAATAGCGTATATAAACGTACCCAACCTTTGGTTTTTAATTTAATTACTCCATTGGGTATTACATAGTCGCGCAGTTATTGATTGACTTAATCAAAATCAAAACATTACCTAAAAAGCGGGTTAATGGTTCATTATTCGCCTCTATATAATTCATAATATATTATTGATATCCATTATACCTATTGGAGTTTCTATTAGTCGTATTATACTGTACTGAGTATAGATATCCAAGTTAAGTATGTATTCAATTTCGTTTGTTTTATACGAACGTTGATGTTAAATACAGGGGCATATTTAAAGTGGTCGGGCTAAGGATTTCACCTCTCCCCCTTCCAGATCATTAAATTTTCAAACAAGTTAATTAGCGAGAACATCTAAATATAATGAAAAAAACATTATAATAAAAACATTAGCTATACGAATAATTACCTAATTTTAGACAAACTGAGGTAAGTGTTGGAGTGATAATGATAATAGATTGCAGATATTTTCATATTAGCATAATAAACACATAGGCAGATCAGATCTAACCTAACCTTTTGTTCAGGCGTTCAAAATAAATATACAAAAATCCTAAGCATTAAAGTTAGTCATATATAGGCAATCTTTCATCTATTTGTGCAAATCAAATCAATTCCTATACATGTATACATTACAATATAAAATATTTCAATAAAATAATGGCTTTTAATAAAAGATATTACATAAATACATAAATTATTAATTGCAATAAATTATATAAAATAAAAAACTAGACTAAGCGATAGATGGCTACTATATCTATCATATTTTATATTATAAAAAAAATACAGTAAAATCCCGTTACAACAAATTCCAGGGAATCGAATTTTTTTTCGTTATAACGAAAATTTGAATAAGCTCTTTATAAGCCCTGATTTTTTTGGCAGAGGACTTCTATGACTTTCGTTATAACGGGATTTTTCGTTGTATTGGTATTCGTTGTAACGGGAATTTACTGTTACGGTAAAAATATAATATGGTTTACTTAAAAAAAAGTTGCAACTCCTACAGTCCCACCCGGCACCCACTCATCACTTCAAATTTAACACTCAATTTTCACATATCGAACACTGAAACTACAACTTATTTTTGAATGATTTGAAATTATTGTTGTGAAAATATAAATTCGTATTATCAATCGTAACCAAATGTCCAAATGACGAAGTAGGTTTTTATTTTACAGAAATCAGAATCTGGGATATGAATACAAATGACAGAACGTTTCTTTTATAGTGTTTGAACACTCTTTAATACTATTTTTTTTAAAGAAAAATTAACTATTTTATTTTTAAAAAAAAGTGGCCGTGAACTCACCTGAAATTATGAGTATAAGAAATAATAAATTGGCCCAAACGACTGTAGCTTCCTTCATTTTTGCTTCAGATCTTCCACATTCAAATAGTTTTGTCAATTTAGACTGTGTCATAAGTAGTTCTACAATACAGTGAAATGAATAAATCGTGAAACAAAAAAAATCTTAATTGCCTTAATTTTAATCATATGAACTACAATTATTATTGAATTTGAACTCTGATAAAACCCACTTTTATCGTTGAACCGAACAATAATATATTTAATGACTTAATGTTACCAAAAGACAATATCACGTTTATTTTGATGACATTCTGTGTTTTTAATATACTCAAAGCATATATATAGTTACTTAATTATAACCTAATATTTTTAGTTACTTACAAAATATAAAACTTTAATTCTTGAAATGTACTTGAATTTTTTTTTTTTTGTAATGCGGATGTATAAATATATTTTAATAAACAAATTGTATATACTATACGACATTATGATTTAATATAAGTATACTAATGTCTAATATAATAATAAATATAATTAATATCATTTTAATACGAGTACTATTATAATAATATAACATACTACTCGTATACTAATACTACTATCTAATACGATAAAAACATTAGAATGATAATTGAAAATATTGATAATTTAGTTGAATACACACGTTATAATGTAATATTACATAGGTACGGTTATATAGTGCGGCATAATGGAGTTTCATATTTCAAAAAATAATTTTGGTATCATTAATCGAGGTTAGGTGGTTAGTCGCGTTAGGTTGCGTGAATAATAAAAGATTTTCATATTTTACTTTTCAGCCGATACCCGTCATTCTCATTTTACAATGCACAAGTTCCCCGACCGCTTGATCTCTTTACAGGAAGTCGTTCGATGGCCTCCTTGATCCTTTAATTTAAGTCCCCGTATTGTTGAGTACGGGACTACATACCTAAATTTGAGATTTTTAATCATCTTTCTCGAATCATCCTTATTTGAAAATATTATTTTTAAAAGTTAACCAAATAAAACCATAAATATTTTATGTGCTTTCAATAAATAAAAAGTTTTTATTTCATATCACGTACCCATAGTTTTTTTTAGTACCTATTTACTTCAGAAATTCGAAATTCTTTATGCTGCATCTATATAAAGTAAACAGTTTGTTCCAAAACTAAAACAGGTTTGATTTCCATTTTTGCCAAAAATTGTTAGGAAACCACATTTACCTGATAGTGTACAAATTTGTATTGCAAAATAACAGGACAAGGAAAATTGGAGGATTGATCATGCATGACAGGATAGTTTTAATGTTCGATAATTTCTAAGAAGAAAATGAAATATTAGTATTAATTAATTTTACAAATAGTAGGTATTTGTTTTAGTAAAAATAAAAATTGCAATATAGTTACATTTACATAATATATACAAAATACAAATATTAACTATCTGAGTAAATTATCGTTTTAATAAAATCACATATATCAAATAATATTATAGTAGGTAATTTATTCTTATTATTTTTTAAATATTTTTAAATATAATACTAAAAATACATTATATAGTGTTCGAGTATATTATGTTGAGCGCCCCCAATAGAATGACATACATTATTGAAAATCGATTGAAAAATTAGATTAGTTAAAGTTGTTGATATATTTTTTGAAAATAATAAGTATTTATTACCTAACAAAAAACTAAAGAAAAACTAATTTTACTAAATGAATTGCATTGTAGTGTGAATTTATTGTTGATAATATGCACAATTAAATCTGCTAATTAGTAGAGCTTTTAATGTAATTTAAAATAAGTTTATTTTTTGAAAACATTCTAATTCTAAAATAATTATAGTTTATCTTCATTTTATTAATGAAAATATATTATTTTAGCCAATTACATTTTTCCCCATCCTTAAATATATAATTCAAGTATAATACCTTGTTTTGGTATCCAAAATAACAAAATATTTATTTGTAGGAATCTAATTATAATAATTTATAATACACAATACTTGAATAAAAAAAACACTGTAATTAATATTTTAAATAGGTATTTATAAAACTAAATGCAATCAAAGTATAAATTTCACTTTACCTTCATACTATATATATTATAAAAAGTATAAACTGGGCATGATCCGGGCGAGGACTTCAATAAAATATCTACATATTTATCGCCTTATCGAACGTTGCTACTATTATACAAATTATTACGCATACTATAAACAAAATTAGCTATTAAATAATATATTCTTATTATAAGTCAATAGTAATTTATTATTTTATCTGTCTGTATATGCAACAGAAAATATATTATTATACGTTTATTCACTGTTTGATTCACGTTGAAATAAGTTGATAATTTGACGTAGTATTAATGAAAAAAAGCATAAATGAAATTCGTTAGTAAAAAAAATGAAGAAACCTTCGGTTGTTTTGATTGCGTTGATTTTAATTTTCAATATTACAGGTAAATACATTTTTATATGGGTATTAAACTCATAGTATAATTAGAATAGAGGAAGGCTTCTGGTCGTATTTGGAGTTATATGTTTTATAAAATTTAAAGTTCACATCAATTATATTGTTAAAGTTATAAGAGCCTAAAGGAATGAGTTTTTGAAATAAATTTGTTTTTATTTTATAACCACAATCTATACAATGTACATAATAATAAAGTACAAAAATTAGTATCTTAATGTATTAAAAATACATGATTAGAAAATTCTGCTGAAATGCCCAATTTATATATTATAGAGTTTGTTAAAGATTTAGGAATTTGGCAATATATGTTATTTAAAAATGATTTAATCAATGCTTCGTAAATGTATTAATATTTATTAATCAACATATCACGTCGTGAACGTACTGCGAAAGCATTCTCGCAGTGTTGCCCATTTAAACTGAAAAAAGAAACCATAACGATACCTAGACACTTAGTGAGTAGTGGCATACACGTGGGAGTTGAGTCTCCCCTTAAATTTGAAAATGTTGTGTATACACCACTGACTGATTTATGTGTGTAATATAATTATTGTATGTAGAGATATTGTAAACAAGTATTATTTTCAATATTTTATGTTTTAAAATTTAATTTTCTATTATTAAAACTTTTATTTATTTATTGGAGTAAGAAAATACAATAAACCACATTCAAAGTAAATAGGTTAATCACTACAGATTAGTCATAACTCATAAGTCATAACCTTTGAGTTACGATATCGTAATGTTTCTGTTTCCGTCAAAAATACGTTTGTGGGGAAATCGCCTATGCAAGTTGTTCGAAAATAAAAATCAAATCATTACTATTCACTACATATAAATAAATAAATAATAATCAAAAATAGTGAATGAAAACATATTAATTTAAAATACCTAGTTAAAAATGCAAATTGTAATAAATTGTAGCTATCCTTTAAGTTAAAATATTATTATATTTGTTATTATCAATTTTAGATATAACCTGCAATGCTTCAGAAACTATATTGTGTACAAATTTAAATGATATATGTTATTTTAACGACGATTGTTGTTCCCAATATTGTTTTAAATCATATTTTTGGTTAAGCGGCATTTGTGACCAATTATCATTGCGATTTAATTTTGATTCAAACCCTAGAGGTATATATATTATTATTTAATGCATTTGATCTATTTTAATTAATCACCATGACTATATTAAAATTTGGAATTTTTTTGTTGAATAGATCAAAAAGGAATTTGCGAATTCCACATGCAGACAGATGAAAGTGACATCGATTATTTGAATGATGAATTTGGCGATATTAATGCAGCCCACAATAGTTTGCCTCCATATACACTAATCAAAGTGTCATTCGAAACAAGGTCGGTAGTCGTTACAATAAACGATCGCATTCCTAGAACAAATGGAACACTTTTAGATTTATCCAATGAAGCGGCTCTAAAATTACAGATTACAAATGAAGAATTTGTGCCATGTGAAATCGAAAAAGTGATACATCATAATCCTATTCTAAAAATGATTTTATATACTGTACCAATTTTGAGTTTTTTCGTGATTATGATTAATTTATTTTAATGTACCTGATTCACTACCTATCCCTGAACGTAAAGCTATTAAAATTTAATTATTGATTTTATTCATAATATGTTATTTTGTTCTGCATTTTTTTTTAATGTTATACGAGCTATTGAGATATTTTGTACGCTTCTACCAAACTTCTATCTATTTCGGTCTATGGCATTATTCATTTATATTTGCTTGACGATAATTAATAGCATGATCATTTTTATCACACAAAAAGTTGGGTAAGTATTTAACTAATTACTAATTTCAATTTAAAATTAGGGTTTTTTTTATAAAATATTATAATATACATAGGTAAAGAAAATAAAATAATTTTACAGAAAACTCAACGAAAACAACATCTCTAAAATCATTACATTTTTAACCAACATTAATCTCATAAACAAATTTTAACAATTTACAAATCTTTATCCATAGTCTTTAAATCTCAATATAATTTTAGTTTGTAATAGTTAATAATAATAATAAAAAAAAAATTGCAGTAGACTTAAAAAACATGTTTTATTTTATTTACTTATTATCACTAATGGTATTTATACGAATTTGTTTTAATTAAATAAAATAAGTACGAATAAATAGACAAAACCACAGAACTCTGAATTTTTTAAAACTATATAAATAATTATTACCTAATTTTAATCAGTAAAATACAATAAAAATACGAATATATATATTAAATTAAGAATACAGTAAATAAACAATTTCTGTTATTTAGCTTTAATTTCTGCACACTTTTCAATAATATCGTTAGTCCACAGTTTCACACAAATTACGTTCAATTTAAATAATTGCTAGATGAGAAAATCGATCTTACAACATTATTGTTGTTCTCAAATATTTTTTTATGATTTTTAACTTGAGTTTTTTTTACGTTGATATTTATGTTTTTATACTACCTAAAGCAAATAGTCAAGAATTGAATAATTATAATACTTTAATTGAATAGTTTTAATACTAGGTTTACCTAAATAGTTTTTTACCAAATTTGAAAAGATTTTTTACTGTATTTTAATAGTAATTTCCTCACAAGTCACATTATATTATATAGTCTAAAATAGTGTTATTACATAACCTATTTTATTATTTGTATACTTTTTATTCAACGCCAAAAGTTTCTAGCTTCCATTTATCATAACTTATTTAAAGTACTAACCTGTTCAATTTATTGTGCACCACATGCAGATGAAGTCATAGTTACTACTGACTACAGCATTATTCATCCACCTCAAATACAAGAGTCCATCTTTTTTTTTCACAACAGTCTCAAAAAATGAAATCGGAGTTTTTAAAAAAGTTTTTTGTTTGTCAATGGGCAATTTTTTTGGAATTATATTTTTGCGAATATGTAGTATCAATTGCAGAGTATCCTCGAAACCTCAAAAATGAAAATAAAGAAGCGCCCGAAAATAAGTTATTCATGTAAATATTATATTTTAGCTCTCTTTTTTAAATTTCCACCAAAGTGCAAATCTTTCAACATTTATCATTATAGTTTATTTCTGAATTATTTGCGCAATAAAAAAAATAACATAATTTATTGTAAAAACTTATTTCGAAGCATTTATTGACTTCAACTATATTTTTAAAATCATCAGAAAAGTGCCAAAAGTGATATTAAGATGTTATTACACCCACTTAGGTATTAAATCACTAAAAAAAACATCTTATTTCATCACCAGTTATAAACTCACAATTTAAAAATAATGCATATTTTTTTTATTTCTACTACAAAATATTTTATAATTTCATCATCGATAAATTTATCAAAAATGTCTATAGAAAATACATTTTAGTATTTAGAATAATCTGGAGTAGAAAATTATGTCGGTCTTTCAATATCGAAATTAGCACTTTTAATCCAGTCTGGATTAAATTAAGATTTTTTTTTATTAACAATAATCCACCTTTGAAATATGTCAAGTAATACATTAGTTGAACTAAATGGAGTCTCCTCGTGAAGTTGAGTAGAGTTTTGAGGTTAATCATTATTGTAGTTTAATTCTATCCTATAATTGTTTGATAGACATATTTTTTAGCTAGTAACAGACGAGATGTGAGATCGTCGATAATAGTGTGAATAATAATAATAATAATAATAATGATTATAAGCCAGTTACAACTGTTTGACTGGCTCACTCCTATCAAAATCACCCGAATCTGCTTCTATGTCAATAATATTATGTGGTTCTGATGGCTCAATGAAAATATCCCCCACTGCATCTTCGTTTAAAAGAATATCAATCGCTTCGAAGTATTCCATTTTTATGATTTTTTTTTTATTATTTATAAGAATATATTATATAATGTGTTTTGTATCTAAGTAAAAAAAACATGAAAAATGCATACGATATAATATGATAAAAAATTACTTACTCGAATGCGATTTCAAAGTTTACACAAACAACGTCAACAGTACATATAAAGCATTATAATATCTCGCAATTTCTGACAATATTATTAAATATCGATGATGGTATTTAATCTACACGTATTCAACTACACAAATCATCATTATTGCGATAAGTATAATTTCAAACTTACAAAAAATGTCTAAAAATATATGTCTATTTCAGCTGCCAAATAACAACGCACAACGCTAATAGGTTAAAAATTAATGGACACAATTTTTTTTATAAACATTTGAAATACAAATTTTGATCAAATTTGTTAAAATCATAAAAATGTTTACGGTAAATTGTATTTATTATTTACTTCACGCATCACGCTTAATAACATTTACAGAGTTGGAACTCAAATTACTGTTTTACGGTGTTTACGAGTACAGAAATTTCGAATTATATCTTATATAATATGTAAGTTGGTAAAATATGATATAAATATTAAAATATCTATTATATCATAATAATTAACCACTAATAATATAATAAATATTATATGCAATATTATCGAAAAAATTATAATCAACTACTGTAATACTAAAAGTAAAATAAATATTATTGTATTAAGTGTATACATAATGTATTACTTGTTGTTTTTTAAATATATATATGTATCAGACTGACAGACTATTTCCGCTCGTAATCGTTTTTCGAATACAATAATTCATCATTAAATTCAAATTTAACACACCTATAATAGTGACACACTGGACACCTTGTGTATACCCACTTGCTTTTTTTTGTGTCTGAAGATATTTTTATAGTAGAAAAAATTCTTCGATTTTCAACTTTAAGGATGGTTTCTTGTAGCACGTTGGGTCTATTTTATATTTTTTATAATTTTTTTATCCCTATTTTATTTAATCAGTTCTGTTCTTGTAATTTAATTATTATTGTTATTGAGTATTCCCCCCGCGTAGTATTAAAGTTAACCACTGGTGGAACAGATTTTAATTTTCTTCCCGGTTGAGAACCACTAATCTATAGTGTTACTATAAGTTACTGTATTAGTATCGGTACTTATTTCTATTAAATTATAATTATTATTAATTACACAGTAATGTATATGATGTCGCAATAACTAAACATTTACACAAATAATAAATAATTAATAATATTACATACCCAAAAGTATATAAAAATCAACTATTAATTACATAATTACTATCGTTATGGTGTTCTGAGTTTTAGTTATTTGATTAATTTTAATTTAAATGCCATTAGATAACACGTCTAACACATAAATCAGAAGTCAGTCTGCTCATTGTTTTATTTACAGCTCATGCGTTACCAGTAAATAAATTATAATATAAAGTCATATATCATTTTAACGATAAAAGAAAAATGAAGAAACCTGCAGGTGTTTTCATTACATTATATTTAATATTCACAATTTCAGGTAAATAATTTTTATTCTTTGAGGTTCGAGAATCCTCGAGGAATTATTATTACTATTTTTTTTTTAATAATAAAATGTTCTAAGACTGCTATCAAATTCTATTCACGCTACCACGACTCACTCTTTGACCACCCAAGTATTTGAATAAAAACCTAACCAAACCAATGCTTGGTAACTCGCCCAAAAGATTAAAATTAAAATATTTTTGCTACTTACTCATCTAGCTTAACCCCGTATAGCTTCAACCCAGAAGTGTAGTCAGTGGGCGGCTTATCCTACCAAATCTTCTGTAAAAACCTTCTTGTAATCAATTAAACTTATTGTACAAAATATGAATAGATATTTTAATTTCATATAAATTTAAAAAAAAACAAGAATAAAATGAAATTTTAATAATGTATCGATGGGTAATTTAAATTTTTATATTTTTTTTCTTTTGCGGCTACAACGAAGAAACCACATCCAGCATAAATATTTTTGGAATAAATATTGAAATTTCTTATGACCCCAACACTATGCATTTATGATTTATTCATTCTACATTTATACTTTAAAATAATTATTGATAATTACATGCATGTAATTAAACATTATTGAGTAAAATGTCTTGTGTTTATTTGTTTTAGGAATAACCTGTGATGAGAATAATTCATGTAAAAGTATAAATGAGGTATGTTTAGATGACAAGGACTGTTGTTATCAAAAATGTAGTTTCTCATTATTTCACTTTCAACGATATTGTAATGATAACACTAACGTATTTAGTTCAATAACATCCTACTTTAGTACTAAAGGTATATATAATATTCATATATTTTATATGTATGTATAAATATAATACAAATAGTATTATGATTTATGATGTAAACATTACAACGATAATAATTTGTTTTTATTTTTATTGTGCATTAATAAGAACAAATTGGAATATGTGCATATGACGAACCGGCAGATGTGTCTGTTAGTAAAAATATGTATAGCAAATTCGGTTTAAATGCTGCCCATGCTATATTACCATCAGGCACTATAGTCGAAGTGAAGCTGAACGATAAAAAATTAATGGTCACAATAAACGATAGTCCTTTAAAATCAAATAAAGCAATTCTGCAGTTTTCCAAAGAAGCAGCAGAGGTATTAAATATTAAAAGCGGAGAAACAATGGCTTGCAATATGATAGTACCCCGAATGGAGAATAACCAATATCTAAAATATCTTAGTTATGTATTACCATACGTTAGTTTATTTTCATTATTATTTAGTTTTATATAAAAGTAACCTAAACAATACATTTATTTCAAAATTTAAAATTCACTTCTTAAAGGAATAAATTAGTTTGATGCAGACTTTAGATTCTAAGCTCGAGCATTGTAAAAGTTTACATATTGTGTTTAATCTAAGAACTCAACCTTTTTTTTAAATTAAGTATTTATTTATCTAATTTTTATCATGTACTTATAAAAATAAATATCAATGTAATCATAATAATAATTGTTTGTATAAATAAAAAACAAACAAAAATGAAATATAAATACAAATTATTTTAATCCAATTTTGTCAATTTATTGAAAACTATTAATAAACTATACTATTTATTCCATTCAAGTACCATTCAAGTACCTATTATTTTATGTGGTAAAAAAGAAAAAAATAGTTCCTAAAATAATGGTTTCAAGCAACATTGATTTATAATTAAATAAGTAGTAGGTACCTTATTAGTACCTATTAGTACTTAGACTGAAACTGCAGTTCTGCATCTGGTTTAACCAATACGACAGTTGACAAATTGGACATTTTAAAAAACAAAATGATTAAATTAGTAAGTGTTCAGATGATCAAATCAAGGACCAAATATTAGCCAATGTTAAAAATATTTAAGTACAATAAATTCTATATTTATTTTGCACTCTATAGTTTGAAATATTTCAAAATTTAAATTGGATAAGCAAGCATATAAGTAAAGTACGAGGTAAAATATAAGGTTCATCTTATGTATATATTTTATTGAATAAGTAAATGGTTAGATTCTAACCTTATAGTGGGTTCTATATTATGTGATAAGTGATAACAATATGTTTAAAGACATTATTTGTCATATTTTTATAAATAATAATTTATTTCTAATTATATTTAATATCTTTAACATAGTAATTGTAGTCAATAAGCAGATTTATAGATGCTAGAACATACAAGTACTTTGTTTCGATTAATTTATTTTAATTACTATTATGTGTTTAGTTTTCCAGCTATTAAAATAATTGACAGTTATTAATGCTTTTTAAGTGGCGTTGATCTATTAGTCATTCTTTTCTGTACACGGTAAAATCAACAACTTCAAATCACCAAAATAATTTGAAAATATGAACAAGGGGACGGATGGAACTCCTGCATTAATTCTATATAATTTTCGACGGATATAATTCACATGACGTATGAAAAGGTTTCTTTTAAAATATAGTTTTGTCAAACTATCTGACTCTTGCATTTCGAATTCGCATTATAAACGTGTAATATATGTAAAATGATTGATATGATATGAACATTAACTACGTAATGGTGATAGCCATTTTGAGACTTATCATAGGTACCCACGTGGGTAATTTACGTCACGTTTTAACGATCAGCGATACATTTAAATTTAAAACATTTTAAATAAAACTGATTAGGATGGTAAAAGAACATTATTATTAGATATCGATAATTATTACATTCTGAGCAGTACGATTTCTACAATGCATCATGTTAAAAAACGTAAGCAAGTGGGCAATCGCTCTATTGTACATAAGGCGTTGAGTGGGTCCCAGGGAGCTTTTCCAATTTGTCTTTCCGTTTAACTTTATTCGAACTATTCAGAATATTAAAAATATATATATATGTCAAATCGGTTTATCCGTTCTCAAATAATACGATTCTCGACAAACAGTATTCAATTTGTATTTATACAAATAAGAATATTATAATATTCTTAAGCTAGTTAAACTATTTAGCAAATATAAATACAATTATGAAGATTTTGAAAGTATGTTTATTAGGATGATTACTGATTCTAGTCTATAAGATACTTAAGGGAAAAAAAAGCCTATAAGGATACAATTGTCTTATGTTATATTTTTATGAATCATACTTTTTAACATTGTTTGAATACCATTGTACCAACTACTGCAAAACAGCTGAAGTTGACTACCTATATCTATTTTCTTTATTTTAAAAAATTTTGAGGCTGCAGGTTATAGTTTTATTGTGAAATCGATTAAAGGTTTTGTAATGTTGAAAAGTATATATTAACATTAGAACGTTAGTAAAAATGTGTAGATATAAAATAACTATAAATATAGCAGGACAGTGAATACCAATGTTGAGACTATATGTTTGAATGATTATCATTTCAACGGTAATGTTCAATTTAAAGTTGGACGTCGAACAGACCAATAAGTGACACTAAATCGTCTGTTGATCACTATTAGAATTGCATACTGCACTGTGTACCTATACTATAATATGTAGTATCCAGTGATGTATTGGTATCAGTAGTATCACACATAGAACATAGAATATCACTATATATTTACCGTAAATTATATATTTATATAAAGCGTTTTTCAACTTTTTTTTATGTTTAAATTATAATAATAGGGTCGTCGAAGAGTTTACGTAAACACACACGTACTTATTAAGTATACATTGTATATTATTTAATTATTTTATTATTATTCTACAAATTCCTCTATATACAACGAATTAGATAAATGTCTTTGTCTGTGTGTCTGTGTAATTTTTAATACGATGGAAGTATTACTTACCAATCGTTATTACCATATATATTTTATATTAAATATAATATATATATATATATTTATACAAAGTCAGTAATAATAAAATCAAAAGTTAGAACTTTAGAAGTACAACAATTAACAATCAGGGGTGTTCCCATAGGGTATACTACATATACGCCGTATACTCTCAAGATTTTTTTTCAATATTATGGGTAACTGCGTATGCCCATAAATCCATAATACATGCGTATTTGATGATATAGTATACTCTCAAAAAAATTCATGGGAACACCACTGTTAACAATCTACTGAAAAATATAACTAACTGATAAGTGATTACAAGATCACAGTAAAAAATTTAGTTTTTAATTTTTACAATCAATATTAGCGTAAATTAATAAGTGTATACTAGGACAGAATCAATCACAATTATAACGATACTAAAAAGTTAAATAACAAATATGATGAAATCAATTAATTTATAATTAAATATAATACATAATATGTGATGTACCATATGATTCAGTCGTTTCAATTAATTTTCTATGATTTCCTGATATAAATGTTGTTAATAAATAATTAAAAAGCTATATTTATTTTGAAAATATATGAAAAACAGAAAAAGTATGTTATATAATAATATAAATATAAATAACTAGCGGAGATTTAAATTGTGTTGAACGTTAATCTGTTTAGTGTCCATGTTAAAATTAATTTATCAGTTAGTTGACAACAAATCATTTTATCCTCGAAATGAAAAAAGCAAATAGAATTCAACTACTCTAAATTATTTCAATAGTATTAGTTTTTAATGGCAAATTGTTTTTCTTGATAAAAAATTATGATAAAATAATACCACAACGTGTCTGTTTTATTTAATATATCCCTCGATAGCCGTAGCCATAATATGAACTTACATATACATGTGTATATATGAACGAAATACGAATTACAAAAAAAGGAGGCAAACGGGTAACCATCACTCTGTTATACACCAACTAAGGTATTGAATGGTTCACTGTAATATACGTGATAAATTTAAATTCAATGATATCTTGCATACAAAAAACGATTTTGAGCAAAGACGTGTTCGTCATCCTTAATCTATATCACCAAGTATAACTAATGTTATATTTTTTGAGATTGCTATAAAAGTAATTTATTTTCTAATTAATAATACAATAGATTGATTCAATTTTTGCTAAAAAATAGCATTTATTATATTAATATTTAATTACTATAATAGTATATTATATTTGTTCGGGAAAAAAGGTTTTGGGTTTTCGGATAAAATACCGTTCGGGAAAGTTCATTCGGGAAAAATATCGTTAACCATTTGTATCATAATATATTCGTATTATATTATTATAATTAGCTTTACAGTCAATAGCACCTTACCGTAAAACAGTGTGTATAGGTATTGATAAGTAATATCTTAAAACTAATCTTCATATTTTAATACTGTAATATTGTGTATAGTCAAATTAAAATACCCATACAAGTTTTAAGCCCGGACAAATATTTTTAAATTACATAACAAGATAATATATTTTAATATATAATTTTGACCAAATTTTAAATTCAAATATATAAGAAATACCTAATCATGTTTTTTTTAGTTCCAGTTGTATTAGAAATACTTTAGTAAAATACTAGAATACATTCTTAATTCTTAGTCATAACAATTAAAATAGGTATTTTATTGATTATTTAATATGTTATAAACAGTTGTGTAATAAAAACAAATATAAAATATTCATATTTTATGATCAAGAATTGAAAATTTATTATAATATTCCTCAAAAGTACTTCATACTAAAACAAAAAAAAAACATGATTATTTCTTATAAAAATTTGACAAAATTCACAAAATTGTTTATAATTAAATTGTATGTATTATTGACGAATTTTGTCAACATTTAAACTTCAAAGGCATAAAAAAAAATTTGCATCTATAAAAACAACTAATTTAAGAATAGATATTGTATTACATTTTTAAGAAATTTAACCAAATAAATAATTACAAGCATATAAAAAACATACATTATTGACATTTCAAATATCCATATTATACAGCTTAATAAGAGTTAAAATACACAACCGCAGGCTAATGACCTAGTTGTTGAAATCTTTATTTTTTATAAAAAAAAAAGAGTCAAAATGTTTTGAATATTTTATTACGTGTATATAGTTTATTATAATACAAAAATGTAATGAAAATTTTAAATATCTATGGTTGAATTTGAATTATACGAATAAAAAAAATTAAATTAATTTGTCACAAACATAAGTTTTGCGCAAATGTTCCAGTTTTCTTTTAGTTTTTTTTCTTTTTTGCCGGTTATTTTGTAAATTATTGAGAATTCTTACTTTTGACTCCCCAAATTACTGAGTAAATTCAATTTTCTATGTAAAACCACGCTCTGAGTTGAAGATTGACGCATTTATTCAACTATTTATAGTGTTTGCGATAATTACGAACACTACAATCAACATAACATTATAAAATTAATAAATTTATCGCTCCATTAAGAATCTAAAAGAATTAATGGCCAACAAATATGAAAATATATAAACAATAAGCGATACTAAATGTTGTTGATTTACGCGGCAATGCCATAATATATATCATTTTGATTTACGATTATAAATGAGGTACTTAAAACCATTATTATTCAAAACAATGATATCTTTTGTGTTCATAATTATTTTGATATTGAAGTTTAAATAGTGTTTTGAAAACAGTGATAATCAAAAGTGTTATTGACTATAGTTAATTTGTTTCATGTATTAATATTTAATACAATATATTAATATATGTTATAATAGTAATAAATCATTTTTCATACTTTCCACAAGTAATGTGGGAAAGATCCACTTAACAACTAGAATTTACAATTTCTGTTAGTAATTCAAAGTGTTGGAATTTTTACATACATGAACATGTACTTTAAGAATAATTTAGAATTTTTGTTATATAGACTATATGATAAGTTATGAATAGTATTTTTTTATAACATTGATTTGACAATCGTAACACATATGTTTAGCTACATATGTACAGTATTGGTAATTGTTCGTAATAATATAATAATCACTTATAATCATTATTATTTTAATGTTAGTATGGGAATATAAGAAATATATTATAATTATAATATATTGCAGTTACATTTTATTGAGGTATAATGAGTATAAATGTCAAATGGATCTATTTTAAATCAAGGATGTCGAGGAAGATTAATATAGTCAATGATGTTGTGTTATTTTTGAATAGGTTAATTTTATTGTATTTAGAATGTGTTCAATAATATTTTAATGTAATTTTAAGCAATTGATATATTTTTAAAGTCGTGAAATGCCATGTTATATAGATTAACCAGGTAAAGGAGATACACTAGTATCTTACTTTCTTAGATTTTAGATTCTGAACAAATCGATTAATGTATACATAATAACATCTTTTGGGAAATATAATCTGTTATTATTTATCATTGAATTTAAATTTTATACTCTTGTTTTAGCCTATTATACACAGCAGAACGAGTTTCTCGATTTTTTTTTAACTTAAAATTTAAAATATAGAAGTTATTTTTTTTGTCAAATGTTTGAGTGTAATCTAAGAATACAGCTCTAGTGTATGAGTAATACCTAACCCTTTATTAACGTGCGTTTAGTAAAGCAGAAAATTTCGATGTCGTTTAGTCGTTTAGTGAATATATTTAGAACAGAATAAGTGGTGAAGAAGTATCATCTGTTAAATAAATATAATTTTCAAGTCAAATGCGAATTATTATTTCAAACAGTTGGGATATTTTTGAGAGTCGATAACTTGCTGGGTTGCTTTTATTCGTATAAATTACTACAAGGTGTTATTTGGGTTAATGAATAATGATTATTGTTTCAATTATAGATTAAATCATTTATTATAGATATTATGTAAATATATAATGCATGTACACCAATAAGTGTTGGAAGAAACTAAGTCATTAAATACACGACTAATAATAGTATATAATTCAATCGATTTATTATATCTTACTTTGGCAGTATAAAATACGCCTAACAAACCATCATTACGTTTCTGGGTTCATTGTTTAATTTGACGTCAATCTATTTGTTTGATTTATGCATTATTAAGAAAAATTTTATTTTTTACATTAATACCCATCATTAATTTGACTTAGGAAAATGAAGAAATTTTCAGTTGTTTCAATTGCATTGTTCGTAATCTTTACTATATCAGGTAAATAAAAACTGTTTTATTGTTTTTGTGCTATAAGTCATGTTTAACGAAAATATTTGCTAAATATTTTTTTTGAAATATTATCGTTTGTTAAAATACAAAAGAATAATAAAGACATTACTTAGCGCTTTTATTTAATTGTAAATTAATTCGTTTTAGCTGATTTTGAAAAAAATGAGAAAATTATTTATACAATGAATATTATTACTTATTCTTATTATACATTTATACAATCACTTATAATCATTTATAAATATACATATATAATATTTATATATATATATATACTTTTATCAATATATTATGTTATTCTAAAAAATGACCAAATTTTTTATCGTTAATAATCGTTACAATTGCTTGAGACTACAAATTTTATTGAGCCTATTACTTATTAGATGTCTACTTGACACTTGTTTAAGATAAATTATAATCTTCATTTCACTAAGAAAATAAATAAATTTAAATTAAGAATAGGTACTTAGTTCATAATAGTATGAAAAATTGTGTCTAATCATTACTTTTCAAGTAATTATTGTGAATCGTCAGGTTTGAATTCCACTTGTACTGGCGATTTTGAAAGATGTTTAAATCATACTGACTGCTGCTCTGGAAAATGCCTAATGACAGGCTATATACACAATAGAATTTGTCTGGAAACTTCAAGTATAGATCAAACAAAAAGTACCAATTTTTAAATTTTATTAATATCACTTATCTTAACTGACAATAATTTTATTAATATTTGATTTTTTATTTTATGACAAAAAGTTCAAAAAGGTAAATGTTCATACTATAAACCGGAAGACGAAAAACTTGATCGACATATGTCTCAATCATTCGGATTATTTGCCTCGCATCCTTTATTACCAACCAACTCAATGGTCGAAGTGAAGCATAACGACAAAGTTATAACTGTAAGAATAACCCATCAATATGTAGAAAATAAAAATAATTCGATTTTGGAATTATCAAGAGATGCAGCAAAGGAGTTAGGCATTGAAACAGAAGGATTGTTTGATTGTAACTTGCAATTAGTGACTTCAGAAGTCGACTATTATCCTCTTCTAAAACCTATTGGAATTATTATATTTTATGTGACAGCAATGTTTCTAATAGTATGAAAAAATAAACACATTGATAAATAATAAATAAATTATTAATTTATTATTTTAACAATTATTATTATTGTAATACATTATTATACTTTAGTTAAAATAATTTTTTGTTTTAATTTTGCCATTAATTGTAAACACTAGACATTATACATAATCGTTCAACATTCAATATTCAAGCTGGTTTTGTAGGACTCGAAAATTCGCTCGAAATGCATTGTGTTTGATTTTAAGCGAATGTTTGCCTTAAAGTTGTACAGCGCTTTATTTACCTTGCGAACGTTGCGGTTCGCGTCATGTAAAACCAGCTTTAAAATCGATTTGATATAATGTGTTATTATTATGTAAATATATCAACGTACCAAATTAAAAAGTTGAAATTATTTACAAATATATTTTTTGTTAACATTTTCAAGCATCTTTTGTTTGCTATTATATTTATATGGAACATAATTATCATATTATAGTGTACTTAGAATAAAACATATTATAGGTACAACTGCATGTGTGATTTGTATATTAATGTTTACAATGGATTTTAAATTACATTTTTACTTATAGCATAATCTAAAATATTTTTACAATAAATATAATTATGAATTATTGAATTAGCTAGGTATTAAGTCTTAAATATGATAAAACGATTCGTAAATTGAACTTAGATGAGTGAGTTATTAAGATATTCTTATAAATATAAATATATAATATTAATGATTCTGGTTTCGGAGTTGCCCTAGTTCGAAAAGACATTATTTTTCACATTACAATAATGTTCAAGAATCAAGATTCAATAGATTATAAATAATTAAACAATATTCAGTATTATCTATTACCGCTACTAATAATGCTACCCTATCAGCTAATAAAAATAAGTTATTTTTAACCAACTATAACCAAGCATAATATTGTCATTAAAATATAATTATAAAATTTAAGTATAAATAATTCTGTATATTATATCAACATTATATTTTATTTTTTGATATGTTTATAATATTAAAGAATATTTTCTTTACACCTGTATAATTTTGTGTTATTTTAATTTTGTTGATATTGTCATATTAACTTACCGTATTATAGTATACAAGTAGATTATAAATATATGTTTTTGAAAAGGGGATGAAGGCACTCTTATATACCTCTATAGTTAGTACCTATCAAATGCAGCAAGCCAGTAAATTTGAGTTCTACGAATACTTTTGGGTTATTGGAATTGAGTCCGTCAAATATTTTTTGATTGTTTGAGTTGAGTCTCTCCAGCCTATAATAGTCATCCAAGACACATCACGTGAAGTTTAACTGAGTAGTCTCCCGAAAAATATGTATGCTAGTTTATAGTATTTATAATTATTGTTAAACAAACACAGCACACAGCTTTCTTTTAACACGATTACTAATTTTTTGTCTAGAAAACTCTTTTGTTTAATTTTTCACAGTTGTGTTCGTAGACATTTTCTTAGATAACATTATTTAAGTATAATAATTAAAAAAAACACTAGGTACATGAGTTTTTATAACAAGTCTACCATTGAAATATTGAATCTCGTCACTATAGATATTTTTTAAAATTGAAACTTATTCAATGTTATCCATCTAGTCAGTGGCGTACTTAGGATTTCTTTGAGATGGATATGACTAAAATAGTCGATGCCAAACGTCCCAGTATTTTATTATCTACTGATAAACTGATTGTTCGGACTTCGTCAACCTGAGTTCGTGTTGCCCAGTCCCACTGCCCCAGGTTGGTAACACTACTGAAGAGACGCTCCTCTTCACCCCGGTCGCCTACTTGCAGCTCGCAACGGTCGCGATGTTTTTGACGTCGCGTTGGTTGGGCGGCTATCACTCGTTCTGTTTTTCCGTTGCCGTTCTATCGGACAGTTCTGTCTTCTTACCTTTTTGCCGTTCGCAATAAGACGACGCCATTTTGTGGTTGTGTCCAATGCACCGTTCCGTGAAAACGCTCATTTTGGAAGATCATTCATATTAGGTCATATGTCTCGTTGACAATTGACAACAAGCTCCAGCAGTTCGCAGCTCATTGCCTTTGCAGCTCGCAGCAGTATTAGTGTGGTAACTATTATATTTATTCACACCGTTCAGTTCGGACTCAAAACCTCGTGGTTTCCATCAGCTCAAGTCGTTCCAGTCAGCTCAAGATGCAGCTCAGCACCACCCCCTTGTATTATTATTTATGTATTGAGCAGTTGTCTCATTCCCCCCTTGGCTATTGCCGTATTTAATATTATTATAATAAAGCTAATACATATAGTTCGTTGTATTACGTATATTATATATCTATATATATGATATACATGTTATAATATTGTTATTCGTTTTGTTATATACTCTGGTATGGGACAGAGTATATTTTATTGATTTATTGTTATTTTTCATATATTCTGGTATGGGACAGAATATATGTAATTAATATATTATTATCAGTTTGACAGATATTTTGTTATTTTATATGTTTTATTAGTCTGAGACTGATCATCTCAGCTAATATATTATTTTATTGGTATTAATTATAATAAAGATCTATTATATTCACCTATTATAATTCACTTGTATAATATTTATATTAGCTCTATTGTACCTGGTCCAGGGTGTGCGAGTTCTAGGTGCCAACCGCAGTGTGAGGAGCCCCTAGTGCGAACACTGATAAATACGAGAAAAATAACTTATGTCTATATAATACTATTTTATAATATTGACGTACATCGTAAAGACCGTTTCTAAAAAACTGGAATAATCACTTACCAAGATATACTTAACCATAAAATCTGAAATATTAATATTAATATTATATATATATAATTATTAACTATTAAACACATAGAACCTTTAGTGAAGATTTTTTTCCCTGAAGACTTGATTTAAAATTGAGATGTTAAGGACCTAGTTACGCTGATTGAACTTTAATAATTTTGCAATTTAAAATAAAAGCAAAAGTTCTTACAGATAATAATTTTAAACTCAGATATAAATATTCTGTTTTTATAATAATAATATTGATTATAAATAATAGGAGTTATAATTAAAGTGAATGATATGATATCCGTAGGTAATTGAAAGTGTGAGGGGTATTCAAATGACATTTGAATTAAAAACTGTCTAAACTCCATCATATTAATAAGATGAGTGGTATATATCACAATTAAACATAGATAGCTGTGCTTTAATGATCCTACAATAATTAATAGCATAAATTCATTATACACCATCACTCAATGGGTTATATTGCATGAATGCATGATTGTGTACCAGTGGCGTGGCGTGGGTATTAAAAGAATGTAAGCAGTGATATTTTTTTTCAAAAGTGATTAAATACTATATAAATTATGATAATTATTTAAATCATCAAAACCAAATTTTGACCAAACGTTTGACTCACGTGAAAATAAAATACAAGGCCAACAGTAAAGTTTTTGAGATTTTTCTTTATTTATAATATTTTGTTTTTCAGAAAATGAGTTAGTTCCAAAAGATTTTTGTAATAATTGTTCAATAATACATTTACAATAATTATTATCGTTTAAATTTAAATTTGAGGTACTTGCCAATCAATCTATGTTATAAATTCGATAAAATAAAGAATGTATATTACTTAAAAAGTCTATTTGGCGAATGACAGTGTACTGTGTAAATAAGAAAAAACGGCTACAGTCTACAACGCGTCGGATTACGTGCTGGTCGCTTCTTGTTTCTCGCGTAAGCAATATCAAATGTGCTTACAAACGCTAGTTAAATACGTGACCCCTTCTATGACTCTATGACGTTATAGGCTATTCGTAAACAACAGTTCCGCGTAAGCAATTTCAGAATGTGTTACACTACAAATCGTATTATGATATGCCGTTAACATAATGGATTAAAAATAGACCGTCAATCGATAATTTTCCCTAAATATAGTACACAGTACACGACACAAACATAACAATAACAATAACCACTATTTACTACCAATAACTTTAAATATTTTATAAATAAAAATAAAATTTTAAAATTTAATCATTTATTATGTACCTACTTATAATATAATAATATTATGTTATATTATAGTCTTAATATTAGTCGTGATCTAATTTATTATTCCTTTGATTTAAAGTGTAAGCAGTGCTTACAGTGCTTACATGCACGCTACGCCCCTGTTGTGTACTTAGATAATTATCGAGCATGAAAGTTCAATTGCTATTTTATTTTAATATATTCAATATTGTATGTAGTATATGTGCTATATGCTATGAGTATATGTTATAGTATATGGTATATGTATATGAGGCGATTTCCGCGATCAATCTGTGTAGTATTTTGTTTATAAAATAAACGAAATGTATTTTCTGATTTAATTCTAATATATATAATGTATGTACACGTAAACGTGAAAAGAGTTACAATATCAGAATGCTGAAATAATTAATAATAATATACTTCTGACTTATTACAAACAGTTTTAATAACTAAAATTAATTGGATATTTAAAAATAAAATTAATGTAACAATAATACGATAAACACATTTATCGTATGAGATAAACGTGTAAACTCTATCGTAGTAGCTATTTTACAACATATACATTACGACTAATATTACGGTAAAAAATGACGCAGTAAGCCCAATTATTTTTTTAATGTGAGAATAATTTGGTTCGGGTTCATATACACCCATGGAACAAGGAACTAATTCTCCTTCATTAATGCCTAACTTATCCGCCGCTTCTCTGGATAAATTCAGAAGGGTGCCATTGGTTGTGTTTGTAAAGCCATTTATTATGACATCTATGGTCTTGTTATTGTATGTTACTTGGACTTTTGTATAAGGTGGCAATAAAGCGTGGGCTGCATGAACTCCAAACGTGTCGTATGCCGTATCGCTGGCATTTTTGCTGTACGACGAATTACTATATAAACACGTACCGTTTTCAACTTTATGTCGTGAAACAAAAAAAAAACAAATATTATTAAAAGATTTTATTTTATTTCCGCGTGTGTAGTATTAACGATATTATACCTTTATACTCAGGCGCTGTATTATTGGATTCCATGCAGTATCTATTGTTTGGATTGCCTGAAAGATAGCATTTACCAGAACAACAGTCGCTGTCCTCAAGGCATCTGACATTGAATTTAACGCAATTATCTGAACAGCTTATTTCTGAAATATTTTATAAATACAAATAATTATGCTAATACGAGTATTGAGTAATACGACGATAGATATGTAGCATGTCGCGTATAATATGCTGTGCAGGACACGCACACATAGACGTCGATGCGCCTGTGGCCTTAATTTTATGATAACTGTTTACTTTAGTCATTAATTACATATGATTCACCACAAGTCCTAACCAAAACCCTAGAAATTAAATTATGAATAATGAAAATAATTTTTTTCCTTACCACAAATTAAAGGTTGTTATTTTTTTTAATACCTAATTAAAACACATACAATTTTATTAAATAGGTACATTGTTAATATATTGAAGGTATCCTAAAATAAAAATAGCTAATCTTAGATAGTTTTATGGATGCCGTTTAAAAGTTTGATTAATATTAGTATAGAATGCACTGCACCACTATAAATTTCACCGCATGGTTTCAATATATAGAAGATTTGTAGGGTGAATCAAAATAATTAGTTGCAACTTGCAATGTTCTAAAAGTAAAAATAGCGAGGTATTGATATCAATGCATAGGTACTATAGGTATCTATCAACAACAAGTTTCAATGTAAGAAAAATTATATAAAATTATAATACAGATATGGTATCTATTAAATGCACTGAATATTATGTCCCTAATCGGAGAAACTGTCAGTAATTCAAAATTGATTAAACATTGATTTATCATAGATGTAATAATTTACTCGTTTTCTTCATAAACAAATAACATTTTAATCTATTTGTTCAAAAACAAAAAACCTTTAATATACATACTATTAAATATTAATATTATAACAATATCTATACTATTATTAAGTTATTGAATTATTCACCATTAATAAAACGTTTTTACATTTCGAAACTATTTTTACTTTTTACACGCTGTAGTGGTAGTAGGCATGCTCAAATTTCAAAATGTCAACATTTAAACATATCATTAAATTTACTAGTTGATAGTACTTGAAATAAAAAAATATATATAAAAATTCCTATAATAATATACCTAATACTGTTTTAAAATTGTACCTACGATTAATAAATATGACGTTTATTAACATCCTTATTGTAATGTATATAAGCTATATATATGATATATTAATATCAGCCCTATAATCAAATCCAAAATCAGTATGTGTACATCAATATGTAAAAATAGTTGTTTCGTATCTCTGTATAATAGGAACACAATTTTACATGTCATTATTGTTACTTATATCGAAAAAAAATTTATATTCACCTGATAAAAATGCGAACAACGCAATTGAAGCAATAATGTAAGATGTCTTCATTTTGGTTTTTAGTAGAATTCGTACGTAGTTATATATTGTACTGAAAATAATAATAATAATATGTGGATTGTTGTGCGTCTAGTCAAACGTAGAGATCAACGTCAAATAAATAAATGAATAAGGTACTTGCTGAAATGTACCGTATAGAATTATGCGGTAAGACGGCATTTAATTTCAATAAAATGTAATTGATTGAATTATATTAATTGTTGTTTATTTAATCAGGGTTTTAGTTTCGATAATCGTGTATTATATTATACATTTATCTTTTTACATATTAATTTTATAATTAAAACAATTCTTCAAAAATAATTATTATGTAATTAACCCTAACATTTACAGCTCGTACTATCACAACACTTCAACTCTCTGATATTTTTCATAAATGTATGTACACGGCATGTCTATAATATGTATGAATATTCAATGTATTTCAACACTAATTTTTTATTATCAATGTAATTTTTAAATAAAACAATAAAGATTATGCTTAGTACTATTATTATTAATTATAATCAACCATTCAATTATTGATGATTTGACATTTTTATTTATTGAAATCCTGTCATGGTATTATTTAAAAAAGGAGAATTATACATTAATATTATAAATAGGTAGGTAGGTACATACCGACTTATTTGCCTACTGTAATATTATTTATACGAACGTACATTTCATAATACTTTTTCCTACATTACATTTTACTGATGTTTTGAAGAATAAATTTATGTATATTATTTTTTTCAATATTACATTGCATAATACTATAACTAATTTTCGGAGTTGAAGCAGGAATTACATATTATAGATTCTGAGCGGAGCAATATGAATGTAATGATTTTACAACGACGCGTGTTTATTATTATTATTATTTTTTAACATATACATATTTTTGGGCTGAGTACTGGGTACAGATATATTTTTTGATTTTCTGACTAATCGATTTTTGGTCCCACTATTCTTGGTGACCTCAGAAGGTGCTTAACCTAACTTGGTATAGTGACTTACTGCAGATTGACTAAACTTCCCATGTCGGCATGTTACAAAGTTCCGTAACTAGATTAATTCTCCTCTGAAGTCTTCTGTTTGAACTCTGTAATATAGCTGATTTATTTAATTTATTTAATCTTATTTCATTAATATTTCATCATTTCTACTTATTGTAAAAAAAAAAATATTTATAAAATTTAAAAAAAAACGCGTAAACCCATGGAAAAGAATCACTCAATCTTTATAACCCTATTTTTAATTACTGTGTAATATCATTATTATTTTTCGATATAAATAAGTAGTTAGTAGGTAATACAAAAAAAACGGGCGAGTGCGTTGGTACGACTTTCCTGTACAACATGCATAAATGTCGAATGGGTCTCACTGAAATGGATGTTTTAAATTTGAATTCAATGATGAATTATTGGTTGTGAAAAAAATATTCTAAACGGAGACGGCCCGTCAGCCAATAATACCAAGTAGGTAATATAATGTTTTTTTAAATTGCTCGTCAAGCAACTTTGGAATCAGAGAAATATATAATTTTTTTTTTAATTCAACAGTTAGTTTTATATCGCGGCAAAACGAAAAAGGTGTCTAAATAAATTTGTTTTATACATTTCAGGTTTTAGATTATGTAAATAATATAATTGTAACTAATTATTACAAGTAAAATAAAATCTGTTAAATGGAACAGATTAATAAAGTAATCCAGAAAATATATTATGAAATATGTATCAATTAAACTATTATTGCTCGAAGACTATGATAAGCTATATTATTGATTTAAAAAGTTCAAATTAAAAAAAAAATTGTCAACGAAAAAATGCGATATGATTAGATACGATATTATACCATTATAATAATAATAATAATAATAGGTGTATAGGGTGGATTATTACAGGCGAGTATGCGATATGCAAAAGTGAAAAATGATAAAGCTTTAGGTTATGACTGTATTAAATCCTAAATCTTAATTTATGTATCATAATTATTGTAAATAAAAATACATTTATTATATATTTTTTTATTGATATTAAATTTTCAGTTAATAATTTGTATGTGCAATGTTCATGCGTTAGGAAGATTTAAATAATAAAATCAACACTTAAGGGGTTGTATGATTTGGACAAGTCAGACGAATATCTCATACCCAGTACCCACATTACCTCCATGACAAATACAATGTTCTCTACCTCTTCATACTCAGACTAGTAAACTAGTACAGTAGTATTCCACCAAGTTCTAAGATTAAGAACCTGACTGAAAATTAAAATCGAAAAAAAATGATGTCATACATAATCGTAAAATTCAGCAGCATGCCATCGCTATAACAGTGTTAAAATTTGAAAATTGAATATATATTTTTTTACACATATAATCTTAATTTTTATATTTAAATATATTTTTATAACAGGTATATAGAATTGTTCGCATTTCTCAATCACCATGTATGGTCTTAATATACTAAATGTCTAAGTTACAGGAAGAAAGCTGTAAACAATTTTGAAAAAGATTTCCTTAAGTTATTGAACAACGCTTTTTTTGTTATTTGCATTACTATAATTTATATGTTAACAACTTTTAAATAAATTGTAGAAAAAATTATAAAGCTTACGCGTAAGAGAATAAAAATGGAGTTGGTATTGAGCGAACAACGACTGCAAAAACGAACATATGCCTATATATTTATATTTTATTTATTCGATATTAGCGTCTTTGGGACATATATATATTATTAATTATCATATATTTTTTTTTAATGTTGACACATATGACAATATGACATAGAAAGAAATTACTTAGAGACATAATGTCATTACAACATTAAACAATTATATGTACATATATAATGTATTTAAATATTTAATCGACTTTTCAGTTAATATAATTTATGTCGAATGCAAGTGGAAAAAAATATTATTACTTTTTATTTATTTACTCATTTTTATGACCATATATTTATACACATAATAACATCACATCATTCTAGCATCTAGCTATACCTATCCAATCTACGCAAGACTGCTTTAGCATTTCTCATTATAAATGTCAAGCTAGGAATAAAAGTTGTGAATTTTATGTTATTTCCACACTATACCTACGTGCTACGTATAAACAATTAATTTGTTTTTAATATTTCTAGTACACAAAAAAATACTGTTTGGGCAAATAATAAAATAATCCAGTTGAATATTGATTAACAAAATATATTTTGAAATTATTAACTATTATACACAATGGAATGTTTAAAATATGTTAACTAATTCTAAAATACTGATAGCCGATAGGTATGTACATATTGCACGTATTATACATGACACTATTAATACTATATATTCAGTGCCACAACTTGGTATATTGGTGGGTGTGCAAGCAAATATTATAGGGCCCATGTAGCCAAGGACTTAAATACCTAATAGATCCTTTAAAAAAATATAACTTGCTGTTTGTAGCTATAACCATTATTGTACACAGATGGGTGAGGAGAAAAATGACCGGCAGGGCGGCAGTTCCAAAAACAGTCTATTGGTTTTCCTATCTCATTGGGAAAGATATTTGGGAAATTGGGAAATATTAATGTTTTGTATAAAATTATTAGTATGAAAATATGTTTCGTGTACCATTATTTTTTTGTGCATATTGTATTGTTGTTATAAACATCACTACAAATTGTGATTTTTTAAGCACGCTTACCCCATTTTTATGCTTAAATGATCAATTATGCATTTATTCAAATTCTAATTTTTTGAATTTTTAAATGTAATTAAAGACGATATTTTCGAGTACTTAGATTTTTCTCAACATTTAAGGAGTATTCTGTGGCGATACCAACTTTATTTTTTTTAATGAGAACATACATGTTTCATCGTCAAGGCGGGCAAGCATGCTGCACCCTTGTTTTCCACGACTCCTATCATTTTAATTTGATAGAAAGTTTATTGTATAATTTATATTTTGTAATGCAAATAAAAATGTTCATTGTATAGCTATAAATCTATAATAAAAATTATTCTTCAGTAAAAATAATTTACATAATATAATAAAAAGGTACTGTTTTTATATTTTTAACTAAAAGCTGCTTTGAAAATGACGTACATTTCCCCGCCAATCCACATTCAAAATATTACAATTTCTTATGCAAATAATTAGCTTTCAAATAGCATGTATTCACACGACTATCTTCAAAATGTGTATTCTTTTAGAGGTACTTTTCCGTTATCCCGTCTACCGCACGAATCTCAATTCCATTATCTTGATTACCTCCTCAAAGTCTCGAACAACATGAATTTTTCATTTATATAATATTAATATAATGCCATGATTTATATTCAAATGCTGTTTACAAAATTTAATGGAGGTAATTTCTGCACTCCAGCAATGTATAAAACGAAGTATTGTTAAAAAAAAGCAAATTACTATTTTCAAACCAATTACCAATACGCATATTTCTTTCTATAACGTTGACATGCCTTATTAATATTGCATTTCCAAAAAACTTCGTTTTTCCCGATGTATATTATCTAATATATCTAATTTTTTTTATGATCATTTTTACATTGACGGTGTATTGAAAGTAAACCCTTTTTTTGAAAAAACTCAACGGCATCTTTTTTACTATTCGATAAATTCCAAAGATTCATAATTATAAATACTAAATTATAATTTATAGCTTAAATAATAAATTTAAACTTCAGTTAGATACGACTAATATTATCGTTTAACAGTACTGACGACGGTCAATATGCATAGTCTAGATCAGGGAGAGCAAATCCAATGCATGCAAAAAGAGGGCACGTGAAAAATTAAAATATTTTTACTATATATATATAATAGATAAAAATATTTTGAGCATACGGCTTTTATCGGCCAATAACGATTATTCAATTTTATCTGTAAATAAAATAATAATTTATAATATATATTGTATTTAGTAAGTATGTGTTATTATGTACCCGCCTAAACTAATTTTTTTTCATATTGTAATCATACAATAAAATTACAATATTGAATAAAATATATTTATAATATATTAATATTTTCATGACACGCTCGAAAAAAAAAGTGTTATTCTTGGCATGTAGTGTTCAAAAGGTCGAGATAATGGAGTTAGACCAGCGGTAGCTTTTAGATTTTGAACAAGGAGACTGGAGAATGAGAAACGCTTCTCTAGCCTCACCAAATAAAAAGTTTATATAAGAATTAAATTCTATGCTAATACGTATTTAGCACTGATTATCACAAATTTACATGAACAAACCTCGAGATTCGTAAGTCACTTTCTCACTATATAAATCCGTTTTCAAATATTTTTCTTTTCAATATTTAACAAGTGAAGTTTATAGTATTATTTTTTTTCGACTGAGAAGAATGTCAACAACAGACTACAAAGGTTATTAATTTTTGACTTTATCATAGTCCATAATAAAGAGTTGGTTTAGTATATAAGTTAACAACCATTATATTGTAATAATCATAAATTCATTGTATGGTTAAATAAATAGATATATACAATTGAAACAGTTACGTTTGCTAAGTTTTATTATAAACCAAGTAAGTTTTTCAACTGGCAGAAGGGCAATCGGCTAAAAACCTGAGCTTAAATCGATTGCCAAAGAATGCCTATAAAACAATTTATGCAACATTAATGAATCAATAAGGATTTGATATGATGAACACATCCTCCTTCAAATATTGAATACATAAAAAAAATATTTAACACATAAATTATATATTATAAATAAGTATTATTTATTTAATTCAATCCATTCCATACACCTAATTTTTATAAGAATATCATAACTAAAACTGTAATCTAAATTAAAAATAAGTAAAATAAAATAAAATAAATTTAAATACCAAAATTAAATAAAAATAATAATTCCATAATAGTAATTATTTTTACAAAAATAAGGTGCATTTTATCAGAAATATTAATTATAAATTACTTAATATTATAACCCTTGGTAATTAATAAAAAAACAGGAAACTGACATATTATGCTAATATTAAACATTAACGAAATAAAATATTTACTTAAAGTAACTGATAATATTAAAAAAATTATATCTGTCTAGCTTAAATTTAAACAATTATAAAAATATAGTCATATCTTTGTAAAATAAGTCATAACAACCTAGTAAAAATGGACGATAATTAAGAACAATATGAATATGATCGAATTCTAAACTACGCTTTAGCCAATTTTAACACATGTTCAATAACTTCTTCAATTGTTTGATTGCTGAGTAGTGTTTGAATAGCTGAATCGTCAATAATAATTGAAAATAATTGCTTTGAATTATCCCTAAGTCTGGCCATGTATGAAGCCTCTTCAGCAGCTACAGGAGTGTGACCACATCTCCTAAAATAAAATTATTATAAATATAAACATGCTATTTAAATAGTAAACTAAGTAGTTAATCTAATTTATTTTAGCAAACAACCTTTTATTTAGAGTATGAAAAAAAACTTATAAAAGCAGTGCATAAATAGATAAATAAATAACAATTATAAAACTAATTTAGACCTCTAAGCATTTAAAATTATCTAGGTTGCTATATGTTAACTTAAAAATGTAAGTGTAAAAATTGACATACTTTATCACAGATTCAATTAAATGATCAACTGTTGTTCCTGGCCACCCAAACTCTTTAAGTGTACTTTCATCTACCAATACAGTTAGCAATTCCATTAGTGATTCTGCCAAAGTGTTGTTTTGATTAGATTCTTCACTTGTGATTGATCCATTATCTTCTAATTCATCAATACTTTCATCATCGTCCTCTCTATTATTGTCAATTTCGTCAGTAATATTTTGGTTATCGTTATCTTTTTTCACTACTCCCAATAACTGAGCTTCCAGTTTTTTCTTTTCAGCATCAGCCATTATTTCAGCCAACATATCTCTATGTTTAGAGCGCATATGACGTAATAAACAATCTTGACGAATAAATGCACGACCACATTCATCACATGCTCGTGGAGGTTCTTTAGTATGTGTCAATAAGTGAATTTTTAATGAAGATTTCATCGCAAACCGTTTTTCACAAATAGGACATGCATGAGCTTTGACACCAGAATGAACAATATGATGTCTTTGTACATCTTCCTTTCGCAATAAAGCTTTATTGCATACAGTACACATAAATGGTTCTGCCCCTTCATGTACATATCTAGTATGTAGAGTTAATCGAGAACGACGATTAAAGGATTTGCCACAAATATCACATGTAAAACCATTTTCACCTGAAATTTTTTTTTTATATTATAGCTTAAAATTTCTATAACTAGTTTTTACTTTATATACCTGTGTGATGGAATAAATGGGCACGCAATTGTGAAATTTGTATAAAAGTTTTGCCACAGAACTCGCATGAATGTGGTTTAAGAGCAGTATGTGTTTTGATATGACGGTTTAAAGTTTCTTTAGCCGCAAATTTAGCAAAACACTATAATCATTTTAAAATTAGAATAATATCTTACATAAAATAATTAAATACTCACTTGTTGACATTCATATGGACGTTCACCAGTGTGAATTCTACGATGTTTTTTCATGGCTCCACTGGATGGAAAACGTTTAGGGCATAAATCACATTGATATGGTCTGTAACCTATGTACAAAATATAATATCTATTTATAACAAATCATGTAATGTATCTTTATCGTCACACACCACACATTGACAAACAATTACCTTTAATTGAAATCCTACAGTATTGATGTTAGCATAAACATATACAGAAAATAAGAAATGTAGATAATATTAAAAATTATAAAAAGTATTTAAATTTACCTAAATGACTTCTTCTATGAACTGTCAATAATGCAGACCCAACAAATTCTTTATTACAATATTCACAATTATAAGTACGCTTCTTTTTAGTTTGGCCAGCATGAGCACGCAAATGTTCCCTTAGATTATCTTTTCGGTTGAAAACTTTTCCGCAAACCTTAAATCAATTCACTATATAAGTTAAATTATTCATAATGAATAAATAAATTTAATTTACTTGACATGGAAATTTGGGTTTTTCTGAACCATCGCAACCAGTTTGCATATTATGACGTACAAGATGATATTTCCTACTAAATGATGTGAAGCAAACAGGACATGAATAAGGTTTTAAAGTTCCTAAAAACAATAAATACATTTTAAATTAATGAATTTAACAATAATAAAAAAAAATTAATTATTACCTGCATGAGAGTACAAATGTTGGGATAATGTTTCTTTATCAGTACAACTGAATTCACAAGTAGGACAGTTTAAAACGTCATCATAACAATGTACCATTAACTGATGGCGCTCCATATTAACTTTTAATTTGAAAAAGTTACCACAATCATAACATTCAAAATCACCAATCTGAAATATAGTCAATATTACAATCATTTAAAATTTTAAAATAATCATTTTATTAAGTTTTTCAAACCGTATGAGCAGTAGCTAAATCTTCACCACAACAGTCACAGCTATTCATTTCTTTTTTCATTGAATCATCATTTACAACTAATAAAATTATAAAAACAGACGAATTAATAAAACAACTGATATAACATTAAAATAATAAATATTTTCAAATTACCAGGGGTTTCTTGAGGTTTGCGATCATGTGATGTTTTATGTCTTTTTAAACCAGGAAGGGTTTTGAATGTTCTTGGACATATATCACAAGCATGTTCCAGCGTTTCAGGTTCAGGGGTTATTTCTGCTTTTACTTTAAACATAATAAAAATAATGATTAATTCAATTATTCAGATTAATTTCTGTAATGCAAGAATTATTTTAAATTACTTATGCCAGGGCCATCTTCCTTTTCTACATCAAAGTCATACACATCTTCATTATTGTTGATATTTTTTTTATTTTTGATAACTTCATAGTCTGCTACACCATTTGGTATGTAATCATAATCTTCAATAGCTTCATCATCTATATCTTGTAATATTGCTTCTAAATCTTCAGGTTCTGGGCTGCGTTTTTCCACTTTAACGGTTCGTGGACGACCACGTTTTCTTGGCGCTGTTTCCATATTTTGAATATCTTTAAAAAATAAAATATTTAAATTATTAAATCACAACTAATCAAACTGATTTAGAATAACAGAAGAATACATAAAAAATATAAATAGTAGGTATTTTGTTAAAAAATAACACTTGTACCTTATTCTTATTTTACATAATTTACTATTATTTGGTTTGGACAAATTACTTGTAATAAGAAAAAAATTTAAAAATTAATAACTTATTTAAATCCATGTAATGAAGCTCAAAAAGTAAGAATTATACATAATATACATTACGTTCCTTTTTGGATTATAAGTGAAAGACACGAATTGTATATTTTATCATACCTATTAAAAATAAGTTATAAAATAATTTATTATAAGAAAAACAGTTTCCTTTAAATAAACTACGAATACGACGCCTAAGAATATTATGTAGACTTGTTCAATCGTTACCTACCTACCGCGCCCAAATTATTGCAGGCAAATCAAAAACCAAAATTCATTCAGTTTAATTAAACAATACTGAAAACATTAATAATAATCAAAACACGGTACCTACGCTAAACGTAAAACCAGATTCGATAACTGTGCTAATGTGAATTTCTGCTAGGCAAAAACGATATTTTAATTTTTTTACGGTATATCGAAACGCAACATATCAGACACGGGTGCCTTGGACTGTGTGTCACGTCATCGGCAGCGACGTACGTTGCCTATACGATAGGCCTAAAAAAAAAAAGTACGTTGACGAGTGCGTGCGTGAGTGCGTGTACGCCTAATTGCATACACACACACGTAAATCGACAACGTTAACCGATACCCGATGTCGTAACGTACCGTACGTGACTTTACGATTACCTACAATATTAAAAATGGACTATAAACAACTCACCTTTCGCGTCCTGTCGATGCGAAACGGCTGCTGCGTACTGGAAATTGTCCGACGGACACGGGAACGGAAATGCAATCGGATTTCCAGACGGGTAGTCGGCGGCGCAGACTGTTGAATGTTGATCGAGCGGCGAGCCCCTTAAACGGCGTACAGTCGTCAACACAGGCGTCACACGAGAGCAAAATGGCGCACTGAACAAAAGGTGCCAGGCGCAAATGGCAGATGCGGCAACGTAACGCTTGGCCGTGCCCCGCGCTAAATTACCGTGCTCGGCCCGGTAATTATCGTGCGCACGGCATCCGTAATCGCGTATTCACCGCGACAGCTACAGGCAACAGGCTGTCCCCGTCACCGGCGGTCGAGTAAACTGAAAGTCTAATGTCTAAAACGAGTTGCGCGTCTTGTAAGACGTCTCGCAAGTTATTGCTTACTTGCAGCAGTACTTTCTATTATTTATGTCGCTGTCCTTCACTGGCTTCGTTCGGTCGCTCCCCGTCCTCCGCAGTTCGCATCCGTACCAGACGGTTGACGAGTGACCGCAACGGCACAGTCTATATACATAGTCCACACGACCAGACTTCTATAGATATAATATACAAAAAACATTATTCACCATAAATATTTATATACATCATTGTATATTCGCTATAATACCATATTTTTTTATTATCTATGCTAACAGTGTGGTTGCCGTAGAATAAAATAACTGGCAACACTTTGCGGTCGAAGCACTCCGTTTGTTTTTGATAACGACCACCGTTATCATAAACACTGACCGGTTTAAAATTATTGTTAAATAATGATAATAATATAAAAATATTTAAAACAAAATAATAATTGTCGAATATTCAATATTGTTACTCGTTGGTTTTCGTAAGTTACAAGTTAATATAACTTAGAATTTATTATTTACTATTTAGTCTCAATATTCTTGATGAAATTAATGATACTATTAAGTGTCATTATTTAAACGATAAGGCTACAATCGGATTGAAGTCATATCGTCCTACTGTTTATATACATATATAAATTTTATCACGTGCGCCAAAAGTTCGGTGCTCTTGTGCTAAACTGTAAAAAGTACTGCCTTACAATAAAGTTTAAACGCTTATTCGTAGTTTTTTTATTCAATCCGCGGGCAATTCATTGAAGGTTTGTAAATATTGTCTTGTTTATTTTCATATTTTTATAACATGTATAATATAATATATCCCCGATTGCCTATTTGCCTACAATATGACAAAACATCTATTGAAAAATTATTTTTAAGCAATAAGTTCCCTACGTTTTAAATGTATATAAATTCTCAATTTGTGTACAAAGTGAAAACTAATGAACAAATGGGTTGAATCAATTCTACCTCTTTTATGTTTTTATATTTAAATATAATAAATGCATCTATACTTTAACAAAGTTGTTTACATTGTCACTGTTGTTATTTTAGGATCATGAATACTTTTGAGATTACCCAGTCAATGAACTGGTATAAATCTAATATCATGGCTATGGATGATACTGGAAATTTAATTGCATATGGCTCAAGATCTATTGTTGTATTAGTTAATGGTTTAGATGGTAATAGTGTCTATGATTTAAGATATAATCGTCTTAGACTAAATACAAAAATGGGTTGTGGCCGTATTGGAGCAGTATCATTTTCTCCTAAAACAGATTTTTTTGAAAATGCTCATTATTTGGCTTGTATAGATGAAGTTAATATTTACATTTGGAAAGTAAAAAACATGGTTTGTGATCTCATACATTCATTTGGGGTAAGTTGTTTTCTTTAATTTTCAAGTTAATTAACTATAGTTTCATTTCAATGTTAATTAATATAGTTAAATTATTTTAAATTTAAACTGCAATAAAAAATATTCAGTTACATTTTGTGTTTTAGTTATAATGATTTTTACTTTGATGCAGAATTAGCACATTAAAATAAACTGTAATTGAAATATCTTCTTACAACAGTAATAGTATGTTTTATTTTGACATCTAAAATTGTTGTATAATTGAGGCTAGTTTCAGTAAAAAATAATGATATTTTAGTCTTTAAAATTATGTCGCAGCTTCATACAAGCATAAATATTGTCAAAAAAATAAAAAAAAGAACATTTTTATGTATATTTGTGTTTGATATTCATTTGGATGTACTTTTTTTATATTATTATTTATAAAATAAAATTGTTTTACCATTTCTAAATAGAATATAACAAATTTTTCATATATTTAGTTCATTGTTTTTTTCTCTTTTAGAATAAAAAGAATAAGAACATAACTCTATTGGATGTTACATGGTTGTCTGGATGTTTAATAGTTGTAGCGTTGTCGGATGCTGGGACTTTACACAAGTGGGATATTCAAGCATTAACAATGCGTAATTATACGTTAGATGTTAAAGCCACACCTTTAACATTAGCTGCTTGTCCTCATAAAAAGAATTTAATTGCTGTAGGATGTAAAAATGGTCATCTATTTGTCTATGACTTAACTGGTATGAATATATAATAATAAATGATTCAAAAAGTGTTTAGAAATTTAAAGTTTTCATTTTTTAGGCGAAGGCCAATTATTACATAAATTGCACTACCATGAACGAAATATAAATTCTTTGGCTTGGTGTCCAGTTCCTTATAGTCCATTTAGTTCTGATCAATCTACTGAACCTTTATTACTAGCATCAATAGCCTGTGATAGAACTGGTTTATGTATTAGCCGTGCTGGTTTAGACATGTTTAATGAAACTACAGTGGCATTACCTATGAGACCACTGAGAAAAACTCCTTTCAAGTATATATTATATTATAATACAATTTTCTATACTTTTGTTTTTATATACATATTTAAATAGAAATAAAATTGTTGATTATTAATCATAATTATTCTGTGAATATTAATTATTATTTTCAGAAATAAAAATAATTTAATTTGGAGTTGTGTTAAATGGATAAAACCAACAATTCTTATTGTTACATCTGGTTTTGGAGAAATTCTTAAAGTAGAAATTAAACCAGATATGATATCTGAACCAATAGTGACTTTGATAAGTGATACCCACAAGGATATAATTTTTTCTATAGCATGCTCTCGGTACATATATATATAATATTTTTTTAAATAAAAATTGTTTTATTTGTGTAATCAATGATATTTTTTGTAAATTAGGGAATTAGCTAAACCATATTTATGGTCATCATGTATGGGCAGAAAATTAATTCGAACTCGCTTTCTTAATAATAGAGAAGAAACTCCTGAATCACCATTGGAAATACCAACACTTGGTGGTTTTGTTTATTGCTTTGCACTTTCCCCAGTTAATTCAGCTGAGTAAGTATGCAAAAAACATATTATTTATATTATTTCATGACGTAATTAAATAAATTTTATATTTATATTTTAATAAAAATAAGCTTTGCATTTGGTCTTGGTGATGGAAGAATTTATTATTGGAATGTATCTAATAAACGTCAATTAGAGTTAATCACATTGAGTCATTCCGTAGACTCAAAAGTGTTATCAGTAAGTTAAACAGATTATTGATTAATGTATAATATTTTAATATAATTTTTCTTTAGTTGGCATTTCATCCACAAGATGAAGGTTTGCTAGCATATGGTACAGGAGATGGACGTGTTGGGGTTTTTAATTTAACCAAAAAAAGACATAATGTTAATTTATTAAAAACTGTACTTGCTAATCCAATTTACCGGTTATGTTGGGCACCATTTCCAAATACAAAGACAGTTAATGATGCACCACTTGCTTTATATGCAGTTGGTAGTGGGAAAATTATAATTTATAATGACATGAATCTTTGGAAAGGTAAATTGTATTATAAATATAATATTAATAGTATACATAAATATAACATTGTCTTGAGAAAGTATTAAAAATTTGAGCTGTGTTTTGCTAAGAGAACGCCATATCCATAATTATTGTCTATATTTATAATTTAAAACTGCTTGTAACTTGCCTTAAAATAAAAATATAGAAAGCCACCTGGGGCCTATTTTTACCTTTACATTTTATGATGGATTTACTCTAATGTTAAAAATAGAGTAAAATCTATTATTTCAAACGTAAAATAGATACAAAATATGTGGGTATATTCTGAAAGATGCGTGATTAATTGTATATACACAACCTTTTTTTAAGGGAATTTATATAGGCAATTATAAATGTTAAATACTTTTAACTACTAATTAAAGTTAATCTATGAGTGGTCTCATATCAGTACCATTGTTTGTAATTTTGTATTTCAAAATAATGAAGAAAAACATTTTTGATTGAAAATGAACTACTTATGGTCACAGACTACAGGCATAGCTATGAATTCAAATGCATACACACATTACAAAGAAATAATTTTATCTGTCAACTTTTTTTTTGTTATTGTTTTAAGAATGTTAACTTTATATTTTTTCATCATAAATAACTTTTAGAATTTTAATCAGTGAAGTGTGTTACCTTTTGGGACAGTAAAATTGCTTTTATTTTAATCTTTTGATAGTGTCTGGTAGAAAATTTAATTTATTTAGAGAGTTGTAAATAATACATTTTTAATACTTTTCAAAATAATCTGAAATAATCATTGATGTAACTCAAAAACGAATAACTGTAGATACTTGATTAAATTTTCAAAATATTTTGACTGAGCTATTTATAGCAATTTGAACTTTTTTCTTTTCAAAGACCAACAAAGTTTTTTATAAGTATTTCATTTGAGAACTATAATATATGTGAACACAATTTTTTTATGTACACATTTTAAATTTAAATTTGGATTAAATTAGATACCTAAACAAAGAAAAATAGTTTGTGTTGTAATTCAAAAATATTTTTCTTGAGAATTTAAACTTTACTAGTTTACTTATACATATTAATATTATATTTTATAATTTATATACACATTACGCACTGACTTTCATTACATTTAGATTAATTGTATGTTATTCCTTATTTATAGTTCATATCATATTATATTTTATTATTGACAATAGGCGACAGACAGTCTCTGTTTAGAATTTTTTCATATCTAATAATTTATCATTGAGTTCAAATTTAACATATTTATCACAGTAACCCGCCAAATAATTATTAAAATTGACCTTTACTATACAGCAAAGAGATTTTATATTTTTATATCAATGGTATTGGAAAATAAAAACACTATAACACAATAAGTATTATTTTTATATTGTGTACTATTATTGTTTTCCTACTGTGATTTGTCTTATACTCCTTATTTTTCATAAATAATTTGTGTGTGTGGTGTCCTCTTAGTCTAACACAATTATTTGTATATATATATTAGTAAATATCTCAAACTTAAATAATATATCATGTATCATATATTTTAGATCCATTTAATCTAAATGAATTTACTCAATTTAATGAAATTGAAGATAAACTATCGACACCTGTTAAACGTATTGAAATGGCTTGGAAACCAAATTATGATGTAGTTGCAATAGGAAATTCCAATGGGTATTTTTATATGATTAAAGTAAATTTATTACCAATTTGTTTTTTACTTTTTTAATTTATTATAGGAGTATTTATTTATTAGATGGAAACACATTAAAACTTAAATATGTAGTAAGTGGCCATGATCAATCTGTTGAGTGTATTATCTGGCATCCAACACATGTAACTTCTGACTATAGTGAAGAGTCTAAGTATAAAAATTATTTTGCATCAAGTTCCCACTGCATTAGAGTCCATCAATTTAATGAAGGTACCTATTTATTTACAATTTAAATTTAAACTTATTATTATTAATTTTAATTTTTTCAGATTGTGAACCTTCATTAGTTGTTGAATTTAAAGGACACAAAGAAAAAATCAATGAGTTAGCATGGAGTCCTCATCATAATTTAATACTTTTGAGTTGTTCAAATGATTTTACTGCAAAAGTATGTTAATTTTTTACCTATTATTTTATATTTAAATTAATGAAATTATTAATTAACTAATAAATAAAAAATTAACATATCTCAATGTCAAAAAACTACATAATATTAATAATAAAATAATTTACAATAAGTATTTAGGTTATCCATTGTTGTAGTAAATTAATTTTAGAATGTCATTATAGAATCTTTTGTGTTTTGTAAGGATTAGATATAGGCAACTTTAAGGACAATTAAAATATAATAATATGTTGATGGATTAAACCATGGTCTTATACTCTTATGTATTTATCATTGTTACTAATAATTAATATTATTGCTGCTGAGACTTGGAATACAATTTTGTATGATAATTTAACTTTTAATAGTTTGGATTATTTTCCATGATTTTAGTAATATTTTTATTATTATTTTTTTAATAAACAGATTAAACTTAAAGATTGCTTATATTATGAATACAAATAAGTATAAAATGAGCTGCCATAATCATGACATTTTTTTTATTAAAAAATTTGATTTGACTAAAATACTAAAACAAAAAATAGGGGCATGTTAAAGTAAAAAAAAAACTAAAATTAATTTATATTTAAAAATAAAAGTTTAAAAGAACAGTTAATAAATTATTATAAAGATAATATTAATTGAACCGTATTATGAAGAGTAAATATTATTTATCAATTAATGTATAAAAAGATGATCTTTTCATGCAAATCATTGTTTTTCAAAATTAAAGTTTTGGTTGTTCTGTGTTTATATATTGTTATTTATTTACTACCAATGTCACACTAAATTTAATATTTGGTTTATTAAAATTAAAAATGTTGATGAGTATCTTTGATGTTATTTTTATTTGTCATTTCAGGTATGGAATGTGGAAAAATGTACACTTATTGGAGTTTATTCAAAACATTTATGTACTGTATTGTGTGGTATATTCTCACCTTGTGATGCTGATATAGTATTTACTGGTTCTGCTGATCACTCTATTCATTCATGGCGAATGTCAAAAGATTTACACAACTACACAACAGAGTTCAAAAGTAAAACAAATGTTTATAAATATTTATTATTGTTTTCTAGTATTGATCTATACAATTTACAATATTTTTAATGTTTTAGAAAATCAAGATACTCCTAATATCGTTAAAGAAAAAATTGTTACAAAAGTTGCAGAAAATTCTAAAACTGGTATTTATATAGTTAATATATATTTTTTTGTATTTTTAACATAATAGTACACATTTTAGAGTTGTTGTCAGTGTTTTATGTAATTTTCTTGGAAATACAGGAGATTTCTTGAATGTTCATGAATTCTATAATTTGGGAAATAAAATGATCTGATCTCTTACGTCTAAAAATGTATGTTTGGTATAATCTTGTAATTAATCAATACTTGTATTACATATAAAAATAAAATAACCACTTTCTGTACATTATGACTTGCTTCAAGAGCTACATCGAGACCTAATTTCCCTTGTCATGTAAGGCAAACTTTCCCCAACACAATGGTACATTTTACTAACTTGTCTTGTAACACAGGATTTTACATGCTAGAATATGTTTATTAGATGTAAATCTGAGTGCAATCTGGTTATTCTCATTTGGAATGGAATCATAAGATTTTATTTATTAAAACTTTCTTATTTTATGTACCAATAGTATGCTGTAGACCATGTTATGGTATACATATTAAAATATAGATAAATTGAAAATGATCATAATATTTTACCAAATTTATATTTACCATTTTGAAATTTTTACTAGTTCTTTTCTATGTTGTATATGTTTGATTTGCCATTTATATTTGGAGTATACAAAATAAAATGTTTAAGGACCTCTGTTAAATTTTATTAAAACTTGATTTTATATTTATTGATTTTTATAGGAACTACAGAATTAAGCAAAGAGCATTCAAATAAAATTCAACAGTTTCCATTATCAAGTTATGAACTTTTTATTGGAAAACATTTAGAAAAAGCAGTAGATAAATTCATCGATTCTAAGTACAAAAATAATGTGTCTACAGATGAAGAAATAAATTATTTGGCATTTTTTGGTACAACTACTGAAATAAAAAAGTTTTTAGCGGATGAATGTAAGTTGAGAAATTATTCATACTTAAAATGATATACACAATACACCTATAATTTCTTCAAATTAAAATGAAACCAAGTGTAAAATTGTATTTTTAAATTTTATTTTGTTTTCTTTATGAAAATTACTAATTTACTAATTTGTTTAATCATTGATTCAATCAAGAAGTTATAGTAAATAAAACATTATAGTAAAATAAATAAGCACATATTTTAAGTGCAAAAAACTCATCATTGTACTAATTTAGTACAAACTACTAATATTTAATAAATGTATACTATGTCTCAAAAAAATAACGTCAGGTAGTAGACATCTATTCTCGATAATGTTACGTTATTATTCTAATAACTACCTACTTTGCATTTAAATTAGATTAATATAGTAAAGCGATTTTTTGACTTTGATATATTAAGGCAGCGCTTTTCAACCTGTAGTACACGTACCACTAATGGTACGCAAAGAAAATATCCCTTTATAAAAAAAAATTGGATATAAAAGCTTTACGGTTTCTAATTTATTTTATGTCAACATATCCGTGCGAAAATACATTTTCCCACTTATTGTACACAAAAATAGATTAAACATAGAAAATGATTTAAAGACTTAAAGTTACCAATATGGAACCCGATATTGACGCCATTGTCCGTTCAAAACATTACCAACCGTTTCATTGAAATAAACCATAATAATTATACTTATTTAATTTGTTTTCGTGCATTAAATACTAATATTGTCATCATTTTGTAATTCCTAGTATAATAAAATTCTATACATATAAAATAAATATATACTTTATCAATTAGAAAAAAAGGTCAGGTGGTATGTAAACATTTTCAAACTGTGTAGGTGGTAGGTGAATACAAAAAGATCGAGAGCCGCTGTATTAAGGGGTTGGGTCTGATCAAACTTGGTGAAAATCAATTTCCATCTAAGGTTATTTTAGTATTTAGTATCAAAATAAAATTGTATTGCTCATGTTCATCGATGATTCTTATGGGAATGATTCAATTTCTTGACTGATTACTTTGGAGTTTAAAATATTTTTGAGCTATAAAATATCTAAATAAGATATTTATTGGAACATTTAAAATTTTAAAACCTCCCAAATCCCAGTACTAGTATGTGTAGTACAACTTGTATTTTTTTTTATATATATAATAATATCATTGATTATAAAATATAGTCTATATAGTACAATTTATTTATAAAAATGTTATTCAAATCATTTTACCTATCATCTATAGCTCTAAAATAAAGATTATATTAATATGAAATTTGTTTCTATAGATTAAATTTTTTTTTTATGTACAATTTTCTAGATAAATAGTTGATTTCTTACTCTTAATTTTTAGTTAATATTTAATTATTTTATATATAAGTATATTTTACAATTACATTAATAAAATTATATATTGGTATCTACCAGAATAATAGGCATTTTGAAGTAACAACTGTGAAACCAAAATTTAAAATATAATTATGGTATGCTTTGTAGTTTATTCATTATTGTTAATGTTAATAGTAAATGGTACATTGCTGAGCATAATAAATTATATAATTTATATATATGACGTACTATGCATGTGCTGCTCATTTTTTTTTTTGAAGACAATTAATTATTAGTAAAAGTTTTAACTAGTTATTATTATTTATTTAGTTAGTTTGGATAATAATTTCTTATTATATTATCTCGATTAAGTAAAAAAATGTTTGACTTAAACTTGTATTATAAATTACATACCATATCTGCCATATGTGTTTAAATATTATGAGTTCTAGATGTTTAAGATCTTATTCATAACAAAAACAAATTTAAATAACTTTTTTTTTTTAATTAATAATTAATAATTTTGTGTAGACTCTGCATTAAAAAAAAAATCTTCAAATCAAATGATTCCTTGTATGAACAATATAAGTATATGGGGTCAAAACTTAGAAGGTTATTTTAAGGAAGCAATTGCGACAAAAACTATTAATGATTGGATGATAGCAGTTGCTCCAAGTGTTAGTTATGAGTATGTGCTATACATTTCCAGATGGATAAACATTTTAATATTAAATTTTAATATTTATGTTTAGATTATGGACAAAAATGTGTGATGTATATGCGGGTCAACTAGAAGATATCGGAGAAGTTACTAAAGCATCAACATATTTAGTAGCTATAAAAAAATTTAATGAAGCTGCTATGTTGTTACTAAAAAATAATTTGTTTCGCGAAGCTTTGGCAGTAGTTAAGAGTCAAGATAAGCAAAATGATGAGATCATTTTGGAGATAACTAAAAAATGGGCTGAATATAATGTTCTTCATGGACATCCTAAAGAAGCTGCCCATTGGTTAGAATATTATTATTAACCTAATATTAGCTATTATATTTATTTATACTGTTTATGAAATTATTTTTCAGTTATCTGAGTATAGGAGATGTGCGAAATACTATTTCGTGCCTTATAAAAATTAAGCAAACTAAAGAATTGTCTTTAGCTGCCAAGTTAGCTAAGTATATAGATGAAGATATGGAAGAATCTTTAGTTGTTAATATACTGAAAACCGATTATTTTAGACATCATAAATGGAATGAAGCTCAAGAACTTTTAAAAAATCATCCCAAACTTAATGTATGTTATTTTCATTAATTTAGTTTTAATTATTAACACAATTAAACGTGTTAATACAGTAAAATAAATTGCTATACTCTGTTCCAAAAAAGAATACACTAGTTCTGTGCACTTCTTTCCTCTTCCACCTATGCTGTTATGTGAGAGATGTGTACTGCCAGACGAAAACCGGTCACTGCTTGATGTATTCTCTTTTGGAGCGAAGTTTAGTTTGCTTTAGAAGTGGTAACAGATAATAGTTTTCTTGTCTTATTTTTATAAATATACTATACATTTGCATTGTAAATGTTTTAATTTAAACAATCTTAATTTATTTTTATTTTTTAGTTATTATAAATGTAAACTAATTTTGATTAAGTACTATCTATATATATATATATATATATATGGGGATAAGACCATGGACTAGATATTACATGTAAACAAATTAACAAAAATAACTTGTAAAATCTAAAAAGATGTCTGAAATCCTGAAATATAGACAGTATGGTAACCCTATATATGAATACTTATAACTAGTGTTTTCAATATTAAAAGTATTTAAAAATAAAATAGTTTAATTATACCTACATTTCTTATTTTTAATTTGATTTGTTTTTTTTTTTTAGTATTTAAACATGTGGACTAGTGTTCATAAAGCAATGTTTGAGTTAGATCCCAAAGTAACTCATAAAGCAATTAAAAACTGGATTTGTGATGTATCGGATGAAGAAAATTGTTCAATTTTAAATTATATTTTGGAGCATGTGGAGTATAAACCAGATTATTATGACAAATTATTAAAAATTGTGGGATCCGAATTTATTTCTGATGCTTCACTTTTGATGCCAATGGTAATGTAAATTATTTATTTGTATGTAGTAACACTGACTTTTTTAGTTATGATTTTTTATTTAAATCAATAGGCATATTTACATTTCTGGCAATAGCCAAATATATAAATTTAAATTGACACAAACAAAACTAATGTTTAGAATTTTTTAATATTTGGGAAACTGATTGCATACAATACAATTTCAATTTTGCCAATGTTTATATAGTACCTAATATAATATTTCTTTATAAACTTTTGTTTTAAAAAAAAAGTGTTTTATATTTATATACCAATCATAAAACAATTATAATTATTACTATTCTACTAATAAAACAATTTTATTTTATAGATTACTGTGTTCTTGGCTGGGCAGTTATGTTTAATAGCCTTACAATATCAAAAAACTGGATTATTAACCATAGATTCTCAAAAGCGTTTAATAAAATGTTTTGCACTTGCATATAACTATGAAACAGTATATACAGATTCTAATTCAAAATTTAATAAGATTCTCTCAAGATTGATATTGTGGATTTTTCCTAAAGGTAATAAATAATAATTGAATAATCTTGATGAATCATTTAATTTAATTTTAATTTTAATTTATTATTTTAGGACCTTTAACATTGGATTCTTATACAAATTTTGAATTGAATGATGATTTGATAAAATCTATTAGAGCTTATTTATGTTATACTTGTTTTTCATGGTTAAAACCTTTGTATACTAGTATAAAAAAAAAACTTGACTCGCCAATTGATGAAAATTTTACTGATAAAGATAACTATTTTAGTGAAGTTATTATTTTAACTCAACAGTTTCAACTATTATTTAAAAATTATATACATGATATAATGGATGTAGAAACTTCAAACTACTTTAAAGCTAAAAAAGAAATTGAACGCATAAATCAACTACTGACTTCTAGCTCTTCTACAACTAACACTAATGGTAAATTTTAATCTTCTATTTCATTTCTTTTTAGTATTTTAATACTTTTACTTAATTTTAATATAGGGACATTCAATGAAAAGTTAATTGGATGTGTTAAGACAATGAAAAGTGTAGAAGAGAATGAAAATACTGAGATTCTAGACAGTGAAGTAATTATAACTTCAAAAGCCAATGACATAAAATCTTTAACTGAAAATATGAAGGAATGCAATATCGACAATAGTACTAATGTTAATGATTTATGCACACGCAAAGATCAAGAAGAATCAAATGGTTATTGTATATCACTTCAAAGTAAGGAAATAAAAAATTTACTCAATAATAATACTAATAAAAATTGTGATACAGCTTATACAAACGATAACTCAACAAAAATAAATGAAGCAAATTTGGAAAAACAGAATTCTTGTTCAAACTCAAAAGATTTGCTAGTTAAGGAAAACGAAAAATGTAAAAAAGAGATATACCAATTTTATCAAAATATCAAATCAGAAATAGAAAAATTTAATTATTCAAATGATCAGTCACCTGTCAAGCATATTGCTCATTTAGAAATTGAAGCCTCAAAGAAGAAAGAACTTGAACAAATTGTAGTTGAATTTGAAAGTAAACGGATTAATTCTCCTGATCCGTTTTCCTTTATAGCAGAGTTGAAAACATTTATCTATGATTTTTGTATCAATTTAAAATGTGACAACTAAATAATGGCATAATTTGCCTTATAAAAAAAAAGATTATTATTTAATCTATGTGATACTATTGTTTTCTTATTGTTAGTTAACTAACAATTATCTTATATTTGTTTTTAAAAAACTTAAATAAATATATATATAACATGTAATAATATTAAGTACATAATTAATTAAAAATATAAATTTTAATTTGTTTATCTGGAACTACAGCTAATAAAATATCTTATAAATAATAATTACATTTTAAGACTGAGTTGTATTTATCAAGTAATTTAATAATTTTGTTAATTTAAATTTAGATTTGAAATAAATTAAATAATTTAATAATTATATTGTAGTCGTTGTAGTATTTGTTGGCTTTTACTATGAGCTGAGTATAATACATTAAAAATTTGTGAATGTTTATTTGTATTTTATTGTTATAATTTGTATAGTGTATAATTATTTATTTAATACCTTGACAATAATATAATGATTAGGCAAAATGTTAGGAGTTGCATCAAGATGATCAATGTGCAATATAATTATATATTATAAATTACAATGGAATGAACGCAACTGAAAAAATATACTAAATGTCTTTAATTTATATATGATCTAAGGGGTTAAAGGCACAACATTTGGGGTTTATTGAACGGTTTTTTTGAATAAACAGTATTATAGTCATAGACTAATGAATATTAAGTGCAACCTCTCCAATAATAAAGTCATCTAGTGTTTTAAAATGTAAATATTTAATCTTTTTAAAATCACTTCAATGGCTGCAGCTAGTAAGGATTGTTTTGTAATGCCTTGGCTGCAATTTCTTGAGCAATGGTTGAACAGATATTCATGTTGCTGTTGAAGAATAAATTAAATTTGAATATTACTTGTTGATTTTTTCTGTATTTTATCCAGCAACGGCATTTCGACACATACATTTAAAAAACTAGATAAAGTCGGACCATTTATTAATTTACTGATCAACAGTGATCTTAAATTCAACTTAGGCCCTGGCCCATGTGCTAAACGGTTTTGTGAAATATAGACTAACGTGAACAATAAATATTGCTAAATTTGTAGCTTTTAGCATAACATAGCTAACTATACTGCAGTTATTTATATCACGGCCTTAACTCGATTTAGTTACTACCTTTGAATGTTTCGAACTAAAGCCCGAGATCAGGAATCAGTACTATGATCATTGTAGTAATGTAGTATGTACAAGTACAAATTCAACATCCAATTAAACCAATTAAAATATAATATTACCATAGAATAAAAGTAATATATTTAATTTATTCTGTGATAATATATTAATTTAGATCCTTTTTTTTTGCATACGGAAAATTAAATAAGTTATATAATAATATATATTATACTTATATAGTTATATCACGTTATAATATATACCTAACTGTTTACTGTTGGAAGTATTTTTTAAATTTTCAGTCTTTATCGGGGCCTTATCATTTTTCAAACAAGTGTTTATCACAACCACGGCTTTAGATAGGACTATCACAGAATAATTATTTTGTGGAACTATCTAAAGCCGTGATCACAGCCAGTGTGGAGAAGATAAATATTGATCGAAATTGGTGATCACTAATCACAGAATTTCTTTGGGAAATTAATATTTATTATTTTAAAACATTAAAGTCAAACCTACAAAATCGTTTTTAATTTATTTTTGTTTATTATTTATTTCAATCGAAAGACCATAGATATTATGTTTGTCAATCATTTGCTTTTTCAAACTTTATTTCACGTTTAATTTTAAGTATTAGAATACCTACCTAGTTTTCAAAAATTAATTCTTACTAACCTTTACCATGGCAAATCCACCAAGTAAACCACCGCGGGGCATTAAGACTCCAAAAGAAACTGTAAGCACTTATAATTCAAATTAACTTATCTATAAATTTATAAAATTTTTGTACACTTATAATACATAATATATTTAAACATAAATTTATAAAATGTATACTATACTAACATTTCTTTTAAATTTTAAATTATATTATAAATTCAATAATAGTTAATAATACAGTTTTAAAAAATTGGTATCACATAACCCATAAATTATCAACATGACATAATATAATAATATACTTAAGCCTTAAGATGTTATATTGTTTAATTTTAGTCTAGTAAAAACAACTACTATTTGTTATGTATACTTATACTATATATATACTACAAAGATTTAAAGAATTACCAATTTAAATTATAGATAATTTTATAGTTGTATTTTTCTTTGTATAAATTGTAAATTTAAATAATGCTTACCTATTTGTTATATTGTTCATAGAGCGGATTACTAATGACCATGATTCGAGCATTGTCTGCTACTGAATCTAATGAACATCGTGAAATTGAAAAAACTGCATTAGAAAGAGAATATAAAAGATGTGATCAAAAATTAGAGGAATTAATTTCTATGGAACATCAAAATCTTGCTCGTGTAATGCATTTATTTACATCAGTGTCTAGTGAAATTAATTTATCTAGAGAACGAGTTCAAGCTGCTAAGCAGAAGCTTCTTGCATGTAAAACATTATTACGATGTAAACGGGATGAGCTAAGAAAATTTTATGTTGAGAGTATTGAGCAACATCACATGCTAACACAATTGACTCAAATGTGAGGAATATATTTACTGATTATTGTATATAATAATTGAGTTTTTTATACAATATATTTTATTTAGTGAACAAATTAAAGAAGTACCTTTTCAATTGAACATGTTAGAATCAAAAAATCAATACTTACAATGTACTAAATTACTGATGGACACATTACAAATAAGTAATAATGATTTGAAAAATATAGATGCATTAAATGAATTAAGAATTGAACTGAAACACAAAAAACAAGTAATACTAATTTATAAATACTATTATAACAGTGTGGTCCAACCTTCAGGAATATATTTTTTTATCTTTATAAACGTTTATGATCTAGGGTACCAATATAATATATAAGATTTACTCCTATGTTTAATAGTATGCTTATTATACTATAAGCAAATAAAGATAAAAACCACACTGAGATACCTACTAGCTATAATGTCTGTATTTAATATTTTATAGCTTTATTTTTATTTATCAGGCTCTATACAATAGATTATTGGATGAATTAATGAATCATATTTATGTTATTTCACCACAATCTGCTAAATCATTTCGTCGTACTGGGTCAGATGGATACAATTCTTCATTTGGACAAAGTACAAGAAGATCATACAAATATATACCACAAATTGCTTCACACAAGTATTTAAATTAATTTAGACATACGTTTATTTATTAATTTGTTTTTAATTTATTACAGAGACATTTTAAATGAAAATAATGAGACTGATATAAACGAGCTTGATACTGAAAAATTTGTCCCTATAGCTGTCGAGTGCCTTGCCATACTTTTTAAGTTAAATGATACAATTGAAGTAAGTATTAATAAGTTTTATTTTAAAATAGTTGATTCAATTTATTAGCCTATAACAATATATTATTTTATATTTAAGAAATTGAAATCTACAATGCAAACACAATTAGTTGAAATTGTGGAAAAAACTACAAAACAAATATCAACTACAAATCAATCAAAAAATTCTGGAGAACAATTAGTAACATTAGTAAATGGAGTCATTTTACAATTTTATTCAGTTGTTGATGCACACCAACTCTTTTTGTGCAGCTTAGATAAGATTGTTGATCAAAAACTATTAGCCAATGTCAACAAATATGATCTTAAATATGTTTGGGAAAACATTGAGTCTATTGTAAGTAAACTATTCAGAAATCTTAATAATTTCAATGAGTATTTGGTTTATTTTTCAAATAAAAATATACTTTACAAATTATTTAATATTTAATAAATACATAAAAGTTGTATTTAATTAAGATAAAATAAAATTGAATGTTTTTAGGTGCAAATGTTCTTAAGTAACTATTTGGATGTAAATAGTCATTCAGATTTAATTATAAAATCTACACCAATTTTTAGTAATATTGATCTGAATGTTTTTTTTTCAAAGAAAAAAATTCAAAGGTAATTAAATTATTTACTTATTACATATTCTAAATTCTAAAATAAATATAGATAAATGTATATTTTTAGACCAAAACAATGTCTTTTTAAGTTTTCAAATGCTTTTGAAAGTTCTTCGGATATATTAGAAGTAAGTATTTACTTGTACAATATATTTTTTGTTTACTGACTCCAGTGGCAGACCCATTATATAATACATGTTTTTAATAATACTTTATTAAAATAGCATTTAAAACTCCTTGAAAGATTCTTGCCTCTTGGACTGGACATAATTTTGTCTTATTTCCACATTCCTGTTTTTTAAATGGGAAATCCTAATTACAAGTTTTCATTTCTATGATACTCTATAATCTATTAATAATAATTATTAGTTTTTCCTTTTTCAAAATGAAATTTATAATATTATATTAATATGTTGAACACATTAAAAGATAAACACAAATCTATTTATAGCATTCAATATAAAAATTGTTAAGATATTATGTAAGTAAAAATTATTATTTTATTTGAAGTTTTTCTAATTTTCTATTTCTGAATTAAAAGCTTTTTCAATTGGAATTATAATCATTGTAAGTTGCTATACCATAAATTATATTATAACATTAAATTCATTAATATAAATAACTCATACTACAAAAATATCTGTAATTCAAAGACATACCATTTTGGTCAAATATAATAAAACATCAGTAAATCTTGAAAAACCTTGTAAATGACTGTTCATACTTTATGATAATTTATTTAAACAAATGTTTTCCAAAAACTAATATTTAATAAAATATTTTGGAGAGGGAATTAGTTGATGGGGATTATGTCAAACAGAGATGTAACCTATTAAATAATGTTTATATACATTTTTCATTCTAAAAATTAGTTAAATAGTTATAATAATTTTATGTATTTTTTAGAGACCTTTTACCAGCATAACACAAACACAAACAATGATTTGCACATCAAGTTCAGATAATATCATTTATATATATGAACCACTCACTATGTTTATACAACAAATTGAACAATCAATAAACATGTAAGGGAGTCTTAGAAATTAATAACAACTTAAAATAACACAAAAAAGTGTCTTCTAACTTATTTAATACAAATTGTATATACACTTATGAAGTAAGTTAAAATAAAAATTTTTTCAAGGAATACATGTACTTTAAGTTTATGGCTTAATGAATATATAAGAACAGTTTTTCTTGATCGTCAGCATAGTAAAGTAGCAACTACAGTTGAATCAATTACTAAACAAGCTGATGCTTGGCATTCAATTACTACACCGGAACAAATTCAGGAGTTGATTATTTCTAGACCATTATTATCAGTAAACAACATAATAAAAAGTTTAATTAATTAATTTAAATGTTAATTTTAATTTGTTTTTTGTTTTAGAGTACTGTTAGTATATGGAATAATATATGTCAAATAAAAAAGTTGGTCATAACTATGCCAGAATATGCATCACATTTCTTAATGATTATGGTTAGCATTAGTAGAAGCTATAAAGAAACTTGTGATAACTTATTTACTTCCAGTATTAAATCATGTGATAATACTACCAAGCTAGTTAGTTATTTATGGATTCAAAAACATGATTTAGTTGACTATCTTAAGTAAGAAGAATTGCCTGCTGTTAATAAAATATATAAAAATGTGTTAGTTACCAGACATAGGACTGTGTATTTAATGGAATAAACATTTGTTAAGTACGATCACACTTATGCACTAAAATAATAAATAACATATATCTGTCCAATCTAAAATAGTATGAAAAATACAATTTTAGTCTAATTATTAAAAGTAACAAAACAAGCAAAGTAAAAATAAATTGCAACTTTGTACATAGTTAAAATATAATCTAATATATATATTTTCAGACAATCTCACAACTGGGTGAGAAGAGAATATGAAAACAAGTCAAAAAAAAGTTCAGTGGATGAACTAAAACGATATACCCAAGAAGCTGATAAGTTGTTTGAGAACTTGGAAGGAAATGATTTTAAAGTAACTAGTGTTTCAGATATAAATCAACTTAGGTGTTTAGCACACCTTTTGGAAAGCATGGTAAGTTCACAGTTTTTTTTTTAATAATTGACTGTTTAATATTATTTTAATTTTATAATTTATAGTAATATTTTGTTTCATATAGGAATGGTTTGGAAAAAAATTAAATGAGATTTCAAATCCAGAATCAAAACATTATTTAGTTCCCAAATTGAACACTTCTAAAACAGACAATAATAATTTACCATTGTCATTAGTTGAAACTTTACACCAACTGGGTAAAGATTTCCTAGAGATTTCAGATAATATTCTTTTGTACCTTTATTTAGAAGTAAGTATTGTAATACTGTTTGGACTTGTTATACTATTTGATAATTGGTATTAAATTAGAAATTTGGACACCATAATTTTGGGTGCATTCATATTTTATTATTGCTATATTGTCTCCATTGTTTATTCAATATTATTAAAAGTAGTTCAATAATCCTCTACAAAATAACCAGTTTATTGTTTAAAAAAGTGATTAAATTACAAATTTATTAACAAAATACTTCTTAAGTACATGATTCAAAGAATTCCATCAAATAAATATAATCAAACTAAGAAGTTATAGTTACTGATTCTTTTATTAATTTTTTTGTTTTATTTAATAACAATATAATTTAAATACAATGTAATATATAATACATAAATTATAAATTTGTTTTAATTTTTAGGTGCGTGCTCAAAGTATTTATTATCTATTACCCAGTTTTGAATCAGCTATTGGAAATACAACAGAACCCAAAGTCTTAGATCTTAATCAATCTGTGTCATCTTTGCATGAAGCTATGTTAAATGCAATTTCAAATAGTAAATCTCAATACATTTTTGAAGGACTTGGTGAAGTGATGGCCAAAAGTTTAGTAAACTATACTCGTAATATAGAAACAATTGATGAAATTGCAATTAGAAAAATAATACGTGATATTACAATGTTAAAATACAACATAGCTGCAATGTTAGGGGCATCACAAGTTACTTTAGAAAAAACAGTTCATTATTATGAATTATTACTTTGCACACCAAAGGTAAACAAAATAAAGAAATGAAAAGTTTTAAATCTAAATTTGTACTTTTACATGTAGGAAATACTGGAAGAGATATTGGAGAAAGGAGCTGGTTTCAGTGAAGCAGAGTATTTAAATTTGCTACAAATTGTTCATAGGAGTAATAAAAATATAGAAGAAACAACTAGTTTACAAAATGATTTAAATAGATTATCTGATATTTTATCACAGACTAAACAAACATTCTTAATATAATAATTTTATTCAGCAATTGTAAAGATGAATTATATTTTTTTATAATGAACTGCTTATCTATTTAGTATTTATTAACCAAAACGAATATATCACTGTTATGTATTTTAATATTATAAAGTATTATATCTAGTTTATAATAATATTATTAATTATTTATACACTAATTTAAATATAAAAACATTTTTAAAATTGTGTATATTTTTGTTCAGTCTGGTTGTTGGTTTTTATTTTTGAATTTTTCTAATCTAATTATATATAAATATATAATATACAGAATTACAGGAATACAGGACAAGTATTAAACATTCTAATTAAGGTTATTGGTTACTTTTTTTTTTTTTTGGCAACTAATAAAACACATCATGTTATTCTTCATGTATATTGTCTCACTAGGTGAGAATTGTGTAAGAAAATTATACACTGTCAACGTGTTTGACTGGTAACTATTTAAATATTAAGTTATGTTTGATTATTTGGACATCAACATCCCTTAAGAGTTGGTGTAAATCTTTAATTTATTGCTAACATATTAATATGTAGATGTACTATTAAATATGTATTTATATTTATTAGATTTTTAGAAAAACCAAAAAAAGAAAATTTAATAGAAGATGAAATGCTTGAGATACATGAAGAATTTGAACATAAATATAATTTTAGATTCAAAGATCCAAATAAAGAATTTGTAAGAAAATAATTAAGTATATATACTATTTCAATATAATAATATAATACCTAATTTATATATCCACCATTGTTGATGATGCATAATCATACTATATGAGTCGGATTGATCATAATGAAATTATTCAAAACATAAAATCTGTAATGAAAAATAATTTTGTCGATATCAAGGTCATATATTAATATAAATCATTATATTTATATACAGTGGCACCGAACCCAAGCCGGTGTTGTACTCTTGTGATATTTTACATTGTTAATTATAAATGGGTATTAACACCGGCACACCGCTAATAGTCAGGTCCGTTTCACAGCTTCGTGTATGGTACGCAATAGGTACGAGTATTTTTTGATTTACATTATTTGTAACTTTTATACATAGTTAAATTATTTTGTTATGTAAGAACCATGATATAATGTGTGCTATGCTCCATAATACAGGTTGTCCCGCGAGGATTTATCCACATTGCAATATCTTTTGAAATAATGGAGATATCATAATTCTGGTTTTTTAATAAGATTTACAGGGACAAAAACTGCAAATATTTCATTTTATAATTTATTTCAATGTTTTTGTAAAAAAGTTAAAAAATATATTTTTTTAATTAATTATTTAAAAAAAAATTGAAGATAGCCATTTTGTAAAGTTTATTTTTCTGAAAATATATTGTGGGGATTAAGTATTTCTGGTGGTGATTGGATCATAATAAAAATATTCAAATACTTTATTCAATTTATAAAAAATATATGGCCTCAATATATTATCCATATATGTATACCTATACCTACATGCATAATATTATAAGTAAAAGAACGAAAAACTCTGCCCGCAGAATATCCGTCCGAATATAATATAACAAAGGGTGGCCAAATTGCGGCTCTCTTCATCGACGTATGCGGCTCGTGGTCTTATTTACAAAAACCACAATTTTAATTTTTTTTGTATACATTTATAAAAAAAAAATTGTTTTTATTATTATTATTTTATAGTTTCATATTTCGTAATTTGATATGTTTATCGGATGTTAGCTAACTTTATTATTTTTGTGGTATAAAAGTACAGATTAGATTATTTGGCTCTTGATATAATTGCATTAATATATGTGGCTCGCGTACATAGTCATGTTGGCCACCCCTGTAATATACCTAATATGTAAACCTGTGTGTACTGTGTATAGTTAAAATATTATCGCTCAATCTGATCAACTAATTTTTATTTTGTATTTTTTGACATTTTTAGTCGTTTTTACTGATTTTACTTTAGTTCACTTCTTATTGTTTCTTGTCGATTGTCATTAAGCCAATAACTTAATTAAAACTTTGAAATTAACACGGACTTAGATTAGTAACTATCAGATTTTATCTCACCGATTACAGTCGTCGTTGTCGTGTTGTAATGAATATTAATGTACCTAAATTTTATTATTTTTTCGTAATATTTTCGAAATGCCGAAAATTAAAACGTCGGTTAATGCTCGTCTACATGACTACAACATCTACTATATTTGTAATTTTTTTATTTAATTTTTAAGGAAATTGTTTGTCATTTTTGAGAAATTTGTAAGCTTTGATAAATGTATATAGAATTTTATAGTAAAATAGAGTACAATTTAAAAAAAAATTTATTTTTATTAATTTAAAACAAATGTTTTTAAGGTCATCACCTTCCGAGCTCTAGTTATAACATTTTAATAGTATTAGCAATTAAGTAGTAATTAGTAGTAATTTCAATTTTAGGAGGCTAAGCCCCATCGCCTTATCGAGCTCATGGGGGGAGGCTGCAGCCCCCCTGATTGCGACTTGCAGATATTTAAATGCCATGGATAATACAATAATCATCGTGTACGTACAACGTACGTATATATATATAAATAATATTATACTTATTTGTTGTAAGAACAACTACAAAAAAAATAATAATAATAATAATAAAAATATATAGATAGGTCGTAGGATATGGGAATCAAAATTATTAATCAAACATAATATTCGTATTGAATTAGATATATATTTTTTGATATTTCAAATTTTTTAACCAGTTTTATAGCTTAATACTATAAATCAACGGTTCTCAAACTGTGGTAGTGGTACGCAAAAGACTACATGGTCATGGTGGTACACGGAGGGCCGTTTTTGGATAATAAAGCCATTCAATTGTTTAATTCATATCTTATTTTAAAAAAACTAATAAATAAAAAATAATTATACTGTAGTTTTAGTATTTTACTGTCTTATTATTTAAAAAAAATAATGTATTTAACTGTACAATTTGGATATTGGATCGTTCTATTTTTAGTCATTAGTGGTAGTGGTACGCGACTGATTGATAATATACCTAAGTGGTAAGCAAGAAAAAAAGTTTGAGAACCACTGCTATATTCGTAAATGTAAGTGATTTCTGCTAGATTTTTTTTTATTCAAACTTAAATCAAATTCAAACTCAATTTAAAACATAATAAATGGGGAAATACGATATTCCAATTGGCAATACCCCTAAAACGACTAAAACCCTACAAAACTTTTTATTGATTACCATAAATTAGAGTAAACCAAAGTATTTATAATTATTTTAATTTATTTAATAAATATATATGTATATATACGACTATATACCTATATAACAAATTCTATCAAGTCCTCAATCTTAGGATTCGGTCAAAATCAAGAAACTATTACTCCGACGGCAAAATCAAAATAACAAAAATAAAATGAGAAAATTTAGTTAATAGTTATCATAAAAATATCAAAATTTTTATTTTATTTTAATCAAAAATTAAAATTATATATTAAATAAGTTCAAAGTGTTTAATAAAATAATAAATATAAAAAAAAACGTATATATAAATAAAATATAAAAGTATAATATTTACAATTGCAAATTACAATTATAATGCAATATCTTTAAAAAGTTAATGTTAATGTATTATTTGAGATAAATAAATTTATCAACTTTTATTTTTTTTTGGTTATGTGTTATGTCTTTACATATTGTTTTAATATGATCTATAATATTCCTGTCAAATAAGTGAAAAACTCTTTTGGTCAATCATTTGTGGACTACTTGTCTACTTAGGGCCTACGTACTCTAATTTAATGCCATATGAGTATAAAAACAACATCCATCCCATCAGCATCAAAATAGTGTTAAAAAATGTGTGTTTATTCTTAGAATTGGTTTAATTAATACATTACTAAATAGATACATTCAATTAAATTTAATTTAATTTATAATGTGACAATAAAAATATAGTTTGTTTTTTATATTATTTTTATTATAATTCTTAATTTTTACTATAAATATGTTTAAAAATTAAATCTATTATTTCTCTTGTCATTTTGATTTCTCTATATTATAATTATTTTAATCAAACAACTAATAATAATACTGTAAATTATTCATATAATATTGTAAATTATTATTATTTTAGATTCTTTTATAGTATATTATTGTTACACTCTCTATCTCTAACTCAAGCTCTGAGATAGATAATATCATTGTATTGTAATTATAAACTTGTGTAATGTAATTTTAGATTATCATTGTCCATTGATTAAAAAAAAAAAAAAAAACCGGTGCGTTATTTGCGCCGCCGCGGCCGGCTCGCCGGTGCGGCAGATTACATGGTCGCCCGTTCCTTCTTCTGCCGTACATGACCGTGTGAACAGTGCTTTACAAAAAAAGTAATAGTGCTTAATAGTAATAACAGTTTGTTATGTTCGTACTGTCGTTTATATACTAACACTACTAACGTAAAACAGATACTTTAAATGAAAACAAACAAAATATAAATTCAACCAGTGGCGTAACTGGGAAAAAATCTAGGGGGGGGGCAATGTATAATGAATGTAATATATTTATTATTATCAAAACCCTGACACCCCTTTCTCCTGGTTAAAATATATACCTTTAGCTTTCAAAAAATTGTCAGGGGGGGGAGTGCCCCCTCTTGCCCTCCCCCCACAATTACGCCACTGAATTAGTATAATATCTTTATTAAAACACATATAAAATATTCGTTCTCTGATCACAGTACTTTATCCGTACCATGACTTTCAGAAGAGTCACCTTTTCTCACATTCCGATACTCTTCAATAGGTATCTAATACATTTTGTTGTCTCGGCTCATTTGCTTCATTAACCTAAATTATATGAGTATTGTTTAGAATTTATAAACAATCTATTATTCAAATAATCGATAGAGGCAACATAATATGTTAAAAATCAAAAAATCTCTGACAAAAAACATAGACATCAGATGCCTTCCTTAATCGCGCAAGTCTGCCCGGGTGGGTCTTGCTACGACGGAGGAAAGACAGTGAATGTCAATGCTGGTCGTTTTACAGGGCCTTTTATACCTAGTTCATTAGCGATAACACAGGACCGGTCCGGTACAATTCACTTTGTAACAGCGATTGGCCACGGTTGAGTTGATTGCTCAGCTTTTGTGGGATATCTAAAAAAAAAAAAAAAAAATGTTTATAACGGATAATTATTAAAGGTTAAAATTTTACAAACACCAAAGAAAAATTAACGTTTTCGTAATGTGTACAATGTTCCGAACAGAGTCGTATGTCATTCAACGACGTCGCAGCCACCGAATAATCGGATCAGAATCGAATCGCACGCGTTGTCAGATCATTACAGTGGCACACGAGACGGGCAGCTCAAACGAGAGCGATACACCCGTAACGCGGAACTCTGAACGAGTCACTGGAACTGTGCCATCTGCTCACTAGATCCGACGTACGCGCGAATCGTCATTTCTGCGGAACGTAACCTGCCGTAGCTCTGCGCGTGTCGACAATGTCGATAACGGACAGGGAAACGGGGTTTTTACGAATATACGTTCTGTTTGGGAAACTTACTTGAACACTCACGAATAATGTATTCCTACAAATGACTGTTTATCGCGTGATACGAGAATATATAAAAAAAAAATAAAATACACAAATATTTAATACAGACGTGACGATCAGTGTTCCTGCAACCGCAACTCTGGCAGTCTTGCGCCCGAACTGTGCCAGACTTATATAAGCCACGGAACAAAGCCAACAAGGCCAGCAGGCAACATAACATGTTAAAGATCAAAAAATATAGATACCAGATGCCTTCCCTAATCGCGCAAGTCTGCCCGGGGTGGGTCTTGCTACGACGGAGGACGGACAGTGAATGTCAATGCTGGCCGTTTCACAGGGCCTTTTATACCCGGTGTTCTGTGACAGATAACAAGAAACCGTAGAAACCCCAATAGTGCAATCGCCGATAAACGCACAATTTAAATAAAAGTTATTATGAGAATAAAATAATTATAATAATAAAAAAAAATAGTAATATCTATATATATATAAAAATGGAGCCAAATACGTATAACAATTCATCAATTGAGAACGGCTGGCCCGAATCGGCCCGATTTAGCTCGAATTTTTTTTTAATTGTTTGTAATTGCCAGGAGAAGGTTTTTACGAAAATACATTTTGGAGATAACATACAATAAATGTCCGATAAACATTAGTGCTTGTCCTTTAGCCACTTTTAGTTACTGAAAAAAGATTGGATTTATCTGTAAGAATTACTGCATATATATATATTTAATTATGTAAAAAATAATTATATATAACTATAATAACAGGTATTTAAATTATAGAAAATTTATCAAGCTTCTGGGTTGTTTGGTTATTGAAATACATTTATCGGACACGGCGCAGTGTTCTGAAAAGTAAATTTAGTTTATATAAAATTAAATTTTAGTTTTTATTCGAAATAAAATACCATATGTTTTTACCCTTGTGTATTAACTATTAAAAAAACAAATTACCATATTTAACTAGATAGGAGATACACGAATAACAATTTTGGTGTACTTAAGGACTTCCATTTATTTATACGTATTTAATATAAGTATACAATATTAAATAATTTATTTTTTTTTTTTTTTTTTTTTTTTTTTTTTTTTTTATTTAGAACTTTCAGTATATAACTATTATAGTTCGACAGTTATTACAATATATAATATATGTATAAAAGATTTACAATAAATAGAATCTTAATTATAGCATAATTTAGATAATTTGGTGATTAGATAACAATATAAAATGAAATGATACAATATATTATGGTGGACGTATAACGGTATATGGAATTACAAATTACCTTTATTTAATAAAGCCGTTAGGAGAGACAGGAGGGGTTTTATGATTGCACTGAATTCGGTAATAAAAGATGTAAATAAAGTTTCTATATTAGGAGATAGGTGGGAATGGTTATGATTGGAGGAAGTGGCTTCGGCATATGATGGTTTATCGGTATTGGAATTTAAGGTGGATTTAAGGAAGTTTGTATGAGATTTGGGAGTAGATATGAAATGTTTACGACGAGGTGGTCTGTAATTAAGTTTTTCATAAACGGGACAGCCTTTGTAATTGGCAGGGTGGCTACCTTGGCATAAAGCACACCTGGCCGGAGATTCTGGTGACATAGTGCATACGTCAGATCTGTGTTCTTCGCCACATCTGATGCATCGTGGAATGTGGTTGCAGTAACCCTGAGTGTGCCCGTAAGACAGACAACGATGGCATTGAGGTGGGCCTTTACGTGGATGGGGCTTTTCGACAACAATTTTGGTGTGCAATAGATACTCGATTTTATATAAATCCATGTTGTTGGTGGCTATTTTGAGGTCGACGAAAAATAGAGGTAGAGGTGATTTATCGGAAGAGCGCTTAATGTTATGAACGTGGGTAACCTGGTGTCCCAGTTCCGATAGAGAAGTAATTATATCTTCAGTAGAGGTAGAAGGGTGGAGATTGCGGATCACCACCCGTAATGGACGCTTATCATACTGCTGGTATGAATGAAAACTGATGCTGTTTTCAATTAGATATTTAATGAGTAGTCTGTAATGCTCCTAGAAATGAGTATGGACGATCAGGTAAGAAGGTGTGGTTTTACAGATAAATTCTGTTGTATTGAAAATTTTCATCAAGTTTGAGGTGAAACTGGAAAAATTACTCACGCCTTTGATATAAACTGCTGGTGGTTTTGGTAGGATATTTTGAGTATGAGTTTGAGTTTTGTTTGGCTGTGTGTTGTCGTTTGAGTCTTTAAGTGTGGTGAGGACTGAGTACCGGTTAGGAGTTATGAATATTTTTGATTTCTTATCATCTGGCTTGGGTGAGAGCGAAGAAGACGAAAGATTTCTTTTGCTTGAAGTTGAATAAGTTTTAGTTGTGACACGATTATTCGACGATTGGGTCGCCATATTACGTAAACGTAAACGGCAGAAAGTAATAATATAATATTAGCGTATGAAAAACAGATAACGGAGCGAGCGTAATGACCGTGCGTTCATGATGAACGTTATCGCCGGACTGAAAAAAAAAAAAATAATTTATTAAATCGTAATATTATTTAATATGAAAAATTACCTTGACTCGTAATTTTATTTTTATGCTTTATTGTTTAAAAAAATAATTATATACAATATTATAATGTTTAGTAATAAAATGTTAACACGAAATATTGAACTTAGATTATTAATATAATAAAAGTTCTATTATTCTGAATCATTATCAGATTCAGATTTACTAGAATCACTTGCTTGGTCTTCTGGTATTATTATTAATAGTTATTTGCACCGTCTAAAAATGTCTGCAATTTTTTCGGTTGAACGTTTCACCTGGACGATATTAATGCCTAATGGGCCGGATTAAACTATATAGCATTTATATACTTTTTAAGGAATAATTAATATTGTTTTTTTCATATTATAGATCATACCAAATTCTGGCCATGATGTGTTTGTTGACAATATTGAAGCTTTTAACAATATACATAAAGTAAATAGTGATTAGAGTTTACATTAAAATTTATCAACAATATAGCTAATCCCAGCAATCTTATTTGGAAAAAATAGTTAGCAGAACGCGGATACTTAGTATACGGTCAGTTATAACTTTCATTTTGTAACAGTTATTTTTTTATTATTTATTTTCTAATAAAAAACTTAATATGTTATTGTATAATGTATATAGGTCAAACATCGGATACTGGCAGATCCATGAGGATTTTCTAAATATAATAAAATATAAAAACTATTTAAGTAAACTACCTTGGTATTGCAAAACGCATGCTTGGATTTCCAAAGAATGAAAGAAATTACTATACTGTGAGGATTATAATTGCTGGTGGTGATTGGATCATAAAAATATTCAAGTACATGTTGAAAACGTTTGAACTAATTCCGAAAAATGAAACAAATTTAATTTCAGAATATCTTTATTTAATTAATTCGGAAAGTTCAATGTATACTTTGGTGTCGAAGTTGAGCTGGGTCAAAGTTCAACCAGATCACGACAAGCTTGTCACTGTCGTCGTCGTAATCGTAGATATAACTCCGACCTTTGAGACACGTTATACGCATGCACCCGCCAGTCTACGAGTTGTTCTATAGTTATAGTTCCGCATCCACCGATTAGGTCGTTTTGTCCTGGTACGCCCGAATATATGTATACGCGCCGGCTATTTTACGTGCGTTTGGTAATTTCGCCGTTCCGGTTCTTCCGATCACTGCATGTACGTACGCCACTCCGTGTTCACTGCCAGTAAATTGGTGATTCGTTATCCACCGCGTTAATGGCTCTTTTGCGTGTGTGTCGACGTTGTTCACGCAGCCCTTTCAGTGTCCGTGTTACCTGGGCGCTGAGGTAAAATTACATACACATGTTTGTATACGCAACCATGTAGAAAAAAATTAAATTTCTTTTTTAAAAAAAAACCATCATATAATTTCAACTACCTATTTATAAAAAAAGTTTGTATGTAAAAGTATTATCAGTGCCACAACTATAATAATGTGGACACGTTGGGACCAGCCCTATTTGATCACATTAAGCGGTTGCCTATAAAAACCGAAATGAGTTGTATAATTGTATTAATTATTTAGTATTGAGAATTGGGACCAGATCATTTTGCCCATATTGCTCATATTAAGCGAATGCCACTTTTAACCGGTGCCCACATTAGGCGGAATCCACTGTATTACTGTTTAATAATAAATCGTCATTGAAACGTTAAGTAGTGTAGCGTGAAACTTTCTGAAGGATGACAAGTTATAACCTATAAAAGGTGGAGACCCCATAAACATAAATATTAAATTATTAAATAGTATTTTATTTTCGTTTACTAGAAATAATTAAATTTAAGAAGCGAATTATATATATATTATTATATACATAATAATAAAATAACTGTTTTACTACTACATTTAGGTGAAATAATAACATTCAATACTAAAATGAACTTTTTAAGATTTTGTTTGGTTAAAAAAAACTTTCTCAGTTTTTTTTTTTTAATGTCATTCTAAAAGTACTGTTCGTCTGTACTCCTGTACTCTTCTGCAATTCCGCCCCCCCCCCCAACACTAATTGAGTGTATCTTGAGGGATTCAGAGGCTTGACTTATATATACACCACTGTAAAAGTTAGATAAACACACGTATTTTAAAAATGTTCTCATATAAGTGCTGTTATATATTATATATAACACCTAAAGTCAATTTACTGTAACTTTTCCAGTATACTTAATCGTTTTTTAGCACACATATAAACACGTTTTTTTTAACACATATTAATCTAATATGAAAATGTACCTAATGCGATGTTACAACTTCTATAGAAATTATGAGAAACCAAAAATATTACAAACAACCATCATCCAGAAAAATTCATTGCGTGACCAAAGTTCTTCGGTACGCAGTAAAAAAACAACAATAAGCCAGAAAAATTCATCACGTGTCCAAAGTTCTTCGGTACGCAGTAAAAAAACAACAATAAGCCAGAAAAATTCATCACGTAACCAAAGTTCTTCGGTACGCAGTAAAAAAACAACAATAGGCCAGAAAAATTCATCACGTGTCCAAAATTCATCGCTAGGCAATAAGAAAACAACAATAAGCCAGAAAAATTCGATGTTTGACCAGCAAAACCTTACTCATAGAAATCGAATGTCAACGCAAGGGTACAAAAAATTGTCAACAATCCACCAAAAATTCGTTGAAAAGTTCAATGTCGCCACAACCACTGAAAATTTCTTTTACTATGCAGATAACGGCGATGTAATCTATAATTATTAATTAGGTAGTAAAAGTTTTCTAATTATAGCTTATCTCCGCCGTTATCTGCATAGTTTTTTTTTTTTTTTTCAAGAAAGTTTCAGTGGTTGCGGTGACATTGAACTTTTCAACGAATTTTTGGTGGATTGTCGACGATTTTTTGTACCCATATTACGGAATCCACTGTATAATATTTCCAAAGATTCTCGTTAAAAAGTCGTGAATGCCAAAAAACTAATACAGATATCAAAAAATTGTATCCTTTAATTAGTATTTCTGCCGATTTTCGTAAATATCTTGAGCAAAATACCAGTTTCAATCGCACTGTTCTAAAAAAAATAGGGATCGAATTGAATAGTTGGAATTTTTGATGCTTACCTTGTTATTGAAGTGCATTTTAAAATAGAACCCGACGGAGTCGTTACCGATGATTGAGTTTCTGAACATTCCGTTGTGAGAACGCTTGGCACCCAATTCGTAAAAAACATGTCATCTGGATAATATAAACCCCGTGTAGGAAGATTCATTGCAGTTGATTTGGTTTCTGAAACTCTATATAAAACGCAAACACGATGACAATAGGATACATATATTGTAAAGTTGTTTTAGACCGACGTATAAGTCGTATAACGTATAACGTTTATATGAACATGATTGTTTGGAAAAGGGATAAAATATTCCAAATATCTTACGGTTTAAATAGTGTTTTGAGGTTTTTGGTGTTCGACTGCCCCCAGATACCCAAGTTTATTACGTCTTCAGCGCCGTTACCAAAATATTGGTACGGCATACAGTTACAACAATCCAAACAAATTGAAGTGATTGTCAAACTAATTGAAAAAATGATACAAAACTACATGTTTCTATACAAGTGATTAAATATCCGCAAATATATACGGAGAACCGTTAACTAAGCAAATTACGAAAAAAATACTTATGCAGAGCAAAATCTCTGCATGTTTGAAAATACTATAATGAACACGTTAGAGCACTGAACTAATATAATATAATTATTTATATTGACAATTGAAAACGGTTATCATAGAAACGATAATATGCGGAGACCATAATAGACCTCATATTAATAATACCATATTAGTATACCTACTATAATATAGATATAATAGTAGTATAAAAAACATACATAACTATTGATCAATTTAAAGAATTTGATTAAAACGTTAGGTATTAACGTAGACCAAAAGCTCTTCGTGTCAACCAACTCTTCTCCATATATTGAGTTCAAATTCATCGCCGAGTTTGTGGAGAAACTTTCGCCTGAGAAAGTGGATATCGTTCTGCTGTATAGTTATAGTAGAGATGGAGAGTAGGTCACTATATAATGGATGTGTTAAATTTGAATGCTATGACAGATATCATTGTAAATGAAAAACGATTCTTAACGGAGATGATTTATCAGATTTTCTTAATATATATACTTGGACGAGCAGGGTCCGTTAAAAATTTCGCTCCCTGGCCCAAATTTTGAAGTTATGCATTTACGCCACTATTATAGTATTATAATACTTCCCTGGTGTGATATTATGTTGTTTGATAATACTAACGCCATCTACTGCCGTTGGTATGAAGTTTTCAACATTTGATGTGTCGTTTAATGTCATCGCTAGATAGCACTGTCATATTCTATATATTTTTAATATAATTTTCAGATTTCCGATTCTGAGCTAATTTTTCTGTAATTATTAATTATTATGTACCTTCTTATCTGCTCAATTCACAAAAGAATTTTCTTCTGATTGTATAATTTTTATTTTGAAATAAATATATTTTTAACCAAAGTGACTATGCAGTAAATAGTACCTACTATATATGAATTAAGTTCAATTTTGGATTTGGACCCGGTAGATTTGCAGACACTAAACGTGGAGACTTGGTATGCGGTAGATTATCAAATATGTGTATTGCACTAGTGCCCAATAAAGCAAATTGTTTAATTATGTGAACATTGTGAACTTATAATTACATTTTATGGTTACCTAGATTAATAGACTTTCCACCTATATACATTTATAAATCATTAAGAAATGACTTTAACCATAAACTGACCATTTAATATGTAGCTGTGAATTTATCCACCAACAGATCAACAAAAATGGAAATCTAACAATTACAAATTCCAGATTAGAGATGATAAAATAGAACAAAATTTAATTGATGTTATAAAATTCAAAATGAGTTAATCAGGCTTATCAGGGGTAAATATATGAAAAATGTCTAGTGCTAGTTTATAAAAAATAAATTATCTTTGTAAAGTTATAAACTAAGGATATATAATTTATACATTTTTTTGGTATTAATGATATTTTTTGATAAGATTATTAGTCCTTTCGGCATTTGCCACTAGGTACTATTAAAACTTAAAGGTCTTGTTGTAAACAGTCTGTTGGCGAAACGTTCCACGCGGAAATTTCTAGCAGCGAAAGTCAGCATCCCGCATCGAAATCATAAAATAGTGATGGAAAATGTCCTAATTAACTTCAATATCAGTCGTGAAGAATAATTCTTTGTTTTTTTTAAATATTACTTATTTGTTGCTTATTTTGGTTTGGTTTCTTTTAACGTTGTTTATAATATTGTTATTAAGCTAATAACAATAGTTATAGTAATACCTATCTGAATAGTTAACCTGATTTTAACTAGGTATAAGTATATGGTATTCAGTATTCACCTTCAGTATACCTGAATACAAGAATATCTTACTAATGTATTATGTGTACTTGTATCCAGTCGCGTATTTAGGAATTTTAGGATTAGTGCAACAAATATTTTGCCGCCTCCCTCCAGTAAAATAAAACTAAAAAACTTCTACGCCGCGCAATGATGAAACTGTTAATACCATAGAACACCATGTTATATTATAAATACTAAAGTATTCTATGCCTCTATGGCACACATTTGTTGTGAAAAATATTAATGATTGACGTCACTACGTCAGTACTCAGTTTGTAAAGTACGAAATAAAAATTTGCCACCCCTCTAAATCTTTAAAAATTTTCCGCTCTATAGGCAACGAGACCCAAAGCCCCTACCTAAATACGCCCCTGCTTGTAACATAAAAATGATTATATTTTACAATTTTACTTTGTTATTTAAAATAATGTACTTATAATGAATTTACCTATTATTAAATTTAAAGGTAAGTTACAGTTTAAGATCTTACGAATAGAATTTTTACAATATTTTAATTTTAAAACAAGTTATATATAAGAATTTTAAAATTAACTTAATATTTTTGTAAATTTTAAACATAACTCATAAGGGAACATGCATATAGACTTTCTAAGGTCTATTGTACGATGTTGACTAGAGCCCGTCCTAGATTATATGATCGTCAGGAACCTGGGTCAATTTTGCTTACGATTAGGTAATAGATTAATAGATATGATTTATTAACTATCTATAACTATGATTTTAATTTATGAGTCTTTCAGTGAGACCCCCGGTACAGCGCGGTTATATAGGTAAATTGGGCTGCGATAATTTTTGTTCATTTTAAAAGCAGTAAGTTGAGTCTCGGGTGTATAAAAAGGTAGTGGGTAAGTTGGGTCCTAGCTATAAACCATTGGCACAACTAGGTCTAAAATATTGAAAACTTAAAACTTTAATATTTTGAATTTATACAATTTACTTTTGAATAATTTTATTTTGTGAATGAGTACAGACAGCTAGTACAGTCTGAGACATATTAAATTACGAAGTACAATACAAAAAAAGAAAATTACGTTTGGTAAAGAAAAACACAAAATAAAATGACAAAATACTCGTTTACTAATAATATTGTTAGATTAGAATTTGTTAAATGTTTATCATTTAAGTTTTTACCTAAAACATGATATTTATACGTGCTAACGATTTTTTCAAGGACTCAATTTTTAATTATTTATACCATTTATTTTACTTAATTAGAACATGATATTACAAAAACCACAAAGGTGAATTTTAGTTTATTTATATTTTTTTCTGGGCTTAACTTACCTACTACCTATTTTTTTCGGGACCCAATTTATCAATCTCGGGTATAGCCTTTATAGGGAAAAATATCTGATTGAAAATTCAGTCGAATAATCCTCGCTCCCATCAGATATCACTCACACTTATAGGGTCCTTATCCTTAATCTCCACAAGAATCTACCAGCTCTAACTCTTTTTTTAATCACACCACTTATTTCGAGTAATTTTTTATTATAATATTATCTTTGTCATTCTACTGGGTAATACACCTGCAGATAAAGTATGTGTAAATGTAAATAGGAAAACCTATAGAAAATTTGTTGAATTGGCTAAATTATATAGCAGTATTTTTCGTACCTAGTTGTGCAAGTTATTGATTTCTTTTTGACGGTGGTAACTGGTCAGTGGTTACAGTTATCTAGGTTATCTATTCTAGATAATTATGATGGACTGCGGAGGCATGCTGAATAGGTATCTTATATTGTAAATACCTAGTTCTATAATTATAGCACTTAAGTGATAGTTTTGCTTTATCGATAAACCATTATAGTCTGGTTGGAATACATGACATTGTGAACCACGAGAGTACGAGACTATTACATTATTACGCACTACAAACTTGAAGTTACGATAAGCATAGGTATATATAATTTCCCGTTCGTTAGATATTTTTCTACCATTATAATATTATATTGTAAATCGTTTTCCAGCGAGAAAGATTGCTTTGGCTTTCACCGCTCTCTCGCTCTGGCACGGTGTCTTTTCCAGTCTTATCATCGATGTTCATTCCCATTTCCCGTGTGATAAACCTCTTATGGTCTATCCATTCTTTCGTAAGCTGTGCCCTGTGCGTCTGACCGAGGCATTGTAAGCACTAAGCATTGAACGTACTATGCGCAATGTCCGGACATCTTGGATGTGTTCGTTATAAAATATTAAAATACTATGTGTATTTCTAGGAGAAATATTTTTGTACTAAATATTTTTCGTCGTCGGATACTTGGACACCATACTTGCCGCTTGGCATACTCGATACTTCTACTTCTATAGGTCTATTTACCCACAGTAAGTTGTAGTAAGCAAGTTGTGGCGCAAGTTAAAACAGTACGACAAGCAAAAGAGGTTGGCAATGCTGAATGTATGCCTGCCCGCACCGTACGTCCTGTACGCGCATGTTGAGAACCCCCAGATAACAGCGTACTGAATAATGATATTATTGTACCGACCTACACACACATATACACACGCTATATATATATATGAATACTCAAGTTTATTTATGTGTGATATTAATAAAAATATCGGTTTGATTATATTCGCGAAAAACCAATATCTGTCGGTTTTGTAGTAATTAGTAGTGTAGTTGGTGGTTAATGGTTATCGGTTAATGTTGATCGACTGAAATAATATGTCAACCCGCGATGCGTTAACAAACGGCTGTACGAAAACAACAACAACAATAGCATTACAGCAACTCTAATTATTACCGCCGCTGTATGAATGTGAAACTGTACACGGCACTGATTATTGGCTACGAACAGAACGGAGTACGATCGTCGGTGTCGCCGACTTGACCCCATCCGGCCGTACGTGCGAACTTTGTGTGTATTACTTAAGATTTAAACTTGTGAAGTATTTTAATCTACTCAATAACGACGACGTCGACGTCGACAGAGCAGCAGCGATTCGGTACGATTTGCTCGAGACGCTTATCATTTCGGCCGAGCACGCAGTCGTTGCCAAATCAGATTAGACGTACCGGTTAGCGGAATTGTTCTAGGCCCTCAGGTCTTCGTGCTTTTTCGTCGTATGTAGAGGGTGGGCACGACATGTCCAAGAAGAAAGATCACGAGAGAAAGAGTCAGTGGGCATGGGCCGAAAACATACACCCAAACAACATCGAATTCGACCACGTACTCAAAGCATATCGCATCGGGCTGCCCAATTGTAAACCTCTGTCTTGCCGGTGAGTTCAACCCCTTTGGTCTTGCGTCAGACTTCTGTTCCATAGTCCCCATTCCTATATTTACCATGTCATTCAATTTTAACTATATTCTTGATTCCTCTTGAAATCTTTGAGCCATTTGTATTTAGTAAAACATAGTTTTAAATCCTTGTTCTATGACAAATTATGTAGTTAATCATAGTTTTATGTGTTTATGCACGACTTTCACACATGCAATAGACAAAAATGATACAATAGAAACAAATTAAAAACTATTAAAATGTTTTTGAAAGAGCCTTATAATGAACTTTATATGGGCTTACCAGCTTTAAATTATAAAATTAATAACTTGGAAAATATTTATAATTAAAGTTACCTATTTTATTGTTTTTATTGTAATTTTTTGGTTTTTAGTCGTAATTGCAAAAATAATCCATACTGTCTATCTGGACTTGGTGAACAACGTTGGCTTCAAGATAAAGTGCGTACACCTGTTAATGACTATGAAGATCCAGAGCTTGAACGACGACAAAACAATAAATTTGTTGGTTTAAAAAATTTGGGTGCAACATGTTATATCAATAGTCTTTTACAGTTATGGTTCCATAACATTAACTTCAGGTAAACATTCATTTTATTAATTAAGTTAGTATTTTAGGTATGATTTTTGGTTAAATATGTTTTATATAAAATTATGTGCTTATAATTTATTAATAATAATTAATCTTGTTATTTTAATTTATAGGAAAGCTATATTTAATTGGAAACCAGAAGAAGATTCAACTGAAAGTCAAAACAAGTCTCTTTACATTGAAAACTCGTATGTACCAGAGACTAGTGTTGGTCATCTGCAACTAGTATTTGCTTTAATGCAATTCGGTAAACAACGTTCAGTTGATCCTGAAGACTTTATTACAACTTTAAGAATTAATACTGCTCTTCAACAGGATGCTCATGTAAGTTTTTTAATCAATTAATATTGATATTATTAAGTTTTTTTTAATTGATGCTAGGTAATCAAATAAAATTGTATTGAATTTCAGGAGTTTTCAAATTTGTTCCTATCAGTCTTAGAAAACAAGTTTAGCACACAATCCGATGTATCTGTCAGAGATATGGTTAGAGATAATTTTCTTGGTGAATATAAATATGTAACTACGTACGTACTATTATTAAATATTGTCTATAATAAATTAAAACAGTAAATAAATATATTTATATATGTAAATGTATTTTTCTTTTTTTTTATAGCTGTTTAAAATGTAAAACTAAATCCACACGTCCATCAACATTTTATGAACTCGATTTAAATATTAAAGGTCATAAAACATTGAATGAAAGCTTACAAGAGTTTTTAAAAGAAGAGCATCTAACAGGAGATGATCAGTATTATTGTGACCATTGTAACTGTAAACAAGATGCTGTACGAAAAATATGTTTAACTACTTTACCCCCTGTGCTAAATATTCAATTAATGCGTTTTGTTTATGATAGGTATGTTTTTTAATCAATATTATTGTAACAGATATTAATGTAATTTACAATTTATTATTTTTTTAGACAAACAATGCAGAAAAAAAAATTAAATACATATATACAATTTTCACAAACATTAGACATGGCTCAGTATTTAAATTTACCTGTTGATCTTGATGAATCATCAAGAGAAAAACATATGTACAATTTATGTGCAGTCCTTATACATAAAGGTTCAAGTGCATACTCTGGTCATTATGTTGGTTAGTTTTGAATATTAACTCATATAATAAAATTGTGAAATTTTAGTGGAAAGATTGTATTATTTTTTTTTCAGCCCATATTAAAGACATTGCGGCTGAAGAATGGTATAAAATGAATGATGAAAACGTTGAAAAACTAAAGGGTAAGGGTTTAAATTTGTGCACAGAAGACGAATTTAAATTAAATGGTTCAAAAGTTACTAAAGCTCCCAAGATTCAAAAAGGTATGTTACAAACAAACAATGCTTATATGTTGGTTTATATGCATCATACTATGATAACAAAACTAAAAACTGAATCATCTAACTGGGAGTTGTCACCAAGACTGATACACCTTGTGGAGGCTCGTAATAATAATTTTGAGAATACAATATTAAATATTAAGAGTAATCGAGAGTATGTAGAAGACAAAGATAAAGTGTTTGTTGAACAAATGTTGAATTTAATAACTGAAATGAACTCTGTATCTGTAAAAGAAAAAAAAAAGGAAGCCATTTCATTACAGTGGCTTAACTATTGGTTTAAAATTACACCAAATCAGAATGTCAAGGAAATAAGCAATTGTGCAATATTATGTAAACATAATTTACTTGATCCTGATAAAGTGCATGACGCCAAATACATCGGAACAGAATTAGTACGTATGAATATACATAAAATATTTACATATCACTTGATGGTAATTTATTTTTACTTTCAGGCAGATAAATTGTATGGTATATATCAAGGTGGTCCAAGGCTAAAATTAAATGCATCATTATGTTGGAAATGTGTAAGAAATAAATGTGCCTTATTATATACTAAAACATTAACTACTGAACAAAATAAAACTATCAACACTGTTTTGCATAGTTGGAATCCAAATCATAATGCAGAGTGAGTATTTTTAAATAATTAAGGAATAGATTTTTTTTTTTTTTTTTTTTTTTTTTTTTTATTTTAAGGCTTCGACAACTTAGGTCATTAGCCTGTAGGTTGGTAGGGTTGGTACAGTAGGGTTGAAACAGTAGGGGTGTTACACGTGAGTGTATTTGGCAGAATTTTTAATGGGGCACCCGTAGGTTTCTGCCATGCCCCGGGGTGGGGGGATGGCAGCACTTGTTCTCCGGACACCGTGACTTGCCCGGAGAAAAATGCCACCCAGTGGCCGAGGATCGAACCGGAGCCGGCTGCGCCGCAGCCGACGAATTAAACCGCTCGACCACCCCGTCCCCCGAATAGATTTTTGTATTATTAAAATAGAATAAAATATTGTATTATGTAAGTAAAATATGTATTATGTTCATATAAATTGTTAGTTAAAATATACATTTCAAACAAAATATTAGAAGCATCTTTAAAAGTTATATAATAATACAATTTTGTTTTTAATTTACCAATTGATATAAAAATATGTGTAATGAAATTGGTGGAAGTTGTCATTGAATTTTGAAATTTAAAAACAATTATTTTTTTTTATCAGAATTTATTGAGATCTCATTTTAACAAATTTATTTGGTGTCATAAAAATCAGTTTATAAGTTAGTTTGTTTTAATTTATTAAATAATTAGAAGATTATCAACGTATATTTTTTTATAATATCATACAAAATTGAATACTTTATTTATAGTTCAAGTTAGAAACATATTTTTATTTTATTTAAAATCCAGAAACTTATTAATCATTCAGTCACAGTTTTGTGTCCAGCACAAAATAATTGGATAGGCCAGTTTTGTTCTGTAGTGTGTAAGTGTGAGTGTGTTTATAACTATTAGGGAATATTTGTCCTATCATATGAGATAAGGGTATGATAATAATGTTCAATAATAAATATTAATAATATTAATAGTAACATTTTTATTTTTGATAAAAAAAAAACCAAACAGTCAAATAAAAATTGGGTAGGCCCGGGCCTAGTCGGCCTATCCTGTAAACACGCCACTGTTCAGTCATATATTGTTGTGGTAATATAGTACATTGTTGTAAATTAAATACTGAATTCAAATTTGAATTGACTTTTGTTTATATAATAATATCTATATGTATCTTTGTAAAATTTGTTTTTACTTTTATTTTGTAGTGATGAAAATCAAGAAAAAAGTTACTGGGTAGGAAAAGATTCATTAAAAAGTTGGCGACGAATGTACTTGGAATTGTTCGAATATTTTGTTAATAACCATGATATACCTCCAAACACAGCACTGCCTCTCAATCCAGATCTGTTGTCAGTAGTATGTGATCCATCTAGCAGTTTTGTTGAGGACAAAAAGTTTTTCAAGTCTAAAGATCGAAGTCGTTTTATTAAAATGGAAGGTATAACATTGGAATCTATTGATGGATGTCGTAAACTTGCTCATTTGTTTGTTAACAATTCCATATCGATTTTTAAAATTCTAAAACTTAATGATTTCAAACCTTTTCATTATTCCTTGTTGGAATTAGAATCAGTCTTAGAAGAAATGACAAATATATTATCTTCAGTCATTGCTAAAAAAGTTAATGATGAATTAGCTAATGAAGAGCAGAAGTATGATAGTAATAAAATAGATAATTCAAAGAATATAGCTGAATGTTTAATTCAAAATGAAAATGAATTAAAAACAGACGACGAACACAAAGAAGATGATGTTGAGGATAATAGTCATGAAGAAAAAGACAAGCACGATGATTCAGATTCTTTTGATAACAAAAATGATACTGAGTACATGTCCTGGGGATTCAATGAAGACATTACATGTTCACATGGTAGGTTTATAATTCAAATTTTTTTTCCAATGTTTTTATTTATAAGTAATGATTAATTTATTTTTGTTAATAACAGGAAACTTGACTATTGAGAACAACACAAGGAGATTGGTTCCTGAAGTAGTAAAAGGTATACTTCATTCATATTTTCCTAAAGCACCAATATTTGCTAATGATGTAGAACCTTGTAATATATGCTTAGTAAGTAAAATAATTCTTAAACACAGAATTATGACCCATAATTAATTTACTATTGACTCAAATTATAGAATATGCATAATCAAGATGAAATTACTAAAAATTTACATAAGCAGTCCGCTATTTCAGAAAAAGAATTACTAAGTGATTTGCTATGGAATAAAAAAAGACCTGTTCCTTCACAAGAAAATTCTCCATACCCTTGTGTTTCTAAAAATTTTTTAGAATCTTGGAGAAAATTTGTGAGGTAATAAAAAATGATATCATTATTTAGTATTAATTTGTTGCTTGTAAAAAATGTGCATAACATATAATAGAAAGATTTGTTTAGAACTTCTAAAATTATTGATTTAATTGGTTTGTGTAAAGTGTAATTTGATTTTCATACTATGTTCTGAATTATTTATAATTTCCTTTTAAATATCTTATTATAATGCTTTATGTATAAAATTGATGTATGCATTTGAATTTTTTACGATTTTAATATCTTTTATCTTATTTAATTTGTATATTGGATTATGTTCTTGATAAATTTTGAATTAAGAATTTTGCTAAGTAATCATTGATTTTTGATATATTTAGGTTTTTAGTTGTAAATGTGATTATGGTTTTGGTAGAATTAGTAATCTAAAAGTATAAATTAAAATTTGCAAAAAGCAGGATTGTATTTTTTCTATATTTTTCAATTTTGTTAGTGTGGGAACAAACAGGTGTTTTAAAATTTGTATTGTTCTAAATTTTATGATTCAAGTGTTACTTAAAAATATACTGATTTCCAGTTGCTTTTGTATCAATGAAAATAAGCCTTTTTCTTATATTATATTTTGTCAACTATTTATAAACAATTAATGTAACAATACATTCAATTTAAATAAGATAATTATTTTAATAAAAATGCCCAATACTTAACTTTTAAAAAAACTGACGAAATATACAATCTTTACATTTTAAATTTCCTATACTTATGTCATGTTTATAATGTTAGAACAATTGTCAAATTATTATTTTTATATGGCCACAAGTATTTTTAATATTCATAGTTTTTAAGTCTTGGACTAATTTATTTAAGTACAGCACTGACCCATTGTTAAATAGTGACTCTTGTATTGTTTGATACATCTACAAACCATGTTAAAGTATTTAAAAAATAGGTACCTATAAATTTACTTAATTTTATTTTATTAATAAATTACATAATATAATCTTATTAATATGTTCTTTTAAGTAATAACATGTAATTAATCAATCACTTTTAATATATAATAGATTATTTTGGTCAACTATAATTATTGAGTAGCAATAAATGAAAAAATCTAATTATATATTTTATTTAATAGTATTTAAACTTTTTGAATTTTTAAAAACATTTAATTTATTTCAGGATTCAATTTAGTTTTAGAATTAGTTTAAAACTTGTTAATAGATAGACATTTTAATCATACATTTTTTTATGCTAGTAACATTTATTAAAATACATTATTTTAAAGTCAACCATTTGAATGTGACAAAAATTCTTTAATGTTTCATTGACGCTTACATTTTTAAATTTAAAAATGATCTTTAAAAACCAGGGAGAATCAGTATTTACCTGATAGTTGATACCTAACTAATAATAACTTCTAGCTCACATCACTATAATTATATTAATAAATTAATGCTTTCCATTCGTTCTATAATTTTTCTATTCTGGACTAACTACACTATTGCATTTTTTTTATTGCGAGCAAAACCATTAATTAGACTAGTCGTCACGTAATGACAGACCTATTCGAGTGATCGATCCCGTGTGAAGTGGTAATAATGAACGCACACTGAAGTTACACATGATTCTTCATTATCTATTGTACAGCCCCTAGTGTAATTCTTTACACATTTCGTCGAACATCGCGTGAATGACAGCCTGTAGTGTCAGTGACGAATAGCTACACTACCGAACTAATTGTGTGAAATAAATCAATCTTAATCAATTTTCTTTGCTGATTATATATACACATAGTCTGTTGTGACAAATATGAGATTCCGTTGTAGTATTTTTCTTTTTTTTATAAAATAAATTTACTTATATCTGCGTGATAAAGGGAGGAGGAGAACCTAGTAAAACGCATCATAGCTAAAAGAGATTCGGTAAATCGGTTGGCGGGTAGTGTGGAAGATACCCAATAAATCAGAATTCAATTTTGAAGGGTAAAAATAAGGATGATTTGTGGTCGGAGCAGAGTCAACAACAAATACAAAACCACAGACTGTTGCAATATAATAATATATATATACGTACCAGAGCCCATGTCTGTATATACGTAAAAGTAATATAAAGCGCATTAAATCTCCATGTGTCAAAATATCGTTCCCGAAAAGCAGTGATATTTGCCCATTCGGCAAATTGTGAACGTGGACGATAGAAGAAAAAAGATAAAAGTTAAAATAAACAAAACATATTTTTTAAACAAATGCTACATCGAGTTTCGATTAAATAGCGTTATTATAATATTATGTGATATTATAATATACTCCGTAAAAACCATAAATATTTTTTCCCGTTACTCATTCACACTGATATTTGAATAAAAATTTATTTCAAATAATTTGTCCAAGTGCATACTGTATAATATTTCGTTAGTTGAAATTTTTGTTTGTACGACGTACGTCAATTTAATACTACCTATGTAGTCGCTTAAAATAGCCTCTTAAACTTGATTTGACGTTAAATTTATTTTTGTGCTTTTTATAATACATATATACTGATTATTACTCCATAATTTTTCGGTTACTAGGTGCCCCAGAACACTGCATTTGAATGAATTGGATAGAATAAAAATATTATGTTCTTATTTCTAATTATAGTTTTACATAAAGGATTATCTGCCTTTTTTCGTTGTAATTTTGTTGGCCGGAATGCGTAAAAATTTGATATTCACATGGCACTTGTCTCGACCTGACATGCACTCTTCCCCCCATGTCCCTGTTCTTCTAACCCGTTAAATCCTTTAAATTCGAAGGATTTATTTTTACGAGGGTCCATTGCCACCTCTGGAACCTGTGACGTCTGCCCCTGGATTTTACCTGTCAAAATGACATTCGCTGTATTCTTGTAGTCTAACAAGTCTAATATTACAAATGTACGTCATTTAGAAATAATTACATGGCTGTAATATTATCACATGCATGTACTGCAGTATAGTACCTAATAACATTATTTTTCTGTTATACGTATTATATTTACACAATTCGTATTGCTGGGTGTATGAAAAGCAAGTTGTGTATTTTATGTTATTTAAAAAATACCGGATACTTAACTAGTAAATATACAGTATAATATTATATTGTTGGCATAAAAGTATTTTTAGGCATATTGATTTTTTTTAAATTCAATAGTTTATTATTTGCTTAAAACTATACATAATGTGCAGTGATTTACATTAATAATTTTTTTTCTAATAAAACAACCAAGGAAGCAACGACTATTGAATATATTAGAAAAAGTGTACAGTGATAAGCTTAAAATTAAAGTAAAGTAAATTACATTATTATTTGATATTTCATGTTAGATGTTGGATATTTTGATATATTTGAACAGATTGATCACATACCAGTAGGGTCCGGACTCCGGACTGAAACACTATTTGTTATGTATTGTAATTGTATTATAAAATTCTTTATTATTTAAAATTTTAGTTCATACTTTGTATAATAAAAAATCACTTGACGAGTTGGAAGGTTTCCGGTGTGTCGCAAAACTATTTATTTGTTTATTTTATTTTATTTTTGAGTTTTACTGGCTTATAAACTCGCAAACAATCAAACCATGGTACAGTGGGTCGGTGCGGAAAATCTGATTTAACAAGCATGAATAGGTTTTAACCTTTCGAACTTCTAACCAGCTTTTCTTTACACTTGGTTCGCGTCGAATAAGTAAAATTCTTTCGGAATGCTCTCTGCTGCTCTCTTCTGAGAGTATACCACCGCCTCCGATACACATTGTATTGTGATCGGAGAACTATTACAGCGGCGGACTTTCTGGCGGCGTATTATAATAGTTATCGAAACGACGATGTTGCATCGCCTTTAGCGCCCCCTCCCTCTTGTCCCCATCCACATGTGTATGCATATATATAGTTTCCATCACCTCGAGCTGGTATAATTAATCAAAAATGTTGTCGGAGGACAATGTGATGCTGGAAAGGAGCGGGGGACGCCTTTGCTGTATTGTTATACAGGCATCGTTATGTGTAATTAATAATTCACACTTAATTAGTCAGAAGATATTCGGGTTGTGGTCAGAGGACCATTGAGAGGAGGGACACGTCGAACAATACTTGACGAAATTACGAGCTGCCTTCTCTCTGCTGCTTGACGACTTTTCATTTTAAGAGCGGCGACGAGAAAAGGGCCTTTCCCAAATTATTAGACGGTGTATAATAATTATTCAAAATCCGGCGTGGTGCGTGGCTAAGTTTTTGCGTGTTCGTTCGGACGTTAAGGATCGTTTATAAATTACTTTATCACCGCACATACACAAAGGAAGGCTGTCCACTGGCCTGCAAATGAGCGTGTGTGTGCGTGTTGTGGTGGTGGTATGATTAAACCGTTTCTCGCGAACGTTGAGCGATAAAACATGCGGCTATATCTTTTATCGGGTCGTGGTTACAATACAGCAACAACGGACGATGAGAGAACGGAAAAAAAGCGTTGCGTCGTTATTTGTCGTGGGTGTATATATTATAAAACAATAATTTGTCTTATGAAAAATACCAAAATATCATAAATATTATTTAACAATATTTAACCACGTCATATCAGATTTCATTTTAACCGCTATTCGTATTGGACTTTATATATTTTCGGTGTTTATACTAGTGCGTACTTGTATAAGAGCGATAAACGATAATAAGAAACAAACAAACCGACGACGGGAGAAAATAAGAAAATAAACATTGTTCTATGTACATATTGTATGACTATATTGTTTTGTTTATTATTATTATACTGAAGTGTAAAAACAAATCTGCGCACACACATACAAAGCAAAGGTAGTAGTGAAACGATGGGAGGGTAGCAAAGTACTGGCAATTGTCGTGCGTCCGTGTCCCCGCAAACGACCGGAAATCTTTATTGGAAAACAGGAGCGGGTAAAGCTGCACGTGCATTTGTTTGATGGGTTTTCACCTACACCGCGTTCGTCGACGGTTTAAGCGGCGGAGTTTATATACCGCTTCGGACTTGTGTCGACCGCAGCGTACCGCTCTCATCTTCGAAGAAGGGTGCGTGGCGGTGTATACCCGTGCACTGTATATATACTTCACTATACTAAAACTACGTTCTATACTACAGTATATATATATAGAGAGAGAGAGAATATAACTATAATATATATATATATATATATATATGTGCGTATGTACTATATTACGGCCGTATATGCTATTACACCGCCTGCGCGCTTTCTACATCCCCGCGGGGTGCGGTTCAGTATATAATGTTGACTGATGGCCGGCCGTCTCCTACATGTGTTGCTCTGCTGTAGTAGTCGGCCTCCGCCTCTGTCGCAGTTTTCGAAGCTCTGAAAGACGTCGTCGTCGTAGTCGTGGTCATTGTCGATGGGTCACACCGAAAACTATGCGTATATATACAGGGCGATCGCATGATAGGGTAGAAAATGGTACTGAGGGGGACTCGTGGCGATCGCCCAGATGAATTGCCGGCTATCAAGACTCGCCACTGATCGTAGAGCGTGTGCTTGTATATGTGTGTGTGTGCTAATGACGTTACACGCCGTCGCCACTCTGACCCTACCAACAAAACGTATCATTTCTCAAACGACCCGAGGCCACTGCCTCCCTATATCTACCTATACTCTTCTTGAGTTCCCTTTGTATGTTCACCGCGAGTGTATTTCATATTTTGTGTGCGAGAGAACATTTTTCCAATTTTTTTTTTTTTCCATTTTTAGCTTTAATCATACGTGACCTAACCACTATTGGACATTTTGATTTATAGACTATGTATAAATATACATATTTTAATGTTAAATTTCTAAAAAATGTATTAAAATGTATTTGACTTTTGTCCTTTTTACAACTACAACAGACATTTCTTTCTACGTGACAACGAATTTTCTTTCTAAATTATTATTTAAAAATACATTTTTCAGATTTATCTTCGAGTTTAATTACAAATTGATATTTAGATACCCTGTACCTATCGATCTTTACTATACAATTATATACACTTTTACACTTTCAACTTATTGAATCTAAATATCACGTAGGTAGTATATCTACATAATATATCTTGTTTATATTGTCTTACTAAGTACATTGAATATACTTCTAGATTATTATTTTCGTACTTCAATTATATGTTGAGCTTTGTTGTATTATAATTTTAATAATAATGATAATAATATATCTGTTATAGAAATTCATCTAAAGAACCAAGACCGCAATCGATTGTAAATGAAGCACTTCTTTGCAAAGAACATACTGGATTGTTATTCGAACCACCTTCGAATTTGTATTCGACTGAACAGAATCCGTAAGTAATGAAAGTAATGATGGCTTATAAATTAGTTAGTAATGTTAGTAATTTAGTATGTATAATATTTTTATAAATATTAATTGTGTGTTGTGTTAAAAATGTCTACTTGTTACAAATTCTAGATACTAGATAATAGTAATTTACTATTAAGTAATTAACGGCTAAGTGTTTACTCAATATGTATAATTTATAAATTATAAATTTCAAGAAATAATAAGTATTATTCATTTTCTTGGAAGTTCATAAATTATTATAATACTTTTATAGCTCTACTGCTATTTTTTCATATATAATTTTATATCTAGTTATTAGAATAAACAAATATGACCTTATAAGTTATCATTTAACTGCACTGCATAATGGTTTTCTTAACTTGATACTTATTACATACTAATTTCTTCCCAATTTTCTTTAAAAAAAGAACACATCTTTAGAGAACCCATAGTTCCTTTCTTGAAACAAAATCATAACATATCTAATATAATATTGAAATAAAAATAACAAAAATAAATATTCGAATAAAAGTTTTTATTTTTTTATGATATACGTTGAAATTCGAATTTAATGTATAAACAGTGATTGTGTAACATAGGTACTCATTCCATTTTTATCCCTGAATAATGTTCAAACTATATCATGAACAATTTAAATCACAAATAATACCTACTACATTTTTAAGAATAACTATATTTTATATAAATTTAATATTTCGAAAGAAAATATTTTTTCTCGTAATAAAAAGTTGTAAGTAGTGGTTGTCTTAATAAAACTATAGAAATCACCTAGATAAAAAATATTTATATCATAAAAATGTAGGGTTTTAGTAATTTAATTGTATAAAAAAAAATTCAAATTGCTTAAAAAATCGCACATTCACATTTACTTATATATATAAATGTATGAAGCTCTTATATTCATTATAAAGATAAAGATAAAGATTTTACATAAATACTATTTATTTACTTGTTGGCCGTAACAAATTATTTAAATAATTAAATACGAATACTTAATACTAAAAAGTAAACATTACACATGAGAATTATTTTTACACATATATTAGATAGTCCATAATTTATGTATTACATAGATTTGATTAAAGTAAAGTAACAATTAATAAAAATAAATAAATTAACCAAAATTTAATCTCAACAGAATTCTGAATTGCATTGACTAATGTTTTTGGTTATAATTGGAGCTTTGGAGTGTTCTGGCGTACCTTACGAATAATTTGTTAAAAGGAACACTTTTTAACCACTACCTATTAGAAATAGGGAGACCAAGTTCCCAGCTTCCCCCTAAATTTAACCCCGGGTTGTCCCTTGAGTAAATTACAACCACGGGACTTGAACTTAGATTCTAATCAATTCGTGTTAACAATAAATTACAATAAATGATAATTCCTTGTTATTTTAAATGCTATAACCTGCATATTATGATTAACTATAGTGTTTACATATATTCTGCTTTAATCTATATAATATATGTAATATGTATATCCTATAGGATTAGTAATGATTTATTTATAAACAGAAATAAGATGCTTGTTTGAAATCTACTACATAGCAGAGCGAGTTCTTTGGTTTTTTTTTCAATATTTACTACTATTTATATAATTAATCTGCGTGTTTTTTACTCTGACCATACTTTATATTTATATATCTACAATACAGTGACATCGTTCTTTCGAGTGGAAAACTGTGAAACTTTTGGTGTATATAAGTCGGAACGAGTGTGTGGTATAGTTTCACCTTCCGTTTTAGTAACTCTTCCACCATCGTCGTCACGATGACTGAACGACATTCTAACCAACAGAGCGGTGTTGTGATGTCAACTTCTCACACCACCTCATCCCAACTCACTCAAAAATCACCCCAGTCGTTCCACAGGTTTTTGTTGTCTTCGATGCGATCAACTGTAGTTTTTAATTAATTAATTCTGTTCATCGTATTCACGCGACGGGTCAAGTTCTTCGGCAAGTAAGAACCCGCGTCGCCGCTATCGTCGTTGTCGGAGTTGTATATTATTATTATTATTATAAGAGCGTCGGGTAGAAAATTATATATTATAATATTTTCAGTCTGTTCAAAATGGTTTTTAATAGCTGGGCGGGTTGTCGTGCGTGTGCGTCTATATTCCTCGAAAGAAGGGGGTACGGGGTGCAAAATAATCTTATTGGCTTTTGCTGCCGCTGCCGTTTCTAGCGGATGCGCCGTAGTCCGGAGGAGAGGAATTTAACGTGACGGTGATTATGCAAATATACACCGAGTGCCTGCCGTGGCGACTATGCAAATCGTCGTGCCCATAGGAGATGTGTTTTTGTCAGCTGCCGTCAGTATTTAACAAATTATCCAATTAATTAAGTATTATCGTCGTCACTGCGGCCGCACCCTTCCTGTTGCGTGGGTGGGGCGAGTGTATCCTAGAGACCGCGACGTCGTGGTTGCCGTGTTTTGGTGGTTACACTGTCGTGGACGATGTGTGTCCTAATGATGTCGGCCAATAAATAATAATAATATAATATATTACATTCGAATGTTGCTATTTATTAATCCTTTTTTTTAAATACACATCAGATTAGCGTTATACCTATATAATTTAGGCACTCATTTAATATAACTGTACAAAAAAATTACTATCCGTTAGCTAAATTTGTTCTTAATGTGTAAATCCTTAAGTAAAAACCACTTAAATTCCATATTTTTACGTTTTTATTTAGATTCTGAGTGGTGTAATGTACCTATTAATGTTAATGTTTTAACGTAATAACACCTATGTATTGATTTTATATTGATGTATTTGTTTTATTTTGTATATACTACACAATAAGTAGTCAATAAAATGCTTTGATTTTCAAAAATAGAATTGGTTTTGATAAAAATTGGATTTAGTTGTTGGTACTTGGGGAAGGGGGTCAAAATTCAAAAGTAAATTTTTTAAACGGGAAAAACAAAAATAGAGTTTAAGGAAAAACGACAATTTTTATTTTATTTAAACAAAATATTATTTACAATTTGTAATATATTGTATACAATAAGTAAATTTGGTAGCAAAAGTTAACCACAATATTAATAACGCGAAGAGCGTGACCTACTATTGTAGAAACTTTCTGATTTGGGGACTGAGAAGTTTTTTTCTAGTAAATTAATACAGCTAGAAAATTCAAAATATCTTGACGCTAGTGTCTTTTTAATCGACGTAGGGAGGGGGTTTTATCTAGGATGAATTTGTTGGTCAAGTTAATGATAATAGTGAATTTGTGTGGTTGATTGATTTTGTATGGAATTTTTTTGTTAGTTTTTAGCTGTAAGTAAAGCTGTTTCAATTTTTTAGTCTATTTAATGAGAAGTTTGAGATATAGCATGGCGCGGATATTATTTGGCGAAGAGAGATTGACTGAAAGTCCTGGGTGATATGTTTTTGAGAATGCTTGGCACATCCCCATACTTGGATGCCATAAACCCAGATGAGCTTTAGCATTGATTAATATATTAATATTTAGTTTTTTGTTGATTAAGAGTCTGGACTTGAGAATAGGGCGAAATAGATAAAGTCTAGTGTTAAGTATCTTTCTTTTAGTTTTTGTGTGTGGACCCCAAGTTAGATGCTTGTCTAAGATTAGACCTAAATATTTAGTTTGAGTTATAGTTGGGATTTGGTTGTTTTGAAAGTAAATTGCAGGTATAAGTTACCTTTTCTTAGAGTGAAATTGATGTGAAAATTTAATACAAGATTCTTCATAATTAGTTCATACTAGAACTACAAAATCTAAAAAATATATAAAGACAATTATTTTACTTTCTTGATTTTTAATCAAGTAAATATGGTAATTGAAATGAAAAAAGTCTGAATTTTCAAAACTTTAAGAATTTTTGTTAAATAGGAAAATTATATTAATGTAACTCAGTTGTAATGAGTAGGTGGATTAAGCTAGCTTTAACATAAAATATTAATGAGAGAGACCCGATATCACACCTAAGCAGTGTAACGATTTGAATCCATGTCAACAGTGAACAGTCTCAAAATTTCTATTTTTTTTTAACTTTCTCCAATACTATTATACCTAAAAAGTTGGTTGATAGCTCATTAAAAAGGGATTATCAAGTAAATACAAAATGTGAGACTAAAAGTTTTCAAAAAAATAATTTTAATTTTTCACAGTTAAAAAAATAGTTTTTTTTGCTAGATTTTCATTTAGCGTGATAGCTTACCGAAACTGGAAAACAAATTTTGTTATTTGTGGTCTTGTTAAATTCACATTGGCTAGGAGAAGTGCTGTGAAGATTTTCAGAACTTTATCTTCAATCGTTATCTCACTACAAACCTATAAAGCTAAAAAACATAAAATACGCTCAATAATGTGTTTTGAAGCTCTGTTAATTAACTATAAAAGATAAAATTCTGAAAATCTTCATTGCACTTCTCCTAGCCAACGTGAACCTAACAAGACCCCAAACAACAAAATCCTCTCTCCGGTTTCGGATATATATTATGTATACAATTAATAAATTTCTAAAAATTTAAAATCAAGAAAGTTTACATGCCGATCTCTGACTTGGGAAGCGTTTTTTATATACTTTTCAAGTTAAATTTTGGACGAAATTACGTATTTAAATGATAAATAACGATACTAATTATTTTGTTATAATTTAAAAACAATAATTATCATGTGAACTTTTTCGTAAATTATATTATTATGAATTTTACTATACGAATTTATATTTTTGATTTCTTTCAAGGTATTATTTATTTATACTATGAATCTATTTTTACAGTTTAGTATGGTATTTACAAAAAGATGTTATTAAATTTTGAGTTTATACATTTATATAATATGGTAAATATATATATTATTATTATAATTAAATATTAATAATTTAATAAATGCAATATTTTCGAACAAAAATGTATTAACCTACTATAATACTAAAAGTAAAGTGATATAGGCTGACACTGACAGACTGTCTCAGTTCAGAATCGTTTGTCATTTTCAATGATATATCATTGAATTAAAATTTAATTCATTCATAATAGTGACCTATTCTACACCTAATGTGTACAGCAGATCTGTATCAAATCGCTTAACTTTTTGGTATTAATTAACTACAAATTATTATTCCTTTACGTATGAACTATATAATAGTATGGCTAGCAGACGTGTGTTACATAAATAATTCGATTAAATATAAGGTATTCATTTGAAATGAGTAAACAATTATTTTTCATATACAAATCAATTAAAATAATTTTTAACAAATTAATATGTTTTTTTTTTACATTTCTACCCGGTAGTAATAATTCTAATAGCTGTATATTTATTTAATTTTTACTTTTTCTTTCTTTGTCATAAATAAATATGAGTATAATGTATTTAATTTACATTATATAAATTACTATAATTTTCACTTGATATAGATATGTTGGTCCTAATTTAATTAAAATCATATGGGACTTTGAAATCATATGAGTTAATTCATTATTGTCTTTTTACTTAATAATATAACAACATAACTTTTATAATCTAAATTTAATAAAATATAATAACATTTGTTTTTCAGAATAGCACTATTAACTAAAGAAGAATGGACGATACTTTCACGATGTTATGCAGCTGATTATGGAGTATACTTGTACTTTGGTGAACTTGGCATGTTTACAACATCGAAACCAGGTAATTTATTAAATTTCTGATACAATTAGTGTCATAATTTTGTAGTTGATAATTGGGTATAATTTAACTATTTAATTATTTAGCTTATATTTATTTCATCTATAAATTTAGCTTAATAAAAAATGTATTATATAGTTTCGAGTTTTTGAATACGGTAAAAATATATATATTTATTTCAAGTTTATTACTTATTTAATACATTATAATTATACATTACCATACTGAAATAAGTATACATACAAATATATTAATATTAACTTGGCGAAATAAAAATATTAAAAAATGCATTCTTTAAATCCTTGTGTCTAAATTATAGGTAACTAACTGTGTTGTATAAAACCAAACTATCTTTATTTTAAAATAATGTCTTAAATATTTATATTGTATAATTATTTTTGTAGTATCACTAATAATTAAAATCTCTTTTTAACATCACATATTTATAATACTCGTTGGTTTGTTTTATTTTAATGAAGTGACGTTGTAAAACCGTTTTGGTTGTTATTGTCTTTTTCCTCATTCCTCATAACATGTAATTATACAACACTAGAGGTTCGAATAAGCTGATTTTCGGTCTACCCGTCATAGTACCCTATAAGGTTGCCTTACATATCATTAGTATCTTTGAAATAATTTTATTTCAAAATATAATTATACCACAAATATAATGTTAAAACTGAAAGGTTATTTTGTATTAATAAGTAGTATGTATACAATAACATTTTCTCAGGTGAAATGAGTAGGTATACATACAATTTGCTACATTAGTGTTATTTTATTAATCATACTGTTTTAAAATTAAGAATATGTAAAATGTTTCATTTAAAAATTTATAAAAAAATTAGGTTTTAGAAGTTTGCATTGGTACAAGTATTATGTAATATACAACATTAAATTATCTCAAACGAAGTTATATTCGATTTAAAGCTTAAATGATTTATTTGTTATCGATACAGACCTAACATGTATATGATGTGGATTTTCTGATCAAATTTGTTTGTTATTTCTAGTAGTATGCACTCGTTTTTTATTCTCTGAAAGAATCTAGTCAAACCTATTCTAAAAAAAATATGTGTTTGTTGGTTTGCATAGCAAAACTTTAAATTTTACAGTTTTTTTTTCTTAAATATATTGCCATTAGCAAATTAGTCTAATTTATTAAGAATAGCAGCCAAAGCAAGATGCCCAAAGCGCGAGGTAATGTATTTTCATTTGGAACGGTCCCAGAGGAACCCGAAACTTTGGTCCGAGCGCTTCCTTCTATCGTTTTTTTCTCACCACTCTCATTGGACTGACTGTTTTTGCGCCTCGGAATTAATATCGCGCTTTTGTCCCGCCCGCCGAATCCCCGCAGCTTGACTCGAATTTCAATTCCGAATCGGAGGAGGTCATCTTTCTCTCTACACATACACACATACATTATACACATGACTAACATAATACACGCAGTGGCAAGAAACTAATTCATTTAAGGGACACGTGGAGTGGGAATGTTTGTATGTATGGTATTGCGCGTGTGAGAAACGTGATGGGAATGCTTGTAAATCATTAAAAGGTCACCTTTGGCTGCACCGAGGGGGTTCCGTAGACGTTATAGCCGGACCCTGTTATCTGGGCCGAAGGCATTGATCATGTTTGTGGTGAATCCAATTAAAGATATGGAACAAGAAATCACAGTTTGCGTTCCAAACAGGGTTGTATATTAATCGGGTCCAAAGACCATTTCACCCTTTGCCCCTCAGTGTGTAGCCGTGTCACGGAGCCGTTAAATCATTCGTAATGTGGCGATCCTAAACTATACATGTGCATAGTATTTATGTCGTGGTTGCCGGTGAAGGGAAATGAGAGCCCGCGGACAAAAAAAACTTAATTTGATTCATTGCCATTTCTGGTTTCTACGAGACCTATCAGCTATAGTGTTTAATTATAATAATTTTCATTGTGTAATGTATATTTCGAATATAAACTATTATGATATTCGAATTATTATTATTATTAATTACTAATATTGTGCGAATGGAAATACCAACGTTATAAGTTCGTATAATAAACACGCTCTTATAGTTTTTTTTTTTGGTAAATTTTCGGAACTATTAAAAAAAAATACCTACATATTTACATACTATGTATTCATGTTTATTTATTTGACAGAAATGATCATAATAAAGATATTTTTTTCTTTCTGTTAAAAATTGAATAACTATATTACTATATTCAATAAGCTAATTTTATTTTGTTGAGATTTTTAATTAAATAGAAAAAATTATTATCATTGTCGTTTAAATTCGGAGGGGCATGATGTACTTACGGGAAAGGGTTGATATCTATCCTCCCCTGCAAAGTAGTTAAATGAAGCGTGTTTTGTTAGTGGTCAGCGAATTGCAGATAACCGAATGCGATTCGGTTCATTTGATACAGTCGTTTAAATAGAATCCATCGGAAAGGGGAAACTCTCTCATTCCGTCCATAGGAATATGATGTAAAACAAACGTAACGCCGAGAAATCAATTTGGATTTCTTGACTTACCAGTTTTTTCTTTCCTTTTTTTTCACCCTATATAAAAAGACCATCAGTTTAATAGTCGTTCAATATGTTTAACGACCAGTTGGGAAATCCAGGAAACCTCTTTTACCTCCCCCTTCACCACTAAAAACGGTCGTTAAGTATTGGTTTTTTTTTCAGACAAACCTTTTTTCTCCCCTGGACACAAGCAGGTTGAAACGAGGTCCCGACGTGGTTTAATAAATGACAAGGCATTTGTCGCGCTTTTATCCCACTCTGTGCAAAAGGGATAGCTCATCTTGGGACGGGACCCAACGATAATTTGAATCGCCCTAAAATGGGAGAAAAAAGTACTAATGACGCGTTTTTAAAGATTAATATATGAAAATATATGTAGAATTTAATTTTAATTTTTTTTTGTTAAGGTTGTGTAGAAACTATCATTAATAACCTTACTCGTTACCTTGTTAAATGAAAAATTTAACGTTTTGTTATAGAAATATGTGTGCCGTGCCGTCAGAGAAGATTGGACGAAGAAAAAAAAGAACAGCTAAAGTATAATAAAGCAAAAATTTTTATTAAAGTGATTGAAAAAGAATCACGTGAAAATAGATTCAACGGAATTGATGACAAGGTAAAATAAAATAAAATTACGGTATAATAGTAATAGTTTAATAATTGTTAAAGAGATGAAACGTGACAAATATTATTGATTTGACACATATACATTTATATTTGTTTTCTTCGTTGAAACTAGGAATTGTTAGGTATATTAATATTTAAATATTAAATTAATAAATAAATATTAAATATTAATATATCTACAATATTATTTGTGTAAAAATTAATAATATCGACAATTTAGATATCAAATTTAGTCGCATTTGTTATACGATTTTTAAATAATTTATTAGATAATATTAAGTTATATTTATAGTGTAATATAATATAAAATACGGACATATAAAAACACATAATATAAATGGTATTATTGTATATAAAAAAAGCTTATTTTGCTGTTGATTCAATTGATAGATATTGTTTGCGCGTGTCAGTTTATCCGACTGGTTTTCTCTGCCACAGCATAATGATAAAGTCGAGTGTCAAGAGAAATAAACAAATAAAATAGTTTTAAAAAAGAAAAAAACGAGCTAGTTTAGTTAGATATATATTGTAATATATATGTTACTGAGACTCGAGCCAAACATCGCCGCCGCCGGTATCTACCCTATCTATATAGCGTAATTGGTGATCGTAAAACTCGATAATTTTCTCATGAAAGCCGGCAAAAAGACTGAGAGATGTGCGGAAAGACATTATAATAATAGGACTCCTCTCTCGACTCAGACACTGATGGTGAATATTCTGGTAATAAAGCCATCGCGCTAAAGATGCATGCACTATTATATTGTATAAGGAGGCTGTTGCTACACCACTCACGCTTGTAATCATGTGCCAAATCGTAAACTTCCCATTTATACACATATACATATGTACATACTAAGACCTTAACTGTAGTATTATAATTACCTGAACCCCGGCAAACAAATCAGAACAAGTACAATAAAGTCAGACGTTAAACTCCGCCGGAGCGCCGGGGACAAAGACAGAAATAACGAATAAAAAAAAATCAAATATAAATATAAAATACATCCTCAAGGCGTATGTGTACGCGTCTGGACCGTCAAAATAATTACTGTTGTGGTTTACGACCTCCTCGTGCTTAGGTGGAGGCTGTACAGACTGGAGGGTTTTCATGATGCATTCGTGGAGATCTGTTTGTTTCTATATTTTTTATTTTTCCTTATTCATTTGTTGCTCATTTGATACTTCGGCTGAGCTCAATACTATTACGCAAAGAGGTGTACGTTCGCTACAGGTAGTGGACAGTGGGTATACTATAGTAACGACATTAATAATTTAGACTAGTCAATTTGTTGTAATTTTCGTTTAAAAAATAAAAAAAAGTATCACACATGTAATTATTGTCTCAATGTCTTTTAAAATCTAACTTATAATAAAAATATGTTTTAGTAGATATAGTTATACTTTGTCACAAAAAAAAAAACTGTTCTAAGATTGATATTATTTATATTGAAAATTCTTGTTTTTGTAATTTTTTTGTATATATTAACTTTATAATAACATACATCAAAATTTTTTCCATCAACTGTAAAAAACTAAAATAATTTACAAAAATGCCTTTAGGTATATTAGCATGATTATATTTAGGTAAATGTGGCTAAATCTTTAGTTCCTATATATATATATATAATTTAGTTATAGATACCCAATAAGAAATATTGTATATAAAATACAAATAATTTTATTGTGCCTTGTGTGTGTAATGAAGTTTTAATAGTTATTGTGTTCGATATATTTAGTGACATATTTATCGAATATTGTCATTAAACTACGAAAGATTATAATATTTCTCGGTTTGGTATTCATCCAAAATGGCCACCTTTGTATCCATTTAACCAAATAAGTTTTGTTCACAACAGCTGACTACTAAATTTTTCAACCTAATAATAATTTATAATTTATTCATCTGTTTTGATTCTTTGATGGCTACTTTTTTCAGTTCTTCATTTATTATCTTACACAAAATACACAGAAATATAATATTTTTTTTTTTAGTTTTATTTATTTAGTTACTATGCAGTGGAATTTTATTTATTACGCTATTTGTTATTAGACTTAAATGTCAAAACAAAAATACAAATTGTTGTACCTATCTTGTATTATGTATTTTTATAAACTATATGCGAAATATATATATTTATGTATATGCTAATAAATTTTAATTAAAAAAAAAAAAAAAAATATATTTCTAATTTTTATAAAAAAATATGATTCTCCAAAATTAAATAATTAAAACAAAATATTATGTATATACGTAGAATGAAAACTATTGTTTTATCCTAAGTAATATATTATAATTTTTTTACGGTTATGTAGACTGTTTTAAAAAAATTACCCTATAGTGTATCAACACCTGCTGTTTGTATCTGATGTATAGACTTTTTAGATTTACACTAGGTAGTGAAAATTATAAGTTAGAAACAAGGGCATTGGCATTCTCGACGACGTTTAATTATTTCCTTTAAGTACCTATATACTACTTATAATTTATGTAGCCATCGCACATTTATATATTTATTATTAGGTGTTATTTGTTGCTTTTCACTGGTTTCTACGTATACTCACAGTATCTAATTGGTGTTCATTTTTTTTTAAAGACCAGTTAACTTGCCACGCAGCCATAAATATCGATACGGATTCCCCAATTAAGCTCTAAACAAAATAAATACTACTGAAACATAGTAATTAACCCTTAGGTTCTGTACGTTATACTTGTTTGGTTGAATGTAAAATAATCGTTCCAATAAAATGTATAAATCCTACTGCTGAGATAGAAGCAGCATCAGTAGTATCTTTTTGATATCGGACGGGTCGTGCTGCTTGCGGCTGTATACGCCTTCCGAGTTCTGAATTGGATATAGTTAATAATTAGTTGTGTGTATATGTATATATATAAAAATATATAATGTTATGATGAGAATATTTTCTTTGCGAGTACCTGTAGAATCTCACGTTGTAAATTTTTAATATTTTTTACTCTTGTTTATATATCTGCTAATCAACAAGAACAGAAGCAGGAAATCTTTTTATTCTCACGAATAATTTTCTATATTATCAATTTTCGTTTTTTTATACTTTATTTGTTTTTGGATTTATTTAATATTTATATTTGTGTGTACATTATTATACGACGAGATTAGTGTATAGTTCAAGTACAAATGCATGTGTTGGTACATAGTACTGTCATTCGAATAAGGTTTTAATTTAATTTACTATGTTCTAAGAAAAAATACCTATAGTTACCCAGCGCACAACGAATGATTTATATTGACTTGAATAATTGCAGGAATAACTTTTGACGGTTATTGACTTATTACGTGTAAGAATCAATCAATATGCTTAAAACTATCGGATGGATCCAATTTGCTCATAATTAATTGATAGATCGTAATAATTGTAGTGTTTATATCATTGTACATTTGTAGTTTTTGAGTACGTGTGAATTTTTTTTATTTTTATACGCGCGGGAATAAGTTAAATGCATGTATAATATTATAATATTTTGTAATTTAAAAAGTAAACACGATACGGAGGAAAAAAACTAAGTGATAAATGCTTTTTTCATTATTTTAACTACCTACCTGTTGCTACCGTGTTTGATTTATTATCAATAAGTGTTGGTTAGGTAGATGAAAGATAAAATATTAACACGTGCACTTTTTACATTACCTTCTTACACAATAGCTGCTTTAGGATTGAAGGGTCATCGTTTATTATGTAAAAAATATTCGTCAATGATTTCTTTTACGTTAAAGTAGACTACCATAACAGAAGTAGGTAATTGTTTTTCATTTTGGATGTCAAGGTGGTAATTTTCAGGATTTTCATCTTCATGCTGCTTCTTGTCCACGTGTGTATATCAGTAGTGTATGTTATAAATTGACTGTCATTTTACCGGCACTAGCGAATAATCGAAAGGGTCTGATACAAAGGCACAGACCGTAATAATTAGGAATGTCGTGTGTATGTATAATATACTGATAGGGCGTGATTTTATCTCGACTCGTAAAATATGACTGTATACGACTTTATTACCAACCCGTGTATACATATATTACCCCCTATAACTTAGTCATGTTGCCGCACCGGTGACATGTCAGTATATATGAGATGTATACCGTATACGTATATTATACACGTAGATATATTATTTGCATACCAACTGCAGCTTTGGAAAACCGTTTCAAGATGTTTTTATGTCACCGAATGATATTTAAAATACTAAATTGTGCGTTTGGTTTACAGGATGAATTATGGGGCAACTGTTCGAAGAAAATTAAACTAGATACGGCGTGCCTTAACGGCGGTACTAGTGGATCGACAACGGCCGCCGCTCCCACGTACGTCAACAACGGCACATTAGAGTTGGGAATCAGAAGGAGTGCACGAAACCGAAGACCTAGGGGTGAACTGATCGTGGTTTCTTCAAACGACACTTTGCTTGATCTCAAAATGAAGGTAAGCTGGTTATGATAACTCCTTTAATTGTCATATTTTTCGTTGCACACTTTTCGTTTGTTTTGATATAATTATGTAAACCGCTAAAAATGTTCATCGTGTAGGTATAATAACAGTACTACAACAGAATTGAGTTAAGTCAACCGTACGATAATTGTAGGCGTTATGAAAAAAAAATTCATCAATGGTTAAAATATTTGCAGCGGATAATAATAATAATAATAATTCAAATAAAATCGTTAAATCCGCATGTTTTGTTTGCTATACCATTAACAAATAGTTAAAAACCCTAGCCAACTAAACCTATCCAAAGATGACCGTCATCGAATTAACGTGTTCATTGATTGAGATACCGGGACATATAGTATGTATATCTACATAACGTGCGTAAAATAATAACAAGCAGCGTTTTTTGACAGTACAGTGACATGATCATTTAAAATTGATAGTTTTTGACAAATCTATTATTTTTTTTAGTACATATTATATCTATTTGTACCTTGATAATATGTAAATAATAGAGTATATTATGTAGTTGTGTTCTGACATTCTCTATATGTCATTTAGTAATAGAATATGTTTTAAATATTATTTTTCCGAAAGACAATTAAATTAACATAATATGATTTGTATATCATACATAGAATAAAAGCTTTAAAGACTTTAAAGTTCAATCTTTTCTGTTGTTATTTTTTTACGAGTGCTTAAAACCACACGTTTTATGTATCTACAACTTATAACGTTTTATAGAAAAAAATGGAGGCATTTTACTCAACTTATTATAATAATATAATAATATAATATATAAAAACTAAAATCTATTTTTGTGTGTTATGATGTGTTATTATTTACCTATGATTCTCCATCATACAAAATGTATTACATTTGTGCGTGTGTGTGTCGTATATCTTATAATTTAATTTGACACGAGTAATTGAACGAGTTCGGTTTAAAGTTTTAACGATAGAATTAGTTCTATACAATTTTAACAATTATAATATTAATTTTTTTTTTTATTAATATAATTACGTTTACATATCATATAATATGTAATACGGTTGAAACAAATCATTTTTATTTTCTATTTATATACTATATAAACCTAACACATATCAATTATTATTATTTATCAAAGAAAATCTTAATATTTTGTAATAAAAAAACTCGTATTACGGAAATTATCAAGAAATCAAAATAATATTTAAGAATTCACATACTTCTAATAAATATATCCTATTAAAAGTTTGCTTACAAAGTTCGAATTTTACTAAAATGTACATTATACCTCCAAGTAATAACACCTATAATCTATATTATATATTCAAGCAAAGTAATTTTGGAAAGATTAGAATGATTGCCAACACTGACATATGTTATCTAGAACTTAGTCCTTGGTTATTATATGAAACGTGTATTCACACACTTCAACCCATTTCATCTTCACTGTTTTCTCAGTAAAGTCAGTTGGTTAAAACTTGACAGCTTTGAACATTTCAAAACTTCAGGCTTAATGTAATTGTACTGTAGAATCCTGCCGGAGACTTGTTCGCGTGCGTGTGTGGTTGACATTTCTAAAGTAAATAATATTATTGCTTAAACTACGCCCAAGTGTAGTGTAATTTTGTTTTTACGAATTTTAATTTTACGTATAGGTACTTTTCTAGTTACCCACGTCGTGTAGGTATATGATAAATATATTATCGACTTTGTCAAACATAATACTATTTATTGAAGCGCGAAATAGATTTAAATATCTTACTGCTACAAGGTTATAATAATTATTACGGTTTCAGAAATTCACGTGAGAATAATATATATATATATATATACATATTTATTTATTAAACATATTTATATTATTGTGGGAGGTATATATGCGTGATCTGTGTGCGGATGGCTTTATATATTATAAATATTCTTTATGTGTGCTCGGCCAACCCACAATAGCCGAAGTCGTCGTGGTGAATATTTATATTATTATTGTGTTGTTATTCTATACTATATATTAAGTCATTAAAAACACGGGGCGAACTCGTGTAGACTGCAACTAGAGCAGCGCTACAGGACGCTCCGGGGCAGAATATTTCGCGACGCGCTGGTGGCGTTTAACTGCCGCCGCCGCAATCTCGGTTTTTTATGTTGATTTTCCCTTCCCCATTCACCACCACTTCCACCACGTCACCTCGACCAAAACAATTGTTTTTTACGACTCGCACTTATTATTAGTGGCGTAGAATGGAAAATGGAAAATATGAGTAACGTAACCACTTTAACGCGACCGTAGTGATTACCGTTCCAAAGAGAATGCTAAATTATACTATCGACTAGAATCGAATAATAATATTTGATTATCGGTCGTCAATATAAGCCACAGACGGAGTGTTGTATTAAATATTTTAATATATGTATTTAAAAACGTATAGTAATCCTTATAGTCGATAGGTTGGAGGTAATGTGGTTATAATTTTTTTCGAATTAAAACGTAGTTTTTTACTTGTTATGAGAGTAAATGATAAATTAAACTCAAGTTCTATCTTTATGTCTAAGGAATATGTCAATAGTAAAATTATAAAATAATATCTATTATCTACCACATTATGGTGGCATAGTTATACTATACTATTATTACTATTATTATTATTACCCATTTATATTATTTAAATATAAACTCTTTAAATGAAACGATTTAATTTTCAAATTCTTACGTATTAAAATATATATTATATAAATTAAACATAAGAGGTATATAGTAATTAACTAAATTGTTCATAGAGGATGTAATGTTAAAAAATATAATATATATATATCTATTCTTAACTGAAACTATTTTTATTGACAATAACAATTACATATATTTGAAAGAATTTCTACTGTTTAATTAAGTTTATTGTTTGAATATTGCAATAACATCAATTATCAATGTGTTTTTAGAACTCAATTGAGCGTTAATTTATTTTTCAATTAATTTCAAATTCAAATTCAAATTTGTAACAAAAAAATTCAATTTAAATTACTTGAAGTATAATACTATGAGTTTTTTAGAAAAATATATTGTTAGTCCAAATCAATCTATTTTCAAATTGAATAGTATCTATTTCGTTGAATTATTCACGATTGTATTTATAAATACAACCAAATGTAATTTAAAATCGATTTTAATCGTTTCTAATATTTACAAAGACGTTAACTGTAATTACTATGCTTGGACCGTCTTAATTGGTATAATTTATAAGAACGTTATCAACTGAGCTGGTAATCCACCGGAGACAAATCCGTTTGAGGGATGCAAATGTCGAGTGAGCAAATAGTAATAGTGTTAGGAGGGTGTGTAGTATGTGTATTTAAGCGCCGAATTCGTTATCATAACTGCTGCTGCTACTGCTCGGACCCTTAGTAGTTGACTGCTGAGAGAGGATCGGGGGTAGAGGAAATATTAATGACGTCAGGCTGGACCAAAGGACGACAAAAAACAGTTTACCGTTCTATTATTAATCTAGAACATTCAGATGAAGGTTAGGAGAGGGTTAAATGACCGTAAGTGCTGGCCCCGACAGCAAAACCCCCTAAGGCCGAATAGCTTTTTACTGCGAAGAAGTCACCCTTTCCTTCTATCTCACCCTCTCGCTCTTACCAATACACCGTCTCGTCCCACTCTCATCCAATCTCTACTCGGTATATCTTTAATCATAATTCAAAGGTTTTACACACACTGTGTATATACGAGAGAGTGTATCGGACACCGGGCGGACGTGATTAACTGCTCTGCGAAATTGTAACTGTGTGTTAGAGTGTGAACTTTACCCGAGAGAACTTTCCCACCCTCTGAGCTAAATTGGCTGGACATTGGATAACTCTGAACCCTTTTTCTTTTTTTCGCTTATAAACTTGACGCAACACACTAAACTTATTCATTCGATTTTTTTCCACCGTCGCGTTTTGTTTGACATTTTAATCATAATAGTGCGAAATTTTTCAAATGTCAAATGTCGTATTTCGTATGTTATTCAGTTGACTATGAGCATATTCACTTTTTTTGTTATTCTATACGATGGTAATTATTTAACTATAAGTTCATAACAATAAAATATATTTACGGAGAAAACAAACTGTCCAGAGTTAGCTTAGCACCTGCAATCGCTTAACGGCTGACATTGATTGACTGATAATTTTAAAATAAAAATCCATATAGAAATTTAGTCGTACCTAGGAATTATTTTAATTGCACCCCATCAGTACAAAAATAACTGTTAGTCCGGATTAGCCGTAGGCTCAACTAACTAAGTCTGGCAAACTAAGTCTGTATATTGATTTAACAAGTATCAATTGGAGAAGAATAGTGATTACTGTAAGTTTTGTTTGTAATTTTGTTTACGTATAAAATGATTGTATTTTCTTTTATTTCATTACAAAAAACATATATGAATGTATTCTATAATAGAACATAGTTAATAATATTATTAAAATTATATTTTTATTTTATCTATAAGTACTTATAATGTTTGTTATAAAAAATATACTATCTTTCTTTTATTTCCCACACTGTTGTAATAGGTTTAAGTTTATTTTGATCTATATTCGTTTGATATCAAATCATTTCCTTATGCAGTGTGTAGTTGTTAAATTAAAATATAGATAAACATAATAGAAGTGTGGTATTTTTTGAATTACGTTTACAAATAAAGGATTTTATTAACGGCGATTTAAATGTTGATGATTTGTGTTCACAGATCATGGGCGCATTCAACGTCATGCCCAATGATCAGCATCTGAAAACAGCAGAAGGTGTTAGGTTGGATGATAATGAAGCTACATTGGCTGACTTAGAAATTCTTCCGGATACATTAATTTTAGCAAAGGTAAGCAAAATGCATTGACTTATTATTAGAAATATTTATATTTAAACTTTATAGTTAAGATCAATTTAGTAAAATAACATAATTAGGTAATTATAAATAATATACTTATACTATATACAGTTTATATTTATTATATTTTTTATTAATAATATTTTATAAAATAAACTTTAAATATATGTTAGGTACCTAGTAGTCTTTATTAAGAATACATAATTATGAAAATCTTAAAATAACCCCTTTACAGTACACCTAGTTTCATAATAACGTAAATAACTTTTTTAAAAAGATGTCACACAAAAGATTTTTCAGATCGATTACCGAAAAAATATTTAACAATAAAGATACAAGATAGTATTATAATTTATTAATTTTAAAATTAAATATTCCTCGTTTATTGAGTTATTCCATAATAATAAATGTTAATACTTATTACTTTGAGATAACCTAGTTAACTTTAATTTTTTTTTCAAGATTTAGTATGTTGGTAACAGGTAAATAAAATATAAATAACTTGAGTGAAACTTATGGACGTGGTTATGATTTGAACTAAAATATTGTTATAATTTAAATCAATATCTGGAATATAAGTAAATAGTAATTTCCCTGTGTAATATGTGTGGTTTGAGAATAATCGCAATATATTTTGTAAAGTATTTTTTTTAAAGATTTCCTGTTAAAGTGAATGGTGGCCGCAGATAGAGTTAAGCTCTAAAACTGACCAGGGAAATTACTGTATTTATTGACCTTTCTGCTCCTTGAATGTTGACAATGATTTATTTGTCCTCTTAAATATCAGTATTTTTTATTTATATATAACAAACCTATTATTAAATAAACTTCAACCATCCTTATTGTAATGCTTAAATAGATTTAATCTTAAATATTAAGTAAACGTCAAACAATTATCATAAACTTATCAGTTAATCACACATATACACATCATTATTCATGACGCTTAAAATATGAAATCATAATTTATCTATACATAAAAAAACCTATTAAGGAAACAAATATACACACTTAATGAGAATGCTATTTTCCTGACTTCTATATCTACGTAATTAATTAGCTATTTTTATATTAAGTTATTTAAAACATTTTACTAATAATTTTATGTTATGTTCTATGCTGCAATACATTAATATATTTCAATTTTACATAACAAAATTTAACATAATCTGCTCAAATTGGCATAGTGTTTAAACACTAAAAACGAGATGTCGTATAGCGGAAGTACTATTGCTTTCAGTTTCATAATAATAATAAAAATCTTAAAATGTGTTATTAAATACTATTTACACAATTACCTAAATGTAAGAGACGTGACTATGGTAGGTGTGTGAAATATTTAAACGCAATTTAATTTAATTATTGATACAGTGTATCTTGAAGTTTGGTTAAAAAAAAAATCAACAAATTAGTAATTATAGTTCTGTCGATGTACAAAGTTTAAAAAAGTATAAAATAATAATACTGAAGTTGTTTTCGGATGGTTTGTCTATAAATAATTTTTTTTTCGTTCTATTACTCCTCTTATACATGCATCAAAAATCAGTTGCGGTACACCACCGCCATTTATCGCGCACACCAATTATTATATTATAATGGATGACTTGCACGTCAAATGATTCGTGAACACCACACTCCGGCGATTCACCTGCACAACCCTAAGCACACAGTGCACTATTACGTCTTTTAATAAATATTCAACAGTCCGGGTATTGCAGATGATGTGTATTGTTTCGGAAATAAAAAAAAAGCTTAAGGTAGATTATGTCCATGGCTACTTATATATAATATAATAACGAATGAGTTGATCTGTCGGCAGCTGAATTGAATGGGTTTCGATTGAAATAAACTATTTACTTAGGATTTTTTTTTCATTGACGGCGACGCGTTTTCGTCTTCCGTTATTTTTTCTGTGTACCTACTGAAACGCGATCGTGTCTGGTACCCGAGACACGTGCTCCGTGAATTACCAGGTTAGTTTTTTTTTTGTTCGTCTCCGGAATCCCCGAGCATAATAATTGCCTGGTGCTCCATTTACTTTGGTGTATGTGTTTTTTCCTTCCAATCATTCCACTGTTGGTCGGCCACCACCTGCCTTTAACAAACAATAATAATTCGTGGAATTTAGCTTCCTTCTTTTTTATCACTCATACCCAAATTTATATATTCAAATTATATACATTAATTTGTTTACATTGTCATTAGATGACAAGTATCTTATTATAAATTATAGTATTATATAATTGATATTTTACATATTCCGCATCTATAAAAAAACTTGTCCAATCCAACGGTATATTTTTTTGACAAATGAATAGTTACCTACTTGTAATAAAATATAATACTATAGTAGGTATTATATAAATATTTAAAAATGTTCTAGTTTGTTTCTTATCAGATACACTTTTAGATGGGATTTACGTTTTTAGTATAAAAATTGGTTAAAATCAAAAGAATAATATACGGTTAAATTGTTTTGAAATTGTAACAGAAAAATAAATGTATAATGTTCCGTTTAAAAAACCATCGGGAATTACGATTTAGACGTTAATGACTTGATCACGAGAGCTTCACAAAATATTTTGACGTCTTTGTATATACCGTGACATATTTCTTGTCTCCTGGGATGCTTTAAGGGTCCAACGAACGATCGGGACAGTAACCCATGACTACTGTGCACGTGACGAGGAGGTAAAGGGGACAATGGCCTTTTTTTCGTATTGCGCGCGTGTGTGCATTTGCAGAGTACCGATCAACCTATAGTATACCACGTAACGGGTTGACACCACATGCATACGTAGGGCGCTTTCGCTCTCCCGAATAAACTATCTCTATATATATATATCAGCAGTTTGATCCCGAAAAACGGTACATGTGCGTCCAGACCTCCAGGCTCGTTCCCACGACGTCGACTTGTCACCCATATATATATATGTGCATTTACACATGTGCCGTCGCTATCGTTATAATATATGAAGTGTAGAATACAAAACCGTTCACGCATCGGCGCCATGTGTACAGCGTGCGTATATATACCCCTCCGAGTGTGTGTATACTACGCGCCGAAAGTGAGGCGCAATGATAATATTTAATTATAATATTGGATGAAAAAAAAAAATAAAAAATTACTTAACAACAACCCTTAGACTGCCGGGGTAATTCGTCTAATGGGTTAATGAAATGATGACTTTACACCGCCCACGAGAGGTGTGCTCGCGTGGTGGTTTTTTCTTAAACGTTTTTTCTATCATCTGTATAATAATAATATAGTTTCCCTCGACGGTTTGTACGAAATATTAAATTGGCCGTATCTAATTGAAAATTATTTAAATTGCCGTTTTTTTGTACTCATAATAATATGATGTTATCGTCACATCCCGCGCGCCGCCAGAGCAGAGAGACCACACATACGCAACATAAATGCTTAATATAATATAGTCTACTGCAGTATTGGAATTGTAAGTCACTTTATGAGAATGTTTTATTGTAATAATAAGTAATAGGTTTGCAAAAATTAAAATAATAAAAAAAATATTATTTATGTGTTTTTTCTACAACATAAACCACCATTTAAACTGCATTTATAATTTATACGTATGTATGTGTTCTGTGCATGTTAAAACGTTAAATATTAGCAAAATAAGTTAGATAGGTATTGATGATGTTAAGAAGTCTGGACTTAGAAATATTTTTGTAATTATTAGTCATTATATACATTATCACACCCATACGTAAATATATTACAGGAGTAATAAACGTGTTAAATATTATTATATTTTATTATATTTACCTATATAATATTCAATAGAATTATTTGAAGTAGGTACGTAAGTTTTTTTTCTTAAGTATTGACCATTTGAATGTAATTCATATATTTCCTATTTTATTGTCATACATTATGAACTAATCAAAACATTATAGGATAAGCTATCATTTTGTATTTTAATAGTGCTTATAATTTTTTTTTGTCTTAATATTATAGTTGTTTTAATATATGTATACAATTTAAATGTATGCATCATATCTTATATTGACATAATAATGATGTTATTTCAAAGAAATCATTTGTCGCTTCGAATTTTCTATAATATATTATAATTTATTATAATCAATATCAAAATGGATGGTCTAATAAGCGATATTTTCAAATTTGTGCACCTATGTATGTAATAATTTAAAAGTGTTTACTTCGTTATACACTTTTAAAACGTCAATAATAATTTCATTTCTTGGTCCCATGTGTACGTATTACTGCACACCGGACACGTCACAATACATATTATTGTTATCATAGTACGTCACTAACGATTTATTACTATGAAGTATTATCACTACATAAGGTTAAGTTTATGAATTATTTTTGTCACTATTTAATAGTACTAATTATATTTTATATTATAGGCACATTATTGTATTTATTTTGTTTATATGCATCTGTGAGTAGGTATTGTCGAAATTATGAAAATGTTAGTATTGAAACAATTATAAAATGTTGGTGTAAATGTATAGGAATATAGTTTTAAATATGACTGCCATTTAAAAATCTAATCACGGTTTCTAAATATATTATGTAAAATATTGTACTTACTATTTTACAGTGAGTATTATGTAAGTTGAATGTACAATATAAATGTATCCTTGTCTAAAATAATTATTAAAACTAGCTTTTATTGTTTCCACAATAAGTCGGTAACAGTTAGGTATAGATATAAAATTAAAATTAAATAATTTTAGGGAGTTTACTACCTACTAATAATAATTTACCACCTAAAACTACATTGATACAACTATAATAGTAAATTATCGAATTTAATAAAAAATATAATATCATAAAATATTTTTAATATTTAAAAACCATTTTCCATATTTAAATACATTTATTTTTACAGTTTGACGAACCCACCGAAGACCTACCGGAATTCGTTGCCGAGGAAGAAGCTGGCTTCAAAGGTTAGTTGTTCACATGTATTATTATTATTTTTTTTTAATATTAAATCGAACCGTAACGCATCGTCCCTTGGAAAAATCCGTTTTTAAACTGGTCTTATACTATAGTGTGACAGAACGATGATGGAATGTGAGAAAACATTTCGATGGCTTTAACACTCATTTGTATCGCATAGTATATGTAAGGGGACTTTATATGAGCTATTATTATTCGGATGTACCAGCTTCCTGTGTTTGTATTTCTTGACACGTTTTTTTTTTCATTTCACACGCATTGTTATGTACGCATTGAGATTGAATTAAAACTATTAATTAGTAACGTCTTTATCACCATTACTTACTTAACTAACACTTAATTAATAATTTTTAAATATTTTTTTATTTTGAACATATAATAATCAACTTGTATAGCATTTCAGTAAAATAATGTTTTCTTTTCATCACTTTCTTGACGCGGTACTTACTTCTTTCTGCTTACAAATGTTCATCATGATATATCTTCCACGTTATAATGACTATACACTTTTATAAAATGTTTTGTTTCTCTTGCCCTCTTGGCTATACAACAATTTACACTCTAATAAGTTATAACCTCGCGTAGCCGACTAAAACGAGTATTGTATTAAAATTAAAATATATCACGTGGCACTATCAAAAAAATAAAACACTAACTTGATCGGTAGACAAATAAATTCCCTTATAATTTTTGAATGTGTGTTTGTCTATGTTTGTATATACACATATATATTATATAGTGCAATGGACACGCTCGTAGTCTTGCGGAGAGCTGTTGACATTGGGCAACAGCAACGACAACGACGGTATTATTATATTGCCTCGGGGTATTATATACAAAGCCGCAATCGCGTTTCCACGTGATTATTTCCGTTTTGACTTTTAACTCACTATATAGGCTTATTATTATTATTATTATTAGGAACAAGACCGCGGTGACCACCCGAATTCGAAAAATTGTAATCACGTAAAACAAGACGGCGGAAGTCGTGATGTATAGTGCAGTATAGATGTACATAATATACTATGCGTATGTTGGTTTTATTATTGAAATACTTGCGGGGGGACAAGAGGCGGTGACGGTGCCGCAATTACCGCAACGCATAATATCATCGTAATCATCATTATGTCGCGGCCGTGTCATTTCCGGTCGGTACACATACTCTCCACCACTGACGGCTTGCTTCTTCCCCTCATTCGGTGGTTTCGGTACGCGGGGTAATAACGTCAAAAACTTTCCCGAGTCACGTCACTCAAACTTGCGTTAAAACGCACAACATAACAATACCTATATAAGCACCAAAACTAGGTGATAACTAATAGTTAAAAATGTTCAAGTCTAGGTTTTTTTATGGGAACTTTTTAATTTAATTTGTTGAAAAATACAAAATATTGCGTATTTTTTATTCGACTTATAATTAGTTATTATGTTGTTTTTTGATTTTTTTAACCCATCTCTTTAAATCCGATTGAGATGTAGAATTTTATATGGTTTACGGAATTATTAAATCGTAGAATCATAAAAAATCTAACTAGTATTAGGTGTGACTGCTAGATTCGGTTAAGTATAAAGCTTTAGTTTTAAAAATAAATAAACTTTCCTAAATTTGAAATTTAATTTATATGCAGTAACGAGCAGTATGCAGTATGTCTGCAATCAAAGGGTAACACTAAACATTTTTGTTAAATAATTTTAAGGCAAATCGAATCGAGATTTAGAATTATCTATATGTTTAGTACTTATTCTATAATGAAACACCTGCATGTATAGGACTGCACAATATGAACTACATGAAACAGCAAATATTCCTTTTGGAAAAATAATATAATATTTAAGTTTTAATATTCTTATTATTTATTTATAATACTAAGAATTTATTATATTATTGTTATTCCAACATATGAGTAATTTGAGTCATTTCAGTGTCGTTTATATTCATCTATGTATACCTACTCTATATAGCCGCCCAATTAGCGCCATTCGAATTCATATCTCTCTTTATTGTATGTGCGTATCGTGTAAGAGTAATATTTATTTTTTCCTCCAACGCACATACACATGCAGTGCAATCTCGACGTGTACAGCGCACTTGGGCTCTCTTATACTCGTTTTTATCGTCAATTAAACCAAGAAACCCTGTACAGTATACAATATACATATATATATATAATATGTGTTTAGCGACCGTAAATCTGCAACGATAATAATCATGATATTAATAATATGTGCGCTGCAGCGTAAGCATATTCGCATCACTATATTATTATATTATATATGTGCAATTCACGTGGGACCCGACGACGATACATGATGCACTTGGCCGTTTGTAGTTATTATTTTTTTTCCCTCTTTCTACTCCCTCTCCTTCTATACATTTTATTTTCTCTTCGACATCGTTAACAATTTAATTCATTATTATTATTGCCCTGACACGTGATGTATAGTAATAGGTACGATTGGCGTCGTATACCGCGAAAGACCACTGCACTAAAGTCCCCTGTCCGGCTCGCGTGGATTATTTTCACCTCAATCACTTGGCGACCCCCTTTCCTCCAGTGTTATCCTCCTAGCTAACGATCGTAAGCCAATCTTGGCCAATTGGTTGATAGCTACTGTGTTAACGATACACCGCCACCGTTAGAAACGGGTCTAAGGATTTTTTTCTTTAAAATTTTCATTAAAAATATCGAGTGCAATATTTTATTTTACAGCTTATCTGGTGCGTACTAACACAATTGAAACAATACACATTTGTCCTTGTATATTATTCTGTGAACCTAACAAATATATGGAAATCGGCTATTCATTAATTTAATTAACCCTGAAATAAATTTAATACATACACTTCCTCCATTGAAATCTAGTTAAATGTTGAAATAACATGCAATAATATAATTTTTTTTTTTTTTTTCAGGTACCGAGCTCATGAGTTGAAAAATCCGAATTGAAATTTGTGTAATAAAGAAATATATATATATATATATATATATATATATATAACATAAATTCAAATTCATATGAGTAGATTATTTAGTATTTTTATTTATATATATATATATATATATATATTTATACATATAACAGTGTATGACGTATATATGTATCAATATTGTATTGAGTTTTTAAGTAGGTAACTTCTAATAGTTTTTTTTTTAAACATTTATGTATATATAATATTAGTGTATGTTTTAGTATTTATTTCAAGCAACATCGTTAATATAATTATATTTTTATATTATTTTTAAAAATGTGTTTATAGGCTTTTTTTAGACAGGGATATTTAAATTTATTTGTTTACATTGAGATAATTTATGCGTTTGTGCAAACAACGCGTGATGTGCTGTAAATATTAAAATATTGTCATCTCTCCACCGGTTAACATCATCGTTTGTAGAGCCAGGAGAGAATATCGTTCCAAGCTTTTGTTGTTATATCGTAATCTTTTATTAATTATTATTATCATTATCATATTATAGTATTGTACATAAATATTTTTTGATAGCAACAAAACACTGAAATGTTTTGATGAGATATTATAAGTGTTGCGTGTGTAATATGATAATGAATTATTTACTATTTTTGTAACTTGCTTTAATGTTAAATTTTCGCACATAAGTATTTTGTGTGTGGAAATAAGAGTAATAATTATTATAATAATAAAAAAACAGGAACAAAAGGATATACCAAAATAAAATAATTTGTTTTACTTACGTAGATTTTCGACGATGGCTGGATAGTGTGGATATATTTGTGTGGCGTGGGCCTGTGGAGGTGGTTTCAAATTGCTTGGTGCCACCGTATATATTAGCCAATAATAACGCGTAATCCGTACCGTTATCGTTGCGTATAATATACAGTAAACATAATCAGTCAAATTACAGCAGCGGGCGTAAACATAAATCCATTCATTATAATAATGTTCGCGGCCCTATAAATTGTCGTCATACCCCGCGACGATGCATGATTTATAGTGTGCGCAAAGTCGCTTGAAACTCCGTGAGTACAATTCGTCGTGGTATTGTTGTTATTGTTGTTGTTATACCGTTATGGTTGTGTCGATGACTGAGTTTCCATATTGGTTACTTGCTGTTTGCATCCACTTTTGTTTTGGCGGGGAGCGCGTGAAAACTTCGGGTGGTTGTATCGTCGTCATTGTTTCTGTCTTTCTGATGATATTATAATATAAGTGTACTGCGAACCAGACACATTATTTTTGAAAAAGAGTCTTGACATCGTTTTGCATAAAACTTGCCCTGAAAACACGAGAAAACGATCACTCAATATTTGTGTATGACTATAAGTCTAAATTCTAATAATGAATTATGCTTGTGTTTGGGCTCACCCACTGAGTTTGGGACATTTTCTACTGTCGATTATGGCGCGTGCATACGACGTATAAAGGAATTGGTAATGCAGAGTACAATGATTGTTTACCGTTTTGTGGTGTTAAGGGGGCGGAGAATCCGCCGGTTACTATCTGTGTATAATGTAGGTATACCTTTATATTGTATTGTTTCTTTTTTTAAGTCAAATTTTTGATAAAAAAAAATGGTTTTAATAGATATGCAAATCGTATATAAGTTGCATAGGTAATACTTCCGAGTTACGATTACGAGTTTTGGTTTTACATCATTTTATAATTTATATAAATCAACAGTACAATAAGGAGGAATAATCGAAAAAGATTATTACGTGTTATAAAGTGTTCATATTAACATTTTCACTATTCAGGAGAATTTTATTTTTATATTTTACGATAGTAAATGATAAATTGCGCCACTTATCGATGATGTAATTATCTTGTATTAGTTTCTTACCTTCTTCAATGACCATGTGCAAGACCGCTCGTATAGTATTCGGTTAAAATAAGAATAGTTGGTAAATTGCACCACCGACAAATGATTTGTTCTATATAAGGAGAATGGATTTAATTGTAAAGGCGTATTTCTATAAGAATAAATTCTCCAAATAAATCTAATAAATACCGAGTCCTCGATTTAAATTATTAACTACACATATACCAGTAAGGTGGCATAGTTTAAAGTTATAGACACGTTGCTGTTTACGCTATCGAAAAAAAAATCGTTGTCATAAAAACGTTAATTATTGGAGGTATTTTTTATATTGTGATTTCACGACTCGATTATAACGCAGCAAGTACGTTATAATTTCAACTGTATCACTTGCCTACGCCTACGCATATATTATAAAACGTACTATACAGATCTCTATTGGAATCTGTAGAACATAATATACGTCCATATCGCCGAAATCCGTCGACAGGGAAGGTAGGTATATAAGTAGGTGGTTGGATAATATACGCACTATGTATAATGGATGTTATAAAATACCATAATATATTATATTATACGTGTTTTATTCTATACGAAAACAATGGCCCCGTGCCATTTTCGCTGTACGCCGACGCACTGTTACTTTTTATCCGTGCAGGTAGGTAGGTATAATACTGTTTGTGTATATTATTATGTAATTATTACAAATGCGCGCGCGCATGGATTTTTTTCCACTCAAAAACTGTTATTTTGGTAATCGCTCTATAAATGTACGTCGGACGTTTTACGGGGACGTACCTATACCTACCAACGACCACCCAGGTGTGCTAGTGAGTTTTTTCAGTTCTTTTGGGTTTTTTTTTTTGTTTTGTTTTTAAAACGTTAAAATGTTTACGAATTTTGTCACCGGACGTCAGTTTCCGCAGCGAAAACTAAAAAATGTCGATCTCCCGGTCCGCATTTCCATATTTTTGATGTGCATCAACTCTCCCGGCGTTTAAACGCTGTGGTCGTAATATAATGTACATAATATACACCAGTGCCGGTCACCATTTAATATTTATGAAGGTTCATTTTAAGAATTCAGAAAGTTTTTGGAGACCTTTTAAACTTTTGGTTACGCTAATATCTAGGTTTTTTAAATAGTATACTATTATAATCCATTATTTTTGTCACCAGATATAGATATAGTAATGTTTTTAAATTCATTTAGATCCATTGACTATCTCGTTATAAATCTATTATTTACTAACTTGCATGTACTTGAAATTTGAAAAAAAAATTTCTCGCTTAATTCTTTTGTATATGGCTGTATTGAGAATTTTGTTTATAGATTCGGGTTACATGTGTGTACTTATCGGTCCTCTCTATTACTATATTTCATACAAAACTGTAGTTTAATCTATAAGGTTATTGGGCTGAAATAATATTAAGTGGTATCTACATCATATATTAGGAAACGGATTATACTGTGTGTTTATAACATTTTGGTAATAGTTTCCATGATTTTATTTATTTTATTTAGGAGTAAAGGCTTCTACTTCTTAGTCATTAGCCTGTGTTTAAAATATTTACAATATAGTAGTGTACTACAGTAGGTGATTATAGTTTATTTATTGTTGTAGGCGCAAATTATGACTCTGCGTAAAATATTTTCAAATTGTATTTAAAATATATTTTTTTATAAATTAAAAAAGGGTTTTCACTATTACTTTAATTATTAAATTGTGGCTTTACTAAAATATAAACATAAATAAAAAAATATAGTGTTTTAAATCTATATTTTTAAACTTATAACTCTGCATATGATGTATAAATACATGAAAAGCATTCTGTGGTTGAGGAAACAATCAAATTTTATCCTAAAATAATTGGTTATAATATTTTCTACATATTTTTTCTTGAAAAAAACATTGGTTATAAAGTTATCAATTTAAGTTGAATATGAGATTGATGCGTTATTACTTATTAAGCCTGTCGTGATAATATAGTGATATACATTAATAAAAAATGTTGAATGTCTACTTTAGACATTTCTAATGAGCAGATATGAAAAAAAAATCAACTGAGTTGGATTCCATTCATATATGTGAGAATATAACTAAACAGCAAAAATTAACACAATTATGTCTGGTAATTTTATTTGAATCGAAAGATTCAATATTTCAATGTTAATTACTATAAGTTATGATAGTAATAGCTGCAATTGTTTGAAATGATCCTCTTCTACAAGTACCCTAACCTTTACTTGTGGGTAGATAGTGCACTTATTTAAATCTTAAAGGTGTGTCTAGAGTGTTTAGACACATAGCTATGAGATTTAAAAATGAACAATTTACAATCAAATATTCTAGATACATTCTGTCATAATGCATTTATTTTTCAATAAAATATGCAATACCTATATGGCTATACAGACCTAAGAATGCTGTACACGAGAATAAAATTTAACCGAGTACTACAACTATAACGAATTTGTTAATTATTCCCAAACATATTGCCGATGTATATAATATCACGTTTATATGCACTTAATTATTAATATTATTATTATTTACAAATATTGTACGTTCAGTAAAAAACCGACGTCCTTAAGAATCCGTTCAAATCAAAAACAACAGTTGTAATATTATTATTATTATTATCATTAGAGCTAGGACTTAGGTATATGTAATAAAAAACCAAAAATATGTACATATATATGTAATTCAAATGGCCAAAATATGTAATAAGAAAAATTTTAAATTATGTGAACGTGTAAAATTAAAATAAAAATTCTAAATAATATAAATTTATTTATTATATTATTATTTATTAATAGTATAAAGTATAATCTAAGATCATTAATGTATAGTTATCGAACAGAAACAAATAAGATAAACTATAATCAAGTTATTAACTAATACTTTTATATACTTATCTCCTATATTCTTTATACACTTCCAATTTTTACGAGTACTATAGTATCGAAGTATAAATGTGTAATACTACTAAATCACTGAAATTGTCAAAACTTACGAAATAATATGTAAAATGTAAAATAAAATATGTTTTATTTTATTGCAAATCACCTGAAATGAATTTATCATTTGCAATACTTAATTTATCAAGTTTAAGTAAAAATATGTATTTACATACAAATCCCAGCCCTAATTATCATTATAATATTAAACTCGCGCATAGTTTGTGTCCCCGTATTACACACGCTACGCCGTCGTTCACTCCGGTCCGCGCCGAGCCAACCGCGCGGTGTTGAACGGTCGCCAATTCCGTCGGATAGGGTTTATTTTTTTTATGGTTTTCCTTACGAAAGTTCTGAGCTATATTTCACTTTTATACGGTTAACGCGCCGCTAATAATCGGATTATTATTTTAATTATTAATAATAATTCCCGGTGAGACATAAATCATTGTGCGTACCTATAAACATTTCTTTTTTCTGCTTCCGCGGACGATATTATTTTTACACGATGACGCTACTGACGACCAACCACGGTCGGTGGACCGCAACCGAGCCGACGATCGACGACCGACGGTCACGGACGCTACCCGCGATAGAGTGCCCCGGAGACGGGCGCGCGCACACTTCATCAAAACGAATTACTCGACAATTGTCGGCCCGGCCTGCCGTCTCCGGACGATTTGGCGTAGGTGGTGAGGTGTCTCTGTACATGTATTTATCTATTATATTATATACGTACATCGATAGTTCGGCTGCAATATTCAACGATCGCGACGACATGTTTAATTCCGCGTACAAAGACCCACAATAATATAATAGGTACTTATGCCTGGTGCGAAATTATATATAGGCGGGTGGTGGCGGTCACATAAAAATCGCTCGACGGAAATAAAATAAAACTGTTTATTGTTTTTGTATTTTTTATTATTCGATAGTACTTATTAAACGTATTTTTATTTTTTGTATTCGGTTGTTGTTTGGATTCATTTATTTCGCCATTTTGAATATCCCGCAATGAAACGTTGAACATAATTTAACCATAATTTTCATCATTATCGTTATATCATAGTAAATTATGTACTTTTACAAAAATTTAATTTAATCGTATAAATGTCGATTTCGCGGATGTTCAATATCTTGACTGATGCTGGTAATAGACTTTTACATTTTGATATCAAACGTTTGTGTGTGTCACGTTTAATTCTACGTATTTTAAGTTATGTTTGGTTTGACGTGAGGGGACATATTATATAATTATTGTGATATAAGATGTCTAAAATAGCAAAATGTGACGAAAAATAAATAATCAAAGTGTTGATATACTTTAAATGTCTACAGTGCCTAGTACGTGGTATGTGTTCGTTTGAACGATGTTCACTCAACTAGTAGATTAACGACGTCGTCCCGAAAATATATAAGAGAGCCAAACTTTGATAACTAGAGCTAAAAAATAAATTTAATATTATGTTTATTTTAATTTATTTATTTTTAGTTTATGTAAACTATTAAACTAAAGACTATTAGTTACAGTAATAAATTGTGTCTTCGATAATAATTGTCCAAATCAAATAACAGATGTTGAAAATATCGAGTACCTAATTATGAAGAGTTATTGTCTGTTCAATATATAACCGACATGATATACATAACAATGTTTAGTGACTTTGATTCAATAATTATTTTCATAAGTTGTTAAACATTTTTTGTAATTTTTGAGTGAGTAAATTTAGTGAAATTCAAAACTCCTATTGGTAAACTCGTCGGTGCAGCGAGGGCAGAGGTCGACATCCGACGACGACGCATCGAATTTATTTAACGGTGAAAACATCATTACACCTAACTTTATATTATTACTGTCGTCATCGCGCGTACCTCGGATATATGTATATATATATATGTGTATAATGTGTATAGGCATATCATATCATATTAATATGGCTTATAATATAATATTGTATAGACGGAGGAAAAGTTTTTCGGGTCTCTTTTGTTTGCGTTCGCCGTGCACGGATGACGTCCGTTCCGCGGAACCGTTCTACTGTGTCGATAATATTAATATATATTATATTGTATATACTTTGAGTATATATATCATATATATATATATATATATACACTCGTACATATTATAATGCGACTCGCGTCCACACGCACAGACACTATATCTATGTATAAGAGGTGCCTATTATTATTAGGTATTATACTTGGCGAGTGTAGACGACATTCACGGTTGATTGGAATATTTTATAGCGTTGTTTTCGTATACTTAGGAGGTACCTATAAAATAATATATCTAATGTATATATATATATATGCCTGGCGCAGCTTTTTATTTTCTCTCTCTCTTTCGATCAATCGCTCTATTTTTCTGATATAGATGAATGGGAATATTTAAAGTAGTAGAAAAAAACAACAAAAAATTACACGATGACGATGAAAAAAGTGTTTGGTCATCGCGTTGCTACCGTCGCCGTCGTCGCCCACTGCAGCTGCTATATGTGTATACGTTATATCGTCGTCCGGCACACGTGGGTCCTACCGACCACGAAAAGGTCTGTATAATAATATGTATACATACACGTATTTTTATAGTCTTATAGTTGTTTCCCTGTAGCTGACTCTGCCACCGCTGATGGATATACCGGAACAATGGACTCCGATATATATATACACATAATATTATATTATATTACAAAACGATATTTTGATGTACCTACAGGTATTATATTTATTTATGTTATTATATATATGTATATAAATATATACGATGATAAACGCGTAAATCGGTCGAACCGTTTAAACGACCGTGAACCTATATATATATATATATATATATTATACTTGACACGCTCCTGTTACGACATCCCGCTTCCAAAACGCTCACGGTTTCGTATAGAACAGCGCGTATTATATTAAACTTATACTCTCACATTTAAGAGCAAATGTAAGCATATATTATTGTCAGACACTTATACAGGGGGGGGGGGTTGAGGTTCAATCTACACCAAATTTTTTTTTGTTTACATGCCTGATTATTGTATACTGTATTGTAAAAGGGCTCGTTCAATATCGGATATGAATTGTAGGTTTCGGTACGTCGGGCTAAGCTCATAGACTGTTTTTCCCGCACACTTAAACATGTATAGTCAATTATGTATTTCTCATTTATTCATATTTATTTATTAGTTTTTTCAGTAATCTTAAAATTTGATATGTCTACGAAATTAATTGTTAATAACTATATTTTAAGTACCAAATTCATAGTTTATTTGAAAGAAAAATATAATTTAGCATATAAAATACTACTTGCCTAGTCATTAAACTTGCATATGATTATACAATTTTCAAACATCATTTCACCTACCTCAATCTCTGGATAAAATAGTCTAATTTAATAAACAAATGTTAATTTATATAGCTTTTATTTTTTGTTACGTATACTCTTGTGTATATTGTCGCGTGTAAATACGTCTAATGACAAGTAAACAGGACCGTGTAACAGTACTCGGATATTATTAACTATAGTGTTGAATGAGTTTTTCAATGCAATTATGTTTACTTTTTTACTTAAGCTTTTTGTTAGTTTAATATCTACTAATATGGCTTACATTTTTACTCAGCATAATTTTCAATGGCTTTAAAACTACAAAACTAAACATTTATATATTTATATATTTTTTTAAATTTTTTTTATTTGTTTTCCAGTTTTCAAAATTCATAACTATGAATAATATTGAATTTGCAACTTTTTCATTATTTTTAAAAATGTGTACAGACTGCAGTAATATACATATATACAGTGGCGTACGCAGGATTTTTCAATGGGGGGGGGGGCTTGAAAATAAATTATTACTCAGTTGTCACTGGTTTATAAGTTTGAATAATAAAGTGCTTTTATATTTCTTAATTAAATTAAGCATAAAATATACAAGAAAGAAATGTATGAAAAAAGAACTAACAAAAAATATAATAACAAAAGTAATGAGCAATAAAATATATTTTTATTTGGTCCAGTCTGCTAATTGTAGTCGCTTCGGTGATGTTTTTGAAAATTGTTGTATAACTTCCAATTCAGTTAGATTTTCTTTTTTATTTATATTTGCTAAAGCTAATCCATTAAGACGTTCTTCTGTCATGGTTGATCTTAAATAGGATTTCAAACGTTTCAATGTTGAAAATGTTCTTTCTGGTGTAGCAGAAGTAATTGGCAAAGTGGCAAACAGTCTTAACAGCACCTGGATGTTTGGTAATAGATTTGTACAGTGAGGTAGTGTATCAATAGCTGATTGTGGTTTGTCATCATTATTATACCACTGACATCTCCACATATGTAGTTCAGCTCTAAGACATGAACTATCACTATATGTAAGATCTTTATCATAATGCATAGCTGCCTTTAAAATAGAGTCATCATCATATGAACTAAAATTTGATGGAATCAGTCCTTCCAGAGGCATAACATCAGATAGTCTATCATCAAATCGTGTATGCAAAGCTTGAATTATATAATCAAGAAATGGCAAATACACTGAAATTTTAAAATATGTTTCTGGATCGGTTACATTTATATTGACTCGATGAGTTTGTCGTCCACAAACTCGTGGCATACTTATTTCGAAATCAAATTTTGCTGCAAATTCAACGATATCTTTAAACATTTTTTTAAAGTTAACATCTGCATTTTCTCGAAGTTCCTCTAATGCGCATCGAATCACCATTATATCAGACAATGCCTTTGACAAATCTTGCTTTTCATTATCAGTTCATATTTGTTTAATTGTTTAAATATATAAATTACATTACTTACAGTTTTTTTTTTCTTCGAACTGAAAATCGAAAATAAACTTGTCCTTTTTTCTGACATAATAAGAAATTTAAAAAATGAAATGGTATTAACTATACAACTTACACTTCAAAACGATTCAAAAACAACGGATTGCTGCAAGGTTTATAATCTATAAACCTTGGGATTACTGTGCAAAAAAAATTATATAACCAAAAATATTTCTATAAAGCTATATTATATTATATTATAAGATTATATATAATTTATATATAACTCGGGCATCGGAATAACGATGTTTGGATAGACGGATAGTGTTGCTAACATCAGTTCAATTGTTATCATAGATTATAGATTTATATGGACTGTGGCACGGCTAAAAATAGTATCTTCAATCGTGTTTACTGACTATGGGATGTATAAAAATATTATATATGAACCTTAGGAGTTTAGTCAGTTTAGGACAATATGGTCTGCATTGTTTGCAATAAATAGGTAAACACACGATTTAAGAAACTATATTAAATCGAGGTAAATATAAAAAAAAAAAACAATAATACGGGCAATGGGGGGGGCTTCAGCCCGTTAGCCCCCCCCCCTGCGGACGCCACTGCATATATAATATATATAGTTATAGATAATTTCCCATTAAATGTTATATACGGATAATATTATATATACATATATACATATATATAAATTTATGAAGGGAACATGGGAGGAAGGATACTACCTTTTCTTAAAAATTTTTCAACATAGCAAAAACAAAGTTTATAAACTTCTACTCCTCTAATACTTGGAAAAAGAGCTTTAAGGATCATATTATTTAAAAAATCGTTTTACCATACTTGATAATTTTAATGATTTGTAGCCTTGTATAGGTATATAAAAACCATAAAAAAAATCGTAAACAGAAACCTTTGCCAGCTAATTATTGATTTCACATATTAATATCTTCAAATTTATTTAATGGTATATGTTGACGACGAATTCGTTTTGTCTAGAGTTAATAATGTGTTCTGATATCTGTAGAATGTCGTAGATGTTACATAATTCATCACTGATCAAAAAATATACATTTTGTAAATATTTCAACTTTACAGCTTTTATTATAGTTACTAATTGGTCAGATACTATCGCATACGACTCGAAAAATGTGAAGACAATGTTTTGTTTATTTTTTATATGGATCCTATTTTATAAATTACTTTAAAAAATTCAAAAACCGCAACTATATTCCTAGTATAAGAACTTAATCAGGGAATCCAAATTTTATATGTATTCTGTTTTTCGTGTCGCATAATAATAATAATAATAATAATAATAATAATAATATTAGTCATTCGGAGTGGACAGGACAACGCTAGGACTAAGACTCGACGGCTACCGGTTTATTATTATTATTTTTTTTTTTAATCGTTAAGAGAATTCGATTTTTTTCTTCTATTATTTATTTTTCGTCTTCACCGTCGTTTTCGCTCTTCTGATCCTTTTATGTCCGTGACGTCGTCATAGTTCGCGTGTGTGCGTGTATATTATATATACGTACCAAAACTGCGGCCGACCGCCATTAATCAAACCGAAACGACTGCTGTAAACGGACACGTATGTATAAATGCCGCCGACTATTGTTACCACTCCCTCGGTCGTGGCCGGTTTTTATTTTATTTATTTATTTTTTTAATTTCCACCGGGATGCCGAAAGAGAAAAATTTTCGGCCAGGCTTCTGTACACACACACACACACACACACACACACACACACACACACACATATATATATATACATACATAACGTCCGTTTAATGTCGCTTAAGTTTATACATTTATTTTTTTTTCTACTCACATCGAAGAATCCGGTCGAGCACCGAAAAATGTTTTTCGCTTTAATTCAATTCAATATGACGCGTATATATATATATATATATAATTATTGGACGCGGTCGTATTATATGTATGTTTATACGTATAGTACAATATATAGAGAGGATACATTTTTTGCACCGCCACCGTTTTGACCACGTGAGTATATAATATATATATATATATATAATAACAGCAAGAGCTATACTTTCCGTATGTTGCATCGTTGCACGTACACATTTATGTATATATTACATAATAAACTATTTGAAAACCAACTGCAAAGAAGACTACTACGCGACGTAGTGCTGCAGACAACAGATTATTCGGCAAATTCCAACCATCGAAATTTGCCCGAAATATTTCTCCGTTTCAAACCGGCATTTTATATATTATTATTTATTGCACATCGGTCGTATAATAGTTTCGCTGTACCGCCTTTACCTACGTGTATAGTTTGTTAGGCGTATAATATTATTTTGTGACACAATGGACATGGCCCTTATATTATATATAAAGGTTGTTATTGAAGAAATTCAATTTTTATCATTGACTTATCACACACATAGAAATGTGGAGTTGTATTAACTCCAAATGTTCTCAATGCCAAACACATTCGCACGTCGATTTTCGCTTACTGCGACTGTGCGGTTGTTTTAACACTATCATAATGACGTTCACGCTATAATTTTATTGTAAACTCTTATTGCAGTTAAAACAACACCAGATTTTGTTTTAAATTAATATTATTTTTATTGTTCCTTTTAGTTGTTCAATGTTGTTTTAACATTATTTATGGGTTGTTCTGATAACATATTAAGTGTTTCTACTTCTAAAAAATAATTAAAAGGAACACTCTATTGAAGGTTGAATCAAACCCTACTTAATGTTTATTCTTACAGAAAAAACAAGTTGAATCAACCAATCTATCTACTTTTGAATTTAACTGTCATAAATAAGTAAAGTTAACAACGAGCAATCTTAAAAATATTGTAATTCTTTTAAAAAAAAGTGTCAAGACATAGGTATATGTGTATAGTTTACCACAACAATATAATATAATATTATGCAAAAAAAAAATAGAGCCTGTTTGTTAAAAACAACCATATTTTAATTTAATAAGAAAAAATCATTATAAACACAATGCAATTTTCTGCTGACGGGTTTAGAAAAAGTTTTTTTTTTGCTTTGTTAGATATAGGCGTATACATCAGTCATATTATAACTTTATTCACAACTTGAGTTATATAATTAAAAAATTAAGAAACTTATTTTAATCACTCCGTAGAATGTACGAGTATATAACATTATATATTTCTTTTAAACTTGAGTAATATTTCCGATCTTTCATGTCGATATAGACGATATAGTTATTAAAAAAAAAAATTTTAAAAAAAATGAACTGCGAAATAATTATCTAAGTATATTTTTAGTTTGAGATTTTCTAGGTTTCTTATCTTTATAATATTGTATACTTAACGACTTATTTAAGTACGCAATATGTCAAAATCGATGTATTAGTTTTTATTAATATACCTATCATAAGATCAAGGTTGTGATTACCAATTGACAATAGTATATCCATCATAATCAGGTGTTACAATTCAAACATTATAATATTTACACTGTAAAATGTAGCTCATCCTTAATAAATAGCCATACCTAGTTGTTTTCAATAAAATCATATATCATTTCCTAAAAAATACGAAATAATAATTATGCTTATTTCCACATGGGCACATGGCGTACTTGTAAATACATGCGCGTGACTTTATTATCTTTAAATGTTATAATTTGCGGACTTGTTGTTTTTTTTTGTGTTTAAGTAATAAAAATAAAAATACCCATCTGCAGCACCTGCAGCAGAGCTGATTATTATATACGTTCGGAGAAAAACGTAATTATCGTTAGCTAGAGCCTAACTCACTCTGGTTAGGAAATTGCATTCGTGGAAGATGCGCGTTCACTATTATGGACCAGCACGGTGCACGTGTGATGGCTGTACAGCACAGCACAGATGAGTCGGTTTTAATTTATATTAAGACAAAATATACAAAAATACACATACACATGCAGTTTGATTTCGAGGTCGGCCGAACGAAATGAATGGTAATCGCTGGGAAATCGGTTGGACGAAAACAAATAAAAAAATAACGAACGATATTCCGACAGAATACAAGCGGATTTCAAAATCGATTTACGCACACGCGCAGGAAACGAGTATATAATATTTCCGCGGTGACCAAGAGTGCACGTGAAACACGCGAGCTGACAGTTAGAACGTCAATTACGCACACACACTCACAGTCTGTGTATACGTACATTGCGCGTCTAACAACGATAATAATATACACGCATAGGGTATATAAGACGTAATATCTGTCGTACACCGACAGCGGTGGCGGTGATTGCGGTTTGATTACAATTATATTATGATTATTATTATTATTATTATTATTATTATTGCTATTATAACTAATATTATACAAGTGTACACGGTATACGTATATTGTGCGCATTGTACGAGTTGCCTCTGAATATTATCTTGTCCGGTCGAGTGCGGCGCTGGCCGCGGTGACAAGCAGCAAAAACTATTCGTAGAGGACGATAAAAGATAGAGTTGAACGACACGACAGCGACGATTTATACTGCGCAATGTGTCCTGTTCCTAATCTCCACGCGGTATATATCACAACACACACACACACGCGCGCTCATGCACAATATTATACTTGTATGTACAATAAATAGAAACAACAGGTGGTCCCGAAGCAGGTATATATATATACACACCATAAAATCGAGTTGTCACCGCCTCCTCGTGGGTGGGTGGTCTAATAAATCATTATATTAGTATTAGCTTATAACAATATTATGTAGGTACGATTATGACTATTTGATTTTATTATATTTTATTTACAAACAGACCGGCTCGTATACTGCATAAAATGTACGTATACATGTAGGTACGAGTGTGTATGACTGCGTACGGTATAATACTGGTATGATGCGATACATATACTTACTGTATTGTACGCGTATTATTTTTATGTCCGTCTGCGATTGTACCGTATGCGATATGCGAATCTACGGCGAGATCGTTATCGAAGTACGCATAACTCGATGTTTTCGTATGTACCTACCAGCTACGAATAAATAGCGAATAACACATTTCTCGCTGATGATGAGTCAGATGTGATCTACAGCTGTGGGCTGCAGAGATACGAATAATATGTATTTTTCCCCGTACACGGTTTATAATAAACTTTGCATTACTGTGGGGGGTTTAGCCCTCTACGCCTCCCAAAATGTATTTGAACATGAACCGTATACATATAATTATGAATTAGTCAAAATTTCTATGTGAATAATATTTATAATATATCGTACGTTATTAATCAATTTATATCAAAAGGTTAGCAGTGTATAATATGTTACGAATAAACCTCAAAAATGCACGGACAAAACGCGACCTGCCCACAATAATTATTGGGAAAATATAATAAATTAAAGAAATAACTGTAAAAATAGTTAGGCATACCTACTTAGCATTTTGTACTACACTATAAGTGTACCGTACTAGTGCACTACATACGATTTGTGGTTCCTGGTTGCATAAGCATACCTACACTATACCCTGTCGAATTTAGATACATAATAGCATTGATTAATATTCAATCAAACTTGTATATTAATCAATGATAATATCTATATAATATTGTTTATAATTGATATATGTACATCATACACACCAAATTTTTATTACGTTGTTTATTAATTGGATTTGGTCTTTATAGTTAAGTAAAAATAATAATAAATATTATTACCTACTGGCCGTTAAATACATTATATAATATATACTCGATAACGAGATATCTCCAGAGTTGGAACATTTGATAAATCGAAAATGATTATACTTAATTTCTCAAATATTTTCACTCTGTCAATTGACAACTATCTGCAGTCTCTCTGTAAAATAAAAAATTCAATATTAATTTATTAACATCTATAGAATTTTATATTTTAAAATATTACATGAATTATGCAATTTGCTAAAATAAAAAAAAAATTTGGTATTATACGTATCATACGTTTATTTGTATACGTGTCTGTACGTACTATGTATATTTTGGGGTAAAACGTGCGTCTTAATGTGGAATAGTTCACGCCAGCGTGTCACTAATATGTATATAGGACTTTTGCATACCGATAACTGAACACGGAAACGGTTGTGGACAAAAGAGATACCCCGAGGGGTGGTTAACCCTAACTTTGAGCTCTTGAGGAATGTTTTCTTCTCGACAGTCGTGAAACAGCGTTTTCGTAACTTCCAACTCCACCCATGTGTAACGATGACAAAACCAAAAAGTCGAAAAGTGTAAACACCCGTCTACAGAGGAATGGATGTGGATAGTTCTATTGTATTATATTATTATGTGATCGGATTTATTGTATTTTTTTTTTTTTAATTTCTTTATCGGATCGCACCACCACGAGAAGCTTTTTTTATGTCATTCATGTATTGTTGTACACTTGTACAATTTTATTGGCGTTCTATCTATATTAGTGCAAAAAATAACTTTGATACAATTTAAATAACTGTACGCGATGTATGTATCTATTATTCAGCAATATTCACATTCACACAATTTTTATATCATTAGCAATTCATCTAACGTTAGTAGCATGTCAACCCGGATAGTTCAAAAACTCATTCATATTTAAGATCGATGGAGGCAGATCTCAGGAATATAAAAAAAATATTTGGGTAAATATAATAAGCAAATAATTGTGAATGATTATTATACAAGCATGTAACCTATATTATAGGTATAATAGGGTTTGTGTACAACCCTATGTCGTCTGTTTATTCGCTGAACGTTATTATTTATAGGGAAGATTTACTTTTTTTCTTTTGTCCGTTGACTTGCATTAACGTTCCCCCTTTTATTTCACTTTTAAATACAATCAATCTGAATGCCAGAATGCATCCCGCGTAAGGAAAATGCATCTTTTTAGTTTTTATAATGAATTGTGTAAAAGATATGCAACTATCGTTAAGTTAATCGTTATAAAGAGATATTTTTAATTTAGTGCAGTATAATATAATATAATATAATATTACGTAGGTATATGCATATAAAAAAAATATAAATGAACACAAGCTAATTATAATTTTTTTAATTGTGCAATACTCGTAATATCTTAATTTTAATTAATTAATCAATTAATCTAAATTCTTAATTTATAATAAATAATAATTTAAAATTTAAAAAGAATATAGAAACAATGATGACACTTAAAGTTACACAATTTAAGGGTTACTCACAATGAAAATCGATAATAATTGTATTACATTTAATATTTAAATATTTTAAATTTTACAATTTGAATATCAATAAGAATTTTTAGATTTTATGTTGTAAGAGAGCATTTTTATCATTTTTTTTTTTTAAATGTAAAACAAATTTTTCTCAGACACTGCTATTTGCGACAATTTGTACTTTTCCAGAATACATAATACCTATCTACTATAATACCATTTTTATAGTGTAGTTTACCTTTATAAATATACAAATTATTTAAGATAAACGTGAAACAATAATACAAATATAATATCTAACCTATATAAGTTTGAATTGTTCGTAGTAGTTGCGTTCTACGCACGACCCATGTGTTTTAAATTTGTAATGTTATATACCTAAAGGTGTTGGCCATGTGTGATGTGTCACTAATAACAAAACGCACCAATAATAATTTTTCCAGCAAACAACTTAATCTTAACAAAATGTCATACCATTAACCATTAACCGTATTATAATATTAATTTTGTAAAATATTCATCAATATTTTATTTAATGTTTGTAAATGTCTCAATTTTGAAAGTGCTTTCTAATTTTTTTTTACTCGGCCGGTTTTACATGAAATATCACTTGATATTTTTACAGATTTCTTTAATTTGAGTTAAAAACTTACTTATTGCTATCAACCTTCGTATTAAAATGTAATTGTTTTTAACGGTTTAGAATGTTGTAATATATTTTACAAGCAACATAGTGAAAAATAAATAATATCTACGAGTAAAATTAATTAATTCTCAAGACTGTGGTTATTATTTTATTATTTTTTTTCGTGGTTATTTGTAAATTTAATAAATTATTTTAGATCATTGAAATAATAGTATTAAAATTGTTTGCCAATATCTTCCGAGATCTAATCTTCTAGTATTAGACATTTGTAATAATTAAAATAACATATAAATCGATATAATATATGTCTACTCGTTCAATGAAATGGCTTTTTGGTTTTTAACAAGCCACTGTTTTATTGATACGGGTATTTGATTATATTAGTACAAGGATGATTTAATTTCTTAAAATTCTTTAAACGTAACAAAAAAATATAAAATCAAAAATTAACACACAATTTTATGAATTTATTGTATTTTACATACAAATCATATTTATACATGTCAAAAGTGCCCATATAGACTTAACATGTATAGTACCTATGTAATATGACTTATTTTTACCAGCTGCGCACGATATCTCATGTACTAAAACGGGAGTTTTTCACAGTGAATATACTATATGTATATGCGCCAAGTATAAAAGCACACGACTATATCATCTATATGTTATTTAATTAATAACTATACTCTAACTGTATAGGTATACTGTAATAACTATATAATCACAGGTTACACTGCAGTTTGCAAAATACGCTGATACGAGTATATAAAGCACATCCACACACCTACATGCTCATTAACCAAAGTGTAGAATGAAAAAAAACGTACATCATAATATGTCATTGATTAGATTTAAGCGTACGCGTAACTAATAAACAGACGGTGTACACCCGTGTTATATAATATATAATATATGTTCGTGTATATGTATATATTATTCGTGTACCTACCTATAATACTATAGGTCAGTTTTTAGAACGTGCGTGATGAGCCAAATAATAGCCAAGCGGCGGTGCGGCGGACATCAAAACGCGTATAGGCAAAGAAAATCTTACAGTAAACACTATATACAGGTACACACAACTCTTTCAATGCTCGTTTGTGTGTCAATCGGACAAATATAATGGTACGGTGTACACGCCCGTTGATGTACCTATACACATATCGTTTGAAGTGGAAGCCGACGACGAAGGCGTATCGGCCGCGGACTTGTCGTCGTCGTCGTCGGTGTAAATCCTCACGGCACGCACACACACGACACACGTCATCGTGTGTCAAAAGATGTGTCTTGTCACGGCAGCAAAGACTTTGTCCATTACGCCTGGCCATAATGGGCGTAACGTGATATCAATACTGCAGAATTGTGTGTGTGTGTGTGTGTGTGTATATATGTATACATCGTATAACGTCATATCGATTATAGGTACATAGAATAATATAATAACATAATAATAGTAGTGACTAGTGAGTATCTGACTAACAACAGCAGCTGCTGCTGCCGATGTACAAGTACAATAAAATATACACACCATGGTTGTCCGCCGAGAGTTGTGTGTGTGTGAGAACATATTTTGACGATAGCGTTATATTATTATTGCTATGTACGTGACCTGTTGGTACACAGCCAAGTTTCGGTCGGATTTTAATGGTCGTAATGAATGGTAGAGTGTATATATGATCTATGTGTGTGTGTACGAGCGAAGAGAGAGGGAGTGTGTGTGTGTGTGTGTGTGTGAGATAGAGAGAGAGAGAAAGACAGAGTGACAGAGAGACACAAAGGTAATAAGACATATACATGTGTATATAATATAGTGCATGTTGTGATATTGCGGTGTTATGTGAACGGTTAAACGACGCTACATAATGTATTAAGTATATTATTAATATGAGATCCAAAATCGATAAACTGTCGACATCGATAAAAAAAAAATTAATATAAATTATATATGAGAAATAACTGTTGGTCGATAATAAGCAGGTTTACTGACAGCGATTTCCATCACTATTACTACTATGCTTACACATTGCGCTTCACATGCGTTATGATCAAAGACGGCACTTTATATTATTGTTAGATTCGAATTAAAAATAGCGTTTGATACAGCACCGATTTTTGTTTTTAATAATATCAGTAACCTATATACCCTTTTAAAATATGTTAACTTTTTTTAAAATTTGGAAAATTTAAAGTATTAGGTATAATACTTAATATGCAAATTTTAAATTTGATATTATGCTGACTTTCTCACGGTTATGTCCATTGATGTAACAATAATGGGCTTTTGATATAAATTTTTTTTTTGTTTCTTATAACGTATCTATTAATAGATGTATGTATATTGTATATTTTAAGTTTATTATTGTGTGACTGGTTTGCTGAGGTATCATGTGTATACATTTTTATTCCGTCGAAAACTTTTTCCGTTCAATCGCGCTATGTGTACATCAACTAATTATAATAATATTGTCGATAGACGGGAGCAAACACGTTTTTTTTTTCATAATATAAGTAAATATTATCATACATTTCTGCGTCCGCCACCGTAGGTACGCTGCAGCAGACAACGCGCACGCGGTTTACGTTTGTCGACCATAAATCTTCGACCTCCTATTGCCCCGATCCGCGGGCGTTGAGTGACGCAGGAAGTATATACCTGTACCTATTCTGTAGTATAATGTATTCACGGAATAGAACGTCATCGTCGCTCGCCGGTAAATCATCGATTGTCCGCGAGTAGTCGACCAACTCACTAAAAAAATGTGAAAAATAATCGTAATAAAAAAAACATCGTATATATATACTATTATGATAATGATCTCAACATCATCCGTTTGGCTGTTTTTTTTCTTCAATTTATCGGAAAATTATGATTTAGATGGAAACGTCTATGGGCCGATCGCGGCGACCTATAGTAATTATTCCCGAGACGAGTGGTATCATCGACTATAATACTATATACATATTAGAACATTTCGTTAATTTTTTGTATATATATATATTATTTAAACCTTTGGGCTTTGACCATTTGGAACGTCCTTTAAATATCGAACTATATAGATATTTACATAATATTATCATTATTTTCAAATACTTATCGTTGTCTAGTATGTATAATGTCATTATTACAGCAATAGGTAATTTATACCTGATTTAGTGATATTTATTAAAGTCTTATCAGTGTAACTAAAATGATTAAGTCCTTGACATTTGAATTTCAAACCAATTGTCCAAAAGAAAACAAAAAATTCTGTAACATCGCCATGGGCCCAATACTCCAATGTGTATACAACGATAAATAATTATAAACATAATATAATATTATAATACATTAATATATGATTTTGGTCAACGGGGTTATTCCTACAGTTTTTCACAGATATTACAATCGTACGGCGACGCATTATTATAATATCATAATACGGTTGCAGTCGTATTTAATATTTTTATCACGTACACTGGTATGTAGATATTAAATTATTTTAATACCATAATGTTAATATATCAAACTATCATATGGATTTAAACATTGGACGTCTGACGATTAATTACCATCAGATGCGGTTTACCCCTTTTCTCCAGGGTTCCCGGTACACATTTTATTTCGCGTTCAATGCACATACCACAGCCACGTTTGCGTCACATACCAATAACAACCGGTGCACGTGTGTGTTTTTACGTAAAGTCTATTACGCATATATATATATATTATGTTGTTGGGTACGAAAGACGTAATAATTAACGACATTAAAACCCGGCCGGGGGTCCATATTATTGCCTGTTGCGGTGCGGTGTGCATTGCATATAATATAATACGCGGACAAGTTTTGCAGTCGAGTTTGACAAGGTTTTCGCGACGGCGCGTCGATTATTAATCTTTTTTTTATGACCAATTATCGGCTCATCATCATCGGGTGGCGAGGATCTGGCCGATGAATTCAGAAGCTTATTCGAACACTGTCATCGTAATTATATTTATAATATACGTTGCTCTGTACATCGTCTACATATTAACAGTAATAAGCCCTCGGACACCCCCGTCGGACTTTGAAAGTCCTCTTATTATTTTATATAATATGTACAGCTCATCGACTATATCGCTATTATAATATATCACATGTTGTATAATATATTAACCTGCAGACGTCGTGCGGCGATAGTGTAATTGACGGACAAAAATCGACAGCCCTCCGTGTGACTTATATATTATTATGTGCGAACACCTTATGTTAATTATTAAGTCTGTCCGTTCAAATTTCATAACCCTGTAAAAGGTATACGTATAATAAGCAATAATCGTGATTAAATCTTTATTTATGTATAATGATTTTTATAATATTTCATGCTTAGGTATATTGTTTGCACTTGAGAATATAAAATCTGGGTATTAATGAGACGACAACTATTGTTTTTTAGGGGATTTTTAGAGCTTTTAATATACTTATCTTCGGATTTATACAGTAAAATAGATCCATAAGTCGTGGTGTAGAAGAAAAAACAAACTTCTAAACTATTTAGAGAAATTAAATTTAAATAAAGTTTTAGGAATTTAGTCTTTTCTGGGTTAAAAAATGCATAAAAAGCTCAACAAAATAATAAAAAAAATGTTTATCAAAACTACCACCCCTAATTTAGATTATTTATTTGCTGGAAATCTTTCGCTATAGTTTTAAAAGAATAATCATATCTCAAACGAGTTGTTTCAAAGTGCCTTCAGCGTATCAAATACATATAGGTATATACTATATTCATACAAAATATAAATTATTACACCGGGAATGAAAACACATGAATTATTTAAACCGGAAACGAATAACATTGAAACCTCATGTTTAACAGAAACTAATGGTGTATGTGTATTATAATCTAATTATTGTTGTAGACAAAGTAAGCCGACTTTGTTTAAATAATAATAATAATAATAATAATAATAATAGGTTAAATGTTGATATAAGTTTAACCTTCGAAAAATTTTTGTTTTAAAATATATGCAAGTAAAGGTGTATCAATATACTATTTTTGTACGTTAGGCCATTAAGGTTTGCTTTTCAATTATAAAAGTACAAATTATAATGTTACACAACTGTAAAGTATAATAAATTATAATACATAGGAGATAGGAACAGTAATAACTATTTTTTTTCATTTTCATAATCGCATATGCATTATGTATAAATAAAGTAAAAATATTATGAATTATAATTTGTATTAATTTGTATAGGTATCAATTATTTATTAGTTATGATTTTATGAAGTAAAATATTATCTAAGTAATTACCAATGTAGTGGCAATAAAAAGCGTCAAAATAAAGAACATTTTTATCACGTTTATTTTTTATAGCTATTTATTATTTTAAAATATTAATCATAAAAATAAAATACCACTAATTTTGTGTGACGAGCAAATCGTACAATTAATGAAAATGCAGATTTCATCGTAGTATAATATTGATCAACAAATTATAAATAATGATATAATGATAACTATATATTAATTTTTTATTTCTTTCAAATACGTTTTTTTTTATTAACATTTTATAAAGTACTGTGAAAAAACGATGTTAATTTTCAACTAGTAATAACGCTATAATTACTCTACGTATATTTAGTATGTAAATTTATTTTACACATTCACACATTAAAAAAGTACAATATTGTGATGGTGGATAGTATTTATCAATTAATTATCTGTGTAAATTAATGTGAAATGGTGATGACATCATGACTCTATGATTAATTAAAACATAATATGTATACATTTAATTAACATCGAAACAATAGTCAATAAGTGTATTTGTATAATATATTTTATCTATTTTATTTGTTTTTTTTTACAGTTAATTTGCTATATATATACATTTAAATTTGCAAACCTTATAGATCGATAAATTTCAGCTATTCAAAGGCGCCAAATTAACAATAATATTATCAGTTTACAAAGTTAGGTTAGTGTTAATTAATTTTAATCTACAAGTCATAATAATAAGATGATTTCAATTTAGAATTTTTTTGCACGTCAAGTTATGTGTCGGGAAATTCTGCAGTGACGTGAGTGTGTAACGAATGACGGCCACAAGGGTGTTGTCTCAGAGTTTATGAAGGGGAGTGTGGATATAGCATTATTTCATTGTTAGTCATTTCTCGTCTTCTATATTGACGGTAGTTCAAAAGTGGAATCCCGTAAAATCGTTAAACCGGACTTGGCACTTAATAAGCTTTTAAAGTCGTATTTATTGTACTATTTTTGTCATCTGGACTCATCAATACGATCATTTAATTTATTATCACCTCGTCGAGCCACGATGTGCCTAATTTTTTTTTTACATTTATACATTTATACCCATGTGTTGATAAATAATACCATAATTAATCAATAATATACAAATAATATACATATATGTATGTATATGTATATGTATATGTAAACGTGCATATAGATAAAGCGTACCTATAACGGCTATAATTATATGTTACTATTATACAATCGTCTTAAAGCTCATGAATGACAATACTATAGTAATTTTTCTAGATTCCTGCCGCGTTTTCCAATCATAGACGTAAAATGAATAATTATATTTTACGGTTAAATTATAATACTGTCCCGTGTGCGCAGAGAGTCAAATTTCGCGTGAAAGTATAATACGGGTATGTCAATTACTGCGACGAGGTTCGTACTTTGTTTGTTATTTGATATAATTGTTGTTTTATTTTTTTATTTTTTGTCGCCGTCACAAAACGAGTTTCCTTCGGTGGTTATGGAACTATATAATATATATATATAATAGATTCGATGTTGGTACCTACTACCATTTTTATTATTATTATTTTTTTTTTATTCTGTTTGTAATTCAATATGCAACGAGATGAGAAACCACGTGTCCATCAAATGTGTGTACAATCATCGGTCACATCGGCTAGTTGCACGTAAAAAAGCAGACGTAAAAAAAAACTGTTTAGAATTATAGCAATTACTGCGACAGTTTTCCTCATATTGTATTCTTTCCTAGAACATAATAATATAATAATAATATATACCGTGTTGTGTGATTTGACACAAATTTTTAAATAACATATCACATTATACTTTACAAGTTACAACGATCCTATATATATATATATATATTATATATTATATTAGGTACATATTTTACATTAATTAAATACTTAAACTCTATACAGCAGTTACCTTATATTTATTACACTAGTTTTTTGAAACCAATTTTTTTTCATGAAAAAAAATGTTTAATATTGACATATTGTACATTGGTATAGTTTAATATATTTATAAAACTGCATTTTTACCTTTTAATTTTGTTATAATAAGTAAACTAATTTACTAGTTTTCTCAATATCAATTTATATCTTTAACTATAAAAACAAAAGTATGAACGAATATAGTGGACTACAGATTTTACATGCATCCCTTATAATTTTGCATCACACATCTGAAAATTTTGTTTTAAAAACATGTAAGTATATAACATAGCAAATTTTCGTTAAGTAGAACCAATTGTTTGTTAGATTTATTATTTTAATTAAGATATGAGAATTTTTAAATTATAATATTTGCAACACTTATATCTTGCTTAAAATTAAAATATAAAAAAAAGCCAAAAATTAATCACAGACAATGTTCTTACTTTTAACTTTTATAACAAATCAGTTCACTCTATCATTCAATCTAACAACACGTAATTGGGTTCTACTGAATGCGCATTTACTATGTTCTATGTTTGTAAGATGGAGACAACACACGCGTGTAGCGAACTCTAAATTGATAAACAATATTCAGAATATTCTTAATGTATATCTAATATTATGAATACTTCAAAGTTCAAACACTATAAAAATGAGTGTATAACTACATAATTGACTACATTGTATACAATTATAAAACGATAACGCTTTTCGCGTGCATAATATCACAAAAAACATAGTATATAATATGGGTATACATAATAATATGTATAAGCGCCGAATACAAACCTATAACGCATGAGAAGATCGATTTTCACGGTATTCCGTGGCACGGCGATGTTTTGATACAACCGAACGATTTTAATAATATTATCCATAAAAATAAAAACGGCTTCAATACGATAGCAGAGCGTGCGAATCGCAGCAAACCAATTTCCATCACATAGGTCAACCGCGATAGCTGCAGGTATTATGCATATCCAACAAATAAATACAAACAGATATATTATATAAACACGCGTATTTAAAGAAAAAAATATGATTGTGTATAGCTATATGTATTAATAGATATTAGATTTAGTATACTTAGACACAGTAATCTTATGAAAACAACGAAAACAAAAACCATCGGACCATCTCGTTATAGTTAAATAACTATAGTTTAATAATCACTTGTTTAAAATGGAACAAACGAAGCAAAACGAAACGGTTACTCCTCCGCAGTCCACACCGATGTGAGAGTATGTGTAGATACTTACAGATATTATTTATTTGTATGATAAGTGGTAATTTTTTTCAGTCCTGAAATTAATACGGTTTTATTGCAGGATTTTGATGCGAGGAAGGCACGTTTCATTGCGGCTTAGAGGTGAATATTTTTTAACACTCAATGCATTATACTATATGGATATGCTACATGATTATATAATAATTGCAATATCTTAAAATAACAATAATTTAATTTTCGTTGAAATATAATAAATTTAAATATATATATATATATATATTATAAAACAATATGTTAAATAATTATTAAACATTGTATAATAATAATATGTATATAACGTTCTGTATAAAAAAACCAATATTATACCTGTGTAATTTATACAAATTTAAAATGTAAAAGATACAATTAAGAAGAAATCAGAAATGAGTTGTATGCTGCATCTATAATAATGTTATAGTCGGAGCAAAAAAAAAAACTTGTTATTCTATATTGCCTCATATTATATTTTAGTAATTTTGATTACAGAAAAAAATCATAACGATTAACACAAATAACCATTATGCAATTATATATGATTATTATTTTAAAGTCATAAGGATTTTATCGAATGATTTTTCTTATGTAAATGATTAATATAAAATGAACTAATAGATAAACTTATTTTTTTTTAATATCGCAAACATATAAACATCAAACGCGCACTACATTGTGATACAATTACAGTGATAACTTTTCGTAAAAGAAAAATTTACAATAATTTTAATTAAGACATTAAAACAAAATGTTAGTCCATAATGACGTTTTAAACTATTTAAAAACTTCAGTGCATTGGACAAACAATTTTAGTTTATTGAGTTTATTGATGTATTGGTCTTATAGGTAGGTACATTTTTTACAATGGTACGTGTTTTTTTTAATTTTCTTTTTCTATCCGTTATAACTTTTTGCAGGACAAATAAAAATGCTTTAATACAAGTTTGAGTGTGTTTTTTTTTAAGAAAATCTGCTTTAGTTGGTCCATGGAAAGGGGATCAAAAGTTGAAATTTCCAGTACTTTTTTTATTCAAGAAAAACAAAACAAAATTACGAAAAAAACTGATACATATTTTGTTACGCAACACCAGTTTTTGATAAAACAAACTTTGTTATTTTGTTGTAATTCAAAAAATAATAATTAACGATATTTGAAATATTCATAAAAAATGTCCATAAGCATTAAGGATATTTTAAATATGATAATAATATTTTGACTGTTTTTAAGATTTTTTTATAGACATTTGAAATAATAATTGTCAATTTAAGTTGTAGCATTTTTTAAATTTATTTATCTTCCCATTTTAATCATATGATTTATTATAGATATACTAATTAACAATTATAAATTGCACGAGTTCAGTGTATATTTCCCCGCCTGTATAAAAAGAAAAAAATGGATTCATTAGTTGTGATTTTGGAAGGCTTAACTGCAGTTGTTATGTCAAATAAAAAAAACCCGCTCCTTACATGGGGCCGATTATAAAAGAAGCGAAGAATTTCATCACGTCGTATAAACTGCCAGACGGGCGCCTCTCCTTTCTTCTTTCAACAAAAACAAAATGTAAACGAAAGTTTGTTTACATACAAATTGGATTAAAAAGCTCATAATAATAGTTAGTGAAATTAAACATAATATTTTATTCAACAGACAAAAGTGAAAATACGCGAGTGTCATATTTATAGCGTATTTAATAAGACTTTAATTTCTATAATATTTATATCGTTGTTCTTATATTAACAACTTTATCTCTGAATTCGAAATTTTACTGCGAATATATTATGCATCACAAAAGCAAGAGGAAATATATTCATAAGCATAATCATTTATGAAGCATTATCATTTAATAATGTATTATATTATAGTTATACATTTTTTTTTTTTTATAAAATAATTCGTTTATACAATACAAGTGAAACATTTATGATGTTTAATATATATAAAGGATTACAGCGCCAGAAAGAATAGCAAGTTTATATTATATCAATAATATAATAACTACCGTCTGCAGAGACCGACATATTTGAAATATTGACGTCTAATACGAAAAACGTTATCCTTGGCATTGCAGCACCATAGTCGCTGTGATCGACTTGTCCTACCTTATTTAGATGTCTGCGTGAAAAAATTATATTATATTATTGTTATGTCTACGCTAGTATTATTAAACCAATTGTGTAGTAATATATACTTATTATGACGTACGAAATTAAAAAATAAAACTTTTAAAAATTAGAAAACAAAATACAACATAAAGAATGATATATTCTTACCTATGTATATTAGATATTCAGGCGTGAACATATTATAATAAGACGTGTGAATCATAAATGTTTAAATCTTATTAAGGACGCTAATATAATCAGGTGAATTAATTAAAATAACGATAATAATATTTTGGTACCATTATACCTAAGTTTCAATGACATTTATATAGTTATATGGGAAAATCATCGATAACATTTATAGGATTAATAGGGTTGAGAAAAATCAAGTGATCAAAGATATAGTTATATCTACTTAATTCACATTTTAACTATTCATTTTTATAAAAAGATTAAAGACATTGCTGAGCCGCTGAGGGCTGTGATTTTATTATAATTACAAATTGTACTATAATATGCACTTAATTAAAAAAAATAATCAAGCATTATAATAAACTCTTGTAAAATATTTTAAATAGCTGATATTAATATTCTTATATTTACATAAAAATGAAGTGTTTTAGAATTTATTTCGGAATAACAATCAATTAAAAGTCAATATTTGAATGCCGATTTTGATATAAAGTCAAAAAGGTATTATTCCAATAGGTATTGGAATAATAATAATAATAATAATAATAATCAAAAGACCACTACAATTATTCCGAAAAAGCACTCGATGGGTAGGTAGCTGGCAGCTGGGCACGACTACATATTTTATGATAACATATATGATATACGCAATAATACATCCGTATAAAATTATAATGCCTGCACCGCCACTGTTACGCACATACATAATAATAATAATAATATATTTATTGTATCGTACGAATACCTATATCGACTCTGTGGCTTGTGCGGTTCCCAGAAACGATTCCAAACGCGAGCGCGTCGACGCACGTTTGGCTCGGTAGGTATATATATGTACTATATAATATAGCTGATGATAATAATACGTCGTCGTACACCGGTCCGATAAATCAAACGCTTTGGTCGTCGGGCGACGCGCATAATATCATACCGGGTGTACAGGGCGTGTTTTTCGAGCCGCAGTTGCGTTTGCGAAAGCCACGTGCGCTGTGTACGTATACCTACCAAAGGACGATGGGCGCGAGTTTTCCGACTTTTATATTACATTTTAAGGAAAGCGTTATGACATATATTATATTTATAATATATATATATATATATATATATATATTATATTTATAATATATATATATATATATATATATATATACGTACTATGTACGGGGTATAATCTGCAGCAACAAAGCGCAGTATATTATACCTTCTTATAAGCAGTATTATAGACGCTGTTTGACGTTTGCGAGCAGAAGATAGTTTTTAAAAGAAATGTAGTCTGATACTCTGATATAATATGTAAAAAATAAACGTACGCGCCTATTTCATAAGTATTTCATTCAATTCAGATAATATACACATAACTATAGGAAATTAACTCGAAATTAGCATTTTACCTACAACCTACATTTATGCGTAGATAAACATGTGTGATGAAAAAAATAACTACATATTATCTACAAATTATATAATAACAAAAATGAGTAACTATATGGTTGTACGCTTCACTTATTATTTATTCCGAACATTTTAATACAATTTTAATTTTTAAATGGTCGTTATATAATATGCAGCCTTGAGTTAATTTATCTATAATAAGATCAGCTAGGTAACTGCCTGCGGGGCGTGTTTTCGAACTGCAGATTTTTGTAATCCGTTGAATTAATATAAAGACAAATAATTTAGTTTAAATGTTGACATATAATTAGTAACGAAATAGTATTATGTAGTATAGATAAGTATTGGATTTCGTTCTTTCATATTACATTGTTTGTTTATGATTATTAAGATAAAATTTCTTAAAGATATTACACTGTATGACATAAAAAACCGCACCGCCTATATATATGTGTGTCTATTTAAAAATTATTTTATTTAATTCATATACATATTATATATAATAATATGAAGTTAAAATTATACATTTATAGATTTATGCATGACAAAAAAAATTAACTATTGCCTATTTTTAATTATCTAACCTAACCTTAGACGTCAATAATAAAAATAATAAATTTGTTGTACATATCTAACTTAATTTAGTAATATTTTAACAAAACTTCAATTTTTAAATCATCATTATATGTATAGCATAATTATGCTTATATTATTGCCTATTAGCTATAATGCCATAACTATTAACTATTTGACTATTATACCTCTTATACACACCGCCTGTATAATGCAGCTTACTATTCTGATTGCTCGCGATCAATCTGAGAGCGTATAAAATGTATTTGCGGAAAATCGGTATTTTATTAATTTATTATATCCTGTTCGTTTACGCCCCCTCCCACGGTATTCGTAACGCCACCTGCGCGGTAAAGGCGGTCTTCTGCAGGTAAACTTTTGATTTCGCACCCCAATATATAGCTTTACGCCATACCAGTGATTCTTAACCTTTTTCGAATGACGGAACACTTAACATTTTATAAGGTTTTCGCGGAACACAGCCGTAAAATACAACAATAATTATATACATTTTTCATTTTTTAATATTTTTCCTATTGATTTTAAGATTTTGGCGGAACACCGGTTAAGAACCACTGTGCTATACCTATATACTATTTTATAAAATAGATAATCGAATTTTGAACGAGAAGAACAGTCGCTTGATTATTATTATTGTGCTCATTTTTCAACCATTGATTTGTTATACTATATTGATAACATATATAATGTATATATGAATATTATGAATACAACCAAATCAAATGTATCACACCTATAGCTGCATATTATTATGATTTACTTGACTACAGTGTAATATAATATGTTGAACGCAAAACGAACGGAGTATATCTACCTATGGTTCATATAATCGGAATCTATATTCTATACTATACACTGCGTAACAGTGTGATGCACACGAATCACCCTGTATAGAACCCCTTCGAGCGGTCGACCTTGCAGTGCCGCCAAAAAAAATGTCTCCCAGCGTTTGTACAGCATAATATATACGCGCATATTATACGATGATTGACAACGGCGGCGGTTTACGTTCAAGATTTCGACTCGGGCCGCAGTGTAACGCGTTCAAGTATATAATATTATATACCTACATGCATATATATATATATATATATGTTGTGTTATGCCGTTTCGGGAAAGGGAATTTTCGCGGCGCCTTGCTCGTCTCCAAAGAACGAATGCGGTAAAAAAAAAAAAAAAAATTCCACTGTATTAAAAAATAAAATAAAATAATAATGAATAGTTATACTGTTATTGAACAATGTATAATATACATTATATGATATGTCCTATTCCTATATAGCAAATACACACAGTAAAAAATAATAAAATGCGTAAGCCAGGTAGCCCATTATCCGATACCTATATATAATATTATTTGTAAGCTGTCGGGCGAAACGACAATGGGAAAATATTTACGACGTCATTAATTAATAAGTCGTCGTGTATATACGCAATATATATATATATACATAACAGCCATGCAGGTATTGGTGGTATTGCGTAGAGGTATTTTATACCTATACTTATAGGTGTACGGCGAGCGAATGTATATAAGAAATATTTTATACAGTTTTATAGTTTAATTTATTCGGGTATAATCACAATCAGACCTTGCGCTATAATTAGGTGTATATACATTGCAGAATTCGTACCTAAATGCAATTTTTGAAATAGTTGTATTTCGTTCATATAGGCATTATTATCAACGTTGGTTGGTCACTATACTCGATGGCCGTCATGTAGCTAAATTATTATATAATATTTACTTAGTTTAATATATTGTTATAATGAAACGGGTACAGTATAATAACAGTAAAAGAACTTTCAATTGAAGGTTTTATGTATATATATATATATAGTACACTATATAATATATACTATATAGTCATAAATATTTATAGTTTATACATTCGATTCGCTGTTATTGTTGTGTTTATTAAATACTACGTGCGTCACGCGTATATAGTGCATAATATAACGTGTATAGTTTAAATGTATAGCTTATTTAATACCTATTAAAAAAAAAAAAAGATAATAATGGTATACGAAAGTAAATGAATTAGCATTTATTTTAAAATTACTCTTAAATTTTAATCGATTATATTATTAAATACCTTTCTTATAGTTTAGATAATATGTTATTATATTTTAATATGAAATATCTAAGTTTAAATACATCAAATGGTGTTATTTATGTCATAATCCTAGTTCATATTTCACAATGATAATTGATAATTATTATAATATACTTAGAATGATTTAATTGGTATATATAAAATATACAATTTACATTTAAGATTATATACCTATACTATATAATAATTTAAGTCTAATACGTTTAATATATAGGTACGAATTATTACAAGCACGAGGTACATAGTTAGTTCTCGATTAAAAGTGAAATATGTACTTTAATATTATTGTGTTACTCCAAAAACAAGGAATACCTAACAATAACGGCAGAATTCTAGATTTTATTGACCATTTTAAATTTTCATAAAAACAAAACTTACAAAATTATAATGATGTAGTTCACTATTATAGTTGCACAGTGTGGGCAGTATAATATATAAGCATAATTTTACTGCGTCCATTATAGTAGGTACGTCGAAAATCGAAATATAAGTAGGTACCTAGTACTCACCTGGCCACCTCTTATTATTTAGTCATTCGTTCCACGCGGTTATATAGCGCGCGGGGACGTTGAATAAATATGAAATTATTTATAAATGATAAAAAACATCACAATAATCGTCGGGTCATACCGATTGATATAATAAACTGAATCAATGGTTATATATCTATATATTATATATACATATAGGTTATTATGGGTGCGTAATACCTATAATCTGAAAAAATGTCATAATTCGGTGCGAACGTAGAAAAAACTAAAAAAATAGCGGTCGATTATATAGGTTTATAATATCCGTTTTTCCGGTGACGGCAGTGATTCGCGAATCTCCCGTGCAATATCATTTGTTGTGGGATCTAAACAGAGGCGACGAGAGGGGTTAATGACAAAATAAAAAAATTTTACAAAAAAAAAATTCGTTTGACGATAATACCTACTTGTGAGACACGTCGAATAATGCGGTAAATCGGGGGGAAAAAAAACGAGTTCTATTCACAATTGGGTGACCGATAACACCACAACGGTATATATAAATAATACATATTAGGTATATACATGTATATGTATATAGGAAATTATTCACGGACAGCGGTGCAAAACGGCGTGGTGAAGTGATGTGCGGAAGGGTGGCGGACGTTAAACCACCGCGTTAAAAATCAGATTACGATTTGATCTGCGTCATCGATCGTCAACGAATATAATCGGTGTCTGTGCAGCTTATATAGATATATATAATATATATATATTATTTACGCGATTTATTGATACAACAACAACAAGACTTTGTAATGGTGGATAAATAACGACGACGCGCGAATAAGAACGGATAAACAAAAAAACCTGTACAGTATAATGATATCCCCGGAAATACACCGCCGCGGCTATACTATGATTATAATATTATTGTGTCCGTATTAAAGGTTTTATAGCGTAAAAGAGTGGCGGCCACCATGGGGTCACCGTGACCGCGGGTCCGGTTATTAATAGGCCGTGTGACTTCTACTGTAACAGTCCGTCGTTGGTCCGCTAGCAAAAGAACTATATTATACCATGATATTACGAACAAAGTTGAAGTATACATTACAAAATTCTTCGAAAAATTGATATTTTTTTACATTGAACAATTGATTATAATTATAATTAGGTATAAATATTACTTGTTCGTACCACTAATATTTATGTGTAAACTTTCAGACACGCACTGCTGCAGTACCTATTGTTTTAAAATAAATAGCTATAGGATAATAAGAATAACACTATGTACTATACAATATACATTACATGTACCTATACAATTTAATCATTAACAATTATATTTTAGAATTATTTTGATAAAATCTCTTATAATACATATAAGGAAATGTATACCTATACATAGTAAGTGGATGATAATATTTATGTAATTATCAACATTTTCGATATTATATATAGGGAATAAAGCACAAAAATAATGATAGGTACCCATAGGTGGGTCTACAGTGGTGCAAGGTACCTCCTGCAGTTTCAAGTGGCACCATGAACTAAGAAAAATTGTTCAAAAGGAGGCTAAAGCCCCTTAGCCCACTGGGTACGCACCAGGTTGCACTCTCTGCGTCAAAGGTTTGGACACGCCTATAGGCGATATAGGTATGAGATATATAGATATTAACAGTTTTAATTTTACTGCGAATTAAAATTGTGTCTCATCAAATTTAAACTTTTAGTGCATATATAAGATGATACCATTCTGACACTTTCACATTGAATTCAAACTCTATATAAAGTCATAAATCAATATTCTAATTTATCTTCTATATCTTCTGTTCTAAAAGCACTTATCGCTAAAAGCTGTATCTTTCCTTAATTTATTATCATCCAACATTCCAACGTTATAATCTTATCTATATTATACTTTCATTAATATTATTTTAATATTAAAATCGTGTTTCAATAATACTTTAATTAATTTCTCAATTATTATATTATGAATCTATATGTTCATTATATTATTTTTATATCGTTTTATTTTTAAATCTAAAATATTTATAATATTATATGCTACAAAACTTTTTCTTCTCTTATATTTTGCTAATATGTATACTGAAATATATTATATTTTAGTCTTCAATTTGTTATATTTTGTTAAATAATATAATATTGTTGAGCTATACTAGTTTGCGCTTGAAACTAATAAAAAAACGTAGTAATTAATAATTATAAAGAAATAATGATACGCTATTTTCGTGAAGATCTTCACTCGAGTAGTAAAGTACTAACCATTGTATAATAGGTGCCTTATTCGATACCGTAAAGGAAACTAAATATACCTATAAAATGTAGATTACATATTATATATAATATAATATACCATATTAGACATAAGTATATTGTAGATTGTCCGTATTATATGTAGGACAAAGTTTTAAGAACATTTGATTAACATAATTCTTTTAATATAAATAACAATATATTATTATATATATCGTCGTTAAATAATACAAATTTATTTTTACTTAAAATCGCTACATATTTACGAACATCATATTATATTATATTTAAAGACATATATAATATAGACGCATTATAGTACCTATAAATATCTATATAAACATAAGTATGAGTATACAAATATGTTTATATAGGTATAGATATATACGCCATATGCCCATATATTGATAAACTATACAATAACGTAAAAATCAATTATGATATATAATTCGGATACTATAAAGAACCTATATAGTGTTAGTATAACACTTATACCATTTATACACAAGTGAATAGCATTATAATATAAACATAAACTTCATCATATAATATATATATAATATAAAAACTATATCACAAACCGATAATTTATGTCAAAAAAGCTATAATAATAAGCATATAAACGCGTCACCGCGCGTATATACTATATTGCCCTACTATAAACAAAAGTGCCGTAAAAATCAATATATATCTACCTATACAATATAAATATATTTTGTGTATCGCGGTTACACGTATTTTCCACTCTACATGGTATTCATATCATGCACAATGCATAATATATAGTTAATGATACAGATAATATAAAAATATGCTCAACGGTGGCGGTAAAATGGGTACACCAGCTGCAGCATTATATAGATTATATTATAATATTATATATTATTATCCATCAAAATGTATCGTCCGTGTTTTTTGCATTTTCTTATAAGAAAAGGTATAGGTATCTATTATAATATGTAAAAGTATACTTTTATATATAGTTTAAACATAATTTATTACGTATAGGTATGCCGTGGTAAAAGATGAACCTACCTATAGGTACCTACATAGGTAAATTGTTTCCGAGAATATTATATATGCTCATGTAATAATACTGTTGTATATTATAATATACAGAAAAACAATAATATATTAAATTATTTTTTTGTATAACAATCTTCGAAAAATAATGCGTTGCACACGAAAAATAGCCAACTTCCTATAATATAGTGTAACGCGAATAATCGCGTCGGGCGGGCTGCCGGAACAAACGACTTCCGGACAGTCGGACCGCGGGAGCCCTAAGACGACGGGGTACGTGTGGATTTAGCGTCGTCGGATACTGCCGAGCGCCGCGCGAAACAGGTGCGCGCCGAGGCCGCGCCCGGACCAATGCGACCGTTTTGTGGGCGGTCTGACCACGCCCGGCCGCCACCGTCGCGGTCGGCCCGCGCGCTTGTACCTGTCCGCGTAGTCGAGCACCGGTAATATGTATAATTAATTATTATCATCATTATTGTTATTAATATTATCCATATATTGTTGTAAGACCCGAAGACGAAGCGCCGGCGTTTTTCTTTCGGCGGGTGCCAATTATATTATTATCAATATCGATTACATTGAATATTATTATATGTGATATTATGACTGCTGCCATTCGTTATAGTGTATAATATATTGGACATTCACATATACGCGTAATTTCGTTAAATAAGAAATAGGCACATTAAAAAAATCACTGATTCCAAGCTTTTTAAATAACCAGAACATATATAATAATATGTATAGGTATTGTATAATTTATTAACAAAACGGCGCTATAGTAATTGTACACGATTATTTTTTTACATACGAACTAGGATTTTGTATAAATACTGACTGACACTGTAGTCTGTCTTCTTGTGTTTCAACATTTTAATCTAAAATAAAAGTAGATAAATACCTACACGCCTATACTTATAAATTACTACATTTTAAATTAAATTATGACAGAAGAAAAAACTCTATAGGCATAAACAATTCTGCATGCAGTTGACCGATGGGTGCAGGCGGTATATTGGTACAACGAGCACCATGTGCGTTGCGTCATGCATGTCGGGAAATGGAAAATAAAAATTTGTAAAATGCTTCTGACACGGCGGCGTACCTATCGCCTAATCTATACTATAGCGGAAAAAATATATTCAAACCGTGTTAGTCGTAATGTGTCACTATATGTATTGCATGGTTTAGCAACCTCAAGATAATGCCTATATATATTCTTATTATAATACCTATACTTATATGTACCACGAAATAATTGTCTGGGACGATTTTCGATTTATATACTGACTATTGATGCAGAATTGGGAATTTTTATTGTACCTATTTATGATAGGATGCTGTGGTCATAACATATTCATAACATTTTCTTTAAATTATTTAAAATGTAAAGTCATTTTGGTTTTCTTAAATAACCGTCACATATACATACATCTGGACTCTGGAGCGGACTGCAGAAATATTTATATGATTTTATTGGTTCCAGTTCGGTAAAGAACAAATTTTTAATGATTAGACGAGGGTTCATTCATATCATTCAATTATTAATTTATTCAAATTATGTTTTTTAGAATTTTTTAGTATATACCTATATTCATATTTACATTAATTAATACTTTCACGTTTTTATAATATTTCAGAGGTACCATCTTGTGGTATTAATACAAACTTTTTTCAAATATAAAAACGTTTTTACCGCAGGTGATTTTTTTTGAAAATTTTAAAGTAGGTCTTACCTATATGATATATATATATATATAATCGAAATTCGAACGAGTATCGGTAGTTTCCAAGTTATCTATTATGGTAATAATCCATATTCAATGATAATATAATTCTTGTAATTGATTTTTAAAAAAATACGACGATGTAAAAATTATTTTTATTTATTAATATGTGTTATTTTTTTAGTATTTTATAGTATGAATGTATATGATATAATTAAAAAAATACTCGTTTGAATTTCAATTTAGACTAAACATTTTCAAAAAAACATGGACTTAATAATTAACAGTAATATAAGATTGTTCACATATAAAAAAAAAATGTTTTATTTCTATTGGCCACGAGACATTACTGCTATTTCAAATAATATAAGAGATCTAAGTATTTGAAAATCAGGTCTATAAATATACTTAATTAAAAATACCAAAAATCATAATTTAAATAAAAGTAGTGAGCATACTCGGCGAAGCATCCTACTTATATATATATATATATATATATTAATAACGTATAATTTATTATAGGGAGCATTTATCTGATATAAAATGTATGCTTATTTGTTTGGCATGTTGCTATAAAATCCCTATCTTACCTATATATTTATAAATAATTACATGTATAATAAAACTTTATATCACATATATTAATTTCATATTTCTCTCATCTGTGCAGTTTTGGATGCGCTTCTGAAATTGTCATAAAAATAAATTATCATGGTTTGAGTTGTACGATTATATAGTAATAATAGTGATAATAGTATTTTCAAATTTGGTGGTAGGTACTTATATATTTTCGTAAAGACTACCTTTAATAAATTGTAAAATATACTTAGAGTAAAAACAAAAAGGTTACAGAGAAAGTCTGCAAGCGATATTTTCTTTATAAAATGTATACCTTCTGGCTACTATTTATTATTAGGCTTAAAATAAATATTATATAATTATTTATATATTATAATATATGTATTAAAACATTATATTTTAAATACACGTTTATTAATCTTGTACGAACATTTCCATAAATATAGATAAAATAAAAATGTTATATTTTATTTAAATCTTATGTTTTCTATTAGGTTTGTAAATATATAAACAACGAAATCATAACAATATTTAATATTTACACATATATATCATACATGTGTTTCTCGAATTTAGGTAGTAAGACATATTATGCATATTATTATATAATACTTGAAGTGAATTTATTACGTTTCTCATGAATATGCGTTGTGTATTATAGGCGTATAGCTTATTTATTTTCATCAATAATTAGAATTCTTACACGAAATCATAAACGTTTTAAGACTTTACACGCAATGAATCATTTATCTTAAAGACTTTTTTATGTTGGCGTGTCGAAGAGCCTTATAATGAGAAGGGAACACACGCATATGCACATAACTACTGTTGTAACTGTTCACGAGTTATGCGTAAGCCTACTATTATTATATGTATATATTTACATAGAAGCTCGGAAAATATTTTTATACTATTATATAATATATCATATCTTAAACTCTGAACAAAGAGAGGAATGTTTATTGATTTTGGTACTTAACAATGATGTTTTTTTTATTTCAATCTATGAAGACTTTTTGAGTTTATAGTATATTGAAATCCTAACAAAGTTTTATGTACCATGAAAATCGAGTTTAGATGGTTCTTTGAATGGTTCATATTTTTATTTTATTTATACTCCAATAGTAAATTATCTAATCAAACATATATAATGTAAGTGATTATAATGTCCTGCAGGGTTATGAAATAATGGGAGGGGATTCAAGCCGAATATATTTATTAGATTATATTTTACGAAGTGGGGTTATCACTATATACTTACAAGTTACAAATTACTTTTATTTATTTCGTCATCACCTACAAATGTATAGTTTACTTTAAAACTAACAGCTATTACTTATAAAAAAGTTTTATTTGGAATTGTTGGCAAAAAGCTAGCAAACGAAAACTATGGCAATTTATTTAGTAAATAGTATAAGTAGAGGTATCTAATATTTAACTAGTATTAAAATAATGACTTGTTACTTTATTAGCTATATACTTATTTACTCAAATAAAAATTGTAAAAAGTAAACATCTACTACAACACTGGCAGATGACTGATAATATATGCTATATAGCACTTATAGATAACCTAACCTGATAGGTATTACAATTTGAATTATATATACTTTTGTTAAAAGGACGTTATAATATATTAATTTTATTTTGTTGTATCTTCGTCTAGATTAGTCCATTTTACTTTATTATTTTTATAATACCAAAATGAATTGATCGAATTTAAAGTGTACGAATATTGTCACAATAGGCATTTCTAATATTTTAGTTTAATAAAACGTATTATAAATATTTTAATATTGCTAGCTTGTCATGAACCATGACGACTTATCATTCGTTAGCTATTATTGTTCGATCACATTGGTGTTATCTGGAAGGTGAGGATAAAAATATACAGATATTAAATGCAAAATTTCATTTACAATGGATATATGTCTTTATTAGAATGAAATAATTATATATGAATTAAATTTTGTCACTAGGATTAATTGGTAACCAGACTTGACTGGCGGCGTCGGTCGGTGGTCGCCGTAATGGATCTGGTTATTTGTAGGACGTCACCAAAACAAGTCGCGACCTTTACCGCCGGTCCGGCTCGGTCCATCATCCTACCTCTCGAGTGAACGAGTAAGGTTAAGGCCTCGAGGAGATCGATCGAGTCGCGCTGTTTGCAGTGTTTCGAAATGGTGGTTGATAGAAATGAAGCACCGCAGTGCTTGTTTTTATACTTGAGATTTTTAGAACGCGTCAAAACTTGTAGAGTTTTAAATGTGTCTATTAACTAAAATTTGATAGGAAATTTGTATACTACAAAATATAACACGAACTGCACCGCAAGTAACGAAAACAATTTTAAAACCTGGCGTCCAATCACAAATAAAATCTTCGAAATAACGTTTAGGCGAAAGTATGTGATAATTTCCGCTCGTCACTTTTATAGTCGAACGACCTTCTGAAATGAATATAATATATCTATAGGATATTATCCAATTCGGAGACATTGTTGTCAACACACACACACACACACACACATATATATATATATTATATATATATTATTTACGTTCCTAAAATTTCCGATTCAATCATGACTCAGCGAATACCGTCTTCTTTAATAGGTCATTGTTCTTGCCTTCTTGGTCTCTCGAATACGTTAAATACGTTTTGGCAATATGACCGCGGCGGACGATAAACGACAAGGACCTCAAAACTAATTATTAAGATTTTCCAAATTTTTGATTTTGACCAGAAAAACACGTCGTAACGCAAAAAAAACGTCACAGTAACGAATTACGTCATGCGAGTCAATCATTGTTGTTATAGGTCCATATAATATATATATATATATATATGTATTATGATTTTAATATACATCACATCCGGTTTTTGATAAATAAAACATTGGTAAAAATCAGCCATAGCCACAGTGTAATAAATAATTATTCACTTTTCTGACTTCAAGATAGTAAAATGGTAATAGTGATTAAATAATAAAAACTATATGCCTTACTATAAGGCAAGTAATAAATATATAAATATGTTTAAAGTTAAAATATTTACAAGATACATATTATTTTTAAAAACAATTTAGTATAACAACGGCTTGGGAAAAATAAAACAACTATACATACATATAATATATGTCTACTATTTTTTCGAACATAGCACCTCAAAAAGGAATGTTGAATTCAAAAAAAATCACTTAAAATTTGGTTTATTAATTTGGGGAAATTTGGTTATATAGGTAAAATAATTAAACAAAAAAATTAGTCCTGCTACTACTTTGAGATTTTGTAATGTTGTGCTTATAAGCACTTTAAAATACTTCAAGTACGCCCTATTATATACCACGCATCTACATTATTTGTTTAAATTATTGTTTTATTATACTTTCTGTAACTAACCCATTCCCCATACAATAAAATGCAGCGATTATATTTAATAAACCATTACAATTATTTTTGACGTGTATTTTCACCCCTCGGTTATATTTTGAATTGAGTTAAAAGACTTATACTTCTTATTGGCTTATAGAACTATACATTTGATCGTAAACTCATAAATTGTACAATAAATTACTGATAATATTTCTAGCTTGGTGGCATGCAACATAAAAATTAAATTATTCTCTTGCAATCAAACAATTCTAAGCATATACATTTAAGAAAAAGAATATTTATAAATATAACGGGCATAAAATAATTCCGTTTTTGGTTATGTAATCTATACTACCTTAACATATTTAATACTATATCATCATAATGAATATACTTATAGGTAGTTAAATACATATTAATATTAGTACAAACAAATAAGTACATATTGATGTTTTATTAAATGTGATATGATATAGAATATTAACTATATAGTTTCATGAACTATAGTAAGTATGACAAGGTATTATTAGTAAATAATATTTATATAAACGAAAATAAAGTTTTGAACAAAATACGAGTACATGCCACTGGAAGATATTGGGTATTCTTTTCTATTTCATAATAATTGAGAATAATGGTAGGTTATTGAATTTTGGGAACTCGTCAGTATAAACTGAATATAGTACAAGAAAATAATAATATAGGTACCTAAATTAACTCTTGAAGTTTTCAATTTCATAATACAATTGTATAATACTATAACAACTTGTTATAAAGACAATACTACATAGGTAGTTATAGTCTAATCCTATATATTACATTATTATTTGTTGGTCCCATACTCCTTAAATGGAAATTAGTGTATTTATGATGAACAGGTTTAAACGAATTGAATACTACATGTTAAACGGTTATTATTATTATAGGTATTATTAGTATAGATATTTTTATTGTTTACGTTAAAAAAAATAACCTAATATTTATTTTAACTTAAAAATAATGTCTTACTTACATAATATAGTTTAACGTTTCGGCAAACATTCACGTTTTCGTGAATTACCTGCAGGCTACGTTATAATATTATGTATACTTAGTAAGTACTTACTTATAACTTGCGTTCTTAAATTAGTAATTTTTAAGTACTAAGAAGGACTATATATACAGAATAACTGTTAAAAATATTATTCTTTATTATATAATATTAGATCTATAGTTTCTTCATACAAACGTACGTACTTCATATGATATTCCCATCGTATAATGATAAAAAAAAAAAAAAAACGCTGTACAAATTGTATTATATTATATATAAATTTAGAGTATAATATAAACAATATGTTATAGGTAAATGGACGTTATTGAAAATGTTGCGTAATTTTATAATATCCTACATTTAATATCATAACTCGTAAGATAAAGAAAATGATGTAAATATCTATTATAGGTACACTAAATTATATTATAAACATCAACACGTTTATTATTCTATAGTGTAACTGTACTACAATAAATATATTATGTATACTATATAAAAAATTCTGTTAACTCTTATTGTTCCTACAGGTATAAAGAATGTGTATATTTTAAAGAAGAAACAAAATAATATGTATTGTTTCTATTGAGTAAACATTTTATTCAAAGACGTATTCAGAATATTTGGTCTAATTTTTTTTTACCACCGACCCACCATTCTATAAATATCAATTTTTGATATAGTAAAAATTGATTTTTTCAAATGTTATATAATTAAATAAAGTTAATAAACCATAAGCAAAGAAAAATAAACTCATTTAATTATCAATAAGGATGACAGCTTCGGGACACAGTGATTTTTAATTTGTCATTATATCGTTTAGTCATTTTATAATAACGAGATTGATAAAAAAAAAAGTTACCCGATAAGATAATATTATATTCATTACGAAAAAATTATAAACTTTACGCACTCGCGGGGGGGGGGGGGGGTGACTAGAAAAATAATTTGATAGAAAATCGTCAATTCGACGTCACGGCGAACGTGAAGAAAACTGCCGGACTGTTACATTTGAATTAATTAGTGTTTATTATAATTAAATATTAATATATTATCATGTGTGTGTAATATACCTAGTACCTAAATAAATATTTTAAATCCAAATTAAACCTTGGTGGAAAAAATTCCCGTAGTAAAATTAATTATTAATAAATTAAATCAATATTTAAAAGAGTAGTAGGTATTATAATGTGTAATAAGAATTATTATCTAGTCCTAGTGATTAGAAAATAATTGTGGATCATAATAAGGGAACAATAATAATTATACTAATGTTTATAATAAATTATTATTTGTTATGATAAGTTATAATCGCAAATATGCCCATATAAAAAAGTTGTCTTCATTGTCCTCCCAATTCATAAAACGTTTCTGATTAAGTAATTTAATGGGCACAATATTAAATATATATTATGTATATACTAGCCCATTTATTATTTTTCCGTTTAGATAATATAATGGTTTTTACTACATATAAATTAAAATTTATTCTTAATTCCATTAAGTACTTACTTGGATATCATAAGTAACTGAATTTAAAGACTATTATATTATATGAACATGCGAGTATATCTTTTATTAGCTGATTATATACAATTTCAGATGTCAATAAGGTCTAAATTCATCATTTTTACGCTTATTAATTATAAACACTTTTATTTTTGCAATTATCAAGCCAAGCATAATTATTTTAACATATATTATTATACAATATTTTAAAAGTTTAAATTCAGATATAAGATATAACACCAATTTGGTGTTTCAGACATAACAAATTTACGTCTCTCGCACAATCAAAATTATATTAAAACATTAGAGTAAATTGACTAATAATAATAATTATCAAATTTAAATATTATCTGTGTTTTGACGTCTGGTTTTTAATATTTTAATTTAAAGTGTGATAATATGATATATATTATGTTTCCTTTTCTTATATATATATATATATATATATAAAATATACATATCAGCTTATAATTAAAATATACAAATACCAGACAGACATAGATAAAATTCTCATCTTTTGATTTGATGACAAATTAATTATTAACTATAATATCATATGCTATTCTCGAATCTAAAGCTTTAATAATAGTTCACTTTTGCTGTTGCACACAAAACTAATCAATGCACGAGGTCTACTTCTTTATCGAAAATTTCAAGTTATTATAATACAAGTATCAGTAAGTACATTTCTTATTCTTAATTAAAATTTAAAATTGTATTTTAGAAATTAAATTAACTTTTATTTTACTATGTTGATAATCAATAATAATGTATAATAATTTATTCTATCTTGTAAAACAATTGAAAATATTATAAATAATCATAGATTAAATCATTTAACTCGCTTTATATATATAAATTAGTATTTTATACATGATTAATGTAAATAATATGTATATAGGTATTGTGTATATTTACAAAATGATACATTATTATCCTTGTACCATATCGATTTCTCTATAAATGTTTAATAAACATGTCGATCTTCTTGCATCCTGGAATGAATTGTTATTAAACAACTATTTCTTTTTAACTGCACACACACGGTCGATGAATCTATCATTAGGTACTGCATATCCCTTAATTTGTCAATTATTTATCATCGTTATCAAAAAAACATGCATGAATATAATCAATATAAATTTCATTAGATATTTAATACTTACATTTTTTAAATTTATAATACATAGGTTAGGTAAAATATATCATTGTGATAGGAGGTTTTTCGAGTATACTATATGTATATAAGTGATAGGCGTGTATATTGTAATATAATATCATATCTTAGAAGTAAGAACGAATTTTTTTCGTCAACACCGCACATCACACAAAAACTGCTCTGTACATTGCGCGACGATCAGCGGTATTTTTCGTTTTGTAGGGTATAGATACAACGTAGTTCGGCTGTTCGGTATATTATATATATATATATAATATGATACTATGATAGGTGTAAATATATATACAATTTAGGTGCGCGTAAAAAAGAATGTAAACATTTATTCCCATGGACGGTGGAAAAAAATAAGAAGCTTATAACATCACACTATCATCGACTGAAACAGAAACTGCAGGAGTAGGCGGAGCAGCAGATTAGACGGGTGTTGGGATCGTAAATTAATTAAAAGATTCTTTCAAGTCTGGTCTCGGCGAGGTAGGTTTTATAATACGTATCAAGTGTAATAAAAAAAAAAAAAACAAAAAAAAATAAAAAATAATAATAACAAAATAAACAAACAAATAAAAAGCAATATCATATATATATATGTATATAATATGTGCAAAAAATGGCTGTAGCCACCACTGTGCACTGTATACAGTTGTATACCTGTATATACTATACACGATATATCATATGCCCAACTCCATAAGTTCTTCGCGGCGGCTATAATATATAAATACATAACATGGGAATGATGCCCTTAACCTTGGCGCGCGTATCACACGGTAATAGTAATAATAATCGCTGCGCCGTTGTGCGAGTAGGTATATACCTACCTATAAACAATACGATATCTTCTAATAATACGTATATATATATAATATATAATAATAAGACGCGCGCGTATCGCGTCCGTATCCTGCAGTATAGTGCAGAGTGCGTGCGCCGGCAACCGAGTGGGTACGATACGACACGACGGCCCGAAGACGCCCCCGCCCGCCCCCCCGCCAACCAAGTGTTGGGTGTATCTGCGGGCCGGGCCGGCGCTCAACCCGTCGACGACGGACGACGCCGCCGCAGCCGCCGCCGCCGCCACCGCTGCGGACTACTGCGACCAACTACCACGACGACCAGTTGACTGCTACTCCGACCGCGGTCTGTCCTCTCTCCGTCTAACGATAACAGCGGTCCGTGTACACCGCGCATCGCTCCCGCATAATACGCACGGTAGTGAGTTGTTATCGTCGGTCCGCCGCCGCCGCGCCGTCAGCATTAACACCCCCCCCCCACGTGATTTTGGCGCGCGACCATCGAACCCGGCGCGATCGCCCCACGAAACGCGAATAGTAAATTAATATAAAATCACTATCGTGCGCCCGATGCGAATAGTAAAGTACCGATCTTCTGATATTTATTAGTATATCCGCAGCGGCGACATAACAACAGTAATAGTTATTGGTATATAGAATTGTCGATGGTTTTTCTCTCGTCGTCCGCGTAACCGTGCCGACCGCGCGTCCGTTCGTCGTCCGCCCGCGTTTCGCGCGTGTCCGTCGTCGTCGCGGCGTTCTGTTTTTCCAAGCGCGTTTGCCGTGCGTTAGACGAACGGCCTGGGACGAGTTGTCTGTTTAATGTATCCGTGGTATCCGAGGGATACGGCCGAAGTGCAGGTGTGCGCCACAGGACCGCAGTCGTCCGGCAGCCCGACGTCCGCCACGTCGCCGGCCATCAAGAGCGAGAGCGGTTCGGCGTACGGCGACTGCATGGATTACGCACTACACGCAAAGGTGAGCGACTATACCTAACTCCTATAACACACTATATGATATATTACTATATCATCGCGAGGTGCGATGAACGCCTCCCTACATCGGTTTGTCGGTGGTGTAAAACCCACACCACAGTTGTGTCGAATATACACATAAAGGTATTTGGCTTAAAGAAAATAAAAGTTTAGTAATTTTAATTGTTCATAGAATGTTGAACAACCAAGTTCAACGGTCGACTTGTCATATAATAAACTCATTTAAAAAAAAATTGTCTTTTAACAATGTTATCTTAGAAAATTGTGATATAGATACCCTTTGTGAAAAGTTTGGCGAAAAGAATTATTAGTCGGTTCAAGGGGTGAGTGGGAGACTTGGCTTAGACAACCCAGTTATAAACTCAATTTTCGATTTAGATACATGAACGATTATATTATTGGGGGGGGGGGGGTTATCTCTAAAAATTACTACCAAATATTTATTGTTCGATAGACTAGTTGCGTTTGGTAATTTTTGGCGTTGGTAAACCAATAATTGCACTCGATTCCTTTTTATGGCTGATACACCAATCGTACTAAATAAACACCATTCGTCATTTAAATTTAAAATATGTAAAATTATTTTTTATTATATTTAGTACCACTTTAAATTTTCTCAAATACGTATAAAATAAAAATATACAATAATGAACACTATTATAATAAATTTAATAAAGATAAATGACAATTATTGTACATATACAAGTAGCCAAGTAGGTATCTAACAGTATCATAATTGTTTATCCTATATTATCTCAATGGTATTCTACAGTGTAACGAATATATTATTAAAGATATATATTATAAACTAGCCCTGGTATAGCTCGAAATCCTCAATAAAAAAATATCACCCTGCTGCACTGTACATCACAAAACGAAATCGGTATACGCGTTTGTCAGGATTATCGGCGATTCGAATGTAGCTTTCATCGTTCCCCTTCAACCCCTCTCAAAAATAAGACCGATGATGTTAGTATCGGCAAACCTATCTATCTTAGTCCTCGTTTAATATGATCTAGAATAAATAATATAATATGATGCCCTTGCATTTAATATCATCGATCTGTAAATCCGCTCACAAGGGCGACTCCACACGATCGTGGTTAATGTAGCAGCGAGGACAATAATTTTTGTTTATTCATAATATAATCTACAAGCGTATTGTAATATGTTAAAAATAATTATATATTTTTAACTGTAGGCGTTTATGTCATTTGTTATATAGGACTACATTTAGGGGAGGCAATGACTCCTATTATAGTAGCAAATATTAACTGCTTCGTAAAATATTTACGTAGTTAAGTGGTTTATTTATAAAATGTTTGTATAATAAAAAAACTAAGATATAATTTAACTATATTTTGTTTGTCGAAAGAAATTTTATTTTATTCCCCCCCCCCCCCAAAAAAAAAAAAAAAAATTTAACGTTTTACTCAATTATATTGTAAAAAAAGTTTAAATACACGCGGACCTGATGTCGTGGCTGATTTTCATCCCGACAACAATAATATCGAGTTGATTTCGTGTACTATATAAGCGGTTTTATTACTCTTATTTATGTATGTACCTTATAAGATGAGGTGTTTATTAATATCGTACATTTATTATGTATAGTTTCACCTTATTATTTTCTACATTATTATATAGGTATAGTACCTACCTGAGCCCGATATAAAAGACGCGCTAGCGTTCTGTACCTATATTATTACGTTGGTTATTACTTATGTTACACGGCTATATTATTATATCTATAGGTACTATTGGTATTATATATGCTCATTGCTCCGTCGTTGTTTTTATACACTCGTTAAAATATTATATCATTTAATACACCACAATAATAATGGTTTGAAAGAATTTTTTTTTTCATACAGTGTATGATGCAGCCGATGCATGTGCATTTATAATACATATTAAATGTATAATAATAATAATATATTGTATATAGTATGTGATATGTGGTTTCTTCATTTGTCACCAATTACTTAGACGACAAAAGTTGAATAATCATAGGTTGTTTTGTACAAAAGTTACAGAAACTTTAACGAGAGACTTAGAAAACTGAATAATATTGTGAAACATGTAATAATATATATCTAGTTATTAATATTATTGAGTATGTTTAAACTTATATTTACACGTTCATTATAATATTTTATTATCATTATATTGGTAAGTAGAGAAGACGAGCGAGCATAGATCATTCACACAATATTATATTGTAGTTCATATAAGCTGTACAATACGTATTAATTATTATACGTTTTTTTGTATAATATTTTGTAATAATTTATAATTTAGTACAAGTTTGGTGCTTAATTCTAAAGCCGAACGTAAGTTCTTATACGATATAGCAGTTATGAGTTAATTCAATAATTTGATAAATTGAAATTATATTAGTAAATCTAGTCGGTGGTAAAAATGAGTTATGTATGTTGATTCTTACACAGTGATAACATTTAAATGTTGCGTAGTAAAAATATATTATTCAGTCTTAGGACTAGCGACATATGTGTAGTTTATGTGGTTAAAATCATCCGTTTGTTTTTGTAATAAGTATTCAATTTTTATTTTATATTAGTATCTTTAAATTAATATATATATATATACATTTTAATCTATACGGTATTTATACTTGTGTATATTATGAAAAATAAAATACCTATTAAGTGTAAATATTATACATATTATGTAAAAATTAATTATGATTAGAATACAATTTAAAAAAATGTTTGTGGTTTATTTCTAAAGCTTATAAATGTTGTGTTCTTTTGATTTTTTGTGGTTGGTTACAATTGTACGTTCTTATTTTTATGTAGTAATAATCACAACTAACTCGTAGTGTGAAGAAATAAACATATTTCATTTTTGTCACCATGTAAGAACTTAGATACTTATGTATATATATTTTGACATATACTAAACTCACCATAAAACTCATTAGAGATTTCATAATTATTCTAAGATATAGCAAAGATAATATCATAATTACTGATGTTATTGGAATGCAATAAATTGAATGTGCATATAAATCTAAAGATCCTTAATATTATAAATATTCTTTATAGACAATATAATTCAGTATATTATATTAATATCGTAGTTCAATTACAATATACATATGGGATTCTAAACAGCATAATACAATATATAAAAAATTATAATGTACATTAAAATTTTAATGAGCTTGAAAACGAGTTAATTAGATTAATATGGTATATTATTAAATATAAGTAAGCATTCAGATTTTCAGATTAAACTAACATGATGTTAAGTAAATATTTAAAGTTGCATACAAATTATGTAAAAAGATGTAATTGTCAATATTTTTTTCTTTAAAACATAGTTTTAGATTATAGTAATGTAATTATTAATGAGATTCGATTATACCGTAAATAACGACCACCAAGTCTTATTTCATTACAAATAATGTATACCTATTATTATAATTTTTTTTAAATTTATAAAATAACGTTACATAATAAAAATAATTTTAAAACAATGCATTACTATTAATGAAATATTAGGGTAAATAATCATTATAATCTAAAAATAGAATATAATTGATGCTTTAGGCTCTCACATTTATACATTGTCAATTGATCTCATTGTAGCTTGTAGAATATACTTTCAGTTATAGTTATTTATATTCTATTTATTGGAAATGTCTGCAGTTCTTAAACTAAGTATATTAAACATTTTTATGTGGAGTTTATCATAAATTATGTTATTTTATAGTCAGTTTTTGTTCATATTAATTTATAATATTTTAAATATATAAGTGTAGCATGCATTTTATTGGTGATTATTATTAAATTAAATATTTTATTTTTACTTCAACTATAATTGTATCATAAAAGTTAAGAAATATAACTTGAATGTAAAATATATTAATTTTATTATATTATTTAAGAAACTTTTGGGCTTTGGATAGTTTGATTTCAATAATTTTTGTCAAGTTTAGTTATGTTTTCATATCAATAATATAATTGTTAAAATTATTTGAACACTAATATTTAAAACAACAGTTTAGGACATGATAAAATATCTTTAAACTATCCTTTATTTATCTAAGAATTAGAAAGTGTTGTAATTTTTATTTAATTCATACATATTATATCTAAATAAAATACACAATATAGATAATGGCATTTTGAGGAATTTAGGGATCACATTTTAAAAATCTTTTCGTATGCACTGATTTATCATTGAGTTAAAATTTAACACGTACATTTTAAAATGATTTACTACTCAATAGGTTCATTCGACACCTCTTACTTTACAACAGAGTGGTTACCTAATTGATAATTCCCCCCTTTTTGCTTTTTATTTATACATTTTAGTTAAAAAATATAATACATTTAAAATTTATAATATGGTCATTGTTCATATTATATTGTTCACTTAAATTTAGTTTAACTGCCAATTATCTCAATTAATAAAATTTAGTTACATATGTATTACGTCTAATCAGTAATTACTGTTGACACTGTTGACATATTAACTCGTCTAATCACAGTAATAATAATTTATTATAATAACAAATATTATAGAGTATGATTATTACCCAACGAATATGATTATTACCCCGGAGTTGACCTGCCGAATGACTATTAACACAAATATAATAAGGTTTGTCTGTAGACAGATCACAACCGACAAATAGTTCTGTACATTTGTATATCTGTCGATATTATCGGTAAATCATTTTATTTCAATATATGTTGATCATCCTGTATTGTATGGTATTGAGCTTTGGGAGTTTGAAAACTTATAACAAGAAATGTTTACAGCAGTGGAAGGCTGCCCGGCATCGAATACACTAAACCAGTTAATTACAAAACGAGAAAAACGTATTTTTATTTTTTTAATTCCGATTTTGATCTCGCCTGAAGGCCTTTTAGGCTTATTGCTGTCGACTAGATGCTATATATTTTTATTTTTTTTATCGGTAGCGTATCGAGATTTTATAAATAAGCTTAAAAACCCATCGATTCAACCGCCCTTATTACAACATTTTAACTTGACAATTTTAAACTGAAAATAGGACCACAAATCTGTGACACGTTATTTAGGTATAATAATGTTAAGTGGTGACAAACAAATGAAATTACCGATAAACTAGAATTAAAATATAGCTTGGCGATAATTCTATTGGAAATCACAACAAAGTCAATGAACGTAAAACTATTCAAACTTAACACGGTAACACTAAATAAAAATAACATCAACATGCCACTTATTTCAATTGGGTATTGATTTTTAAATACTTATAGATTGTATCATATAATGATTTATAGACTAAAATGCACCAGATTTTATCCAGACGAATTTATACACCATTAATTAATATCGCTATTTGTTTGTTGCTAAGACTATAATTATGTAATTACAAACAAAATAAATTATTAAAACACAAGTTTTAATGCCTGACAAAGAAGATACATGTAGATTATTGATGTATAACTATATATAGTAGGTGTATATATAAACCACACCTGTGTCTAGTGTACCTTGTAGTTAAATATTTGAATTATAGGTACCTATGGAATTTAATTGACCTCAATAATTATAATTTTTAATAGTAAAATGTGTGAGTATTTAAAAATTATTAAATTAATGTTATTTATTTATTGTTTATATAGGTATATATTGCTATTAATAAATTTCTAAAATTGTAAACATGTAATGCATTTTTAATTATATTATCAATATAAATAATAAAATATAATAAATAAAAGAGCATTAATGCAATTAAAAAAAAAATAATAATAATTTATAACCTTATATTATACTAGGGAATTTATTGTTAATATTTTAATATTATAATTTACTGTGAGAAATAATATGCGATAGTTGAATTTAAAAAATATCTTTTAAACATTACAACAAAGATTAACTTAGTTAAAAAATTAAATATAAGTTCTGATTGTTTGAATCTCATTATACAACAATACTTCTGACTTCAGCATGTAGTTCAAAATTGTTGTATTTTTTATTTAGGAAATAAAACAACAAAAAAACTTATATTTTTTTTGTTTGATTCAGAGAAAATTGGTTTAAATATAAACTGTTTAAGTTTTAAATGAATTTAAACAGTTTAGAACAATACTTAATTCAGATTTTCAGTAAAGTGGTAAATGTCTTGTAATGATGGGAAGTTTTTTTTTGTTTGACGTCATTTTTAGGAGCAAAAATGAAAATTCAATTTTCAACTTTGTGGGTGGTTTTTGATAAAAAAAATTGGATCTAGTTGGTATTTTGAAAAGTTTCTAGTACTCACCAGTTATCAAAATAATAATAAAAATCAACAATTTTTTTAAGCCAAAAAGTTAGAAATTCGCTATGTGGTAAACCTACCGTTATAAGTTCATAACAATAATTTGGTACGTAGTAGACAGTAGTGTTACCTACAGAATATATAATAAAATATATTTATAATAATCATTATATAATATAAGCACATATTTAATATTAATATTTTATAGTATTACTATTAATTAATAATATTATTATTAGATATTAAAATATTGGTTTTACATTGTCCTGAGTAAATACAATTGTAAATCGTGAAAATTATATTAATAATGTACATACGAGTACCTGTCATACCTATATTAAATTAAAAATGTAACATATGAAATTAAAACAAATATAATAAATAATAACTATATAATAAGTATACTATATTTTTTCATCACATAATTAAATTAAAGTTGTATATTTCTATAAATATAAACCTTTTAACCATAGATAAAAAAAACAATCAATTATCATTAATTTAATTGTAATTTAAAATAGTTTATTTTACATATCTATCATATATATTTGGGTTGAAGTCAATTTAAGTTAATTTTTTTCCACAACAAAATTATCTATAAATTTTTTTCTTATGAATATTTATAGTTTTAGATCATTATTTCCAATATTATCGGTCATTGACGTGTGTGACTAACCTTAAAGAGTGCGACATTTGGGAAATAAATATACATAGTATCGATACATCAGTACATAGTAGTGTTCTAGCCTCTCTGCAGGACCGTACAAAATAGCTTTCCAATATGCGTCAATATAGACTTTGATAACCTTTTTGTCGACAAGTTTATGTGCGTATCACGACGAACAGCAGGCTTTAAATGAAAATCGCGATTACGTTTAAATAACCTTTTAAACCTTTCTGTAGTTCATGTAAATCATGTAATATACATCCAATGTCGTTTATATTTTGATAACGTAACAGGTCTTTTATCTATATATCACTCTCCTACTCCTTGACAAAGTTTGTCTTATTGCATGCGACTACAAAATATGAATAAAAAATTGTCATTTGTTTTTATTTTTATTGGATAGTATAACGTGTGCACACGTATGTGTTTTTTGTAATTTTTAAAATCGTTCTGCTTTTCCGGTATGGATACGTTTTTTGATGACTGGACTAACGTGAGTAATATATCATTAATGTTTAATATATTATAAGTATACCATATTTAATGCATGATCAAAGATGAATAAATGCCTCAATAGAAAAAAAATTCTATAAAAAACACTGAAATAAAATTAGTAACTGAATCATTTTTATAACTTTATAAGTCCTCTCTACTACAGAAACTATTAAAATTGAGGCAAATTATTTCTTCTATGTATTTTTAGCACGCGAAAAAGATACCTCCTAATATGTTCTACTCTAATGTTTTACATTGTATACTACTAAACTGTATTTGTTTATTTATTAATTTTTTCTTGTAATGAAACCTAATGTAATTTTAAAAAGAGCAAGAACGATTTCTCACTTATTTAATATATTTAAGTCCAAGTTATTTGAAAGAAAATTGCAATAAATCGACGAGTTTGCGCATGATTAGACACAAATAAGTGAATTTATACACAGTTTTTTTATAATTTATTAAAAATCATATAAATCTGTAAAATGATTATAACATACCAATAATTTTAAATTGTGTGTTTTTATTTTTATCAAAAGTAGTTTCATTTTTTGTAAAATAATTTTATATTTATATAAATTAGACCTAAGTACAAATTACAAATACTTAAATAAATTTAAATTTAAAAATGAAAAAATCCACAAGGTACCTTCTATTTGTATACAAAATTATACATAACCGAAGCTTTTATACTATTTAAAAACATTATTTCCATTTACGTTTTATGATATTCTTATAAAATATCATATTGGAAATACGAAAATAGAAAAATCTTGTTATACTACAAAGTTATAAAACCAATCTAATAAAAATGTTTAAAATTATTTGATGTTCGTTGATTTCAAAAATACTTGATTGAGGACAAATAACATTTTTTTTTAAATTGATATAGATAACTTTGGGTACATTATTGTATTATTAATTAACAAATTTAACAATCATTATTAGTGAGATTCGAGTACATTGAAATAATAATAAATAAATTGCTTAGTTAATCATCGTAGGGATGTATTATTACACACAATAATCTGAATAATGATTATTGTATTGTAACGTTGTATATGCATGATTAAAATAAGTAATTTATATTTATAATATTATATGCACTTAAGTATACCTTTGTTTTATCCATAAATGTCAAGAAAAATTAAAATATTTATACACTATATTCTTGCAATTTATTTATTCGATTGTTACAATACAATAGTTATTATGTTTTTTATTTTAATTAAGCTCTTTGAGATATTTAATTATTTATAAATAACTTGAATACGAATAAATAGAATACCAAGACAATTTGCTACATTTGTACATTTATTTTATTTGGTTTGATGCTAATTACAAACCATAATTTGTTATATATTATATAATTTTAAATATAACTTTTTATTCCTTTAACGTTTAAATAAAATAAAATGTCGAAATACCATTATTGTAATTATTTTTTGTAAATTATGTAAATTTTAATCTCTGGTTCATAGTTCATAAATATAACACAGTAAAATCAGCATTCAAATCTATTTCATCGATCATCATTTACCCATAACGCCGTTAAGTATTGGAATTAATTATTTTTATATTACGTTTTATTTATCTTCGTAATATAGGTAATATAAATAATACGAATTTTCTTGTCGTGTAAATTTTTATTGTCCTTAATGTGAACGACTTGTAGGTTATATATTTAATAACGATATAAAAGCTGACGTTTGTATTATATCAGTTGTTTTCAACATTTTTGTAATTATAACATTTTCTACTTTCCATAAAATATTTACCGAATAAATATTTTTCCACAAATATAATTTTTTAATTTTATTTAATTATATATTTTATTGTGGATTTTAGCTGTTTTTCTTATTAATTAATTTAACTTTACTATTAGCTGGGTAGCATTTTGATTTTGGTGATAAAGTCATCAATAGAAATAGATATGCTTTAAAGATTTATCGTACCATTACACAGTCATCAGGTTTTAAAACCATAATAGTTATTATTTGGATAATATTTATTCATTTTAACTTCAAAGTTCAAACATTTTGATAGAATCGATTATTAAAAGAACAAAATAATGTTATTAGGGCCGTTTCAAGTGTTTAAATACACATAGGTAAACTAGAGATTTGCCACTCCATACATGCTAATACTACATCAAATCTATAATACAAAAATGTTAAATGCTGCCTCTGAAAAATGCCGCCCTAGGCGTGGGCCTATGTATGTATGTATTTGAGCCGGGTCTAAATGTTATTCATAATTGAAAATTTAGTAGTACATGGAAGTATTGTTGTAGATCTCCTCGATGAATTCTACTTCTACATAGATTAAATGTTTGATAAAAGCCATAATTTTGTTTAATGGCATTATTAGGATATGCTATACGTATATACATTGCATACTTGAATTTTATTTTTTGAGATGTCTTAACAAATCAGTTATTATGAAGTTTAACATGGTCCATCAGGACTTATTCAAAAGAAAAATTTCAGGATTAAAATTCAGATTCTTTTAGGGTTAGAAATACAAGACAAAACTTTTCATTTAAATTGTAAGGTATATAGAGTTATTGGAAATGCTCCATTAATAGATATTTCAAAAACCTTCTTCTGTATTAATTTGTTTAATTTTAAATGTTTATTTAATAACTTAAAACTATCTTCGCTTTTCTTTGTTTCGGCTATTTATTTACAACGAAGAAACTTTTTGCTAAAATTTAGGACTATAATAATAATATGTAATATGTATACATTTCGGTAAATCATGAACATCGAGTAAATATCCCTATAGATCATAAATATCGTCGTAAATTACTTGAATAATTTATTGTACATATTGATAATCCCTGGTAATTGCTATCAACAATTATACCCAATAAAATTAATAATATATTATAATAAATAAAATAATGTCAGCTAATATTTTATAAAAGACCAGAATCAGTAGATTCGTCCATTTTTAAACCAAGCTTGAATGAATCATGATTCGTGTAATTTGTTTAATATGTGCTGCTATGGATATCGACTATGCATCATTAATATGTTTGATAACTGATCAAGTTACGAGGAATTTTTGATTCTATTATTTTTCACGATTTCACGGAAAGCAAGTAAAATCAATTGTTTTCCTATTGTGTGTAGTCTCGTTCATAGTAACTATAGGCAGTTATTCACTTTATAGACAATAGTTGTGTAGGGAAGAGGGGAATTATTGTAATTAAAATCATATGCGAGAAGATGCACCTATTAATGTTTATGGAATAATATAATATATTAATTTATTAAATTTTATATTGTATATTTTTGATATTTATATACAAATATTTAATTCTATCTTCATCTTTTTACAAAAGCATCAAACTTATTTATTGATTAAATTTAATGTAAAAACATCGATACAAATATGACTGCTTAATTTCAGGTGATTATTTGTGATGATTGGTGTTGAATGTCGTGTGTCATGCATTTTCGATAAACGAAATCGAAAGATATATACATTCCACAACTCATTGCAATCAATATGTTTATAGTCATAAGATATTATTTAGACTATTATCGAATAATAGTTTTTAAATTAATAACATTTTTTTAATAATTTAAATACTTATTAGTTATTACTGTTATTATTTTTTATTTTTTACGTTTTTTCGAGTGTATATGAAGTTTATCTAGTAATAGTATGATGAGTAAAATTTATTATACATTCTAGAGTTATAAATGCATATATAAACAATAAACGTAAATATTAGCCATTAGCCCTAATAATATTATAAGTTATAACCAATTTAAAAGTGAAAAAAAAATTATAAAATTATAATCGCCAGCTAAATTACTGCGCGTCCTATCAGTCGTTTTCGAGGCGATGTGCATATAATATATTATACAAAACGCTTATTCTTTTCTGTCGATTGGGTTAGTGACCCCCTGACGGTGACATAACACAAATAACACCCGCGACTGCGTGCATATAGCGGCTCACCCGGCGGCGGCGGTTCCGGATTAAACCATGCGCACGTTATAGGTGTACTGGGCGTGGGTGCCCGACCGCGGACGACGGATATAAAGTTAGAAAATACGGAACTCGTGTACACGTATATATGTATAGTAAAACAGTATCGGCGGCAGTCAAATTGGAGGTAAAAAAAAAAAGAAATCAGAGCGTGCGAGTTATGTGGCGATGAATAAAACGAGTGACCGGGTAGGATAGGAACCGTTCGTCTTCGTCGTCAAAGTCGCCCTGCGCCTGTGTTCAATGGCCCGTGGCGAGCTGGAACTCGCACGGGAGAATAAGGAGAGACAGTAAGAGAAAATATAAAGAAAAAAGATCAAACAAATTATATTATGGCAAAATACGTAACAAATATATATTGTATGATACCTAAATATATATTATATTTGATATTTTTATTGGCCGATCGAATGTGGCTAATAAAGTCGAGGAGACTTTACTAACTGCCAATTATTGAATTAAATTTTAAACTTATTTAATTTACACATTTTTTTTATTATTAATTTTCTTGAGGGATACCAAATTATTTTTTACATTTACGTATACTAATAAGCGTATAACCATTGAAATATTTTATTTATCACCACAAGCCCAATTTATTTTCTAAAATATTTTAACAGAATTTCAAATATTTATTATACATTATTTAAATGGTTTAATAATTATAAATTCATGTGATTAAGTTATGACGTTTTTAGACACTTGATTGTGTCTTATGATTTATCATAATATATAGAAAATAACTCATTGAAAAAATAAAACCATATTGATAAAAGATTTTAATTCTAACTTTCTATATAACATCGTATATAAAAAATAAATATTAATTATAGTATTGACTGTTGGAAAATTATTGTTTAGGCATTTCCGATCATTTTGGACAGCACCAACTGTTTTGTTATATTATACCTATTAAATGTACACGATATTATTGTACTTATAACATATTAATGTTTATCCATTTATTTGATGCAGTGCTGTTAAACAATTTAAATTTCGTTTATCTTCGGAACTAATAGGTCATACTTACTGAAGTTTTGCGTAATGCAGATATCAATCTTTGAATGCATCGCATGTTAAACACAAATGTAGATACATAATATTATTCTAAATTTTAGTCATGGTTTAATAGCGTCAACGCGTAATTATGATAGAACAGTGTACCTACCCTTGAAAACAAAATATTTGAGTATTAGGTAGTTCAATACTATCCTGCAATCATGCATAGGTATCATACAAGTGAATTAATAATAATGTTAACGCTACATCATCAGTACTAATGACGTTGAAATCAAATGTTACACTTCAACGAGTCTTCTCTCAATGATGCATTTAAATCGCGATATAATTTCTTAATTACTATATTATTTAGTTTTAAATAAAAAACAATAAACGTTATGTGCGTAAAACGTAACTATATATATATGTAATATTATAATGTATTTTTTATTATATTATATTATTTATTATTTCAAACTTTAATCGGCATAGGCTATTAGGTGAACATAATCATATTACATTTTTCATACATAGGTATGTATATTAAAATATAAACAAGAAACAAAATTAAATTTTGGTTTGCATTTGTACAACAATTCTAAGCAATTCTAAAATTTATATTTTTAAAATATGATTGAAGACGGTTTTTCAGTAGTTCGGCAGATGAGTGGACGCAATCTTAATTGATTCTGGTGTTATTACTTGTTATGATTAGTGTTTTCCAACTTATGGGGGGAGAGTTGTACAAATTTCTGGGGAGGAACAATCTATCATCACAAAATCAAATTTGTATATATTTAACAACATATTAATATATTATATTCAAATTTTTCAATTTATAACTGCAGGGGCGCGCGGGAATTTTAAATATCGTTCAAGAGGGTAGAATAGAAGAGGTTAGGAACCACTAATTTAAGTAGTTGATTTTACGTTTGCTAGTTTTGTTTATTGATTACTGAGAGTAGGTATAAGATAATTAGATTTATCATCTATGTTAGTTATCTAATTCCTATTTCAATTTTTAAATCAACGCAGAACAGGAATTAGCAATGTATTTCAATATGTTATGGTGACATTTTCATTTTACATGAACGATTTTCATAGGATTAAGAAATTATAGGCACCTACCTATAATTGTTAATTTGTGAATAAAGATCGAGATTGTTTTTATTTTTGAATAATCCATGATGTATCCAAGACTATATTCAAATTCTAAAATAATGTGAGGTAATTTCAATTTTTAAATAATTATTATGAAATTATACTGAATAAAATAAAATTTTACTTTATAGATAAAAATTAAAAAGAAGAAATAAGAGTAGGTACACGTTATGTCGATTAAATTGGATATTTTCATTGATCTTTTTATATAAATGGAAAACGCTACTGCAAGTTTACGTATGTCAAATTCGCTATATGTATAAATGAATAATATTATTATCTATCATTATCTCGATGATGGGTACGAGGGGATTCAATTTATCAGAAGTCACCTCAATGCAATTGGTAGATGAACATGTAGATATTAGTAACAGATTAAAAAAAAAAGTCCCTGTCATCAAACATTACAAAGGGCCCAACAAAATAATTACCCGGGGCTATGGAAATATTTTCGTTTTTTTGGAAATGTTTTGAGTTATATTAACTTATAATTATAGTTGAGTTATATAAAAATGAATTTCCTATAAATTAATAAGGTATTTACGAAAAATCAAAATTAAAATTATAACTATATGAGTTATATTTTAACCAAAGAGTATTCATATTGAAGAGCACTTTTCGAAAACAATCTTCAAAGATGATCAAAAATATGTTCAAGTATTTGGTACTTAAAAGCTTCTAAAATTTTTCTGTTTGATTTCTGTTCTTTTTATAAATTATTTTTCATTTGTAATATTTACAACCATTGACAATATATTATTATACATTACATAATGCATTACGCATAATAAATAGATAGGTAGTCAATACAAGCGTGTGTACATTTGTGAAGTTATTAGTTATTTACCACAGTACGCTTCGATGCATCATGCATCATGCACAGTGCACACATGCATACATTACACATTATTCTTGGAATAATTTGATCGAAAAATTTTATTCCGTTCTGTTTTTGACGTAGATAAAAAAAAATTGAGAGACCGAGTATGAGGGCTTACATGGCATAGTCAGCGAATGTATATACTTGCTCCATTAAATCCATCATTAGTATATAGTTACAGGTGTTACAACAAATATATGTACAATTTTTCTGTTTTGAAATGCCGCGTGTAAGATCACACGATATAATAATAGGTAATATAAACGTCCAATATTTTCACGTGCTTCCGCAACGTCAACTCTACCGTAGCAATATCATACAATACTTACAATACGCATTCATTGACCATCTCGTGATGTAGTTTTCAAAAATTGCGCCGCGTACGATACGACTATACGCTGGACCGTGACGGTCGTGGCGGTAAAACGCGTGTATGATTAATTTTTTATACTTACTCCTCCGCCGCTACCGTCGTTGTCGTCGCGCGCGCATGGGCATCATCAATACGATGATAATATTTTATAATGGTACTTTAGTGAAGTGATATGGTCATAATAATAATAATAATAATAATAACAACAACAATAATAACTGTTGGTGGAACGACGGTGTGTAAACGACGCGATGACCAAAAAGCAAACAACAGTATTTTATATTATAATGCGCGTACCTATATATATAATAATAATAATAATATGTATATATAGTGAGGTAATTGACTAAAACACACAAACATGGACAGGAATTTGATCATCCATGACTTATTGTCGATGTCCGGTCGCCGCCGCAGGATAATCGGAAGGAAACAAACAAAAAAAATAAAAAACCATAAGTATCATATTCAATAAAATAACCACTCGGAAAAATAACTTAATGTAGCATCGTTTGTCGTACATGTAAGCTACGTAGTGCATTGATTTCGATAAATATCATATTATAATTCTCATATAACGCTATACATTATATCTACGACGACATAATCTGTCTAATCTTATATAATATAACATAATAGAGTAGTTCGGTATTTTTACGTATAGACTCTACTCTTGTATATTATTCTATTTTGTTATACAAAATAATAACACGATTTATGTGATTAACATGGTTTGTTTTAAAATTAAATTTACCAGTATAACTTTCAAATTATTTATGTATAAAAAAAATGTAGATCAAATTATTCTAGAGCTGATACCATTTTTAATTATATAATCGTCAGTGGCAGTGGATTACTATAATGATATACCTAATATAGTTATTTTCCGTGACTTTTTTCATTTTAAATGTTTATTTGTTAGTTGATAGCATAAGTAAAATACATGCAGAGATATTATTACGTGCATCGTTATATTATAAATTTTACTGCAAAAAACTAATTTAAATATCTAGGTATCTATTCTTATGTAATTTCCAGACTTAAAGACAACACCCCACTACATTAAATTAACTCTTATTACTGTTCATTTATTATTAAACATATATTTATAAATGAAAAATACTTTTATTACATATTTGGCGTTAGTTTCTGGTTTCCACTTTACTAACAAGTAATAATATTACATGCGTTATAATATGATTATACCCAGTTAAAATTAAATATAAGAGATACTCTATTTTCTCATCTTTATTGGCTATCGTCAATGAAACTTGTGTTGTTTTTTTATTTTTTTTTTATTTTTATATATTAATTGTACCTATGGGCTTTTAATGATATTCTTTTATCTACATATCTCTCATACCTGTTTATTTATATTTTTGAATTTTCGTCTAATTACTATAACGAAAATATATGATAACCTTATCATTAGGTTTCGTCCTTCGATTAGGCAACGACAGACGGCCGAAATTGATTATGATATCAAATAATACAATAACAACGGTCAACGATATACGATTTGATAGTATTTGGTGAAAATCTATAATATATTATAAAAAATAAATACATTCGAACATGTTTATATATGTATATATTCGTGTAAAGAATGAGAAATACAAATAGTATATTGTTTGGTATTGCCAAGAATATCGGAAACGTCCTTGTTGGGCAAAAGTTTTTGGCTCCGGCCAGACGACCTCGGTGTCAACGACGACGGTATAGTGTTATGACGGGCGCGAAAACATTTTATTGAACTATATTATTTTTACCTCCGTGTAATATTATTTTATTATTATTCGACACAATTAAATCATTCTCCTTGTTCGTGCTACACATTCGGCAAGGTTTAGTAGGTTTACACAGTTGTTTCTTGAGACATTAGTCTCGGCCGCCGGCATAGCGATTGAGACGTATACTACGTGTTCGTATGGTATTAACAATTCCGTAACATAATAACATTATATTATATTGTTTTCAAAAATATTATATTGAATGTAGAAAAAAAATTATAAATGTTAACTAAGGAATACGATATGCGTGAGTTGTGAAATTCACTTATTGTCGCCATCGTCACCTATATGACCATATCACAACATTCACAACCTTGGCCCAAAATAATTGAATCGAAACTACATCCATCTTACTTGTCTATAAATTAATGTATGTTAAGACATTTTTAAAATAATTTATTGATCGAGTTTTGGTAGTGCTATTAAACTAAATATTATACTATATTTTTTGTGATGATTTAGATAATAAATAGTTTGATGTATAGATACATATCATATTTTACATTATGTACCTAAATAGGTACTTGTCAGTTGTTTTATTATATTGTATTTTTATTTCTGTAAACATTTAAAAGATGCGTCTTATAAGGTATATTTGTAAATCTTAAGTTAAATGAACGACACGTCATTAAATTTCACCCTTGGGCTCCGATTATATAGATATTAACCTGATATAAATCTAAGTCGGCCATTGGTTGCAAGCCGTGGTATAGTTTTAGCAACGCCTACTCTTTTATGCGTATTTCATATAATAGTCTATTGACTGGGATGTCGCGGCGAACGCTCGCACACATACACATTTATACATAATACCACGGTCACTGGTTAGCCAGCCAGGTGTGATGACAGCTTGGTCAGGACGTGACCGGCCATACCTGTGCGTATATTCGTATTCTTTTCTTTTTTCTTCTCTTTTTGCAATTTTCATCTGCACCTGAAAAGTGTTGTAAGGAAAAAAATAGGTATTCGGAGAAAAACAATGTCAGTAGACGATTCGACGGCTGCAAAGTAGAGAGATTTTAAAAAAAAAAGCAAGGAAAAACACAAGTGGTTTCATAATTCCATATTGCCATTTATGTGACAACTCTTATACATTTATGATGATAATGTGTTATTAAATAATCTTTGTAATTTTTTATAATCTTCTTTTATTCTATGTCACACATTACATTGCATGTGTTATAATAGGAGGTGTTCAATCCTTGTTTGATGAACAGAATATAATTTTAAGTACCAGATGTTAATGATCATATGTTTACAATAAATTATATAGATGCAGTTTTTTAATTACCATGTCTTACGCATATTGAATTTGCATTTATATTTTTGTGAAAACAAATTTATTTTTTTTATAAATGTATAACCTCATTCATTAATACTTTATGCAAGTAAAAGTAATAATATTTCTATTTTTTATGTTAATATAATATTTACTCATATTGTATGAAATTAATTTTTTTTAATTGCATATAATTTGTATCTATTATATTATATTTAATAGGTATCAGTATATTTTTATATGTTATTATGAAAATTGAATGATTTTACTAAACAATTAAAGATTTTTACCTATACAAATTTTTTTTCTTTAATTAGTTAAAGATTATTATCAATGATCATATTATTCGTTTTTATAGCATAAAATAATGTCTTTGATAATTGCATATTTAATATTTATGTATGATATAATATATGATAATAAATCAAAATAATTTAATTTTTTTCTTTTTTTTTGTGGTATAGAAATGAATATAATGTTTATATAAATTAATGATATATAATTAATATGTAATACCTAATTGTTTTAAATTAAATCATTGGTATTCCATTTAAAGGTATCTATTAAATTCAAAAAATATACTAATACACTATATTAAATATATTAAAATGTTAAGCTTTGTACGTTTGTTTGGGAATAAAACAAATATTTATAGTTAGGTAGTTAGGGCATTGGCTAAGATAGGATTCAACCCATGCCTATCAATCAAAACAATAAATTACCTAATGTACCTAACGCTATGTATATTAAATATAACTAAATTATATAATATTTAATTTTTATAACTATTCATTTAATTATATTACACAAACTTAAATTATTATGATATTATATTATAAATTAAAGTATTCAAATTTAGATTGAAATGAATTTTATGTACTTTTTTAGATTTTATACTAATTATGTTTTTTTTTTCAGGTGAGTTATTGTTTATGTATTATTTGTGTTACAAATTCCATATGGTAAGTCTATTTAAATATTTATATGTCACGGGGAAAGACCATTCATGAATAAAAATAAAAACAAAATCATTAAAATCAATTAATTATTTATCACAAAGCAAATAAAAAATTCTATATTTTATATTCCGATGAAATATATCATTTTTAATATTAAATATATGTTATTTATTGGTCGGCGTTCATCAAAGCTTTAGCCGATTAAGTCTGCGTGAAAACGTAGTGTGAAATTAAATATATTTTACTCTTCCTCTGTGTTGTGTGCGTGTCTCTCACTAACTATTAAGTGTGCAACATAATAATCATAACAAAAACAGAAGCTGTATACGAGTAGCTACCGATACGATCTGTCAATCTACATTAGGTCTGGTCATGACGTCTCTGCAAATCTGAAGACATGTGTTTTATTAACAAATAATATTTTACTATTGGAACAAATTGAGTAAAACCTCCATTATATTATATAAACTCAGAGGTATTTTATTTAGTTGAAAAACTTAACCTAATGTTTTAATAATTTAAATAATTCTAGGTAAATTGATACTGACGATCAATTATTCGTTTACGAGTATAACAAAAGATTTTATAATATAGGTAATTTTATTAATTTATATTTAAAACCTCCATATTAATCTCTTATTTCATATATTATGTAGTGATTAGTAAACTAGTATGTAGGTACTAGTACTATATATCAATATATCATATTTGTTTTAAAATTGTCTTAGTTAACATAATTAGTTATTATGAAAAAATAAATAGAAACACACGATTTCATTGAAAGTATAGTACGTAGATATACACTATAATTTATCCATCTCGATCAATTTTTAAATATAATTAATAGTTATGAATAAAAAATACTAAATACTCCTATTATAGGTACTGCGCTTATGATACATTATAAATACCTTTTTTTAAATAAAAAGTAAAGGATTTTGTTCCCGTCTTTTAAACTCCACTTAAATTAATATACAACATACCTTTATTAAACTGACGAAGTTAACTAATAATTAGGGTTGATTTTAATTTTTAATTATATACAAATATATATATATTTAGTATATAAAATATTCACGCAAAATGTACAACATATCAATTAGAGAAACTATAATTATAGTTTATACTTAATAATACCGTAAAAACATTTTTATTATTTTTTATTTTGATATAATATCTATCATGAATAGTATGTATATTTCTATAAAAACTTGGTATCTATAGCAAGGAAAAATATAATACTAATTCATAGCATTAAGAGTTAATGATAATGCCTGTACTATTATAATAGCTGTACCGTTGATAATGATAATTACGTTTTCAAATTTCAATATAATTTAGTCGCGCATTTCATATTTTCGATGTAGATACCTACGCGTGAATTCGAAATTCGGCACAACCGCATTAATAAAGGTCTCTAAAATACTGTGCTACACAGTACACACCAGTGTTCTACGTGTGATTTCTCACTATTTTCTCGATCGATCTCTACCGTAGTGCTAAACTGCTAAGTATATAGATATCTATAACATTTAGATCCGCATGGAAATCGATGGAAATCTCTATGAATAATAATCACCTATTATATTATAAAATGTATAATACTCGCTGCTCTATAATGTTTTTATAACTACTAGTGCAACACACTCGTTAAATATGTGTGCACACGATGAATAAAATGCACTGTATGACCAAGGCCACGTGCACGTGGATCCGTACGCGAATCGATTTTTACACGCCGCGCCGGTGGCGAAAGACGTCCCCGACCAACCTCCATCGTTGCACTTCGACACGGCGCGCTTATATACGTCGTACGTCGTATTTCCTACCTATATTATAATCTATGACCGTGTGTGTGTGTGTGTGTGTGTGATAGGTACAATGGTACATTTACATATACATATACATATATATATATATATATATATATATAATATATGTATAATATTATACGCGTTTACGACAATGAAAATATTATTATATGTAAAGTCATCGAGGTTGATGGATATAAGTGGTTTCGTACGCCGCCGTTTCGGTAATCATAGTAATTTGACGGCTGATGCTGCGCCGGACCGGTCAAAGAAGACGGTGGCGGCGGCGGAAATGGTAACCAAGACGAACGGACATTCCATTCATAAAAATCTGCAGCGCTGCAGTGGTGACGAAGTGTGCGTGTTATATATACGTGGTGTGTGTGGACGATTATAATAATAATAGTAATAATATTATTATGTAGGTGCACCACTCGTAGGTTGTGAAACACGACAAGAGGAAGACGCGTACGGGTCGGTCGGCGCGCTCTCCGATCACGTTATATCATACTTTTAACCGTCAGCTGATTCTCGTGTAACTTCCGAACGATTTTTTTATGTACACGATTAAACTAAAAACATATTTTATTCGACATGATATTATCATTATCAAAAGGACGTATCGTTAATGTGAGACTTGTATATAGATAGGTAATTTTAGCAAGCATTAGTTGTGATCTTTTATAATATTTTATATTGAATATTCAAGTACGGATATAAATTAAATTAGTAATTAACAGGTGGCCAGCATATTATACGCGTATGTAGGTTGTTTTGAAATTAAGCAATCATACACAACATATATTAAAACATGTTGACGTAGATTTAAAGTGTGGTAGATAAAATATTATTTAGGTAAACAGAGCTAGAACACGTATTAGAAAAAAATACTAAAGATAACAACATTTTTAAACGTATATCGGTTTTTCACAAGTTAGGTATTAATATTTCTTTTTATTTAATTTACTAAATTAATAGATGAGAATATATAAATTAAAATAATAATATATATATATATATATATATATATAATTGTATTTTATTGTTTAAATAATATTTAAAAAATAAAAAATGAATTTATAATAATTTTAAAATATTATGAGATTCCTTCCAAAATTATCTTTAATTTTCAAAGTAAGTGTATTATCTATATAATTGTCACAAACACAGTTTTTTTAGTCTATTTACGTCAACGTGTTTATCTACCAACAATAACTGTCGATGAGCCGTCCTCTTAAATACCTACAACAATAAATTAGAATATGAACGATCCGATCCGATATGGCGGACGGTGGTGATTAAATTTTGGTTCTGATTTTCATGGCCACACATTGGTTAACCTTCTAAATATTATAAGAACATTTATGTATATTATAATACATTAATATTTTACACTATTTATAAAGTGTCTATCATCATCGATTAATTATAATATTATGTCAAAAATATTTACCTATGATATCTTAAAACCAAATACATACTTTGTATATAATAACTTAAAATTTTAAATTAAAATACATATTAGAGAAATCATAATTAAATAAATTATTTTTAAATTTATAAAATAATGATAACATTTTGAATTTATTATATTTTTGATACAAAGTGAATCAAGTCGAATGGTTTATATGTAACGTGTAAGAGAAAAACTGTATATGTGTAGGCCCACTATAAACAAAGTATTAACTCCCTAAGGACAGGTCTCGTTTTCGAGGCAGCAATGATGATGATGATGAGTCTCGTACTTGACCTCCTCGCCTCGTCTACGTCTAACGTTCACTCTATCTTTCCCTCCTTTACCCCTGTTTCGTCCTCGGCTCCGGATGATTAATCGTCTTGCACCACCATTGTTTCAGGGCTAATCACTCGGACTTTTAACTTTGGCAGTAGATACGATTAGCTGGTTTTTGTGCTTGTGTTTTACCCCGATGAAGATGTATGAACTTGTCAAACCATTGTCCATCCACCCTCTATACATATACTTTTCTAAGTCGACACTTTAACAGGATTATATTTCCTGTTTCGAATCGGCCATGACCATTTTGTATTATAGTCAATAACGTTTTTTGTTTCGCTAATTGTATTAGGCAAATTAGGAATATTATACTAGCTATATTTAGTTTTTAATGAAATACAAATAACAGAAAATATTAAACATTGTATTCAACCTTGAATTTATTTTAATATAGTGTTTACGCTGTACTCTATTAGTACTTTATTATACTTTAACAAATAATCTAAAATGTTTATTGCAAATTTAACATGTTTTTGTTTTTGTGTGATACACTGATCTGTATATCATGGGTACCTACTACATTAAATAATACATTTTACTATAGTTAATGCATTGAAAATAATGATTTAACAATACATTTAACATTGAGCTTACCACTTTTCCAACTGGTTATAGATACATATTTGGATAGTCATATTATATTATTGTAATATTTGATTTAACGATCGAATTGATATTATTTTTTTACTTGATTATGATCACAATAAACTTGCAAAGTTGACATAATATTATAAGATTACAATTTATTAACATATTGCGAAAGATACCTATTAAATTTTAGCAGTTATTTTTACACATGATTATAATATTATTATGTGTAGTTTTGTAATTTATCTTTTAAAAAACAAGTTAATAATCTTCTATAAGTCTTTTATTAACATTATAATCGTAAATACATCATTACATTACATTGTATAATATTAATAAGTAAAGTATAAATATATTATCACTGTGACTTTGAAGTACACAAGATTATCATAATTGTTATCTATTTTTTGATTATATAACACAGTTTATTAATCTACTCGATAATATTATACAGGACATACGTAATGTATGAAGAATACATTTATACAAATCATATATTATATTTTTAAATTTAACGTGAAATTTCATAGTTGATAGTTCTACATTTATATAAAATAAATGGATAGAGATATAATATCCAATATCCAAATGAAACATTCTTATTTTTGTAAATATTTTTTTACAAATACTAATAATATTTTATAGTTTGAACTTACATAATCAATAATATCAATATATTTATTATTATAAATCATTGTTATCCATTGTCAATGATAAATTGTATTACATCGTATTTTCTTCGATATCGTGTTTATGTTCAAAATGTTCAAAAAACGTTTATAGTGTGTGTAAAACCGTATACACTGTGTGTTACGTATAGTATCTCGCCTTATGAGAAAATCAGTTATCTAATTCTAAATAATATCTATTAAAAAATAGTTAAATCCTTTCATTTGAAAAATCTTATTAATACAGACGTAATGTGCATCAAAATATGAATGTATCAACATATTTTACAATTTCCAATATAATATTATTATTGTACAGCGCACTCGTTTTGACCTCTAACGTATTATAATCCAAATTCTAGTGTATGATTCTGCTACGAGATGGCGCAATACATCTATAGAACCATCGCTTTACTAGTGGTCGGGTCTGTCATTTAATTATTATTAATTGTCGTATTTGAATTAATTGTTACTTTGATTCTAAACTTATTATAATTATGTTATGCAAAATTAAATTAAGACTTATTACTATAACAATTAAAACATTGATTTTTTTCTTTTATGTATCTACATTCTACATACATAAAATCTTGATTGAATAATAATGGGATTTATTTTGTAATATGAGTTATTTAAAAATCATAATTAAAATAATAAAAACTATTCATTGAACACGTAATATATTTTAAAGACTAGAAAACACTGTTCTATCATAATATGAATTGATTAAATTAAATATATTGCACAGTTATATACTAATAGGCGTTCGTGGTATTATATATTTTTTATGTTATTGTTATTTTTTATTTCCGACATTTTATAGTCTTAGTGATTTTAGCTTCCATTTATTTAATAAGATAATACATATATTTTAACGTAAAAAAAAATTGTATTTAAGTAATGATATAATTAAATGTATTACATTTTTTTTTATAAATTGTAATAATAGATATGAGAATGGAAATTTTTTAGAAATTAGTCTTACAATGGTTAATTATATGTATTGTTTTCGTAAAATAAATGCAGTGAAATCGTTTTAAATATTGAATACTTTTATATTCTTACAGATTGGAAATTGATGAACTCATACATTAATATTGTATACTTTTTATATTGAATGTATTTACATGTATAAAAGTCAAGTTTTTATAAATATAGTAACAATTTTTTGGTGAATAGAACAACAAGATTTATATCATTTTTTGAATGTAATGCAATTTTAAGACAACTTTCCACGCACATCATTTACCTTGCTTTTATTTATAAAAAAAATCAAACTATGTTTTCACTTTTGCTTTTATTTATTGACAATATTTACAAGATATTTGAATTCATATTTATGTACTTATATATTTATAAGTGAGCTCTTTGAAAATGCGTCATATTTTCTATGACTGTAAATACAAACAAATGTTCTTATTCCAAAATATAAATTGTTTTCATAATGTAACAATAATACAATATCAAAGTTTATTGTTGAAATAACATTTCTCTACACAAATATAAAATCAGTTATAAGCTTATAAATTATTTAAAAAGTTTAAAAAAAAATATAATTTACTAAGATTTATTTGTTGGGATGTTTAAAATAAATTTATCAAGTTTATAAAAGTTGACACATTAAAAAGTAATTTAATATACTTATAACAAATTTGGGACACTTATGACTTGTAATTTACAAGTTTCACGAGGCGCATTAAGAAATAAATAATTCTTTCTAAAATCTTGATGATAGTTTTAAAGGTCAATTTTATGATTTCCTCAGCAGTTTCTTTAAAAATATGGTATACTACGAACGCAATCGTTTAACAATGTTTAACGAATTTTCATCAAACGAAGTCTTTCTTTGGCTCAAAATTATTTTTTGAATTTAGAACCATTTATTTTTGTTTTCAAATTGAAAAACTCCACCACTACTGTTTCACATCTATAGTTGAGTGAGGAAATCTGAATCCTATCCTACTTTATTTTAACTTTTATTCTGGTTTAGCTATTCATTTGTAGGATATTTTTTTTTCTTTAGAATTGTAGTGGTCTAAAATTTCATACGATTGTGTAATTTGAATAAAAAGTTTTAATGTCGATAAATATTTGAATCCCATTTTCTCTGAGAAAAATAACACCGATAACAGCTAATAATAATATAATTATTTGACACTCACGATCATATAATTGTACTTATATATGTTGTGAATGTGATATAATAATAAATGCATTAGTATTGTTTTTTTATCGTATAATATTAGTACATACTTTGCTAAGTGAATTTTTTTATATACTAATTGGGTTTACTTTTTTATTTCAAACCGATGAATTCTGTTTATTTAATTTTTTTTTAAAATCGTGTGAAAATATTTATATTATAAATTAAATAAATAAAAATAATAATACATTTTTTTTTAAGTTTTGACTAATATTGGTCCCACATAACTAATTAAAATAATATTAACTATCAATAAATATACATGATTTTTTTAATTTTTTTATATAGGTACCCATTAGGAAACTGGTTATATATAATTAGTAGAGTAATATATTTACTTAATCAAATAACTTTCTACATACTTTTCCCACGGAATTGAATATATTTAAATGGATATTATTGAACAAACTCATAAAACATTTTGAGTATTGAATTTACTTATTAAAATAAGATAGAAAATCAATGTTGTCGAATCTAAGTACACATACCTAATAATAACAAAATATTTAGTATCTATAATTGTAATTGTATATAATATCGTATTTTTTCCTTAAACGTTTATATATTATACATATACATTCCTGCCTACTATAATAATGATGATGGATCATTCGTCATAAAAAATATGAGGTGAATGCTATACCGAGAATGAAAAGACATTTGTAAGACAGTAAAATATTATTATACCTATATTCTATACATAAACTTTATCCCTTTTAGTAGATTGTATAAACGTTATAATATAATATTTTCTTACCGTCCAAACAAAACATTATTCTACGTGAGACATGTATTACATTAGTGCATTATACACACATTTTATAATATATGCATTTTATAATACATAAAAATAAATCGATATCCACGTATAAATTGTTTGTATTGTAATACGATACATAACAATTTGTGTAATATACATTATATTACCGTTTAATAATCTGCGATTCGTATACCTATTGTTTGGAAAATGATATAGGCGATAATTATCACCTTTTCGTGGAGGGCATATTTGTTATTTTAGATTATTATATTTTAATAGAAACTGCATACTAAATATACAATTTTCAAGTGTTGTTTACCGTGGGTTTAAAATATGTATATGTGGTAACCATCCATTTACTGCAAACCTCGGTGCTTTGTGCTATCATTATAGGATACAAGCAACTGAAGTCTGGGCACTTAACGGCATCCCGTACTGCTGCAGTTCTGTGAGTGTGGGTATACCTATGTGTGGAATGTTTCAGGACGATGCGATCGTGATGCTGCTGCAGAACCGTCGCCGTGCTGCAGCAGTGGTGGCGGTGATGCATGGTCGGGGTAAGGTGAGAGGCAGGTTGCATTTAAACCACTGCTGCCGTCCGTGGCAACCTATAGTGCCGGGGGGGTAGCACGCGGGGGTGTTTCGAATTAACTGGTACCCACCCGGTGCCCTCCCCCATACAATCCGCCGCCGTGACGATATACCCATCCACGCGCCGTGTATATATATATACGTGCGCGACCCTCCCCTAGTTCTGTCGGGCTTTCTGCCACCGCCACCATTCCTTACCGTCCACCCCATTTGGATTTGGTGAAAAAAACGCGCAGGAATTTTTTTATCGATTCCACCGGGAAGCTTATTTTTCACTTTTTTTAACCCCCTCCTCCCACCACCGCCGCAGACTCGACGCTTCCCACGACCACCCGACCCGGCGGCGGATGGGTTTTTTTCTCTACCCCTAACCACTCTTCGTCCACCATATCGTGTCCAGACACCGCGATTTTTTTCCACACGGGACAGTCGGCCGCGTTGGCTCGCGGAGGGGCGGGACCAGGGTAAAAAGCCGGCGAGTAGAGCGCGCCCCGGCGGCCAGTCGGCCAATCACCTATCAAAACAAGACCGGCTTTTTTAGTTTATTTTTATTTAGTTTTATTTTATATTTTTTTTTGTATTGCCCAAGTCAGTGAGCTTTTTTTTATTAGTATTTTGACGGCCACATTTTTCGTCTGTTTACCGTTCGTAACGCGCTTATAAGCGTCAAGTATTTTTAAATATAATTTTTATTAATTTGTATCTATTATGTTTCACTAAAGCAAAGGTCCATTTTCCAATCGTTTTCTCGTAAAGTTTATAGATTAGATACATTGTGATCGGAATAAAATGTGTTTTAATATACCAACAGTGATGATAATTGTCTGTTGTGTTTTATTTTTAAATGTTCTTATTTACAATTTTAATATTCAAACGAACCAGTTATAATATTTGCAATTACGAACCATTCATTGAGAAATATTGTAAGTATCTTATGAAAAAAATATAAAAATAATCAAATGGCACCTATCAAATTATCAAATTGTATGAAATTTAAAACTATAGGTATACAAACACATGTACCTATATATTATACATTTATACACTTACGACTTACTTTAAGTTAATAGTATTAATTTTATGAACACAAAGCAACTTTTATAATATATTATATTGGTAATAGGCTTTATTGAATAATTATTGTAAAATAATATCGATAATGTTCATATATATTTAAAATATTATTCTTAAATTTGTTTTAATTTTAAATATTACATGGTTGAACAAATTATAATTTAAAAATAATATTCATTTAACGGAATTTAACTTGTATGTTAATAATATAAATGAATTGATGCTGGTTAAATAGTCTGTTTCTATATTTTACTAAATACAATATCAACATTTAAAATGTATTTTGTAAAAAAAATAACAACGACAAAAATAGTATTGGTGCAAAACTTTTGTTATTTTGCATAGTAGGTAAGGATAATAAAAATCCTATATAGCTCAGATTCATGTACCCACTAGGACCACTAGTTGAGATTTTTTTTAACGGCAAATCTATAAAAAATATATAAAATATAAAAAAAAATAATTAATAAAATTGTCATTTTATTTTTATAAGTATTATCTTACAAAATATCAATGTAGTTATAACGACTTTAAATTTAATTGCATACACAACCATAAATTATAGTTGATTAAAAATTCTGTTCTGACGGTTTTGTAAAATTATAGGTGTCTATAAATTTTTACTTGCATGTAAAATGTGCATCCTTGTGCATAGGTACGTAGTACTATCTAATTATTTTATAAATAAAATGTTACTAGATATGTTGATTTTAATGTGCTTTTTATAAAATGATCTAAACTGTAAATACATATTTTATTAAATAATTAAAATAAAAATATTATTTGTATTAAACTAACCAGTCTTATGTTAAAAATTGATTTAAAATAAATATTTTATTTTGCTTATTTTCATATACTTCATAAACCTTTTGAAATGTTTGTTTGATTTTTGTTTTTTAACTTTTTAAGTGATTGAAACAATTTATCGATTATTTAAGTATTCTCACAAAAATAATACATTATCAACAGAACATAAAACACTAATACTCTCATTAGAACTCATAATATGTGTCTATGTTAACTGACATTTTACCAAATTGGCAATTGATGTCTGCACAATTTAAATAGTCATCAAGATAATGACTGATTTTAAAAACAACGTAATTGTTTACATTAAAAGAAAATGTAATTATTAAAAACGATAATGAATTATTATATACAATTGAAAATATTAACGTAAACAAATTCGAATTTTGTAAAGATATGGGTATATTAGCTATACTTATATTATTTCTTAATATTTTATTTTCTATGATTTTTTCATAAAATACAACAATGACTACAATAGTATTTTTTTTACTTTATTGTTTATTGTAAAAAAAAAAATTACAATTCTTTATATGTAACTATATACTTACTCCGCAATAATCACTATATGATTATTATTTTGGTTGGTTGATATTACGTAGGTCTAAATATTATATTATTTTATAGTTTTTTAGGTTTAAGTGTTTACAATTATTAATATGAAGTTTAATTTTATTTTTTACATAATTTAATGTCATTATAAATTATATTTATTTTGAAAAACTATATTTTTTTTATCATAATCATGTTTTCAGTTTTTTTTCTTTTAAATGCATACCTATTAATATAAAATATTAGCATACACATTAATTTCATATTCCGGAGCTAAGTATTTTTCCAATTATTTTGATACATAAGAATTTAACTTTAAACAAATAACAATTAGTTATAAGTATAAACCTATTTAAAGCTTAAATAAGTGAAGTAGAGTGCTGAGTAACACACCAAAAGTATCTTGCAATACGATAGTCCACTACTCCAATAATTAAAAATATTAATTACTTTTAAGTTATAATTTATAACTAATTGAGTAATTGTTTGTAATTATTTTTTTATGTATCCGTGTGTCAAGTACTACGAAAAAAATATTTTACTTTGGAATATGATGTTTAAAATGTACATACTACATTTCCATTCAAATGATAGCAATTATTTATAGGAAATATATTTATTTTTAAAAAATGTTGTTTTTAATGACATCAAATTATGTAAAGATAATATTTTTATAAAAGTAAAAACTTTTCGAAATGGACTGTGTATAGACAATTTAAATGTATCACTTAGTATACCTATTTACTAATTGTACTCGTAATAATATTTTATACGAAAAATTGTTTTATAGATAAAGTTGTTTACGAATATGTTAAATGTTTAGAACTTATAACTTAGGTAAATAAACTGGGATAGATTATACTGTGAAGATTTTAAATACAACAATTAATTTGTTACCTTGTTAAATTTATTGGTCATAATAATTAATAAGTAAGACAATTCCACTCTACAAACAGTTTTATTTCCGACTGGTTTCATGTATATTTTATAACACATCTAAAATTAAAGAAATAGTAATTAATATTATTTTGCGTTAATTCAAGTGCAATATAAATAATAAATTCAAATTATTTTAAATAAATCGTGATCAATATTATGAACAATTACATAATTATTATAATATTATACCCGTATAGTATCATTATGGTAATTTCCTAATGATATGTTAAATAAATTAAGTTTCATGTATAGTTAAAAAATATAGCGTTGTACACATTTCATAAACTTTAATATATTATTAAAGTAATAAAATAAAATATGAATAACTATAGTTAAGTGTCTGTTAGTGATTATTTCTCTAGAATATATATAATATTAACTGAATAGTGAATAATTTAATTTTTCTTTCATTAAAATTGTTTTTACGTTATCAGTTTGGTTTTTATTTTTAAAACTATATATTTGTTCTAAATATACTTTTATACATATTATATTTTGTACGATGTTTTACATTTTCCACCATAATACATTTTATATTATTTCATAAGAAAATTCGACCAAATATTTTGGACAATTCAAATGTACGTTGTGTGTATAAACTAGAATTGACATAAACTCTGGGTACATACATGTATACATATACACATTTATAAAAATAAAGCAATTCTTGTTCAATGCGATTTCTATGCAATAAAAGTAAACAGAGAGGAAACTGAACTGGCGCCTTTCTGGTGCATTCGAGACACCGTCGGGCGTCTTCTAGGAATGCATGTGAAAAAGGGTGGTGGTCGTTAAAACACGCCCTTGCAACCGGACGCTGCAAGTGACCTAGATCTCATTGAAGCCAAGTGCATCAATATATTAGCTTAATGGGCATGAAAAAAATGAAATAATTTAATGATAATTAGTTTTCAAATAGAACTTTTTAAAAATGCATCAAATCACCTTCATTTACTTATAATAAGGCTATTAAAATCTACACACACTTATAATACTTATAAATAACTTTTATTTTATTATTTTCTATTCCAATACAATATGAACATTATAAATTAAATGATAATTTATTGTACTGCTAAACTTTTAAATCATATTCTAGAATATCATATATATTTTTTTTAAATTAATCATTTGCTTAACAATTGTAATATTTATTTTTTTTTTTTTTTAAGGAGGCTAAAAATATTAAAACAAATATTTCGTATAATTTTCAGAAAATTATTGTGAAAAGAGAGGACTTTAGTTTTCTCAAAAAATTTGGAGTATTTGTATTCAATAAGTATATACTTAGTCTATAGCAATAAAACACGCCACATCTCGATAAAAATCAGTTCTTTTGTGCATACTTGTGTGCAAGTGATACTAGCTGACAAAGTATACGGTACTAGTATTGCGTATTTAGAATTAAAAATTTTACAAGTTGCAATCGCAAACAAATTATCATAAATAATTCTATAGTAAAAATATTAAACATAAGTATATTAGAAGATATTTTAAAGATGATGTCATATTAAATCCAAAGTAACTCCTTGTTTTTGTTTAAATCCTAATTTTATGGTATATTAGGTTATCTACGATTTCACCTGTGAATAGTATATATATATTATAAAATCGTAAAGCTAAAACGTTCAAGATAAAAACTTAGGGAATTTTAACTGTAAACACCTGCTGCTCGAGAACGTTATTCCATTTCTGTTTAAAGTACTTTAAGATTGAAAGTCGGAGGAGTGGGTACACGCAGTTTCAATTTTTCTTTTTTCATGCCACCGACATAACACGTATGTTATGTTGTTCTTAAATTTCGTATAGTTCACCATTTGTAATATGCCACAGCGTGGCTTTTGTTTTGTTTTTGTGCTTGGTGCTGGGAAATACTGGTGGCATTACCGTTCGGGGTAAAATGAAAACAATTTCCACTACCACTACCAACGAGTGTTTTGTTTTCTGTTTTCCTCGACGACTTCCAATCGTGTTCCAAAGCATTCACAATATGACGAAATAAAATGAAAAAACAATATTTTTCCGAATACAAAATAATAATATCCTGATAAAAAAAAATAAAGAAAATGGAACGAACTTCACTTTTTTTCAAGAAAAAACACCTCCCAGAGTGAACAATTTATGTACGAAAATAACATTTCTATAAGTACATGAATGAGGTTGTTTTATACAATACAATATAATATCTAGCTTACTCCTTCCAAATATATTCCAAGTTCAAACAATTTATTTATATTTCATACTCACATAATTATAATAGAATAAAGTAAAATATATAATTTAGGTTTAACACGTATTTGTTACGGCTCAGTCATTATTTGAGTAATGATTTTTGAAAAATCAAATACAACGAGTAGGTAATAAACTAATAACTGCACCTGTCTTTATATTATTTTTTCATATTTAGAATGGAATGATGTATGCATTGGTTTTATAGTGATTTGTGTGTAATTAATGGTTTTTTTTTTTTAAAAAAAAGCTCCGTTTTACGACAGAACGTTTGATAATTTACATGGAACGCCACTGAAAATTGAACACTATTTATTTTTCACTGGTGATTTTTCGAATTTTATTGTATTTTTAGAGTATATTTCAAATTAATTTGTAATTATGAAAATGCTTTTTGAAAAACCTCGAGCGTTTAAAATCTAAATCAAACTCAATTCAAAATTGTTTTTCGAATATAATGATTTATTAATGAGAGCATATATATGTATATAATATAAAATGAAGTCCCACTATGCCACTCAACGCTAGAATCTTGACATCTTTGTAAATAATTATTATTGAATGTTTTTGTAAGCATGAGAAAAAGGTGAAATTAAAATTTTTGATTTCTAGTTTTATTGACGTAAATTTCCATCGAAAAAACTTAACTTATTGATAAATTAGTATTTAAGAAATAATAATTGAATGCATACAATTTGAATAATTTCTGGCCAATTCGACGAAATAAATTTCAGGGAACTGCAGATGTAATATCAGAGAATGGATATTTGAGCATCTATATTCTATATTATCATATTATCTGCTAGCTGGCTTATACTGTATAATTATTACTAATTTTATAAAATAAAATATTAATATTAGGTAATTAATACAAACTAATTTTTGCATAAATATTATACGCTTTTAAATATTTAACACATTTTTAATTACAGGTTGTTACATTAAGTCGTGTTTTTAACATGATTATCTATTTAAGATTTATTCTTTATTTAAAAAAAAAATATATTACAGAATCTTATAAAATATAAATAAACTATGTTTTAATGTTTATTATTTTTGCATCTTAAAAACTAACCAGTCACAGTAATACATAACAGTTTATATATATAATATATATAATATTATAAATTATTGTATATTGCATCCATTAAAATAATTTCTGAGTGATTATTTTAAATATTGTATTAATCAACTTAACAACATTTTACTTAAATGTTTAACAATTTAAAAAAGAAGATTATCTTTTTACGGTGACTGTTCAAGGAAAATTATTTTCTATTTTTATTTTGCTAATAGGACCCTTCATAAAAAGTGAAATGACATATTTATGTGTTTTTTTTAACTTCCTGCTATGACCCGTTTTTATACCTTCTTTTTAAATGAATTCCACGACAGGAATCTACCGCGACACCTTTGCGTGTGATTTGGGCGGAATAAATTGGCACCTCGGGCCCCAAATTAGCATAGCCCGCCTTCAATGTTTGTTTGTGTTATTGGAAACCCCCGGTATTTTTCGTACAAACAAGCCGTTTATATTTATGATTAGGCGTATGTTTTTTGTTTGTAATTTAAAATCATTTATTATTATTATGATAATCCCAAAAAGGGGTAACAAAAAAAAAACTGTCTGTAAAAAAAGTCTCTCTCCAAGAGACTTAATGTGTTTAGGAAAATGAAATAAAATTGAGAGGGGATCTGTGAGCGACGGATAGAATGGGAAAAAAAACTGAAGAGTTTTTCTTACACGCCTTCAGAAAAAAAAAGATGAAATAACAAGGCGGATGTGTTGGTCCCAAAGGGTGAATATTATACGAGTCAAACGATATTAAAATTTAAAGCTCTTTTTTTACCGTCACAAATCTAAAAAATACATGATCATACTTATAAATGTGAGCTCTTGTATTTTTATTATTATTTTACTTTTCACCGGCCCTTGCGGTTGGGTTTATACTACCTACTTAAGTTTGTTAACAATAGTTGAATACATGCAATATGTTTTCGCCGATATCCACTAGCTCGTAAACCAATGAGTTACGGTACTTGGCCGATATTTAAAAGGCGATATTCTATTCAGAAATTCTTATTATATGCACTATTTTTATATTCTACTTATAAGATTTTCTCAATTTAACTACACTTTTAGTTAATTTTTTTCTTTTTTTATTTAATTAAATTAGTATACTCGTACATCTGGGTAATTATTTATGGATACATACATATCCATTATGCGTACATGGTTATATTAAATCAGTAATTAACCAAAAAATGCCTATATATTATACTAATAATATATTTTTAAATAACATGTTCAATGATAATTAATTAAATTCATTATCAAACATTAAATAATTTATTTTATTTTTACCATTTTAATATTGATTGTAGTTTTTAGCTACAAATGCACAACGACATACTTAATGCAAATTTGATACAAAATATTTTTAGACTTGATTACTTTATCATAATTAATAAGATAATATCTTTACAATATATATAAATATACATTTTTTTATATATAAAATGCAGGTTATTAGGTTTTAATTAGTTGTCAGACATAACCATAATAATTATAATAATATAAGCTTATATTATACATTTTCACGACATACTATTTTTTTCACTATATTTAACTTTATTATATTATGTAATACATTAATACTTATAGGGCGTCTTGTTTTTTAAATTAATTGATAGTTATTATATATATATATATATAATATATATACAATGTATTATTTTATTATACGTAAGGTAATATAAAAATTATCTACTTAATGTACAATTTATATTAAATTTAAATGTATTATATAACATTATAAATTTAATTGACTTTAAATGTTCTTCAAGTATTAAATAAAATATTATTTTAATTAATAATTTATCTATATTTTTAGGATATTTAAAAAAATTATAAATTTTAATATTATTAATGTAATTTAAATGAAACACGTAACCAATGTTATCATAATAATGTTAATATTACTTTATTACTTTTAATTAAAATATAATTATCACATTTTAATTTGGTAAAAACTTTAATATCATAAAACAAATTAAATTTAAACATCGAGAAAATATTTTGATTTTTATATTACATTTTAAACTTTGTAAAATGATAAGCCAACTTTATAATTCTAATTCTTAAATTGTAATTTTGTTTTAAAGTTAATTTTAGTATTGATATTAACTAATAAATTGTTATCTATAGGTATTAGATCACCAACAAGTATTTGTAACAATATACTACCTATTTAATCTTTTACAAAAATATCATATCTATGGTTTTCTTTTAATAGGTACCTACGTTGATAATTCAATGATTTTACATAATTTATTAGTAATTTATATACAGCTGGTGTTAAACCAGACAATAAATAATTTAATAATACATGAAATATTGTCAATTAAAATCTTATTTTGTATTTATGTACCTATATGGAAAAAGTAGCATAATAAATAAAATGTTAGGCATTAAATGGATGTCAGTGCATTATTGGTTTTCTTTCTCTGATCCAAGAGTGACATAGTAAATTTGCGTTCAGCAAAACCAGTCGTATGTTGTTAGCTTTAATGTTTGAATGAATTGACCAGATCAGACTTACAGTTAAGAACATAAACTATGTCTGTACGTTTTTATTTCTTCTGAAATTTCAAACTTATAAACACAGATAATGTTCTTAACTTGAACTTTGTTAATAAGTCAATTCACTCTGATATTAAAGCTAATAACACAAGATTGATTCTGCTGAACGCGCAAATTTGCTACGTCACGCGTGGTCCCAGGAGAGAAAACAAATAGTACGCCGAGTGATCCTCTTAAGTCGATACATTTCCCAAATTAAAATATTATCTATCTTGAAAGAATTTAGCATAAACTATTTTAACCCTAGTTTATATAAATTATAGTTTAGACTTTTTAAAAATGTTAAATATTACCGATATTCGCCAATAAGTGAAAACTAAAGTAAATTATATAAATTAAATATACTACTTCCTTTATCTATTATTATACATAAGAACTTACACAAATTTATGATTTTAATAAATGTTTTCTAAAAATAAATTATTTTTCAGTGATTTTAATAATGTGTGGAGTTGGTTTGGACTCTTTAGTTTTAATAATTGCTTGTGTACACTGTACTTGAGATAATAAATCTAAATGCAATCTTGAGCTATTATGATGCGGAGAATTCAGAGGGTGTTATTAAGTATTATATAAATAGTGATTTAATATGCATTAAAGTTTAAGTTGTTGGATTTTATACTTTCTTTTTATTTATTTATTCAAGAAGTAATAAAACGGTTTTTTTCAAAAATAATCTTATGACCACTTCAATTAGAAACGTGCTCATTACCACCTCTCCCGCCTCTATCACTACGTCCTGCTCACCGACCGTCATCGTCAACGACTGAAGCGGTAAAACGGTTTGGCATCGGTTCATTGCGTGCTTGACTTTGCGCGTTCTTTTGTGTCTACCCTGACCCTTTAGTTGTATTTGTTTTTTTTTCGTGTCTGTATATGTCGTTTAATATTCATAGTCAAATTATTATTGCGTATACATAATATATATTATATATATATATATCTCCCACACATACACGGAGCTGGTGGGATGCACAACCCGAAAAAGGAAAAAAAAATACACCCCTGACAAAAATAAAAAAATAAAAATAAAAACAAAATAAAAATGGGATAAAAAAAATAAAAATAAAAAGGAAACGAGAAAAAAGAACAGAAAGAACGCGTCCTCGGAAAAAAAGGGAAAATACAATAAGTGTACAAGGGCGAAAAAAAAATATATATATAATAAAAAGTTGAGGGGGTACGATGGGGTGTGCGTGCGAGGGTGGGTTGATGGCGGGTAGACGTTATGTACCCCTTCCACTGCGTCCTAAACTCGTACGATGTTTCCATTTTCCTTTGCCTTCCCCTCTCTCCACGACCCACCTTTATTCAATACTCCCCCCCTCTCTCTCACACACACCCTCTCACTCGCTCTCTCTCTGTCCCTCTGGCTCACTCTGTTTCCTTCTTATTCACTCACTCTGCCGTCTCGCGCTCGCTCTCATATTGCACCTCCCCGACGTCGTCGCGACGATGCCCACCCTGTTCCTTTTCTTCGTCCCGAGGTTTTTTTTTCTTTTTGTCTTGCATGTATCTCATGTGTGTGTGTGTGCGCTCGCCGCGGACGATTTTTTTTCCCCTTCTCAGTTTTCCGGCATCGTTCGTTCTGTACGGTTTTCCCGAGCGCGAGACATTTTCCACACATATAAAAAACTCAACACACACAAAAAAACGTTCACAACTTCAAACAATATACGAACAATCGCTGTGATTGTACTGTTCGTGCACGCGCCGATACGTCGTTGAGGCTCGCAAGCCACCACCGTCACATCAGCACATACACACACACACACATACACATACATATATATACATAATATATATTGTTTCCGTGGTCGCCACGCTGACAGCAACTGCAATGACGACACGGCAGCGAAATGAACAGCGGCCGGACGACGACGACGACGGCGGCGGCGGCGGTGACGGTGACGATGACGATGCGGTTTCGCGGTCGCCGCCGCCGCCACCACCGCCACCGCCGCCGCTGTCACCAGATCCACCGCCACCGCCGCTGCCACCGCCGTTACTACAACCACCACCGCCGCCACCGCCACCGCCGCCGCGATCTCCGCCTTCGCCGACTACACCGTCTCCGCCGCCAACCGTACGTCCGGCACTCGAAGATGTGGCCGGCGGATCGGCCGCATCCGCAGCCGTGGCCGCCGCTGCAGCCAAGCTACGGCCGGCCGAATCGCTGATGTTGAGCCCGTCGCTGTACTACAAACGGCTATTGGCCGCAAACGTGGCCGCAACTTTCGGCAAAGCCGTCAAAGCGCACCACCAACAGCAGCAGCAGCACCACCAACAGCTGCACCAGCAACAGCTACAACTGCACCCCCATCACCACGGCGTCGTCGGCGGTCATCACCACGTGGCCGCGCTGCACAACGCGCACGGCTTGCACTTGCCGGCGGCCGGGTCACCATCACCAAAACCAACTCATGGGTCATCACCAGCAGCAGCAGCAGCAGCAACCGTCCGTCGCGGGAAACAGATCCGCGGCGGGCGCCGCTTGCACGTCCGGCGACGACGACGAAGATGACGGTGACGACGACGACGACGACGACGATGATGACGACGATTGTGACGACGAAGACGACGACGCGGACAGCGGAGGACACCATCACAAGATCGGCGGCGTGGAGGTGACGAGCGCGCGCGACGTGCAGTTCCGCGACAGGACGCGTGTGGGTGACCAGTCGTAATTACTTGCGCGCGGGCCGCGGGGAGGCGGCCGTTTTGGCGCGATTCTCAAACCAACACCGCCGCCGCCGCCGCAGACAGCGCGCACGTGTTATTTAACTTTTCATTACCAACGGCGCCGCCACCCCCCGCACGTCCTGCACCACCGCGGCCGACGTTAGGGCGAAACGCTGATGCTTATATACGTCTGTACGGCCGAGACCGTCGGCCGCGCGCGCGTAATCATTACACGGTTATCTTCATCATCCCTTATTATAAGTCTCGCCGCACCCTCTCACCACTAATACATACCTACTTAATAAAAAACCGCTGCACTTATCGCAGTTCGTACATCGACGGTTCTTCCTCTCGCCATCCCTCCCTGCAACCAGTGCAACAATACCGCCCTCACAACTTTCTCCCTCCAATTTTAAAAGTATACATCGCAATATACACTACTTAGGTAGATTTTATATTTATATACCGTTGAATTCCACAAGTATCGTCTCTCTCGATATAGGACAAGTGCAACGGAAACGACTTATCGCATTACGATAAATAATATTATATAATAAGCGTACCGATTGCGTCTCCTTGCATAGTTTTACAAAATAACGTGGCTTATAATATATTGTTATTGTTATTATTATTTACACATTAATACACAGAATAAACGGGCATCAAATTTTAAATCATATAGGTCAGTCTTAGAAAATAATAGCAATTTCGGTCGACTGCAAATTTTGCATAATAGCGTAGTACCTATAATAATAATTGTATTTTATAGTTATATGCTCTCGATAGTTTTGAAAGGTTAAAAACGCATTTTTATGGAACAACATTTTGTTAGATTTGTTAAACTTGTTTATGTTTTAAAAGATACCAACCTTTAGCTACTACACCACAGCCACGTCCCGCACTAGGTTTTAATCTTATAGTTCATCTGTTTTTCTATCTTTAGCTCGGACAAAATACCAACATTCGTCCATTGGCACCGAATAATCGTTAGCTCGCGTGAATGCGCTATATTATATTTATGTAAACATTCGTAAGACAAAATTAAAATATTTATTATTAATATTAAGTTTTAATAAGAGTATTTTATACGTATTACTTTTTAAAATAAAAAAGGTCACTTCGGGCCTCGTTGGACCTAACCGTCAGCCTCAATAAAAAATATGTCATTCATCATAATCTATAAACGATATTGAAACGTTATCGTTTTTTTTTTTTTTTTTTAATTGTCATTCGTGTTCATCTGGAGTCCTAGAGAGCGAAATAAATTAAATATTCAAATATTCAAACGTTGACAAGGGACAAGTGTTGCTTCTAACGTACACAAAATGACGGTTTTTTTTTTTAACTAGGATCATTTTAAAATCACGAGTTAAATGTTTTTTTTTGAATATTATAAACCACAAAACTCGTTCTCGATCTCGATCGATACCTACAACATCTAAGGCATATATTTCATATGTAGGACCCTGTCTGGCTTATTTTCAGTTATTTTCAACGCTATTGAGAAACATAATTTTTGTTTTTCACGGTGATTTAAAAAAAAAATCCCAATTTACCAAACATAATTTTACAACAAATATTTCAGATTGTTTTATTAAATCGATTATATTAGACACATTATTTAATAGATATCTAATATAATTTCAACTGATAGGTACATTTTTTAATTTAAAAATTACTAAAACTTAATATAGTAACAACTTTATTATTTTATATATAAAATAAAAATTTTAACCAACATTTTTGAAGAATAGATTTTGGGTCAATATATTTGGTTTTGATTTTTTTATGTTTATTTAAATTGTATCCTTAAAACGCATGGAAACTAATCGTGACATCATTTACATAATAGCGATGAGTATCACTCCGAAATTATAACAACATAAAAAATGTATAATCGTGCAACTATGCAGTAAATATACTAGAAAATGCATTTTGAAAATGTAATCACTAATAATTAATAATAAAAACAAAAACAGTCTATAATAATAATTATATCGCATTTTATTTGACCATACAAATTATCGATTTTCATTAAAAATAACTTGGGTATTATTTTAAATTGTTTATTTATATTTTAACTGGTATCATATTATATTTATTTAATAGAGTATTGAATGTTTAAAAATATTAATAAATCATAAAGTTGTTTGATTTTAGTGTCAGTTTTTCCTCGAATTTCATTTCATATACATTGCAGACTAATAAAAAAAAAAATCACCAACTATTTATATTTTATATATCAATATATATATACTAAAAATTTAAAATTATTGGTTTTCATTGCAATAATATGATATTTATCAATAATTTATGATAAGCTCCACAAAAGAAATATGTTTTGATAATTTACTATTTAAATTTGGAGGTCTTTTTAATTGTTTTTGGAACTTTTATAGTAAATATTTATTCAAATTTTATAGCTTAACTATAACTATAACAAAATATCTAAACCTTTATTAGAAAAAAAAAACCATCAAACGAAATTACGAAATGCATCAAATAACATTTTAATAAAATAATTTTTTTTGGTTATATATATTGTACGCTGTGTATTTCTGTATACTCATAAATATCTCTTACGCATAATAAATAATAATTTAATATATATAAAACATTATAATTTATTTATATAAGTCTAAGCTAAAATTACTGATTACAAAACCTTACAGGTTAATGGTTGTTTTTATAATTTATGGTAACAAAAATATATATACATAGACAGATTAAATCGTATAGAATTTTTGAATGGTTATATTTACCCGAGATTTTTAATAATGATAAAAATACTTAAACAATTGTTTTCAAGTGTAACGATTTGACATTGATTGGCAGATCCAAAGATTCGCTATTACCTAATGGACACTAAATTCTTGTATCACAATAATTTTGATTTTAATCGAAACGAGGTAAGAACCCAATGCGTTCCGTGATTATACGCTGTACCTACGTCATTTAAAGGGACGAAACGTGAGAACTATACATCCTACTTCATATTACTCGTAAGTCAATTTTGTCAGCCCCTTTACCCCCCTAATTTTATCAAACAATGTTTCGTTCGGCCTCGTTTCTCTGTTTCAACGAGTTTGCATTGTCCTCGTTTGACAAATAATAATTAGTCCGTACTGTTTGTTTATATATTCACCATCATAATAATATAATAATTATCACGTGAGTTCTAAGGTTCAACCGAGTTTTAATGTCAGCTACAATACAATGTCTGTTTTGGTACAATGTCGTTTATTGATTTCTAAAGTAGGTGGAAAAAAAATTATTATAAAATAAAAATTAACCGTGAAACTGGTTGATATGTGCTCCACGTGCAGCTGTTACGCGTATAATATTATGTGTTCGCACTGTGCACAACGTATTATAGTTTTCATTTCCAAGGTCGGTAATATTATAACATGATCGTGGAAAAAAAATGATAAGAGGAGCACACGAGCGTCTGGTACGCGTGTGGATCGTCGCGTTTGTTTCCATAATCGCGTGTGGCTCCTTTTTTTGACGGGATCACCACATATTATTATTATGCCGTACCATATTAAATGATATTATTAAGACAGTCGGCTCTTTATTTACATATATCATTTCACTCTCAGAAAGTCATCGACCCGTGCATATCTACAAGATCGTGTTCAAAATAATATTATGTCTTTCGTATAATTCTGTCGCGTATGAAAATTCTTTGGTTGTGTGACATCTATTAAGAAATTCGTTTGACCGACGTTTTGTTTTTATTATTTAAATATCCAGTCGAAAACTTGATCGACGTTAGAAACACAATAAAATACACAGTATATTATAACATATTAATATAATTAATGTCTAAAATAGTAGTATTATGTTGATTTTAATTCACCATTATTCATTAATAACAGTATATAACAACGATAAATTCAAACAATCGTAGGCTATTCACAAAACGATCATGAGATAATATTTATTTACGTAATAGATTATACGATCTATATAATATGTAATACAGAGAACTCGATAACTTAGTTAAATTTTTTTTTTTATTGTATTTGTGTTAATATTGCTATTGTGATAAACTAAATAAAACACAATTTAGATATACGTAAAATATGGACTGAGAAGTATGAAACTACCTCTAAAAAATTCGCAACTTCATACAAATTATATACGACAATAGTAAATGTTATAATGATCTGTATATGTAGAACCTTGCACAGTAAAATTTAACGTAGGTATAATTATTAATAAATTACTCAATTCGACACACATAATTATGTATTTAATTCGTATTATTATTTTTGGTTTTTAAGGGTTAAGCACAATGATTTTGAACATTCGATCGTGTAATAGATACGATTTAAAAATACTTTTTATACTAGTGACTTTTTTAAAAAATGTTTTCATTTTGTTTACTATACTTACACTGCCAAATGTTTGTACTATATTGTACCTATCTGATTACAACAACATATTATGTCATTATTTCTTTGAAAATGAATTCCTAATCAACTATATAGTCAATGCACGTCATATAAGTCGGTACCTCCTACTCTTATAATATTAAACATATTTATAATGTTATAAAAAATTATATACAATTCAATGATATATAATAATATATTATGTATCCGTTATGCGTGCACACTAAATTACTACTATCTTCATTCAAAAGAATTGGTGCAGTGTTATTAGATGATCAGTTGAAAACTTTGTCCGACCCTTCATAGAAGTTTTGTGTCGACTGGTTACAGAAACAACCAAAAGTCATAACTTACAAACTAGGTCAAAGTCCTTAACGTTAAACCCGTTTTATTCGAAACTTTTGTAGGAAATGGCCATGTGTCGCTTATTATTATTAAGAAATACGAAAATCACAGCTTCAGCCAATATATTCGGATACAATTTTTATATTATATTATTTATTATAGGTATTAGGTGTATAATATAAATACGAACTATAAAAATTCAGACGATCAGAAGAATGATTATAAAGTATTTTGAGGAAAAAATTATTACATATTACTTAAAATATAGGCGTTTAAATACAATTTTACGATCAATTTTATTTTTTACTATACACCTATATAATATTACTATGTTTACCTTTACAATTTACACTATCACAATATTAAATGCGGGACCCGTATATTATGTGATAATAATATTAAATAATTGTTTTTTACGATCAACTTTTACCTTTTCTTCTTTGACATAATAATATGTATTGTATAGTACTTATAATTTAATACGGCTGCGTTTTAATTTTTATAATCCTCTTTAAGAAACTGAAATTTTACAAAATGCAGTTATTATGCAATGTTATCAATTGTATTATTGTATTGTATTGTGTTAAATATTTACTACTATTCAAAACCGAGACAGATAATATATTTAAGTATACAAGAATATAAATTTGCTTCGAAAGTAAAATTATTGTATTAAACGATGCTAACTCGACGTTTCAGCATCTACACGTGTTGAACAACATATATAAGCTGTTTTTTTTTTCCCAAACATAAGCTTATATATATGTTTAACTAGATATACGCGCGTGTCCATTTGACATGAGAAATAAATATTCAATAATAATGTTGTGTCAAGTAATCAACGAATTCCTTAAATGAATGTGAATACAATTTAAGAACATTAGAATCTAATTGTTCCGACTGTTGAAACATTAAACTATAATATATATATACACATATATAATTATTATACAAAAGATTAGAGTATTTATATTATTAAATATGTAACACATAATATGCCTTCACTATGAAGAAGATTTGTTATTAGTTTTATAAAATGTCAAAATGTTTATATAGTGTTATTTGAAAAATAACAATTGAAAGTTTAAATTATAAAATACGCTGTTGTTCCAATACACTCTTCGTGTTTACAAAGTAAAATAATATAAGTAAAAAGTTTTAAAAGTTGTATAGTGTTTATCGTGTTAACGTATTTATTGGTATTATATTATTCAAATTATTTCGATTAGTGTACATTTCGAAATCAATTCGAACTACGTATTTAAATACTTAAGTACTGAGATATATTTATAACTAACAATAAAGCTGTACATTTAGGGCTTCACTATTTACTTAATTTAAGCAGCCAATGAATTTATGTACACCTTTATTTATAAATTGAAAATTATTTATTAGTCATCGGAAATCGTAACTATATTATTAAGATATATGCATATATATATATATATTTTTTTTAATTAATTGCTGAAATTCATCTTTAATATTAATTAAACTATTACGCATATTGTGTATTATTTTTAATTATTTCTCTTATTATACGTGTATCGCATATGGTAATGACGTAATACTTGCCAATAAATTAATGATTTCTGTCACAAATATAAATGTTATTTTTTGTTCGGTAAAAAAAATCATTTTAATGAATAATATAAATACTATAATAATTTAAGTTCATATAAATTAATTTACTCGGGTTCTGCAAAACTCAATACCCGTAGGTATATTTAACTAAACAATAACAATAAATCATCTTAACATTGTTATAATAACGAATCAATCTTATACTTATTTCAGTTAGCTAATTACAGGTAGAGGTACTCGTTTTTCCATACTTCATTGACGTTGACGAAAATACCAGTATGTATAAACCGTACGTGGGTGATAGATATTTATTATTTTTTTACCACAAATAGGCAATACCATTATTTGTTAATGTAGGAATAAATTATAAACGAAAAACGGACGACTTATCGGTCAAGTACGAGAGCAGCGTTTCACATATCTATACATATTATATTAAATCTATTACAATACAAAGTTAGAGTGGCTCGTAAACTGTAATATTATATACAGGTAGTTGCATTTAAAATAATAACATTGTGCTTGTGAGGGGCAAAAGGTCGGGATGTACATATCGAAAATGAAAAACGTCAACGTTTGTAACGTACGATTTATATAGTGAAACGGGCAAATGGTATGCGCCGGAGCAAAAATAACTCGTCTACGTTATTGTATATATTTTTTTATAAATTTTTCCACAAAGAACATCGCAGGAAGAAAAAGTAACCTTACGAAATTAGAAATTTAATAGCAGCGACGTTTATGTGCGATTTAAAGCATCTATACCCTTGCAAAGTGCATTTGAGCACACACAAAATAGGTAACGCGGATGGAATTCGCACGTGTTTCGAAAATGAAAGTTTGCCGTCAACGTCTCGAAAATATCGCATTTGTCTTGAACTCTGTTCACTCTGCGTTTTTGTCGGTTATAATATATCGCATAACGATCGCCAAGCCGACTACCCGTATATACTATAATAATAATAATATTCTTGTCGCTTGCGTTGTTATTATGAACAGTGATCTTGATGGATTTTTTCCGTTTTCTGTTTTGTTTCCGACAGAAGGCGGCTTTCCTGTGGCCGTCACCGGAGCAACAGGCACAGCAGCAGCAGCAACAGCAGCAGCAGCAACAACAACAACAGCAGCAACAACAGCAACACCAACAACAGCAACAGCAACAGCAACAGCAGCAGCAGCAACAACAGCAGCAGCAAAATAACCTTGCCGTGGCCGGTGGTCAGACGTTGGGCCCCGGAGCCGGTAGCCTAAACAACAACAACAACAACAACAGTAGCAGCAACAACAACAACAATAACAACAGCAGCAGCCACCTGAACGGCAACAAGTGTGGCGTCGGCGGTATCGGGTCGGCCGTCCACCCGCAACACCTACAGCAGCAAGGTGGCGCGGCCACCGGGGCGGGCGGCACCGGACTGGTGCACTGGATGTCCATGATGGCCGAGCACATGAACAACGCCGCGGCCACACATCACCATCACCATCACCCACATCACCATCATCACCCAGCCGATCCAGCCAACGCCATGCACTACATGTGGAATACGCCGGCCGTAGACGTGGTGAGTACCTACCTTATTTGCTTTGACGGTGGTTTAATATTATATTACACGTTATTATTCTTACGTATAGTGGGCATATACTATAATATTAATATACTCATAAACGAGTTCATTTTCATACAACTCTTTTTTTACCCGACTGCGGTTGGTTTCCTGAAAAAGAATAATTAATACGCATTTTACTTAATGGCTTAAAAGCAGCTGTCTCGATTTACGATATAATCGCAACGAGTTATTAGAATTCGATTTTTACGGGAGGTTATTTTTTTAAGTCTAATTATGATATTGCTCGGTCTAAAAAATAATTATCTACATTACGCGCAAAAGGCGTTGGGTTGATTGGTGAAGAGGCCTTTCGTTAATTCGAAAGCACTTTGGCGGATATTTCTGGTTAATTTGAAAAATAACTCGTCGAGTTAAAAGCAGATCGTTAATAAAAACAGATGTATAGGCGTATAGCAAGGTACAGTGTGAATGTTCTTTAACAAACGGTTTATGAACATTTATAAAAGTTAAAGTTGCACAATCGCCACGGAGTTCTGATATAGTAATTAAAAAGAATTATATTACATTTTTATGACTTGATATTTTTCTCCATTTCATACTTAGCGCTTTCAGTTGAATGTATATTGTTCATTATCTATTTACTTGAAACCCAACGTTGTAAACGATAAAATCCGAATACGATACCCAAATAACCATAATACAATATACTATGATGTATACATAAATTATATATAAAGTAGTTATTATCGATGTATCTATTGTATCTATTATACGAACTATACACGAGTCGACTTAAATGTTATAATTTTTATTTAAATCGACTACACAATTAATTTCATAACATACTTAACTGTGGATCATCGTAGAGACTTTACGGTAAGCTCGCCACACATCATAACTCCAACGTGTAAATTATCACAGATCTCGATTATATAATATATCATGATAATAAAAATAATAATAATATTGTTCATTTATGGTTTTTGTATTTGTTAAAAATGATCTTTTAATTTCTCATTCCACGGAGACTGAAAAAAAATACGTCCTGCGCACATTTTCGGCGGGCCTTTATAACATTTAAGAAACACCGTATAGTACCGGACGAAAATAAAATCTCAAGTCCTTTTGATATTATATTATATATATAGGTAATTTATACCGTGGTTATGTGCTCGTGGTAGCCAACAATCGTGAGAACCACATTACCGCGGCTATCTTTCCAAAATTAAGAAACTACTGACGCCAATATAATAACACGAATGAAAAACCGTATATTGTGATATTAAAATATACACACCGTAATAGTGGCGACTCATTGTATTAAAATATGGTGAGTCGGTAACTATATTGCGTTGTTTATACGATTCATATACACATTATCGTATCGTATTCGTATCGCGTTATTATTATTATTATTATTTTTTTCGTCAAAGATTATTAAACCGTGAACAGAAATATAATCATACATAACTAATTTTTGACTGAAATTAATCGAATCGGTATTTTTTCTTATGAACCAGCTATATACCTACATTATATTATTGTGATTGTCGACTGATTGAAAACATCTGCAGTAAAATGAATTATTATCGTCATAATAATAATTATAAACCGTCGTAGGAACGAAATTAATACACATTATTTTTTAGTAAATCAAAATTAATTTTAATATTTTATACTAGTCATATATAAGAATCGATTTTAAATACAAGTAGATCCGAGTGCGTACACAATGTGATCCACTATATTATATTTTCTTACACATAATGTTTGTATGCATTTGTTCATTGGAGTAATGTCAGAAAATTATAATAAGTACGTTTGAAGTTCTATACTATCGATTATAATATCAACAGCCTTACAGCCTAAACTTTTTTCTCGAAGTTAAACGGTGATAAGTGATTATAGTATTTGTGATATTATTTCAATGACACAAAATACACTTACATATTTTTGATTAAAATGTAAGTAAAAATTCATAATCAACAAATAATATTTACAAAATTAATTGGTTACATTTGTTTTTTTTTTAATTCTATAGCAGTGTCTTTACTATAATAATATAAAAGAACTTTTGACTTAAACATTTTCGTTTTATTAGCAATAGATTTAATGGGCCAAATTTAAATTGTAAACAATTCTATTTTGGTAACGTCCAAACTTGAAAATTTTTAGTAATTTTTAAAAAAAATTATAAAACCTGGAAAATTAGTAAAATTATCATTTAATTATTGATATATATTTCGTATAATTTACGAAACCCCCGTCGAATGTGAGAATTTTTATGTACAAATTTGAAATATTATTATTATCTTGAGAGGGCGAGTTAGCAATTGCCCGACATAAAATCGATTGAGATATTGTTCTTATTTTTTGTTAAGTTTAGGTCTATTGTGTATTAAAATAAATATTGTTTGAATAAAATGTACATAATATGAAAAAAATAGCTATTTAAGTACCAACCATTATATTAAATATAAAAAAACTTAACACGGTAGTTGTAATAATAAAACGATACAAGAATTAAGTAAATTTTTCATATCAACACAATACTAACACTAAAATCATAATAATTTTAAGTATTTGTTTATTTGAATAATCATCCAAGAATTAAGACATTGTTTAGAATGACTTTAAAGAGATTATTCCGAGTTCCTATTTTCATGGTTAATAAAGTATAGTATATTAGTATTGGTAGTACGTTGATTTTTGAGTACAAAAAATGATATGCAATACAGCCAGGTAATAATGTGATATAAATAACACTAATTAAAATATGTTTAAACCAGTTAGATTGTTAGTCACTTAACCAATCATTTCTGTTCGATAATTAATTAAATTATTGATCAATTTTGAAAAGTTACTGCATATAATATTGCGTTAATATATAGTATATATATATAACATTTTTTTATCCAGAATATATAATGTATTAGCTAGGTTGTTAATTAAGATTTATTACATATGTTTTTTTTTTTTTTTTTATATTAAAAACCTTTAGTATTGACAGTAACTTCATATTTTTAGACTACTATATCGAGTTCAAAATGTACTTCGAATTAATTTAAATATATTTTTAAATAAATATTTATTTCGAACTCTAATTAATCAATATATAGATTTCCTCTTTAAAAATATTCAAACGTACATAGATTCTTATTGGTTATCGAGTTTTTTCTTTGATTTTATATTCATGACGATGATGTGGCCACTTTCGTGATAAATTTCAATTTTTTCAATTAGTTTTCGGAATACATATATTATATACTATGGTTACATTTATTCCACCTTCGAAAATACTGGAAAAACAAGTTGTATTCTTTATGAATAAATAAAAATTACATAAAAGGCACAAAGTCGTGACCGATTTCTCGATATTTCAAACATAATTTGAATTAAAAGATATTATGTATGGTATTATGTACGGAATGTATAGTATGTTCTCGTCTTCTCTTGTATTTTTGTTTTGTTTTTTTTTTTTTATTTTCCAAATCCGTTATTCGTGATCGAAATGCAAAAAAAAATCATCTCCGTACCCTTTCGTTTAACCGACTTCCGAATAACGGATAAAAAAAATTTGGAAATAAAAAAAAAACGTCGTGCATAATACCATGATAATAATAATAATAATAATAATCATGATATAAATAAGAAGAAAACGCGTCATTACTCGTCAGCGTGTGTACGTCGTATACATTTATCATTTAATAATATAATCCGCGGCCACGTCGGTTGTTCGTACAATACTCGACGTGTCATTATGTAAGTGCATATTATACACACAGTTAGTGTAAGTATACGATGTCGTACACGCCGCAGCAGAAGCCGTTAAGACAAAAACGTAAAAAAAAAAAAAAACGGAACCCGGCGGGCACCGTATACAGTGGTTGGTGCGCGGAGCACATCTTAATAATTCGAGTCCGTGAGATTTTAGTGTAACGGACTCGCGATGAATAAAAACAAAAAATAAATATACAAATAAATAGGAGTAAAAAAAAAAAAAAACTATCCGGCTCATCCCCGCTCGTCGTTGTACGCACGTAATAATTACAAACCCCCGTGGAGACGCGCGACCATGAAAGAGAAACGCGTATTTAATATGCAAGAGATGTGACTATATAGGTACACGTAGATGATGTGCACCCGAAGCCGGTGGTGGGAAGGGGTAAGGTGGCTTGCTTTTTTTTTTTTAACTTTTTTTTTATTTCCCATTCCGTCTTATCCGACCCCGCGCGCGTTTTCCACCCCGCGCACATTACAATACACACACATAATAATAATATTATACAGTACGCGCGTAATATGCACATTGCAACGCGCATAGAACAATAATCATCGTCGTCGTAATGCGCGTGGTGGTACCGCCGCACCCTCTTCTACGGATCTTTTTTATTTTTTTTATTATTATTATTTAGCGTCGCCAGATAGTTGTATCTGGTCGTAAAAAATGAGATTTTTTCGGTCCACTCGCGGCGTACATACCCGCACATATACCTACTACAGTCACGTACGCGCACCGCTGGTATACGTAGGTAGTATAATGCGTGTGCGCGCGTATTACCGGGTGCAAAAAAAAAATAATAATAATAAAAAAATATATTATAATGCACACACACACACACCGGGCATTTGAATAATGTGTAAAAAACAATCGCGCAACCGGTTGGCCGCGCCCGGAGGCTTATGCAAATGCCGAGCCGCCACACACAAGTGCCGAGCGATGGGAACACGCCGAGCTCGCGACTCGAGAGGGTTAACTATGCAAATTACTCCGTAGTCGGCCCCCGTCGCCTAAACAAAAGGATGCCTTTGCGTATGTGTATGTTTTTTTTACTAATGGTCATGGGCCATGGGAGTATTTTTTTATTTATATAATATATATACATATATACACATCGTTTTTTTTTTGTCTTTACTTTCTATTATATTTGTACACACCTTGTGGCTCTTTTTTTAATTTTTTTTCGAGCTCCATATACCCTTCCGAGGGGATGAGTATTACACAACACGTTTTTTTTGTCTTAGAATGAATCCAACGCATAAATTTCAGGGAATTTTTTTTAACTTGTTTTTTTTCTGGACGAAAAAAATTACCAAGACCGTTAGACGTAACTGATTTTTTTTCGGTTTTTTTTTTTTCGTTTTTGATTTCGTTTCAACCCCGTCATCGTACATCGTAATGTATAGGTATACCATTACATATGTGTTGACTTTGAACAGCTGAACTTGAACGGTGTGTTCAAAAAACGGATTCGTACCGTATCTAAATTAATTTTTAATTCGGTTCACCGCCGTGTATTGTCGTATTGATTTCAATATAAAAAAACACAGCCTAATCAATTTTACAATTTTTTCCTAATAAATAAAAGTAAAACATTAAATACATATATAAATGAATAAAGTCTATTCTAATACCAATTACAAGCTATGTCCAATATTATGAGTTCTTCCAAAATATAATACGGTTCAAACAGTAGTATAATAAAATTATGAATATTTTTTTTTGCTAACTTTCTACTGTTGAGTTCCATTTAGATTTTATTCTTTTACATTCATTTTCCCGGAATACTTAATCGGTAAATTATGCATTTTTACAAAAACTGTCTATCTAGCGTAACTCGGAACAAACAAAAAAAAATTATATTTGACTACTTAAGCAAAATTATCAGTTTCCTCAAATTATTATTGTACCGGTGAGCTCGTGTGTTTTGTAATCTGATCCTCCTTTAAATTTCGACCTGATCCATAGTCAGCAATTTTGACATTTTACAGTGCTGTGCATTTAGTTTTTTTTTTATTATAATTACCCATGATCGAATATAATTAAGTTAAATAATAAATTCTATGTCATATATTTTATTGTTATTTTGTATGTTCATTATTGTGTTTTGCATATAATAGGTGGTAATATTTTTCATATTCTATTCACTAAATACATCTTAAATGACACATTTATTTTTCCTTAATTTACTATGCTGACAGCAATATATTTTTTTATCTAATAAAATATATTTCTATTTTCACTACATAACAAGTATTAAAATTAAACACGTACAAAATAAATATATTTTTTTTTTATATTTTAAGTATTTGTATCTATACAAAAGAAGACCTCACACTTATGGGTCAATTTTGTATTACAGTAGTCGTTCCGTGTACAGTACTATACAATTTGTTTTTTTTTTTGTTATTATTTATTTATTTGTGTTGTTCAATTCACACTAACCACCAGCCCATTGAACATTATTTAATCGAAATCATGAATGAACCAATTGTATGCGATCTGTGGACCCTCGATCAATTTGTAGGCCAATATCGATAACGTGTATTCAGTAAATATTTTTATACACAGGTCCTGTGTACACCCCGTGACGACGGCGTTTACAACATGATTACAGAGACGATTTTTATATATATTTTTTTTGCATTCAATTCGCCTTTCTTTTCTTCCAATATAAAACCCAAAAGACCACCCCAATATATAAACGTAATGTGTATTACCTCGTTAAATGCCGTCCTGTAGAGTGGTTTATGGTTTCCGATACGCAATTTTTGACCCAAAGAAACAATGCACACAACCGACATTGAATGGAACAAAGTGAGTATGATCCTTTTTAGGAGCCAACATTTTTTTACTCGGTCCTTTCCGGCTTTGCTGTGCCCGCTGCGAACTTGTCGACGGACATACACGGACTAGCTGTGTCGTCGAAATATTTCAGTCGGGTTTGAAAAGGGTCTCTTTAGGTGTCTAATATGAATACATATTTGTATGTGTTTTTTATGTATACGTATTATAAGTAAAATACAAACGAAACAAAAAAATTCCTAAAAATGAAAAAAAGCTTATTGTATAACATCTGCAAGAATTATTTTTTTTTGCATCGAAAAAAATAACACGTTTCCGATCGTCCAACACAATTGTTGCTATGTGTGGTGGAGAGTTTTGATAGGTCTGTCCCGGGGGACAGAAAAAAAATCTGAAGTGAAATCAACACATTATTATTTTTATATTGTAGGATTATGATTTACCCTACCATAAAATAAGATTTGAAAAAAACTTTCCTTAACAAATATTTACTGATCAAATTAAACAAGTAATTTTATTATTGTAATATTATAAAGTCATAACATTTTAATGTAAAAAGCATGTTTCCTAAATTCTAATATATTTTAAAATATCTCGATCATTATCTGTATACCGTTTATATTTCACCTTTTTTTTTTCAGACCCTAATAATTATTAATAAAATAATTTACACTTAAGTTGTTGCTAATATTTAATTTTTTGATTAATTACATAAAAACATAACATCTATGCTTTTATCTCTCAATAAAAAACATTGAACTTTATAAATCATTTTGAAAAATTATTTGTAAAAATAACTCCAATGAAATGAGTTGGATACTCGAGTATAATGTTTTATTTATAAAATATTATTACATACTTTCATTCAAAGAATTGTTCAACAGTTTAATATTAAACAATCTGATGGATTTATAAACTATTAAAAAATAATATCAGCATGCCCTCGAAAAAACCTAAATGTCATATTTATTTCTACCGATTTTAGTTACTGTGATAGTTAGCTAAGATATTTTTCTTTTTTTAGCCTTTATGTGAACTTCATTTTTCTTGTTATTATGATTGTATTATATTATCATAATCGTACATAATTATGATCTCGGCGTATTTTCGTTACTTGACAAATGTTGTCATCGATATCCGTCACATTAGCAGTGTTCGGTTACAATATAATAAATAAAAAAAAAATTGAAAATAATACGTATGAAAGGGTTTCTGGGGCGATCAACCCTCCGGGCGCGGTGTGCCTGTTAATCGATTGATTAGAATATCAAAACATAACCGCAGGGTGCGAAAATTTCGTATAAACACAAAGCCCGTGCATATGTTTAAGTGCCGGCCGCGGCTTGTACTCGGCATGCAAATATTGATGGTAAATATTGAGTGCTATTAATATTGTCAAAGAGAGTTTCGGGTTCCCACAATGTGTATGTTTGGCTATATTAAGCAGAGAGAGGAGAGACGGCGACGAGTGTAATGCGTCGCGGATCGTTTTGCATAAAAATGGCCTAAGAAAACAACGGGCCGGATTATTAATTCCGGGTTATATGACAATGGTAGGATGATTTAATTTCTTTTGATTCTAGTCAGTAAAGATATATTATATGGGGATGCGAGCAGGGATGTGAGCGAGAGCAAAAGAATTCGTCAATGACCAAAAGTGCTTCCCGCAGGGCATATATTATTTCTGCAGCAAGAACAATGTAAAATTAACAACTCGAGTATAGCAAACAGCCGAGTCCTTACTAGTGTTCCTTTTATTTTACACACGGGGTGTAGGTATTGGCCCCCTTTGATTCTTTACTACTGCATACTTTCAATCTGTGAAAAATCGTTAGATACAATTCATAATTATTCATGATGTATATAAATGAAATAAGATACTTAGATAGTTAGATGTATTATATTTTATTCCGTAAACACGTCTATATTCTCGCTGAAAAGAGATTTATGCACATTACATTTTTCGTTAAACCGTAGTCCATAAACTTTTGTTTAATGTATTGAATGTATTAAATAGGTTTATTAGTGATCTACTTTACTATACTTTGTTTTGTGAAAATGTTATGTTATCAATCAAATACAATGAATAATAAAAAAAATTGGTTGAATTTTTAAGAAGTATTCTTTGCACAGTTCACGGAAAAAAATTATTAATTAATTTTCATAATTTAATATACTTTCTATGTTTATTATTTTTAAATATATGAGTAAACCTAGTCATATTAATTAATAATAATTACATTAGTAAGTATAATGATCATTCGTTATATGACGTGTAGACATTCGTTTATATATTAAATTTACTATGACTAAATACTATACATCGTCTATTTGAAAATCAAACTATTTATATAATATTAAATGTTTCATTCGAGTACATATTATATTTAATTAATATAGCCATTCAGTTAAGGAGTAAAAAAATAAAATAAATTTTGCTCCAACTCGAAGTCTAAATTTAAAAAAAATATATGTTTCTTTATAACGTACTTATGACTTATTTTCGATTCCAACTTTCATCTCATAATCCTATTTCTCAACCACTGTTTTAATAATTTTAAGTTACATTTTTCATTTGACATCCAAAATAATATTTTGTATTATTACATTCAAATAATGATGATGACATGATTAGATTAACCCTAAAATAGCAAAACTATATGGTTGATAATTTGTGCTTGCATCTATTTTTTAATGGTTTTTACGATGTACTCAAAAGCTATAGACAATTTTAAAGTATAATAGCATCGGTTAAAATTATTGTAACTGCGTTCAATTCCTTTGCGTAATAATATAGGTAGATAGAAGCTCCAATAACTGTATTTTTAATATGTTAATTATTTCTTCAGTTACTTTTATTTATTTAAATGAATTATGTTCATCGATTATTAAAAGAGCATTGTAATTATTAAATTATGAACTTTAAATTTTAAAATTAAATTTATTTTTTTGTTAAATGTAACGAATAAATAAATAATATTTTCAAATCTATCATTCATTTGGTCAAAATTTACTAATTTTAAATTATGATATAAATAGATAAACTTTGTATAATAAAACTAGTTATTTTCAATTAGTTAATAATATGTCATATTATACTTTTAAAATACCTATATTTTACAAAATTATACAATATACTCGTTGTTTACAAGTTGACTCAACAAATTAACATAATTAAGTAAAAAGAATGGTTATTTTATTACATAAATCAGTATATGTAAATATTATTTAATTTGAATGTATAAAAAATCACTGTAATATTAACTTTTGATTTCTAAAATTTATAGTTTTATAGTTTTTTATTTTATGTTCTAATAGTTTTTGTTATCATGCGCATTATAAATTCAATACAAATGTCTAAACCGTTGCTGTTTGGTGATACTGATATAAATTTATTATCTGTTAAATATTTAATTAATTCATAAAATATAATATTGATTTAATATTTTTTAAGATATATAAAATATCTTTGTTCAGATAATTTAGAAAGAATAATTTGTTTAAAATTAATATCGCATATTGTGTCTAATACTTCACTAATTATGCCTATATTTCAGATTAAAAATAACTCATTAAATAAATTTTTTGACAAGATAAAATCTCTAATAGGAAAAATAACATATAGCTATATAGTTATTATAATAATAATTTTACTATTCACATAGGCATTAATAATGATATAATTGTATGATAGTAACTATTATTTATTACATACAAAATCATCATAAGCCAATAGAAAATTTGTATACTTTGCGATATGCATCTTGACATAATACAATTATTTTGGAACAATCATCTGATGTCCTTACTTTTATAATCAACTGGTAATTTGAGGTACCTATCAATGTTTGTACTTGACCCGATTTATAACAAAATACTTATTGATAAATATCGATCTTTATTAGAATACAATTAAAATTTAAAGTCATAATATTATGCTATTAACGATTGCCGTTTTTTATTATGTCTCTCCTATTACATTTACGTATATATATTATTATTGAAAATAAATTAATACACATTAATCTACATACACTTCAAAAATATATTTTCATAGTTTGCCTATATCGTACCAATATTTTTAAATTTCATGATACATAACGTATTTATTTATAATTTTTTTGACATTTTTTTTTATTATTTATTTTCGGTAGGTACCATTAAATTTATTGAAAATTAACGTCGTATTTGTAATAGTTTAACATTAATTATATTGTTTTTTTTTTTTTTTTTGTTAATCAAAATATTATATAATGTCATGTTTTTTATTACATAGTTATTCGTATACGAATAATAAATTTACTAAATAGTAATTAGAAGGTAGGTACTTAACTATAAATATTATCTTAAAATTAAATTTCACGTAGAAAACCGATTGATTTTTATTTATTTCCATCAATTCTCTTTTTTTTCTTATTTAAGGTTAATTATAATTCATAATAAAAAAACAACCACGTTTCTAGACAAGAAATTCTGGTTGACAATATCTGAAATAAAAAATGATTGTCTTGCACCTATATAACCGTAGATGTTAGGTAACAGACATCAACTCTACATAATTATACCAAAATTATAACGATAATATTTTATAAATTTTAACTTCTAGTAGAAATTATTGGCTATAATTACAGTTAACATTTTTTTTTTTATAATTTTATTATTTTATACAAATCAGTTAAAAAAAAGTTATTTATATTTTTAAACCAGTTTGTTGAGAAATTGTACAAACGTTATACATCTCTTAATGCTCAAAGTAATAAATCAATTAAAAATAACACAACCACGTATCCATATAATATTTAAAATAGTATACTAATCCATATTGAATTCAGTTATAGTAAAATGTTATAAGAATATTGTCTTATCAAATCATTATAAGCCAAAAGATAAATTTTACTTAGGATTATGATTACTCAGCTAATAAATTTGTAAACATAGTTAACAGTTTTAACTTAAGAACAATGTTATTAAACAAATTAAATACATGAATTATATTGTTCCGAACAGAGAAATATACTGCTGAGACATTGTTCTTTTCCTACAAGTACAATACATATAGCAACATAGGACAATTGTCAAGATTAAAATCCATTCTATAATACTCGGAGAATTAATGGCATTGTTTTTATAAAACTTTAAATACTAATATTAATAATGTTTTTCTATAGATAATGGGAGTTTATGCGTATTAGAAACAGACATTATTCTATTAAATATACGATAATATAATAGTCACAGATTATTGTCGGTATTGCAATTGAGTCGAATAGTTGTAGTTTTATTTATTTTATTTTTAAAATATACACATACAATTGTGTCGAGTTTCCGATATCGACAGTCGACACCATCTTCTTCGTGACGATTAGTGTTATATACGAATAATAATATCGTCCGGAGACCTAATATTTTAACGTACGTACCTATATATAAGCTTATTTCCTGTGCTATGCCTATGTCGTCATAAGTAACCTCTTAAATTAAATTTCTAGTCCCCTAATAAAATTTTCGCATTTGAAAATTATAGCATTAACACACCCATTAAACTAGGTATTTGTTATTTTCTTAAAAATATATATTTTTTTTATATTAAATTGGTTCTATTACCTTTGGCCCGGCCGTTGGTCGTATCTCATTAAAAATAAAATATTATTAAAATTAAAAATATATTATATTTTTTTGATTTTTAGCAGTTGCAGAAAATATTATGTTCGATTAATATTAACGGTAATATTTATATGTATCGTTATTCGTTGCTTAAAATATTGCCGATGGAGGCACGTAAATACACGAATTCGTAAACGCCTCCGACTAAAAATTCTACTTAATATTCGCCTACGATTGTCGTTTCACATTGACAGAAATATCGTTGGAAGTTTGCGGTACGGCAAGATAAACACATCACGATCGTATTATTATTATATTTGGCTACCGGCGCGGGCGTTGGGTCGTAGTCGAGCTCCTCGGGTGCGTGCTTTGTGAGTTTGTGACGTATTGTCACACGGTTGGAATTTATCGCATTCTGTTGTCGTGTATATAATAATATAATATATTGTAGTGTGTACGTATATTATGTTATACTATTATTGTAGACGACGACGGTGTTGGACTTAGACGACGACTACGGCGGCGGCGCGTCCCGTACGCCCGAGCGCACCCACCGTTGTTTAGTGCATCGGAGTTCCATTGTCGTCAGAGAATGAAGGAATAATAAAATAATAAAAGCGAAAGGGTCGTGTCCGGACAATATTACCGCATCTACTCGTGTAGTGTGCGTATATTATATTGTACAGAGGTACCTTACGCGTGTGTACATCACTATTATAATGTTATATCGTCTATATAGGTATATTATACATTATTGTATGCGTGTGCTGCGTCGCGCATTTTTGATCGTATGCAAAAAGACGAGTTGTGTTTTCGTTTGATCGGCTAATGGGTCGCATAGATTACGACGGAGGGTTAGCAATACAATCTACCCGCCGCGCTACGTGTCCCGCGTACCCGCGTATTTATATTACGGTTTAAGTATTTCGTTGTTTAAAAGAATCGAAAAATCGCCGCAGGACGTCTTCGTGCACAGATGATATTATGCATGCACAGGATAAACGGATACTGCGTACAGTATAGTATTATAGGACGACAAGGAGAGAAATAAAAGAACGCGGGTAGGTACGTGATTGGAAACACTGAATGATCGATCGATCGACGGCGGCGGCGGCGGCAGCCGTGTGAAAATCAAGACACGTTATCATCCCTTTTATGAATATCGTATACGAATTTAAATGCCGATAACGTAATAATAACTGTCATCGCACTACCGAACGACAATATCATTCGCAACGCTCTTCGAAACAGTCGTCGAGTCTTGTATAATATTATTATTATCTTTTTTTTATTTATTTGTTTTACCGTTGCTGCAGATTGATGACTTTCGTTTAACGCTTTAAATTTGTACTTGGACGAATAATAATTAATCGATCGACATTTTCTCTAACCACATTATTTCTGCCTGCTCGATAACCACATTAAATACCGCGTTCGTTTAAATAGAGTAGTTAAAATGTGTCGACCGAAATTAAACTTTTCTTGTCGTACACAACACGCATATAGCTATATTTAATTTCATTAGTATTTATACCTATATTTATTTGTTTATGTGCGTTGAATAGAATTTTTTTTTCTTATAACTAATATACTTAATCCATACCGGATGCGGGAAATGAGGGTAGTCAACCAACCATGCGCACCACTCATATACAGACTCCAGAGTAATTTATGAATATTAACATCAGGATGCTGAAATGTATAATATGCACTTTATGTCTATAAAACTGTATTTACCTAATAATATAAATACAAACTAAAATGCAAAAATATTTTAATTAAAATAGGTGGGTGATGGTACCTAAATATATATATAAAAAAAAAAAACTTACTAAACAAACTAAATATAACTAAATAATTAATTTACTTTTATGATATAATTAAATTTGTAAATTTATTTTATTTACAAGAATTAATTAAATAAGTGTTGTACAAGTAAATATTTATTTTATTTTATTTTGAACCGCTAACGATATACGTATGTATTAACGATTATATGTTCATATATTATAATTTAATTCTTGATCTCGTTCTGTTTATTTTATTAAAATGCTATAATTTTACAAAATAAAAAACTAATAATTATGTTGGTATAAATCTTTATTATGCATCAATTTAAAACATGTACGTAGAGTTTTTATAAGATTTAAATTAATGGATAAAAATAAAAATAAATATATATATATATATATATATATATATATATATAGAACAAACGAGCATGTTAATATTTAATCATAAGTCTTTTAAACATTTGATATTATTTTTAACTTGAAAAATCCTAAATTAAAAAAATGTATGTTAAAAGAAACTTTCTATTCATTTTTAATACGCTTGAAAGAAAATAAAAATATACAAAAACAAATTATGAGTAGGTATAAGTATACAAATAAATTGATCATCTAAAATTGTAAACCGTTTTATTTTAGAATGTGTTTTAATAAAAAAAATGTTGTTATTGATAACATTAAAAAAAATAGACTCCAAAGTCTAAAATTATTGGTGTCAATAACTACATTACGAAAGATATTTATATATATATTTATTAGTTAGGAAGTATTTGTTTAAGCGATACATTTTAGGGGTGAAAACAGCTTCATTTAGGGTTGCGTCGAGTGTACGTTTTAAATGATTTTTTTTTTTGTGCTGAAGTATATGTTTATCGGAGCTGCTGCGTTCTTCGGCGTAAATTGTACGTGTCTCCTTGTACTGGGTACATTGAGTGACGACCGAAGCCGAAAAGAAGAAGACGAGGAAGGGAATAAAAAAAACAAGATGACGTATATATAATATATATGTGTGTATATGTGTGTGTGTAAAATACTGGAGGAAAAAGGCGAAAATCGAACAAAGTAAGCCGAAAATTTTATACACATACGACACACTCTTCGGGGGCCCCATTGTGTTCCGCCACGACCGGAACCAAACGGATCACACGAGAGACGGCAGCTATTCCAACGTCAAGGATTTCCATGTTAATAGAATATAAATAATATATCGATGGACAAAAAGAATAAAAGAAGCCGACAAACAAGTCAACCGAGACCAGCTCTGATGCATTGTCTGTGGACCGCAATGGACCGCCACTCGAAGCGGGAAAACACTGGGAAATCCTAAAGACACGTATGGGAAAATGCACGCCGACGGCAGCGACAGTTTTCAAAAATATGGAATTACATTTTTCTCGTTTTCAGAGTTCATCTATATTATGTATTATGTAGGTACCTATTATATGTATATATTTAGGTTCTTAAAAAATAACAATAATATAAATATATATATGTTTGGGCTTTTCTCTACGGATAACTAATAATAAAATAATACTACGTTTGGGTTTCACTGTATTTTAATTTTAAACAATGCGCAACAATACCATTTAATAATAAAGATGAACTAAACAAAAAAAAAATACTAATAAATTATTATGAATTAATATTCTTAAAATGTTTTCATAATTTGCCCAGGCGAATTTTATTATTAAGGTCTAAACGGGTTGCAATTTTTATTGTATCCAAACAGACTTTGCCCTTCGAATATATAATTTTGTTCTTAAATCATCCATGGAAGTCAATTTTCAAGGTGATATAAACTATGACAAAAGTAATTACTTTTAATAAATATTAATACTATGTCGATAAGTTCATACTTAGTTATTTTAATTTATTAATCCTACCTGTATTATATAATATTCTTGTTAAGATTACTCAGTTGTATTCAATAAAAAAAACTGCAAGCAGCAAGCACTAGTTCATAAAAATCTATGATTTTCTGAATGACTGGTGCAAAAACATCTGAAAAAAAGTACTTAAAACGTAAACTGTAAGTTGTAAGTGATATTATATTCATCAAAACGTACAAGATCCATTTAAGTATTTCACTAGATTAAGTTAAGCAATTTTAGTAAAATCGTCGTGTTTTAGTCGAATCGTCGCTGTTATAAAGTTATCCATTAAAAAGATCTTAATTTCAATTCTTTTAAATTTAGGAAAAATTATTAATTAATATTTAATGTTTGAATATATTTTTCAACATTATTTACCCTCGTCGTTCACGAATGTTTTAATTAATTTGGTAAATATTATAGGTTTAATTGAACTATATAACGTGTTACATATAGTCTGTAATACAGTACATAAATACGTAAATGAAATGCTTTCGCGGTATATATAATTTTACTGTTGTTTTATGTTTTTATAATTTTTTAAAGAGGTTGCAGATTAAATCACACGACATATGCGTTGAAACCAAACCGAAGTATTAAAGTGAAAATTAATTAATTCGAAATTATTTATTGTATATTCCGATGAACATACAACGGTGGCTGGCATTGGAATATGCACCTAAACGAGTAGGTAGCTATGTAATACGGCTGGTAAGCGTTGTTAAAATAGAGAACTAAAAAACAACAAGAATTTCTATTATTCTGTTGGTCGGTGATAAATGAAATTACATTGAATTTGGCGCGAGAAATCGCGGTGAATATTCAAGGCGAACAGTGCAATTTGTTATATAATTTTTATCGATGTAATATTTACCTACATTTTTAATTTTATAAGAAAGTCGTAATTCTTGTTGAGTTCAAAGGTACACATACGAACGTTTTATTATTTTTATTTTTATTATTATTATTATTATCATATCACGTTCAAACACACGAACTGAAATTTCTAAAAACGACGTCAAACGCATAATATTATTATTATACGATCCGTGGCAAACGTGTAATAATATAATGTAGGCATAACGTACAACCATAAAGGCCGTACAATACCATTATCGTTGTGTGTGCATTCTACACATATAAATATATGTCGTATTTCTTTTTTAAAAGTTCGCCCTCTCTTACACCTTGTGCATATGTGGTCTCGGATCGCGCCGGTCGATGCACCCCGACGACGAATGGTTAATGGGTTTTTTTTTTTATCTGTCCTCGTCCGTGTTTGTATTCGTTGTTTGTGTCGTCTTCGCCCGAACATACGACACGTAGACCAACGAACGAAACTCACCGATATACCGTAAACAGGACGTTTGTTGATGGGAACCCGTTATCCACTATCGCATCGATCGCGTCCTCCGTGGAAACTAGGCCAAAGGGCCGGCCGTGTGCACTATACGTGGGAGTCAAGTACATACAAAAATCACCTAAACCCGTTGCGGGGTCGTCGTCGCCGGTAGCCAGGTGCGTGAATAATTTGGGTCAGATGGTACGTGTGTGTGCTGCTGCTGCTGCTGCATACGTATATAAATATGTGTGCTGTGTCCTAGATATATATGAGATTTTTTCTACCCTGCCTCGGCCGTGGGAGTTTGTACAGTACACATAATATGGTATTTTTTTTTTATTTTTTTGGTCAGCCGTGTATAGAACGCCCGTCGTAATGGGTAATAATAATATATACATATTATAACGATCGCGGGAGGAAAAAAGTAAATTAATAACAAAATCAATATTTATATTAATGGGAAAAAACGTGAATAACAAACACGGTGGCATTATGTAAACCGAATAGCTTTTTTAACATCAACAAAAAAATTCCAAACCTGGAACAAATACATTTTTGATGGACGAAACAAAATGAAAAAAAACGGGCATTACGAGGGTGGGTTTTATAATATGCATGTGTGTTTACGAAGACAACACGATGAACACCTGAACCTGCAGAGCAGTGTGTGGGAAATATCAATTAATTCCTCTTGATTAATTTGTGTCACCCCCGTCCCATCACCGCGATTATCGCTCGACTCATCCGCCGGGGCATTTGAACTGAATAGGATCGTCGCGGAACTCACGAAACTCGGGGGCATAATATTCTAACCTGCCTTTGTGCTATCCTATTGAAAATTATCTGAAATCATCAAAACCGATAATCTCTTTCAGCATCGAGGTTTTATGGTTGCAACAAGAGCGCAGCGTGACTCCTCGTGGTCCGTCAGACACACGCATACACTCGTACAACGCATAAATGCCGATGCAAAGGGTTGCCGAGTTATTTGAAACGATCACGTCATCCGTGAGTTTTTAGATGGGTTCGTGTTATAACGCGATTATGTCTTAATAACGTGCGCTTCTTTTTCTTCTATCATTATTCATATATAAGGAATAAAATAAAAAGAAAACTGCCAGACAGCTGCTGTAAGTGTTTTTTAGTTTTAATATTAAAAAAAAAATCCCGTTGGCAAAGAGAACTAAACGGAAAATATTGTATGGACGAAGTCGTTGATAGTACCTAGCGTATATTATTATGCTATAGAAAATATAATAATTAAGTATAAAAGACGAACGTATTTCTATATTATATCAAGTAACTAAAAATAGTAATTCAGCCGGGTCGCATTATGAATTATGTTTAATGCAAAACTAATTAAATTTCTTTCAGTTTTGATATTATAATATATTATAGGTAGTTATGAATTTGTCAAAACTTCAAAGTACAAATTATACTATATAATTTATTATCGTTTTGTCTCGACCAATACACAACTTACAAATAATAAGTATTATACCAGTTCAAGTGTTTACGACAGTTTTTTTTTATAAGGATTAAAAAATATTTTTATATTTCGATATTCCATGGGAAATATTTAGAGTTGTGCATGTACCTACATAATATTTTTGGGATTTTTTGAATATTTGTGAGCATAAATTTAATTATAGAACGGACCACGACCAATTTATATAAAAGGACTTCGTTAGAACTTGCAGGAAGTAAATAGGATATAGATATCAAATGTGTGTACGGTCACAAAACTGCACTCTAAAATGTTATAGCTTTCTTCGTCGTATTACTTGTACAAACACTGCAGATACAGAATGCCGTGTATTGAGTGCACACTGCAACGGAATAGCACATACGAGGGCATATTAAAATTATAACCCAACGTTAGGTACATAATATTATGTATTTTATATTTTTAGACTGTGTCGACCGATTGAATAAACCGCCGCGCTTTACATAGGGCATATGGGGACCGCATGTTAATGAATGAATGTATAATATTATAATACCCGCGAGGTATAGATAATGCGACATTACGTGCGCGTACGTGCGATCACGAAAGAAACCGCGTTAAATTAATGATTCTTTGGGGGGGAGGGGGCGACCGCGTCCTCATCGTCGTCGGGATGTTCTATACCTATTTGCATGATCATGGGAATAAAAGTATTGAAAAAAAAAACTGTAATATAACCGCCATTGTTTCTGCCCGATTTATATATAGAGAGAGAAAAAGAGAGAGACAGAGAAACACTTTTTTTCGATACTCCTGTCCCGCGGTAATTAGTTACACTTATAATGTATTTATTATATTATTTTATTTTTTTTTTTTCGTCCATCATTATTTCGCGGACGCGCCTTTGCCGTATCCGTGCAGTGCGCATAACACTGTATATGGGTAGGGGCCGTGTTTGAATAAATTCGCTAATGAACGGGACGATAATATATAATAATATATTATATAGGTAGGTGTTAATTCCGTCGATTAGCCACCGCATGCGAACAAACCCGGCCGATATACGTGCGTGACGCTAAAAACGACTGTTATACGCGGCGATATAATATTGTATGTATTATATCTGTACAATAGTGGCGTATGTATAATTATATTATGTATGTATATGTGTATAGTTTATATTACGGTTGTTCTCCCGGTGCGATGATAATGATGATGATGATGATGTTGTCATATTATTCGCGGTTGACATCGCGGCTGTATGGCAGACTCTGCTGCGCAAATTTAGGATTCGCATCCTCGTCGACCCCCTCTCTCCGTGCCGTTTCGTCGTGCGAATAGGGGAAAAGATAAGTAAATAATGAATTCATCCTTTCGCTTTTTTTTCCATTTTGGACCACCCAAATAATATTATAACGACGTAGACATCTTTATTTCGTGATATCATCGTACAATTTGATCGTTCCAAAATCAATGTGTAGAGTATATTAGTATAGCGTGTGTACAATATTATACGAGTATAATATAATGTTATACGAGCATGTTATTATAACGGGCAAAATTAAAATAACAACAGTTTTAGAAATCCAGTATTTCCAATATATTGTATTATTATTTATTACAAAAAGTTTTGGTGTATATACTATATATATATTTATTATATTATATAATATGTATTATTTTAACCGTTATGAAATACGAGTATATAATCACTATTCCATTTTAACGAATAAAGTTATCTGGTATAATAATATATGATGTAAGGCTAATAAATAACAAATAACCAATTTCTAGAATAAAAGAGTTTTTAATATGTCTCTTTCAAATCTGAAATTATAAATGCAGAATAATAATTTTAGCATGTCAATTATATAGTATCCATAACACTTTATTATATTTGTATATCCCGAAATCAATGATGAACAAATAATATTTAATAATAATAATTGTTAGGTAGTTAAAATACTGATGAAGGTCGTAAAAAATTTGAATCTGTATTATTTTAGTAGTGTAGAAATAACCAGTAAGAAATTTTAAAGGTACCTACTGCAGACATTAAATTATATTTTATCATATATTTCTTGAATGTTGAAGTTTTTTTTTCAGACGATAATTTTTTATCTTTATATGGATTATATAATAAATTTAAAGAAAAAACAGAATTAAAATTCCAAATTATGACATAAAATCAATTAACATACTATAAATAAACTATAATTTATACTGCAATCCCATGCGAATTTAAATATTCTTATGATTTGTTGTTGTGTTAAAAATATTTTTAACTTACTTTCTAACGCCATTATAATATATAAACAGTATCAAAATCTTTAATCAGATATTCTACGTTGAAGTACCTATATTTTTTATTATGAGTTTTGAGATGCCATAGTGTTAATAGTAATATTATTTTAGTTTAAGCGTAGTAAAGAATATCATCAGCTGACCTCTGGGTAGATATAGTTTTATGTCAACTTATAAAACTTATAAACAATCCCGCGACATTTTAACTTGGGAAATCAGTGGCATTTAGAATTATTCCTCGGGTCGTAAAGAAATTCTATAAAAATAAAAATTGTAAAAATATCATTATAGCTCGTAACTTTATTTAACCACGTCAACCACGAGATATTTCTAAGAAGTAAATAAATATTCTATGGTAGTTGTTGGTTTCAAGTGTAAAAATACGCAGCTACTATAAATGATAAAACTTCAAAATGTAGGTGATGGTCGGTGATAAAAATCATAATCAAAACGTAGCATCAAATAGCTTACAATCTACAATAGTACAATAAAAGTGCCTAATAAATAATAATGCATAAATACCTATAGGTACCTACATTCTAGACTTCTTAATTATTTGTATAGAAATTATTGTTCATCCGGCAAAACGACGGCGGCGACGGCGCGTTTAAACGGCGGAAAGATGACATTTTTTTATTCAATGACGGTTATCAGACCAAAACGGTCGTAATCGAAAAATTATAGATTGGAATGGATGGTGTGCGCGCAACTGCCATAATATTAATTATTGTTTGTGTGTTTGTTTGTCTGGAAATTTTTATACACAACGACGAAGGCGTGTTTGAAATATATTAAGTCTAAGTACATCGACGTGCAACATGTTCGATACATATACATGGAATCCACGCCGGTGGTGTGTTACCACTAGGTTATGATTACCTAACAATTATAGTTATTGAATTTTGACCGATTGAACTTTTTTTATCTAATCAGTTCCACTGCTTTATTATTTTATACTTACTAGCACGTGTTTATTATGTTATGTGTACATTAACATAATTAGTATTTATGCATATAAATATAGTCCAATTCGTTCTACATTTAATTCTAGTCCTTTTTTTTTCATATAATTTTTACTACTTACCCAATATAATAATTAGCTATAATTATCATATATTTTCACGTATATAATATATTTGTAGTATTTACTATATACTATTTTTTACTAGTATTTTGTTTATCTCTTCCATTTTATTGCGCTGTGTATTATAATTTATATAACATCGTACTTAGCAAATATTACTCGTTGAAGTAAGACATTTTTCAGAGAAATTTGATCTTTAAAAATCAGAAATGTGTTAGTTGTCTAATAGTTTATTATTCATAACATTATATAAGTATCTAAAAAAAAAATATATTTTTAAATTTACAGAAGAGCTCTTGTATTATTAAGAAAATATAGCAGAAAAAAATTTATCCGGTTTACTTTACCTCTTTATTTCTCTTGTATATAGGTGCTAATATAATATATTATTTTTTATATTACGACGTCTATAAAGTTATAAATAATTATCTGTAATTGATTTACTATATGTCTACAGTAGTTTCTTTTTAAATTATTCCATTTAAAAAATGTATATATACTTCTTTAACCTATAGGTATAATAGGTAGGTATATATATTATTATATAATATTTAAAAAAAAAATTGTAAATTAAAAATAAGTAAAATTAATTTTTTTATAGAACGAGGTAATCAGTGTAATATAACTACCTAACTATATTGAAAGAGCCACTCCGTATACACCATAGTAAATAACGATAAGATAGACAGACAGACTGCAGACATGTAGATAGGCGCAACCTAAATATTATATTTGTATATTATTGTACATCGCTCGTAATTAATTAACTTAATTAAATACATAAATAATAAAAATACTCGTTAAGTTATATTATTATTTAAGGTCCAATTAACCTGAAACAATTTTCTTGTGATATTTTAACGTGATTTTAATACGTTACGCGCAGATTGTCACCAAATAAGTATATGTAATATTTTATATTAATTAAGTAGAAACTTTTGAATATTATTCACGCCTATATATATAATTTGGGTAGAAGATATTCGCCAAACGAACTTTGATAAATTAAATAAACATTAAAAGTAATTTGCTGTATAAAAAAATAACACTCAATATTGTACACCTAAATAGTTTATTATAAACGGCGTTAATTAAATTTCTTCCGAACCGGCTGTAGTTTAAAATATGCCGGAACACTGATTGTTATCGATTAATAATTAAATTGGCTCATAATCTTAATATTATCCGTAATTTTAATATAAATTTAAAGTTATTTAGTAGCCTGCCGGCTGCCATATAGGTGTCCCGTACCCCGGACTCCAATGATGTGTATTGCAGTCAATTAAAATCAAATACAATTTATTCATATCTGCACGCGTCTTATTATTAATTTTGATTTTTCCATCACTTCCTGCTGCGGTGTTACATAATATTACAAAAATCATAGTTTCAGACACGACCGTGTCAGTATATTATAATGTTATAGCGTTTTGATTAGGTGTAGGTGCCGGCGAAATCGGTAATTTAATATAGGTACACTGTATACCTACATCACGTTTACAGATAATAATGCCTTCTCGCTGCAGAATAATATGCTGACAACTGTACGTTAAAATTTATCGTATGATATAATATATTATAGTACTTCTACATATTATTATTATTATTATAACATTAGTATTATTTATGCTGCTCGGGCATTAGTGAAATTATTACAACGAGTGTCGCCGCGCCGATTATACCGTTTAAGAAACTGGGTTTTTATCGCTCCTCGTATATTTTCGTTTACCCGCCGAAAAGGGTTTAAACTATTTATTATTATTATTACCGTCGCCGCGTGTCCGTGTTTATGGTGCGATAGTATTATTATTATTATTATCCATAGTTCGAGCCCGGGGGGATATCTGCTGCAGTTCGACGCCCATATATATATATATGCACCGCGCCATCGCGGTTTCGACGAGTCGTAAATCGCTTGGACAATAAAATCGCCTTCCCGCGGTGAAAATATTTGAAAAAAAAAACCGAAAAACTGCCCAGGAGTTGGAATAATATGCGAGCATATTAATACTATAATATACAGACGTGTGTTGATGCACATGTATTATTTGTAAAACAAGACCGGCTCGCGCGCGTGCATCGTAATATATTTTATATTTATTATGTATAGACGCGTGTGTCCAGCGCGGATCGTCCGGCGGTCGGTAACTACGCCTTTTATACAAACGGTGAATTGAAAACAATACATCGGAAGCCGATTAGGACTTTCAACCCAACACCTTTCGCAGTCTGCCGATTTTCAGTAGTATTTAGTATACCATCATATATATACATCATACAAATACGATACATGATATGTACGATATTGGCTTGTGTTCGATGCGCGTTTTATGTACTTACAGTGACTTAAAATCGGTTCTTCGTGTTATCAATACACATTATGATATTATAATATTAAATATTTGAGGTGTACACGAGTACGACTAGGGAACTTTAACCACTTCTCCCGCCCCCCCCCCCCCCAAAAAAAAAAATTGAATATGAAATAGGGTTTTTTTTTATTACATATTCTCATATTGCAAGTTAATAAATTTTTATGAGTAATTCAAATTCAAAATAAAAATCCCGGTTAGATATAATAGTGATAAATGCATTGTATATAATTTTGGGTAGACTATTTCTATGATCGGCTTATACTTGGTTTACGATAGTGCCATTTGTATGAAAAAATAAACACTGTTGTGGAACCAATACACTCGTCGCTTTTCGGTTAGAATCTAAAATGTCTGATGAAATATTTATAAGAGTAGACTCTCCCCGCAGATTATTTTGAGTTAAAATATAATCTTGATGAGAAATGGGCACTACATTCCCCTTGTCCCAAAAAATGTACACCCTTGTTGTGCCCTATATGAGTACCTACGGGTCTTATATTCGTACTAATTACTATACTACACCTACTTAGTAAAAATATTTTTGTCTGTATTCACGCAAGTTAAACAATAATCCACTCAATATGTAATTATAAATAGGAACACACCATACACGTGCACAAATTATTTTGTTTAACTTGGACGATTTATTTCGACGAGTTTATATTATTTTATACAAAAATGTAGGTATTATAGAATATAAATATATACACTTGACCTACATAATTGGTCTGTGTAGATTACGATTACAATATTAACATAATTTGCATTTTCCCAATGTACGAGTAGACGACTGGTCAAATCCGGGAATAATTATTATCTTAACAACTTGTTGAAATAATGTTCGGCTAGCAATAACGATCGATTCCTATTAAAATGTACGCATGTTGTTATAAATATTGACCTAAAATGTCGTGTCAATAGCCTGCCGTGTGAAAAAACTGAACGAAAGGTCAAATGTCATAACACTCATAACCTAACGCGGTTTGACACATGATACGACGTTTGAAATCTCAAAGTTACTTAACACGGAAATCGACGAAAAACACACAACAATAACATTATACGGTTATACCATTTATACCTACTAAATTCATACATACACATAGTCGCCAACACAGTTAACAATTGGTCTAAAAATTCATTTTATACGTTTTTATTTAAATGAAATAAACACGTATATGTTGTTTGATATTACGTATGATGTGTAGAAAATATAATTAAAGACAACAGTTTAATTTGATAATCAAAACAAAAATTAGTTGAATGTTGAATGTATCTCGTTGTTAAATTCTTCAGTAATATATTATTTAAAAATTATTCATCTACACGATGATGATGATGATGATGATGATTATTATTACGTTTGATGTATGATATTAATGAATGATATAGATATTACTACGACTATGATAGTCTGTTAGGAATACGATCAATATTATAATATTATAGTATCTATTTATTTTTTTTCTAATCAAAAACACAACGTTTTACTCTTTATTTTTCTCACTATACTCATTCTTCTTATTATACTCATAATGGCAAAATACAATTCAAAACTTTCATGGAACTTTAAACACTTCAATAATAATTCATGTTGTTCACTTTGGACACAGTTTTTTTTTTAATACGTTTTACAAAATTAAAAATTATATCTGTACCACAATATTCTTTCGTGAAAAAAAGAATATTTATCACTTTGATTTTTTTTTTATTATTATTAATATTATTATATCGTTAAATAATTATATTTGTTGTTTCGATTACATTTCCTTATTTACGCCTGCTTGAAATTCTAACTATATTTACAAACGATGTTCATTAAACGGCAGTGTAGGTTTTAGTTGTGTGGATAAAAAATGTGTACGTTTAGATAAAAGAAAAGTTGTTAACCACGTCAATATAAATGAATAGCTTAAAAAAAGGAACAAATAGTTTCTGTATAGTGACAGTTCAAATGCAATTTAGGAACACGACCGCATTCTGAGAAAACTTCGGTTCCAATACAATGTTAATTTGTTTTGCCGTGTAGATTTTCGATAAAAAAAAAGAAATAATTAATTAATTAAATGAACTATAGACCCAGTAAACACAAAAAAAACCAAATATGGTCACGATACTACATTTAGGTACCAACATACTCAAGGTTCATGAGACATGAATACTATTATGTAAATTTATTAATATTATGCTGCAAGGTCGTTCTCTTAACAGTTTAACACTCAGCTTATCTTTACCTGGTGGACCAATATTTATCCGGATATACCTCAGTTGTGTCACTTCACTACACGCATCTAAACTTAAAGTACTTATTGGTTATAAACTAATTAACTAGATTTAAAAAGTACTTATATTATAGTTGCGTGAAATTCAATTTCTATAAATCAAAATTTATAAATTTTATGCATTTTAAAAATTTACCATGACATAAACGGTGTAAAATAGTAAACAAAAACATTTTGAAAAAAATGTTGTTATATTGTGATTATTAATTATGCAAGAACATTTTTCAAAAACGTTTTCGAGATAATAAGTATTTAATATAAAAAGAATCACCCTGTGTATAAATGAAAAAATGAAAATAATTATAATAATCATCATTACATACACATACACATTAATATTGGATTAATAATAGTAATCGATCATATTTATATCTATTAGTTTCGGCGGCGGTGGACGTTCGGGTTTCACCTGGGACGCGTTTTGAAACGCGCGTAATCTCGAGGGATAATTGATTCCGAATGGCCAAATACCATTATTGTTATATAATATATATATAGATAGAAAGATAAAAGATACATTATAACATTATATAGCCCTTAGTCAGGTAATTCAACGTAAGTAAACCGCCGCTGTCGATTACGATGCTTCCTTACTAGTTCTAAGTGAATCGAATAAACCGTATAGTCCGTCCTATAAAATATATTAAACATTATGGATATATACTTTTGTAATATATTATTTTCCTATGTAAACAGTTGATCGCGAAATAGTATATCTAATAACACCTCTCGGAAATATTTTACATGTTTAAATATAGTCCAACAAACAATATGCCTTATTTAATTATATTTTAACATTTGCCACAACTTATTTTTATAATTTATAATATATTATGTATCACAAAAGTCACGAAGTTTTACGTATTAAAAATCAAACAAAAAGTACATATTTTAAAGTATTGTATTATAAAACTCGTATAGTTATATTATGATTATATAAAAATTCCATATCAATCAGTAAAAAAAATATATATTAAAAATCGCAGCTGAAATCTGTTTTTACTACATCATTTATAAACTTATCAAAATTATTGTTTACAATCTAATACGGGTATTTAATGTACCTATACGATATATCAACATTCACAGCAATATTGCTTTTGAATTGATTTATTTAATTTACTAAAATTACATATAAATAAAACTATATTCGATCTTAAAAGTAGATTAGATATTTTGAGTTGAAAACGTAATTTTTTTTTTTTTAAACATTAAAATCAACTGTTTCGATTAGACTTTATTTTATTATATTTGGCGTACACTATCTTCTAAAGTGCTAACCGTGAACAGTTTCTACAGTTAGTACATATATATTCAATATGCAAACAAGAATAATAAATAAAATATGGCAAAGTGACAAATTGGACATATCTTTTATCTATGTAATGTATCGTTAGATATATCAAACCGTTTGGTAAGTATATACAATATCATTGTTTATCGATGTTTTTAAAACTATAAAATGTAAACACACACGCGAAAATATTATACCAGACACACGAGACATGACGATTAATGAAATACGGCGTAAAACTGTTTTTAGATGTATTATAAATTTATCCATACATGACTATGGTATTTTCAGACGAACAAAATAATGATAGTATATTCTTTCGTCTAGTTTCAGTTAGTCTCAAATTCTAATTGCTCGTCAGTATAAAGTTTATCGTGAGTGTATTCTTATTAATACGTATATGCTGTCGGTTACTATAGTTGTATACGTATAGATATAGATTACGATAATACGATTAGAAACACAATCAAAACTCAGCCTGAACGATAGCTATTTGTTTTTTACTTCAAATACGTCCATATGAGTAAATTTTGATTCACGTTCTAGAGACTGTGTCGTCATATTTCGAACAGCTAACAATCTATCGAATATATTGCGTTAATAATTGTCATAAGTTTTCGTAATACACGAGTAAATATAATATATTGTACGATGGCGGTGAAAGATTTTTGATCTCAATTAATTTCGACATTAATTATATCGGTGTTAGTTCTTCGGAGAAATTCTGTTTCCCTTTAGTTTACAACTATACAAATATCTCCTTTGAAATACACGCGTTGAACCCTTTCCTCCGAAGCGTCTTCTTGATGTGTTAAAAAGTTTGACCTTTAGTCGCTCTTGAGCTCGTATACTTTACGTGATATTTTTCACACACACACATACACTCGATTAAGTGTTGCTTTTTTTATGCTTTTTTTCTCTACATTTTCACATCACGAAACTTTTTTAACAAGGGTTATACAGGCAGTGGGTGAAAAAAAAGTTCACCAGCTTTTTACCCTCCGTTTGCGTTGATGAGCATGCGCTTTCCACCTCCACCACTAACCCCCCGTCCATCATCCCCGGGGAAAAAAACCCCGGTTTTTTTACAGCACTTATTGATTTTTTTATAACGTTTTACGCCCACTACTTCCCCTCTCCCGTATGTATGCATGTATATATATATATATATATATATTTATGTGTGTGTGTATACACGCGACCCCTTTTTTTCTGGTCCGGGACTTTTTTCAACCCTCCCCGCCACTGCTATCCGCCGGTCGTCTTCCGCCAGCCAAGTCTCGGCGCTTTCCCCACCACCCGACTCACCCCTCTGAGCTTCATTAGCGCACAATGCGTCCTAAAGTCTTCTTTAATTCGCCCACGACGGCAGAATTGTGTTCTCTAAATTCCGTCACATGTCGGTGCCTTTTTTCTTTTTTTTTTTTTTTTTACTCTACTTGACAATATATATAACAACAACAATGGTTTAATAGTATTTTTAGGTTATCCTCTTTGCGTCGTCGAACTTCTTCTATATAGCATTAAATCTATCGAAGCAGACACTAGCAGTGATTAAAACCGTTTATTATTTTTAAAAGATATTAAATACAAATATATCAATACAGTTATTACAAACACGTTCGATATTTAAACATACACATACAATTTATTAGGTATGCTTATTGTATGCCCGTTATGTGGTTTTTCTTTTCTAACTATTTTTTCAATTGAATTATACGAACCACTGAACGCTGTTTAAACCTATAACCCAATTGTCACTACATACACTATATTCAGTTGATAATTTATAAAAATTAAATTATATTTTATTAATTTAAGGGCTACATAATTATGGTATAAATATACTTTATAAAGAATTATAAATGTATGTAAAACAATAACACAACAATATTATTTTGATTAATATGTAGGATTTTATAATTTATAATATTATGTATTATATAATATGCACTTTATTATTAAATCATTTCGTTTTTATTATTAAACATAAAATATTTAACACTACCATAAAAGTAAGAATAATCCAACCTAGTAAATTACTGATGATCATATTTTCGATAACTTTAGTTAAAGAGCAGCTGATCAAATATGTCAATCTTTTTGTATACATAGGTACCCAAATATAATATATCTAAAATACCGTATACTTATAACACATCTGTCTAGAATGGTTTAATACTTTCACGTGTAATTTATACAGATTCGTATTATTAACAAAAAAGTTTCGTAATAAAACTCGTCATTTGATATGAAAAATTTTTTCGGTCTTACTATATTTTCTTTATAATAATATCTTTATAATTAACTAAATAATTTAATATATAAATATAATGTATTGCGACTAACTATACATTTTTTTTCAATTTTTAAATACAAATTATAACATAATAATTAAATTGTTTTCTACACCAATTCCATTTAAAAAAAAAAATTATCGGTTGAGTTTATTATAATATTTTTTCTATGAGCGTTTATATAATCTTTGACACCGCATAAGTTCATAGAAAGAAACATTGAGTGATATATATATAGAAATATACATTAAACACAATTTAATAATAAAAAATAGTATTTGAATATTTTGAAACTTAGAATTATTATGAAATTACAACTAAAATTGAACTTGTAAATTGTTACTTTAATTTTTATACAATATAAAATTTGTTTATTTTTTAAAACGAAATAGGTTATCTCGGATCTACATTCCTCGCATGTCAGACGACATGTTGCAAACATAGATAATCATTTTGTTTAGACTTTTTAAATTTTTAACAAACACTTAAATAGTTAACATAGCCACATAGGTATATTTCTAGAGATATTAAAATAATTTTAATGTCCATATTTTCTATCTTCCAGTCGAAGGACTGTACCTATATTGAATAAACAATCTACACATTTCCAAAAATACTCGATAAAAAACAATCGTAAAAAAATTGTTCACATTATATTGTACAGTATAAAATATGATAGGTATAACCTTATGTTTTATCAGTGAAAAATAACCCAATATCGTTTAGCGCGTTAAGTATGGTAAGTACCACACAACATTATACTGTCTGTACCTATACGTCACATTAGCTGCTTACGCGTCGCACCCTTTTCACAAGATCTGGTTTTGATTTTTGTTCCCAAGACCTATTTAACATTCTGACGCGATCCGGAACAACGTGGATTTGTCAAGGTATACGGTTTACAGGTACCCATTCCTATATATTCGAGATCGAACACCTTGTGGCTCCTATCATTTATCATATTTTCCATTTTACGACTGACGAAAAACATTAATCTTCGCCGTGATTCGTACACGCCTCGGTGGGATTTTTATTCAAATCACGTAGTTACGGTTCATTACGCATTTTATTTTATTAATACAACAATTTTCGGCGGCGAGCAAGGGGTAGGCCGAAAACAGCCCCCGAAGGTAAACAAGCTGTGTATATACATTATAACTATAATGTATGTATATATTAGAAAATAAAACCTTAAGAAACGTTTTCACACCGCTTTTGTCGTCTTAGCCTATTTTACGACATGCCGTCGATAACAATGCCGAATTTCCGTGTACACTGCGCAGGTTGAGGGTGCAAGTATTCTCAATATTATACGCGATAATAAAATCTAGACATAAATTTTGCATGAAATTTGTGGTTGACAATTCAGGAAAATCCTTGAAATTCAAAATATGTAAGCAATGTGACAAACTCGTTGTCCAGAAATGTAGGAAAAACATTTTTTTTTCAAACTAAACTTCTACACAACGATAGATTTAGGCTACCCAATGATAATATGATAATACCTACCACTATAGTTTTATTTTGGAATATATCATATTATATTCATATTATGGTTATTTTTACTAGATTCAGTAATTAATTTACACAATACCATCTTTTTTTTCAAATGTTTGTGTGCTCGAGTGGTTAATAAATAGCTAGTTGTATTACTCACGTGAAAACTGTTATGAAATTTATATGCGATTATACAATACTGTCGTTATTCGTCTCGTTAATAATATTATGCAATTAATCCGTCGTTGGAAACTTATGGAGTCATCATCTGTAAGCTTTTACGTCAACACGTCGTTTATAATACTCTGCGGGGTTATATAGTCACGCGATCGGGTTTTCGGTCTAACTTCGACGAATCGAAAAAAACGTACACGTCCCCGAATAGCAGAACATAAAATATTATCCCCGTGTACCTATAAAATTATAGTCGACGAGCGTTGAGTGTAATCACACGACAGGCACAATTATGTACGAAGTTTATGTACCATGTGTATACAAAAATAACCAAATTCGTAGTCTGTTTTTCGATAATTTGTGACGATATCATATCTCAACACGCATCTAACGGGGTAGGTAGACGGGTACTATAGGTAGGTACTAAGGTACACCTGCAGCGAGATGAACACTTTAAACAGTTTAAAATAATATACGTACATGGTGATATTACCTATAGGGTATCCGCACAATACTTTTTAGATTCTCTATATATATATATATATGTTTTATGAACCGGTGTGTTGCGACAAGATCACGATGATTTGACGTACATTGAACAGAATATTGTACTCTACTCTTTGCATAATTAACCACATAATAGCCATATACGTCATATGCCATATAAACTGTGCATAGCACATCGTTGGAATTTCGTTTGTTATTCGACGATATGGTTGAAATTTAGTATGCAATTAGGATCGTAAGCACGCGAGGTATACCAATCCAATATTGTTAACCTGCGTTGCAATAATATAGCCGGTATACCGTGTGCGCATAACCTGATGATATTTTTAGTTTTAAAATAACTATAATAAGAGTAAAAATTACGTTATCCCCCGTGTAGATACCATTGATTATTCTCGACGTTTCACCGCAATGCTGTGCATTCGCGAAGCAGTTTATTCGAATTCGATTGTTTCTCAAACCGTCTGGGTAGATGACCGTTATGTCGAGTTGTATATACATATACATACCTACTCGGTGTATAATAGTGGTTTCGAACGAGGACCGGATAATAAATCGACAGAGAATTCGGGTGCCCGGGACAGTCGTCCACCGTTTCGGTAGCTTGGGTGGGGTCGGAGGGGTAACATTGCGTCTGTAAAGTTTTGCCAAACAATAAAAACGCCGAAAAGGAAAACATAATAAAACATGTTTATATCCAGATGAATTGGAGATTGTAAAATAAATAACGGTGTTTTTTTTTTAAGTTAATCGAACGTACTATTATTGTATTGTAAAGGTATTTAAAAAAAAATATTCAATAACCCTAATTTTTTCTGAGATACGGCAGGTTCAGATGCAGATGGAAAATTAATAAATATTTACTCTAATAGAAGCTATATTATATGCACGTATTATGCTCCAAATATATATATATCAATAAAACGTCTTCTATTTAAAGTGTTATCGAGAAAAAGTATAAAGCTAAAAAATAATGTCATTGTTTTATGACAACCGTTTGTGCTTAAATAGTGAAGCCCAGTAAACACTTTTATAATTAAACGATTTTGAAGAAAGTTTCTATGCAATAAAAATTCGATAAGGCCACGTAAACAACAAAACAGTATTCTTAATACAATACGTTTTTACAATGTTTTCTTCGAATTTCATTAAACCTATACATTTCAATGTATTATTATAATCAGTATGGTCAGATAGGTATTGTATAACTCGTTACACTTATCGTTATCATTGTGGAAATGTTAAAACGTCTACCGGATAGTTCCCCTCGTCGTAGTCACATATACATCGATTTTACATTGATCATGATTAAAAAAGAAATTATTAATTTATCAATAATTATTGTATAATAAATTTGTAATTGTAGACAATCATAGAATAATAATATATTATATAAGTACCTACCTATATCGCAGCATATGTTAAAATCCAATCGTACGTAATTCACGCATTAATATTATATCGATTGCAAATTTATATTCAGTATAAATGTTTATTAATTATTATCAATAGTATAATATAAATTATATAATAATATATTATTCGTTTATGGTTGTGTTAAAATTGTGCATTCTCGAATCACGTGAGCTGTGCACTCCGGCAGGTCCGGATTATCACTGATTGTTGTGTCTAATTCTGATTGGTCGGTTTTGTTTGTGTGTTTACAGCAATGTGGTGGACATGGCAAAGAAGTGGACTATAGTTGGACTAGACAGACAGCCATGAAACAAGGCTATGAGGTAAAAATTCTAAAAAAAAAAAAAAACATAAACGATAAAGAAAAAATCAAACGCGTTTGCCAATATTATACACTTTACTCACTATATACTACAACTAGCACTTATATACAATACTATTACTACTATTACTAATACTATTACTACTACTACTACTACTACTAGTACTACTACTACTACTACTACTACTACTACTACTACACGTCATTATGATTTCTACACGTATTTACTTTAGATGGCCATTAAAAACACTGTGTGGTTCGTATATTAATATGTATAATATGGATATACATATATTATATCCAGTTTTAGGCGTCTGGATTAAACTGGTTTATATTTTATAAGCCCTATCTCTTATTGACTTGATTCCTTTTGGGCTCCGTTGCTAAGTATTCAAAAAATAATAATTCAAAATATTATTGATAGGAATAAAATAAATACTATTGGTAGTACAATATTAATTTGGATATTATCCTGTATCAAATATATATACACACGATAGAGGAGTAGTTCGATGAAATAACACCAAAAAACGGTGTACATTTTTAACTTTCTATAGGTAACTTAATTTAACTTATACAGATATATCTAGTTAAAATTATGATGGATCTACGCATTATTTTTTTCATCATCTATTTTCTTTGTATAAATTTAATATAATATGTCCCTTGCTTTTAGAGATTATAAATTTGTGCCTATTAATTACGTGGTTGTCAAATACGTGCTTTTTCTACCAAAACGACATAATATATTCACAATTTACAAGACACTTATAGATGTTATACTATAAAACCATAATTCAAAAAGCAACATTACCTTTGAATCCATGAATTTGTATAAAGCATAGATATCCGATAAAAACTAATATAATTTTTTTTTTATTTTAGGCAAAAATGAACAACAACGATCATATTCAACAACTTTCAAAAGGTACGTATATATTATGATCTTATATACCCAACCCTAACATGTATTCATTGAAAAATAGTTACAGTCACTGATATTATATTTATTATGGCCAATATTTCCACGTATTGGTACTTGCATAGGATATATGTGTACAATATATTATATATATATATGCACTATATATGCATTTATGCAGACCAGGTATGATAAGTAGTAGCTGTAGTACTCGTTAGTAAATTACAATATTATTATACGTATATAGAATTCCGTTTAATGTAATACTTTTATCGAAATCTCCCCCGCAGTGACATGGGTATACCCTTATTTAGCAAATATGGCAAACTGGCCGTCAAGCAGAACCACTATCGAACGGAGTGATTTGTTTGTTCTCTTGTAAGTCCTGTGGATGGCTCGTGGGCATAGAATATGCAGCAATTCCAATACGCATAATAATTAACTTTTTTTTCTCTCTAAAGATATCGATAGTTTCCATGGATACGACACGCAGGGTCGTAATCGTAGTCGACAGTCATAACGATGGTTGCAGAGTACGTGTCCGAGTTGACAAGGCGAGGCTGTTTATATAATGTACATTTTCACGTACACACACACACACAGACCTACACACACATACGCAATACACACACACATATATATGTATATACTGACATACTGTTAGTATGATCACCTATGCTCACCGATGCTCACCTTGAATACCTTTCCGAGTAGTCTGACAGCGTTATACGGCTCATTACACCCTCTCCCCTGCAGTGAACCGTCGCCCGCTCCTCCGGTGTGTACCCGGAACGTAGTCAGTCTAGTCTTCGGGCCGGCTGGCTGTCTTCGGTACAGTTATAATACATATTATTATTATACTCTTCCGATATCATTACGACGTGTACACATAATATACCCTACATATAATATGACGCGAATGAACATCCGCCCGAGGCCAGAGTATAAGAGAAAGGGATTCTCAGAGAACCATCAGGGGGTCAGTTTCCGTAGTTCTGATTTATCAAATTGCGTGTCGAATGGTTAAAGATTTACTTTTTATAATGTTAAATTGTACATGTAATTCGGGTTGTATGTGGCCGTTACCCTTAGATTACATAGATATACTATACAGAATGATCTAAGGCGTTACCCGCGAGTGTCATCTTGTTTACGGGTAAGGTCGAATATCACTTGTTTTTTTTAAATTGTACTCGTTTTGATAATTACATGCACGTGATATAACCTACATACCGACGAGTATCATTCAGTAGATGGTCCGGAGAATAATTTGTTTAAAGACTAGTATTTTTATTATAATAATTACATAATATATAGTTACAATTTTGAAAATATTATATAAAAACATATTATTAAAAAAATTAACAAATAATTGCAATTTAGATATTACATAGATATAATTTAAACATTAAAATCGTATAAAAATACATTAACATTTATTTCTAAATTATTCAGAATACGTTGTTGACAATTTCAATACTAAATCACCAACACTCACGTACAATACTCTAAAATGAACGTTTATAAGTTCTACGAAATTACCAGACCGAATCCGATTCGAACATTGGCTTAGGTATAAGGAATGCAGTTCGACAGCCCCCATATTTATGTTCTATTTGACACTTACACATTTTCGTGATAATGTGTGTGCTTCGATAAAATACAATTTTTATGCTTTTCAATGCCACCCGTTTAATTCGAGTGCTTTAAAATATCAAAATGCAAATAACATGAAAATCTTGACACACAATATGCATATACGCATATGGAAGTATACTCTGTTTATTTTTCACGAAAGGACGTCGAGGTGTGAAAGTTTACGTACCCCTACATCTGATGGTAAATATTATGCTAACAAACGCTTGAAATTCGTATAAATATACATGTATACATAATATATTATAACAAACTCGATCGAATTTACATGGGATCAAACGTGTTTCGCGAGACCTTTGTACGCCAATATTATTTATTTAGTTTAACGAAACCAGTTTTGAAACACATAATTTGATCGTTTATTTCATAAACCCATATTATATTATTTAGCTAATATCAATTAAATACAGATAATATATTACCTATATTATATCATTTTAATAACTTGAAAATAGTAGCAGTTGTGAAATATTTTAAAATTATTATCAACCAAAAAAATACAATGTTGTTATAAGCATGCCACGCTTAAAGATGTAATACATATTATTCTGTTTGATTTTCTGATTTTCTGCATTAATCAAGTAGTTGTGAATTTGGGAAAGGTTCATGTTTTAAGAATACCATATTATTATGAGCTATTGTGTAACGATAACATTAATATAACAGATTTAATACTGTTTTATGGTCACGACAAATTCAGAACGGGTTTTAAATCGATACCAACATATTATTATAGTTGTTTTCAAAGAATAATGACACCGCCGGAACCCTTTGAAACGCCGAATTTTGCATACATTTCGACTCATAGGGACGGTACACTGATACCTACATATATAATCTGTTATAATTTATCGAAAATATACAGAAAATGTTAATTTTGGTTGCAAAAATAAAAATTCTTTACATAACTTGCGGTTTTTTTTTTACCATAAATTATTCAATAAACTGTATAATATACATATGCTCATGCAACTGATATGTAATATTTATTATTCCATACCTAATAATAATAATATATACCATAGTCCATAATATATTTCTATTGTTCAAAAATTCAAAATACTCGAGCAGGTATCATCTAGATTTGTATATGAATGTATTCAACTATTTGTAGTCTCTAAATACCAGCAATACTTCAGTAACAAACAACTTTGGATTTTCTTTCGGTGTTTTACTAATTCAAAATAAATAAACCATAAAATTTGATCGTAAACCGGTTTTAGCATTGAACCAATCATTTATATTTTTATAATAAAAACATTGCGATTAGAATGCTTATAACCCGTTTAATCTGCATATACCTATATGGTACCTAAATAAATTATTTTTAATTTAGGTAAACTTGGCTAATTTGAAATATATAATACTGAAACAATTGTCACCATATTCTGCACACATATTCCTTGAGACTCGGGGAGTTTTCATAGTTTTGTTTTTAATCTCTATAGGTTGCCAAAGGGTAACTCATAAATGAATTGCGTGTTCAACTAGTTTAATAATAATAACATCTTTACATTATTTTATCATATAGATATAATCAATTATATTATCAAAATTCGCGATAATTATTCAAATTTTATTTACAGGTGGTATGGAGGATGGTTCTGGCATGTACCAGCAACACGGGGGTGGTACGCCAAGGTCACATAGTACAGCAAGTACGGCTAGCAGCATTTCACCCACTGGTAACTCAGCGACGCCCATGTTAATCGTACCACATCCGATAAATGCCGCCAAAATCACAGACGCACATCACGTGGTTACGCATCAAAACGGTGGTGGTCGAAAATATACTTGCAAAATGTGCCCATCGGTAAGTCATTTTTGTGTAAATAAGCTATTAATGATATAACGCTTGAGCAAGAATATGTTGTAACTTGTAACGATTGTATTTTCATAGAGTACCGTTTATTATTACAATCTGGCCAAATAATCAAAAATTATTGATTTAATAATTTCATTAAACATTAGAGTTGACAAATATATTATGTTATATAAAGTTATATTAAAAAATATTAGGTATCAATATTTTGTATAATTCGTCCAAATTGATTGCGTTTGGATATTATTATTTAATCGTGATCTGGAAAGCTGTTCAGTTAAGTCCATTAACACATATTGTGTATACTCGTATGACATAATAATATTTTTAAAATTTTAAATTTTTACATTTATTCACCGAATATTTAAATATTTAATCGGGTCTATATTTTATGTATATTATAAAAACGTTATTAGATTCGAAATGTAAATACCTACAAATAGTTGAGTATATTACTTTGATTAACTAGATAATAATTAGTTACACATACTAGTGATTTAATTCCACGTTTAAATTTTAAATATATTTTGAAGTAATTTATGCATTTTTATGAATGCAGTTAAATTAAATGTAACCTGTTTTTATCATAAGTAACTAATTATTATTTTTGTCCTGTTGGCTGTTGACCTTACGCATATTTATATATTTATGTAGAAACTGATTAGTAAGACATGAAAACATAAAATATTGGTCACTGTCTATATACTGATATGGAATAAAGTGTTGCTAATTAGTTTGAAAACGTCTAAACGGAATAGGTAAACGATAAAAATTTAATCAGAACATTCAATTTATTTTATAATCATAATTGACTTGTACTATTTAAGGACAGAATAAATAATTACATCCTACGTTCGCAATATATTTTCGGTGCGCACGAACTGCTTCGTAAATAGGTAGGTGTCCTTTTTTTACTTAAACTGCCTCCCATATCAATATATCATGCCCATAATAAAAAATCAATATATCTATTTATTTCATTGTACTATCGATTATAATATTCAATATACTTTATTGCACTATTGGTTATTTTATTGATTTTCACATTTCTCGTTATACGTTAAAAATATATTTATTTTTTTCTACTTCCAAAGTTCCAAACAATATATTATTGTTAATAACTGATAATTCTTGAAGATTAGTTTAGCATTGCATAATTAATTCCGTTTGTGCATTTGTTACGTTATTAACAAGCAAGTTTTTGTTTTTATAAAAATATTAAATAAATATTATTATCAAAAATAGGGAAAACCATTTTAATTTGAGACAATAGTTTAAAATTGGTATAATAAATATACAACGGACGTTTTAATTGATTGAAATAAATATAGGGTAACAATTTTTCTTCGATTCAATGATTAAAGTGAAATAATCATCTATCTGAGACAGCATGAAAACTTAATATTCAACTACATAATATGAGAAGCATTTGAGTAAATGATAGTTTTGAAATTAGGAAACACCTTTAAAGTCGAGTCACCTTTAAAAAAAAATATGGACAGCAGTTTGAGGATCAGGACGGAGAAAGTTTTTTTCTAGCGTGCCTTATAGTCTGTGCTCTAGTACCAGTTATAAAAATGGTATATGTAAATCACTCAATACTCTATATAGTGTTTAATAATAAAAATTAATCGAAAATTCATGTTAATTATCTTAATTAATGCTGTTATTATAAACTTGTTTATGTTGGTTCATAATCTAATACACATATATTTTTTGATATTTCTAAAACAGCTATTTACAAATTATAAAATATTTCTTTTACTGTATTAAAAACAATGTATTGATATACATTTTAATATGACGGGTTCTAGACACACATTGTAGTTAGTAACCACTTTTAATTTCAGAATAAATTGTAAAGTCATCCCCTGTAAACTGATTTGAAACTCTTTTCTTCAATTTCGTTCGATCGCTCAAATTTAAAATATTTAAATGTATTGCATTGCCTAATAGCAAATAATTTAGATTGTAACATAATTTATATGGTTATTTATTTACTTCCTATTTTTCCAAATCAGTATATACCCATATATAAATTTAATATAATAACATGTCCACACTTGTGATCTTTGAAAAAAAAAATCGTTAATAACGTGCAGAAACAAATTAGTTACAATTTGTGTACAGAAAGTAAAATAGGTATAGGTATCTATATGCACGCTGCATCTACTTAGATAGGTAATGGATGTGTTTGATGTATAAATATCAATGTAACTGAGAAGTGAAAACTAAACAGTAAATCAGGTTAGAGTACGTTATTGATATATTTTCGACTAAAAATATTCGTATATTATCGTTAACTAAACACCAACGTCAAAGTCATAACTGGTATGCCTATACAACAACAAAAAATACCATATTTTCTCGCTCTGCTCGTTTCCTACGACCTGTTGTAATCATTTGGATTAGCGTGATCAACCTGTATTGCATGGTCATAATATAATATATTATATTATCCACTAATATGCGTTCAGGCTCATTTGACGGTCTAAACTTATGTTTTCATTTATTATACTTTATTTATTTATTTTTTTTACGGCCATGCAATGATCTTGAATTAAATGAGACGAAACCGCGACGCAGGGGGAGAAATAACACTTTGATTGATTTTTTTATTTTCATTCGTTCTGTCCTACGAGTTTCTCTTTAAGGACAAACTGGGAATAGGGAGGAATACCCGACCCCAAGTTTTTTTTTCGGCACATTTCGTGTTTTATTTTACACCGTGCGTTGGTAGTAGCTAGCACGAGATTCAAAAAAAGAGCGAGTGCAAAAAACAAAAAATTACTTCAATTATTCCATTCCCATTAGACATTTATATAGTATTTTCTTTCCCGGAATGTTAGTTTTTAAAAAATCGTTATAACAACCCTGTTTTAATATTATACGGTTCGAGTGCGTTCTTTTAAACTGTGGGTTTCAGTGCGTTCAAAAGCTTTTTAAATACATCACGTACATTACTGATACATTATATATAGCTGCGTTCTACAAAATAATACTTATCAAAAATTTTATGTTTCTATTATTCTAAATAAAATGCATTTTAGACTTCCCTAATAAATTATATACCTGTTGTGTAATTTTTTATTCATAAAAACATTATAGTTTTTTTTTGCTGCAAATTTTTTTTTAACAAAAATCTAAAATTTAAAACAGAAATATGTACGCAATATGTTGACAAGCATAATGGTATGTATGTACCATCGTATTTATCATGTTTATCAATAATATTTAAATCAAAATGTCAAATTGAATCTTACATTTTGTTATGGAATAGTGTGATAATATTTTATTTTTAATTTTTTCTTATTAATTTGTTATTTTGAAAGACAATGTATTTTAAAAAATAAGTATTCCCAAATCCACACATTCTCTTTACTCCTTTTACCGTTTTTAAAATATATTATTTTTTTTTAATTTTCATATCAACCCGTTGACATATTCTCAATTTTTTTTTCTTTTGCAAAAGTTTATCTCTGTAAAATCACCAGACGTATGAACAATTGTTTTCCTTTTCATTAAAATGTGTTATTTTTTTTTGGGAATACCATTGATTATAAATACGATGTGTTTATGTTCATAAATCATAATCAATGATAGTATAAACAACTTTTTAATTTAATTTTTTTCGTAAAAATCTACTCTACAGTTAGATAGTGTTTACCATGTTACCATGATTAGCTTACAAATATCCTGTCTCTGTATCGTATTATTTGTTCTTAGTTTCTTACAGTATTGCAACGTATTTCTACCTGGCAGACAACAGTTCGGTCTATATAGTATATATTATATATATACGCTAGGTCATGTACAGTCTACAGAGTATACATATAAGCGCTAGACGGAGATCCTGCAGTATAGACCAACAAAAACCTTTCCTGACCATGATAGTAACGAATCTTTGTGTAATTTGCGATCCAGCTGGGATAGTATACGTAGAGATATAATCACATATTACAAATTATATTCGTGTAGGGTATATCATGAATATACCTATATGTAGGTGTAGTGGGCGAGTCAGTTTGTTCGTAAGAGTAGGGAGGAAGGGTGTAATTGCAGGTGGTCTGCGGCGGACGATGGAGTTGTCTGTGTGTGTATACCTGGAATGCAGGTGGGCCAAGTTGAGCGACGATCATCCTAATAAACCACCGACGATCTACCAAAGCATTGGTCTTTTAAAATGCACTCATCGCTGTAATAACAACGATATGTTATAATAATGGATATTGTTATTTTGTATTATTTTCTTTAAATTTGACGTGGACTATAATGTATGACAATGATCCTTATTAACTAGGACATGTCGTATTATAAGTATGTTCACCAGACATGGATCAGAAATAATAAGTTCATTTTTTGTTCGAGGTAGGCATATTATTTATTGATGTAAATTTGAATAAGAGTATTTTTTTCATTTACAAAAAACAACATTTTTTAAACCAGATAATTTGTCCCCTATAACGCTTTCATGCATTACGTTATATAATGTCCAGTAGCGGATATATAATAATAATTAATATGCAATTGTATGTACCTTTTTAGATCGTTTACTGTATGTATCGTAGGTAATAACGTATTCGTTATTATAGCTATAAGACTTAAAATACAATTTGTATAAACTTACTATAAATGTAGGTAACAACTTAAGTACCATATAAATATTACTATCTTTATCAAATGATTATATTGCGTTCACTCTTGTACCATAATAAATTATAAAAACTATAGTTGAAAAGATGTTTAATCACATTTTTATAGTATGAATATAAATATAGTTAATTGATTAATTAAGATCAATGATCGATTATATTCATCCTTTCAGTGGCTGATGCGATGTTGTGAACAAAACTAAATTTACGTACATTTTTTCTTTACGGTTAACTTTCGTGTTTATAATATTATGTTTAGGTAAGCACAGCTACTTCAACACATCGGCGTTATAAGAGTAGGTTTTTGACACTGACGCGAGTGGTTTGTACAGTGGTTCGCGTCGATAACGTTAATAAGAGCAAACCGGAGGGAAAAATCGGTTAACACATAGTTACACATATGGCAAAAACAGGACGAAGGACGAAATAAAAACTGTTCTATTGATTTTTAAAAAAAAAAAACCAAAGGGACGGCGGCGTATTATACACCTATATAGTATCAAAATCGTTCATTTATTTTTTTATTATTCTCGACGACGGACTATATGGTTACGCGTAAAAACAAAATAACATAGGTATTCGTGATATCTATATGTACTCAACACTCATACATAACATTCATTGTGGATATTGTAAAAACTCATATTTCCTTATCGTTAAAATTATTATGCGATTTGCATATTATATGTTTTTATAATTTCATTTAATATTCTACAATATTGATACAGTTGCAATTTAATATATTTATTTATTTATTTTTTAATTTTTTATTAAACTTAGGACTATATAACGTAACGTATATAATATTATAAGTTAGTCTGACAATATACTTGAACGATTTAATTTAAAATAATGTTTCTATATATAATAATATATAATATATGTTAACATCAACCGGTAGCTCAAATATAAAAATAATTTAAACTAATCGTGTATGCGTTTCTCGGAATATATTTTATTAATTACTAGCATGATGTTATATCTATGCGCGATTTCATTCGTATACCTTTGATGCTGATGAATGAACTTTACATACCTTTAACGCTTTCTTTACAACGTATAACTTTCAACAACTTTTCGATCTGTATCGTTATACAACTAGTACACCGGGATAAAGTTTCAAATATTCTCTAGGTAGAAATTTAAACGATAGTACTAAATGATATTAAATCATATTGATAAATAGAAAGCTTAAAAAATAACTTATCGTATACATACATATTTTGTTAACTTGCAAATTAATTCAAGCAGGTTGTTAATCATTGATTATTATTATTTTTTCACCTCAGCACATTATGTCCGTCTTTTTGCAACGTCGAACATCGGCACATCGTGTATGATCACATTGTACATACTACACACGTTTTATGCAAGAGTTACACAAAACTCATACCTCTGTGACACGTGTTAAGCGCGTCTGTTCGTGTGAATTTTATGTGATAAATATTTAGTGAATTATTCATACAACAACTATCGATTATTACTATAATTATTATTTAACTCATAATATTAAAATTGCATCTGACTTTTGTAGTCCGCACGTTTGACAATGCCAAAACTGTAGGTTGTTATTTAATACTACACTAATAGACAAGTGTATAGTTATAAAAGAAATCACTGTAGGGTAACATGGTGAAATGGAGTACTTACAAACAATTATAATTTATTAACGCTCAAGAAAATAACGAATTAAAAATATTTTTTAACTTTGGATGCTATACTTAAATATTCAATACTACCGTAGACATTCGTAAGGATTTTAAATTGCGTATCGAGTAAAAAAATAAAAAATTGTTTTATATTTTTACAGTATAATAATGTTTATTAAGTTTTAAATATCAGCACTCGTTATATGCAGTATTTATAATACTACTGTATTTTATTTTTTTTTTATTCATACGCTTATTCGAGTATATGTAAACTTTTATTTATACTTATACTTCGACGATGGATGGGTCAGCTCAATCACCAAATGTCAGTGTTTATCTAAAGCTATTTTGAATCTATATTCATTTTACATGACTAAACAGTATAAAAAACAAAAAACTAAAATAACAAGAATTTATTATGCATCGAATATAGAAACAGTTTCATCGTAATTTCGTTAAATCTCAAATACACGAATATGCTGCAGAGAAACTATGTTAATTATTAATCACAAATAGCTCTGTGAAATAAATTTGAGTAAAAGCATTTATCTTGGTTCCGTACTATATAATTGATATTATTCTGTTTACGATCAATAACACTACAATATAATAAAATAAGTCGTATTTTATCTGAATCATTAGAAAACAATAATTATGATACCATATCCAATTACCTATGATGCGATTACAAGTAAATTTTTAACGTTTAATGTTATTGTGGTGCGTATAATATAGAAATCTAGTATAGAAATGTACTATTTCACTGAAAACGTTATAATATTAAATTAGGTATTTTATTGCTAAAACGTATACGAACGACGAGCCAGTCGATCGCATGATTTCAATACTCGTGCGTCCGGACCCAAAGTGTTGGTTCGTGATTTCGAAATGCCGACGACATTATGCACGTCTAGGAGCAAAAAAAAAACGAAACTGTTTAAGGGGCAGGCAGTGCACCGTACAAAGGAATGAGACGACTCGGCGGCAACGTGTTGTGTTATATATATATATATATATAGGTATATTATAATAGGGATAAGAGTGTAGGTATATAGACGTACATATTATGTGTACCGACAAAGGGACACGCCGTTTTGTAGAGGCCATTCGTGACAAATTCGGTGTAATAGAAACTCCTCGTGTATGAGTGTGTGTGTGTATGTATAACAAAAAGGAACAAAAAAATAAACATTTTAAAATTTACGATCAACCCTTTTTCTAGTTTATACACACATACGCATATTATTGTATATTTACGCATGTTATTTTGACTGCGATTCGGAAACACGAGAAACCCTCTCTCAGAGGCGGCGGCGGCGGCGACGGCGGAACCCTTTCTTCCCAGCCAAGAGTGAAAAGAAAAAACAACACACGCGGCAGCGGCGGCACACTCGTGACACGTCGCCGACAAGACCCAATATCATCATCCCTTGCGTATTGGAACTCTCCCCCCCCCTCGGGTGATCGGTTGAGTTTATTACCCGTAGAGATATCCGTCGTGTGTATACATAATATAATATATATGTATATGCGACCCGGAATCGATACAAACGGAAAAGGATATATAATACTGCGAGAAGAATGAGGTGAAAAAAAAACGAAAGGGAACGAAAAAAAATATATATAGGTACCTAAAGAATAGCATATACACACATATACAGTGTTTAATGCGACCGATACGCGTGTTCGTGTGTGTGTTTGTCGCCTCTTTTACATAATATTATAATGCACAACAAATGGGGACGACGACAACGATAGTTTGCCGATACGTATCGGACGTTTACAGTCGATCCCCGATAAAGGGTTGGTCCTTTCACCGATAAGTAAACACGCCGAATTGACTCTCCCCACGGCTTATATATAATAAATAATAATAATGTAATAATTGTCATTTCGCAATGAAAACACTGGAGGAATAGCCTATAGGGTTACGTATACTTACGTGTACACTGTACATATATATTGTATAATATATATATATATATATACCTGTATAATTGTATGTGTGCCGTTGCATAGACGTTTTAAAATGAACCTTTTATTTGCTCGTTGTGTCGCACGTCCTATGAGTGAGTACGATAAATGCAAATTATGTTACTATTTATTTTATAAACCGACGGATGTGTTTTTAATATCTTAACCGATTTTATCTGGTCGTATGGATAAGGAGTTTTTTATGGGAAATTGTATACGTTAGTCCTACAACGATTTATTATCAGAACATCAATACGTACTCAAACAACCTAATAAAATGCAATGTGCGTTTGCATTGATTCGCTATATCATTAAATAGGTATAGAAATATTCAAACTTTAAATTTAAAACACGTATTTAGAATTCTTTTACAATATAACGCGCAGGTACACTATAATATCAGTATACATTTATTACTATATGCGTGTATATATGTTATATATGAATTACCTATTAGAGATAAGTAATTAAACATTATTATTTAGTTTTTGATAGTACAATAATATTATTCTTAGTGGTCAATTGCCGATTACAACTATAATAAAGTTCAAAGGATTGTAGGCACTATATTATCATAGTAAAACTATTGACTGTAAATAAAATTTCAATATATCATTGTATAACCGCACTATAATAGTATATAACCTTTTACGTCTGAGCATATCTAGAACTATTGTTTAATATGTTTAATTCCGAATAAAAACAATGACCTGCAATTAAATTGTGTAATAAGTAATAACGACGGTTAACTATTTATTGAGCTGAACCGTTTATGTGTTGAGGGTATTGTCGGAAATGAATTGTGATTTATGCGTTTCTTAAATATGTATTTAATCGTATATTGTTTGCCGTTTGCGTACCTGTTAAGTAACGATATTTCAAATATTCTCTTATTATTAAAGTTATAAGATACAACGAATAATTTGAAACGCTGTCACACTAAATAAAAATTACATTTTATTTATGTTTTAAATTGATATTAAACGATTTGCCTCTTTAACAATATAATAATATTATTACATTGATTTGAATATATTTATTTCATAGATATTTGCTTATTTAGTTACACGATGTGTATAATTAATAAAATTGTATATATAATATTGTGTATAGATTATAATAAAAATGTATTTGTGTTATAAATTTCCAACAATTTATTTTAATTTATAGCCCCTGAAATGTAATTACGGAAACACCTCTGAATGTTTTCCCTCATATCGGGGTAGCTTACTTATTTTTACTGAGTAACCAATTAAACATACAAGTGTATTATCAGTAAAAATTTAAATAACAATGAATCATTCAAGTTTTAATAATCTATTTAATTTACACACTTTGACTTTAAATAATTTCACTTGAACAGTGGTCATTGGATTTTTCACAAATTCCACGATTATTCTGTAATGTAATTGGTACATAATACATAATATTATAATAATATATTTATATTTATACCACTTATAAAATTTTAACGTACATATTTTTAAACATTCAGATTTCCGATATACGCTAACGCTGGAAAAATAAAATATTTATTTTTGTAAAAAATATCTAGTGACGAAATCTTTAAATATTTATATACTTACTATAGGTAAGTAAGGGACTGACTGTTTGAAAAAATTATTATTGAAATATCGTTATAACATTAGATTTTTTTTCCATTGTACAGTATTTTATAAAACTTCTCTTATAAATTGTTAGCACGTCACACACAAAAGTATTCAGATTTTAAAATTCTTCCACAACCACACGCTAAATACGTAGGTACACATTTCATGTGTATTGTTCATGCAATTAACAGTTGATTTACGACGTTTTTGTCCATAAATATTGAATTACCCAGGATGAACTGTTTTACACTCATTTTGTGTTATCAACTCGTTTATTGTGTCTTAATTATTTCATTCTTTTAATAAGGATTATAACTATAGTTATGCATATGAATATAATTACTTGTCTTTATCATCCTTATTCGATTATACACTGATTGTTTTTTGATGAAAAATAGTTTATAACATTTAAATATTTTGTTGTATTGAACAAATTATACCAATCAATATTGTTTTCAAAATAGATTCAAAAACTTTATTACGTTTATAAGATTTAGGTTAAACTTCAATTCTAACTTCATTTCTTAACACGGTTACACGTTTTAAATATTTTCAGTTGACTCAATTTTTTTTCCCACTGATTTATGAATACGAGTATAGTTTGGTATGGATTGCCATTGCTTTGTGGCCATATACACGTGTCATATACTTAATATATGGCTTTTTTCTTTTAGGGCTTATATTTTTTGCTCTTGTAGAAATGAACTAAATTATATTCGACATTTCAGAAATGAGTGGCAAAAAATGGTGAAGATACTTTGGAAAACGAAAGGGACCGTGAAATTGTCTTGTCCGTCTTTTTTTGTTTTCATTTTGTCCGTCAAAAAAAAAATAAAAATACACGCGTGCACGCATACACAATGCTCAATAAAACTTAAAGGGTTTTAAAAAGGGTTGTAAACACTCCATTGATAAGTCATAAATTACGGTCAAAAGATGCGAGGGGGTGGTTTATTGAGGGCAAAAAAAAGTGAATATTTCCTGGTTCGACGCACTCGGAACATTTACATATAAGCGGTCGGCCACACCGCACCAGCCCTTTTTTCTTTTCACGTGTCCCTGTTGTTTGTTTGTTTTTTTCTCCTTCTTATGGTCAATTGTGTATACACACATTGAATTCGAAACGCTATTTTTTTTCTCTTTCCTTATTACGCCCAACAACACGTACCTATATATTATATGCACGCTGTTCAAAGGACATAATATCTCTATCGTTTTTTTTTTCTTTTTCTTCTTATACTTGGCTCCCTCCTTAGGAAAACAAACACGTCTTGTAAGACGCACGAAATATAGTCTTCCTGGTTCTCACACACCCGCCGAGCTTATTCTTGGGGTCACTTCAATGTAGGTATTTTTATATAGGATGGGGCTATAAATTTAATTTTGAAAACATCCGTGTAAGAATACAATCGTTTCCAATGTAACTCGTCCACTCTTATATTATAATAAAATTATAGTACGGTTTGTTATCGCAGTTGACGTCATGTCAACGAAGGAAAATTAACATGAACATCTTTTCCAGACGATTATAGTTCGATTCGTTTATACTTTTTAGCTAGGTTTATACTTGGTTATGAGTAATAAACTACATACGATAAAATATTATAAAACAGTCGTCCATAGTAGCTAACGCATTTTGTATTCATTCACTATCTATCGTAGGATAATATATAATCGTGCTTGTTGCGAAATGTTTATACGCATTCGTTTGGTTGTCTTAGCATCTGTTATATGGCAGTCATTTGACATTTGACATATTTTGTTTACATTTTAAACGATCGGCAAATAGCAAGATTAGAGGTATTTAAGTCCGAAAATGAACCTTAGGCCGTATTTATCGTTCCATGTCCGAATACATAAAAATAACAATATTAATCACACGGTTGCCAAGTATACGCATTATAGTCGCGTTAACCGTTTATCGACCCAAAACCTGCGACAACAGTTCGTCAACCATCAGAGGGACATATTAGGGTATTATTGTAAATATTGTCAACAAGTTTAAATTCTTGCATATTGTACATACTCGTAAATAGTGTATCGAAATCGATTAGAATAATTTTGTAGAGGCCTCTAGCTGAGTATCATTACAAATTATAGAAACATCGTAAGTATACATTATTAAACCTATAAAACTTCAACGTCTTAATATTATTCGTAGCCTAAATTTTATCGTAATACAACGTTGTGGTCCTTGACATTAACTTTGTTCCACAAGCGTATTTGTTTTTTGTTTAAAATTATATTTCCATAACCCTAGACGCTAAACTTGTTGAACGGATGAGCAAACATTAGAAAGAGGGTGTCGATTTGTTTTCTCTAGAATAACACTTGAAATTATAATTTTCCACGCAGTTTATTCTTTGATAACTTCCTCTTGAAACACACTTGGATCAACAATGCCATTACTCGTAGAAAGCTTAGTAAGCTCTTACAAATTATTATTATTTTAACAATGCAGATAGTAGTCGGATACTTTTCATGTTGTTAACATGCCAGATTTTAAGTTACATCATTTTGTATTTATCTACAAGACACACGTCTAAAATCAATATTATTATACACGTCGTTGTATAATGTACGTATGATGTTTTTAAGTGGTACCGATAAAATGCATTTTTAATTATATTTTTGGTAAAATCGTTTGAATTCGAGACATTCAAACGATCCTATTACCGAGGAGCTGTTCCCACGGTCGTTTAATTAGCGAAACACGATTGAGAGACTGGTCCGTCGAACGGGTATCAGCAATAATCGATTCTTATCAACTCTGGTTAACACGACTTCCTTGGACCAGTAATTAAAAAAAAGAAATAAACAAATAAAAAAGTCACAATCTCACGACCAAAACTCGTTTAATACCTACGTAGTACGTGTGACAGAAAAGTTTTTTCCCAAACAATTTTTACTATAATATTATTATTGGAGAGCAGTAAAAAGCGTAGGGAAAAACTTATGTTAATGTTTTGCAAAAACTATTTACAGTATTGAAAAGTTATTTTTTCATTTATAAACTTAGCTATATTATTATTTATTTTTTAATTAAAAACAAAAAATTAAACCGTCAGAAATGCCGATAATTATATACCTATTGTTGGAATTTAAATAAATATTATTAATGAACATTCTTTGATTATAGTTTTCTCAAATTTGCATTGACTTTTCCATCCGTGACCAACACAAAAAATATTCAAAATACGTTTTTTCAATTGTTTAATATATAATTAATATGTAAACACAAAATGCATGGATACAATGTATTATCCACATATTGTTTTATATGAAAATATTGTATATGAAATATATAACGCGTGAACATTATAGTTTCCACCGTAAAAAAAAATTCGTTCGGGTCATTCGAGTGTTCTTAATTTTTATTCTCTACGCTGCAGTTGGAGTGGTCATTGGCGGATGACAGCGGGGTAATTGGGCCACTGCGGGAGGAGGAAGTAATAAAAATAAACCATTATTGACTCGTGTTTGGGTAAGCACGTCGGGAAAACTGACGTACCGTTTCCGATTTGAAACCCATTAAAAATAAACAAATAAATAGGATATGGCGTGTATAACTGCCGAGGAAACGATCGCTCGCATGTCTCTATAGATACCAGACTTACCTATATACCTATATCTGCAGTGCATATACCTACTACAGGACTCTGGCGATTTATTATTATTATTATTATTTTTTTTTTGTCTCGGTTATTATTCCGACAAAAACTACCGGTTTAAGCTGTGCCGGCCTCGAACATTCTACATTAAATTTCATTTTGTATTCATCGCGCTTGCTCTCCGCACCGGTGACGGCTCACAACGTCGCGTAGCCTGTAGGTATCCGACCGACACCTAGCTATTATATAGGACCAATATTATCACTGTATCGCATGATATTAAAATGCTGCAGTTTCCTAGCTGATTTGCAGTCGTGGCGAATTATAACTGCCCGGGTGTATTGTTTCGCGCGTGATTCGGAAAACCTGATCGGATTAAAAATATATATGACCACAAATCAAAACGCGATTCATCCAAAGTGTACCGAATCCGACGCGAATCGTTGTCGACTCCGAATCGATATTAAACTATAAATTATAGTAATTTTTTTTAAGCGTCCGGACAGATTGCTGAAATATGTTATAGGTACATAGTAGGTTTATTGCTCGTCATTTCATCAGTTTGGTCACACTTCGGCGGCTTAAGGATTGTACTCTACTTGTATATTATATTACTATAGTATTATTATTTTGCCCGAATTTTGCCACCCACACCGCAATGGATGTACCTTGCTACACTTTCTCGTATTGTAAAGATGCAAATTGCCATCATTATATTCTTATACCTATAAAGTAAGATAATCGCGCGAAAATTGGTACGTAAATGGATCAAAAGTATTTTATCTAACTGGTTTTTAAATTTTAACTTCGATGATTTTTTAGACATTCAGTTTAGTTGGAATACTATTTTGTATTATAATTTTCAATATTTTTTGTGTCTAGAATATACATATATAATTTAATTACTATTTATTTTACTGTTCTTAAACGGTACGCGATTAGATTTTATATTTTTGTTTATATTCATCCCCGGAAATACATAAAATAATTTAAACTTAAAATTGAAATATGAAACTGATCAGAGTGATATCACGGTTTTATGAAAACATAATTTTGTTAAAGTTGTACAGTAATATATGACATAACGAAAGCATACCAATCAATATATTTGAATGTTTGACTAATATTAGTAATATTAGTACATTTTAAAATAATTACAAGCATGAAATCCTTACATACGACAATAAAATAAAGCACGTTTTCGTACCTACACGAATAAAAAATTGTTCATTTTTTAAAGTTCAGTTTAAAATAGTATTGTTTCGATATTAAATAATTTTTCATTAAGCTCTAAAAATACGTAATTCAGATAGAAAACTTTACAAAGAATATGAGTATTTATGTAGGTATTCAATAAAAATACACTATGTATATTAAGTGCAGTAGATAATTTAATTTAAAGTTGTAACTATTATTATAGTTCAATAACAAAAATAAAATATTTTGTTTCGAATTTATATACTACTACTGCTGCCTTTTAAATTTATATACATTTTTACTAGATTTAATTAATTTTTCATATGTATTATAAATCAATTGTTAATTGAAACTTGAAAGCAAATGACATAAGTACTTGAATTGATTTTGTTAAGTTTGAAAAAACACCCCTATTTGAAAATACATGTCAGAGTTCCATATAAAATCATTTTTTAAATGTAATTATTAACGCATTTAATTTAATATAATATTAATGTGCCACTTTAAAGTGTTAAATATACAACGCCGGGTGAGCGAACCAAGCGGGAATCGCTGACCCGCGGACAACTTTTATATTATATAATTGCTTTGACGCCCACACAAAACGCTGCAAAAACTGCAGAAAACATTTTTAACAAGTCGTTCTTCAAAGGTACCTAATTCGTAAGTTGTTTTAAATTAATAAACCCTAACTGATCATTAAAACATTGAATTAAAATAAAAAATAAGCGCGTTTAAGAACGTTAAATGTTTGTGCATGCAAGTAAACCAACGAGAAACAACAAAAAAATATTATTATATTTGACTTTTGCGATACTTGTGAAATAACTGGCATAAAATTTTAAAATATTATTTCGAATTTTCATGGCGGTAAAAAAAAAAAACAGGAAAAAAATTTATTTAGCCGATATTATAACATAACCAACGGTTAATGCATTTTGTATAAGTACTTGTAACAAAATATAGTACTGCTGTATGAGTACTTACAACGACTAAACTCACGAGATATTTTGTCATTCGTTTCACCGGGACGGTGTAGGTATAGGTATTTATAATACAAATATATATATATGTGATTATTTATATATTGTTATTAAATTATATATTATAATGCCGTCGCGTTCCACCGGAATTCCTAGTGCACTCAAGTCCTCTGCAGCAATACACAGCGCGCTGTGATTTTCCGCCTCATTACCGACAGGGAGGGGGAGGATATCAAATAAATAGAGATTTTTTTTTAACAGGTGACCCGTCCGCCCCCGTATAGGTACACGAAATATTTAATTATTTTTTCCGGAATAATAGCCTGGGCGGCGGCGGCTGTAGGGTGGTGTATAGGTGGTGGTGTATAGGAATACGCAATAATATGACTGTACACATGACCCTAAGTTCCCACGGACATCGTGGCGGTTTCTTCTCTCCCCCGCGCTCGTTGTTATTATTATTATTATTATTATTATATATTGTGCGCGTTTTCCACCACACGGACCGTCTGGCCACTACTCGTCTACTGCCTGCCTCACCGCCGCCGCAGCCGATCGAAACAGGTGGTTCCTTCAGACACACGATTGCGTGGAATAAGAGACGACGGTCTTTCTTTATTTTATATTATTATTATTTTTTTTTATTCTCATTTTATCCCGCACCAGGGGAGAGATTGCGCAAAAATATATATTATGCCAGACAAGTGTATATACCTATATAGTATATATGTATACACCTACTGTACGTATTTATATACTATATATACCTACCTACAAATACGATGACGGGCGTGTGTATGGGTACGTCGTCGTCATCGAACGGCACTCGGACAAAACAGATGCCCCCCGACCTATTACCCGTGGTGTATGTATGCGTGTATCTGTGTGTATACGCGTGCATATATGTGTAATAAGACCTGTGAGAACAGAGCCGCGCGGTACGCCGATAACTAGACTGTTTTTTTTATGATCCTGTGCGATTATTATTAAAAAATATACATGTAAAATCCGCGAATCGAAATCGAAAGCCGTTTTCATTTTTTAGCATTTCTAAACATTTTAATTTTCATAATATATTAATAGATATACTTACCTAAATTTATACCCGGACGTAATTTTCTCTAATTTTCTCTCGTAATTCTCTGTAAACATATATCTTTACTAACCAATAATATTCTTACAATAATAAAATTATTAAAATAAATGTTATGAGGATCGTTAAAATTTTAAAAAGTTGCATATCATAGTTTATTTAAATTTTAAAAAGTTATTTGTAAACGTATCCTATCAAGTTGTAAAAATAAAATAAATATCATACGCATTAATTGGATAAAAATAATATTTCTAATTTATTTTTTAAATATTATTGTTACAATACAATTATGTTTAACATTGAATAATTCCCATATCGTAGTATATTTTAAGTCAACAAAAAACACGTTTTAGATTGCATACAAAATTGTAACGAAAAACGTATGCCCTATTAATGTCTAATATAATTTAATAATCGTAAAAATCCATCTAATAAAACTATTTTTAATTACATTTTTATTTTAAATTATTTTTTGAATATTTACAATTAGTGCTTTAGGGAAAAATAATATAGTTTATATAGTTTAGATATCTATACAATTTGTATTTTTATAATATTTGCATGATGATGGAGACCATCAAGAGATAATAATATGAATCTATTTTTATATTTTATTTCCTAGTTTCTGATGAAGAATCCATATAATATATTAGTAATGCCTTTATATTTTTAAACGGTAGTAATTGATATTATCATTTAAGATTTATCCTATATGACTATGTCATAATTAAAATAAAGAATCGAAATACATATTATTATGTAAATCATTTCTAAATTCTCACCATTATTTGATAAACCTTTTATCTTATACGTAAATAATAAACTGTTACTCTAATTATCATTACACAACTGAAAACACGTTTGTATAAAAAATTACACGTTACATTTTAGGTATAAATAATATAGGTATATATATTAATTTTAAATAGCTATTGCGAGTTTTACATTTTGAAATGTGAATGAAAACAAACATTTTGTTTGTCATTAAACTCATATAAATATTAATACATTTAAAATATCTAATATTGATTTATAAGCTTGTCAGTTGTTATTAAAAGTGATTATGAATATTGATTATGAAGTTTTCTATACAATTCTTGAACGGTCTTTAAGCAAACAAAAATTTACATTAATAAAGTAGTCATATTCATTTAACTAAATAAACGCCGCTGCTCTTATATATGCATTGCTTTTTTTTAGAGAGAAAAAAGATATTCTAACTTTAAAATAAAACTTTGTACTTCCGGCGCATTTTAATTTTTTTTTTCTGAGTTTAATAATGAATAAATTATACTGAAAGACGAAAATAATACAGTCAAGTGATGGCTTATTATTAATTATTATTTATCAAAAAATATTGTCAGTAGAATATAAATTGTACTAATTTCAAATTCATTAATTATTTGAAATTTCCGTGAAAGATGGTTTTGTTTTACAGCAAGCTTAAAAAAATATAAATTTATTTTTTTAAATTATTTAAAAGTATATTCAATAAGAATATTGTAAAAATGCGCGAACTACATTAACACACATAATTTAATTTCGTAAATGCCTAGTACAGATATTATATTAGATTCACAAATTTAAATATTGTTTAATATAATTAATAAATGGATAATAATATTGATTCCAGCCTATAAGTAATCGAATGGTATAAGATAAACTGTACTTTCCCAGTGAATTTAAATTGAATATTTATTTTCATATGCTTTGGTTTTTGATTTTTTACATATTCTTTTCTTTTTCTTTTTTACGTGAAACTATAATATTTGTAATTTGTATGTACGAGTATATGAATAATACTCGAATTTAATATTATACAAGAAATTTAAATATTTATTTAAAATTTTTATTTTGCGAATTGAATAATACGTATTTTCGTATTATATGTCCGACTCCAAAATAATATGCGTTTGCTCATTTTATACAACAGAAAAAAAAAATAAGTCCGGAATTTTCGACTGGTTACCACCTGAGGTATTTGATATATTTGATATTATATTTTATATTATATTGATCCAACTATTTAAAATTGCTTAAGAATAATCTGCTATAATAGAAGCAGCTGTCGTTTGATGGTAGAAGAAAAATCGGTATTTATTTTATACAATAATAACTATTGCGAAGTTTAACGTGGGTGAATTTTTCTGTAGCACGTTACCATTATAGGTACGTTTTTTTATACACAAATAATACAGTATAACAATAATACGTAACTTTAATGTAAAATAATATAATATTATAAAAATATTGTAGATAATATAAATAGTTAAATTATAAACTATTATGAAAGAGAAGCGCGTGTTTTCTTTCAACTGTGTATGAAACGGAGAAGAAAATAGCTCGATTTAATAAGACTATAATAAACACGAAATATATAGTTTTTCGGCGAAACGAAGGGACTCGCCTGTGGCGGCTAAAGACCAGATACGTCAATGCGTATTGAAGAATAATATTATAACATTACCTAGCGCATACCTATCGGACGCGCTACATAATGTATATAATAAGTTTATATTACGGTTTACGGTTTTCTCATATTATTATACACGTGGTGCATAAAAATGTATAATAGTATGAGATATTTTTTTTTTCATCTCCATCAATATCATTCGCCAAAAATACATCATTCTTGCCGGTCATACATTTTCCTGGGGCCGGAAGACCGCCGCGCGGCTTACTACACAGATATATACTGTGGCGGCGGTCATCTGGCAATTGGACACGGCTGGACGAACGTGTACACAGCGCGATCGCGTTAAACCGTGGCCGAGCGATTTCGCGTCCAAGGTCCCCCGCTTGATGGAGAAGACGACGCGGACAACATGGACGAAGAAAAAAAAATATAATTTCCAGATTCCTCGTGTATACGTGTCCGACCGTTTGTCTATTATATATTTATCACCATTATACGCGTGTGTGCTGGTCGCCGGTTCGGGTTGTGTAAAAGAATATTAAAAAAAAAAAATAAATAATAAATAAATAAATAAAAATCGATAACCGGAAGCGTAACCGCCCCCCGTCGAGTCGATCGGAAGTGACAATACAGCGAATTGCGACCCTGCCTACTCTACTGTGCAACCGTACTATACCGTACTGTACGGTCAAAAATGCGACTGCGTCATAAACGATTTATAATGTACCTACCTACCTGTGAATTTTTTTTTTTGTTTGTTTTTCAATCGACACCCCGTCGACCTACCTACCGACCACCCGCTCTGGAATATCGTATTTGGGTTATAGGTATATATGGTTAAAAGCAATAGTTGTGACTGGAGCGCGTGACGCCGGACGAAAATAATAATAAATATAAGCAATCTCGCCGCAACCGCCGTATGTATCTGTGCGAGAAGAATTATTTTTATCGCGCCGTCATGTGATCGATCGGTTTTAAACATCGTGTTTTCTTTTACGAATATCGACAAGCGTGCAGTCGAATCAACGAATTAATGTAATTGTATAATACAAACTATACGTATCACTGTTGCAAAGTTCTCTCGATATCACGATAACGTCACCATCTTGCATTATTAAAATATAAAATAGCGCCTAATACAATATGCTTGTATTAAATGTATTATATGGTTATGTACCATGTTAATAACTGCAGTTACTGTTGTATTCAGCCCGTGGCCGTGCCGGTTATTGTAATAACTATATGGCCATATATTATACACACAAAGAAACCCGATACTTGTCTTTTATGAGTATCGCGTTTTTAAAAAATTTTCAGTAGGCCACACATACGTGAAATTCAATAGCTTTGCGTTTTTCGGGCTCTCTCGTATATCTGCTCATAGAAGACTGCACAAACTGCGCCGACGGGTCTCTCGTCTCTCCGCGTCACGTCATCACACATTCTTCCACAATTCCACCCGTTCCCTAAAAACCGTCATGTGGGACGTTGGGTATTATATTATATATATACGTATAAAAGTATAATGTATATACACACGCGCGAGCGCAAAAACCCCATTAAAACCCGTACAGATTTCTTAAGGGTAATGACTGCACACGCTGCAGCAGCGGCGGCGAGAGTCTTCGCCACCGCAACAACATCTGTTGTTGATCAACCGACGGATAACTCTCGTCTGTCAATGACTGGGAAACCGTATTTTTCTCTTAACGAACCGACAAAACTTTTTTAACACACGCGCACACACGCGCTTCCGACGTCCACGTTTTTGGTATACCTATATATAGGTACGAAGAAATCATTGTTTACCCGAGTAGCGTGCGGGTCCGATGACCCTAAACATAGTAAAAATAATATTACGTTAACGATTTGGACCGGTTGTAAGTTTGACGGCCTCAGCAAGTTAAACTCTCGGGACGCGTAGTAAACATCAAAAAAGTGTAGTGATTGAAGGTATTTTGTAGACCTCAAAAGCTAATATTGGATATTTTTATAATGATATGAATTGTACCATAGACCTAAATGATACTAATCCGCCGGACATGTCGGTATCCCCTCCGAATTGTACTTATCTTTATCTGTGGCGAGATGATTAGTATACAATGAATCGTATAAAATAAAAATTGAATATAAATTATATAACCTCGTGCACGTTCTTTGTTGATTTTCATTGGTTCCTACTTTCTGGTCGGATTCTTATAGGACGTTATCGGCTGGAAGATTTTTTATTTTAACAACAAATATAATTTATTGGTTTATCATTGCACTAAACTCGCCGAGCATCCGCTTTGACGTGTTGCAATTGTTACATATCCAACTCTGTTATATTCGATTCATAAAATGCATTCGAAATTATACTACGGTCTGCTCAATGTTCAACACTAAATAATGTACAAACTTCGTGGCGATGTACATTATACGCTGTACAGACGACAAACATACTTATTATATATATATATATATATATAACATTGTAACACGCATAATATATATTATAACATAATAGGTATAACGCATTTGCATTGTGTTCGCACAGCGTAATCCCCTTCGCTGCAATTGTAGTATGGAGACACGAACGAACCGGACCGACAAGGCTTGCTGCAATCGAAGACACGATGACACGCATTTATTTAAATTCGAATTTCCGATTTTTCTAATCGTCACGCAGTCTGGTTATATTATTTTCTCTATTTGAAAACTGTGGTTATATATTGCCTGTTGCACGAGAATTTATTAATAAATTGATATGGAAGAATTTGTTCACTTCGGTTACCTTTGGCGAAGGACTTCTTTCGAATTCGATATTATTATGTTATAATTTTACAAATACACTACACGTTTACACGTGAGCAATTAAATATGCTGTGCATAATTATGCATATTATCGTTAATAGATTTAACGTGTTGGCTGTCGATTGTCGAAATGAGCCAAGTATTATATTTTTATATTATGACGTAAGAGCTTCACAAATTTTTCGATGAGCTTATTATTGAAATACTGCCCAATATTCATTTTTATGGCTGAAAATATGTTTCAGGAACGTGAAACACACTTTTCATTTAATGAACTATTTGTTATGATTTCGAAGTTTTTTTTAAAATTAATTAATACGTTCATAAACTCAAAATAACATAAATCAATAGACAATAATAGCCAATAGGTATTAATATTATTAACAATTGTATGTAATAATAAAAAAAAGACTTATAACCGTTTAACTTTAAATGTGAAAAACTCATACAGTTAGCTACTAATTACTATACAGTAGTAGGTATATTATTATTAATAATAAACATCGTAATATGGCACGAACTTATTGGAATATATAACAAAATGACAAAAATATACAACAAATGATAGATACAATAATTATTGATAAACACGCTTGCCGCATTATCGACCACTGCTATAAAATCGAACGCGATAATACACCTATTTAATATTAAACTATTTCACCAAGACGCCAGACGGTGAGAAAAAAATCTAAAATATTATAATGTGTATGTATACATAAAGTAATATTATGTTTTGTGGGTATATAAGACACACACGCTGTACACTGTATACACAGATTTGAATTCCGAATCGTTTATGTTCGGTCGATAAACATGCACGCACGCACGCGCAATAATTTTATAATAATATATTATCGAAATTAAAACTCGTTTCATATTATAATATAATATGTTATAATATAGTCCGACGTGTTTTTTCTCCTCTCGGCTGCGGCGCGCGTCGTCGTCTCGTCGTCGTTAATAACTATAATATACGTGTAACGTGTACATAACTATATAGTATATATATATATATATACACCTACCTATAACCTATAACCAATACGCATAATATATTACATAGTTAACCGATTCGGGTATAATAATAATAATAATAACACAATATTATCGACGGCGCGGTGGACGGTTATTGTATCGTGGTGTTTGCAAGTCCAATTTTTTATCTCCTCCGCGTATGGCTGCATCCTTCGGCTGCATGTATTATTATAATATATGCTATACATGTATTATAGGTAGGTACCTACACGACGCACACGCGGATGAAGACACAAATCAAACCGCGGAACACGTTCGCGTCCGCCCCGGTCCTCGGGCGACAAAACGGTCATATTTTAACGCGGCGACGTCACGATCGACAGCCCACCGCCGCCGATATACCTGCAGACCATGCTCATTGCTCTCTATCGCCGAGCACTTGCTCTGCGGCAAATAAATCAATTTCGCGTGTCCGCGCGCGCGTGTGTGTGAGTGTGTGCTTGTAGTTATAATAATGGCGTTTCATAATGTACTTTTATCTGTTTTAATTGGCAAATAATAGTCGTTGTCGTCGTCGTCGTCGTCGTCATCGTCGTCGGCGGTGATATCGTTCATACATAATATACAGAGCGATACTGTTGGTCATTATGTCATTAACTCTCCCCGCGTGAGGTTTTATTTTAACGACCCAATCCTTTTTTCTATTAGTTATATTCTAATCTTTAAACTACCGCTTTCGAAGAGCACAGAAACAACTTGCTTTTAATAATCTTTATAGTTAAAATGGATGTCATTATCGTTCTTGTAATATTATAACATGCTACGTATAGCGTCGATACTGAATTTATACTGTGCTTGGTCGGCGAACCAACTCGCGTACGTGTGAGCTAGAATGACTAGTTCGATTACACTTGAGGCACCTATTGAACTAGATCACTCTCGCAGTCGGGACTCCTATACCAGCTATTAGTACAATTGCATTGTATGAGTTTGTTATAATATAACGAGTAGCGAGTAAATGTATCTAATGTAATTGATGTTTTTATAATATATACTGCTTTTCGTAATTTTAGACGAGAGTTTGATTTAAAAATATTCATTAGACAATCTTATGGATTCTAATAAATAAAAGTTCACAATTTATCAATCATTACAAGATCAAGGTCAATATTATAAATTAAATGATAACGCGTTCTGTGAAAATAATCTTTTCTTTTTTTTTTATTGAAATTAACATTGTAATATTTGGTATTTGATTTGTTTTGTAAATAAAACACAGTTTTAATTTATTATTCTGGATCTGGATATCCTGAATATTGATATAACATATTTAAAAGCAGAGATATTATAATTGAGAAAATTTGCATACTGAAGTACTGAATATAAATTTAGATTTTTTTATTATTACTTATTGGATTAAAAACCCTTTTCATCACTTTTTCTTGACGAAAGAAAATGTTTTACAAAATTCATATAACAATTATACTTATACGATTAAAACCAGCTATACATACGAATCTATATAATGATTTCTTATGAAACAATTGTATTGCATTGTTCTAAAATTTTAATAAAATCGTAGTGGTTTGGCCATCAATATTAGGTGTGATGTGTTGGTAGTACCATACACAAATAAATTATAATTATATGTCTATATAGGTATTTTGTAAGATATAAGTGATACATCATTGAAGATATATTGGTATATTGGTGGGAGCAAAGACCCACTGATTATTTTATCATATATCTAGCACCTCCTCCAAAAATTGACGCAAATTACAACCATGCCAATATGACTGCATGCCTAAGTGTATGATTATTATAATAAAGTGGTTTTTATTTAGTTATAAATACGTATATAATATAATATATAGGTATACCTACAGAGCACTCTTATAATATCATAAATTACGTTTATAGTAGTGTACTGTACTATAGCTCCTTGATGTAGAAAATATAATTATTGAGCTATTGAGTAGGGTGTAGAAATACGTACTGTTAAGTACGAATTGAGTAATAATAATAATAAAAAAATATATCAATGAGTTTTCTTTTTTGTATTTCCCTTGACGTCAAAGATCGCAATAGTTGTCTAATATTTTGGAAACACATAACATTTATATGAAAAGACGTAGTCCACATCTTACAGACTGTTTAATTTCCGCAGTTGAGAAGTAAGAGCGGTTTGCGCTGTTTTCGAGTATGTAGTTAGTGGTCTTGTAATGCATAGTAGGGTAAAGAAAGGTACCTATGTTCGTGATATTTATTTTAACGTTTATAATGAACTTACCTCTATTTATCGGTAAACATCTAAATAGTATAAAATTATACTAGTTATCATCTAGATATGATTTACATGGTTGTAAATGAAGATTTATTTTTTATTTTTTTGTTTATTCATATATTTTAAACTTCTTCTGCTCCTTTTTAAATACGTATCTCGCAATAATATATAAAAATAAACGACAAATAAATTTATTGTAAATAATGATAATTATGAATAAAATCACAAGGTGGCCAGAGGCTAATGTTAGCCTAATTATCTAATTTTAATTTTAGACCTAACCTAAAGTTTGAAAATAATCTAGTAAATTCACTATCATTATTACCTTTATAGCCTATAGGTGATAGTGAATCAAAACTATGAGAATTGTTATCGAATTCATCCGCATCTTATTATACCTTGATAAATCGGTCAGGCAGTTATATTGGTAATTTAGTTCTATATTGGTTATTTTAGTAAACACAAAATATGACAATATTTATTTAAGTTCATATTGCCCTTGGAAAATTGGCTACTCTATACAGTGCCCGGGCATTCTATTAAAATGCCCGGGCAATATAAAAAATTCTTGAATAATTTTCAAATTTCCCAAAAATGTGGGCTATTCTATACAAATCCAATATATAATTATATAACGCCTCTATTTTCTATATTTCCCGTAACATATATATTATATAATACACCTAATTTTTATATCATTCATCGTATGCATCCAATTTTAATGTGATTTCTATAATTATATAGTATTTGTATCATAAATAAATAAGTGATGCTGTGACGTGTTTTAGTAGTTTATCTACGTTATTTAGATTTTTTAGTAGGACGAAAAAATATTAATATGTAGATAACTATTTATAACTGTAAGTGTCAACTATCTAGCGTCCAAGTGTCCAACTAACAAACTGAAATAAAACAACTCATGATTTTCATTTTTAACTCAATATTAAATATTAATATTCAAAAATGATATATAATAATGGTACTACTATTACTATACGATATTGTATGGTTCATCGGAGATGATGATAAAAACGAAGTACGCGAAAAACAAAAAATATTTCTCTTATTATAATAATATGAATATCAAACAGAATTTTACGATTCAATGTGCTTTTATAAGACGTACGTCATTTAATATACAAGTCGAAACTAATATACCTCTACAATAGTACAATTATGCAAGTATTCTGAACGTGTGTACGACACAATATGTGTTGGTTCTCAAATTTTGCTGAACGTCGTTTTTTTATACGCGCGTATTATATTATAATACTGCTGACTAATATAGTACCAGTCAGGGTATACGGTGTTTTACAACAATATTATGGCCTATTTACAAAACCACCGTTGGATTTTCACTAATAAACCGTAGAAAATAAAGAACATTTTTAATTTTGTTTTTGTCTGCATTTAAAATATATTGCTTTTGCGTTTAATTAATCTGATCTCGAAAGAAGTCCTCGCGGATAAAACCAAGACCATTATTGATAATGTTGAAAATCAAAATTATAATATATTCCAATGCTAAGTTTCGTCAGTTTCTATCGTTATTCATTCGTCCCCAATACATCATCATATAATATATTTTGTGATAACTATAATAATATATGCAACAGAATAGTGTATATTGTTATCCATACGATATACCTATACAGAGTACTTATATAGGCAGACGTGATATATGTATATTGCATTGCATGGAGTAGCACAATGGAAAAAACATTTAAATAAATAACATACAAACATATTACATTTTATGTATTGAAATAAAGTGGAAAATGCTTAACGCATTAAAAAAAAAAAATACAAACATAATAGGATGCTCGTCGAAAAGAATGAATCGGACAAAAACAATGTAAGCGCATGTGAAACAGAATCATTTATTGTTTGATCGTGATTTTTCGATAATATATAATATAATATGGGTACCTAATATTATTCTGTGAACAAATATGTAACTAAAATCATTGAATGTTCCGAAAAGAAAAATGCGCTTTTTTTCCACTGAATAGTAATAATACTATATACTGAACAATTTTCTTCGTATTTCTGCGTGTACGCTGCATATTAATAAGAATAATAATTTTCGGTTGAAAAACCTCCGCATCGACCTATAACCATACAACCAGGTTGTCAAAAAAAAAAAATCCCCCGAGGACTTAAACGGTCCCCGGTTAATCCACAATAAGCCTCGAGGCGAGGAATCCTATGGAAATATAATAAGCTTTTTAAATTTGATAAGCCTGTTAGCGCAGCAAAAGAGTGCAAAATTGCGTCCGATTTTACACTCGATTTAGTAACTAGCAAGTCGGCAGAGAGACCCATTCCTTTTCTCTGTTTGATTTTTATTCGTCACATTATACATATTCTATTATAGTGCTATTATTGCTCGATGCCCTTAAGGCGATTTTCGGTCTTAAAAACCGAACACAATGGTTTCATAATACACGCTAAACGATATACGTTTCGGATGTGGATGGCCGAGCATTATTCGTGACTAACGATCGGGAAATAATAAATAAATCGCGAGCAAACAACATGATAATATAATGTTAAATCGTCCGCTGCGAACGAAATAATAATGCACTGCGCGACACATTATTATATTGTAAACTGACCACCAATATAGGTATAGTAGGCACTGCACGTGTACATAATTTGTACCTATTCGCAGTGAAATAAAATATAATATACCTACATGATGTCGATTTTATGTGCGTTGTCGTTCGACCATTGTCGCGAGTTCCGTGTGTATGCGCGTAAATGCTATTGAGTGCACATAACAAGAGAGAAAAAAAAAAGAAAAAAATCGTCTTTGAAACATCCTTTGGACGTGACGAAATTACAGGGTAGTCCAAAATCCTCATGAACGATACTATCCCAGCCAGCCGTCGCTTGTTCCAGACTTACATATAACGTAACATATGACGCGATAATATCACGTTCGGTAAAATGTATGCTATTATTTCGTTCTATTATATAATATTATTATTAATATAGTATAGAGTTGAGTTGAGTACACCCAAGGCCGTGGTGAAATTTTTTACTTTTAACTACAGCTAAGCTGTGGGTAAATCGTTTTTTACAAAAATACAGAGGCTTTTTATATTCAAAACGTACACCACCTCCTCGCTATCATTTACATAAAACACAATAATTACGAATCTTATTTTTAGTCTAATTTATACGTTTTTTTTTTTTTACATTAAACATTATATAATTAGTTTAATATACAGCACATTTTCATTGCTGCGAAAATATCAGTCGTGATTAATTGTATCCCGCCCCCCTAAATACACACTGTCACCATTTCGTTTCCAGTATAATTCTCTGGCCGCTGGTTCCCATGGAATGCTAATCAACAAAATATAAATATAATATTATAATATGTATATAATACACGTAATTACGTAAATACATACAGATATTTAAGCATTTCTGTAATGATTGGTACACATTATTATGTCGATACAAATTACAAATATACATATCATTACTTTAAGGCGAATTATTTATGATTCCGCACACAACGAGTTAACTTTTAATTTTTAATTTAAATTTTAAACATAGTTTTTTTTATGTACATTTATGTGCAGTGCGCGGTATTTATACGAGTATCATATATAAACACGCATAATACGTATATTTATTCATTTCAGTATTCCTAAAAAAAAATTATTGTAACAGATTTAAATGCAAATAATAATAAAACATAATATCTTACGTTTTTAAATGGGGTAGAATTTATTATGATGATTATTATTATTTAATTTACTTCCATGCGTTAAATATATCTCAGTATTGTTATATATAATATCAATCAAATTTAAATTCAATAAAATTCCCAGAATTCACTATAAGGTTTGCTTTAAGAGCTATTTTTACATTGGCTGTCTTATTTTTTTTTGTAAATTATGTATAAAAAAGAATCATCGGTTTTTTTTTGTTCAGATACCGTTGAACATCCCATCAAACAAAATGTTTAATTTTCTATTTAATTAATATTCGTCAAAAACAAGAGGAATATATTTTTCTTTTTAAAGTTAGAATTTTTTGCTCAATTGCAACCAATGTTAGTTTCAAAGAAAACCCATGGCAAAACAAAATTAACTTGCCAGACGTGTTTTTTTTCATTCTAACCCCCGTAACATAAAGGTTCGTAAAAAAAGGCACGAGCCTCATCCGAGCACGAGTCAAAAATAATAAACGTAACAAAAAAAATTGTATATAATCTAGCAAATAGGGGCTGCTAGTGAATTGCAACACGCGTCAATTTTATTCGTTTTTTTGCTATTAAAAAAAAAAACGGTTTTCTCTTCTTTCCAAAAAAGTATATTTTTCCCTTCTTTTTACACAATATGAATCGAACAATATCCATTATAATGGATTTTTTTCCATGTGCACTGCTGTAACCGGTTTCGCACATGCATATCGCATCCCATGGGAACGTGTTTTTTCCCCAATTTTTATCCATCCTCCCCCCGTCACCCCGCTAAAAACGTCCCCTCAGACCGGACACGTTTCCGTTGATTTTATACGTACCTATACACCTATACAATATATAAATATATATATATTGTGTTATGTGTATTCAAATTTTTACGCACCCGATTTGCATTGTGTATGTGTGTGTGTGTGTGTGTGTGTATGTGTGTGTTTGTATGTTTTTTCTATTCGTCGCAACAGGTATTGGACGTGGCAGGCAAACAACGGACGTAATTTCTATAAAAAGACGACACCCTAATATGCGAGCGAGAAAAAACACGGAACGTCGTCGTCGTATTTTTGGGGACAAAAACCGTTTTTTTTCCTTTACCCCAAAAAGCATAAAAATCCCCCAAGACAAATCTTCGTTTCCGGGTTGACTCTTAACGGTTTTTTTTCCTAGCCATCGGATAACGGTTCCTCATAGCGACACATTTTGTATACACTGTTTTTTTTTTAGTGCTATTTCTTACGAATATTTTTAGTCATCTTTTTTCCCGTATCATAGTACCTATACCATATGTCCATACTGTATACTAAATAATAATATTCTAATAAGGATTTACTGTACTCGTGTAACGATGTAATATTAAACAATAAAGTGTATTTTTTTTATTTTTTTTTATATCCAAAATGTCTACTTATTTTATTTATACGAAAAATCAGTTACGCTGCAACTCACAATCCTATATATTTTGGCACGATTATTTCGTGCGAAATTCGATCGAATCAACAGGTTTCTTCCGTTTGATATTAATTGTGACTCAAATAATACACGTTCCTATGTTTTCGAGAAATATTAATAATGCATATTCAAACAAAAATGTAAACAAGTAAATGTGTATTAATTATGTTAATTTTAATTTAATTTAAGTACGTGGCCTTATACTGCGACTTCCGCCAAAGGAAATCTAAGGTGAGCCGTATTTTATTATATTATGTTTGTATAAATTCTACGATTGCATTGATTATATTATAATATAGTTCGTTATTCATGTTTTCTACGCATAGTCTAGTGACACGCGTTAATGGAATATAAAACTAAAAAAAAACTGAACATGTTCGAATAATGCATCGTTCCATCAAGTGCATCGTATCTGAACGCGAGTTTCCAGTCTAATTTACTCAAGGGTGTTCGTTATTTTTTGTATTTTTTTATGAACATTAATTTTCACGCGGTAGCCATTTGTTTCCCGAGTGTTCCGTGCACTGCAGGGCCATTGCCGGAGTCTTATTTTTAGCGAAAAAAAAAGAAAGAAATGGGGGAATGCAAATGAACGGCTTGTATATATATATATATACATTATATTTCTTTTTTCTCAACCCCCGCAACTTCTTTTTTACCATCTCTGCGTAGTAATTCTCGTCTTCGAGAGGGTGCAGCCTCCGTCGGTCTTTTGCCTCGCGACCAACCATCTGGTTTCCACCCTTCGTCGTCGTTCGCGAGGGCTAAAAATTCGTCAGCAGATATATATATATACAAAAACGCAAGCGACTCGTTCTTTTTTTACGCCAAAATACAGACGGAAAAAACTACCTCGCTATACGAGTATAAATATATAAATGTGTGAAACACGTTCCGGTCGCCGCGTTGCTATACTACCACTGCAGCCGCTGAGGTGTTTTAAAAAAAAAGAGTATAATAATAATATAATACCTACACCAATATAATGAACTATAATACCTACCCTTCGTATATAAACACATACATGTACATACATTATATATTATGTTCGTATACAAAAATACCTGCAACAGCGACTATTATGTTCGACGGGGCTATTCTTCGATGGTCAACGCACGCAATACCTATACGTCTTATACCCACTGTCCCCCGAGGTTTTCATGACAGTCATTGTTAATGTTGGACACACTCGTCGGCTTAATAGAAATACAATATTTGTATCTTTTTATTTATTCTTTAATAAAAAATGACGTTAAAAATCGTTTTTTAAAATTGTATAGGTAGGTCGAAGGTATATACCCGTGTATGTATGCGTAATATTTTTTTAATCATAATAATAATAATAATATCATATACTCTGCAATATTTCATTAAGAAGACGTTGTATCCACATGTGTTGTCTCTGTTTACTCATGTATAATATATACCAACATTTACTTTCAGCAGTTTCAATTTCGTATTTTTAGCTGAAATGTATAGAGTAAATTGACTTATTATAAAACTTAAGAGTAAGAACATTATAAGTGTTCTCTGGTTGGACTTTTACAATATTTTAATCATTTATAAGTGAGTTATAAGTATGATTAGTATTATATTTAAAAATGTTTATAACTCATTTAAAAATTAAAATATTAAAAAAACCAACGAGAAACACAGATAATTTTCTTACCTTTAAGTTTGTTAATTAATCAATTAATTATTTAATATTACATTAACTAACCAAATAAAATAAAATTGTTAAACGTATATTTTGATATGTTATACTTAGCCACATCCTCTTCATTGATTGTTGTACCTAAATATAATATAACCTAAATATTAAAAACATAAAATTATAAGCACTAATATAGTAATATTATAAATATAACATAATATTATATTATTATGTATTCGTGGAAAATTAAATTACACAACTAATTGTAGTTTTTGTCATATATCTAAGCTTCAAATGTGGTGCTACCATGGTGCGTTCATTGATAGATTTTTATTCTCTTGACACTTTGATATTCCCCAATACTTTATTACGTTTAACTATATTGCAAAAAAAAAATGAATCTATAAAGGTATAGGTACAATGTATAAATATCCCACCTTGAATAATAGTTGTCGGTTCGGCAGCCATTGTAAATGATTTCATTCAATACTGAAATAAAAAAATCACGGCGATAACAATAATCGACGAGTGTGTATGTATATATACACACAAACAATCATTAAAAAATATAGATCATCGATCCGGCCACGCGACCCCTTTGGCCATTGATTCCGATAGAATAATAATGTATATACTAAACCTCTGCGTGTACCTATATATATATATAGTAATAACAATATTGTAATATATCAATCGGTAAATGTATTGCCCTACTCGCTGGCACGCGAATTAAACTCAATGGGTTTACGATATAATTTTTTTTTTCCGACGGTGGCGTTGAAGGTGGGGCAGAGAAGACAACACGACGAACGAACGGGAAAAAAAAAAGCAAAGACAAAAAATAATAAAAGAAATAAAAACAACACTGGTCGCCGTACGCGCGCGCCACAACAACACGAGCGACGGAAAAAAATGTGTCATTCATTAAATTACCCCTTGAACGGTGTGCAGGAGAGTGAGTAGTAGAGGTACTTTGGGAACATTTTTTTTTCGTCGTTGGTGGAAAAAAATACATATTTTTTTCCTTCTGTGTTTTTTTTCATATATTTTTACGGAGGAACAAACTATTAAATCGTTTACTCGACTTTTTTATTTCTTTTTTTTTTTTATATAACAGACACGCGACTTACACCCCACTTTGTGGACGCGCGCGATTTGACGCCCACTGAACAATATACACATCATATTTAAGCTGTACCTACAGAAAAAATTTGTAAAAAAAAAAAATGCCTTTTTTCTCCGTTGTGCACACAAACACATTACATTATAACATTATACTGGTTTGTGATATTCCATATTAACGTAATTACACAGACCGTCCGACCGCGTGCTCGTGTTATAGCGACCAGTGCAGCGCAACGCGATTTACGACCTATACAAACATAATATGTTACAATAATAATATTATTACATTAATCGTTGGTGTGTGTGTGTGTGTGTGGTGTTTTTTCATGTGCGCACTTATTACAGTGTGCGCCGTGCACGTACATTAATTAAAATTATATAGGTAGATATTAATGTTTTAATAAGTTTTTTTTCTTTTAAACGCCAAATGTATTATATATAATATGTATGTCATCTCTGTAAACAATACGTTATCATATTAAATATATTGCCGACATAAAATATATTATTATACTTTCGTGTACATCATATCCACATTATAACTTTATCTGTTTATCATACTATATTATAAACATCACGGAAACATTTTGCTCCGCTGCAGTGTTCAGTGTAAACGGTTTGTTTTGCATTTAGGTGTAATAGGTTTATATATATATATTATATTTTGTTAAGGCGTTGTTTTGTCTTCAATCTTATTACAATATTTATTTATATACCATGTGTGTAATATTATTTGTTTTATACGACCTTATTATACAATATAATGGATCTGTTTCCCTAACCTAACCTAACGCGTATGGCATTATGTATATATATAACGTATATAAGCAGAAATCTGATAAAGTAGGTACTTGAATTATAATAATAATATAAAAAAAGATACTATTGTGGAAATTATATTGTTTTTTTCTTCGACACAGTTCGTTGGTAAACTGCATACGCGTATATATAATGTAATATTTTGTATCGTCTGTACTTGCATTATTGGAAATTCATGTAAGTCCTCTCTGCGTAATAATACTATAGGTATTAGATATTATTAATGTCTGTTATGGTCTTTGCACTCTGCATTGGGTCCTCGTACAATCTCATACCGTATTTATTAATTGTATACTATGTAAACCGAGTGTTTATTTGGAAGCAGGAACTGATGAAAGTATATCTTCGTCGTTTCCTAATTCAATTGAGTCACGGAAAGATGTTTTTTTATTGGCAACTGTCGATTATAATTTCAGAGATGGCGTTCCCTTCTCGGAATGCGAGGCGCCGAAAGATGTTATGCGATATTATAGGACATATATGTACTATTTGTATGTAATAAATATTTATTGTTCTATAGTGATGGATCACAGTTTAATGTATGTCGTATACGTAAGACGTAAGCTACAAATATAAAAAGACGAATACTTTATATTATGCGAAATAATATAAAAATTAAATCGGTTTTCTGTATATTTTATTTAGCCGAAAATACACGACGATTGTTTGAGTATAATATGATCTACCTAAAACTCGAGAAATATCTGGCGCGTATATTCCGTTGGGAGTTGAGTTTTGTCATTAATATTCCGTCTTTTTTTAAGTTTGTTAATTATATACACCTCCTGTTGACTGAGTGCAAGTCTTTACGATCGTTTTTTTTTTCCAGAGTTGATACGTACATTTCTCTGCTGCAGTTTATATTTGTTTTCGGGCGAGAAGACGTTTGCGACTGCTCACCTACATATAATTATATATACATAAAAAATAAATAAATAAAAAACAACTTCGTAATGCTCCATCTCGGCAGCGACGGCGGTGACGTCGATAAATTATAATGATATAAAAAAAAGAGACCAACGGCGGTGCCGTTGCAGTCTGTCGCTCATGCCGTACCGGTCGTGTCACTCGTGAATTTCGAATTCGATCAACATTCAACTCTTTACAAATATAATAATAATAATAATAATAATAATATATTATATTCATAACACCGTGGTTTACTTCTGCTGTGGTAATATTCTAGTTTGGTTTTTTTCAGGGGAAATTAAGTCCGTTGCGCGCTTGTGTGAGGTGATGTAACAGTACGACTAAACACGCAAAATCGCTTACGATGTTTTGTAACACCGAAAAACGCGATTCGGGCGTATATTTTACTGTAAAGTACATGATGTTTTTAATTTGTAGTATTATTATTTATTTTTTTTAATGCTTGCTGCGCGTTCCAGATTTAATTTGGCACTACTGTTTGCCGCGCTCTTGTGCATATTATGCAAATCATTCGATTCTTTTGCTCCCCACGGCGAGAAAAAAAAACGCTTTTCACAAGAGGGGTGACTGGGCAAGCATGCGGGCAATTATTATATACAGACATAGTAGGCAGTATGCATAGTATAGTATAGTTATAATAATATATTAAATATAAGTCCAAGCTGACAACAACAATATGACGACGACCGTTGTTCGTTAAAACTCAAATGGTATTGATTTACATTATTATTATATTAGTGTGCAGAAGTATATTAATTTTATAATATTATAACACGTTTATAAAAACGGTACATCCTCTCGTCAGGTCTAAGTCGAGATAAAAACAGTTCGTTTATTATATTATTATTCTTTCGTCAAACTATTATGTGATTTGTTTTATTTTTATTTTTTTACTTTTTGTTTCCGTGAGTTTGTGTCGTAAAACAATCGAACCCTATATTTTTGTCTATATACATAAAGGTAATATAGAAATAATAGCCAACTTCACATAATAATGTTTATATATATATATTACGATACACCTATAACGACCCTCGTATTTTTTATTAAACGATCAACAAAGTGTGTTTACTCTAACTTGTCGTAATTCGCTTACGATTTTTTTTTCTGAATCGCTCCCTTATTATACACTTCACAGTTCTCCTTGTATGTTACAATTTTAACTGTATTTTTTTTTTTTATTATTACACATTTAATATAATCAAATAATAAGCGCCCGCTGGTTTAACATTTTTGTTTTCCTAGACACAGCAACTAATAAGCCAAAACTTCCCTTAAATCGCAATAAAAAAAAAATGTTTTTTTATACTACGTTATATAATTGTTAGTTTACAATAAATATATAACATGTAGTATATGAACCCACACACGCTGTATATAAAAGAATAAAGACCATGACCAATACGCGATCTATAGAGTAATGGTGATTTTTTTTCGGTTTTGTTATCATTATGGAGTTCATACATAATAGATATTATACATTATTTGTTATATTATTGTATATTTTATGGAATCCCGAAGCGGAAATGTCCTTGGACACATCAAGGCTAATATACGCAATATATATACATTATATATATGTATTATACATAACTTAGTTCTGGTGTTTCAGATTTCAGGGCGATTCCTAAGGCTTTCTTATTTGACATGAGTTTTCTGCCCAAATGCAAAAAAAATAAGTGGCACATATTATATATCTTATTTTACAAGGTTTTAGACTTATAATAAACATGCGGATTTCGGAAAATCGAAAAATGTATTAGACCGTTAGTCGTCAGACCCATTACAATAATAATGATTAAAAATATTGCAGAACCTATAACGTAAATTTCTAACAGCTACTTAAAAATCTTGGTAAGGTCAAGGTTTTAATGATTCTATTTTAAATCACTGTAATGTAGGTAACGTTATAATAAATAATAACAGTATTATAAGTAGTAAGCGGGAGTTCGCGATTGTTTACTTTTGAAACAAGTTTTCTTTTCGTTATAATATGTTATAACTTAAAAATATAACGTTTATTATCATAATTTAAAATTATTAAATTAATTGTCAACGCGGTGTTCTAGAAGTTCCTGCAGTGTACCAATAGTATATTATGCTCATGTATTGCATATGTATAGCCACATTGGACATGGTGATGGCGCATAGGATATTCATAGGATATTAAGTTACGTAATGTGTATGATTTCGCATTTTATTCGACAAGCTATTGGGTGATTTATCTAACGACTTATACACATCGACATTGAATTTTTACTTTTACGTCTCCCCGACGATATAAACAGCAGTTGGATCCGCACGCCAACGACACATGTCAACATTATTATTATATTATATATCTTATGTATATGTAAATCATATAAATCTTTTTTGATTCACTTATCATCGGTCTATTCGGTCTAATACCTTGCATGAAATAATTTATGATATCCCATGCATATTTATGTAGAAGATACCTACTTAATATATATTAATATGTATTATACGATGGCACTTAATTCACAATTCGAATGCGCACGAATTAAAAAAATACATTTGATCATAATTATTTTATTATGTACGTTTATTATAATTATATTCGTTTTAGATTAGGAATTGTATTTTAATTTTTGTGATTGGATTGAAGTGGTCTACCTATATTAACATTTTATGAATATGGTGGTTAAGTACCTACACCTATTTGAAAATCTATATTGGTATGATATTATAATCATCTAATTGAAATTATATAGGTAGTCTGGTACTGTAACTCAATAACGGTAAAGTCAAATGGAGTGGTAATTTTGATTAAATTAATTGGAAAAACGCGTTAAGATGTTATATTTCCATCGTATAAATTAGAAACTATACACATAATATTATAATATATTGCATAACATGTCTAGATTGAGTATACTAATGAATATATACTAACATTAGAGTTAAATGTTACAGGTATAAGAACTCTTTAATTAATCAGATTTCCCTCCACCATGAGCTTTTTTTTAATACGTTTAAATAAATAATTAGATACTCCATAATTTTCATACTTCTAATTATACAATTAGTTCAATATCCTGATTTCCTCCACGACAATCCCCACCAATAGGAACATTACTGTGTGTATATGGCACTGTTGCCTGCTGCGTAAGTGACATAAGAGTATAAAACAATATTAAAACTGTCGATTAATTCAAATTTAATCAGAATTGACCAACAACAATACGAATGTATATTATTATATATTTGGCGTGCAGATATTGTACATTTCGTGGAACTCGTCCACCGCGTTCTTCGTTCATTTCCGTACGTCTTATAAATAAATTATAATATTATAAAATAAGACAAGTGCATTGTTCTAGTTCTCGTGCAGCGCCACAACGTTATCGACACACGTCCGTTTGACGGAAAAAAAATTACACGGACACACTATTGTCGAAAACTCTTCTCGAGTACAAGTAGCACATTTATTTCAAATAGATATTATAATATAATAATGCTCGAAAGTTTTCCCCGATAAAACGATAAATAACCAGCGATAACATTATCCGTGCTGTTTCGTCGGTATTTTTTCGATATTATAATAACATAATATGATAATATATAACACCGAGTTGCGAGTAAACGCAGCCACACTTCTGTATTACAAATATGATAAAATACTCCTCGTAAACGGCTTCGAGTCTGATAATAATATTTGACGAATGCTGTGCGCGTTTAGCGTTATTATACCTATAATAGCCCGCTGCACTTCGAAATAATATAATTATTTACAATATGAAGTTTTTGAAAACATTGCAATAATAAATAGTATTACGCGTAAACAAAAAACAACGATGATGTTATTTTTTAATAGAATAACGACGATATCACAATAATATGTGTTGGGTCCGCGGTCGGATGTCATCGTGCGCACAACCTGTTCGAACCGATTATATTATTATTATTGTTATTATCGTTATTATTATTATTATTATTATAGTAATAACAACAACAATAATAATAACATCACGTCGGAGGAAACGCCGCGGACGAGTCGGGGGAAAAAAAAAAAGCCGACAGCGAAAAAAAAAGACTTAGCTCTCGCGCGCGTATACACACGACGTTAAGCGAGTCGTAGTGTAGTAATGTATCGATGAAAAAAAAAAAGTTATGAATGAATTTATGTTGGCAAATAAACACACACACACACACGGTCTCGCGCGTATAATAATATAATGCGAGTGTGAGTTGTGGTGTGCGTGTAGAGTATATTTTTTTTCCTTCTTTTACCGATCGTTTCAGCTGCCGCCGCCTGAGTTGCCGGTGCACACACACGCACACGTACGGCTGGCTGGCCGGCCGGCCGGCAGTTCTATTTTTTAACAACGCGCGCGGACGAAAAAATAAAAAGCCCACCGGCCCCCTCCTCCGCGCCCGATCAACCACCTCCTCCACCGCCGGCACTACCACCGCCACCGCCGCCACCGCCACCAACTCCTCCACCGCCATCGCCGCCGTGAGTCCCTCCGCCGCCACCGCTCGCCATTGCCCCCACCACTTGTATATGGGATTTTTTTAATGGATCCCAAACTACGGGCGGCGGCGTCGCGCCGGACGACGAAGTGGCGGCGGGGGGTCCGGCTCGCTGCTCATTGTGACACCCTACCATCATCGCCGCCGGTTTTTTTATTCTCTTTTTTTTTCATATATATTTTTTACCCGAGCTCGTGTAGACACGGCGCGGGACGGGCGGCGGGGGGCCCTTCGCCGCGCGCGCCGTTCGTCCGTCGCGGCGGCGTGGTGGCGGGGCGAGTTTGGTCGTCGTCGTCGTAGTCGTCGTCGGCGGCGGCGGCGACGGCGGCAGCGGCGGTCGCGGTGGGGGGACCCGACGGAGAGTTCTCGTCGTCGTCGGCCGCCCAAACCGCACACTCGCCGAAACGAACCGCTCACGTACGGACCGGTGTCTGCGTGCGCGCTCCACACACACACACACCGCAAAGTAATTGTTGTGTCGTCGTCTTCTCCAACGAACAGTGTGTGTTAACATAAATAGTTTTTTATTTATTTATTTATTGTTTTTTTTTTTTTTTTTTTTTCAACAATAATTAATACGTAAATTTTTTTAATCCGCTCCGACCGCGGTTGTAGAAGTTGTAATAACCCCCGGCCGGGACCAGTGTTATTGTGTGCGTGTGCGTCCGTCCCGCGTTTATTTTTTATACTCGCCACCGGCTATTATTAAATATACACTTATTGGTTATTGGAGCATTGATACAGTTTTCATTATTTTTTCGACCGTCGTCCGCGAACCCGGTGCGTTTACATGCGTTTGGGCTGTGCGCTTTATCGTCCAGAAATTATTGTAAACCTAAAAACCGCACCCGCATACGAGCACGATCATCCCTCGCGCGCCGCCGGTCATTTGAATTTTATGTGAACATCGACGACCGTGTGCGCGTTACGCCGGTGCTACCGCGCATAGCCATCGGTGCTGTAATCCGTACGCCGTCGGCATGAAGTACGATTTCGCAATGGAGAACTGCTTAGGGACCGACTATCCGAACCTGCACGAACTTAACAAGAACTGTTATGGGTTCTCGCCGGCCAGCGTGCAGAACGGACCACAGGCCGCCGCGGCCGCGGCCGCTGCCGACGAACAGACCATGTACAAGGTAACGATCACGATGACCAATATTATTATTTTAGTGAAAACATATCGCCCCCATCCGACCATCGAAACCCTCGAGAGTCGGCATTTACCCGCAACTGCACCCGGCGTGCAGCAGAATAATATTAGGCTAACTACAACCATCGCGGCTGTTTTGGCTGTGCATTTCTTTTAAATGCCGATTTTCCCCGCCTTGAGAGTCTCGACCGACCGTCAATTAACGCTTAAGTATAATATGACATTGTGGCGTATATTTAAAACGATTATTATCGCCACGGCTCCCTGTTCGCCACTTTCTATTACTTTCGTCCGCGGCTGAATAGTCTATTGAGTCCTGGTATTGTAGGAACACTAAAAAAAACCAACCTATATGCGTGCGTATATGCGTACCCGAATAATCCGGAGATCACGGCACGGTTACTAATGCGACCAGAACATGTCAGATAATCAATTATACTTGCTTTTTTCTTTATTATTATTATTATTATTATTATGTTTTATATACATTTCGTTGGTCGAGTCGTCCGAGAGTTTTCCCTCTTGTTGTCTGCCGGTTAACGAAAAAGAAAAAAACCAATACACATCACGACGACCGTTATCATTGTGCCGGGTATTATGCTGTGTGCGAGTGTTGTTTGTTTGGGAGCTATAACATTTTTAAGGCGAATTTGCTGCCGCAGGTAGATATAATGTAGTCCCGTTCCCCGGAATCGGTCGTCTGACGTCCAAATCCCAACTTCACGATACCTTACGTTATAGAAACACAGGGAACATAATACACTTCATAATCATGGTACATATTATACAGGTGATGCGCCTTCGACTCTTTCTAATGTGCTGTTATGTATAAAGATTTCGAATCCGAAATTCTGGCAATCGATTCACTAGCTGCCCCGATGGTGCACAGCGCACACGCTATTTGTTATCTATTGGCTCATTAAAAGAAAGCCATCTGCCCATCTCCCTCACGTGCGTGCGCGCAAACTGCTGTGTCTGAAAGACCAACACGACTAAGATTATACAAACCAAAGCATTTAATTTTTGTGCGACAATTGCAAAAAACTGATTTTATTTTTTTATTAACTTCCAAACGACCTACATTACACTCGTCTGTAACACTCGCACACATGAAATGTCATTACATAGGATAAAACTTAATTCCAGTATAAGCCACTTATCGCTGCACACCGAAGCTGTTTTCGCTGTTATATAGAAATATGATGAACCGCACGTTCGAATACTCTTCCACTAACCATGTATGTATAATATGTGCCAACTAAATAACGCCGTACTCATCCTTCTTTTGTATAGTAGGTAACGTTTTAACAACTGTCACACGCGCTCACGAAAAAAAATCAATATTGACGTTTTACGAAACGTGTTTGATATGCGGTAAAAAAAAATATAAAGCACCCGCAGGATAATGTGTTCGTCTGTGTGTGTGTGTGGTGTGTCGGAACACTGAGCGTAAGTAAGTATATAAATCGCGGCGGCGGCAGCGTTGCCAAGTCGAACCGCCGTCGCGGCGTGCAGCGGGGTGTCCGCTACGGACAGATAATAATAACGTCATCGCAGCCGTCGTTATCACCGGTGGCCGGCCCGGTAGAATGATATTATTGTATCGTTATAATTAATATCACATTATAATAATTATTAATATTGTTCCATTATTATTATTACATATTATAACATTTAAGCGCGCCGCACACTCCGGGCGTGCAGAGTGTACTTACCTCCAAACGTAACGCCCCAAAACGTTTCGTATTATAATCTCTCTTACATACGTGCACTCGAGATAGTATACCTGACACGATATTATTATAACAGAATATTATCTCAATTTTTTTAATTTTTTTTTAAATCCGTTCTACTGTACATCGTCGCCCTCGAGTGTATGTGTGTTTGTTTTCTGTGAGTTTTCTCACACGACGAAAACGACAGCAGCGCATACAATATGTAACTATATAGCCGTAGTATATGCACACGCGCGACACACACACACACTAATGAAGAGTTCATTAGCCTTGAAACGTGTGCTGGCCAAGTGTTTAGTAGGATCGAATCGTCGGAAACACGAAATGGCACTACACAATTTTGGGATTAACGATTACAGACAAGTGTCGCAGAAATTCGAGCTGTGCAGTGCGGCTTTCGTTTGGCCGCGCGTATAATATATCTTTAGTAGCTACATAAATACGCGCCAGTTCGTTCCGCGTAGACGTCGTTATCGGCGACGTGCGGAAAGAGATAAAATTCGTACGAAATCCGCGCCGACGGTCTTATCACGCTCACAGTTATTAATATTATATATATATATATGTATATTATAGCATTATAATAATATTTTACTCTTAAAGTCCAAAAGTCGCCACTGCGTTACACGCCGGCTTTATTTATATACATATTATATATATATTATATAAAAAAATGAATTTCACGACAATGTCTGTTATTATTACCATTATTATAATTTTATCGCCATGAAACTGGCAATTAAAAAATATAACATTATAATCTATTCTATACCCCGTCCGTCCGCGGTGGTTACGATTCGGACTACTTTAGCAAACGTTATTATAATAAAGACAGTGTAATTGTGTACGCAATAGGATATAGGAGGAGAAGGCGAGATAAAATATATTTCATCTCGTAGTCGGTTCTTTTTTTCGTCGTCGTTGTTGTCTCGTTAGCCGATTTCGAATTTAATAGGTTTCAGGAAATGGAGTATTGTCATTCGTCGTAACCTTGTAAAGCGACCACGTGCGGCCGTGCGGGTGTTAAACTATTGCGTTCGCCGCCACATCGTAATCCTTCTTTTTTACGCCACAGCGTCCTTAAATATCTCTGGAAAATGTTCGTTTATACCTATAATTATAATATTATTATTCGCATTCCGTTTTGCGTTCCCGAAACCACGCAGTTTCGGCACTTTATTACACGTAGTCTAATTGCCGGTATCTGCAGCTCCGCGGTGCGCAGGCGCTACTCCGAAAATTATTATTATTATTATTATTAGGTATATCCAGTAGTCTAGTAAAGAGTAAAAAATATACTTTAACATTATTATGGTTGTTGTTTTATCATTTGGCGCCACTGCCGCCACCGCCGCTGCCGGTGTGCGGTAATAAATTCACGACGAACGAACGAAGACAAAAAGGATGGTCGGAACGTGTGGCGACGGTGGCGGCGATATTGGGAGAGGGAAAACGATAATTATACGTGTTCGTAATATACGACCATAAAAAAACAGACTCCTCTCACGCACAAAATATAGAAAAAAAATAATATATATAAAATATATATACCAACCATATGGGCTAACAATGACAGTGCACACGGTCTCGTGGCCGCGCATAAATGTTTTGAAACATGTTAAAACTGTTGCACGCAATACAAGAGGCCCGCTATGCAATATGTGTCCGTGTGTGCGGGTGTGTGCTTGTTTGCGTGTGTCTGTGTGCGCACATTATATACGTAGGTATGTGTATATATAGTAATAATGTGTGTGTATGTGTGCACTGTGCAGTGTATATACGTATATATGCAAATTAGGCTATAGTCGCCCACCTAAAAGTTATTAGAGAAACGCACGCACGCGCGCCCGCGCCAAATGAATGGTAACTGGGAAGTATATATACATCTGCCGGGCGACACCTCAATACATACCTCGTACGATAATATACATAAAGCGGCGACAGTCGTTCATCCATATGTAATATTATCATATAACAGCCGCTGCCGTCGTTGTCGGCAGAAGCTTTTTAGTACTATACCGTGTAATATGTATACTATAGTTGAAAGGTGAGTGGTGACACATCGTTCGTAGGTATGATAATATAATATATTAATATATAATAAGTGCGAGGAGCCCATCAAAACTTTAACCGATTATTTTAATAATTAATGATATATTATATTCACCTTGTAAATTAATAAAATCATGTATGATTATATAACGCATCATTATTTATCAGCTATTATAGGTATAGTTACTCATACATTATAAGTACCCCATAATATATAATACTATTTAACGATGTAGGTAGGTGTTTGGTTAAAGTTTAGTTTCCCGCTCATTACTGGACCATCTGATGCGTTATAACAGCTGTAACCATCCACTGCAGATATATAAATAGTAGGTATTTATAAATTTATAATATTTGTATATAGATAGGTACTGTTCGCTGAACACTGTCACTCGTGTACTTATCGACTTATCGACGGGTTATTATTTTATTATTATTGTCAATAAAACCGGTACCTATCTGCCATAACTGTTGGTAAAAATTAACAGAATGTCGTAGCTATAGGTATAAAAAAAAACTCGTTTGTATAGGTCTTCAATATCAATATACACATACACACACATTATAATACTCGTTATGTGTTCGATTATGCGTATGATATTGTATTTGTGTATACTTTTTTTTCGGAAGGCTTGCGGGAACCGGTTTTTACGTCAAATGCACACGCGTTCACTTCGCTCGCGCGACGACGGTGATCGATATGGTTCCGATCGTGGGCGGCGTGGGCTTCCCCCAGAACGGCACGGCGTGCCTACGCTATCCTAAAAAAAATAACTAAAAATACGCAAACCACTGCAAATAGTCAGAAAACGAACGCGGACAAGAACGAAACATAACAACAAACTAAAAAAAAAAAATTTTATCTCTAGTCTTATATAATAATGTATCCGCCGACACGCAGCTTCCATCTCGTGAGAACGAGGCCGCCTTCGTCGGGGTCGCATTGACGGTTCTGGCGGCGGGGGCGGAATCGTCGGATGTCGAGTATATTATATTACCCCATCAACCGGCACACACGCTTCGGGATTTATTACGCCGCGCGGCTGCAAGATCTATCGTATCTAGTCGGAAGTTCGTCGTCATCGCCTTATACGCGCGCGAGCTCGCACGGGAAACACGGTGGCAAATTTTCAAAATTAGTTCCGTCGACTGATCGCGGGGGGAAATGGGCACAACGAGCGAGAGAGAGAGAGAGAGAGAGAGAGAGACACCATATGTGACGTCTACTGCGGCGTATATATTAATATTATAATATACGCGTAATATTATGTGTCATATGTAATATAACCGACAGGGTTCATCGGGTCACACCGTAAATCCTGCACAGTGAAATGCTCCTGCCACCGCCGCCGCCGACGATTTAGCTTGTAAAATGTGCATTCTTCGAGTTTGTTAAATTGTACACGCACGTCGTCGCTGCCAAGACGAATCAGTCACGGCCGCCTCTTCCTCGTCGTCATCACATCACGAGCTTCGTCGGGTTCTCCGCTCCGTATAATAATAATAATAATAATAACAATAATAATATAATATTATAATAATTATCATATACACGCGGTGTGCACACACATCAGCATAATATATTAATATACGGTTTGTGACGTGACATCCTCCGACGTGCAGTATTCCCCCCTCCTCCTCCCCACAAAAAACAAATAGTCTACAAAAACGCGTCGACAATTTTTTTCCGGTCGTCTCGTAAACGTACCTAACCTACCTGTACAATAACATACGATATTATAATATGCCTACCTAATGTGCCTGCACGTGTGCGCGACACACCTGACAAGTGTCGCTGTCGTCCACGCGCGCGCGTTTTTAATACCGTGTTTGTCCGCCGTAAATATTTGTTTTATCGTCGTCATCAAGGGGTCCCGCGCGTTCATCGACGATCGCCGCCGTCGTCGCCTGCATGTCTCTGCAGTAATATAATATAATAAACACACACGCACATATCTAGGCCGACTTTCATAGGCTCGCCGTGTATTATTGCGTAGGTAGGTACTCGTCAAAAGTATATACGCGATTGGCGTGAAAAAAAAAACACACTATAATCGTCTATTCGAACGAACTCCATCGAAAATATTGTAATGACAATATTATACGACTTAAATAAAAAATATTTGTGTTTATCGTTGCTTACGATTCTTTTTTTTTTTATTATTATTATTACTCCGCTGCCGTATAGTCGTATATAGTCGAAACGTATACTTATAACCGAGTCTATACGTCAGACAACTAATTATATAATAAGCGCTCCATTGCATAATTTGTGGTTATTATTTTTTTCCCCGCCAATGATAAGTACATACGCACTTGGTATTATAATGACGGATTTATTGACATTGGCGGTTTCATCTCGCGGCTCGTCAATGATGACGGTTAGTCTTTTCCTGCGCGACAATCTAAAATCGTTATCAAATGATAAATACATTCGTAATTATTAGATTATTAAAAATGTAACCGGTAAATTCGGTCTGGGGTTGCGGCTGCAATAGTTTTCCATTTCCCCCCTCGCTCGTTATACATACACACACACACAAACGCACTCATTGCGATATGCTACGAGGAGTGACCAAACACCTCGGTCGTCTCGCGGTCGACGTCCTCTTCTCGGCAACGGGTCCCTCTCTCTGGGGGCGATTTTTCTAACGGACAAAAAAGGGTGACGGCCACAGCAGTAGTCCTCCGGGTTATTTTTTCCACCCTTTTTTTTCGGTGGCGAGCGTCTCGCGCGCGCGCGCGCTTTGGCTCGATCGCTAGAGAGGGCGGCGGCGGGTTAATGAAACACAAAAAACCCGATTGTATGAGTGTTTGTGTGTGCAGTATATGCTGTATACCCCCTTTGGTTAGGTTCCATTTTTACTTGCATTATATGTGTGTGTATGTTGCACGCAACCGCTGCCGCCGTCGATTGTGCAATAATCCGAAAAGAGGGTCCCGTGCGATGGGAGTAATGAACGTGCAGGGAATACACACACGCACACACATTACAGCATACAGTACCTATATACTCACGTATATATCGACAAATTGGTCGACTTAATTGAACTGTGGATACTGGGGAGAGGTGGGTCATTAAAAAATAAACGACGTATTTTTTTGTATAGGTACCTATATATATTATATTTATATTTTTGAGGATACGCGCACAGCTACGCCACGGCGCGCGGCCGATGCCAAAATATTAGCCTCCGTCGGCCAAAAAAAACCGTATAAATAGACGAAGAATTAATGTTCCTAAAACGTCGTCGTCGTAGTCGTCGTTGTTGTCATGTACATTATACTTATATTATATTATATATTCTGCTCGGTCGTTTCATAAAGAAATAAAAAATAAAATACGTTCACCAAGCGCGCGCGAATTCGATTATTACTCGCGCGCGCGTGTAGGTCAAGTTTTTTTCGTTTATATAGGCACTGTATATAAAAAAGGGGTGACTCGTATTTTGATTCTTTCTTCTCGGGGGTTTTTTTTTTATCGTAAGAAATAAAAACAAGTGTTTCCGCTCGACCGGTGTAGGTCGGTGCTGTAGTGGCGGAGGGAAAACAACAGTTATCGATAATAAAATTCAATCGCGAGACGCGATGCTTATGAATTATATATAAGAGCGGACGGAATGAAAAAAACCATACACAATTTGTTTTGCTAATGTACGCAGTGTATGGAAATCGATATATTTTAACTAGAGCGGGGCGTTTGTAAACGAGTATATAGGTTAGGTAGGTTTTTTTTTTTGTCAACAGTTAGTTAAATTTAGTTTATGTATTGAGTATTGACTAAAACTCAAATCTTCCGGAAATGCACATTCGTTGGAAAATGTTTCCTATACTCAGACAAGTCCGTTGTCGGAAATCGTAATGTTTGTTGCCTACTTATTGCGCTAATTGGTTTCTATTTTGTACATAGCTACAGTGGGTGACTGATCATAGATCTATGTTACAAAACTGTTGTGGAATTTATATGAATCATATAATGCTCCTACCATTTTGTAATACGAACTACTGATCAACCCGTATATATAGGTATATGTTATGCTCATGGCACGTATTGTTGTTACAGGGTCGCGGTAGGAAGCGGGGCGTGAACAAAGGTAGAGACGGTCTCGGATGGTCGAGTGTGGACCACGGAAACCCAGAGGTAAGTTTCGATTGTTTATTAGTAATATATATATATATATGTGGCTTATTAAGGCGTCATGTATAATATATGAATTATCGCTGTTGTTTCGTCTTCCGATTTGAAAAATCATAATCTGAAAATAATATGCGTAGTGCTTTTTAAAATAATATCGATCGTATCCGCCCTCGACGTCGATTTTAAGAATCACCGGAAAAAATAACCATGGTATACGATTGTTAATATAATATATTACTATTTACTACTATGTAGTATACTATTATACATATAAATATATAATATACAAACGAGTTTTGTTTGGGTGCATTGAAACGTTTCAGTATAATATATATTATAATATAGTATATACATTATATACACTTTAGTATTATAGTACATGGGTACATATTATTATATACGATAATAGACATCACTTGTAATTAGTAATTACTTCCTAACGTGTATTATGCGGCGATAAAACACGATTAGACCGGTTTTATTATAATATTATTATAATATGTATTTTAGTTCACGAACGGTTACGAAAAACCTACTATTATATCCGATGCCGCCACGTTATTGAACGTCCAAAGTCGTTGGTAGGTTCGGAGCTGAAAATAGTTTTGGTTGGGTTATATGATATTCGCTTACTGTTGATTTTTATTATTCTTATTAAACGTTGGTAATTTTTTAAGTACGACATCACTTTTAATAAACGCACGGGCGATAACCCTCATCGCGCTGAAAATCAAACTCTGAGAAATAAATCTATTAAAAATCTCAACAAATTATACACCTGTGACTGTGTGATAACACTTACAATAATAATCACCGTTGAAAAAATTATATATATAACTTGCATGTCATTAGTGCGGTGCGAAAACGATAACAGGCGCATAATATGTATATCATTGCAGCTTTACACCTATTATATAGGTAACTGTTAGGCTGTATATATATATATATATATATATATTATGCTGCACGCGTTCACCTCTGTTGTTGTGTTTTATCAGTAAATTTAATTAATTACCAATAGATTGTGCACGTGAGTATACGAATCGCAGGAATATGCTTTCTTTTAAACTGGCAGACTGCAAGTATTACATATAGAGGTATACACTAGTACGTGAACCAATTGTTTTTTTCTTATGCTTCAAATAAAAATCAATTTCTACTGACGTTTATATAAACCGAGTAATAGTAGGTATACTTAAACATATTATATTGTACATTGTACTTTAGTATTGTAGTATTCGTCGACGGAATTCTTCTTTAAATTTATTATTACTATTATCACACGGTCGTTGCGAAAACGCGTTTCACGTGTTTCGGCTATTTTCGTTACATTTGCGGTGTATATGGAATAAAATGCGTTTAATTTTGAAAATAAAAGCATACAAATTAAATCAGCGACGGACGTTCGTTATAATCTTCAGAACGAGAAATTCGTTTTTACGCCATTCGCCGCCGACGAGTGTCTTTTTACCTATCACCTATATCGTTTGTTACATATTGTGTTTCAATTAGCCGACGCCGCGGTTATCGTAGAGAATTGCACCCGGGAGAAAAAAAAGATAAAATCAGGTATATATATATATATATGTGTGTGTACGAGAAGTGTTTTAATTTCAATTGAAAAAAAAATGTAAGCGCCTCGTGTTCACCACGCCTCATCTATTTATAATATGTTACAGTATATAAGCCTAAACGGCTAAATAGATTTATGTATATTATAGTCGCGTCATTATTTTGTATGTTTTGCAACGGTGCACTCAACGATTTAAATTATACATATAGTTATCGAGGATAAAAATAATGATAATAATAATACAAAATAATAATCGGAGATTGCGGTCAACACCTACGAAGTGTTTCGTAGATATGTATAGCTTTATCCGGTTTAGTTCTGGTTTTGTTTTTGGTTTTTTAAATTTTTAACGATGAGCGACCAAATATACGCTATGAATCGCGGTTTCATGTTACATAATCGATGTTGGTCGCTATAGTAGTATGGGGACGAAAAATGATTATTATTATATTTATTTTTTTAGCACAGCCGGACAAACCGGTGTGTTGGTGTGCTCGCGTACGATTGTCATCGTGCATTATTTACGAACCGTTGATTTTTTTTTCGCTTTTTGTAACCCCTCAATTCGAGAACGGGTCGAATTTAATTGAATTAGAAATATAAAAAACCTGAAGCCTTTTCGTTCTACCATGCATATATGTATACATACCTATCCGTATATTTATGTTTATTATGTATATATACTAAATACACATATATTTTATATACCATAACACATATACATCATATTTAGGTATATAGAAGTATAGAACCCCTTTTTTTTATCTACCTGCTTCCTATACCCCATGCACGTGTACACACGTGACCGCTAAATTGGAGGAATTATCGGTCTGTCGTTTTTTTATTATTATTATTTAATTATAAAAGAATGGTCAGTGGGTACGCATGTGAAATTCGATTTTTCCAATGTTGTAATTTGCATAATATTATATTTATAATTCAATACGTCGGTCACCCATCATCCGTCGCACGTCCCGGAAAAAAATATTCGATAATCCCGTGTCTTGGGCAGGCAATGCACAATTATATAGTTTTATGTTGTAATGCCGCGACATCAATTATTGCCGTGACCGCGCGAGTATTTTTTTTTTTACGAATCGTCTATGTGTTTTTGAATTCGAATTTTGCGGTCGACTAGGTCGCTGCTCCCGATCATTACAGCAGAGTATTACCTACATAACTTCAACTTTCGTGTAAATAACAATATAGGACATGAGTAGCACATATTATAAATGTTTGGCGACACAGAGTAAATTATATGTCATGTAATATATAATCATCTTTAATAATATCGTTAGTATCGGTATTTTATACACTATTTGTATACACATTATGATTCACCGAACATGTTTACGTTCATTTTAAAGTTGAATAATTTATTCAAATTCTAATTTTTGGGATTTTTTTTATATACCTTAGGATCATCTTATTTTTAATTTCTAGAGATTTTTTTTTTTATTAATTGAGTGCGATGTGGTGTTTCAAACTTCTGTTTTTTCAAATAAAAAATCCCCTTTTTTACTGTACCATATCTTCCAAACCCATTACCATCAAATTTAACGAACAGAGTTAAAACTTATCGTCTGCGTTATGAAAATTATGGTCTTAAAGATGAATTAAAATATTCCAAAAATGAGATTATGATAAACTGCATTATCGAAGAAGAATAAAATGGTGAGCACGCTCGGTAAATCACCACCCTCCTGTATAATATATGCGATAATATAATAAATACATATGATGTACAGTAAGTAAAGTTACTTATAGATCAACTGCAGATTCCGGTTGAATCACGAAATTCACAGTAGGTAACCAATGTAGATGCTACCTATCTCAGAAAAGATATTTAAGGGAAAAAAATGTAAATAAAATCGCTATCAGCCGCTGACTTAAACCGTCGTCGTTTCGAGTAAACATACAGACCACCACCGGTGCAGCAGTAGCCCGTCCGCGCCACGGCGTTTTTATTCGTTTCGTTTTTTTTTTTTAACAGACGTTTTTAAACGTACGCGCACACAGGTAGCTTGTCGCCGTTTAATATCGCATGTATATGTGTGTATGTGTGCGTGCGTGCCGCCCGCGGCAGCAACGGACTCGCGCCGGGTGCGCACATATATACAGCGTGTGTCGTGCCACAGCCGCCCGAATAATGGTCGGAATTCGTTTCGTACGGCCGTCCCCTCCCTCCGCGTTACAATCGCCGTCGAACTCTCTGCCGCGGAGAGGAGGCCTCGCGCGTTTAATATATATTTTTTTTTTTTTTTTAAACGTCGTACGGAGCGATTGCCGCCGCTACCGCGATTCGTTTCCCCGCGCGTGTACGACGACGGTTTTAAAGTTTGGCACGTTTCGACTTTTGCGTGTTTCTCCGTTTCCAGTCGCGTGTACGCGCACCGCTGTTGCGTCGGAGATTCGCACGCGCGCTCTATACGATCGTCCGATATTTCCGGATTTCCGAAAAAAAAATGTTTATTCAACACACTGCGGCTTCCGTCGTTTGCTCTTATCGGCTGTAATCGCCCCAAATATAATACTGCATACAGTATACACGTGGTATGGACTTAAAAAGCGATCGGAGTCGACTTTACCGCGGCGGCGGTCTTGCGACCGCGTATGGATTACGACTATTAGTATACACTATTATATATATATATATATACGCAGCACATATTATATACATACTGCTGCACACACACATGCACTCGAATTGGGCGTGTTTCAGCTTTGACGACTTTTTAACAACAATATTATAATATAACGTATGATATATTATTATTACTAAAATATTATTGTGCGGCGGCGGTGAGACAAAACGCGCGTTCGACGACGACGAGCGTGTCAGCGGCGGCGGCGGCGGCGTACCTATTTTGTACGGCACGCCGCGACCGACCTTGGACATGACATCAGTGCGCGCGCGCCGCCGCCGTGCAGTACGTAATATTATAATGTTGTATTATTGTTGAAAACGCGGTACAGACAGCCGTCCGCCACGTGAACCTCTCCGTATAAGCGCGACGGACGATCGCTACACGACTCGATTGGACGGACGTGCGTCTTTTTTAAATGTTTGTCTTAAACGGGCTCACGAGGCTTTGCGGATAATCCGAGACGGCGGCCAACTGCACGAGTGTAATAATTATTATTATTGTCGACATGCCGTTTCGCCGCAGACGATCGATCGCGTCATTTCGATATTAATTCACGGAACACTGTACACTATAATGTAATAATATGACGCTATGCGATTATAATATTATAGACGACTTTCTACGCATACGCGTCAATATTGTTATTATTACGCTGTAGCGGAATATTCAGTGCTCAAGTCAAATCGGTAGCCGCGTAATCGCGCGTCATACTTTTATTTACTGCGGCGTGTCTGGGCAACGCTCGTGTGATGTTCAATGTGCACTCGACGGTTTGTGTAGTCGCAATACGAGTAATACGACCACGACGACCACGTGATTCGTAATAGGTTTACAACGTTGTTCTCGAAAATCAGTTTTTAGAGAAAACCATACACGAATAATTTACATTATTTTCGATTAATTTCGTGATTTGCTCGTAATTGGCAGTGAAACCCAGATAAAACATTTACACGGATAAAGGCGCGTTAGGTGTATTATAGGGGACTTAGGATTTGGAAAAAATTACATAACTTTGTTTGAAATTTAAATTTTTTCACTGTCCCTATAGTATGGCGAAATACGCAAATATCAAAACACGCAGTGTTGCGAACCAACGATATTATATACATACATAATATTATTATGCGCAAAAAGTAGTGTGAATGTATAAAATATTGTATTTTAAATGACGGCGATGGTGACTTCTTTGTCGGGTGGTTTAAAATCTTTTTTATTTTAAAAACGAGTTTTCCCTTTCGATATTCTCACAAAATGCAAGTGACTAAACTAATATTATAATTTATAATATAATATCGTTACTCTACTCCACATCGTCGCAGAGCAATAGCCGCAGTGATGTGTGGGACGTTGATCAACGGCGGCGTGGCGGTACATTTGAATCGTTTCAATAGAAAGTCGCGATGATTCGTCTCTTATATTATATTTCCTGCGGCGACTTATTTACGAAAAAAGCGAACGCCAAACCCGTTACGAAATTCGACGACACTTTTTATTTTTTATTGCGATTTCGTTTTTTAATTCGTTTGCATTGAATAAAAAACCGGTAAACTATACACTGCAGCAAGTAGTCACCACACAATGTATATTACATTATTTTAAATACATTTATATAAAAATGTATATATGCATACATATGGGATTTATGCACTGGTTTTCCGAATGTCCTAGAAACTATTGCGTGGTGGATTAACTGGTCTTACTCCACTTATTTTAGATCAATATTGTACTCTGCTTTAAAAGGTTATGTCTGAATTATTTCACTTTGGTTAAAAATAAATGTGATTTTTGTATTCAGTTGGATCAATGAGTCGACATTGGTCTAGGGATTTAAAACAATATATATTTATTTAATATTTTTAAGTCCATATATTCAGGTACACACATTTTTTTTTTGAATTTACAGTCTTTTAACACTCGTTTAAGTTGCAAAATATCATTGTTTAAAATAAGGGTTTTTGTTGATAATAAGCATTTTAAAACTTAACGATGATTGATTGACTACATGCTAAAAGAATTTGTATGTTATTCATGAGATTAATGGATTTTATAGTGTTATAATTATTACGTAGGTACTACATTTAAAAAAAATCAATCTTGTATCGACCGAGAATCGTTAAATCGACGACTAGTATACCATCGTTTTCAAACCTGTTTTTAATCCTAGTGCTTTTCGATTATTTCTATTTATCGTTGATGTAATAAATGCAATTTGATTAACCCTGCGTTATTGCATTGCATGTATAGCTGTCGTCATATTCGAATGGTATAATGTGTATTTATCGTATAATACGTATATAACTGCATTATGATGTACTCGTAGTCGGTGAGTAATAATTACCAAATCATAATAATGATATATTTGAAGGAAACTCGTAAAAACACTCATAAGCTACATAACACTCGATGACTACGAATTATTTCTGATCGCCTCTAATCAAAATGCTTCTCGTGTTAAAATCTCGTCGTGTTTAGTCCCGGAGTCTTCGAGGTCTCAAGTCAATATGTTGTAGTGTGTTATATAATAGGTCGTCAAGTTTTCGCTCATGTAAATTAATTGCAAATTAATGAACGCGTGTGTCGAGGAACGCGCACGTGGACTTAATAAGAGTAATTCCGAAACGGAACAATAATTATATTATTATTATTATTATTTCACCGTCGACCGCGACGGGTTCTGTGGCTCTTTTGTTTGCTCGAGTTAATGTTTGAAAATTACAACCACGCTGTATATCATAATATGCGTATTATAATATAGCTAGGCCGACCAATATATTATTATTATTGTTATTATCATAAAAGACGATCGGATTTTCGAAAAATAAACTCTTTTTACTACGTATTATTATTATTATTACTACTATTATAATGTACTGCACTTGGCCGCCGTCGATGTTTATCGCGTCCACTTCGATCGATGGCAGCAACAGCAGCAGCAGCGGCAACGGCAGCAGCAGCTGAAAACCCGGTTTTTTAGTCGCACGCACCAGTCTCTCTTTTAACCCTAACGCGTCGTCGGGCGCACGTTTTTAAAAAAAATTCACGTCTACTTATATGCCGCTCTAGCACACACACACACACACACTAATCGGCCGAGCAGGACCCTCTTCCATATTATATTATATAGTTATGTACGATGTTACGTATTATAGAGGTATATAATATTATGGTGTGTATACGCGTCTCGCGTGTGTGTTGCGCCGAAACCGGTCCACACTCGACCCGTCGACGATTGTGTGTGCGGCGTATGCGCCTCTCTCGGACCCCCCGAAAAAAAAAAAATGAAAAAAAGAAAACGGACAGACAGACAAGCGAATAAATCCGATGGTCGGCGGCGGGTGCGGGTGCGGAGATAATCATCGGCGGCGGCGTCGGAGCGACCCGCGTGTGTGTGTTTTACACCGCCATGTTAGCTACGGTCGTCGGCGATCCGTTTCTTTGTCGAGATTTCGATTTTTTTTTTACCATCGTCATAATTATATTCATAACGCACTATACTCGCGTACAAAACGTTATACATTTTTGAGAGATTTTTCACTATTTCACACGCACACCGCACAGATTCGGACGGCCTTGAATTTTACGTTCCGGCCAAGGTCGAACCGGCGGCTCTAGTGATAACGCATGGCACTGTCGTCGTCGTTGGATGATAACAACACACATAATACACGACGCGGTCTTACGTATTATTATTATTATTTTTTTCTCATCGACGCCGTACGGTCGGCCTTGGTCTCGAACGACGTAGGTACCTATGTGTTGCGCGCCAGTGGGTCACGATATGACCCGGAATCGTTTTCGTTTTGTCGGTGTATTAATATATCTATAAATGTATATTAATGTATTTTATCACGCTCTTACTGATACGCTTAATAGGCAATAGGAATAATAATAATAAAACAACAATAATTCCGCGTACAGGACTACCGCGGGTGTTCGGTAGTGGCAATAATCGTCGTTGTAGTAGTCGTCGTACATGTCGTAAATAGTTGGACTATATTATAATAATTACATGATATATTATTATTATAATTAAATCGCCACCGCCGCCGGTGGTTTTATAGATTATCATTATAACGTGACTGTCCTCGAGCGAGCGAAAAATATAATATGCAAATTATTATTTACAAAGTAGGTATTTCATCGGTGCGAGATGACGTTTTTTAGTCAAAACCGGAAATCAATCATATACGGCGGATTTCATCGATTCGGACAGACCTTTTTTCATTATCGTTATTATTAAATAGGCACCACCAATATACGATAATAATCATAATTTATAGCTTACCGTGTGACCGTTGTTCTCGTCAGATGTTTATTGACAAGAGAATACCGGACGTCGTTGCGGGGGCTATGGTGAGCAACATGCGATTATTTATGACCGGGTTGTGTGTGCGTGTTTTGTGTGTGTGTGTAAACACCCGTGTCATACAACCCCCCGTTAGGTACGTCTCTACGGGACCTGGTCCCAACGCGACGAATAATAATATAAACGGGTTGTGATTGTTATGGAATTTTTATCGCCTTGCGACGACGACGTGTACGTGTGACATTTGTTGGACGCGGTGACGTACGTGCAGCTAGACCCTTTTACGCGCTTTTGGACCCCGTCCAATAGACCTCTATCCGAAAATCCTTCGAGGCCCGTGTAGTCTATATTCGGACGCCTTGACCTTAGCTGTGAAAATTCTATCCCATTTAATTTATATATATATATATATATATATATATATATTTATTTTCGATGCGAGCACCGCGACGATGACGGATTTTTTGGATACTTGCCCGACGTAACCCGTTGCGTATTGTGTCTGGTCCGGAGAGGCCGAGAGGGGTGGCAACACAAACCAGTATATAATATTAGGCATACGAATAAACGCCCACGGCTGCAGGTAGTATATAATAAATAGTGGTGGCCAACCTGTGCATTTGCGGTAACCGGTATAACGCACGCAGACACACCGTGATCATTTAAACAATTTTAATTTAGTACATAATAATTACGATCGGAGGACGAAACAATATCATGTATCGTACATTATTATATTGTATCAATATCATAATGCACACGCAGCAAATATAACTGGTGGGGGAGGGAAGGTAAACTAAACGACTGTATTTATTAGACCAAGAAAAAGTAATCTTAAAAACTTAAAACAAAAATATATACCTATACATTTATTTTTCAATTAAAAAATAACATATTATGTTTTCACCATATTGTTTTTATTACTATTGCGTTAATTATTCCTTTAAACGATTTCATACATAATTAAGCAAAAAACTTGTCAATTATATATATATTTAATTATAGATATAATAATTTAAAAAGTATAAAACAATTTAATAATCAAACAAATATTTGATTTTAATAACATTTATTACTCTCCGTAAATTATAATTTCTACATTTTATTATACTTAGTAACGTAAAGTAACGCTGTTATTTAAATAAATGGGTGGGTAATTATAATTGTATAAGTGAGCTTAATAATTGTATCTTGCAACGTAGAAAAAATAAATTAGTGCCGTTCAGCAGTACTATTAGTACAAATACAAATTACAACTTATCCAGCCTTGATAATATAATATTATAATGTATGCTGCACGCCTGCACACTGGTATTAACAGACATTTTTTTTTCTTTTTCCAGCAGATATTTGCGTCCAAGTCGGAATTGCAATTGCACTCGCAGCTGCACGTCAAAGACGTGAAACCGTACAAATGCCATCAGTGCAACAAAACATTCGCCAACAGCTCGTACCTGAGCCAGCACACGCGCATCCATCTGGGCATCAAACCGTACCGGTGCGACATCTGCCAGCGGAGGTTCACGCAGCTCAGCCACCTGCAGCAGCACATACGCACGCACACCGGCGACAAGCCCTACAAGTGCAGGCATCCAGGCTGCACCAAGGCGTTCTCGCAGCTCAGCAACCTGCAGTCGCACTCCCGGTGCCACCAGACGGACAAACCGTTCAAGTGCAACTCGTGCTACAAGTGCTTCCAGGACGAGCAGTCGCTGCTCGAGCACATACCCAAGCACAAGGAGTCCAAACACCTCAAGACGCACATATGCCAGTACTGCGGCAAGTCGTACACGCAGGAGACGTACCTGTCCAAGCACATGCAGAAGCACGCCGAGCGGATGGACAAGCGGCCGCCGATCATCGGCATACCGCGCGTGGCCCTGGAGAACGGCGCGTACTGGGGCAAGATGTCACCGGACACGGCCAACAACCTGGTGGAGGCCATCAACCAGCAACAGCAACAGCAGGAGTGCATGCAGGGAGGAGGCGGCGGCGGCGGTTCCAACGGCGGTGGCGGCGTCGCGACCGCCGGCGACTTGAACGCCGGTGGACCGTCCAGCACCGCGGCGTCCGTGGCCGCCGACGACCAGCCGTCCAACAGGCACGGCACCCACCTACCCACAGCACCTTCCGAGTACCTGTCGGACGCGTCGTCCGTGCCCAAGACCAGCACGTCCGCGTTCACGCCCATCCAGTCGTTCGGACTGCCGACGCACCCACCGCCGCCGCCACCGTCGCACCACCCGCACCACCCGCACCACCAGCAGCACCACCAGCAGACCATGTACATGCCGTACAACCACTTGTCGTTCCCGGGCGCCAAGCAGCTGGGCGCGCACGGCCACCAACTGTCGCCGATGGCCGGGCCCATGGACATGAAGCCGCCGTCCGTCGGGTCCGTGCCCAACGGGTTCCCCAACCAGCTGATCTCGCTGCATCACATACGCAACTACTCGCACCAGCCGAGTCCTTCGTCCATCATGTCCGAACACCTGTTGCACGGCATGAAGGACAAAGTGCAGTAGTAGTGGGTGACGAGCGACGGGGCACACACAGCGGCGTCGTACGACTGCGTTTTTTATTACGTTATTATAACGTGGCACGCCACCGCGACTCGCGGCTCCGTACCGCGTGTCGTAATAATATCTGTATTTATGTATAGTGTAATATTATGCATAATGTCATAATAATATTATCGTATGTGTATTGGTACGCGGAAAACCGTATTTAATAATAATATTTATGAAACGCCCGCGCACGGTATTCCTCATCGTATTATTTATTAATACCGTCGTCGTCGTCGTCGTCGTCGTGTCGTCTGTGTCGCGTGTGGTTATGTTAGATATATATATTATATATTATATATTATATATATATACCAGGTTAGGTATATACCGGCTTTGGTTATCATATATCTATATATATTATATTTACCTACCTTGCAACGCGAGCCAACTGTGATGACGCACACAGCAGCGAATATTGTCGACGACCACTATAATTTTCTCGCCAATTTACGCCGTTTAAAATCATTATTATTATTATTTTTTGTATTATTATAATTATTATTATTATTATTATTATTATTATTATTATTATTATCATTATTATAAATGTGTTTTTATATGTTTTTTGTCCAATGTCAACGTGTATGTGTCTCATCGTCGTCTCGATCCAATCCTTTGATTATTATTTTTTTTTTTCATTTATATACCTCCCTAATATTTTAGTATATTATATTAAATTAAGTTTTGGTGTTAAGTTGTGGACCGAGTGTATACGTGCGGTTTTATTGCCCGTAACCGTGTAACGCATGTAAATATTTTTGAGCGAGTGGCGAGATGAAGAAAACAGCTATCGTTAATTTGTATTTTATTATTTTTTATCTTCAACGTCTTCTTCTCGTCAAAGTGAATTGTCTATACCCAAGACTGATGTGTACATTATTAATAATTATTATTGTAAAATAAATAAATAACTATCGGAATTCGGGCAGTAATAATATACTATCGAAAAACATAAAATAATAACGCAGTTTTAAATGTTAGAGGTATTAAAAATTTTTCTCTTAATTTTCATTACTATTATTTTTTTTTTTTTATGGAGAGCGTTAGGGACACAGAGGTCAGTCGCATGGATCTCAGTAAATTGTAGACGACGTATATTGTTTTTTGAAAACCTTACTGAAACAGTGTTTTACATTTCTTTTGTGATTGTTACCATTTGTAATAGTATAGTCAACGAGTCACGAAGGTAATTAACAAATTCCTAACCTAAAACTTAATTTTATAGGATACGTAAATTTTATTTTGAATAAGTTTTTAATTTTTTTTTTTTTTTGTAACTAATTAATTTAAAAACGTTAATTTTTTAATTATTATTATATAATTTTTATTTCGTTTAATGCTCAATTTGTATTAAATTTCGTTGTTCCGCTTTTAAACAAATTATGTAATTTTTTTTTATCGTTGTGATGGTTCGGTACTTAAGGCTAACAAATATTTTTTTTGTTTTTGTTGAACTATTTTAATTTACGAATTGTACAAAAAAGAACATGGAAAAAAGTAAAAAAAAATAAGTAAAAATAAGCCTGTACATTATTAGTTAAAATGTTATAATATAATATTATAACGCGACTATTAAGTTTGTTGTACAACACATTTTCCGACGGTCTTATATATTATATATATATACATAACTAAATATAATATATATATATATTATGTGTATAAAATATATATATACATAAATTGTAAGATAATTTTTTTTTGAGGTTGATAAAAATATTCCAATAAAAAAATGTATTAAAAAATGGCTACTTTGTTATTATTTTCCTTATCTTTAAAAAAAAAAACAGGTTAATATGGGCGACATAGTATTTATTTATGAGAATCAACAGTTTGAGTTAATATGACATAATTAATAACTTTATTCATAATGTGGTTTTACGAATAATAAGTAATTTTACAACTTTCACTGATACAGTGATACATATCGGTATAGGCAATCAAAATTAAAAATATAAATAATGTTCCGTTGACGGAGAAGTATATATCCGAGACGAGATAAGCGTGTGTTTTTTGAAGGAGAAAAGTGGCCTTAACCCAAAAATATTATTGTTCAAATGTCGCAGTTTTCGCAACGACCGTTACAACGAAGACGACAACGGCCTTGGGCCCGACCAAGCACGGAAACCGCAGGTAACCGACATTGTCATCGACTGTCATAATCATAATGGGTGTTAGACCCAAATGGATCAATTAAAAATAAATACTTGATAAATATTTTGACATATTTCAGGATGTTATTAACAACAACTATTATTATAAAGCGTCATTTAAAATCGAACTCTTAAGCTAAATAGTTTTAGTATCTCAAACTTTCAGTGGGCACAACATCCCACTGTACAAGTAAAAATATAATTTTAGAATTATTTATAGAACATTATGAGTTATGAAACGTATTATTCTTGATCAGTTTCAACATAATATTGTGTTTATGACATTATGAATTGGTAGTGTTACAGATACTCGCGGAATGTTCGGTTCGGTTGGGTTTAGGTTAGATTAGATTTGTTTGATGTTCGTCAGAACACCGACAACTTTCGAATCGGCAGAGCTTCCAACCAAATATGATACAGTAATATTGGACACATTTGCACAGTAATATATTAAATCGAAATGGCGTATGCGTGTTGTCGGCTTGTAGACCAACTGAGGATAACGCGCCAAATATACTATAAGTATACCTTATACAATATTATTTTATGTTATGTTGTAGCTATTACTATATATAGAGAGTTTTACTAAAAAACGTAGTACAACGCGTTATTATTAAACGCGATTATTTTATCAAGGTTTACTCAAATTTTTCGAATCTAATCATACATAATATATATTTAAATTTTAAACAGCATAAGACTAATTCATAAACAACAGCCGTAGAGCCGTTTATATAACTGTATATAATATATCTGTAGTATATTTTTACATACGGAGCAAGTGCAGGTGATCCGTGAATAATGATATTATATGGGTCGACTTTGAGCGCGTAATCTTCGGGAAAACGGATGGCTCTTGTGTCGACGGGCCGGAAGTGATCTAGACCCGTTCGGTACTAAAGACGTGCGTGGACGCAAAGAACGAAAATAAAAAACAGTTGAAGATTTAGTGTGGTCTTGGACCGGAAAATGGTGGTGAGACCGAAAAAAACCACAAAAATTACAATTACCGGGCGAGCCAGCACGAGTACATCGTACATCGATGGTCTGCACCTCGGCGGTGTTTATACCGCGGTCAGATCGCTCAAGCTTAGAACGTTACCGGGTCACGTGCATCACTGATAAATATTTCTTCGGTGATAACATTTTTGAAATGTATATTCGTGTGATTGTGTACACGAACACGATACCTCGATAATGTAAAATTTTCCATTGATCACTTAGTCATCACATTTCTTACGATAAAGGTCGTCGTCATCCGTTTTTTTTTTGCATTCGTGTCGCCAGTACCGTTTGATTCACAATAAACGATTTTAGATCTAATTGTACTCGCATTACTGTCTGTAATTAATTTACCTGTTATTAACAGTTTTTGCGTATCCACCTTCAACTCAAAAGAAACACTTCGGGTACATTTATATTATATTGATTTATATGACTGATGTGCAATCTGACGGAAATTTCAAGGAAACTATGGTCATGATTTCATGAACTAGTCTTCGTGAACTATAATATACTTCCGACTCAACAAAACGTTTCTTGAAGATAATGCGCCGTTAAAGTAGCAAAGTAATAATATTTATTATTTTACATTTATTGTTTTAGGAATAGTGAAAATTTCATACGCCTCTGAAACGTGTAGTTAATTCGATTTTATTGAATTTATATAATATATGTTTACTGTATACCTATAATATGGCGTATAACGTATAATACGTTTGAAGAATCCATTTAAAACCTTGTGGCTTGTGAAATAGTCTCGCGACATCGACATGTATTATGTTGATCGATTTATATTTAAATATTGAGCAGTATTTTCGATTCGCATTACCTATATAGAATATTGATAATAACTATAATTTATAATATATCATAGTCAATAGCCAATAATCATACTTATATAATAGGTATCGTGCGTATATAAGTACTATAGATCTACAGCGTAATTATATATTATTGTTGTGGCAGTAATATAATTAGGGTATGATTTCAATTTTTAAGTGAAGGACAAAATCGCAATGATAGGTATAAGACGTTTTAATCTTAAGATAACGTTGCGACGGCGCATGTATACATAATATACTTTAATAGAGATACATCGATCGACGCAATAGGTATAATATCTATTATTTTTTTGGTTTATTCAAAATTGATTGTAACAACGTTATTAAGATCTTGTATTTTAACGTAGTTAACACTGTGTGACATACTAAATGTAAAAAAAAATTACCTTTAAAAAACATAAAACGAATTAGCAAAAATTATAAATTTACATTTTGTAAACACAATCATTTTCTTGTACGGAAAATGGTTAATAGGATTCCAATCTTTTAAAATGTTTTTTTCAAACTTATCCATCCAAATATACTTTGCATTGTAAATACTAAATATCCCTTGGCGGTTGTAATAAAATAGCGTGTCTGGTACTCTGGTCTATTGATAGGTTCTTGATTTAATTTTTATTCACGTGTATAATATATTCGGTTTTGTTGTTTATCGACCGATTGGAAGGTGGCGGCAGCGTATCAAACAACGGTATTGTATTATATTACAAGGTTCTAAACATTGAAAAAAAAATAACATCTAAACCGTCGTGATTACGCGACAATAATCGTATAAAACTATACACGCGATAGTCACGTCCTATAATTTTTACGATCATCACCGCCACACCGCACACATGACATAATAATGATACATGTACCTGTGTGATAAATTCGACATATTCTTCACGTGAAAAAAAAAAACATTTTCTTTATAGCTGGCTTCGGATTTCGGTTTCAAGCAATAATCAAGCGATAAAAATGCTCACTACACATATTATATATACATATATATTTAGATGCAACTGGCTGTCTGAGATGTATGTTCTTGTAGATTTCACTATGCCGATATGGATATATTATAATATTACATACCTAGTTTACGTTCTTCGACATTACTTATTTTACGATGTAGGCATCAATTTTTTTATTATCATTATTAATTAATACTAAATATGAACTAATAAATGTTATAGTACTAGTTTAAAGTGGTAAGCTTTAGCTATATATTATATGAGGAGGTATTATAAGCTTCTACCCTTCTCCTCTCCTGCTGTCTTATTTCTTATTATATCGAAACGATATTTAATTGTCCTGACTGAAATCCTTAATTGTATAATCATCGGAAAGTACGTGCATTATAATATAGAATTAGATACTTTAATATTGCAGACCTTATACATTTAAATACAGTTATTACTATATATAAATTACTACAGACACCACGTTTAATTTATAATTTAAGTAAACTGCTTAATAAACAACAATATATTATTTTAATCGACGATTCTAAGTATATAATATTATACTTGGAGTTCCATTACGAAACCGACCATCGAAAATGTGACAAGAACTATATTATAATACTTTTAAGCCTTCCCTCTCCTTAGCCACAGTACTTTTATTGTAATTATTTTTTTTTAAACGAAGATTCCGGTACTTATTTTGCCTCTTGATGAGTGTACATCACAATAGTTATATTTGTTTTAGACCTGCAAACATAAACATCATAAAATGGTAGAATGATATAGTATTTATGGGTTCTTTTGTAGTTTTTAAGTTGTACTAAGACTCAGAGTTTCAAATGCTTGATGTCAGAATAACATATATATTTAATTTACTTAGTCCTGTGCCCTCGGCGGCCCATCGTGATGTCCACTTTCTTGCTAGATTTCGACACAAATGATAACGGAATCGGTATATCTGCATCCTAGAGGCAGTGCCATACGCGCTACTCCAGAGGCGTTATCCGGCGAGGCCACGTGGCTTATCCATAACAGTTTTCATTATTATGGGTTATCAGTAACTGTCGGTGATTTTGCTAGATTGGATGACAGAGTGATTTTTTTTTCGTGAACCAGGCAATATCTTATTAAATACAAGGACATTTATACGATTACCGGGACTGCAAAGCGCAATGTGTATAGATAATCGTAATAGCGATGTAGCAATCAACAAGTGAGAAAAAACTTGTGATAAATTATTAATATTTTATTAGTGTGTGGCTTGTACTTATATTATTTACTATTGAAACATTGATAGAATAATACTCTATGAGATGTCACAAATTACGTTAAATTTTAATAATATTGTGAGTTATTTTCATTTCTATACGCATACAATTAATATTGCATCTATTCAAATAAAAATATATATACTTAATAAAACATAATAATTTTGTTTAAGTTTTGATTAATGTGGTGAGGGGTGTAATATGGAAGCGTATATTTTATTGTGTAATACAGTAAGATGTTATATGGTATATATCAATCGCCTACGGATATGGTGTTATTATTTAACACGTTCATACTTTCACGGTCACCGCAAGAGGGATAAGCGTATCCGACCGTATTCAACGATTTCAAAGGCCAAAGACGAAAGCATACGCTTGGCCTCTATGAAAAGAACTCGAAAGTTGACTATGTAAGTTGAGTGTTTGTTCTATATATATATGTATTATATAAGTATAATATATTACTGAGTAGACCACAACGACATCATTATTAACAAGTGTATAGAGAGACGCCTTTGTATTGAAAAACAAAAAAACCGTTTAACCAGTTTTATTTATATGCATATATAGTGTATACGTAGTATACTAAATATATTATTACGTACTTAAATATACTATTATTGATTACAAATACTAGTATTTGCAACGAAAGGTACAATAATATACATAATAATAATAACAACAACATATATATACATATATACACAATACATTTTGTATATTATATAATAAACATATTTGTAATATATTGTGTACATATAGTACGTGCAATGAGTACACAGTAGTAGTAATAATGTACTTCGAGGTGATTGCACGTCGAACAATACGCTATAATAGCAGGATAATTTTTGAGAGATAATAATTATAGTTAAATATTTGTCTAGTTATGTTTAGCAACGTACTGCAGTAGTAGATTAAGTGTTTCGATGAAAATCTCTCGGTGAATTAATATGTGTCAAAAAACTAGACACCTATTCACATTACAGTTTTATCTAAACTGATTTATGAGTTATGTTTAGAATAAATACTGTAAAGGAGTACACTCAGGCTAGCGTGGAAAAGTTAGTAGATCCTATTAGCTTGAGTTTGAGTCGATGCTATATGTATTATTAGAGATATAATATACTTTTAATGTAAAAATAAAAGAGAAATATAAAATAGCCGAACGAGGAGTAAAAAAAGTAGGCATTATATGACTTTCAGCAAAAAAATAAAGGGATCGATTTCAATTGTGTTGACCGGAAAGTTTGAAGTTTCGGAAATGTTACTTTGATGAGGTACATTTATTTAATATGTTCATGTTATTGCATATCATAATGAAATATTATTATAAATATAGTTCATAATATATACAGTGTGATTCCTTTTAAAGGTAACACTAAATAATTCTGTCCAGTGACATCGGATTAATATGCGGTTTTCGGGAGGGGATAGGGAATACATAAATACACATTTCTTGATGATTTTTACATTTTTAGATCTTTCCGTGTACGCATGCGTAATACAACTTGCATTTTTTAAATGGCAATAGGTGTTTTGAATACCAAATTCGGATAGACCGAATTTTTTTAAGTCGATTTGGTCCTTTTTACCATAGCTCTAAAAGTCTAAAATCAAAATTTACTAAATGGCAACCAGTCAAAGTTTCGATTAAAATTATTGAATTTTTCAACAATCGTACTAATTCCTCAAAATTAAATTTAAATTATTTAATAATAACTGCAAACCTACGGATACAAAAAAATACTTAAAATTTCATAATAATTCATAAAATTCTAGTACGATTGTTGAAAAATTTAATAATTTTAATCGAAACTTTGACTGGTTGCCATTTAGTCAATTTTGATTTTAGAGCTATGGTAAAAAGGACCAAATCGACTTAAAAAAATCGGTCTATCCGAATTTGGTATTCGTAAAAAAATGCAAGTTGTATTGCGTATGCGCACACGGAAAGATTTAAAAATGTAAAAATCATCAAGAAATGTGTATTTATGTATTCCTATCCTCTCCCGAAAACCGCATATTAATCCGATGTCACTGGACAGAATTATTTAGTGTTACCTTTAAGAGGAATCACACATGTATATTTACAATATTATATATTATGCAATAGTTGTAGAAAAGCGGCCATTTTATAGACATTCGATTGTTATGTTAATATATAAAAACAATAATATTAAAACTAAATTTAATCAAATAGAAAAAGAACAATTTGGTTTTTTAATTTCCATAGTTTTGTTTGAAATTTAAAACGGTTTTTGGTGCTTTTTATATTTTTCGTATTATTATATTATACATTATACATACTTATAATTAACTTTAAGTTATAACTTAATAATAAAGATATACTATAAAAAAAGGCAATTACTATAATATACTGTTATAAACAAGTAGTTATTAGTATACTGCCGAATGAATCTAAAGGTTAGGTATAGTTTATGTTACATTCATTTTTACAATAGTTAAATACGTATAGGTAGTTATATTAAAAACAATAAAAACATTAAACTATGTTAATTTGTATGAAATCATTTAGGCTATTCCCTTTATCATTAAATATATATCAAAAAGAAATTATTTTTTAGCCAAAGAAAACTATTATTGTTACCTGATATAAAAATAAAAAAAAGCGCTGAATAGTAAAATAATAAAATCAGAATTGTATGTATATGTATATAGGTATGTATATATATTTTCAAAAAAATATTATTATTAATTAGTTACACACTTAGTAAGTCTTGTATAACATAATCATTACTATAAATCTAAACTTATGATTCCATTATATTTTGTATTTTATGTAGTGTTTAATGTTTATCATTTGAAAAAAAAATGATTTAATAAGATTTGATTTTATAGGATTATCCTAATCCAATAATTATTATACCATACTTGATGTAAATTTTATTTATCATTTATATCATTTATATTTAGAATTTTTGGTCTTTTGAAGTCTAAAGTATGATGTAGGTACATTTACCTCGGATACAAATAGTAAAAAATACAAATTCATATTTGTGTATGTATTATAGGTGACCAATGATAATGTTTTGTATTATTTTTCTTTATACACGCGCCTATTGGGAAAAAATAAAATACTACTATACTATTATAATGTATAATGTGGGGAAAAATATAATTTTGTTTTGTAGGAAAGGGTCAGTAACATTCACTACCGCACATATGGGTGGACGACTTCAACCGATAAAATGTGATAACGTAGTATCGCACTGACACTGTGTCGGTTATCAGTGTTTTTTTCACATATTTGTAGTTTGAAACCTACCTATGTGACAATATTACGTTATTTAAATGTTCAATAGTAGAACATTATAATATGGTTAGAAGTTGTAATGATATGCAATACTCGTCGTTAACGTTATAACTATATTATGTCCATCTTTAGTTTTTAGTCTCAAAGCCTATAACTAGAATAATAGTCTTTACCCACGCATGTAGATTTTTAAGGTAGTTCATGTAAACATTTTACAGTAAAATAATATAATGCGCAAAGGACACATGATGCAAGTACGTCGTATTTTGTTTAAAACGATTACTTATAATATCAACGATAATTTTTAACCTCAAACATTGTTAGCGAGTAAAATAACAATAATATTCTGATATTGATAATACATACATACGTATATTATTTATGTACGGTGGACGAATTGACAGGGTAACGCATTGTAATTTGTATTAATGACTATTTACTAGGGAATTATATTTAAATCTAATATTTTAAAATTGATATAATACTATATTATAGTATATAATATATGGCATACACATATATGCATAATATGATGAGCTATCATTATCGTCGTATATTATATTATACATATTATTAGATGTTTAAAAATAATTTTCAATGCCGCCTCTCTTCTATATAAACAAAATATTATATATTATGATTTGTATCTTCAATTCTGTAAAAACTGTGCTTTATGTATAGAAAATTTAAATATCTCTTTATCAGAAACTCGTTATATTTTTAGTTAATGCGGTTCTGAATATATATGGAGAATAATTATTATGGACGAGAAGAAAACTATGTCGATTGCCGATCCACCATTGTGAACGATTGTTTTGTAAGCTTATGTTATAGGTAAGTATATTGTGTTCAAGTTTTAACCATATTATAAAGTGAGTACTTCGCATATTATCATAATACAAATTATTTAATTTTGTAATGTATATATTATGAATAGGGTTAGGAATTTTATGCACTAAAAAATGTATGAATATGTATGCACTTATGCATTAAAAACAGTTAAGTATGCATGACAATATTGAAAAATATGCATTAAAAAATAAAGAAATGTGGACAAAAAAAAAAATGCAATAAATACATAGACAAATCTAATTATTAATAGAATATAAAAAAATTGAGTCGGTACTATTTGTGTGTGTTCATTATATTACATATTTGAATATTCTTATTTATTATATAAAAAAAATATATTTTAAAAAGAGTTTCATTGAATAATTATTGTTTATTCAAATTTTCCGTTATAAATCTTCGTCTATTTGGTGCTAATACCAATATTACGTACTTTTACTTCGTATAACCATAATGAATTCCCAGCAATAAAAAGTGATAATTTGTAAAATACAGATAATCAAACTAATTTATTTCAGATTTGGTTAATAAAATATAAAATTATGGTATTTTTAGCATTTTGCATCGAAAACCGTCAAATATACGCTTAAAAACCGAAAAAATACAAATAATGCATTTATAAATAAAAATGGTAAAATATGCAATTATATGCAAAATAAAATTTTTATATTTTGGATATAGATTGAAAAATAAAAATGGAAGCTATATTGGATAACTTAAAAAAAATATGCAAAATCATAAACATCCTAACCCTAATATTATGATATTTACTAATTTCTTATACTATTTAGTATTTATATATTGATGATGAAATTTCACAAAATTGTCGACTCTTGACTTTAAATTACATAATAAAGCATAAAATATATATTTTTTAATAAATTTCAACTTTTATAAATTGACTGGGTTCTTAGAATAAAATTATTGTACGTTGAATAATTCACATTGTTAGTGCAAAGCTTAAAAATTTGAAGTTGATTGTTTATATAATATAGTCGTCTGAAAGTAAATCCAACTTGAGATTTAAATTGTAATAATTTAATATTCAGATATTCTTATATAAGTGACTATATGTGATAAAATTTAACGTGACTGGATCTTTTTCATTACGCCTTTGTGATTTCCTAAATATATTATACAAAAGCCATCAGTTGAGAGTGATCATGTTGATCTAATACATTTAACGTGACTATATGACGTGTACAGTACCTACACGACAGGATGAATTATACATACGTATATTTTTGGTCTGTGAAGCACGGTGTACCTACTATTTGAAAATTCAACTAATTACATAACATGGTATAGGTACTAATAGACCATATATTAAGTATAGATCTACTTGATGGGAAATGTTAAAAATAAAATAATTTTTATGTTAGACCGTAAGTCGTTATGATTATAGATGATTATTTTTTGTCAAAAATACTTAAACAATTTTGCTTATTTCAAATCTAGGTTAACTGAAATAATCATTTTATAGATATTATAAATAAAATAATGTATATACTATATAGTATTATTGGTGAGAGAACGCCATTGTGATTTTACAATGGTATGACGTATCGGTTGACACTTTTCTTGTACCAAATGCTACAAAAAGTTTAGGTGGTGGTTCTATAAATTGTTTTATCCAATATAAGCTTTACAAAATTTATAATTATCTACTTATTGTATATTATGTCAACTAGTTGTCTCAAAATTCAAAGTCTGCAGCCTGGTAAAAGAAAATAGGTTTCGTTATTTTAAATCACAAATAAAAAATTCACTATGCTCGTAATATAAGTACTCCAGACACCGAAACCAAATTAAATCAATTTGTTATTGTGTGATGTCTGCGATTTAATTAATGTTTGTCAAACAATCAATTTTTAATTTTTTAATTATCTTTAATTATCTTATAATAAATTTCAAAAAATATTGAATAATATTCATCGGAAGATAATTTTTTTTTGTAGATATTTTTTTTTAAGGATGATTAGAAATGGTATGTAAATTAATATTAGTAATTAATGATTAAAATAATAAATATATTTTGTCAACATTTTAATTATTTTTGAAAAATAACTAAAATCCGTATTTATATAATAAATATAAATTATAGACCACATATTATAAGTGTTTAGGATAGTATATTAGTATTTTTATTTTTATCTTTATCTTTAAATATTTATATCTATTTTTTGAAAAAAGATGTTTTGTATCTCTTCAAAACATTTCTTATAAAAATTCTATACTATTGATACTATGGTCTTAAGTATAGGTACTCAATAATTTCCAAAAATCAGAATTTAAAGAATTCCATTATCAAAAGAAAAATATGATTAGGGAATCACTCTGTATAATATAATATATATAAAGTCAATAATACATATTGTAACTGAAAAGTTAGATTTCTTATTAGCATATTTTAACTATAATGCAGAGATACATACATTTATGTTTTAAAAATGTTTTTATAATTTATGATATAAAAAAAAAAATAAAAAAAATATAGAATTATATAAAATATGTTATCTGATTTAAATTTCAAAATATTGTCGTCGAAAACTAAAGTATGAAAATTTGAAGTGGTTAGTTTCATTATTACATTTTTTTTTGTACTTGATATTATATTATAATATAATATATAGGTACGTCTTATGTGTGTGGAACGTTTCAAAATGCATTTTATATACTATATAAATATATAATATAGCTCAAAACAGCTGTGCCGTCTGGTTAGCATCAGTTCACGTCGATTTATTGAAAATAATTTTTGTTTCAAAATGATATTTTAACTCAAAATAACGCGTTTGTATAGTACCGTTCTTATACTTCTGAACATACACGCGTGCATATTGGTACCTACTTAAATATGTGTTAACTGTAATGCCTGTAACAAAAAACATTCTTTAGTCTTTAAACATCTTCATGCGGTTCGAGTCATTTGAATTAATATGTTATTACTACATAGTATTATTAAATTGTATATATATATATGTGTGTTTCTGTTTAGGTATTAAAAGTGCCAATCTCATTTTTTTGATCGATTTGAGCTTAATTTTTTTTTTTTTTTTTAGTTATAAAAACGCTTAACTCTATCATACATGACGATTAAGATACCATAGTTAATGTTGTAACACAATCAAATAAGTTTTATTTTAAAATGTCCAATCTGATAGGTAGGTAATTAGAATTAGTAGTTTCCTAAAACAAAAGTTGTAAAATATTAAAATTTGAGGTTGGCTCTTTTAAATCTATAGGTCACAGATATATATATGTTGAGGTCACTGTAATGATGTGTTCAATTTGAATTCAATGATAAATTATTGCATAAACATACAAACATACATACACAAATAATTCTGAGCAGGGGAAGAGTGACAGTTTCTATTTCTAATGATATTTTTTAACTTAATAATTGTAGAACTAAAAATTGGAAAAAAAGTAGTTATTTTTCGTAGAAAAATATCCAATTTGATCGAAATATGAACTTCAAAATGTTTATGATAAAAAATAAACTTAAAAAAAATGTTAACAATATAAATAGTATAATATAAAAAACAAAATATTCCATGACTTTATCAAAAAGAAAATCAATTTTGTCAAGAACTGATGTTGAATAAATATTTTCGTTTTTCTGTATTTTTTTCTTATTATTTTGATAAATAATTATAATTTTTTACTTTTGATCAAACCAATAGTACAAAACGATTCAATTTTTTACCTGAACTACTCTCAATATTGGAGTTGTTTTTTTATATATGTATACCAATAGTGAATTCAGATATAGGTACACACATCATCATTTAAACCTAATTTATTTGCGCTACGCTCAGAAACTAAAAGAGCATCATGTAAGGTAAAAGATGTACGTTAATTTAATCATATAGGTATAATTATTATACTAGCTCTTTATTGGTATTACAATATTACACTGTGTGTTTTCAGGTCATTGCCGTGCACGCGTGGCGTGCCGAGGATATAATATTATTACAATTTATAATAATATAATGTTTATATTAATTATTAGGCATCTATACTAATGCGTTGATGCGCGTATGGAGCGTCGGTAACAAATAAAAAATAGACGCTCAATCGAATTTTTTACGATTTTGTCACCTTGTCCTATCAGGTATATTATAGTAATGCGGTACCATAGATACTTACTCCGTTTGAATTAATTAGCACTTACAAGCACCGCTGTTTTTTTGCATAAGTAATTGATGGCACGAATGTACGCCTAACCTTATATTGTCACTGCCACTGATGAAGATACACCTTACCTATTACTATTGGGACATTATAATAAGGTTTCGAAAATAATGTCAACGTCGTCGTCGTCACCGGCTGCGAGATGTCACGCACGTCGCGTTCCATGATGCTAAAAACGATTGAAAACAAAAAAAGCACACAACAAACATTTGTGAAAACTTGAACGTATAAATATAGTAAATATACATTATGGCGAAGTTTCAAGTGAACTTTAGGTAGACGCGTTTACTATAAATATATTATATTATAATACCACACCTTGGAAAGTTGATTACAAACACGAAACACGATTAAGTAAGTACCTACAAACGAAATTATTAAAATATGTAGGTACCATTTAAAATGTTGTTAAATGGTACAGTATATTTCTGATAGGTGATACGAACACAATAATAATCCTTGTACTTTTGGTAGAAACTGTGGTAAGTAAGAGAATAATATGACGAATGACCATGTAACTTAATACCATGTAATATTTTTCCACTGATACCTCTTATAATGTGTGTTTATCAGCTACTGTGTTTGCTTAATAGATATAGAAATATAAATAAAACAGATATTATATGTTAGTCATTTAAATAAAAATGTGTACTCCTCATGTATATAAATAACCTGCATATTGGGTATATAATGGCTACGTCCAATGCTGTTATTTTAAATAATATTAAGGGGGATTGAAGTTATCCGATTTTTTTCGGCTATTTTTACCTATGTGGCTATATATTATAGTGAGGCAGTGAACTTCAAATATAAGTATTTGCTAGTCTTTGTGCGTTAGTTTTACGGCTAATCTGGCTATTTGTCAATGGAATTACTATTAGGTACCATAATTATTTATACTGCAGTATGTCGGTATATCATATATATTGTATGTACCACCTGCATACGATAATCAAACGACTCAATAGCCACCACATTAGAGCAGTCAACAATATTATAAAAAATAATACACTTAATTAAAGTCACAATTTATTAGAACGTTGAATTAAGTATATTATTATTATATACATAGGCAAAATATTAGCATGAACTACGAGTTGGGTTAAGCGCATTTCGAAAATTAAATGACAGTAATTAAAATATCACACAAATTAAAAAAAAACATTGATACAAAATTATTAGTTATATATTATGCGTTGCTTAAATACAATAATCTGATATTTTATTATTATTGTATATTATTATTTATCATCGAAAACGGGTCATTTGTCATTATAGCCATTAGAACAACCATCAACACATATACACAGTGATAATATATTATATGTTATTATATAGCTTTAAAATATAAATGAAAATATTGTTGTTATTATTATTACTTATTCTTATCGTGTGCTGGAATTGTTTGTTTTAATTATTTAGTTGGTCATGTGTATTTTTTTTACCGATTCCATGTAAAATAATAAAAAAATACATACATATTTATATATTACGATTATACGACGTTTCCTTTTGTTGTTTTAAAACTAATTAATATTATTGCGTCATAAATGACCATCCGAAGACAAATAATAATACGATACTTGTTCGATCGATTTTTGAATAGATTTAATTACTTTGCTCGTTACACAACAAGATTTGGACATTTTCAAAAAAAAAAATAATAGTTTATAAATTGTACGAATGAGTTAATCTTGTTTTGTTTTTACGTCTAGTAAATCTATGCATGTATATATATATATATATATATATATATATATATATGTATTATATGATTTATATGCATGTACAATACAATTGCTGCACGCGTATAATGACATAAAAACATCACTTAATGCGCAATAAATATTTTGTATTAAAACTTAAATAAAAAAAATCTATTGAAACCTAAGGAAAAAAATTAGATCGTTTACTGTGTTGTGCAGTGGAAGATCCTATAATATGTTCTGCAGTTACTATAATAGCTGGTACACCTTGTGCGCGTTTACTATTTATTATTTTCGTCAAAGACAATGGCGGTCTCCCGCGTTGAAAGTTGTATTATTATTATATATTATGATTATTATTATCGTTGTATAGAGTATAGACACACATACGCACCGTATTCAACAATGACGGTAAAATTAATTTTGTTTTTATCTCGTCTTATCAAATAGACCATATATTATCTATATTATAATACCATTCGACCCGATCAAAAGACGACGCGAATACTAATCATGATTCGAGTCATCATAAAAACACAATAATTATTGGGAACTTTTGTAGTTTGGTGAATTCCTCAATTTTTTGTTTTAATAATTACATTTAAATCAAAAATTTAATATTTTATATGATTTTGATTAATAGGGCAATTGTTTAATATAACTATAAAAAATATAAATATACATTAAAACAAGTAATTTGTTGTTTAAAAACTATTGTGTATAATGATCTATCTTTTGTTCAAATAGTTTTATTCGACTAAATCGACTAATAATAACTAAGAGGTCAAAAGGAAGTTTATTCCGTTAAAACTACGAACTGGTAGATACCTATAACAACACAGATGACAGATGTATCGATTGTGAAATAATTACTCAGACGAATTATAAGATTGCATTCTTAATATTGTGTTTTATGGTTGACATAAAAAAAATGAAATGTTTTAAGGGGCCGCTACGCCAGCATTTGTTTTCTGTCTATCTCCCACATAATATAGGAACAAAGATACTCCGTATTTCCACGATAACGACTCTCTGGTTCAGTTTAGGGCAAAAGCACCTACAATATATTTTATAAAGAAGAGTATTTCCTGTGCATTGACCGGATAGATTTTTAATATTTACAATTTTGGATAAATTATTAATGGTTAAAAATAATCGAAATTATTTTAAATTAAAACATATTTATATTTATAAAAAATGTAAATATTAAAAATTTACCCGGTCAATGCATAGGAAATACTCTTCTTTATAAAATATATAATAGTTGCTTTTGCCCTAAACTGGACCAGAGAGTCGTAATCGTGGAAATACGGAGTATCTTTATTCCTATATTATGTGGGAGATAGACAGAGAAAACAAATACTGGTGTAGCGGCACCTTAATTAAATAAGTATTATGTTTATATTTTTTTTTATCGATAAATATTATGGTTTGATTATTTTTATTTTCAGCTAGGTAAATTCAAATTATGTCATCTTTAATTTCATGTCTTCTAATGTAAAAAAAATTAGCTCTGCAATACTAATGTAGGGAACTATAGGAACCATTAATAAACAAGGTGTTTACTATGTAGAAATGAACAATAAATCATAGGTATTTTATTGAATAAAAATTACATTTATATTACATATCTAGTTTGCAAAAAGACTATTGATTTTGATTTTTTTTTTAAATATATTATTCATTAAATTTTTGTATATCGGGTCAAATAGTTTTAAATAATATATTTTAAAATTATGTTTGTCGTATGTTCCACGTAATGTAACCATTTTATTAAAATAAAAATATATATTTATTTATTTTTAATAGTGTTACAATAATTAACATGGTTAATATTGATAAACAATCAATAAGGTTATCAATGAACAAAGTGTTTCTTTGTTTATAACTTGTAAGATGAAATAATTTGTGTAGTTATTATTATTTTTTTTTTTAGAGTGATATTGGTCCATAAATTCGTGAAATGGTTGCATATCATTGTCCACTAGCATCTGTCATCATAGCTCGCCACAGTATAAATCCAAACAGTCTTGTTTTATTAGCTATATTGATTTAAAAATATCATATTGAATCGTCTATTTAACGTTTCACAACATCATGCGTCTGCCCTAAAATTTTAAATCGTGTAGACGGTCGCGTTTTTTTTCAAACAAGTAAAACTGGTTTTGCATCGGGTTTTGGGTGACACACTGACATTTCTGTAAAAATGAAATTATAATATCGGTAACACACACACTAATAAATAATACCTAATATAATATTATGTTGTTGGTAATATTTATTTTTATTTTTTTATTCTCAATATATTTTAGTGTATAACCACGAAGACGATCAAACGCTTTTAACAAATTTATAATACACATTACAAAACATGAGCATGTAACAAACTTCCTGGTTTCATTTTATTATTTATGAATAAAAAAATAAATAAATGTAATCAAAAAAATAACATCGAGGAACTCACTCAGTTATATATACAATGAATTTTGTAATTGAGTAGGTCACTATCCATTACGGACATGTTAAATTTGAAATTCGATTTCAATGATAAATAATTGCGTACAAAAAGCAATTCTGAGCAGAGACGTTTATCAGTCTATATTTCTCAAAATATTTCTCTGTACATTTATATTGCTTTAAGTTTTTTTTCTGTAAATAATACGGTAAACTAATTTTTGGTTAAGAACAAATCACACAGTATGTTATATAGGTGTTCCATAATATTATTTCGTACAATATTATTAGCTGTTAGTAACTATTATGTCGATAAAGACATCTATTTTTTAAGTACATTGTTTGTCCCGACAAACGTCAAACAGGACGTTTTTCGTTACGTTTTTAACAGATAGTCCCATTTTAAGCACTTAATCTCTATGTATTATATTTATAAATATAAAAGTAAAAGAAAAATCTGTACATGCAAAATAAAATATTTTACTGTTTTGTATTAAGTTATCATTGAAACCAAAGTTAATAGCTATAACTTATAAACAGCAGATTTTGTGTAACGAGCATGGATTGACGATGAACATTTGTTAACGTCATTAGCGATTAGTGCATGTCTTTTATTGATATAATACTGCTCAGTGTAATATATTTAATCTCCACAACGAGGTTGAAATGTATTATTTATAACAGTATTTAATATTTATTATAATATTTAATATTATTATTTTTGAATTAAAACAAATAATATTTTTGATTTTGTTAATAACTAGTTTAGTGTAAAAATTTCAGTTTTCCCCAAATTTATTTATTTATTTTTGTTTTTTTTTTCCAAATTATTTTCTAAATAATTGGGAGTTTTTACTTTCGTGTTTTCAAAAGTACCATTATTATATCTAAATTTCTACCAGAGTCTATCCTCATTACTTAAGTTAAAGGTCGAAGCATTTTTTCTACTATAAAATGTGTAAACTGCTTAAAAAAACCTCTTCATTGTAAATCAATACATTTATCGCTTCACATTGCAGAATCCCGTTGCTCAATGAAATTTGATGTTCTAAAATGTATGTTACAAATTTACTAAAAAAGTAGTCATGTATAAACCGTAGTATACACAATAAATTACTGTGATGAACGAATAATATTGATACGATCATTATATTTACATTTATGTATAATCAGTACCTATAATATAAAACTGCGTTTAAAATAAAACTAGTGGTGGATATAATAATAATATTTTTGATTATAAGTTAATATCATAATATGGTTCTTTCGTCCAATTCCCGTGTATGGTATTGTGGCATTTACGTATACCTACATTAATACATTAATACATTATACACGACATAACAGTTGTGTATTATTTTTTAATGGAAATGTTTGAAAGTGAAAGATGTAGTGAGTTATTAGTTTTTAAACAATATTTTGAGCGTTGTGTAACATTGAATCTCAAGAAAGAAAACAAATACTCGTAGGTAGGTAGTTACTATTATATATTGTAAAAGGAAATTTGCATAAAATACGAATTTAAGCTGACAACTAATTAGATTGAACATGTTAATTTTATAATAACTTGTTTCATAAAATTTTTTTCCAATAAAATATTTATTTCATCGCTTTCATATAATTTTAAGACAGTTATGTAATTTATACTCAAAGCATGTAGTATTAGTAAATAATATAACATGGGTTCCAATGTTATGTGAGCATTTTTTTTTCGGTAGATTGGAATCATGATACATTTAAATTATATGTGCATACAAAATGCAAGAAATGTCAAAGGAAAATTTTTTTTAGAAATATAATATATTGTTAAAGGCACATCGTTTGTAACTATCTATACTAACTTGTTTTTCATGATTTTTGCACACATTGGTCGTACTGTATCGGTACTATATGTATACGTTCCAAAACGCAAATCAAAAACATAATAAAATCTACGAGTATACGACTCAATTTACTGCGAAACGCCTCGTGTTCAGACTATGAATAAAATAAGTAGGGATACTTTTACAGCAAATTTGATAATATATGGCGTTATCGATATAATTGTTGTTATATTCAAACCACAGATTTAAAATATAAAAATACTAAAAAGCCGACAAAATGGCACAAATTATCTTATGCAAGAGCATTTTTATGTAACTGTGATTTAATTGTTAACTATTATTATTGTACATAAATGGGGTATATTATATTATTCGCTATTTGCAATAAATATACACCAATGACCAAACCAAACTGATTTTAACGATAATGACCTGATCCGCATCATAATTAATCAGCTACCTACACCGTATACAATTACTGGTGACTTTAATAGCCACAATGAGATATGGGTCTCTATATCAATCGATACAGAAAGGAAAAAAAATAGAGAAAATATATAACCGTTTTATAATGTAGCATTAATCCAGAGTCTAAATTAGACAGTCGTCACCGACATCTACAAACAGTGACTACATTTTAATTTTTATTTCAATAATACCAAGAAAATTCGACCCAAAAAATAACACAAGCTCAAGTTGCAATTTAAAACATCCAAGTTGTCAGCTATACACGGACACAATAGAAAGAGAAATACAAATTAAAAACTTAATAAACAATAATGTCACACCTGAACAACTATTTGAATTTTTCAAAAATTTAATTTAAAAACTACTGAAAGAACAATTGGGAAATACACTATTAATTATAAACCAAAAGCACTGCAATGGGGGAACGTAAAAATAAAAACTGCAATAAAAGTAAAAATAGGTCACTAAACCATTATAAAAAAACCCAAAAATTTAAATGATTTCATTATTTTCAAAAACTTACCTATATCCCATACCAGATATTTAATTAAAAATAGCAAAACTAATTCTAGGCACGATTTTACATCAAATTCAAACTTCTTGAATCAAATCAAATCCTTAAAAAAACTAAAACGTAACAACCAAATAAATATATTAAACAATGAAAACAGCACTATCATAACACATTATGAAACCTCAAAACAACTATGCGAAAACTACCGAAAAACAATATAGCAGGTAATTAAAACTTTAGTACCGAATTTAGAAATAAAAAAACGCTATGTCGAAAGCACACCAGTCTAATCCAAAGTCCATCCACACAACGTACTACACATAAAAATTAGAATACGGCGCAGAAACGTACTCCAACAAAAAAAACAATTTCTAAAAATTATAGATCCAATCCACAACACCTGTTTAGACCTATCAATTAGCACTTAAATCTAGCCCAGTTCAAATATTTATTTATAGCCATTTAACCTCCCCCTAAATCTGAAGCATTCAAATAGTTTTAAATTTCGTCGCAAAATTAATAAAAAATAACACCGAAACATTAATAAGGGCGACCGCCGACCGCAGACATTTTCAGCGGGAGGAGCAAAGTGTATAATATATTAATATTATACATATTTATATATATATCCAAAACATATAATACTATAGTATTTTATACTATTATAATTCATTAATGCTATGAAACAAAACAAACGTGAAATTTAGTAAACAATGATTTCTTTAATTGAAAAAATATAGCATTTAAAAATATTTATAAAAATATACCATAATAATATACAAACATTGGCAAAAAAGCGGGGGAGTGGGTATGGCCCTTCCCAGCCCTCCCTGTGGGGGTGCCTTTGAACATGAATATCGAACTACACTAAACAGTTAATCAGAAAAATAAAAATAAATCCTATTTTTCAAGTATAATAAAATATACTATCTGCCATTCAACTCTCATCCACGTGGTTGTTATGACAGCTCTTAAATACATCAAATATTGTTCAACAAGAATTAAAACATATTCACCGAATCTCTAAGCTCCATTATCAGCAACCAAAATAATTTCCACAGCAATGATATCGTAATAGATATCAAAAATTAAAAACCCAAAACCAAAATTTTCAGTTTATTTGGACATTAGGACATTGCAAAATACAAAAAAATGACTTAGCCAACCAATACACACACACAAAAAAAGTTATAGCAGTATCCGAACTCCGAAGTCCTGAAATTAAAACTTACAACAATTCAAAACACAAAAAATATCATAAAATTAACTATATGCATAATATTATCTGGTAAAACCACTGATCAAACAAAAAAACAAAATTACGAGAAATAAAATAAAAATCATTGGCAACAATTTTATGCAGCAAAAAAATCAGAAATAATAATGGACCTACTGATCAAAGGTTGTTCATCACGAGTCTACATTTTAATTTCGCCAAATTGTTATTTAAATCATATAAAATATAACTATAATGTAAACCTAATCGCCCATGTTGTCCAGGCTAGCGTTTAATTAAAAATAAAAATCATATTATTGTGGTTCGTATGAATCACAGATATTTATGATTCTCTATTTCTATTTTATCAATCGACGCACCATAATGCATCATACGTAAATAAATAATATGTTATGATATTAATTTATCATTGAATCGATATAGTGTTCGTTTACGTATGTTACATTATATTGTTATTATCATCGTTATTCACCCTATGATAGTGTATTTAATATTATTAGTTATTACTTATTAATATTGCTTTTTAAGCGGATATAATATAAGGTATAATAATATAATATATTATATATTATATGTACCTACCTATTCAAAAATGATAAAAATATCCAATAAAGTTTATTGAATAAACCGATAATATTATAGTGATGTACCTATTATTATTAAAATGTGCATTGTTATTATTCTCAATAATAACAGCTTTAATACAATATGGTGATTTAGCCCGTATTTGGATCCAATAGTTTTGCTCATCTGACGACGAAACACGCCCGACTCGCATTGGGACACGACGACACGATTGATTTCCATATCCGTTTTTTAAACATCAATTTTATAATTGTAATCTGGAAACGCTCGCGTAACAATATACAAAAATACTATGATTTATCCTATTACAGCAATAGGACGGATGTGTACCGTGTACACTATATCGGTATGATAGATACCTATAATATCGGGAACGACGTTTGAGAGTTTTTAACGCGTTACGTTTTTTTTTCCTTTTGTCGATACAAATTTTATTAGACAACTTTAAGAGATTACCGATGAGAATACGAACTGGTTTCGATATAACGCGCGCGTGGCAAAGACTAGCGCGCTGTGGATTCGTAATGATGAAATGTACGTATTGTGGCTGTGCTGCATTCGGTAAAGAATAGTATATATTTTACACGGGCACTTATGCAAATCAGAAATCGAAAGATGTATACGATGTGACATAATTATCACCGATAACAGTAGTATAGTAAGTTACTTTAACTACACAATGTACTGTAATATAATTTATAATCTCATGTATTATAAGTGCATGTGTGTACGGCGCATTACGCAGTATCAAAATATGAATAATAATAATTTGGGCATGTTTGTACATATTATATGTGTATAAATTATAAATTGTATAATACTTAAAACTACCATAACAAATCACAAACGTACATTGTGTTGAATAGTATTAAACTCACTGGTTTTTTACACAGTATAAAATATATTTCTTGAAAATATAATATTTATTTATTGATACATTGACGATGCTTTAATAATTTAGGAATGAATTAATACACAAGACAGTAAAATATTTTACAAAGTCCACGATTTTAAACCGTTAAGCATATATTTAATTTTCTGAGAAAAGGACACAATAGGTATTAAAAAAAAAAAAAATTATAAAACATACCATAGCCAAAAAATGGCCTAGTGTCTAGTTAATACATAAAGTGTATATATTTTGAAATTATAAAAAAGATAATATAGGTGTCAAGCATAATTTAGGTCATCTGTTTTTTTTATTGACTGATTATGCTAAAATAGTTTGTTTCATTTTTAGCACAGTTTCTCTAATATAGAAGAAATTATTTCGAAATCGAATTAAATGCATTTATATTATGTTACTTTAAATAATCGTTTTATGATAAACATAATAAAAGTAATTTATGAACATTGTCAAACCGATTACAGACACATGCGTGGCATTACAGTAACAGGTGTGTATTACATATGCGTGTATTTGTGTATTTGAATAAATACGTCAAAACATAACAACCCAAGTTGTACAAAACTTAATCAAAACGAAGTTTATATATTGTATTTTTTTTTTTTTTATTTTTTTTTTGTCAGCTTAACATTAATGTACAAAAAATAAAAATGAGCAGTTCTAAATTAAAATGAGCCGTTCTTATTTTAAATTCTGTACAGTGTACAAAAAATACCATACGGTACATAACTCATATGAGTTATGAATAATTTAAGCGGTTCATAATATGTTTTGCAAACTTTTAGGAATTGAGATTACTACGGTTGAGTGATTGTTGTTTGTTAGGTATTTACATCGATTGTGTTATTATTATTATTCAGTGTGCAGAATGCAGTTATATAATAAAATGGTATAATATATTTTAAACCATAGAAACAACTTAAAGCAATGTATGTTTGGGAACACGTGTTAATAATGTTGAACTTATTGTTTTTAATTATAGTGTGAATCTGGCTATTTATATTTTATTCACAAAACTGAAAACACAGTAACCAACGTTCTGGTAATTTTTCGTTTTTTAATAACAATATTATTACAATTAAATCAATTAAATACTGTGTATTTTCCAGTTTCACATCATAACCGGTCAAAATATTTAAATTTTTTTTTTTTGTTTTTAATTTTTGTTAACTCATTCGAATTTATGTTTGAAAGTTATTGACTTAATTATTTATATAATAAATTATTAAAACAATGTTCAATTGAATAAAAATATTATTATTTGTATTACTTAACGTTCTATTATATGAACGACTATCCCATTGCATGCGCAGTTGTTGAATCTCCTTAACTCTGTAAAACTCACTTAAGTATATTATAATATTATTATATTATTATAAAATATAAATCGCGTTTTGGTTGTCATCATAATAATGTGACGTAGAGTACGAAAACAAATTAAAAGAGAAACTAAATATACGCATACATGTATAATATGTTATTGTCCACCGCCGTCAATGCCGGTAAAGATTAGAAATTACAATAAGTGAGGTCGGTTATAAAAATTATTGAGCAGTCTTACTACACAACTATCGATGTTTGTGAGATTCAAATAATTTAATTGATTGCCGTTTTGAGTTAAGATATGCTGATTATTTTTCGAAGGGTTTTTTGACATAACGGGACATAGGTGTAGATACTATAAATTAAAAAATATCTTGGTATGAGTTTTCTCGTCAATTCGTGTTAAAACCTCTCAATCATTTGGTTATCGTATTCACATTTGAAGATTACATTATAATTATATCGTATTATTAATGGCACATAACATTCAACATAACCTACTGCGGTAAGTATATTATGTGCGATTTTGAAAAGATTGAAAATATTGCATATTATAGGTTACCTTGAACGGCATATCTGTCTTAGACTATTTTTTTGTAATATGTATAACGCAAGCCTTATTGTTGAACGACATAGTGTCAGTATCAGTGGATTGTGATCTACCTATTTTATCAAAGTATTGGAATCTGTCATTTATTTAGTCATCATATCGATGTAACCTGCATCAGGCTACAGTACTGTTCTATTATCTAAACTTGATTAAGAATAGAACTACTTCAGTGTAATACCTCCAACCTTATATTGGATTAACATTTGTTTAAACTCATAACAAATTTTCAATATTCTTCAACGAGATAAAACAAATATTTAGTCATTAATCACTATACAATGGTTGATAGGTACGTTGGATATTTAGTATTTGGCATCTTCCGGGTTTATTAATTTTCAATTGTCAATAACTGTTATAGACACAAGATTATTATATGTATTATAAAACGAAATTATATTATATTTAAATGAAAACCAATATTATTTTGTACACATATATTTTAAAATATACACGTGGGTTCTGTAAAGTATTGAAATTCAAAAATATTAAAATATATTGAATTTTTCAAATACTTGTATAGTTGTATGAAATTAATTTTAATAAGATGTTGTGTGATTTATTGCATCCAGTGATTAATTGTGTTTATTGATTGAAATGGTTCGATAAATTGTAGTAATTTTTTTTGTTTTAATCGTAACGAGGTTTAGAAATATAATTGATTAATATAATTTATACAGTAGTTATAAGTAATTTTTGGCCTATAAATAATGATAAGTATTTGAGGAGTACATTATTCATTTTAAAATTCTGATGAATTAAATTTTAAGAAAAAACCGTAGAAATCGCTCTGATGTATAATATATTATATAGTAGATGTCAATGTGTCATTGGAAATGAATATTCTATTAGTAGATAATACCGACTGGACGGTTGATAGAACTTATTTTTTCAAAAAAAAATCGCATATATTATGTATTATAATGATATTATATTTCTTATAATATTGCAAGCTGTCATCATCTTATGAGTCGAATGAATCGATGTACTGACATCATATACAACGGTGTAAAATATAAATTCGTAGTTGAAATGGAATCTAAATTTTTTGTACATTTCATTGCTTAAGTATTTAGTTATATTCATATCTAGTGGCAAAAAGTCTGTATTATTCGATAAAATAATATGTAGTTTTGGGTACTTCAAATTTGAAAACAATTTGGTTAAACTTATATAATATTACATGTATTATCACTAGAAAAGTTTTCCTAATAAATACGAATATTTAAGTTTATTTTAAAATTTCAATTTTCTCCCAATGGTGTTAATATTTTTATTTATTTTTTCGTTAAATAATACCTAAATTATTGCAGTATCACACTTTTTATTTTTTAGAATAAGAAGACTTTAGTAATGAAATACGTTAATGTTTTGTCAATAATATCTGATGTGTGAATAGCGTATATTATGCAGTTTTTATATTAAATTTTTGGTAAACGCTACAGTGTTAAATATTTTTTTTGTTTACAATCAGTGAAAATAAGAATCACACTTTATTATATAGTGTGTGTTTGACTTCTTAACATTATAAAAATTGTAAGGTAAGGTGATAGGTTTAGTGATAGTATAATAATTATAATACTTTATTTAGTATAAATACTTAATACCAATACGTCATAATATCAGATAATGTCCAGTGTTATACTTAGGTAGTACATAATATACTACATTACTACCTATATGGGCTATACTGGTATTAATAATAATTACCATACATTTTAATTTCGCATTATTTTGACAGAAATATTTTATATTGGATATAATATTTTGATTTGTCGCTGTTCGTTTCAGTGAAAACTAAAATAATAAAATAATAGGTATTGGAATTCAGTTTAAAAATGTTGAATGTCATGATATATAGATATATTATCGTACACGATTAAAGTATTACGTGACACATTTTTTCAGGGCTATTAGTTTGTCGTTGTATTGTATATATTATATATAGAATATATCATTGATTTTTAATATTTTTATTTTACGGACAGGGTTATATTGTTACAACTGTTACGACGTGTATTGTTATATCAATTCATAATTTTATTTCAATAAATACATTGAGATTTTATGGATAGTAGTTAAGCCGATAAATGGATGTGTATTATATCTAATATTTGTCAGAATGTCTTAAATATTTTCTGTTGTTTTTCTAAAACATTTAAAATAATAATATGCATTATGTTTTTAGATGAAAATACTTTATGTACTCGACGAAAGCTGACATGTAATTAGTAATTACAATAGCGCGTGTCGTATAAGAGTATAATAACGAGTTACTTTTGAAATAAGTATATGTTAGCTTTAGGTGAAAAGTATTTGTTTTTTAATACGAACGATGTGTAGAACTACGCCTAAATTAAAATACGTAAAGAAGACGAGAAACGTACCTACGATGATAATAAACTAATTATGTTATTAAACTATTTGTTTTCTTTTTTTAACCCATATGTAACATGGAAGATTTTCATTCTGCAGACCAAATTTTAATGTTGTGTATTATTAGCTTTAATATTAGAGTGAATAGTGCTGTTATCAAACTTAAAGGAAAAAAAAATTATACAGGCCACTTTTTAGGCTTTTGTTGATATATACTAATATTAAAATTGTTATATTATGACCGGTCAAAATATCTCCGACAAAATATATCCTGTTAAAAATGTCTCTTATGGAAATATCTCTCATGAAAATATTTTAATATTTAAAAATATGTTATTGTAATCATAATAATATGTGATTTTTAAAATAATATGTTATTATTATTATTTATTACAAGTACACAATAAATTATATATTATAATATAAATTATAATTCAGTGAGTTTTACATATTATATACAATAATGTTTCCACACAAAAACAGAAAATAAAAACTCATCACAAAATTAATATTACAACTTAATAAATATTAAATTATAATTTAAGGTTATGGACGATTGAGTAATGTAATAAAATTAAACTAAATTAAATAAATTAAGTAGGTAACTAATGTAATGAAAATTAAAAAAAATTAAATAAATGAATATATAATCGAATCAAGATATAAGTTAAAATGTAAGATTGTGAGAAATTCACATTATATTCTAAACATTATTACTAGAAAATGAACTTACGTCGGTAATCACTTTAGACATTAGTATTATTATAAATATAATATAATAATTATATTTTTTACCTACCTTTAATAATAATTAAATAATAAATAAAAATAAATAAAATAAATAAATAAATATTAAAATATTTTCGTGGGAGATATTTCCATTAAAGATATTTTTTACAGGAGATATTTTGTACTGGAGATGTTTTTTAAATCGGAGGTATTTTGACCTGTAACCAACGTAAGGGTAAAAACTATTTTTGGTTTTCTGATTTGGTGTATAGATGATATCTCTAACATATCAATTTTACATAACTGTCCCGCCTAGAGTTGCATTTTTTCAATCGATTAACCGATTATGTATCATTCGTTAAAAATAATCTATTATTCGAATAATCGATTAAATAATCGCACAGCCCTAAACATAATAAAGAGGTCATTGACTGGAATAAAAACTATTCTATCTTATGACGGAGATAAAATTACACATTGATCATAATTTCATCGAAATCGGTTGAGTATTTTCGGAATGTATCGAGAACATCATACTCGTCGAAAACCAATTTTTTAAATATATTAGTTGGATATTTTCGTATTAGTAGGTATTTATTTTCATTGAATATTACTTAGATTTAATGTTAAAAACGATACAATTAGGGTTATAAATAATAAAAATAATAATTATACAAATATATCAGTTTAATTTCTGAATTATCAATATATCACTTATAGATAGTGATGTAAAATTACGGTAATTATCTTTTGAGAGTATTTCTTAAGAAAATTTTTGAGAATATTCTCTAAGATAAGACATCAGTAATCACTATGGTGTACAACTGTCAGTGGTAAAATTCTAAATATTATCTAGTACAGTAGGTTCCACTATAGCAATAATTACCCGGTAATAATTTACAAAAGAATATTCTCTCAACGCATCACTACTTATAGGTATACAATTTACACGTTTAATATTAAAAAATATTTGTGGAGAGCCACCCTTTACACTTAGTGGTATGAAAAATAGTTTACATCACTCTCTCAGACCTACTGAATATACACACAAAATTTCATGAAAATCGGTCAAGCCGTGGTCATCGAGCACAAAAACACAACCTCTTATGACTTATTGGGATCTCTATATATGTTACATCTAACCATCTAAGAGATTAAATTTTGCACAGTGGGCACTCATTTATCCACCGACAGCGTCGCTGTCAGCCATTTTGCATGCGTGTGAAAGTACTGATCTCTCGTGGGCCGGAGTATAGTAATGATGAAATGCGAACTTAAATTGAAATGAATAATGGGTAAAAAGAAGAAAATAGTGCAATGGCAAATAAAAAATTTGAGAGATGAAAAAATAAGGAAAAATTATTGTGAAGACACTTATGATGCAATTATTGAAGAATCCCGAAATATTAAAAAAAGATGGCAGAACTTGAAACATACAATTATAAGGACTGCAACAAAAACTCTAGGAGATAACAACATTGCAGCAAAAAAGGAATGGATTACAACGGAAATAGTCAGGAAAGAGGAAATAGAGGAAAGAAGGAAATGCAAGAGTTTGAACAGTATAGATTGACAGGAAAGATACAGAGTACTGAGGAATCTAATTGTTAGAAAAATGAAGGAAAGCAAAAGAAAAATATTTGGAAGAAATGTATAGTGAAATAAAAACCCTCATAAATACAGGAAGTAGAGATGAAGCATATAAAATAGTGAACAAGTTTTTTGGTCAACATAAACCCCGATATGGGGGAATGAAGATTGCAAAGGAAGAATGCTATACGAACAAAATTATATAATAAAAAAACGGAAAGAATATCTAGAAATCGTGTACAAGGGGGAAACACTTAACGAAAATGAAACCGAAGAAAACGAACGAAGAAGATAATGAAATAGACCCAGTTATGAGAGAAGAGTTCGATAAAGCTTTGTGGAATCTGAAAAATAATTAAGCAGCAGGAATTTATGGAATACAAGCGGAGCTTTGGTATGAGCCGGGAGAAAAAGTTAAAAGGGAGTTATTTCAAATTATCTAAGTCATATACGAAACTGGTGAATTGCCTGAAGATTACGCAAAGAGCCTAATTATTATCCCCATCTCAAAGAATACAGCAGCAAAGAAATGTGAAGAATACCGTACCATTAGTCTGCTATCCCATGCCTTTAAAATATTAACAAAGATTATATTCAAATGTATTGAAGATAAAATAGAACAATCTTTGACGGAAGATCAATTCGGGTTCAGAAGGAATATGGGAACGAGGGAAGCAATATTGGCGTTAAGGATAATCATTCAAAAAATTATTAGGAAAGACAAACAAACATTTACATAGTTTGTGGATATCGAAAAAGCATTTGATAATGTAAACTGGAAGGTGATGTTGAACATGATGATGAAAAGACGGGGATAAAATACACAGATAGGAAACTTCTGTATAACCTTTACATTATATAAGGATGAATTAACAGTTATAAGGATATAAGACGAGGTAGAAGATGCAAAAATAAACATAAGAGTTAGACAAAGTTGCACATTATCCCCAATTATATTCAACGCATATATTCAAGAAGCAATAGATATATGCTAAAAGAAAATACCAATCTAGGAATAAAGATTAACGAACAAGAAATAAGTATGCTGCGTTTTTCCGATGACAAAGTTTTAATTGCTGAAAGCAAGGAAGATCTGGTACAACTAATTAAAACTATGGACGAAACATTAAAAAAAGTGTTAGAAATGAGAATAAATGTGAAGAAAACACAAGTTCTGGTATGTGAAAGGGAAAATAGTACAAGAATACAGATAAAAATACGAAACCAAATAATAGAAGAAGTAGATGAATTTACATGCGCAATCGCAAGGATGGAAGAAATAAAAGTGAAGTTATAAAATTTATCTGTCAAGCTAAAATAGCCTTTAACAAAAGGAAAACTATATTTACATCAAGAAGCAGTGGCGTAGCTGATGGTGGTGCCACGGGAGTACGCCTCCCCCATTGGCATTTAGATATATGTATTAACTTCTTCTTCTGAAGTCATTGTAAATATAATTTCAATTCTCAAGAACAACCGTTCAGATTGTGTTACTAGCATTCAATCTATTTGTAATGAATGCAAAGATCTGATGGAAAAACTAGATGTAGATATAAAAATACCAGTGTTCGGAACGTTCAATGAATTCGTTCACGTTCACGTTCAGTCCTTAAAAAAAAGGAACTCGTTCACGTTCACATTCGTGTTTTTTTTCAAACGAACGCGTTCACGCTCACGTTCTTTCAAAAAATGAATGCGTTCATGGGTCGTTCATTTAATTTTTTAATTTTTTTATGAATCGTTAACCTGCAGTAAATATAAAAACCCATAACAATATACGACTCGACCCAAAAATAAAAATACAATTTAGACTAGAGCATATACAATTTATAAAGTTATAAAGTATCTGAATTAAATTTTTAATATCTGACATTTTATTTGAGTTGCAATCAAATAAGTATCATAGGAATTATAATGGGAAAACACATATTTTATACATATATTTATTAAATGATAAATAAATTGAACGTCTTAAAAATCGATCAAATTCATTAAAAATATAAACGTCGTTTACACGTTCTACTTGAAAAAAACAAATGACGTTCACATATCGTTCACTAAATATTAACGTAAACACGTGAACGTGCGTTCATGAACGTTCATGTGTTTCCAAACACTGAAAAATACCAAGGATTGCTGGTAAACAGAACAATAGATCAAATCCACCCAATGTAAATACAATGATAACAATATCATAATATGAAAGTACCTCCTAAACCACTACACATGACAAATGACAATACTTCTATCACAGATAAACTCTCAATGAACCAAACCGTTGGGTATTCCCAATAAAAATAGATAATACAAATGTTTACTTTTTAGTGCTAATATACCAAATAATGTTGTTAACCCATGTCCTATAACTTTTAAACAAAAAATATACAATTAATTTGACATTTAATTTAATTTAAGTCGTCTTTTCTGTGATTGAAAATTCAATTATATTATTACTTTCATTACTAACGTAAAGAGTAAACACGTCATACGCCAACATTCATAATATAGTTAAAACATTTATTCTCTAATATAATATTGATAATATTGTTAAATAAGTAAAAATTATAATAATTATGAAGGGTAGTCATAAGTTTTTTTTAAGACGTATTTTGTTTAACTATTGATTTAAACCTAAGTTTCATTAAAATTGGTATTATGCATGTTTTATCAGTTCTATACAATTTTTATTCAAATTTATATCGATTGACAATATTATAGATCTATTATGTATTATTCATAAGTTGATAATGCTTAGCTTGTTTTAAAATCAAGTTGCATTTTAACTATACAGCTATTGGCTCCAATTAATCCAGAATATTTGTTGCATACTAAAATTCTAAGATAATTACATGCATGTATTAAGCATATTCATGGACAGATGACTTGAAGAATGTACGAATTATACACAAAATTCAGAAAATTAAGAATAGTAGTTTAGTTTTCAAACTAAAAAAATACAGCTAAAATACTATATAGGATTTTAATATTTTAACATGGAATAACATAAATTATAGGTGTGTATAAATATTTTATACTTGTAACATTACTCAATTTTACAAGCAAGTTATTAGGTTTTTACTGATTTTTTTTAAATAATCTAGTTAATTTCAAAGAAGTGTAAAATAATCAAGCCTGACCAACTATTTTCCTGAGGATAACTGTAACCTACTACTAAATAATATGTAAAGAAAATTAAAAATGATAAACAAATATTATTAGAGTCACTTAAATGTTACTATTGTTCTAAGTCTGGGGTTACTGAAAAATTTGTTCTGAATTTCTTAAACACATGTTTATCATTACTCATATTTTGCATAACTGCTTAACGTAAATTTTGATTACACTGTGTCATCAAATTTGGAAAAGATTTTTCATAATCCTGGACTTATAAATAATATTAACATTTTAAAGTGTTCTCTAATAATAATATAAATAAAATTAAGTAGAGATTTTTTTTTGTGACTAGGGTCCGGTTTTAATGCAAAAAATTAATTGTAGAATATAAACATATTTATGCGTTAACAATATAATATATATTGTTTGTGAATATTATATTAATGGCGTATAAATATTTAAAAAAATATATTAAGTATTTAAAGATGTATTTACTATAATAAAATTGAAATGTCATTAATAAATGTACACATGTATAACTGAGCTAAGTTAAAATTATTTTATTTAATGTTTATAAAATATTAAACATATCCAATAGGTATTGTAATTTTAATAAGATTATTTCAGTAATAGTAAGAGATTTGTTATTTGAAAAAGTTCGAACATTAAGTACTTAGGAATAATTAAGGTAAATTGTTGGGCGTATAAAGTAAAATATAACTTAGACGGAAATATTAATAGATTTAAGGCCAGGTTAGCGATAAAAGGATGTTCACAAAAATACGGAATAGATTATAAAGAGACATTCTCTCCAGTAGTTTGTTATGAATCAGTTAGGGCTATAATATCAAACTCAGCGAATGAGAATCTTAAATTAAGACAATATGATATAAAAACTGGATTTCTATACAGAGATTTGAAATCTATATGGTACCAACCAATAGGATATAAAGATAAAATTGTAATAATTTGGGGTAATTCTTTTATCATAAAACACTCATTATTTCAAAAAGTATTCATGTTTTTGAAAATATTTTTTTACATAGTTTCAAGTTGTTAAAAAAACTCCTTTTTTAAAAAAAATTATATTTTTAAATATTTTTTATTCTTATATATTTTTTAAGTTTTTTACTTTTTTGAATGACAACATAGAGTTTTAATTTCATATTCCAAAGCAGAATATTAGAGTATTATAGAGTATTTAGATACATAAAAACCGAATTTAGGGCTAGTAGTTTATGAGTTATAACTTTATAAATATTTAAAGTTTAGTGGCGCGGAGTGGAGTGGTACGCGGTTACCAGGAAAAATGTTTGTCCACTACTCCGCTTATCAAAACTTTAAATAAATAAAACTCATAAACTACTCGCCCTAAATTCGAATTTTATGTATCAAAATACTTAAACAATTTTCTGCTTTGGAATATGAAATTAAAACTCTATGTTGTCATTCAAAAAAGTAAAAAACTTTAAAAAAAATAACGTTGTTTTTTAACAACTTGAAACTGTGTAAAAAAATATTTTCAAAAACATGAATACTTTTTGAAATAATGAGTGTTTTATGATAAAAGAATCACCCCGTATATTCCGCCGAATTATTACAATTTTATCTTTATATCCTATTAGTTGGTACCATATAGATTTTTTCTTCCAAATCCCTTTATATAGAAATGTAGTTTTTATATCATATTGTCTTAATTTAAGATTCTCATTCCCTGAGTTTGATATTATTGCCCTAACTGTTGATAACAAACTACTGGAGAGAATGTCTCTTTATAATCTGTTTCGTATTTTTGTGAACATCCTTTTATCACTAACCTGGCCTTAAATATATTAATATTTCCGTTATATTTTAGTTTTATATTTAAGTTATATTTTACTTTATACACCCAAAAATTTACCTTAGTTATTCCTAAGTACTTAAAAGTTCGAACATTAAGTACATATGTAGGAAAAAGGTTTGTATTGATTCCACTGACTACTGTTTATAAATCATGTATATGGGGTGATTCTTTTATCATAAAACACTCATTATTTCAAAAAGCATTCATGTTTTTGAAAATATTTTTTACATAGTTTCAAGTTGTTAAATAAACAACGTTTTTATTAAAAAATTATATTTTATTATGCTTATATTTTTTTTAAGTTTTTTACTTTTTTGAATGACAATATAGAGTTTTAATTTCATATTCCAAAGCAGAAAATTGTTTGAGTATTTTGATACATAAAATTCGAATTTAGGGCGAGTAGTTTATGAGTTATACTTATTTAAAGTTTTGATAAGCTATAAAGTCATAAACTACTAGCCCTAAATTCGGTTTTTATGTATCTAAATACTCAGAAAATTTTTCTGCTTTGGAATATGAAATTAAAACTCTATGTTGTCATTCAAAAAAGTAAAAAACTTAAAAAATATATAAGAATAAAAAATATTTAAAAATATAATTTTTTTAAAAACGGGGGTTTTTTTTAACAACTTGAAACTATGTAAAAAAATATTTTCAAAAACATGAATACTTTTTGAAATAATGAGTGTTTTATGATAAAAGAATCACCCCATATACATGATTTATAAACAGTAGTCAGTGGAATCAATACAAACCTTTTTCCTAAATAGGTACTTAATGTTCGAACTTTAAAATCGATAACTCTCCGTTTTTAGGGGTGTAATTAGTTAAATTACATTGCTACTGATTTCTTTATCTATACAATTATCCAAATTTTTTGAGTTATCTTCGACGGTTTCTTTTATTTTTTTTTCCTTTTTTATTTCTCTTTCAATTCTAATTAGACGGTTATACTTGACGTTACGTTCTGAACGGCAAGGGGCGCCAGCCTTGATCTAAAATAAATTATGATTTACTTAGTTATGTACAATTCATATATAAAGTATTGTAAACAATCAGTTTACAACAGTATTATATCTTTTAACATTAATATTTAAATATTTTCTTATCGAAGTTTCTAAATCTGATATTTAAAGTTTATATGATATTTCTTTCGTTATCTTAGAAAAATTAAATACAAACAGTTTGATGAAAAACAGCCAAAAGGGATGAATCTTTTGTGAATTATATACAATTTTAAAAATGGATACGGGAATTTAGATTTTTGAATAATTAAGTTAAAAAAATCAACACTAAACTCACTAAGTACACACTACCAATGTATACTGTGTTTCCTTTTTATTGCTTAATAATATAATCACTCAACAAATATGAACAAAGCAAGGAAATTATTCAATTTCAGTTTCTATGCGAGTGTTTAACATTTTATAAGACAATTGTCTATAAATAGGAGCTAGTTCTTTTTTTCCGATACCGCGAAAATAAGAAAAAAAGAATACCACAAACTTAAAAATGAAGCAAACCAGAACTAAAGCATTAACAAATCACATCAGTGCTTAAAAACTTACTTCTTTAGCACCCAATCCAACAACTAAATCAGCAATAAATGTATCTTCAGTTTCTCCTGAACGATGAGATACCATCGTACTCCATCCATTCTTCTTAGCTAACAAATGTGCATCAATGGATTCAGTTATAGTACCAATCTGGTTGATTTTAAGCAACAAGCAATTGCAAGCTTTTTTATTAATAGCTTCGGTAATACGTATAGGATTGGTCACAGTTAAATCATCGCCAACAACCTATACATCCATAAATTAAAATATATATATTTTTTTATAAAAACCTGCAAGCTAGGATTTATAAATGATAATCATAAAGAATTTAGTGTTTTGCTAGTAAGGAACTAGTATAAATTAATTTTTATATCTAAAATAATTCTATCTATAATAAAGATAGTGTGAAATATGTTTATTGAGATTAAATATATAGAATATTTCAATTTAAAATTACTCATCATATCTCGCTTCAAAATTAAAATTGAAAAAAGAAGAAGAAAATGTCAATTTGAAGTTTAATGTTTACTATTAAGAGTAGGTATCATGCTTATATTAAATCTTTCAAAGCTAAATTAGAACAGCTGAATAAAATCGTACTATTTAACAAAATTATAAGATAGTGATAATACATTTTAAAGAAATGACCTCTTATACATCATTTAGAATTGTGAAATGATTTTAATAAGTATAAATAACTAAATTAAATGATAAATATACCTGGATGTTAGTGGATTTAGTAAATTTAGTCCACGCCTCCCAATGATTTTCATCAAATGGATCTTCAATTGTTATGACTGGGAATTCATTTACTATTTCTTGGTAATAGGCTAATAATTGATCAGTTGATATAATTTTTGTCTTATCTTTATTAGCAGATTTATTTTTAAAATCTAAATCGTACATTCCTCCATCACTGCAATTATTATTAAAATTATTTGAATTCATATTATAAATTAAATTATACAAAATTAAAGTTATTATATAAAATTTAAACAAAATAAATTGCTTTACACGTAAAACTCAGAAGCAGCGACGTCTATACCAATTTTGATTTTTTCCTTGTATCCCGCCTTTTTGATAGCTGTTTCAATTAACCGTAAACATTCTTTGCTATCAATAATATTTGGAGCAAAACCACCTTCATCACCAACTAATGTGGCATGCAATCCATATTTATCTTTGATGACATTCTTTAGATGCTGATACACTTCTGACCCCATTTGTATAGCCTCGGAGAAAGATCTGGCTCCTAATTATAAACATTTGTTTATTACAAGGTTACTATAGAAACTGATAATAGGATATTTTTTCAGCTTTTATCACTTTTATTAAGTAGTATTATTTAAAATTAAAAAAAAAAAATACTAACCCTTGTAGTTGAAAAATAAAGCTGTTTATTTAGTGAGTTTCAAAATGATTTTTTAATCTAATCTTACGAATTAGTGAGATAAAACAATACACAAAATGTTTTTCTATAACTTTTATTTAACGTTTTTAATTTTAATATTTATTTTATACTTTCCAAGCATTATCTACATAACTCATTAGATTACATAGTAGGCACAAAAGTGTATACCATTTCAGTAGTAAACCAAATTATTGTAAACATTTTATGAACATAAAATATCTGACAAAAAATAAAGTACATATTGTTCAATTTAAAAAAAATGTAAAATATTTAAATTCATTAACAAGTTTAGTTAACTAATTGAAATAATTAACATTGATTCTCAGTATTTATATTAATACTTAATTTTTTAGCTCATTACCAGTAGGCAGAATCATAAATTCTTGCATAGCCAACTTATTTCCTGCATGGGAACCACCATTTATAACATTAAAAGCTGGAACAGGCAAAGCAATTTGTTCGTTTCCAGCTAAGTTAGCTATGTGCCTAAAAATGTCATAATAATTAGTTAAATATGACTAATTTTTAATACAATTTAGTGTTTATATATTTACTTGTAAAGAGGAATGCCTTCCTGTCGAGCACCCGCATTAGTTACAGCTATTGAAACTCCCAATATAGCATTAGCACCAAGCTTTGATTTATTTGGAGTTCCATCCAATTTGATCATCAAATCGTCAATGGCTCTCTGTTCTGTGACTTTGAGTCCCTGTAAAAAATATAAATTATAATAAAACATGTTATTATATCTTGGATTTTGATTCGTAACAGTGAAATTTAAATAACTATTGTTTAGATTCTGGTAGGGGCAATGAATGTATTCGTTAAATAATAATATATTTTTTTATAACTATTGACTATTTGTTCTGGAAAAATTTTTTTTATCTTTAACTTCAATTGTTTTGAGGATTCTATTAACAAATCAAGATTTAAATTTCAATAAAATCATTTTTTTTTTTATAATAGATAACCAAATCTGAAGACTTGCAATTTTCATGTAATATTTATTTTCTATACATGATAAAATGTAGAAATAATTTATATATTCTTGAGCTATTAATAAAGATTTTAAATTTTTATTTTTACAAGGCATATGCATAGGGTAGATGACTTGTAGCATTTGCACATTTGTTATGTAATACAATAAATTACACCTATTTATTTTTAATAAAACACGAATTTTAACTAATATCAATTATCTCAGCTATTACATAGATATCATTGTAATATTTCAGTTAAAAAGTTTTTAATTACCGATTTTACAAGAGCAGGTGCGATAATGTTTTCTATGTTGTTAATAGCAGTATTTACTCCTTTTCCGAGAAAATAGCTTTCGTCATTATCACGCAGTTCTAATGCTTCATATTTACCAGTACTAGCACCAGATGGTACTGCTGCGTGGAAAACTAGACCATTTTTAATGGTTAAGTCAACCTAATTATTACATGTATATAATTAGATATATTTAATTTTCTAACAGAACTATAAAAATGAATACTTACTGCTACAGTGGGAAGACCTCTGGAGTCCAAAATTGTATAAGCTTCAATCTTTGAAATAGTCATATTATTGTCATCAGTAGGGCTGAAATTTATATGTAATAAAAAATGAAAAATGTGTACATATATATGTAACTAAATATATATATATCATGAATTAAAAAGTGAGTAGCTTAATTATGACTAATTTATACAATTGAATGTTTATATATTTACCAGTTAAAATAATTGGTTATCATGCCAGCACCATCTACAACAGTATCACCCAATTTTTTCAAAAATTGTACAACAGCATCTTTAATAGTATCGATGGATCCCTATAGAAAACATGAATAATAATTAAAAATCTTATTTTATTTTGAATCTTAATCTTAATTTTTTATTATGTCAAATGTACAAGACTGGGAAAATTCTGAGACATTTTAGATGTATTAAATGGTTAAAAATCCAACCAGTGTGAAAATGTTAAGACCCTGAGCTTGATATCAACTAAAACTAAAGTACTAACAATAATTGTAAGCAAAAGGATAAGTATAAGAAGATAGAAGCTAAGTTAGCGAACAATCAATATGGTTTCCGGAAGAACAAAGGAACCAGAGAAGCTATTTTAAATTTGAGAATAACACTCGAAAAACAAATTGAGAGACAAAAGAGAAAGCTTTCGATAGCATAAATTGGATCTCTATCTAAAATTTTAGAAGAAACAGAGATTGATTTTAAAGATAGGCCTATTCTTTATAAGATTTATGAAGAACAAGAAGGCAGGGCATACCATCCTCTTAATCAATTTTGTTTAAGGGTAGATAACTTTACAAGAATAAAATGATCGATAGTCTTAATACGCAGCCATACAAGTACTCCAGTTTTTAAATATACATACTTGATAAATGATAACTTTTTAGAGCTACAAGTTCTCTAACTAACAGTTAGTTAGTGTAAGTAAGTCGTAAGTGTTAGTTAGTTATCAGTTACTGATAAATTATAACATTTTCTAAGTGAGTAGAAAGCTATACAAATCAATAGAATACTTCTAAATAGCCGTACAATTATACAAAATTATATGACATATTAACATAATATACATTTTAAATTATTTTTGACATTTCAATACTTTTGTGTTCTTTTCAAATAAACAAATTTAGTACAATAACTCCCCAAACTATTTGATAATATGTACTCTAACAATTTTTGTGGGCATATACGAGGCTTCGCAAGTAAAGAATACATATTATATTAGTTCCTACACGATAGAAAAAGGTACATACGTAAGTTCCTATACACAGTAAAAAATAGGTACATATGTAAGTTACCACACTTATTAATTCGTGCGTATATTATTATATATTATCTATAAGTTATCAATCTAATATCAGTTATATCATAATAATATAATACTGTCATACATTTTAATATAATATTAGTTTATTTATTACGTGGTTATATTATTTCTTCACGCACTCTACACTAATATATTCTTCTAAATAATATTATTTTCATATCATCAGTATGATAATTTATTGTTATAATATTATAAAAAATGTAGTACCTATATATATTTTTTTACTAAAATGTATATTTATGTATGTCTATTTTTTTAAGACAGTATTATCAGTTTGATAACTTATAATATTATATATTTATGATATATTTTTTTTTTACATAGGTTGTCTTCCGCCGCGCCGTGTAGAAAATAACATACATAGGTTATTATTTATTTTATTTTTACTAAATTAATTTTGCTTTTTTAGCGTTAGCCAAATAAATTGTAAAACATATTATTTTACTATTTTAATACATTTTACTTACGAGAATGTTTGAATTGTTTTTTGAAATGTTTATATTTAAATTTAAAAAAATTATGGTAAACTGGGTGTATCTTATACCTATATTATTGATCAAAAAAAATACAATCAGTGGAATCAACATAAACAAATATCCGGCGGAATTGATATTGAAACGGCGGAATCGATAAAACCCCGTTAATATAAATACTAAAATAGTATTAATAAATATGCTACAATATTGCCGTAGGTAATAAATAATAATTTTTGAAATAACTACTTACTTCTTTAGGAGTTTCATCTTTATTTGAATCTATAATAGGGCAAAAATATAAATTACATTTTGTATACTATAATTTTAAAAAATTTGGCAATTTATTACTTTCTGGGAAAGTCTTAGAAGAATTACATTGACTGCTGAAAGCCATGGACCTGTGCAACTGCTCATTTCTGCGCCAGCACGGATGAATAGAAGCACGCCAGTACGGATGAAGAGACACCAAACTGAAAATTATTTTTACTTAATTTATCTTTTAATACGCATTAACAATATTCATTATCTTATGTTGTTTTAATTGAAGATACATCTGCAACTGTCTCATATTTGTATAATTAATATATTAATTATAGTAAATAGTTATAAGTATAATCATATTTAAAATTACTATTATTTTTATTTGTTTTTTTTTTATACAATGCGGCAATTATTATAAGTTAATAACCTTCTTAAAATATTGTAGGATTAGGTAATAAATTAGTAAATTATAATACAAAATACTTATCTGCTAATTTTATTTAAACTTACTAAAATAAATAATTTTATTACTACTCAAACTAGTTATTTGGAGGTGGGATGAAGGGGCCAAAATGGTTAGGATATTAGTAACTTCGATACCAAATACGAGAGAATGACGGCTATCTAGGCGTAACACAAACTATTCGTCAGTTTATAATATTATATACTACGTAGCTTTCCGTCAAATAATGAAATTAAAATTATAAAAAGTGAACGAGGTAAAGACCTAATATTATTAGATAGTAATAAATATTGACAAGGCACGAGGATGAAATGAAAGTCGCAATTTTGGTATATTTCGTAAACACTTTAAATGCTTAAAAACAAACATTGTGACTAACAATTTTTTACAGCAATAAGTACAACTTATAATTAACCTTGTATTAAATTTTAAAGATTTTTGGGACAGCCAATTTTTTTTATCGGCATTTCAAGAAAAAAATTTAGAAAAATCAAAAATTTCAATGGTCTATAAATAGTTTAAAAAACTCTAAATATGTATTTTGAAAATTTAAATGTAAATAGATAACGCTCAACATTTGGTGAAAATTTCAAGTATTTACAATAATTCGTTTTTGAGTTACAGCAAAATAAAAATATCAATTTTGTCCTAAACTGATTATGCGTAAAAATTCCCGTTTTCCGTTACTTTTTTAGGGTTTTACTGACGCTTTTGAATACTAGGACAAAAAGTTTAACGTTCTCAATCGTTCTGTAGCCCTTAGTAGTTAGTACTATTATAGAGAAAATTTGTTTAATAGTTCAGATATCTACCTTTTACCAGCGTCGGTGAACCTGGATTGGCGGACTGAATAATTAACGGTCCGCAATGGTGGTGGTGCAGAACTTGTTAATCTAAAAAAATAGACAAAGAATAGACAAGAATATTTTTATTTGTAGGTACGTACTTTTTAAAGATGGCTGTGGCTCTATACATTTTATTCCAGAACATTATAATGTAATATAATATAATATACGGTTATTTAATTAGTAATTATTATAGTATTTCACCTGCAGTGAATTATATATCTATTTACATAAATCGGTTATGATCGGTTAAAAAGAAAATATTTGTTAATTGTTTATTACAAACAAATCGAATCCGTGGTTACGAAAAACATTATTATTTTAAAAACAGTTCAATTATTAGTTTGATAAAATTATAAAACAAATAAAGTATAATATAGAGAAACGTTTTTAAATGATTTAAGATTTAGACTTAAAGTACAACGAATAAAATCATTTTTTTGTGATATAAAAGTTATAATTCATTAAGGTCCTCTAACTAATCTTTTTTTTTTTTTAAATACTTAACTATAATAAATAACACGCAGTAATTAATTGTTAGGAATATTATAAGTTCAATGATGTATATCACAAATTAAATTATTAATTTAAGTTTAATAATATAACAAGTTAAGATATAAAAATAATGAAATTTTTATTTAATACTGTATATAAATATTTGGAATAATTGTGTAGTACATATTATCTATTAGTTTAAAAGCTTAACATTTAAAACTTCGAATGATATAAAATATATTCACAGTTATAACAATACATTTTTTTATTTAAATCAAAATTAATTTTTATAAGTATGAATCATTTCGATTGTAGGACACTTTGTATGGTCTCAACTAAAAAAAATTAAAACCACGGACAGTTTGTACTATTTAAGGTAGAAAAAAAATATTCATATTACAAAATACAATTATTTAACAGACATAAATCATTATAATAATAATAATAGTAATGATAATAATTTTGTGCTAAGTATATTGGGCAGGCTTCTAGAGTTTTTAAGAAACTCACTGTCAATTATTAGTCATAATAATATATAAATTTAAAAATTTTAAGTATGGCAAATTATTTCAAATAATTGTGTGTTTATTATTATTTTATTTTCATTCTTTGTACAAAACTTCGTGAATTGTTATTTGTATATTTTGATTTTTTTTTCTTATATTTTTGTTTAAATAACTAGTACATTCGTTGCAATTGCAAAAGTCGCAAAACACTCTAGAAACTTAGTTTAGCCGATCTAACCAATTTATTGAATGAACTCTTCCATCCTTTGCTAAAATTATTTGTTGATACTTGATAAATTATTAATTATTATTATTAACGATACATTTTTAATCGCTTGGTGTCTTAAACTCCAAATTTGAAGAAAGAATTTAAGTGTACCATTCTTCCCGTTAATATATTATGTTGAATTAAAATAAAATATTAATGGAAATAGTTTTCGAGTTAATAAAAACCTTGGTTTTGGTTAAGAGTGCAATTTAGAGTATATAAAAGGTTATGTTCTACTGTGTCATCAAACTCATACTAGTCATATACTGATTGCGATCACGATCCACGATCAAAAGTCTTATGCAGTTTAATTTTATATTATTATGCAAAATATCTTTCCTGGTTTATGTATATTGTATACCGTACAAATTGTTCGCGATCAGTTTTTACCAATTTATTTTTACCGTACGAAGTGTCCATGGTATGCAACTCAAACAATATATAGTACAAAGTGTTCGTTTACCATCATTTTAATGCAATATACTTTATGAATAATTTGAATAATATAAATAGTCATAGATCTATTTAGTATTATTCATTTAATAAATTTCAAATAGTTGATTAGTTATGAAATTATCTACATATTACAATGTATAATTATTAATTGAGTAAACAGTAAACATTAATAAATTGAATTAAAATTATAGTTTTTGAAAACTGTATGCGTATAACTGTGTATTGTAGCTAGTGGGAATCTGGTTACCTATATGGTTATTCACTAAAAATGTTATAAGTAAGTGCAGACGCTTTTCACTTTACAGTACTACAGTACGGTGCATTGAAATCCACACGTTATGTCAATAGTAGTGCATATAAAAGGTAATATATAATTTGATTATCACAAACATCTCATAAGTATAATAATAATAAAAATAAATTACAAGTAATATCATAGAAATTGTTCAAACTATATAGGAGGCTTGTTAATCAAAACATATAAATAAAAAAAAATAATGGTCTAAAAAACCAGTTTTTTTAATAGTATATTAGTATCATGATTTTACTGATATTTATTCATGATTCTTAATCACAATATTATTATGCCAATAAGTACAAGGTTTAGGTAATATGTATATTATAATCTTTTTTCTTTCTTATCTTCTATAATAAAACGTGAAAAATAGTTCGTTTATTATATAATGAATGCGGTGCGGTCGCATAGAAAAAAGCTCATGTCATAAGGTCTATGTGCATTGTGCGCCGTGCGGTCGACTATATTAATTATTAATTATTATTATTATTTCTACTAGCGTGATTTTTCGAATATTTTCCACTTTTCACAGGATTTCAACTGGACTTTTTCAGAGTTTTTTCCAATTTGTTCTCTTCATATTCACGTAATGTGCGTCTTTTGAAAGCCGTACGTGTACAGTTTTTTCGCCGTTTGCGTTTGTAGCGGTCGCGATCGCGATACCTAACAAGTACGACTGCCGACGACGGCTTTTTTGCTTAGTAAAATAATACAAACTTGAATGTTGTTTATTTAAGAAAATAGCAGTATGAATACATACAATTAAACATTTTTAAAATTAAATTTTTTTAAGCAATTTTAAATTCACAAATTTATATTTAAAAAAAAAACACAACATTTTAAAACATCCTTACAAATTATGTTTGTGTATAATATTACGCCAATAAATACAAGGTTTAGGTAATATGTATATTATAATATTCAAATAAAATTAATGTAAATAATATTTTTGTTGCAATTTAGGTACACTAAAGATTTGTCATTAGGCAATTTCTATAAATCAAAACAAAAAATATCATTTCGACAAGTTCAATAATAAGTGTACGATGTATCGAACAATGGTTATAACTATTTACAAAACTAGGGAAATTGGCTACCACAGCTTTATTTATAATATGTAAAATGACCTGATAATTTTTAGTAATACATACGTGATACGCGTGACACAATATTGTAAACATTGAAACGAATTGCACGTGTAAATATATTTATAATAAATATACCTATTTACATATCTAAGCACTTATTGTTTCTGATTGTGAAGTAATATAATCTTCAATGTTATGAATTAATAACTAATGAAATAACGATTCTAACATTATATTGTTTTTATATTTCGTGTTGACTATTTTGTACGTAAATAAATTAACAAGTTTTACAAAAGAGTATTTAAATACAATCAGGTTTTAGGAATACTTAATTATGGCAATGGACCAAATCTCAATTGTTTAAAATTTTTCATCTTCAATTAACAAAACTGAAAAAATTACATTATTAAACTATCTGAATCCATTTAAATCTTAAAATAGTTAAAATCTCATCATTATAATAATATATTATATCGACTTATAATATCTTATGTAATAGTTAAATGCAAATAACTAAACAATATAATACAGAGATCAAGGACCTGTGTGGGTTTGACACAGGATAGTAGTGTATTATGATTTTAAAATTAAAGCAAAACAAATTATGCGATAGTATAAAAAAAAAAAACGATTCTAAATTGAACTTGGTTTGATATTGTATATACTTTTAATTTTAAAGGTTGAGGCTTTTTAAAAATATTTTAATGTTAAAATAAAATTTTTAAATAAATCCTAATCAGTAGGGCCCGGATTTAAATGCACTTAAAACCATACAGATATGCTCTAAAAAATAGCCAAAAATGCCCTTAAAAAATGCATTTTACCACAAAAATGACCTTAAAAATGCACTTAAAAAATACAATTTACCACAAAAATGACCTTAAAAATGCCATATATATTTTTTTATACAAATTGTAATTTATAAATGACATAATAATTATTTTATTAAAAAAAAACTGAAAATTTGAAATATTGACTGATATGATGTTGAAACGCATGTTTTGGCTGTTTTAGGGGAAATATTATTCATTCTAAACATACCAAAATATACACTTAAGATTATGTTAAATTCTACGTTAAGCTATTTTACCTATAAAATGTTCAGCATTGCATTGAACAATAATATATTGTTTAATATTTTCAAACACCAACGATCTTCTGTTGTCCGAAAGAATATTTTTATATGTTGAAAAACTTCGTTCGACGTCCACTGATGTTATAGGAGCATATTTAAAATGACAAATGTCATCTGGTGACAAATGTCTATATATTATACTTGTATATTATACAAATATGCATTAAAAACGAAAAAATGACCGAAAAAAGCTAAAATATGTTCTAAAAATGAAAAAATATTGAAATATGCAAAAAAAAGCAAAAAAATGCAAAATAAAAATTTCACCTTTGAAGTCTCTGTTACATGAATCAAATTATAAACTTGGAAAGCATTGTCTAGGATTAATCAAAAAATGATGCATTTTGCATTGGAATCCGGGCCCTACTAATCAGTATTGACTGTATTGCAGTACGCGGTTAATATGTTCAAGCGAAAAGTAAAATATTCTGAAAAGTCGTTATCCAAAACAGATTTATAAAGGAAATACAATTTTCACGATATACTATAATAATTTCTCTAGACAAAATCAAAAAGAACACTCGATTTTATTCATACCTATTCAAGTAGTCGTTGGATTACAAACGTTTACGAATTCAAACGAGATTAATATAACAGCAGAAATGCGCGTCACATATACGTTTGTTTTCATACAAGCGTAATATGATATTTACATTTAGCTCTTACTCAAGTTGTTTTATGAATCAGATATTTAGGTCAACGGACAAAAAAATGCACACGGGATTAATATAATAATAAAAAAAGGATTAAATGAAAAGAGATTTTATCAAACAATTAATGAAATGTTACTGACAATAGGACACAACATTTGCGCATATAAATTTCGATGAATTTTAATTCAATCAAGTGGTTTTTATACGCATGAGTTGGGATTTTTTTAAATTTTTTTTTACATGAACAAATAGGTTACTATAAAACACTACAGTTTAGAGATCTCTTATTGAAAATCGACATGTTACTAAAATTTGTGACTCCACGTATAAATATAAAGGAAAAGATTTCGTGGTTTTTAGTAAGTTTTTTTATTAAAATTATTAATTCACATCAAATTTTTTAGATAATAATTATACATGTCCATAATACACATTATATATTAAATATAAATAAAACTATATAGAATATTATAGAATTATATCGTTATAGTTAAAATTAACATATATGATGATTGGTGATGAACCCATAAGAATCAACTAAACATAATATTACTCTGTAATTTGGTAATCCATTTTCAAAATGTTTAAATCACTTTAGGTCTACTAACAAAACATTAAAGTTCTAAAATTGGCCAACCACACGTTATATTAGAAGCATTAAGACACCTTATGTAAACGATGTTGATATACGTTTTCGCAAGAATTAACGAGTCCACAGTTAGAATTAATTCTTTATCCACAAACCTTAAAACGTTATGTGTTTTGATGTCGACCAACTGATAATCGACCAAAAAAATGAAAAAATTTTGGATAACTTTAGAATTTTGGATATTTTTTTAATTAATAATAATGTTTTGTTGAAATATATTTACAATTATCAACTTTAATTTAGAAAAGAATGTACCTACGTATTTCCAACACCTCAATATTTACAATTTATTATAATAAATATGTAGTCAATAGTCATAATATAAACTAAAACTAATAATCAATTTTTTGTTAAATCTATTAACTTTATAAAATCTTAATTACTTAAGTTTTTTTAACTAATAAGCTGGATAAAAAAAAAGGCATAATTCAAAATTTCTAATTGAAAATAGATATATTAGCATTTTTATCGAGTAAGTCATTCATTTTTTTTAAAATTATGATTCAGTTTTTTGATAAACATCAGGAAATCTGCAGTTTTTACTACAAAAATTTGTTTTAAATATTTCTGACATCGCCAATATTCTTTAAAATGTGTTTATTCAAATGTTATATTATTTGTTATGCAGTTTTGCTTTTGTTTTATACTACTTGAGAAATTAACATTATTCTATTATAATCTTATCCCAAGTGAAAATTTATAAGCGAACTAAAAAATTATAGTAGTAAATATAGTATTTTGTTATTCGTTAACGCTCGTTAGGGCAAAACGTTTGGCATATCTCCAGTGCTCCCTTTTGTGAAAAAGGAGTAATTTTTGTTTTTCAGCCGAATACTAATGAAATTGTTTTCACATTAACAATTTATCATAGTTTACATTCGAAGTATGAAATGGGACAGCTAGTTTTTTTTATAAAACATATTACCTACCTATGTGAGTTTATTTACAATTATTGTAAAAATGTAATTTATTTATCATATGATAGGTGTATAAGTATTATTACGTTTGGCTACAAAGAGAACATCTTTACGATTTTTCATTCGTATTGCACGATATTGACCGTTTTAAGAGTCGAGGATATCGTTGTTTATGAAAGTGGCGGTATTGCGGCGTAGGTTATTTTCTACAGTGTTCAAGAGACTTTATAATATACACATTATGCCATGCATGTGTATAAATTCTCTCCGAAACCAAAATCATCGTATAGATAATAATATTATTATGATGTTATCTAGCTGGTCACCTGGGTTCGATAACAACCAATAAACTATTTATACTCTGTCCAGCGAGAAAACATGCCGCAAACCGACAAAAATCAGTTATTCTACGCATTCCACAATGATACCCAGCCTTAAGTGAACCAGTTTTGATAGCATGGTGACGCGAGATGCGCAGAATCGGCGCGTTCTCTCGCTGCACAGACCATAGCTATAGATACCCATGACGATTGACGAGCAACTACAATATTCGTCCTATAACCACGAATTCAAAGCTGCGGGCAACGTCACTATAGTTTAAGTCATCTCAAGACTGTGGAACGCAGCTACAGTCGCTGCGGTGCGCGTTACATATTATTATTATACGCGTGTAATAACGTATGTACCTGAGTACCTGGCAGGTTGACATCACTTATACTGTAGACCAGTGGTCTTCAACCTTTTTGGACTCACGGCCCACTTTTTACATTTTTCGCGCGACCCACGTGAGCTTTGAAAAAAGCTAAAATTGCTTAATGCTTTGCAGTAGTACTATTAAAACTGAATACAATACAACATTTTTTAAACTGTATTTTCATTTATTAATTTTCTAAGTTTAATAATTAAAAAATTATTTTTGTTACCTTATATAATTTTATAAATTTAATTTTTAGTTTAAAAAGAAAACTTACCGTGACCCAATTTTAAAGCTTACACGACCCAAAAATGGGTCGCAACCCACCGGTTGAAGACCACTGCTGTAGACAGTGTAGACCAGGGGTCGGCAATTAATTTATGTGGCGGTTGAGATATTTAATAAAAAAAATTTCGAGGGCCAAAAAAAACTTAAACTTAATTTTATCATTAATGTATTTATTTTTGTATTAAAAACACATTTTAAGACAAAGTATTTAATATTTAATTATTTATAAAGTAATTATACATTCATACTAATAATAACAAAATTGTACACTTAAGTTTAATGAGAAAAATGACATTTGTTTTCTTGAGCTAATAAACAGCGGTATACGATGGACGCTATCGTAATTTTCAAATAAATCATAAAAATAGATCGCCCGTGACTGCGGCACGTTCAACAACACAGATAATCATAAACCGTTATTATTGTCTCAGCGCCTAATGAAATCGATTTCAATATTAGTTTAATTTTTGTTATGAAGGGAGGGGGAGTGATACATAAGTTGCTCACTAAAAAAATACAACCAAAACCACCACTGCTTTAACGAACGGAAAATTAAGAACATTTTTGGTGGTCCAGTTATTTCCCTTCCGCGGGGCAGACATGGCCCGCTGGTCGCTTATTGCCTACCCCTGGTGTAGACTGTAGAGTATTCGCGTTAGGCCTAAGGATTCGAACGGCACAAACAAAATCGGCGAATATAATATTATAATATTATACACTCGTGACGTACGTATTTTTCGTACACGCAAACTCACTACTTATTGGGCATTATATTGTTAACGTAATCGCAGCAGCTATGACAACAGTGGTACAATATAATATGATGATATATTTTTAACGTTGCACGCGGCGTTTGAACAAATCGATTGGAAAGATATGATCGACGAGCGTCGGAAAAGTGTGAGTGTATATAATAAACATGCGCGATAATGTGTACCGAAACACAATGAATCGCTCGCCGAAAATTCCATGGTATATAATATACATATATTATATATTTTATGTGCCCAACAACTAATGTCGCGGACGAGTCGAAGGCTTCTCGGCCGACACGTCGTCGTCACCTTCGCGTGATCGGATCTATTCAGCGCGTCGTCGCGCTGTGCGACCAATAACGCGCAGCGGGAGGACGGCACGGCGGCGCACACGCGAATCTCGCACATTGGTTTCAAGGGCGATATTAATAAATCGGATCCCACCGAGAAGTGAAAAACAAAACGAATTGCGCCCACTGACCTATAAAAATACATCGTCGTCGACAAACCACGCGTCAGTAATAATAATATATGCCTAATGAATCTAATAATATATTAATTTGGTTTGACGATGATGATGATAATAATATAATATAATAATAAGATAAAAAAAAAAATCTATTGGGTTTTACGTATGAATACAGAAGACCCGTTTTAAGGCCTATATTTGAAATATATTTCGGTTTAAATAACCCCCATATTTTTTACCTATACATTTTATATAAATATAAAACAATATATTAAATTTTATTAGGACGTAAAATATATATTACCTATATTTTTCCATTGTATCAAACGTTTAACCAATTTTTCACATTATTTTGTATACGCAATTTAGTTTTTTATTTTACTACGGTTTCACGTATTTTCCTTTTGTTTAAATATTATTGGTGCAATGATAATTATTCGTATTATTATATAGCGATAATTTAATCAAAATCACTGCAACAGTGCATCAAACAATAGGTATAGCTAATAATGAAAACAGATATAATTTTTTTTTAATTTTTGAGTAGATTAATACATTAAAATATAATTTGTACTAAACTATAGTATTATGTCGCTGCATGAAGACGTTGGTTGATTGGTACTGCAACAGTATACACGGTTGACAAAATACGGGAATAATGCTAAAAAAAATAGTTCATTATTTTTAAAATATCTAATATTAATAGATAATATTAAATTTATCATAGCTTTAATTATGTTTAATTTTGTTTGCCACCTCTATACAGTCTCTAAAATATTACAAACAAAATTACGTAGGTATCTGAATCGCGTAGAACTGCCGCATTAAGATTAAATTTACAGTTTATAGTATACCTATACTTATTTATTCACGTACGTTTCAGCAGACGATGATGAGTTTCTTTTTTGAATTGTCGAATGAGGGTCGTTTATAAGATATTTTTCTAGGTAAATAACGATTTTTTCCACGGTCTTTCTGGCGCCGCCGTCTAGTTTTTACTCAAAGACGTATTTGTGTTCTATACATACTTGTGTGGAATTATAGTGAAATGTCGTGTTCCACGTGCAATTTGACCAGATTATTCGGATAATAACATTTATAATTTATACGTATAGAACATGATATGGTGAATTTTCCTTGGAAATATAATATACCAAAAATGCGACCGCACAGTAATCATCATATAACTGGTTAATCCATTTGTACGACGACCACCGCACTTATACGGTTTCTGTTCGCGATTAATACTGTACGCCAAATTAAAACTTATTAAGTGCACATAGGGGTACCGCGGTAGTGCGTCGTGTCGTTGTGTGTACAACAAACTTTTGAACGGTTAATATGATAACGAATAATATTGATAGCATACAAAAGTTTAAAATGGTTGTAAAAATGATAATTTAAATACAAAATAATATTTTTATAGGCTACCTAAAATAATATATAGATTTTTCTGTTTCTATAATATGTTCAAACTGCCATTAGTGCATCGTATATATAGGTACAATGAAAATAGACGGTTATAATAATATATACTTAAATATTATAAGTCATAAGTTATAACCTACTTATTCCTAGAATAATGCATTCCTCGTAATAATAATGGTGATACACACAACAATTTTAAATAAGGAATATAAAGATCAACGACGTTTTTGAGATATTATATTATGTAGTTTGAAATTGATTTATCCAAGCAGACGAACAATAATATAGTAATTAAATATTGCATTTCGTATTTTGTTTAATAAAATCCACGTGTATTTTCATTTTCGTGTTTTCAAGTTAGCGAATTGTAACAATATTATATTTTAATGATAAATGTCCTCCAATTACAATACCATTGCCGATTATAGGCAAATATAGAGATATGAAATGTAATAACATGTTCTGACGCCAAAACATAAATACCTAGCGAAACAATTTTCTGTGACATAAAAGCGCAGTAGATGAATCAGGAATTGATTTACATGAAAAAAAAAACGTATTTCCGTCGTGAGAATCGTAGTTTTTGCGTAACGATTTTCAACGTCCCCCACACACAATATTCATATAACTGTAATAGAAAATATTTTTTCATTTTTATGTTCTTTTATTATAATATATTATACATATTGCATATTATATATAGGTATATTACAGGTGCACGTATTCACTATCAGCGTACACAGAATGACGAAGTCATAATAATTTATCTGTAATAAAACCTAATCGCGTGACGTCTTCCATGACGAGAATAAAAACATCGTCTTGAAAATACGAAAAATAAACTTATTCATTTCAGAAATCGTTATAATAACGGCATATTATATTGTGTTCAATACGATTATCATTTATCACCAATGAGCAATGATCCTGAGATAATTTTAAAAGCTGTGACTTTCGATTACAAGCTGCAGTAGCTATGTATATTGTACACTTTGTATATTTTAGTTTCAAACATTCACACATAGATTTACAAAAATACCAAAACCATAATTATAACCTACTAAAAAATAAAAAAAGGAGGTTCAAATTATTTTGGTTACTAAAAAAATAATAATTCTCTTTGAATGGCTACAATGAGATACATAATGTGCATAAACTCAGTAGAACCTATATAGTTACCTCCTTAGCGTGACCGTAGCCAGGGGGTGGGTGGTTTAGGGTTTAGCCCCCCTCCCCTTGAAATTTTTTCTTGAAATAAGATTTTATAATAATATCATATTTTATTACATAATATAAGTAATATAACATATTTATACTCTAACCCCCCCCTCCAACGACCAAAAAAATAAAAAATATTTTGCTGGCTATAACCTTGCTCATTATAAATAGTGAATAACTATTTATTATTATTACCTATTCAATAAAAAATACTCTCAATATATCAAAGATTTTCATACTTGTAAGTTAAAAGTTCTAGGTCAAAAGAAAAAAAAAATTAATAGTAAAAATACAAGAAGCATAACATTATAGTTTATTTAAATGTGTATAATATTGTAACAATTTCCGGTAAAACTTTAAGAAAAATTACCGTGATATTAGAGAGGTATTATTTTTACATAAATAAAATAATTTTAAATAATATTCTAAGTTAAACTAAGAATACATTCGAAAAAATATTCAAAGTAAATAATTCGGGATAATACACACATGTCTGTTTGAGGCCAATTCACTGTTACAGCATCGTGAAAATTTACTTGTTGGCTTATAATCAAGTATCTATAATAGAATATAATTTTTCTACCTTAGAGCAACTAATGAATTTGCATATGCTTTAAGGAATAATAATAATAATACCATTAGGTATAACTATAACACATATATACTCCAGTGTATCGTATAACTTGTTAAAGTATTAAACTTAGTAAATTAATAACATTAAAAATGACCTTAAATTTATGACAAAGTAACATGCATACTAGTTGATTATAGTTTTTCAACGTTTTAATATTTTATAAATTCATGTAAATATCTAGGTAGGTACTTATGCAATAATCATATATGTAAATTATAATCATAATATCATAATGCAATATTATATATATATATATATATATATATATATATAATAAACACATTGATACCTAACCCGTCAAAATATATCCTAAAATAATGGAGATATCATAATTCTGGTTTTTAATAAGATTCACAGAGGCAAGAACTGCAAATATTTAATGTTTTGGTAAAAAAGTTAAAAAAATATATTTTTTTATTTAATTATTTTCAAAAAAATTGAAAAACCATTTTGAAGAATTCATTTTTTTGAAAATATTGATATTTCAACATTTTAATTTCATTTATTTCCTAATTTTTAATATTTTTTTGTTTCGAGAAAAACACTGAAAACGTTCGCGGCTGTAGAGCACGCAAGCCACATGTTTGATATAATGATAGTATGACACCAATATTGTATTATGATTCGCAGTTTTTTTTTTAAACTAAAAAAAATATTAAAAATCAGGAAATTAATAAAATTAAAATGTTGAAACGTCTATATTTTCAGAAAAAAGAACTCTACAAAATGGCTATCTTTATTTTTTATTTGAAAATAATTAAATAAAAAAATATATTTTTTAACTTTTTTACCAAAACATTAAAATTAATTAAAATATGAAATATTTGTAGTTTTTGTCCCTGTGAATCTTATTAAAGAAACCAGAATTATGATATCTCCATTATTTCAGGAGATCTCGTAATGGGTAAATCCTCATGGGATACCCTGTAGATAAAAAAAAATAGACAAATATTCTCCTTTTTATTTTAAAATTAAAATTTTAGGGTAATAATTGATTGAAATTCGAAACTATACACTTGAAGGTATCTAAACAATTTAGTGACAGAAATGTATGCGTATTATTATTAATAATACAATAACAACCATTTTATATTTATTTACTTATACTTAAGCATATATTAAAATTTAAAATACATAATATACAACATATTATATACTATATTATAATATACGTCTGTATGACTTTTCGTAAATTATGTTACGCTACGTCGTGATTATTTCTTTTACCGATTTTTGACTTTCCGCTACTCATCTGCACTATATTATAAATATAATATGATTTATAACTATTATGGTTTGCTTTAAGATTTCCCGATGATATTGAGGATCTATTTTATTTGTTTAATATATATGACAGTGAGTTTTATGAAGTTAAATTTTTCTGTTTACTTATTATACAGTACAGACTATATATCAGTGGTGTACTTACATGGGGGGGATTAGGATATTTTTTAATACCTCCCACTCCATCCAACATAAGAAATATGTGTTCACCACTGATATATAACAATACGTACGTATATAATATTTCATATATGCATTGAAGACGTGTAATCTTGAAATACTTAAACATACGCAATAATTATATGATATAGTAATTTATAAAATATATGTGTATAATTATATGTAAACAATACGTTGGTATATAGGTATTAAAGAAAAATTATTATATTTTAAACGTAAATGTAAAAATTATATATGACTGATATATAATCTACTTGGGCCATCGCGTAGTGTATTTATTATCATTAGAACGTAATAGGATAGGTATAACCATTTAGGGAAAACATAAAAATGTTAACTACTAATTATTGACCGTTCCGCTTTAAAACATTACAATAATATTATTATCTAGTCGATCGACCAAAAAAAAAATAAAAAAATAATTTAATATAGTTTTTGTAGGTATATTATACGTAGTGCATACCTGCATATTATAGTATATAATAATATTATATTATAACATACGCGACCGCGCGTACAAAAAAACTGGTACTAACACACTAACGCCGAGAAACGATACTAAAAATGCTGAATTATTCTACTTGACCCATTCAAATATTTTACAAAAGCCAATATTTTGCAATATTACAATTTACTTTAGGTTAAAAAAAATTATCAATTATAAACTGTAGCAGGTCATGACCAACATAATCAGCAGGGCTCGGATTTTATAGCTTTTGATAATTATTATAGGATACAGATAAAAATAGCAGAGTGAGCTATAAATTTGTTTTATGCACCAGGGACTCCAAATATGAAATTTTATAATGTTATTTTTTGCATATTTGAAGTATTTTAGGTTTTCAGTGCTATTTTTTTGCTAATTTGTATAATATAATGTTTTATTTTGTGTTTTCAAATTTGACAATTTGGCAAAACATTTAATCATACAGTGTAACTCAGGTAAAATAATTTAATATATTATTTAATTAATAAATAATTTATTTTATTTTATTCTTATTTCCAGATAATTTTGAATAGTCACCATGATTAATTCAATTAATTTTAGTAATCAAAAAATGTAAACAAACATTATTAGTTTTTAATTAAATATAAATGTACCTATTAATTCATAAATAATCTTTAGCTAATAAACATAAGTTTTTTTTAATTATGAACAGAATACATTTTTATTTTTGCTATTTTTCATAATTTTAGGGCAAATTATAGCGCATATTCCATTTATTTTTAGTGCTATAAAATCCGAGCCCTGAATTAATCAGACATACATAAAATAATAAAATGGACTTTCTGTAAGTAATTTTTGTTTCCATTTTTCTGTTTGAAATATAATATTTTTCGAGTTAGATCTATTAAAATATATTTACCTACCTACTAAGATTTTTTAACAATTTCAAAACGCTGGGTGATTTGGAAATTTATAAAGTGAGCAACAGACATAATCCATACATCTACGACAATACTCGCGCCACAGAGCCTTAGACGCAATCAACGCGTTAAATATGCGTACATTATTAATTATTATACGTCGTCTCATAATGAGACTCTCATTAAAAATCCTATATCGGTTTATTATACTTGCAATTATAATTATATTCATTAGGTTTATAAATATATTTATTTCATATGACAGAGGTACCTTTTTTTCACTTTGCCAATTGTATAATATGCTGTAATAATGTGCTGTATGTTAAATATTTAAACTCCTAATTGCACCACCCTCTTCAAATAAATATGTAAAAACGAATCGATTTTCAGTTAGAGTATAATTTATAATTGGTATTATTTGTCTACTGGAATAAAAAAAGAACAGAGGTTGTTCTTTTGAAGCTCATACAAAGCAATAATGAATTTTCAATTAGCAAAAAAAAGTGAATAAAATTTGTTATAAAAACTAAAATGGACACGAAAAAAAGCAGTTGTATACGTATCAAAATAAATTTTAAATTATATTTCCTACAATCTAATATCGTACTTTGAATATACATCATGATAATAACGTTCATTAAAAGATTTGTAACAAAATTGACGTAAGACAATATTACATTTTTTAAATGATTCGTTTTATCTAAGGTTTAGTATTTATGCTCAAAAATAGTAGAAATTTGATGCAAATAAGGTTGCCAACCAACCGGCATTTCACTTCGATAGACTTACAAAGCCTACTAGACTTACTATTTTTTTTTATAGTATGAATTTTTCAATGTCTTATAAAAAGTCATATAAATTCTATAATTATCATCATGCTATACTACAAAAATTCCCACAAAAATTCTTCTCGAATTTTTTTTTTAAGTTAAAAAACAAATTTTCAAAATAATTGAATATCAAGGTATACATTAATATGGAAATTAAAAAAAAAATAATATCAAAAAAGTACCCAAAAACAATAGCATAGTAAGTTAATATTATTATTATTGAGTATGAGTCAAAATTATTGAACGCACAATTTATGAATCTGAGTAATCTGACTAATTTAAAAAACATTTCAAATAAAATCACAATTTAAAAATATGATTATTTGCGCAAGTGATTCAATTAAAAAAATTGTTTAAGTACCTCAAAAACAAAATTATTGATAATAATCATTGAAATTAAAATAAACTAATATTATTTTCTTAGGATTTACAAAATATGCTATTTATACTAAACATTATAATCTTACCTCTAAAATATTCTCAAGTACGCAAAAACTAATTATCTTATAATCTCCATATTAAATTTAATTAATTTTTTTCATTTTTAACATCCATCAATCAGCATACACTCAATAAAGATTATTTGAAAAAACATAAAAATCCGGTCACTATAGTAAATTTTAATATACTGTATATAAGTCAAGTAATGTGTAGGTAGGTATAAGTGCTGTGAACTTATACAATAAAATTAATTCTGTAACACTTTTGCAAAAGTCGATGTTTAACGGTTTATAAATTTTAAGTGTATAAATGTAAAATTATAAAAAATTTTATAATAAATAAGTTAATTTCTTCTACAATTTGTGAGTATACCTAGTACTTTTTTTTTTACTTATAAGTTGTAACTAATTTCATATAGTAACAGCACAGTTATTTAATAAGTTAGGTAAGTAAGCGTAATTCATGTCGATTATTATAATGTAGTATAACAATGTGCAATATATCCTCAATTTGGGTAAATATAGCGATGCGCAGTAATAAGTGCCTAGATTATGTCTATATTATAACACATAGACGTCTGTTTGACTTTTTCTTTAACGAATAACAAGAAAGTGACGTAATAAGCAAAAACCCTTAAAATATTTTCGCGTGGGATCTCGTGCTTTTTTTTTCTTTTTAGAACTAGCTGCATATTTTGTAGTACTTTTATACTTGTTTTTATATTTTATATTATTTTATTTTATTTTATTTACAATTGTAACGTGTGAAGCCGCGTGACAAAAATAATCATCGTATACTCGCCTTGATTGATAATAACTATATAATTTATTATTACACGTTGTGACATAATTGCGCCATAAATCCCGCGTAAAGAATTAATTATATACCATCCCCAAAGAAAAATTATCTCTATCAAGTGGGTATAATGCCTAAGTATGTTTGTAAACATGTATAAGCAGTAAACTCCACCTGTTTCTGTTACATTACAAGATATATTTAGTTGATAAAATGTGTCATCGAGATCCTACCAGATTATCTAACATATTCAACGATATGTCAGTATATAGACCTTTAAGTAGATATATTTATCACAAATATTAGTTCAACCTGTCAACCTAACATAAATACATAGACTATCCTTAAAAATAGACGATGACCCGTTTCCCTTATACTCAGGATTGTTTTGTTTTATATTATATATTATATGCAAGATTATTCATCATTGAATTCCAATATAACACATCCATTATTATTGCACAGTAACCTACGGTAGATCACCTACCCGATGTCACGTACACAACCGAAACGTATAAAAAACTAAATTTTTAAAATCGAGTAAAAACAAAAACAACAGCTGACAAATCCTTATTTTAATTAGCTAAGCGTATTGTGTTACAATGGTAGCAATACTTTGGCTTGTTTCAATATTTAGTACTTTAAAATATTATATTATTACAGAATAAGTATTTATTATGGATACTATTGTAGTTAAATACACTTAACGGATGACGTTATATTATTGTGTCTTCGCTAACAACACACTACTACGCTATTATTATATTACTATAACGAATTACCAGCGACGACGACCGACGACTGCAACAGAGTCGTCGGGTTTTCGTGGAATCATTATAGGTAGCGTTATCGTAATAGTATAATACGAGGACCCCATATAGCGTCTCCAACACGCGCGCCGTGAGCCCGTTGCCGCTGAGCGCGCGAGGTCACCAAACTCCGATACAGTCATGTTCATCACATTGGTCGTGGAGACGTACAAGGTACGGGATATTCCACGCGTTCGCGTTTGTGCGACAATATACTTATAATAATGTTATTGATAATATTGCGTACTACACTACTATATGTAATGCGGTGGGCTTATCGCAATTGCGTAGTTTCAGTGTGTGCCGATTATAACATTTATAATTTTAAAATAACGACTGGCCCGATGATCAAACGATAAATAATATTTATCTATCCTCAAAGCAGTTTGATTCGTTCGTCGAATAAACGTTTGTGATAAATAAACAGCATTTTTCAATGCAATAGAATTTACTTATTTTACTTGTATAATATACATTTGTATATACACTGTAGGCACACGTTCCGTTAAATAATTTTAATTTTAGATATTCCGAAATATGAATTTAAAAAAAAATACAAATATTGTACAGAAAAATCATGGATATTAATTATAATGCTATATGGTAATTATTCATAAACAAATATCAACCATAACCATGATATATCTACTCATACGCTATAATAGTGACTATATTATATAGTACAATCGATTGGTATTATGATGCATTTTCATTAAACCAGATATTACCATGTTATATTTAATATTATAATGTGGTAACTATTTTTTGTTTATTTATTAGAGTTATTAGACTCATTTGGCCATGTTTTTTTAAAAATATTTTGTATTCCGACTGCATAATAATATAATCATGGTTACACGGCGTTATAGATAGGCGATTTAGGTACAGCGACGTCACTACATGTTAACTCTACATTTTCCCGAGTTTATTCAACAATACAAGAAATAGTATATTAACAAATGATTACTAATAAATTAGGTAAAATTAGAATATATATAATATAGTATGATGTTTTCCAATTAATTTGAATTAAAATATACAAAATAGAGGTAATTATTTACAGAAAATTTATAAGTTACTTATTATACATGTATGTATATATTTAATAATCCTCCCATTTATCAACATTCGCAATTAGAGATTGTTTTCTTTAATATCACTTACGTATTCTATATAAATATTTTATAATATATAATTATAACTTATATGTACTTGTAACCAGTAACCACATTTGCAATATAAATATGAACAATAGACATATTATAGTATACAGAGAACCTCGATTATCCAAACTAATTGGGACCGCACCTAGTTCGAATATTGGAAATTAAAAAAAAAATTTTTGTTTAAATCACAAGTTAAATATTTTATATTCTGTACATACATATTTATTATTATTATTTTATTAGAATTACATACATTATATTATTAGAAATACATTACATGCATAGGAACATGTATTGTTTATTATATTTTTTTGAAAAAAATATCGATTTTTATTTGACGATGAGCTGCAACGCGCTTTTCTGCAGCCAAGTCGCGGATACGAGTTTTAACGTTCGGATAATAGAGGGCTCATGTAACGGAGGTTTGGATAATCGAGGTTCTGCTTCTATACTATATAGTTTATATAACTTATAATAATATATAACTATTGAATAATAATAATATAATGATTTATAAAACAATAAATTGTTGTTAATTTGTTGGGTATTTTTTTTTGATATACTATTTATTACTCGTGATAACTATCTAATACAGTAATACAATATACAAATTAAACAATATCGATGATAATTATTAAGTAAAAATTATGATAATGATTCGTCTAAATTATTAAAATAATATTATCTTTATTAGGTAATATTTTATTACTTACTTATAAATCGTATATCTTATATAATCTATTTTATTTTATAAAATAAGACATTATAAGACCCTTATTAGACCGATGGGAACAAGTCTAGTTTAGCGGCCACTCGAATTTTTCGATTTTTTCTTCAGAATCCTATGTATTTTAACGAGTCTTAAACGATGGTGTAAAAATAAATTTGCGGAAACCATTAGTTTTGAAGTTATAGACTTACGAAGTTCACGATTTTCGGTTTTTTACCCATATGTGTGACAAATATGTGGGGAAACATTTGTATTTCAACTAGTTTAAAACGATAGTGTAAAAATAAATTTGCGGAAACCATTAGTTTTGAATTTATAGACTAGTTTAATCTAGTTTAGTGGCCACACGAAATTTTTACTGGCGTCATGCTAAAGCATCCATGAGCCAATACTGTCGTAAAAAACGTTTCTACACAGGGTACTTGGCAAAGTACATGTTTTTAAAATCGTGTCGGTTAAAAAATGTTGACCCTCTAGCAGAATTTTTCGGGTTATGTTCCGTAGTATACGACCCTATCGATGGAGTTAGAGACGACACTTCTGTTGAGTCTGCAGAGTCGGAATCTGGAACCGGCTCTGAGGTAGTCTGGAGATTTTTTTTTTTAATATAAAATATAAAATATAAAAATTGGTTTTACTTTTTGACAGTGTAACCCGTATCCTTGTATGGTTTTCAATGTAAAAAAAAAACAAAAAAATATCCCTCGACTTGCTATGTAACACCAGTACACCACCTCAAGTAGGTCACAGGGTAAGTTATGTCGTATAGTATGTGTAGTGATTACACGTTTTGCTCCTCGGTGCAGTCGCTCTGCTCCGCAAATCGAAAATATCCCGTCACGCGCCTGAGTAAAAAACCGAAAATCGTGAACTTCGTAAGTCTATAACTTCAAAACTAATGGTTTCCGCAAATTAATTTTTACACCATCGTTTAAGACTCGTTAAAATACACAGGTTTCCGAAAAAAAAAATCGAAAAATTCGAGTGGCCGCTAAACTAGACTTATGCCGACCGATGTATGAGAATCTCGGGTCGTTATGAAGCTGTTTATTTCGCAAGAGAAAGGATATTATATTATATTTTTTTTTCATTTGTGCTAATATGAGTAATCGAATCGAATTGTTTTTACTAGATATTGAAAGTTGCCACATCGATGTAATCGATTCGACCGCTCGCACCTTCGCCGATATAATATAAGGCATAAGCCACACAACTATTATAACTACTTAAACCAACCGTACGATTTATTACTATAGATAATAATAATATTATACCATATACTAGTCGTACCGATATAATGTGTATAATGTTTCGAGTTTTTGACAAAACGTTTATGAAATGCATAATATTATATATTATACATTATAGGACGCGCAACGATATTGCGATTTAATTATATACTTATTATTTAAACGTGTAGACTTACCTGATGGCTGATACATCAATATAGTCTTGCTGCGATGGTCGAACGCGATTATATACGCACATATAATAATATGACGTTACATAATATTATTATTATAATATTGTTGCATATTATTATTATGTATTATTTTAACGGGCGAGCCGGTACGAAAAGTGCAAACGCGGCAGCAAACTATAATATAATCAATGATTGCAAGTCGCTTATAATAATAATTATTATTTATTATCATTGAATAATATCAAAGTGTATTATAAACGTCCGTTTGCATACTGACCTTGGACTGTCAACGACTACCGACGAGCGTGTACCATAGACCGATCAACTAGTTTACAGGTCTATGGCGTGTACCTATATTTAATCTTTATATAGCCGGTGTTCCACCTTTTTGCATGTCCAAATCGTCCCCGGGTTTTGGACGTTTGTTCGGTGACCGCGCTCGGTCATTCGCAGTGGTGGCGACACTGACTCGCCTGCCGCCCTGTTCCGGGCAACGACGCGTACAACGCCGTTAACGTGCTTTTCGCACGTTCGTCACTCGTCAGTCGTCACTCTCTTTTTTGTCATGCTCGACTTGCACTACTGTTTTACGTGTTAATTACGCGTAATTTATGATAGCTCTCGTGGTGATCGCCATTTTATATGCGGTTTTTGTGCTCGTCGCGCTCCACAGTTAATATCGCTCTTTTTAACCTCTGTTGTATTGCTCACATTCGCTGACGAGCTCTGACATTTTATTTTGCGCGGCATTAATACCGCTCGCTCCGGTAATTGCGAATAACACTTAGCGGTTGCAGATCGTTCAATCCACGTGGTTCCAGCTCCGGTCGCTCCGGACTTCGGCAGATCCGTTCGCATTCATCATCAGTTCCGGTGTCCAGAACGGTGGTCCCCGTCTCCCCTTTTAATATATTTATATGTGCATATTACATCGTTATATACTGTTAGACATATGCGTTGTTATAATATAATTTTGTTCGTCTTGTTTATGTATATTTAGCTTATTATTTAAATTGTCCCTCTCACAACGGTCCGGAGGACTAAGCGTCTGACGTACGCCTTAGTTAGGCCCGTTAGCACAAACAACCGGATATACCATATAATACGTGTACATGATAATATAACAATATTATTATATACCATTTATTATACATGTTATAATAACATATTATATTGTACGATATCTTTGTATGTATACCAGCTCGGGATATATTATATATTATTATACATTATCGAACGTTAGCATATAACTATATTATGTATAAATTATATACTGCGATTTCATTGTATCAGAGTGTATTAGAAATAAACCAGTATAGTAGTACCTGTACCTGCCTGTACGAAGTGTCTCGAATCGAAATAAAAAACATGGTAATATTCCATAATATAAATATTATTATTATGTTGTATTGTACGCCGATACAATATAATATCGTGTGGCGCCGCCGCCGAAACGGAAATGTCTTTATATTATTATAAAATATATGATATACATACGTTGTTATTAAATAATAAAAAACGAGGACGCATGATGGATGATGAGATCGGTTTTTTAAAAAATTAATAAATACTGCGTTGGACGCTATAATTCGTATCGATACGTGTTGTATAATTATTGTCGTACACGATGTGCACCTATCGCATACCACGATAATTATTACCTATAAGTAGTGAATAGTATAAGAAGTAATTTTAACACTAATATACTATATATATACATATATATACTAATGATAACCGGAGTCGTTGCGGCACATTAAACGGGCGATCGTTAAAACGCGTTAGCATATTATTATTATTATTATAACGAGTTTTACAGCCCGCCCAGACTTGTAAAATATGTTTTCGATTTTATTTTGTCTGCCATCGTAACATTTTAGACAAATTTAATAAATTATAATATATTATACATAATATACCTAAGTATAGGACGACACATAGATAAATAAAAATCAAGCTTGGATTAAGGACCCTTTGGGCATTTGTGCAAACATTCCCCTCCAACTCTTATCGGAGCAAAAATAAAACTGTATAAGTATACAGAATTTTTATTTAAAAAAAAAGGCCCCTGTGTTGGAATATACGCTCCTACGCCTAATTTTATATAAATACAAAATAAAAGAATCAAAGGTTACATTTAAATAATAGATGACAGTTGAACAATATCATTATTTATTTAGAAATTTTTAAATTTAGAAATATTTTATAAAACAATGTACGCTTGTGTTTTGTGTACAATAACTTGGGTAGTGGCTAGTGGGTTAACTATTGCGAAAGAGATTTTGATGTATTAAATAATATTATAACTCACTCATCTGTCGTAATATTATAGAAATCGTTTTTTTTTACGTATCGAATTCGGTAGAACATTTTTAATATAATTTTAAAAAAATTCTAGATTGAAAGAAAAGGGATAGACGGGGGAAGAAGTACATAATTTGAAACTCATTTTTAAATTTTATTCTAGCGCTGATATTGCTGGTATAATAATATATGAATGAAAATAGAAACGCACTTGAAGGATCAAGGAGTATTGAAGCAGTTGTGTCCTCGTTCATTTCATGTGGAAGGGAACACCACTTTTAAAGAAGAGGAGGGGGCGAATTCGATATAAAATGTATTGCGTACATATTTACACATACATATTATATCTATATAATATTTATACTACGGGTGAAAAACAGATCGTGATCTGAAGACGAACCTGCTTTGCGGAGACACGTACGAATTTCTTTACTATAAAACTATAAAAATACATAAATACCTACGTACAGGGACATGCAATAACTTTATCTGACGTCCAATAATTCATTTTTGAGTAATTTAAGGGATGTATAGGAAACATAAAATTGTATATTGAGATATTCTAGTATTTGACCCAAGGAAAATACTATACAGTATATATATATATATATTTAAATATTTAATATAATAAAGTATATTTAATACATATTTATATTATATATATATATATATATATTAATATTATTATATTTTATATAATATATAGACCCTTATCAACATTAACTATAAAATACTATATTTTTAATACTAATAAAATGTGCTCCGAAGTATATTAAATTATAATTTTTTTTTTAGAAATTGTTATCGTTATGGAAATATAATGAAACTCAATGATAATAACATCAATTGTAACACACATTTATTTAATTAAAAACCATTTTGTGAATATTACAAAAATAAACCGTAAGGTCGATGTATACGTTCCGAGAGATAAAAAACGAATTATCTGAACTGAGCTGCTTTGACGGACCGATAAACAAGTCTAAGCCGAAAATTCATAATACTACAATATAATATCATGATTTCATCCACCGAAAGGATATCATCGCAAATGGTGAGTTGCAAACTTGCAAAAACGAGTGTGGAATGCGGATAGTATATGTATTTTAAGTATAGGCATTATAGTTACCATCACACTAATAATTTATTGAAAAAAAATCGTTATTGTAGACGTTATTTGCGGAACAATAGATAGATTTTCAAAAGTAGACGGTGTTCAACGATGTTCAAACGGTGTTTCAAACATTTTTATTTTCGAATCGCCACGTCACACGTCTATAATAATCTATTTTTACGATGAACGTAGTGTACGTCGCAAATAAATGTATTTTTTCTAAATTTTGTATCTTGTTTGCCGTGCGTAAGAGAGAATGGGGGAATGATGGTCAAGGGGTTATCGTGATCATCTTGATTGTCACGAAACTATGGTAACTAAAAATCAGCTGATTAGGTGGAATGATTTATTTTGTTATTAAAACCTTATAAATAAAATATAGTAGTTATCAGTTAAGTCTTACCGTCAAAAATTTTTATCAATGTTTTATTATAAATATTCTGTAAGGAGTCGTGTTCAAAAAACGCTTTGCAAGCTAAGTTTATTTTATTATATTTTGCTTTGAATGTAACATAAGTAATAAATAATTTGCGAGGATTACGAATCCGTTTTTAAAATTTATTTCAACACTTTAAATCAATTACCAATAAAAAAAAAATTAACGTTTTTAAAAATTTCAGAGTGGGGTATTCATCGCAGTCAGTGCTTATGGGGTGAGGTTAGGTTAAATGATTTTCAAAGTTATGTTACCCATATTATTATGTAGACTGTAGAGGCTATTCTTAATAAAGGCGAAATTAATAAAAATATTTTCATGTTTTTTTTTTATGAAAAATTGATTTTCATGGGTTTATGAATGACTATCATTACCCCTACCTAGGGGCAGGGCCGGATTTAGAACAAGTGCCGCCCTAGGCCCTTTTAAATATGCCGCCTCTACCCCAAGAAAAAAAAATTGTAATTATTACAAATAAATTTATTTCATTTTAAAGAAATTAGGTCAATAGTCATTATAAACAAAACAAATAATAATTATAAATCCTAATTAGGCATTATCAGTATACATTTTGAATCTTAATCTTAAAATAATCTTAATAATCTTTAATCTTATACCTAGTAATACTTAATAGTTAAACTTATACCTAATCATAACCTATGTTATCTATAACATTTTACGACGAACTTTTTTAGACGCGAAATCGTCGATTATATCATCATAATTTATACTTCGAAGCATCTCAGATTCTATGTGTAGTATTGATGTCGCGTTTAATCTATCTGACTCCAAAGTTGAACGAAGATGCGATTTTACTCTTTTCAATGCTGAAAACGACCGCTCTGCTGTACAATTTGTTGCAAACGTGCACAAATACATACGTAACGCTGTTGTGACGTTCGGATAAATATCTATTAAATCATTTGTATACAACATCTTACAAAGTTCTTGGGCGTTTCTTTTTTTATCAGATTTAAAAAAAAGATGATCACGCAAATGAAGACATTCATTTGTAAATGATTCTTCAATATCATTAGGATATTGTTCTATTAGTGCCCTAGTTTTTTCAGAAATTATTTCCTCGTCAAAACTACAAATATTTGTAAGAAAATCAAACTTGACACATAAATTTTTATATGAACTGCCTCGCCTTACGAGTTCAGCATTCAATTTATCCAATATAACGAAGAATACATTTATTCTGAAATCTTCCTTGCCTGTTTCTGTGATCACTTCATTCATTGTTTCGTCGAATTGACGTTTTCTCTTAACAGTTCTCCGCTTGTCTTTTTTGTACTGCATTTCACCGCATATTTGTATAGCTTTTCCTTCATATTCTTCAAAATTATTTCTAATTCTAGATATGTACTGCTCTAAGGATCCATATAATTCAACAATCATTCCTAACTCAATATTAACTGATTGAAGTTTTTTATTAACTATATGAAACCTTTCTAATACTTCATTCCAAAAAACAGTCATAAAGCACATTTCTATAGTATTAAAAGGTTTCAAAAGAACTGAAGCGTCAAATTTTGTTACAGGTTTTTCATTGGCATCGTCAATAATAGCCTGTAAAGCGTTTTTAATTTCACTCCAAGAAGTACATAAAGATTTACCCGCTTCGTATCTTGCTGACCATCGGGTTTGAGACAAACTTTTTACACACTTAGACTTTTTTAAATAAAATAGTAAAATTTCCCAACGATGGGTAGATGCTGTGAAAAAGTTATATAATTCTTGTAGATATCTAAAATATGTTGTCGATTTTTCACAGCAATCCACGGCAGATATCCCCACAAGATTTAGGGAATGTGCTGAGCAAGGGACATAAATGGCCAACGGAATAACTTCTTTAATTCTGGCTTGAAGGCCAGTGTATTTACCAGCCATGTTACTGGCATTATCGTATGACTGCCCGCGGCAATTTTTAATATCCAAATTATATTGATTAAGTGTATCAAAAACTGCATCAGCAAGTTGTTCAGATTTATGCCCAGTATTGGCAATAAACTTTAAAAATCGTTCTATAGGAGTACCATCTTTTGAAATGTATCTTATGATAAAAGACAACTGATCAACATGGGATACGTCGGGCGTCGAATCAACGCTTATCGAAAAATACTTTGAAACTTTGACTTCTTCAACTATTTGTTTTGTAATTTTTTCTGCCATAATTTGTATAAACTCTCCGTATGTCTGTGAAGATAGATACGATGTATTACCACTACCGATTTTACCGTAATGGCGAATATGCTCTGATAGAAAGGGATCAAATTCTGCTAAAAGCTCTAATGTCATAATGAAATTACCGCTATGATACGACCCAAATTTTTCTTCACTGCCTCTCAATGGTAACCCTCGAATTACTAAAGAACGTACAGTAGCAACTATTCTTTTTAAAATATTTCGCCAATAATTGGTTTCTTGTTCTAATTGCAAAACAATTTCTTGGTTTATTTTACCTGCAGTTTTCCCCCTTTCGATTAATGCAACTGTTGAAGTTTTATGAGGAATAGAATTTTCGTGATCGTTTAATTTTCGTACAGCATTTTTCCAATCATTAAAACCAATAGTTACTAATGTTGATAAATGTGCACTTCCAAAGAGTCGACATGGTGCACAAAACACTGTACCAGTAGATTTCGAAAACACTAACCATGGTCGTGACTGTACTTCACCATTTATACGTGTTCTAACAAATAATGATTTATTTAAAAATCTATTTTTGTCAGGATACTCACGTTTAGAACATGTAAAATCATCATTTAAATTTTGATTTATTCCGTGTTTTGCCACATAATCGCGAGTTACATCATTAATAATCCATTTAGCCGGATCATTATAATCAATATAAAATGTAGCCGGATCCATATTTAAAGTAGAAGTTGTTAAATTATTAATGACCAAATCCGATTCGCACTTACTCGTTTCAATCTCTTCTAAATCATGTTGATGTTGTTGACCATTATCAGGTGCATTCAAAGAAGACGGTGTAGCAGGTTTAAAGAAAGTACTTAGTTTAGGTATTTTATTTAGAACTTTACTCTCTTTATATTCTTTATCTTTGGCTCGCTTTTTATACTCTGAACCACTAAAACGTTTACGACCGTCACTCATAGTGAAAAAATGCTAAATACTGTAAATTATTAATTATTATTTATTAAATATATTATGTTGTAATATGCACTCCCGACAATGACGAACAATAAACTGAAATGAATTGTGGTCGTGTGCGATGTGGATACACAATATCTTTAGCCAATTTCTATATATATTATATTTTTATCGTAATTACTTTTAGGAACAACTTATATTATTATATACCTAGGTAGGTATCTTATCTTTATAGCTCACATTACGAGAAAATTGATTTCGGGTTAGTGACATTTTCAGTTTCATGCGCCCGTATATTTTACATACAGATATCTAAAAAAAAATCATATAAATATTTCATGCATTCATATGATTCTTTTTTTATTTCTTACAAAATTTGCCGCCCCAAAAAATTTGCCGCCCTAGGCCCGGGCCTCACGGGCCTAGGCGTAAATACGGCCCTGCCTAGGGGTACCGGGTAATGGTGGTCATTCCACATTTAAAAAAAAAAATAAAAAAACATATTTGCATTCGTTTTAAAAATCTAAAACGTAAGTATGTTGTACCTTACAAGCCAATAATTCTTTAATTTTTATTTAATAATGTTTTTGTTTAACTGTTTACCAGAAATCGAAGTTCTTGCTTAAGTGATCACCATTCCCTAATTCTCCGTTACCAATAATGAGCTTTCGTAATAAAACAAAACGTCCACCATAATGTAATATTATGTCATCTAGACTTTTACCTAAAACTGCTCAAACAGCTCACGAGATATGTCTTCATATTTGTTGAAAATGGTAAGTCTCTACAGTTTAAAAAAAAAAAAAATCGATCTAATTTATACTGTCAGCCGCCGAGTGTTAACGTCATAGATATAGCCATAGTATTTAAAGCAAACGGTCAAACATACAGTATTACAGTACCTATACCTATTATTATAACTATTATAAGTAGCGGCTTATTATTGTATTTTTTTTTTTGTTATAATTATTTAAATAATCTTTCTGCGTAGAAACACTAATACGTTTTAAATATTCAACAGAGGTGTGTGTAAAATATTTAAATGATTAACATATCATGTACTTATATTATTTTTCAAATATATAGTCTTATGCAGTTCATTTATTAAACCATCAGTCAGCACTCGTACCTCCCCTTGGGACCACCGGCCACCGCCCCTATAGTGGCAGGGCGTTATAACATATACATTTATGTATAGGTATAGTTGGTTATATAATATTTAACACTAAGCACTTAGGTATGTTCTGCGTAAATAATTATGTGAGAAATAATCTAAATTAACTCTTCGCACGAGATCTTAATAATAATATGCAGTAGGTTATTTTTAATATATTTTAATGAGTGGTGAAGTAAGTATAGGTAGGTCTAATATATTATACCTATAGTCTATATATTTTATATACCAAGTAGTAAGTACTTATATAAAATGTAAAAAATAAAAACTAGTACTGTCTGGTAAAAGTTTTACCTGACCGTACTAGGTGTTCGCGTTCTGCTAACCATTTTTGTTAAAAGTTTCAATATTGTCAACAAACACCTCGTGGCCAGAATTTGATATGATATGATCTATAATATGAAAAAACAATATTAATTATTCCTTATAAAGTATTTAGTATAATTATAATAATTTATATTAATTATTAATAGTTAAAATATTGTATAACCTTTAGACTAACTATAAATATAGAAAATTAAATGATAAATGAATTGCCCTATATAACTTAAGGAATAACAACTATAAGAACAACACCAATAAATAATTTTCATAAGTGTTTTTGATCATCATACATTTGAACAAATTAAAAAAAGTCGACCAAACGCCACTGCGCCACGCTTTTCTCCACCACATAACTATATTGTTCCTATACCTATGCCAAAAACCTTCTTCTCCACCCACCAATTCATTATCACTGCTTCGCCCTACGTCATCGTTCTTCGCCACCTACGTCATAACCTCCCTCACCACTACCTATACAGCGCCACACTGAACTCACCAATCCATGATATTTAGTTTACCAACACGGTATGTCATTATTAAATGCTGCGATGATGACTTTAAATAATTATTTCGTTTTATTAAAACCTCTAATGATACTATAAGATCAATAAAATATTAAGTAATGGTCAAACATTTTCGTTTCGTTCTATACGTTTCTAATATATTTTATTCATACGTAACAGTGATTGATATTTTGAATCAGTTATTATAGTTAAAAAAATTAAAAATAGAAGTTACTAAAATTACTATTTAATATATTTTAATAATTCTTAGACTTGAAGAAGAATTATAGCACATGAAGTTTACTAAGTCGAAAATCTATGATCGTTGTGATTTAGAAGTCGTATTTTACGAGATTATAAATTATAATACATCGCAGTTTCACATCTAACCTGAGGACAATAGACGATTTAAAAGCTGTTACATGAAAGTTGTATCTATACCACTTGAGATGCGTAACTTATACCACCATTTCTTTAATATAGATTGAAGTTGAATGCAATGTATTTATAGACCTTTGGTCTTATATGACTTAATACCAATTAAGTTCAATGCTATATGCAAGTGTATTATACACCTATATTTCGGGGAAAGGGATTCTTGATTCTTCTAACAATTTTGCAAATTACTGTCCATCCGTCCTATTCTACACCTATAGTTTTCCCGGTGTATGCTTACAAGTAGTGTTCTGCTCGTCGCTCGATGGTTCTAATTACTTATTGTTAAACCTATTTTGCTGCCTCTTCTTTTAAATCTCTCTTGCAATGCATTTTGAAAATATTTATAGATATTATAAGTCGTTGATATTTAATAATTGATTTATATACGCATAAATAAAAAATAAAACAGTAATTCGTTGCGTAAATATGATTTTCAATTTATTGATATTAAATCAAGGTAGGTACATATTATATTGATATAAATAATTTATCAATTATCTTCAAACAAAAAAGCTTGCCTAAAAGGCTAACAACAAAAAAATTGCCATATAGGCTAACATTAGATATAATACATTTTGATAGATAAAACAGTGTACATTGTGTACAAAATGGAATAAAAAATGTTGATAGGTAGCACAATGAAATAATGATATGAAAAATTAACAACGCGCGCAGCAGCACAAACGTAAAACGGAGCGTTTAATTTGCTTCCACGTAGATGCGAAACGTCTTCTACGGGGCATCGGATTGACGCTTACATTTGCAACCTTTACGTGCGGATCAGACTTACCTGCCAGATCACCAACCTCCTCAATCACCACCGGGCAGTCCACGTCATCGCTTACTACGACGTCTTCGACCATTAAGGCAGTTGAACATTTTCTTTTTAGACCAGCTCCACTGTCTCAATATTTAGTGTATTAACGACGACTTCTGTCTGACTCGTGCTGACTTGTATAATTTCGTCAATTATCGACGACGTGTGTGCGTCGGATCTACCAGTGACGTTCTCCACGCGTCGTAGCATTATTCTGTGAGCCATATTTATATCACGTGATGAATGAATAGATACATAGATTGGCGGTCCGACATTTCCTTTGCTGACAAACTGCACTGTCTCCATGTCCGGTGTTGTATTAACGACTTCGGACAGACTCGTGCCAATTTGAAAAATGTCGTCGATTATGTTCACGGATTTAGCAAAGTACGATTTTTAATTTCTCAACCTAATATATGTATATGAAGTAGATGATTTTGTGATTATTGTTTTATTTTATCTTTTCATTTAAAAATGCATATTATACAACCGTTGAATAACGGGGAAATCGCGTTTTCTCGTGTTTGGGGAGGTGTAGGTACAACATTTTATTGTTGTATAAAATTGTACAAAATAAGTAGGTACATAATATACTGGATCATTTTTATACTCAGTTTTAAACATGGCAGTGCTGGGGGTAACGGACCTAAATTTATGTACCCAACAGTTATATTATTTAAATACATAATAATTATTCTTTCTTATAATTCATATATTTAAAAATATTTTTTTACTATGGGTAGAAAACTTAGTAGTTTGTGCTTTAGTTTCATGTTTTTTGCAATAATATAGGAAAAGAAAATCTTAGAATTTCATTCCATAGATTTCCAAATGATCAAAAAGGGTAATTTTTAAAAATTTTAAGATTTTTTATTTTTATTATCTTAAAATCCTAATTTTTATAAAATTGTTATGTATAGACGTAGTCAATGGGCGAGACTAACAAAAAATAATACAATTATTGATAGTTTTGAAAAAAAGGGACTGATGGCTTCAGCCTTCAATGAAATATAAGGTGATACCTATGTTCAAAACACTTTACAAATGAAGATTATTTAATTTTGAACGATGTTGGAAATGGAATGTTTGTATAATAGTTATTTTATAAGATAATTATATTTTATGCTAATGAACAATAAATTATTAATAAGATTTTTAAATAGATTTTTAATATTAAATGAATATTTTGCATATTTAAGAACATAAATATTTGGTATTTAAAAAGAATATTAAGAGAATGTATTGCCTATTTTATGTGACATAAAAACATCATATTTTAAGGATTTTAAAAGAATATAAATCCGACCTTTAGTAATTATGATTAAAGGTATAGTTAAACCTTGGAAACCAATTCTAGGTTATTTTTTTTCTAAATGACCAATGTCTAGCTTTAGATATAATTGATATAAAAATATTATGGTTCATATTATCAATAAAATTAAAGATGCTGGTTTTATTTTGAAAGTAATTATATGTGAGATGTGACCAATAGGCAATAATATTGGCATGAGAAATTTATTTGGAGTATCACAAACACGGTCATTCATCAACTTCAATTATTAAAACATTTAATTCATGACAGTCCTCATCTCATTAAATCAGTGAGAAATTATCTGAAAAAATACAATTTCAACTATGACAATGATTTTTGAAGTTGGTCAGATTTAGTAGATTTGTATAACAAAGACAAAGGGCGAAGGTTAGCATCCAGATTAAATAAAATGCACATGAATCTATCACCATTCTGTTAGATCTGATATGATAGCTTTAATTGCATTAAATGAAATGAATAGTTCAGCTATATATACAGCAAGATATATAGAATTCTTTGATGTTTTTAACAGTATAACGCACGGTAAGGCAAAAACATTAAGAAAGCCATTAACTAAAATGTCTAGACATTGGACCGTTTTGAATGAAGCAGAACAGGTATTGGAAAAATTTAAAGTCTATAATAGAACTGGAAAATTACCACCATATACAGTCAAGAGTGTAGTAGTCTGAATATGACACTATTGGGCATTGGCTAACATTGAAGACATTATTGCTGAAATCAGTGCTACGACTGTTTACGACTTCACATTCTTCTAGCGCTTCAGGCGGAGAGACGTTAAGATTACCAATGATACAGTCTCCAATGTTCAATGGAAGCTTGAAAGACTGGTCGTCATTCATTGACACGTTCAACGTCTTATTCCATAATAATGCAAAATTAAATGATGTGCAACGACTGCATTATTTAATTAAAATAAAGTGTAACGGGTTCGGCAGCTGATATAATAAAAACTATTATAATGTTATATATATTTTCTATGATGACGGATTGTTGTATATTCAACAAAAATTATTTGAATACAATTAAATTAAATAACAATTGAAGTCTCAAATTTTTAATTTTATTTTTTTAACAGGTATTTGAACAGAATATTCAATATTAAGAATGAAAAGTCCAATAACTTTCATCATATAGTTTATTTTTGAATCAAAAACTTTATTCCATACAAGTAAAAGTAATGAGTGGATGTGTTGATTATAATTTTAACTTGCACGGAGTAAAATGTTATTCAATTTTTTGATTTAAATTATAAATTTTAGAATATTCCTTCAGTCGTATGTAGAATTTGTTGCAAGTCTGAAGATGTTAAATGTTATAATAGAATACTAGTTTACTGTTTAACTTAATCAATACAGACTAGCATTTTAAGTTTCCACTTATAATCATTCTTTATTACACACAATGATTTAATATTTAATTCAAATGTGTACAACAAGTCAGTGATCTATTAGGTACACTTGAAACTCACAATTAAACCCGAATATTTGACAACATATTATGTGCATGCAAATATGAAATGCTTATGGATCATGGATATTTTACAATTTTTAGTTTCAAGTATTTTATGAAAGTATGGAATGTTGAAGTTAATCAATGTTTTTAGGCAATGACCATTTAAAAGAATACATATTATATTTAAAAAGTAACTGAGAAGTATTTTTTAAAACACAGACAATTACACAAACTGTGATTTTAATGAAAGTTTTTAACTTAAAAGTTATTATTAAAGTATACTGACTTTAAATGAAATTAAACATATGATTTTATATTGTTTTAAAGTGCTATTAATTACTAATATTAGTTTTTAAAAGTAAGAAACAGACATTTTTCAAAGCTGACTGTCATTTATGAGAAACTGGACTGAAATAAATCCTAAAACCAAATGTTAACAAATATGTATAAATAAAATGTAGCAATATATATTATATATATAAAGAACAAATCACAATATAAATACATACATTAAAAACAATAAAATTAACAAAATCATAAACAAATTAACATTTAAAATGTTCTAAATCTAATGTACAAAAATATAGTATATTATTATTTATCTTTCACCGTGTAGAAGTATTTCTATCAGTTTTAAGGGATAATTGGATTGTTTGATAAATTTGAAAATAAAACCACCTCCAGAACATAAAAAAAAAGGATCCCTTTTATTGGCAAATACGTTAATAATGTAGTGTGAGGCAATAACGGCAATATTTTTAAAATATATTCTATAATTTTGATTCAGTCAACCAGGCAAAATTTTGAGGCTTGCGATCTGCAGATGGATTGATCATTATATTAACAAATGAAGGTCCACTTGTATCCTGTCAAGAACAATTAATTATATAAACATATGGCTTAACTTAAAAATATTTGTATAGCTATAATATTAAAATGACAAAGGTATTAAATTAATAAATATGTAAGTATTTTCTATAATATAGCTCTTTTTTTTTTCTATCAAATACAGGTGTAACTAAACTAAGTTATAGAGATTTATCACATGAGAAGTTATTATTATGAATTATTACACAAGAATAATTATTTGAGTTTTTTGTTAATTACTAGTACCGATAGGCGTAGCGTGATTAATTTTTTTTTAGGGGGGAAGGGGGCTATAGCCCTGATTTTCCTTGTGGAATCAACAAAGCTGCCAGAACTTTTTGTGAATTATTTCAGCGAAGGGACTATGTATATAATTCGGGTATTCAACATATATATTAAAAATGTAACTAAAGAAAATTTATAGGGACAAATAATAAAAAAGATTAAAGAAGCATATGTTACAGTTTAATATAAATAAATAATGTATCATGTATTATATATCAAATACATATTTTATTTTTGAACCAAATATAAAAAAAAAACATTTTAAATAGTAAATTATTAGTTATTACCTATAGGCTATAGTATCAAGTTTAAACGTCTATTTTTTGGGTAAATATATTAAGAACATCTTTAGCATTAATAATATTTGCTAAATCCCTCTCAATATGAAGTAATGATAGATTTCAAACTTTATCATTAGTCATGTTTTTTTATTCACAGCATAACTGAAAATGATCTTTCACATGAAGTAGAATTTATTGGAATAATAAGTGCTACTTGAAATAGCTTATATAAATTTGGAAAATTTTTTTTGTTTATTTCTGATACAATAGCATCTATATTAAAATCATTTTTACCAATACAATTCTTCATAAAGAAGGTTAGGTTAGAAAGAAGGGTTAAGAAGAATTCTGGAGGGACTATAGGCTATAGCTCCCTTAGCCCTCCCCATTCTACGACTATGTTAGTACATACATATAGATTTTAGAAGTTTTAACTTTATACAAATTAGTAATTACACAAATCATTATATTATTCAAATTAAAATTATAATTATGTATAATATTAGTTAATTAAGTGATTTAATTTCAAATGAAAAGAGTAAAATATTAATTGCAATAGTTTAATTATATTTTATAGAAATACACATTAAGACATTTAGGTAGTCATTAAATTATTAAAAGATTATTTAGAAATTAGAATGTACTTTTTAAATTGCATTAAGGAAAATGTTAAAAAATCTAGCTGCATTAAGATGATTTCTCTTCTTACACAAACATACTAATTTACATTGCTCATTATGTATTAAACAGTTTTGTTGTTTTTAATATTGAGAATAAATTTACCTATTAACAAAATAATATATTATAATTTATAGTCTTTCGTTGATTCTATTTCAATATTAAAGCGAGTCATAAGAATTATTTAATTGTTGTTAGTTCATTAAATATTAATAAAATACAAGGACAATGAGTCAGTATATAGGTTCATTTTAACTAATATTATTAAAAAATAAATGAAATATATTTACCATAAACGCATTTCTTACTGCAATTGAAACTTGTTCAACAGTTGTACAAAAATATCCTTTACGACCAAATAGTGTCAAAATATTTTCATAATGAATGTTTACAGATAGACAATTAGGAGGGATACTAAAAAATAATATTACAATTAAAAATTTTAAATTGACAACAACAAAATACAACATAATATATTATTGTATACATACACTTCAGTTAAGTTCTCAGAATCTTGTACTAAACTCCAAGTAGACTCGTCCACACCTCCATATATACCATTATTATTAACAACAATAATGACAATTGGTAATTTATATCTAAAATTATAAATATAAATTAAAATATCAAAAGTTTAAAATATTATAATATTTATTAAGTTCATAAAATGATAAATGATTTACTATATGTATCAATACTATACTTATGGGCTACAATCTAAGATCTATGAATAGAACAGGTTTTTTTTAGTGTCTAAAAATGTATTTATTTATTTATAAATTAAAAATCCAGTTACGAGAAATTTTAAAATTGTGTTTACAAAACTATGAATATAAAAACAAATTAAATTTAAAAATTGTTTATTAAAAGAAAGATCAGATTTAATATTTAAAGATAATATACCAATAATTATAATACAATAATATATAATATTATATAGTATTAATAGTATTATACTATCTAACTCTAGTAAATTTTACTTTTCATCTGAGTTTTGTTTGTTTTGAATACATATTTTGTTAGGTAGTAAATTACCAAAAAAATTTTTAAGTGGTGTTGGCCTTATCAAATAATTGATAACATAATATAATAATTTATCATTTAAATAACAATGTTGGATAATAATTTTAATTTCTTCAAAATGTAAATACCTAATTTAAATTAAAGTGTTGTGCAATAATAAAATATTTATTAATAAATTATGTTTTCACAAGTAAAAGTTAATATGATTAATTGGTCAACCATAACATCTTAAACTTACACAATTACTGCAGAGTCGGACTGGCCCAGACCACTAGTTCGCAATCGCGGACGGGGATCCAGCTTAATTATGGTAATTTGGTAATTGGGGGCCCCTGATTTTGGAACTATTAATATTAGGTATAATATAATTATTATACCTACTATAATTAGGTATTAATATAATATATTAATATTATTCTTTTAGAGTTAATATAAATATGAAATAAACATTTTTTTTCAAATCAGGCAATTATTTTTGTTTACAATCTTGAAAAGTTTTCAATAATAATTATTAAAATAATAACATTATCATTCTACAAATGTAATAGCTGTCTATATACAAATATGTATCATTGATCATAAATATTAAATAGTATAAAATTGTTGTGACTATTAAATAATTATAATATTATATTATATTTATATAGGTGTATGACTTGGTATTCGCATTATCACTGATTGTAACTGAATTATTATATTTTAAATAAGTATTGTACTCGTACACATGAAGGCCAAAGCTCGTAGGGTTATAAATAGCTTGTAAAGTCAATAATATGTGAATTGACTGGTGAATTAGCATCTGATAAAAGGCCTGATGTTTCTACAGTAAAAAAGTTTAAAGTGGAAACATATAACTATATAATTTGATAATTGATAAATAGTATAGAAAAAAGATTTGTTAGCAATTCAGAATTACTTAAAGATTGTATTTGTTTAGGCCCTAAAAATTTTAAAAATGATTTACCTAAAAACTCACTATTAAAAATAAGTGAAATAAGTGCTGAAATAACAAAAATAAGTGTATACATTTTAACTTCTAAACTATTACTATAACAATATGCAATACAATATGATTCAATAACTAAAAATTTTAAGGATACATTTTCAAAAAATTATCTATCTTATAACAATCACTCCAACTATGAACCAGAACAAAATATTGACCACATTTTGGAATGCAATACATTTAACAATTGTTTAAGATGCGCTTTTAATATTTTGTACGAAATTGTTCAACAATCAGGATCTTTTCATAATACTTGGCATATAAATTTGTTTTGACGTTACCATGTACACTAGTTGCATGTAAGCATATATTTTCCAAAGTTAAAAAATATTAAAACTAAATTAAGATCAATATATGCCTGCTGAGGGTCTTTTTCCAAATCTCAAACTGGGCTCGAGCCAGTCCGACACTGAATCTCAGTTTAAATCTGAATATAAATGCAATAATTTAATATATAAAAAATAATTGAAAGTCCATGTTTTCATATCATTCAGTAAATAGCTAAAATATGAATTTTTATCACTTGTATAACTAACCTGACCATTGTTTCTACTTCCATTCCAGAAAATCCAAACGCTGAATCGCCTTCAACACATAAGACTCTTTTTCCAGGTTCATATTTTTGACACCATAAGGCTGCAGCAATAGCAAACCCTAATCCAACTCCCATGGTACCAAATGTTCCTAAATATTAAATTAATTATTTATATTAGAATATTAATTGCAATGTCATTAAATAGTATTTAACTTACCAGCATCAAGTCTATGTCTAGGTAAATTGTTTAATAATACAGCTCTACCAATGTCCATTGTATTTGCTCCTTCACTTACAATAATACAATCTGTAAATAAACACATTTTATTATTTTTCTTGATTATTTATCAGAATAAGTAACACTAATGGGTAGTTTCTACCTACATACTTATCATACTTTTATTTTTTATTCAGGCTTTTAATTTTGCTTCTGGTATTTTAAAAAAATACAGCAATTGTACAATACACAGATTTGAACTAATAAAAATCAGAACTATAATTTTATTTTCCAAAGAATTAAAAATAAAATATAAGCCAGAATCAAAACAAAAAAGTATGTTTTTAATAACATTTATAATATTATTATAGTAAATTACAGATAATAATTTTGTCATTGGTATTTAGTACCTAAAGTGTATTGATTAATGTTTTTATCGTATAATATAAATTAATGTGATATGATATATACAAGAAAAATGTTAGATGAAGTAATATAAAAAATATGTAATATATTAACATATTAACATACATTTCAATTTTTTTTAATTAAAAACTATTAAAATAATAACTAGATAAATAAAAATAAAGACTCAGATTTGAAATTTAACTTTTTGCAGAATTCATTAAATGTATGAATAGAATTATTATAATAATATTACTTTAAATATATTTGTTTGTTTGACAATTATTATTTCATTATTTTCTACAAATGTTTTATTCTATAACATTGCTACATTAGGTATAAAAAGAATAAATATTTTATGTAAAAGTGTATGAATTACAATATAATACTTGTAAATTAAAATAAACTTAATAGTTAATATTATTGTATCAACTATTAACGTATCAATATTGAGTTTATACACAATGGGCTTCATAAAATCATAAATATATGAGATGAAACCAACCTTTTGGAATATTATCATATATATGTTGAAAAACTGTGTAGTAGTTTAATGGTACAGAAGTATCTTTCATCATTGACTGAAAATAAAAATAACTCTTATTTTGTACACACAATTCGGTATTTATGAAAATATAAAATATAAACAATAATGATATTTATTGAATGTATTAATGGAGTGATTAAGTAATGATTGTCAAAACTCTTCAAGAGTATTAGATGCCAGACAAAGAAAAAGTATCTATTAAAAGCAAAGTTGACATGAATAATGAAGTGGAAAACTTATTCTAATCACAGAAACTTGACTTAAACTAATATTGATTATTGGTTAAAATAATTTCTTACCTCAACATATTTTTTGTTTGACAAACACTTCTCTTTAAGTTTGTCTAACCATTCATTTCTTACATTTTTCCATTTTTTTTCAGTTAAACAACCATTTAATGCATTAACTGCAGCATGCATATCTGCCTGAATTGCTACAGTAGCTTGTTGGCTGTTATGCAACTCTTCTGCACTTATGTCTATCTGTACGAACTTTACATTAGAGTCGAATCTTGGTGGTTTACCAAAATGTAGTATCCAATTTAATCTTGCACCCAGCAATAATATGACATCAGCATTTAGCAAAGCATAAGTACGTGCAGACGCTACACTTAAAGAATGCTCATCTGGCACTACACCTTTACCCATTGGTGTAGCTATAAACGGTAAGCCAAATTGTCCAATGAACTGTCTTATGGCATATTCTGCACGTCCATAGGCAGCACCTAAATACATTGATATACAAAAATATAGTTATGTACTAATGTTCTATTTTTAAATATATTTCTCTTACCTTTGCCAACAATAATAAGAGGGCGTTTGGCATTTATTAACAGTTCTGCGGTAGATTCAATGTTTTGAATATCAGGGAAGATTATTGGAGGTTGTGAGATTATTGGTTTATTCACTACCCTGTCTACAGGAATTCGAGCTGATAATAGATTGGCAGGAAAATCTAAATATGTAGCACCTATAGACAAAACTTAATTAATTATGGGTTTCTTTAGAAAAAGATTATAAATGTTATATCACCTGGTCTTCCATAAGTAGCATAGCGTATTGCTTTTTCAACATGAACAGGTATAAGAGCAGCATTTGGGGGCCTTGCACTGTATTTGCAATACGGTCTGCTGAGTTCGACTTGGTTGCATTCTTGAAACCCGCCAATTCCTTCGTGATCTTCAGCGCAAGAGCCGCCAATTACCAAAAGAGGCCTGAATCAATAACTATTTTTATACAACAATTTGTACACCAAACGTTGTTTAAGCATTAATAGGTAACAGACCAACAGTTGATTTGTGCATTTGCCATTCCGGCCGTGACATGAAGCAATCCGGGACCGGACACCACCAGACATACGCCGGGCTTGCGGGTAAGGTAACCGATTGCTTGTGCTGCGTATACTGCGGCCTGTTCATTGCGCATTCCTATGTATTTAAGACCTACTTGTTGCAGGGCCATGCTGAATTCAATGACTGGAATACCAACAATGCCAAAAACATATTCGACACCCTATATACACGGAAACAAGACGGTTTATTTTGTCTTTTAAATGTATCATAACATAAAAACGGTCAATAAAATACTGACTTGATGTTGTAATGCTTGTGCAAGAATGTTATTTCCATCGATGTCCTCCATATCGTTGGACATATTTTGGCGATTGGATTTTAAAAACGATACTTTAGGAAGTAGGAACAACTGTAAACGTTAGCAAACCACCAACTACTAAATTGAAGGTTTGAGAGAAACTACAATGAACTGTTTTAACAGAAGAAAAAATATCACAGCAATGAATATAATATCATCATAATATCATAGATTCATAGCATTAATCAACAATATTGTAATTTATATTTTTACAAAAACAGGAAACAACGAACGTCACAAATATATATATATAGATGTGTAATAATAAATTATATAATTTATTCAATAATTTTTATTGTTGTGATTATTGTAGTAACGTAGTGATTGATGCAGTGATAAGTCATTGTAGCAATTGTACGTTGTACCACTTGTACGTTACACATAGATAGTGACGATTGATAAGCGGTACCGCAGTAGGGGCTTGGGCAGTGGTGCCGGTGGCGCTGTTGCATGACAAAATAAATTGTTTTTTCATGGTAAATGTAAGAATGTACGAAATGTTACCTGTGGTAAGTCGTTCACCGGCGACGAAATTACAAGCTATCAATATTGTACAATATTATAATGATTATTACCTATAGTGAAATACCACGATTTAAGATATTATACCAATCTTAAGAGAGCGCCATACCCGGCTGTGTTGTCTCTGTCTTGCTAACGTACGTCATAACAAATTTTCGTTCAGCAGAATACATTTTGCGACGTTAGCTTAAAAATTATTAGAGTAAATTTACCTACTATCAAATTTAAAGGTAAGAATATTGTCTAGACAACGACACGTGCTTTTAATGATATTATTATTTTAAAGTGAGTCACAGCTATGTGGAATATTACAACTTTAAAATGTTCATAACTCACTGTAAAATGATAATACCAATAAAATCATACGTCATCGTCTAGATCAGCGGTTCTCAATTTTTTTTTTTACGTACCACTTAACTATATTATCAATCAGTCGCGTACCACTAATGATTAAAAATAGAACGATCCAAATTCCAAATTGTATAGTTAAATACATTTATTTTAAATAATAAATCAGTAAAATACTACAACTGCAGTATAATTATTTTTTATTTATTAGTTTTTTAAAATAAGATATGAATTGGAAGAAATAATTGAATGGGTTTATTATCCAAAAACGGCCCTCCGCGTACCACCATGAAGTCTTTCGAGTACCACTAGTGGTACGCGTACCACAGTTTGAGAACCGCTGGTCTAGATAATATTCTCACCATTAAATTTGATCGTAGGTAAATTTACTCTAATATTAAAGCTAACGTCACGAAATGTATTCTGCTGAACGAAAATTTGTTATGATGTACGTTAGTCTTAAGCCGTGTGAAATACACAACACTCGATTATAGAATAAAATCGCGACAAATTTGAATAGGCCAGTCAGATAACAATAACGGCCGTGTAGCAATCTATGGTATGTTAATATTTCTCCGGACTCATATGTCGTATAATATATTACTAATTATAATTATTTACACTGGTCGGAGTGTAGCCGTAGGGCCGCGAAACTGTTCTTAAAAATGAAATTGTTAACTGTTCGTTATTTACAAATATGTATGTAATCATTGATTAATGAAAGTATGAACATATTATACTCAGGTAGGTATACTCTTTATAAGTAGAAGGTAGATAAAACAAAGAAAAAAGGCTAAGATCTGAATAAAAGTTAAAAATTAATATTAAAAACCTAGTTACTCCACCCATAAATCCAATATAATTATCACTAAATTAAATTATTATGTTTATATTTGTATTATGATTGTAATTTATATAATATATGATTATTGCATAAATACTCACCTAAATATTTATATGAATATTATTAAATATTAAAACGTTAAAAAACTATAATAAGCTATTCGGCATGTTACTACCTATATTTGTAACTTGTTACAGTAATACTTTGTTACTTTAAATTTAAGGTCATTTTTAATGTTATTAATTTACGACGTTTAATACTTAAACACTGAGACAGTTAGCTGGGTACTTTGGCCAATTGCTTGCTCGATATGAAATAAACATAACCTAGGTTTAGGGTATACCTGGTTATTTCTCTATTATATTTATCTCACAAATCTACTTTGTACTATATATTGTTTGAGTTGCATACCGTGGACACTTCCAAAAAAATAAATTGGTAAAAATTGATCGTGAACAATTTGTACGGTATACAATATTATACATAAACCAGGAAAGATATTTTGCATGATAATATAAAATTAAACTGCATAAGACTTTTGATAGCGGATCGTGATCACAATCAGTATGACTAGTATGAGGCATAAGTTTGGTAACACAGTAGGACATAACCTTTATATACTCTAAAATGCACTCTTAACCAAAACCAAACTACTAAACTAAATTCAAAATTTTTAAAATGTATAATGATAACGAACAAATTGCAAAACAAAGTAAAATGATAATAATATATATCTTAAGCGGTTTTGAAAGTTGAATAAATACCTAATGAAATAGTTAATATGTGTTTAATTTTTACTCAAAAACTATTTTCATTAATATCTTATTTTGATTCAACATAATAAATTAAAGGGAAGAATGGTACACTTAAATTCCTTCTTCAAATTTGGAATATAAGACACCAAGCAATTAAAAATTTATCGTTAATAATAATTAATAATATATCAATAAGTAATTTTAGCAAAGGATGGAAGAGTTCATTCAATAAATTGGTTTGATCGGCTAAACTAAGTTTCTAGAGTGTTTTGCGACTTTTGCAATTGCAACGAATGTACTAGTTATTTAAACAAAAATATAAGAAAAAAAACCAAAATACACAAATAACAATTCACGAAGTTTTGTACAAAGAACGAAAATAAAATAATAACAAACACACAATTACTTGAAATAATTTGCCATACTTTTAATTTTTAAATTTATATATTATTATGACTAATAATTGACAGTGAGTTTCTTAAAAACTCTCGAAGCCTGCCCAATGTACATAGCACAAATTTATTATCATAACTATTATTATTTTTATTATTATTATAATGATTTATGTCTGTTAAATACTTGTATTTTGTAATATGAATATTTTTTTCTACCTTAAATAATAGTACAAACTGTCCATGATTTTAATTTTTTTTAGTTGAGACCATACAAGAGTGTCCTACAATCGAAAATGATTCATACTAATAAAAATTAATTTTAATTTAAATAAAAAAAATGTATTGTAATAACTGTGAATATATTTTATATCATTCGAAGTTTTGAATGTTAAGATTTTAATCTAAGAGATAATATGTACTATAAAATTATTCCAAATAATTACATACTGTATTAAATAAACATTTCATTATTTTTATATTTAAACTTGTTATATTATTAAACTTAAATTAATAATTTAATTTGTGATACATCGTATTAAACTTATAATATTCCTAACAATTAATTACTGCGTGTTATTTATTTTAGTTAAGTATTTAAAAAAAAAAGAAAGATTAGCTAGAGGACCTCAGTGAATTATAACTTGTATATCACAAAAAAAAAAATGATTTTATTCGTTGTATTTCAAGTCTAAATCTTAAATCATTTAAAAACGTTTCTCTATTATACTTTATTTGTTTTATAATTGTATCAAACTAATAATTTAACGTATTTTAAAGTAATAATGTTTTTCCTAACCATGGATTCGATTTGTTTGTAATAAACAGTTAACAAATATTTTCTTTATAACCGATCATAACCGATTTATGTAAATAATTATATAATTCACGTGTTATAGTAATTATTAAATAATCGTATAGTATATTATATTACATTATAATGTTCTGGAATAAAATGTATAGAGCCATAGTCACCTTCAAAAAGTACGTACCTACAATTAAAATTATTTAAATATAAAAATATTCTTGTCTATTCTTTGTCTATTTTTTTTTAGATTAGGTAACAAGTTCTGCACCACCTTGCGAACCGTTAATTATTCAGTCTGCCAATCCGGGTTCACCGACGCTGGTAAAAGGTATATCTGAATTATTAAACAAATTTTCTCTATAATAGTACTAACTACTAAGGGTTACAGAACGATTGAGAACGTTAAACTTTTTGTCCTAGTATTCAAAAGCGTCAGTAAAACCCTAAAAAAGTAACGGAAAACGGGAATTTTTACGCATAATCAGTTTTCAACAAAATCTATATTTTTATATTGCTGTAACTCAAAAACGAATCATTGTAAATAATTGAAGTTTTCACCAAATGTTTATATTAGCGTTTCTATTTACGTTTAAATTTTTAAAATATTTAGAATTTTTTTAAACTATTTATAGACCATTGAAATTTTCGATTTTCCTAATTTTTTTTTTCTTGAAATGCCGATTAAAAAAATTTGGCTTTCCCAAATATCTTTAAAATGTAATACAAGGTTAATTATAAGTTATACTTATTGTAGTAAAAAAAAATAAAAAATCGTTAGTCACAATTTTGTTTATAAGTAGAGCCAGGATTTAAATGCACTTAAAACCATACAAATATGCTCTAAAAAATAGCCAAAAATGACCTTAAAATGCCGTATATTTTTTTTATTCAATTTGTAATTTATAAATAAGCTATAATTATTATTTATTATTTTATTAAAAAAAAAAACTGAAAATTTGAAATGATATGTTTTGGCAGATTTGGGGAAATATTATTCATTCTATAAACATACCAAAATAAATTTTAAAATGTATGTAAAATTAAAATTCTAAGTAAGCCTATTGTACTTACAAAATGTTGAGCATTGTATTGAACAATAATATATTATTTAATATGTTTTAACACCAAAGATCTTCGCTATTATCCGAAAGAAATTTTTGTACGTCGAAAAGCTCCTTCGACGTCCACGTATGTAATAGGAGCATATTTCATGTGACAAATATCGTTTGTAATTAATTTTTCTGATATTTTTGTACGATTTATTTTTGGATAATATTTTAAATAGGCTAAATTTAATCGTATATTGAACAAATATGCAAAAAAATGCAAAATAAAATTTGTAGCTTTGAAACCTGCGTTACATGAAACGAATTATATATTTAGAAATCATTGTGTAAGATCAACCAAAAAATATGCACTTTGCATTGAAATCTGGGCCATATTTATAAGAATTTAAAGTTTAAATGTTTACGAAATATATCAAAATTGCGACAATTTGCAAAAAATTTTAAAGTTGAAAATTTTTAAAATTTTTGTGATTCATACCTAAGGTTAAAAATCCAATACAAGCTTATCTATAAGTTTTCCTTCAATAACTATAAAAAAAAAATTCCAGCGTAAATATAGAAAAAATGTTATGAGCGTATGAAATTTAACTTTTTACGAAATTGTATAAAATTATGATATATTACAATTTAAGTATAGGTATAATAATATAATATATCCTACTAATTATCATTGACTAATAAATCATTCTGTTCAGAATCGTTTTTCGTATACAATGATTATTCCTGTCATTGCATTCAAATTTAACACATCCATTAAAGTGACCTACTCTTCATCTCTACTATACAGCAGAGCGATACCCACTTGCCCACCCTATTTAAAAAAATTAATTCTACCTATTATAGCTTTTTTTTAAATAATTTACCATGTAATTATGTATTATTATATTTATTTATAAAACTTTATTGTTGTATCCCTGCACCGAAATGGCCACGCCGAAATGTCCGATTCCCAGTTCAGTGGGTAAAACAGTAAAATACTGAAGAGTACTTATTTTAAAATAATAATATTTTTCGTAACCGTGGATTTTATATTAACAAATAATAATCATATATTTATTATATGTAAAAACTCATTTAATTTTTGAATTTCAAAAGTTAAACATAATATATTTATTATAATATTGAAATAATTTCATTTAATAATGAATTTTATTTATCGAACTGCGTTCAACGCTTGTAAGATATTGCCATTTCAACAATTAATGGGAAGATTAAGCGTGAGCAATAAGTACGTACCTACAAATAAACTTATTTTAATTAAAAATAAAATATTCTTATCTTTTCAATTTCATTACATAGTGACTATGGGCTAAGATTGAACTCATCTTATTCTATACTTTATTAAGTATAGGTATTATATAGACAACGGGTTAATGATAAAGGGTATAAAACTACTAACTGGGCGAATCTTGTTTTAATTTTTTTTCTATAAGCAAATTATGCGGAAATTCCAGTTTTTATTTACAGTCATTTAATTGTTTTTACGAGTTTACGAACTAAGGTGTTTTACTTAAAAAAAAATCGAAATAGATATATTTTTAATTTAAATTTTCTAAATTTTTAATGTTTTTATACATATTATGTAAGAACAATTTAGATATATTAAATTTTGTTGTTCGATCCTAGCGTGGTAGATACTCGTCGCAATAATTATCGACAATTTAAAATAAGATAATATTATTATGATATCGTGTGTGGAGGTGGTGGAGGTATCGACCGCCGCCGATAATGGACAGTCATAAAACTAAACTATACTATACTTACTATACTATATTTATTATTAAAAACTTAGCTATATGCCTATGGCCTACGTATTATATATTATTATATACGAAATACCTATATATATTAACTATATTGTTGATAATAAGTATATAAATATAGGTATAATATGATATTTTATTGGTTCAATTTTCAATATAATATGTACAATTTTATTTCTTACCTTTATTTCAGTATTTAAGCCTTCTTTTAACAAATTATCGTTTTTTATAGTATCCTTCGTAATTTTTTTGACAATAATTGAAATAGTATACATGTTGACACTTGTATATTTTTTTAAACAAAAATCTTTTTGGATTTGTTACACAAATTTGACGAAACACAATTCAGTTAATAACGTTTCTTCGGAAAACTTGTTAATCCAATCTTGAGTTAGTTTTGATAAATCATTATTACTATCAAAGACAGTCCGTATTACAGCATTAAAATGTTCACAAGTTTTAAAATCACTATTTAAAACAACACACGATGTATCAAACTTAAAAATTTGACTTATATCCATTTTTATTTTAATGAAGTATCTAATAATTAAAATTACCGCAGTAGATAGGTATACTTATACGCCACATAGAACGTTGTGAACACACTAACAGATATTTACAATTTTATCTAATTTGGGTACATTTTACAGACAAGTTTGATAGTTACCCTGTGCACACAAATAATTGCTATAATAATCGTTATAAACTTATAAAGATAATACAAGATATAAAAGATAAAATTTAGTAGAAAAAGGTTGCAATAACACTACAACATATAGTAATATCGATACTACTTATAGCCATAACTATTAATATTGATACCATCTTCTTTAGTTGAAATCAAGATTATGAAATGATTACACCTTTATTTATGTGCCATGAATGAAAAATATTTAAACATTGTAACAGCATCACTATTATCACCAATTGATAGAGCAAGTTTAACCAAACTTGCGCTGGGTGATTTAAATAAAACAGACGAAACTTTTTTACGAAAAAAAGTATATGTTTACTAGTTACAACCCTTAAAAGATGTGTGTCTAAATATGTTAAAAAAAAATGTAACACATCACTAACAATTTTTATACATTTTATACATTTTTTACAATTTATACAATTTACTAACATTATACAATTTTTATATACATTTTACACAATTTATACAATTTATACAATTTTTATACATTTTATATTATAACACTAAACGACGATATTATTAATATTAACAAATAACACTGTATGTAAAACAGCATGATTATAACATAATGTGACACAGTCCCTATTTTTGTATGTAGTAGCAAATGACAAATAGACGAAAAAAGTATATGTTTACAAGTTACAACCCTTAAAAGATGTGTGTCTAAATATGTTTAAAAAAAATTTTACTGAACTGAATATGTATTTATTGTTAATTAAATCATAAAAAAAAACGACGGTTAATACATAAATATAAATATTGATAATAAAATAATTTATGTAAAATGTAATATTATATTTGTTTTAAGTATTTATATTAAAATTACGAACCCTATGTGGGTTCAGCGCGTCACGCCGAATCACATTAGGATCGGTAAAAATAGATATACATCATGCAAAAAGGTTTTGGCTCCGCCCCCTGTGCTGAAACGTACTAGGGTCGGGAAATACGCTCACCGTTCAATCGTCAAACATACACAGTCATCCACATTTGCCCTTAAACGCGTGGGCTTTCGTTTATATTAAAATAAATTAAGAAGTAATCGGAAACGTGAGTTATTATTTCATTAATTTCACATCCAACACGTCTTGTAATAAATTTTCAAAAATTTTGACTGAGCAAAAGAATTTGCGTAGATAATAATATAATATAATTTTTTTTTTTAATTACCACGTTTTGCAACATTATCGTAATTTAAATTAAAATAAGTAAATTAATAAAAGTTCTGTGCGTATTTTTTTTTTCGGCTTTGTTGAAATGCTATCTACGGTTTTTCGTTTGCAGTTTTCACGGACAATTTGACGTTCTATAGTAGAGATATTGGAATGTTTATGCTTACCGAGTCTTTTAATCAATATTTTTTTTTCTGAGTCTGTTAGAATGCTCGCAGTACAAATATTATTTGAACACTTCAATTTCAACCTCGTGTCTTGTCCATATTTATTACTATCCAATAATATTAGGTCTTTACCTCGTTTACTTTTTAGAATTTTAATTACATTATTTTCCATTATTTGACGGAAAGCTACGTAGTATATAATATTATAAACTGACGAATAGTTTGTGCGACGACGGCGACGACTGTTAACTGCTACGCCTAACCGTCATTCTCGTATCTGGTATCTAAGTAGTAAGTTACTAAAAATATCCAGTTAATCCGATAAAAGTCCGATTATCATGCTCAAAGTATCGTTTTTGGCAACGTTGGAAAAAAAATCGAGCGTTCTCAATCGCTTTTCACTGGTTTCTCAAACTTTTTTTAATGGTGGCCCACAAATTTACTGTGTGTTGGTTACGCGACCCACCCCCACAAAAGGGATTATATAGTATTATTAATAATCATTTTTATTATAAGCAATTTTATCATTGAATTTTAATTTTTAATATAATACAATATTGAATACTGAATAATTAATTCATAATTATGTCGATAAAACAACAAATTTTGCATAATCGTATTAAAACAATACAAACCTTACTAAAAATATATTTGATATTCATTTTAAAATCTATGTCTTATATAAGTTTAATCTACATTCTACAATACTAGTTCGACTTAACATTATTATTATACGTAGAGGTATCAAATAAAACATAATTTAAGCATTTATAAATTTACGTCTGTAATTATATTCATATATTTATTATCCATTCGTGACTCATAAAAAAAACTGAGCCGTCGCGGGACGCCTGGCAGATGTGAAACATCAACAATTTTCTTTTTGTAATATTGCTGAAAATTATTATTATAATCATTATTATAAATTTTTTTCCGAGCTCCGACAAATTGAGCCGACGAGCCACGAGTGGGGCGTCGCCACGCCACAGTCAGTCTCACTACCGTACCGCGCCATTAGATGTTTCACATCAAAAAAATTTTAATATATGTATTTTTTTTAAAACGCACATACTTGAAATGGCGACCAGATTAAAATACTTGTATTCAAAATGTATATACAATCCAAACTATACACTAATTATTTAAATTTATCTAGAAATTTGATTAAGTAAAGATAATTAATAGATCATAATTTGGTGTATAATCTTGTCCTTGCATTTTGAAGGTGTATTGAGTACTATTGACCCATGGTCTTCACATAAAAGACACTGTTCAGTCCAGGGCTCGCGCTAGAAGGATTAGCGCGTTGGGCGAAACCATATTTTGGCCCCTCCCCCCCACCACACACACACACACACACATACCTAGTTTGAGTACCTATTTATCTTCAATTAAAACGAAATTAGATAATAAATATTGTTAATGCGTATTAAAAGATAAATTAAGTAAAAATAATTTTCAGTTTGGTGTCTCTTCATCCGTGCTGGCGCGCTGATGGGCAGTTGTACAAGTCATCCATGGTTTTCAGCAATCCTGTAGTAATTCAGCGTAGTTTTCATCAGACTTCGCCAGAAAGTAATAAATTGCTATCCACACAGCAGAGATTTTAATATACAATTAAAATAATGGTTTATTTTTGTATACATACTCATATCATATACTTTATTTAAAAATTGTTTAAATAATGTAAAACAAATTATTAATTGACAATTTCTTTTTAGAGTATATTCCTAAAATTACTTCATCATATGAAAATACAGCGTTAGAAAAGGGTAACATAATGTTGTTGGGGCCTACAGGAGCTGGTTTGTACTTATTTGTTTTAATATTATTTTAGAAATACAATATACCAATTATTTCAAATTTATATTTATAACAGTATATTATTTATAAATATGATTACATTTAATTGTTTTTGTTAGGAAAAAGGACAATGGCTCAACTAACAGCTAAGAAATTAGACTTACCACTTTCAATTAGTTGGGCGGGAGACCATATAAAAAATATAATTGGGAAACTGTTAAGGCAAGTAAATTATGATGTTGAAAGGGCTCAAACTGCAGGTAATGTATATAATTTAAATCATTTGTTTATATAATACTATAATAATTGTTGAATATTATAGTTATAAATTAGGGCTGGGATTTTGATGCACTAATGAAATCCAGAGGTTTCTGTACTATGCTCTGGTCACAAATCCGTAACGTGTACTTTTGAATGAGAATAAGAAAATATATTTTGCATTTTTTGACAATTTTTGATTTTAACATCATGTTCTTCATTTTTAAGGGCATTAGAGATTTGGATTCAAAATTCAAACTTGAAATTGTATTTTAAAATTTTACACGTTAACGCGAGTTTTATATAAATTTATATATATATTTTTTGTATAACAAACAATAAAGTAGGTACAAAATAGTTAAAAAAATATAAGGAAATAATTGTTTTTCAGATTAAAAGAAATCCAAGTTGATGTTAACCTATGGAAAAAATATTCTAATCACTTTTATTTCAATTTAATTAATTTAATCAAGTATTATTTAAAATTTATACTAAATTTATTAAAAATAAAAACAATTTATTTGCGATTTTTTAGTGCATTAATTAGAATTTTATGGGAATTTTTTAGGGTTTTATAGGGCATTATATTCCCAGCCCTAGTAATAATACTATTTTAAGATTCCCCAAGAAAAATATGTGGCTAATGTTTCTGATATGGAAAAAAAATAGCTATATCTATTATATTGTCAGCACTAATTGAGCTGTGATAAATTAATTTTACAATAATTTTTGCCTTCTAAAGTATCAATGTTATATACTTATATCTATTTATTAGTATTTTTATCTTACACCAAGAAGAGTTAGTTTTGAAAATATTAAAGTTAAATCTCAATCATTACTTAAAATAGAGTCAACTTAGTATACATTATAGTAGCTATAGCCAAGTTTTCAGTCGTCATATTTTACCAGTCGCCTGATTTATTGCTAAAAATTGTGTTTATATAATTTCATGACATAACTTTTATTTTTGTTTTTTTTCCTTTGTAAGTACTTATTATAGCATAAGCATTTTGTACCGTGTGTTTAATCACAAGGGTATTTAGAAACAATGCAATAATACTGTGCTAAATCTATGCTGACAATCAGTGGCGGCTCGTAGTAGTTACTAGTTTAGCACAGGAGTGCGATAAAAAGATCATATAAAAAATTAAAATAATAACATAATAATACAAAATTAAACAGGCACTTCGTTGCCGTTCGATTTTAGCGACAAAATTCATCGCACAACATAATAGCTTCTATAATATCCGCCGCGCGGTTGTGATGATATTATTACTCGAATATTAATATTATTAAACCTACAGTTTATACGGGAAACCGGTATTCTTATGTGCGATTCGCACTATGTCGCACAAGCTGCGGCGTTGCATAGGCGTATATAGTTCATATTATACTCGTATAACAACATCGCGAATTCGTAACAATATTATAATTTATAATGCAATAACACTGTGCTATATCTATGCTGACAATGCATCTTGTATTATACTCCCAATTGATTATTATTTATTATTATTCTATTGTTTATACATCTTTAAATTAAAACTACTGGGTATACATAGTAGAATAAAAATTGAAGCAAAATATTGATGAATGTTGAGTAGACATTTTACAATCTATTATCAATTATTATCTGTACTATAATTTAGGTATCTATATTTTCTAAATACGATTAAAATTAACTATTGATATCAAATATCTTTATGCATTGTTTTGTTTCCAGGAAATTATGTAAATACTTTATCACAGTGGTTCTCAATATTTTTTTAGTTAATTTTTTTAGTATTTTTTATATATTTAATTATTGTAATAATATGTAATCCCCCTGAATTTTTTTTTTGTAGTTGAGCCACTGGTCAAGTTTCATTCATTAAAACTCATCCTATTGGGATGCTAATATATTTTTATACATAGAAAAAGATCTTTCCACATCAACCGATGTAATTGGTGCATATTTCATATAAACTAAATCATTTTTGTTCTACATGGTGGTTTCGGCACAATAACGATAGTTATTTTATTATTTATCCATTTATTATTGGTTTTTTCACTGGTTTTATAATTTCTGGCAATAATAATATAGTGAAAGTCTAATATACATAGAAAATAGAAATGAGTTAAATATTCAAGAAACATAATATATGCAACAATTAAGAAAAAATAAACCAAATGTGGGAAACATCAATAAAAAGCAGGTTTTGTAGAAAAAAGCAAATAAAAGTTTACTTTATTGAAATCGGAACGATTCAAAACGTATTTATATACGAGAATTATCTTTCTATCACACTCCCCTCAAAAGAAACATTTGCTACAAAATCCGAGCCATAAATGACGTCAGATTTATCTATATAAGTTTATTAACTTATTTCTAAAATGGTAAAGTGAAATATTTTGCTCTCAAGACATCTAACAATTAACATATTCATTCAATATATACCAATGCGGCAATGCAAAATAGTTGTATTCATTTCTGTATTAAAAAATTTACGTCTAAAGAATATTATTTACGTTTATTTTTAAATTAACCATTGTTCAGTAATAATATGATCACTTTTTATTGAAGTTTTCTCAGAAATATCCAACAAATTTAAAAAAGTGCCTCTATTTTAGAATGTCTAAAACAAATAGCTCACTTGCTTTATTTTAAATCCAAAAATAATTACAATATTTGTCAGTTTTACTATTTGAAATATTAGTCAATGCATACTAATTATATATATAAATACGATAAAGACGGTAGTACTAACTTATAAACGCTCTAATATTATTATAAATTTAGAATCCAATATGATTAAAAATGTTTTAGGAGTTGTTTTCTTGCATGGAATTGATGATATCAGTTGTTTACATGAAAGTCGTCGATTAAGGAAAATTGATTTTGGAGGTAAAAGCACAGAATTATTCTGTGGTAAAAGCGTCCAAGAAGGAATGTTACAAGTAATTTTGATCATTAATTAAATTTCATAGTGATTTTCTAAATTAATGTTTTTAATGGTACTTATTGATCTATCTCTTGTGATGTCATAAATTTTTTTTATTATTATCAAATATATGTTTTTTTTTTTAACAAAGTTATTAGATTGAAAATTTAATCTTTTATGCGGTATATTAGAGAACAGCAGTCGGCATAAATTTTTTTAAATACAAAACAATATTAAACAATATTGGTGAACAAAATAAATTTAAATAAATTTTACGAGATAAAATTGATAATAAAAACTAATAAATATATTTATCATCTTAATTGGACATTGTACCATAATGTGATTGTACTAGGAAAAGAAATCAGAAAAAATTACAAATGATAATATAAACTTATAGTCTATTTTATTTTATTTTTTAATAATTAATTACAATGAAACCTGTACATAACGGACAGATCAAAATAATATATATCTGTCTATTATAGACAGGGGTCCGTAGTAGACAGGTTTCAGTGTTTCAAAAATAAAATTAATCTACAAACATGATATATAAAATTTTTACGTACATTTTATTAATATTGTTTTATATTTTATAATATTAGGTACAATCTTTATTATTACAATATTACATATGAAATAGGTAGGTACTTGCAAATTGCAAATTAACGTTATCTCAATTGGCGATAATGTAAACGGTCGTAATCCGTGTTTTCATTGAATTACCTAATTGCGTTCTTTATAGAGGGCGGAACCGTTTTCGGCCAATACATTAGTTTGGTCACCAATGAAATATTCTTCACATTTTTTTTATATTAAACTACCAAATTATATAATAATCATATAATATTAATAGTATAATATATAATTAATTATCTATTAAATTTATTTTAATTTATAAAAAATTTAAAACAATAGTTAAATTATAATATTATCAATATATTCAAAAAACATAAAATTATAGGGATATTTAATTTTTTTTTTATAACTATAGCAAATACGTTCAATAAATTCCATTCGTGTTATTTTTCTTTCTCATATTTTGTTATACTGGTATGGTTTTTATCCTGACGACTCTAAACTTTTTTTTTTGTTGGTAATTTTGGAATATCCGCACTTCGTATTTTTACATATTATGATTCTGTTTGAATTTCATTTATTATATTCAACCAATACATAATTGGAGCGGAATCTTTGGTTAAAAACATTGGTTAAAATATGAATGATAATAGACTCGTATGCATTTGTGTTTCTATAGTAAAGTCAGAAGAGCCTGATACCCAAATAGTAGGAGGAAATATGCTTACTTCACTAATATAAGTGCCTGTTAAATAATTACAGTATGATTTAAATTTATTATCATCAGGACATATTGACATTAAATCTTCGACAAAACAATCTTCTACATAAATATTCTATACAATTAATTAGTGTAGTTATTACTTTTATTGCTTTTATCGACCATTATAGCGTATAGATGTTGGATTATCCATAATATTTTTATTAAAAATAAAAATAAAATATTTCTATAATTTTACGTTTTTTGTATAAATTGATAATTATAATACAACTTTTGTTTTTATATTTTTCAATTAATTCAATACATAAATTGGTAGTTTAATATAAAAAAAAAAAACGTGAAGAATATTTCATTGATCAAAATAGTGTATTGGCTGAAAAGGGTCATTCTAAAATGGCCAAAAGGGGAAAGTTTTATTTTGGCTGAAAAGTGTCCCGCTCCTTTATCATTGCTGTTTTGTAGTATTTTTGTCCGTTATGCAATTGCCGGGGTAAATATTAGTGTCTATATGTCCCTAATAGAAAGAGTCCGTTATAGACAGGTCGAAACTCAAAATATATTGGAATGCCTATCTTATTTCTGGGACCTAGTCATTTTGTCCATTAATAGAGGTGTCCGTTAAGTCAGGTTTCACTGTATTTTCAAACATGTAATATTTTCATTGAAGTTTTTGTACTTTTCCCCCGTCTTTTACCCAAGACTGTATATGGTGATCTGTGGTGTATTATTATCTTTACAATAGTCTTTTTATAATATATCTTATATTAAATTTTATTATGTTTCTTATAGATGTTGGAAGGTACTGTTATTAATGTACCAGTAAAAAAGTTTCGTTGGAATAGAACAGTAAAAGTTGATACTACTGATATAATGTTTATTGCTTCTGGAGTATTTACTGGTCTTGATAGAATTATAAGTCACAGGATAAATCAAAATGTAAAGACTAAATAGTTTATTCATATACTATCTTTAATTAGATTTAATTAATTTATTGTTATTATATTCAGAGTCTAGGATCTCGTGCAGAGATGGATAGTGAAATGAGAAATAGAAGAGCTGATACTTCAACAGATTCATATTATACTGATATTGAAAAAGAAAATGCTGAACGAGATGAATTGTTTAAAAAAGTCGAACCAAGAGATTTATATGAATTTGGAATGTTACCTGTAATTCATAATTAACTTATTAATACAATTAATTTAGCATATTAATAGACTTATTGGTATGAGTAAATCATTTAACTTATTTTAAAAATAATAATTAATAAAATAATTTGTTATTTGAATTTCAATATATTACTAAACTACTAATTTTTATACCAATTTTGTTTTGACTAGAAATGCCTATACTAGAAATAAAAAAAGAAGGGTCTGATATGTTTGCCCGACAATAGTTTTACCCGACATTACTTTTAGCTGACACTAAATTGGCCCGACATTACATTTTTCATATACAATAATTAAAAAATAAACCAAAATCAGACGAATATTTTATCATGGATAATATTGTTTTTTTTTTTTATTATTATTTAAATAATGCTTCAACTTCTGTGGTCATTAACTTGTAATAATTACATGATAATAACAGTTAAGTAAAGGTCTTACAACTATGGGAATATATTATGTTTAACAATAGAGGGAGTTTGTAAAATATATGTACATTTATTTTAGATAATATTGTTCTATGTGAAAAAGTAAGATAAATAAAACATATTAGTGCAATTATAAATGACAGGGGAAATCGATCGAATTTATCATTTCTAAGGGGAATCGCTAATAATATTAAATTGTAATTTGTAAGTAGTATAATGTTTTTATTATTATTAATTTTTGACATATATTTATTGGTTCCACGTTAAAATATCCCTAAACCAAAATATTCCCGCAAAAATATCCCTGAACCAAAATATCCCGCATTCCCACGTACATAATAATAGGTACTCCACGGATGTAATATTTTCTTACAAAATAAAAAAATTATCAGCTTTTGATTTTGTACCTAGCGAATAAATACTAGGTACTACGAATAACAATAAATACTTAAAAGCAATAGCACATAACTTAGTATTGTAATAATAATTATAATAAGTATAATACTTTTTTACGAAAAACTTATCATTTTAACATTTTATAATTAATTTGTTTGTATTTTATAAACGTTAATAATAATTATATTGTATTAATATCTATGTTTCTTCTATAAAAAGGTTGAAATTTTGAATTAATATTTACGCAGGATATTATGACGTGTCATCATATTTATTTAAAACACAATTTGTTATGCCATAGAAATGTGTTATTATAAGTTGTATAATTTTAAATGTAAAATTAATTTTGTAAATAACATAATATAATATAATATTTTGAATAATTTTTGATTAAAATTTATTCATAATTTAATTTGATATTGTCGGGCAAGTGTAGTATCGGGCAAATATAGTGTCGGGCAATTAAGGTGTTGGGCAATTGAATTTAATGACCCGTGAACATCTAAAACTTATTTAATTTAAATATAGTGTTTTATTCTAAGTATTTGTTTTTATTAATTATATTATTGCATAAGATACATTTTAATACATGTTATTTTATTTTTACTAGGAGCTTGTTAAAAAGTTTCCAGATTTAGCCCCATTCCAATACTTAAATAGGAACAAACTATTCGATATTCTTACTGAGCCAAAAAATGGTATAGTCAAACAGTTCAAGTTACTATTTAGCTTACGCAATGTCCAGTTAACATTCACAGATGATGCACTAAGAGCGATTGCCTCACAAGCCCTAGAAAAAAAAATAGGTGCTCAAGGGTTAATAGAAATTTTGGTAATATTGTATTCTTAATTCTAATCTAATTTTTTAAGAAAATTTTGGCACTGAAATAATTACCCACTCAAAATTTAACATTTACTAACAAAATACAATTAGTAATTCAATTTATTGATTTTTTTTATGAAAAATTATTAGTATATTATATACAAGATGATTGTTTTATCAAACAACATTCATTATTTCAAAAAGTATTGACTTTTTCAATTTTTTTTTTCTTCAAAATATTTAGTTTCATATTTTTCTAAAACTATATACTATTTTAATTTGTTTCACCATTATATTTAATAGTGAAATCGCTATCAATTTTTGATTATTTAAATGTAAAAAATATACATTATATAAAAAATAGGGCCCTTATGAGTTATGACTTAAAATAAGGTGTTATTGCTTAAAGCATAAATGTGTTTGACAAATATCAATTATATGTGCACTTAATTAATCATGTGTTGCCCAATCATTGAATTTATAAATATACCGTATTCCAAAATTTAATGAAATCTACCAACATGAATCCTAACTAATTTCAAAAAACTAAAAAAAAATTGTAGAGCAGCATCAAGCTTTATATAAATTATTATTTTTATTCTTTACATATTATGTGTGTTAAAACATAAGTCATAAATAAATTATGTAGAACAATATCTCAACATATATCAAATTGTCTGATACAGCTATGTATCTACATTAAATTTTATATTAAAATATATGTATATTGTGTTGGTTATATAAAAATCGGTATCTAGACACTCTTATCCAGCATTTTCTTTCTTTCCATATTTGTATAAAAATCTGCATGATTTTGGAAGTTTCACGCAAACTAAACGTAGAACGAGTACAGTAAACAATGACCAAAATTCATTTGTCGCATTGATCAAATTCATTATAATTCATTGTAATAATTATCTTGTAATTAAATTTCCTTCAAGACATGTTTTACATCGTTTTGAAGACAATTAATATCACTAAAGAAATACAGAAAGATAATACTTAAAGCTGTTTTAGCATAGACCACGGTTGTAGACATGGGCGTAACTAGGATTTAATAGTTACAGGGGCTAGAGTCCTAGAAAACCAAAGTTTAAAATAATTTGAAGGCTAATTGAGTCTAAAAAGTAAAACCTTATAGGGGGCTAAATAAAAATACAAGGATGCCGAGCCCCCCTAGTTACGCCGATGGTTGTAGATTGAACTATTTAAATATTTTATTCTATTAATAGAATGCTGCTGTGTAATTGATCGAGTTGTAATATAATATGTAAGGATTAAATTGTTAAAAAAACTGTGCACAATCTTTATTCTCCTCCGTCTTTGATAATCGCTATCTTTCTATATGCCGTATGATTCTCTGCTATTACTACGGACCATATAAAGGTATAAGGTATATCTTAGTCCACGGCTTTTACCTATACCGCAGTCTTTACAAACAAAAAGTACCCATTTATTTAGAGTGATAAGCACTTGTCCGGAAAAATGATAAGAATGGTAGACTATTGGACGACTGCCCCCAACACAACCTACAGGTATAAAGTTCATTATCATTACTGCGTTGAACGATAGTCGATAACTAATTTATAACATGTTAAAATATGTACCTCTTATTACTATTTATTACCCATGTGACTACTGGTCTTCAGAAATAAGAAGTATTATAAAAACCGAAAACCGACCAACTTTGAAAAGCTATATCTCGCTAACCAATTAACGAAAAATAATAATTTGAACGTTAAAATTCATAAAAAAAGCCCTACTATTGTATGACATTTTAAATATAGGTTGCCATTTAAAAATCAAAAGTCGATAGTGTTTTTACTATTAACTATAAGAGTGAAAAAAATAAAAATTTTGAAAAAATTATATACTTTTTAAAATAATGAGTGTAGTTTGATAAAAGAATCACCCTGTTTATTATAAATTTTATTATATTCTTATTATTATATATTTTGGCAAAATATTATTGTGTCTTCGACTTAAAAATTATGCTTACATAGTTACATACTACAATTACTACTACTGTACTTAGTAAATTGTTTGTAAAATTAAAATAAACTAATTTACATAGCATATTACTTAAAATTTCTACAGGCATCAATTTTGTCGGATCCAATACGTATAGTTCCTGGATCTGATATAGTAATTATACATATAACTGAGGATGTAGTCAATGGTAAAATCAAACCATATTATAAAAGACGCCAACGTTAAAAGAAACCAAAATGGATACAAGAGCCAAAGTTTAATTTATTTAACACGGTTTTGAAAATATTTAATATTTATACTAATTTTTAGTACACTAACCCATTGATTCGAAAAATATGCATATATTTTTCAACTATGTTATTATATTTGTCGCGCGCCACTGTTGTGTGTGTGTGTGTGTGTGTTTTTTTGTTTTAGGCACGATGCGTGTATTTTCCGCGGCGGTAGCTAGTTGGTAAGGAATACTCTTTTTCCAACCAGCTTTTCCAGCCTTACCGGCCCCCACCATTTCGGTGCGAAACCGGCATGGAACCCCTGGCGTGCCTTATAGTATACCACGTTGCCCGTTTTGTACTTCGTGTTTTTTCTGGCGGTTGTGGTGTTTGTGTTTTAATTGCGATGTTTTGTTCGCGATTTTGTCTGTCCCTATAGGATTGTCAATCGGTGCGTATGTTATCCGTGACAGCCGACTTCCACCGGAGCTTGAGGGCATCCCAGCCGTCTCCCACGCGTCCGTTAGCAGCGGTCCGACCGAACACACAGCCACAACAGCAACATTGTGACAACGTGCCCAGACGACGAATATTGTTCATTCTTTTTTATATTGTCAAAGATATAATACTTAAATGATGTTACTTAATTAACGTAATAATGACTAATATAATCGTTTATATATAATATTTATGTATACTTAACAGTAGAATCGTTTGTATATAGAGTTACATGATCGTGTTCATGGTCGATATATCAACCTACTTGCGCTATTAATACTAAATATTAAATACGTATTATATTATAATATTTCAAAAAATAGTTGAAACATCCTATAGGTACCATTAAGGCGGTGATTTGTAAATACAACAACGACGGGTACAAAAGGATAGGTATATAAACTAGGTACTTATAAGAATAGTAAATATATGTAGTATTATATGTAGGGCTAAGGACTTCTAGGACTTAGTGTTTGTATTTTTCTTGTTAATCACTTGTATATTGTTACTTTTTTGTACATCGTAAACGTGATTCAAAGATAATAGATCGGAAAATAAAAATAATAATAAATAATTTATAATTTTGGCAATTTTGCAAATACTAGTGTATTTTATTCAATTGCAATTCTATGATTCTATTTATTTTTTTAATGCATATTTTAATAGCTTAATTAGTGATTCTTTAATGCATATTTTACGGTTTTTTATAGTATGAAGTCCCTAGCTCTAGTCATTAGGTATAGGTAGTATTTTAATAATATTTTAAATTATTGTCTTCCTTTGGTGATCGTTCATCGTGCCACTATATGAACTGAACGGGACCGATAAGAAAATAAATAAAACATAATAATAACATTCATCACATTTTAATATTATACAAAAATAGTGATTATATATGATGATGACGTGCCGTCTACGGCATAAACTATAAAAATTATAATTAATATTCCTCCTCGTATTATATGATAATATATTATAATTTAATATTTATACAATATATTATGGTGCCTACGTGATATTATATATATATATATATATATAAATTATCATTATTTATTTGCGAAGACAATACGGAACGTGCGCACACTTGGATCTATATTATAAATTATGGTCTCGGTGGCGTGACTAATATTTTCGGGGTAGCAAAGATTTTCAGACCAACCACGCCCCATCTCTAATTCAGCGGTAATACCACAAAATCTTAATAATCGCCTGTAATACAAGCCCTCTCCTCTTACAGAATACTGCTACGCAATAATCGACCGACTACTATTTACACGTAATATTATTTCTCTTAGTAATCGATAGAATATTAATATATCGTAAGGCTTTCGGTTTACTTAACTAAACACAATTTTTATTTAACAGACATTAATAATTACTGTTGATTAAACAATTTTTTGTATTATTATTAAAATAATGCAATATATTATTCATATAATATTCAATTCATAAAATTCAGTATTTTCTCATGGTGAATTGCGTATAACATGCAGATGGCCAACCAGCGCGCGGCACCTGTCATTCATTGCAATATAATATTATGTGGCATACTTTCGTGTTATACTCTTTCAAAAAAAAAAAAAAAAATTAAACCAAATTAAAATAAGTTATTATCTAAATGTGATCATTCTTATTTTTTCTATGATAAAGAATTTACTATAAACCTGATTTTTGGAATTTTCATAAATAATAATGACCATATTTTCAAATACTTAGATTTTTTATACTATTTATTATTTAAATATTATCCTAGTATAATACCAAATTCTTTTTTTTTCAAACAAGAATCCTTTTTTCTCCCATAAATCATTAATATTAGACGGCTTATTTGAAAATGTTGTATCTAGATTTAAATACAGACTAGTGATGTTCGAATTATTTAATTTTGTGTACTATATCCATTATTTTCTTGAAGAATAAATAAAAATAAAACAATAAAATATGCAACGATAATAGTCTTGGAAAATATGGAAGCTATGATGATCTGAAAATGTTAATAATAAATACCAATATTTTATAATCAGTAAAAATTGTTCTCGTATAATGAATACTATACCTAGATCTAATTTAACATATTTTTATAATAATAATTTTTAAGTTTATATTTTTCCTTAGTATACTCAATGTGTATCATGAAGATGACAATAGACAATTTTACATATACCCATGTGTGTGATACATATGTTTGAATAACTCGGAAACTATTTGTTCAAATTTTGATTTAGATATATTAAAAATCATGCTTAATAATTTATAGTAAAAAAGTTCGGTCGTCATTTGAAAAAATAAGTTTGTATTACCATAGGTCCATTGGACCTAATATCTAAATAATTAAAAAATATGGTCTTTAACTATATTATAATTAAAAGTTTTAATAATTAAAATTGCAATAAGTAATAATAAATGTATGAATAAATTGCAATAATACCTATCACTTCATAAATATTTACTTAACTAAAATAAAATATTATCATTATATTTACTAGTTTCTTAAATTCAATGTTGACATGTGATAATAAAAAACTCAATATCTAAATAAAAAAAAACTAGCTATGTTTATTGTTTATAGACTATAATTGTAAGTTGAGTTTGGATCATGTTATAACGTATTTGGTTTTTTGTTCCTATTAGTAAAATATAATACTATGAAAGAAATACATTTATTTCATAACAAATATAGGAAATTTGATGTTGTTTTTTTATTACTTACTATCATTCTTTTTAATGTTTTTCTCTACTTTTAAAATTGTTTTTCATTATTAATATTTAAAAGGTTGTTATTTATTTTTACACCATAATTTCAGAAGGATGGATTAAGTTAGTTTTAATTATTAGTTGTATTATATTTAATTTATTAATAAGAAACGAATACAAATAATTAGATGTCGTAGACTTGTAGTATTAGGTACAAGTTTTTAAAGTATGCAGTTATTTTAAATCAGCCGTTCTATCGTGTCACGAATGTATTTGAATTTTTTTTTATATAATATTTAGTATTATTGTTTATTTTAGTAGTTGGAAAAATGCCAAAAGTTAAAAGTTTTTTTTCCACGTAAATTCACGATTTGGTTAAAGAAATCGGGGAAGATATATTTTCTTATGATAATAAAATTCAGTGTTGTTTTGCTAAGTATTCATATTATATAATAATAAGTTAAATCTATGCAGATTGCAGATGCTTCCAAAACCAACTCAGGTGTTTCGATTGCAACCATAAACGACGACTTATTCTTATCTTACAAACTATTTGACCATAATAGTATTTATAAAACTTCTCGAGGGAATCCACATAGCCATTCAATTTTCTGATCCTACTATAGGTATTAACATTTGTACAGATTCGCTCAGCGCTCTTAACAATGTTAAGCAATTAAAATAAGTAACATCATTGCAAAAGCTAACTAGAAAATACAGTTTATGTGGCCACCAGGCCGTTGTTGAATTGATGGTGAAGAGAAAGTTGACGAAGTAGATCGAGAAACAGTAATTAACCCTTTGACTAAAATAATATACTCACTTACTGTTCACCTATACTGATATATATATATATATATATATTACAGTGAAACCTCAATTAATGGACACCTCTCAATAGTGGACCCTTCCCAATAGTGGACACTTCTAAATTCCCCGGCAAAAATGTATGCACATAATAAGAGCTATAACCTCTTAATAGTGGACACTACCAATAGTGTACGTGGACACAATACATGTATATATCGAAAACGTTTAAGTAAGAAGAAGTAGAAGAATACGAGTCGATATACAATCCAACGTTTGAAGAAGTTTGGAAAACAATACATATTTTAAAAATAAAGAAAATGAAATCGCATTATCAATGGTAGCCAATTTACAAATTCATTGTGAAAAGCAGAAAAAATGTATACAAAAAAAAATTACAGATTTTTTTAATCGTACATAATCATTAAACATTCTTATAATAATTTTTAATACATACATTATACATACAATATACATACACATACTTATATTATAGTATAATAAATAATAAATTAATATTCCTATGTATATGTTCATATACAGTGTATAACCAATTCCCTATAGTGTCTCCCTATAGTGGACATTTAGTAATTTCACGCAAATGTCCATATTAAGTAGAGGTTTTCTCAATAGTGGACATTTTTTAATTTCCCGTGGCTGTCCACTATATTATAGAGGTTTCACTGTATATATATATATATATATTTATGAAAATGACAGTTTAAATCAAAAATATTACCACATACTGGCATTAACCCCATTCGATCAATTTAAAAAATGAAGTAATTATAAACAGACTGCGCGTATAGGTCACTCGAAATGTCCCATAACAATCTTATGCAAAGAGAAAAGCCAATACTGTGCCAACATTTTGGAGAATCTCTTACGGTCAGCTCCTCCCTTGTGTACTCTCGAAACTACATGAAAATTAGAATAAGATTATGAATACTTGATAACCTCTTTAAGACCCTTGGTCCAATCGAAGACAACATCAACAAAATTATTTCATATCTCAAACATATATACATATGTACAGCTTAAACTAAGAAAACCAGTGTATATTTGTATTTAACATTATGTAGTATTAGCTGTAACAAGAATACAAATAATTAGTAGATTTTTTTTATAATTTTTTATATTTATTAATTTTCAACTTCATGATGTCTAAACACAGGTTGGCTCTTTCACACAAGCATCATACTGATTTGATATTGTTATGTTTATAATTTTGTTTCTTGTTTTTTTTTTAAATATTTATAATTATTGAATACCTTCACTATCACTTAAACTTATTGCAAAAAGATTATAATATACAGATTATATAATTCAGAAATAATGATTGAAAAATTAATATCATTTTCAAGTACAATAATCATTGTTTGTTAATATGTACTGAATTAAATTAATAAAACAAATTAATTACTAATTAGTGAGTCAATTTAAAAAATAAATAAATAAAATAAATAATTGTTAGTTCTTTGTTTAGGATTTTTAATGTATTTATCGTTTTGTATTATATGCTTACTTCGCAGAGTCAAATTTTAATAAATAAGTTATAAGCATTAAAGAGCAAAATAAAATTTTAAGAAAACATACTGTACAAAACAATAATAAATCGTTGATAGAAAAATGGTTATATGGTTATACAATTATTTTTATTAGGTATATAAGTATATTATTACTATAATACTCCACATAAGTCTTAATTTCTAACCATCAACATATTTTAAAACTATAAAAAAAATATTATTCGACGTTTAATATTTTTATGGAATATATTAAATTATTTAAAAAAATAACATGTGTCATTTGGTATGGTCATATCAAAATGTAATCGACTATACTATCTATTTTTGTTGGTTTAAATATAAAAATCATTCTATAATAATAGAGAACAAAGAAAAAAATAGACAAATGATGAGTTTAAAACGCGCAACTAGCTTTCCGTTTATAGAATGATAAATAACGTTATTGTCGTTGCTATTTTTTACATTGTCGAGAACGGCGGCGTGACGTATAGGCAATTTCGATAAACCGCTGCGTCCCAAACGGTATTCCATCGATTTGCCAATTTAATATGGGAATATATTATTTTAGTTGTAACGCCAGTGACGTGTAAGTACTAGTAATACTACCAATGTGGACACACGCGACTAGTGTTTTAGATTTAATGATGAACCCAATAAGCAATAATTATGTTGTAGATTCAGTTTATTTACCATAAAAGAAATGCAATTTCGTTTTTGAATGAATTTTAATAAAAATAAATTACTTAATTATATGGTAATGAAATTCCTGTGTTGTCATTATTATTATTTTCCTCAATCAATTCCTATTTATGTTGGTTTTATCAACACTGAAAAAAAATAATACTCATTATGAATGATAATTTTTTTTATGTGTATATATTTGGGGCAGTAGATGAAAATAAACATGTCGATTTATAAGAAATAAAAATAATAAAAATAATAATATACAACCAATAATATATACGCATATGCCATATATACATAATACTAGGGTTTTAGTTATTATTTAATCAATTATTATGAATTATTGAATATGATATGTTGTTTTTTGCAAGAAAAAACAATATTTATTATAATATCAACTCGTGTGATGTTTAAAAGTAACCCAGTCGCCAGAATACTTTGTATATCTGGCAAACCGCCTCTCTCATTAAAGAGTAAAATACTCGAAACAAGATATAAAATAAAAATATCCAAACACCAAGAAAATCCTATGTACTCGTCGTACTATAAAATCATAAAAAAAACTAACCAGGTAAAGCTGACAAGTATATCTCATCTCATTCCACGACTATACAAAAGATAACGAGAATTTATTATAAAAAACGAAATTTCAATCAATAATATAATTCGATGCACTGAAATAAATGTACTTCCTTGGCGATTTAATAGAGAGATAAAATAGACTTAAGCCTATGATACCACAATTAAATCACAACGGATAAAAACATATATAAAAGTTTTCATTATACGAACTACTGAAATCGTACTCGGCACACGAACACATATTATATAATATACTAACGCACCGAAAATCGAGCATAAGACATGTTTAGCCGTATTATCTAATGATACAGATATGCAATTAAAAACCAATAATAAATCCAGTAATTTTACCGTGGATGTCTTAGTGATAGTCACGGCCATCCAAAGTAGTCACTATGATGCTTATGATAAGCATTACCTAATAATGTCGGATTCTTTAAGCACTCTAATCAGAAAATAATATAATTTAAATAGAGCACAACCAATTTATTATCAGCCAAATAATCAATGAATTTAACGACCGTAAAAATAATATATCTGTTACCGGATGGATACCGGGACACGTTAGTATAACAATAGAACTTGCAGAAGAAACGAAAAAACTGTTTTAAAAGCTAAAGAAACAACAAGTATCTCTGTTTTTGAAGTATGTCTCCACATATCAGACAAATACTTTTGAAATCCAATTAGATTCAATTATATGGATGAATGGCAAAACCTCTGGACAAATGTCAATAATGACTATAGTTCAAATAAATCAAGCAAATAATATTAACATGGCCCAAACCATACGTGATGTCCAGAAGGGATGAGGTTATTTTTGGTCGTCTCCGAATAGGCCATAATCGCATGACACACGGTTTTCTTGTGGCCAAAGAAGACTCGCCCTCGTGCGATACTAGCGGAACACTCATTACGGTCAAGCACATACTCATCGATTGCCGTCAATTCAGAAACTACCGGATAGGTACCCTATGGATACGAGATACTTTCATCCACTTCCAAGATGTCCAGAAAATGTTATCAACAAAATTGAACTCCGTCGTCTGATTTAATAATTTAGAGGCTAAGAAAACAACGTACACATTTATAATAGTGATTTAATGTAATTTAATGTAGTAAAACGTTATGAAAATTCAACTCATTTCCAATATAAATTATGTGATGCCGACTAATAACCCCGCAGTCGATGCCTTGGAAATTAAATAAATGAAAATAAAACTCGTGTGAATTTACGACTTCTACTTATTATTTCTGCGTAAGGAGGTTTATTTAATTCAAGAGTTTGCGCATAATTCCACAAGACTGAGTAAAGCTACGGACATAATATTACATTCCAGATAAAAAAAATTAATTTACTCTGAAACACGCGAGCTTATCGTTTAGTCGTATCAATAATATATTATTTTAGGGATTTTTTGATATATACTAAATATATCAAACATATCCAGTGTTGTATTAAGTATAAAATATATTTACATATATATTTATGTATATGATGAATAGTGTTGTAAATATCATAGTTTTGGTAAAATTATTTATTCGGTCAATTAGAAACAATAAAAAATAATAATAATATTTTAGTATTAACTTTTAGATGTTTTAGAAGCGTCAATTTTACAATATACATAAAATTAAATCAATGACAAAAACAATCTGAGACACGAGAATGTGAAAAAAAAATACAAGAAGATCATTAACACCAGTGAAAGGGTGTGTCCGTTTACAACTGTGATACGACGAATCGTTGACACTAGGTTTTCACAAATTTAATAAAAGTGTTATTTGAACTTGTCTTATTAGATAATTGTATTTAAAATAATTTTGTGTTTTCGTTGTTTGTTAAGTGAGTAGATATATAATACGAAACTTTATTTCACATCAGATCAGTGATAGGCGAGTTTTGGGATTTTGTAATAAAATCACTATTCACTGTATGCATTCATCAAAATGAGTTACCGAGTTACTCCTTTAGAGTAAGTAAGTGCAGTGTGAAAATAACCATCATAATACAATCTAATTTACTTAGTGATAATGATTTGTAATATTACCATGGTATACAAGTACAATTATTATTAATTATAAAATTATTTTCACTTACAGAAAAAGATTATTTTTTATTTCACGAAAATTTCATTAGTTTATTTGATTGTTTGGGATTTTATGTACATAATTATACATTTATAGGTGCAGCAGTAAATAGATTATATATATAATTTTGTGTGTTTAGCGTTACAAGAGCGTGTCGTTTATGATTTTAATAACGATTTTTAATTCTGATTTTGAAATTGCAAAATTGTCCATAAATCGTTTAATTCGTCGTTCCGCTGGAAAACAAATGTCAAGACCGCGCCCGGTATATTAAAGTCATTAAAAAAAACGATCCACTTTAAGAGACCTTTGTATCGGCCAATATTATATTATGATATACAATTTTATTAAAGCATCTAAACTGCTGTTACAAAATCGTAAACCATCGCTATTCTTATTAATGGTAAATCGTACACACACACACATACACTCACACACGCACACTCACACACGCACACAGAGTTCATAGCAGTTAAGGAATTTTAAACGGGTCACGATGGGTGCATTTATTTTTTAACCGAAATAAAAACATTTCAGCGCTATAAATAAATAAATAATATTGCATATAATAATGAACATAATTGTTATTCATCGACGTACCTATACGCAGTGTTTGCAAGTACGGGGACGTGATTCGTATGTCGAAAACTACGTTATAATTTATATATTATTATACTATTCGTTGTATCAGATTTTTATATTGTGACAAGTGGTTTTCTCTCATCGTATGCTTTTTTATGTTCATTTTAATAAATTACTGTAAAACACGAAGTTAATATAGTGTTGTATTATAACAGTTTTAAATATTACAGTATTGTTGTAACGAAAAGAAAAGGGAATGTTCTCGGGAAATAGGAAATAATGTTATAAAAAAGTGTATCTACAAACGTCAAATATTTTATCTACGTATATTGTATCATATGTATATGTATATTTGTCATTACACAGCTCAACTATGTTAGGTAGGTATAATAAAATCACTTATAATTTAAATTTATGGATTTCAAGATGTATGAACTATTTATCTTATATTATATATCATATACAATTTTTTTTAAATAGGTGGAGGCAAAAGCCCCTCTTCTCCCAAGAGCGTCCACCTGACTAAAAATTAGTAATTATTAATTACAAGAAAAATATAAAGCCAATTTCCTTTTTTCAATTAAAACTGGACACAATAATATTTTCACATGTTAGTATGAATAGTAAAAATTGTGACAAAATGATTGCAATTTTAGATATATTCATTGCCTAAATTCCAAATTATCTCCATACATAAATATAAAAACTCCTAAATTTATTTTGTTCTATAGATTTCCAACCCTCTGACAAAATCAACGCAGCAATGTAATTTCAATATCAAATTGTTGAAAAATTTGACAACACCTTTGTAGGTTAGAAAACCGTGACGGTGCGTCCGGCTCCGAGTTGTGTAGGCAACCGACTGTTTGCGCCTTGTAAAAACTAGATAGGCAACCTAATTGTCGTGGCAGTTGGCGGCGGTGACACGAGGAAAAAAACGGAGAAACCGAGGAGCGTGAATACAGTTTATACAATGGGAAAACGGGACGATGCAGTTTAATAATGTGGAGGCGGTCCCGGTGGTCGAATCGGTATGGTGCAATGACCACAAGGCGCTATTGGAAAAGGAGCACTTAAAATTAACTTAAAACTAAGTATCAGCTTCCAGATCCCGATGGCGTTGTCGGAAGCGGCAACCGCACCTGAATATCGTCTCGACGTCTAGGGCGGCCTCTCACACAACACGCAATATTGTGTTGCTGCCGGACTTACGTTTGGGTGGCTCGTTGCGGTTGTTTCGGACTGTACCAGACCACTGGACTTGATGGAATTAATGTGTAAAATAATAAAAAAATACTTGCTCAAATATACTGCCATAGCACTTGATATTTATTTATTATACACGAATAATTGACGACTGCGATGTTATACAGAACAACTTAGTTCGTGCCGTAGTGGCGACGAGAGAAAAATAAGAACAAAAATACAATATTTTACACTATACAGTACGTAGTAATAAAAAAAGATGTGTTGTGATTGAAGACGGCGAGTTAACACACACACACACACACAAAGATATAGAATAATTGATAATATGCAAAACAGGTGAACAATGATAATTACAGAAAAAGACAAAGACAATAATATACATTTAATACAGTTATATACAATATTTACATAAGTGGTGAGGAGGAGGATGGTGATTCGACCGCGCACCGATTACTGGCCAATTATGGCAAGTCGACCGGTTGTCTACCTTAACGGAAACGACCTTATTTGAAAAAAAAATTGTTAAAAAAACAACTTCTGATATTAAAGATGCAATAAACTCACTTACATAGAACATACGACAATAAGTCTGGAACATGTTTAATTATGTCCAAGGAAAATATTTCTATTAACTTCCACATCATTTATACACGGACCCTTATAATATCATCAAAACGTTGTGCACAAATAGTCTGGAAAAATACAATGTACTCAAACTATAAACGCTATTACAACGCACTTACGCTCATAAGGTTAAACGACTTCCAGCTGACCACAGGTACAGCGTACATCAATACTTATACATAAACGTATGCACTCTTAAGAAGGCATCTAAAGAAATCCTTCGTATTCATAATCCAACCCCTATACCTTGCGAAACAATGACGGTACCTGAGCTATATCTGATCAAGACAAAGTAAATATGTTTACTAAACAGTAAGTAGACACATTTTAGCCACATTATAATATCCTATCACCAAAATCAAATGAGTCGACGATTTTGTTGGCTCTCCATGAATGAATTTGCGCCTCCCTTCTAGAACCTTATCTCTTAACGATGTTTACTATAGTATTAAAAAAAAAAAAAAAAAACTCCTTAAAGAATCTCCCGGTGTCTCGAGTTAATCACTGCTAAAATAATGAGACATCTACCTAAGAAATCTATTAAATTACTCACATTAAATATTTATGAAAACGGTCTTACTATCATATTTCCCCGTTCTTTATAAATAATTTATATTTTCTCAAAGTCTGGTATAGGAAAGGGAGTAAAAATAAACTAGACTAAATGCATCCATTATACATTCTCACTTTAACAGGGAGTTTCCGGACCCTCTTCCTTAACTACCGACTCTTACCTAATGCGTAAGAAACTTTAAGATATAGACATCGATCGATAACGTACTGAGTAATCTCTTATACAAATAAAGTACGATTACTCAATGACCAACTCCAATTTTTTTCGTTCGATTTTAACTTTGAAAAATGTAAAACTTTCAACCAACCGAGCTATTGCCTATTGCTGTACAATTTAGTTACCTGCTACTGCTATGATCCATTTGGTCTTATATCATTCTAGTATGGGACTTAGCCAAATTTTCTAATACCAACTGTGTTCAAAGATTCCAATCCAAAGTCCTTTATATTATCTAAGAAGCTCCATTCTACGTTTCCAATAATACTCATCTTGAAATCTGAGAGAAAACAGCTGTCACTGAATTAGCAAAGAACCGTTATAAATACTTTACTAAATTACAAACTGACTATCAAAATATTCTTATTATCCAAGGATCCGATTATTATAAGAAAATATTTCAAATAATCTCAAAAACCTACTTTTCCAAAATAATAATATAAAAAATAACCGTAGATCAATTTTACTATTATATTTATTATTAACTAATATTTTATGACGAGGTATGATACATTAGCATCCTCTTCTTTTTTTATTTCCTTGCCATTATTTGTTTATTTATTTTATATACATAAATTAAATTTAATGTTCAACTCCGTTATAGATGGCCTAATAATTTTGTTAAAAAAATTATAAATATATCGAGTAAGAAACTTACACTATCAAAATAGTATTGAAATACGCAAATATTGAGTAAATTACAGACTAAATAAGAATCCTGAACATCAAATGAAAAATGTAATTTTTATTGCAGTTATAGGCCCGGTGCTTGAATTGTGGGAGGACGTGGGGGGACGGAGTCCGCCGTATTTTTTCTTTTTTTTCTTTAGCGTACCCCTTCTATTTATTTGAAACGGAACGCTGAAAACGCAACATTTGATGTAGTGAATTTGTAAATCATCAGTTTTTTCTGATGCAAAATATACCTACAACCTATTAGAGCCATAATATTTGTATATTTGTATCGACTATGAAAAAAAAAATTGGTTAATAATAATGGGTAAGTAATATTATCAATCGTCAGGCTGCGGCGACCATACCTAGACCTTTTTTCTATGCGACCGCTGCGATCCTAGATATTGTGAACGTAACTATTTTTCACTTTTATTAAAATAATATATAAAATAAGAAGATGTCAATATGTCAAATCTATGAGTGATTTTTCAACAAATTTTACACTAATTCGCTTTTATTATCGATTGGCCACAGTTGAGTTAATTGCTCATTTTTCACAGGAAATCTATAAAAAAAAAATATTCATAACTAGGTGTTTATAACTAATAAACTTAACTAAATGAACCTGGATATATGTATTGCTAAAAAAGATCTTGTATAATAGACAATTATTATACGTTACAATTTTACAAACACTAACTACCAAAAAAAAAAAAAAAAATTAACGTTTTCGTAATGTGTACAATATGTTTCGAACAGATTCGTATGTCATTCAACGACGTCACAGCCACCGAATAATCGGATCAGAATCGAATCGCACGCGTTGTCAGTTCATTACAGCGGCACACGAGACGGGCAGCTCAAACGAGAGCGATACACCCGTAACGCGGAACTCTGACGAGTCACTGGAACTTTGCCATCTGCTCGCTAGACCCGACGTACGCGCGAATCGTCATTTCTGCGGAACGTAACCTGCCGTAGCTCTTGCGCGTGTCGACAATGTCGATAACGCACAGGGAAACGGGGTTTTTACGAATATACGTTCTGTTTGGGAAACTTACTTGAACACTCACGAATAACGTATTCCTACAAATGACTGTTTGTCGCGTGATAAGGGAATATAAAAAAAAAAATAAAATACACAAATATTTAATACAGACGTGACGATCAGTGTTCGCGCAAACGCAACAACCCAACCACTGATGCACTGCCCGAACGGTGTCAGACTTATATTATAGGCCAGGCTAAGGTCGAATTTTGTTTGTGCATACACCAGTGATTGAGCTAAGGAAATGTTAGAGCTGCGAATAGGTATGAATAAAATCACTATTTAATAATACGAGTACAAGCAATGTAATGTGCGGGCAACATAATATTATGTTAAAGATCAAAAAATTTAGATACCAAATGCCTTTCCTAATCGCGCAAGTCTGCCCGGGGTGGGTCTTGCTACGACGGAGGACAGACAGTGAATGTCAATGCTGGTCGTTTCGCCGGGCCTTTTATACCCGGTGTTCTGTGACCGATAACAAGAAACCGTAGAAACCCCAATAGTGCAATCGCCGATAAACGCACAATTTAAATAAAAGTTATTATGAGAATAAAATAATTATAATAATAATAATAAAAATAGTAATAATAATAATAATAAGATTAGGAATAAGAATAATAAATATGATAATAATAAAAAGGAAAAGGAGAATCTAGAACCATATCCGTGCATCTCCTGCACACCGAACCGAAAAATCCCCCCTCTCGGACAAAAAATTAAAAGTTAAAATATTAAACAATTATTTATCATGTACAAACTTTTCACGGGATTTTAAGACTTTTCCAGAGTTTTTTCCAGTTTTTTCGTATTCGCGTACCTAGTTTGCGTCTTTTGAAAGTCGTGCGTATATACGATTTTTTCGCCGTACGACCGCCGACAACAGTCCCCCCAACGTTTTTCTTCATTCATTTTATTTTTGCATCACATAGGATCGCGGACGCCGATCGATGTACGTGAGATATTTATTCTATTGTTATATTGCTTTAATGTACACGTATATAATATACGTTTGATTCGAAGCCCATTTGTCGATTTACAATACTTTCAACCACGGGTTGTGTTGTATACCATAAAATCGTTTCTCGACGACGTTTGTGTCGCACAATACTGTATGTATGTATCCATGTACATGGGTGTATTGGTGTATATATATATATATATATATATATATATATAGGTAATAATACATGATAAGTTTTTTTTAGGTGTATTGACGAGTTATCATAATAACATGTTATATATCTTTATAAATCGTAATTTAAATTATAATGTCATTGGATGATGTGCAATAAAGTGTTTCTTTATTTTAAAATATTTTTATATAATTAATGTAATGATTTTTGGGGATTATTGGTGGCTGAAGGTGATTTGAGGGGGCTTTGCTCCGCACAGTAATGTGATATTGAATTTTGTGTGGAACGCTCGTTCATCCAACATCCATTGAGTCCCCCTTCTAGTTTTTTTCCAAATCAAGCACTGGTTATAGTTACGTTTATTTTTATTTTGTTTTAGAGTTAAGCAATTGTAGTAGATAGTTGAGAATTTAGTGACGTATTTTGTGTCCGAGTTAGATTAACCGTTTCGCTGAATACATGTTAGTATGGATTCCAATAACCATAAGGAATTAAGCACCTTTCTCTACTATAAAAACCGAGAGCAGTTGTAATATCTGTAAAATAATTGAGATATCATTCAATATTAATTTAATCAATCATTAATACTTATACAATAAAACAGCCATAAATACAAAAGGCTTTTTCAAATAAAGATTAAGTATTTAAAAAAAATATTACCTACTTTAGAAATTTCTTTTTATAAACATTTAATTTTAATTTTATCATTTATAACTATTGTGCTTATTATTTAATAACATATAATATGGTTGTTGATGAATTTTCGTTAACTTTAAATATTGTTCCATAACCTATATTTTGGATTTTATAATTTGTAATAAAATATGCTTTTATAAAAATGACGAGTCATAAAATATTAATAAATATTTGTGTAATAGTTTTTGTTTATACTTTTATCACAAGCAAGTAGTTAGGAAAATAATAGTGATAATTAGACATAAGATAGGATAAACTCATGTAATTTTTGATACAATAATGAAAAAACAATATTTTTTTTATATTCTAAATTATTATTTTTATAAAAGTATTCTGTTGGTGAACTAAAACTAAAATTTAAAAATTACATTTGAAATTTATTAATAAATACAATAGCATAAAATGTGAAATAATCTTCAATTTTCTAAATTTAAAAAAATAGCTTAATTTTCAAAATAATAATTTTTGACAGTAAATAATTGCTTCATCAATAATTAGCATATATTATAATTTGAATAAAGGTATATAACATATTAACTGAAATATATATTATATATTTGAATAGTTTTAGAGTAGCTGGGTAGGTGAGAATAAGATCAAAGTAATTTTATTCAACCATAATAAATATTCATTACCTAGTACCTATATGTTTAAATGCAATTCAAACAAGGAAATCAAAACAATGGAGTTGATTACAAGCAATGAGCATATTATTATTTAACATTAAGAAGAAATTCAATGGAATGGAAGTAAATAGTAATAAGTTCGTTTCACATGGTTTGTATTTATAATAGTGATTATTACAATACACGAATCACAAAGTCATAAATAGTATAATATAATATTAATAATGCGAAATAAGTCACAATTAAGTATATTCCGTTAATTTGTTGAACGATGTAAACATCGCATAAAATAAATTATGTAAGAAAGACTAAAAATAAATTGAAAATATTTAGTGGTTGTTAATTTAAGTCTAAAATTAGAGTTGTTTAAAATAGACTCAGATCAATTTAAATATTCTCACAACATAAATGCTACGTATTAAAAAATTTTGATAAGCGGAGTAGTGGACAAACATTTTACGGTTAATTCCGTACCACTCTACTCCGCGCATCTAAACTTTAAATACTTATAAGTCATAATGTAAGTTATAATATAAGTAAAAATGACAACATAGAGTTTTAATTTCATATTCCAAAGCAGAATAATTTTCTGAGTATTTTGATAAGGATAAAAATATAGTTTTTAATAAAAACGTTGTCTTTTTAACAACTTGAAACTATGTAAAAAATGTTGGTCGTAAAACATGAATGCTTTTTGAAATGAGTGTTTTATGATAAAAGAATCACTCTGTATATGGCAATTCGACAAATGATAATTTATTACATATTATTTATTAGAACAAGAAGTGGTCCCCCAAAAAAATATTGTTGATATAACAGAAGGTGAAAAAACAATAAAAAATCATTACCAATACCAGGTATATTTACTGTTTCTATTTTTTCTATTCATATTTCATTAATATTTTTGCGAAATTTAATAATATTATACCTATACAAAGTTAATTCTCAACTTTTGTAAAATAGTATAAATATAAATTTTTTCTCACAAAACAGAACTCACATTCTATTATTTATTCTGTTAAACATGAAGGTTACATTAAAATGTAATACTTTTGAAAATAATTTAAAATTGTTTACTATTTAATTTAGGGGTACCAATCATCTAATACAGTGGTGTAAAATTGTCATAAATTAATTTTTTTTTTTTAATTTTGACAAATTAATAATCACATTATATTGTTACTAACTGCAGTTTAATTGGCTTATTATTTGCTACATTTTAAAAGTAATTAACATTTATACCGATGTTATTTCTCATGATTATTCATAAGATAAAAAAGAAGTGCAATTTACTGACATGTCCACGGAGTGCATTGACACTGACATCAAATGTTACATCGGAACGGCTTTTCACCCGTATGCGTCTGCTGGTGTCTGGTCAGATTGCTTTTATGAGAGAACGCCATATCACACACGTCACACGTCACATGCGTACGGCTTTTCACCAGTAAGTATCCGCTGATGGCTGGTGTATGGCCAAATACGTTGTTGCCCCTCCTATTAAATTTTAGTTCGGCGCCACTGGTTGGCTTAGATTAATAGTGTAAAGCAAGGGTGACCAATTCGCGGCTATTAGCATCATATTATTTATCAAATCAAAAATTATTCTTTATTATTATTATTATTATTATTATAAATTTTAATTTTTTTTGTCATAAATCAATACATACTTGTCTAATTATATAATATAACGTATTTATAAACATATTGGGTCTTTTCGTCATTAAATTTATTTATGAGGCTCGCAAACATATTCGTGTTAGCCACCTCTGTTGCACTATAGTACAATAAAATTAATGTAGGTACTTAATTTAAATATACATATATTTTAAAATATTCACTTTTAGATAATGATAAGAGTTCTATGATTATATTATATTATTATTTGTTTTTAGTGTTACCTCTAATGCATGGTTACAATTATTTAAAGATAAACATAACTTTATTGGAGGCATAAAAAAATTTCTATTTCTATTTTCTTATGTTGTAAGTGTAAGACAATAAGACCATCAATGGCAGGAAATAAAATAAGTTACTTTTGATTTTCTTCCCCGTTTAAAGCATACATTATTTTTACAGAAATCAAACCATTGAAATATAGGCAATTTTTTAAGTAATTTTACTATTTTAGACATACTGAAGTTAATAAATATTAATTGCTTGTAGTTCTATATTGAAGAAAATAATATCTCCAATAAATTGATTTGTTCGGTTTATGAAATGGAGAACCAACAAATAAATTATCATTTCGTAGATCTCTTTAGCACACGTCTGTTACCAATCGTTTCTAATATAAATTCAGCTGTTTTTTTTGATGTGTTGGATTAAAATTGATGGTAGTGTTTACTTTCTGCAACAGCGACGGATAATACAGATAACAATGAGTCAGCAGAACATATATTACTTCATAAAACTTTATCGTCACCTGGTACAAATAAAGGTTTATTATTAAAGCCGGAAATATTTTTTAGCAGCGATATTTTACATATAGGTTCTCTTTCATTTAATTTAATATCCTCAAATCCTGGATGCTTTTCCAAAAAAAAGGTTTTGATGAACGAGACTTTGGTTTAAATTCTGATTATTCCAATTTTAAATTGCAGTTTTTTCTTCGTGTAATTCTATTAAAGTATTTTATAAAAAACTTGTTTTAGTCTGTCTACATTCCTCTCCACTATAATTTATTTGGAAACACATGTAACTACACTGCTTTGAATTACATTGTTTGTATTTGCAGTTTCATCATAAATTATTGTTAAGGCATATTTTTTACTGTAAAATAATATAATCACCTCTTTAATAATTAAATTATTTTTCAACAAAATTATCAATTCTTTTTTTTGTATGGTATTATTATTAAAAAACAACGTTCTTTAAATTATTAAAATTACTTTAAATTCTACTGTTTGATGTGGTTTTTTAGTATAACCAAATATTCTGATAACAACACTAGACCAACAAGGTAAAAGTTTCATAGAGTTCACCACTAAAGGAACCATTTCAGGAATATACTGTTCATTATCAAATTATCCTTTGATATTAATATATAGAATCTCACATTTACTTTTTGATACATTTTGACCAAATAAATAGATAGTCGAGTCTTTGATTTAATGATTTCTATAAATTAAAATTATATATCATATGATCAGTTTTAAAAATCTTCTTCAAAATTATTAAAAATTGATTACTTATTTTCGAGTTTGGTTTGAAGTAAAAATTTTAAATTCAGGGTGGCCAGGCTAAGGGACCTTTAAATAACTACTTAAATTTATTTTCATCAATAATTGAGTATAAAGTTAATTTTATATCATATATTACATTAGTTTATAAATAATATTATTATGCTTATTTGCTTTTAAAATATGAATAAATAAAATTATAAAACATAAAAATTTTATTTTAATGAATGAAAATATAATTTATCACATTTAATATATTTAAATCAATACTTATTGATTATAAATATTAATAATGTTTTATTGCAATAATAATAGTACAAATTACTTCAGGTCGTTTTAAATGTATTTTATTTTTATTTAAATAACACGAAGTGTTTTGTGGGCAGTTTCCGCAGATTGAAGTTTCTTCCCACGTTTATTTTTGTATTTTTTTTGCTTTGAAGAACTTTTATTAGAATTTCTTTTAATTTCTATTATTTTATACAGTCAAAGATTTGCTCCTAAACCATAATTGTTTGTCGGCTGTCGCACTAAAATATAAGAATTTTCCACGCTGTTAAATATGGCTTTATATTAAATATACATATATAATAACAAATACTCGCACCAGCACTTTTTTGTATTCAAACTGATATTGGTTTAATATCTTTAATGTAATTTAATTATGAAATAAGATTAATAGAAATCAATAATTTTTAACAAGAAATGGTATTAATAATTTGGAAATAGAATTCGTATAAAAATGTTCAAGGAGAAGCATCACAGTTGTATTATTATTGTACAGTGCACTATGCAATGTAAAACCAATTATTCAATTTATATATAATATTATAGGGGTTTTGTTGTTAAAAATATATTTTACGCTTTCGATAAGTAAGTTCTACAAATTATCAAGAATCAGTATAAAATACGCAAAAAAAATACGAGATTTTTATTTATTTACATAATATTTGACATTATAGGTACCGTAGTCGGTACGTGAGATAGTTACATGCTTATGACTACGTGAACCAAAAATATCTCAACATTGTCAACGATAATAATTTTTTGGCTACGCATTTTCTTGATGGGTTGAACTATTTATAATAAAAAGTAGATAGGCATACCTTGAAGGACTATACATATAATACAGCAGATCGTACAAACCCGGGGAAGGGGGAATATAACGATGTACAACATCAGTTGTACAATACGACGTTTAGTGGGTTATCATTTTTTTTTTAAGCATTCAACATTTGACATACGCAACCATTTATATCTTGGCCATTCAAATTTAATACATTCGTAATGATACATGTCTGTACGTAAATATTATTTACCGGCGTGAATGGTATTAGTTTTCATAGGGTATATAGTTAGATAGGTTTTTCTAGTTAAATTCATAGTACGATTTGATCGGTGGTCTAATTATATTATAGTATATTTGTGTGTTCTCTTTGATGTGTACATCCATACATAACATAATAACCAATGTTTGTATTCAGATTAAAAAAAAATGTTTTTCTATGATAAAATATTTCACAAATATTATGATATAAGAAACTGGCTTGCGCCTACGATTAAACAGACATAAGCATTTATAAAAATATTATAATATGCTCAATAAGAACAATAACAATTAAAGGCAGAAATTGTGAAATCACTTATTTTACAAGTACAATTTAAAAACAAAATAACTTGTAATCGGAATAAAAAAAAATTAGTAAGTATATTATATAAAAGAATAATGATTTAAAAATAATAATATACTTATAGGATTTCAAAATTTTTTTTTAGTTTTTTGTAAACAGACACATAAATGTAATCAGCTATTTGATTAAATGAAGTTTTTTAATAATTATAAGTATTAAAACTACTGATTAATTTACAAATCTTCGATTAGTTGATAAAGATATTCACTTTATTCTAAAACAATTCAAATATCATATAATATACAATACACATTATATATATATATATTGTACAATAATTGGTACTGTATAACGAAATTAAAAAACACACTCAACCATAAACGTTTTTGTTCCAATTTTCAATACACATTGCAATTGCTATCTTTGTATTTTATACTTTATGTTTATCCTTACTTTAAATTAAAAACCATAAAAATAATTACATATTAGGAACATATAATATTACGTGAAAGTGTGACTTACAACTTATGTAATATATATTAATAAGATTATTATTTTTACAGAATCTTATTTATTTATTTTTTTTTTATGAACCAAATCTACTTTACTTTATTTAATTTATTCTTATATTTTGACTTCCACCTCATTTGCTTTTGTTCATTTCATCAACTCAAAAAATATCTTTTTATTTACCTAAGAAAAAATGTATTTTTTTCTTTTTAAAATACATATTTAAAAGACGAATAAAAATTATTTCGTTTAAATGTATTTTAAAATGGTAGTTATTTTCTATATAATTATGAATTATATATATATATATACTTTTAGTGGTCTGAATTTACTATAGATTTTTTTTACAAAAACAATGAGTTAAAATATTAAAATTATGATTTTAGTTTTAAATATTATATACTTCTTAAAAAAAAAAAAAAAAATAAGTGCCTAATAAATTCTTTACAATTCTGAACAGAGCGATGAATGTACTAGTTTAACTAGTTTAACTAGTTTAAAATAATTGTGTTTTTAGAAGAAAACATAATAGAAAAAATGATACTTTTTTTAATAGATTCTTTAAAATGTTAAATGATAGTTATTAATGAATAATAATTGGTAATAATAATTAATTAGTCTCCACGACGATTTAGTTTTTCGATTGCTCAGAAATGAAAATGTATTATAAAAATACCATATTTTTTTCCATATCATTTCTTAATTTTTTACTTCTACTAATTTTATTTTAATAGCCTTTATTTTTCGGACATCATTTCTGTAACTTACAACAGAAGTTTTCCATGTTTTTGTATTGGACGGACACTATTCACGATTCACCCAACAATTATTTTTCCCTTACCTACCGCCCAAGTTTCTACTTAAATTTATTAATAATATATTAGAAATTAGTTACTTAACGATTATTTATTTATGTAAACTGAATATATTGTATAGGCATATAGTTTAATTTAGCTATGTGTAATTAATGTAATATTTCGTATTTAAATAACCATATTTAATATAATATTTTGTATACTTACTTATCAGTATAAAATAATCTGATTTTTAAAAACTCTTCACCGATGTCAGTCTATAAAAAAAAAATATGCATAATATTTAAAAATTTTTCAGATAAAAAAAAAAGATCATAGACTAATGCATATGATCGATAGTATAAAAGTTTTTATTCTGCGTTTCTACTGCAATGACAAATCAAGTTTTTTTTAATTTTTTTTAATTAGGCTTGGCATCCGGGCCAATGACCGACAATCGCATACTTAAATTATTTTACACACTATCCAGCTATGTACAATAACTGTGGTAAGAGTTAAATGCTATCGACGACGAGTGAAATAATTACAGCGTTAGATTAATCGCAAATAAGAACCACAATGTCAATACGAAAAACAAATAAACATTCTATACCTACGATATATCCAGATAATGCGTAATGATAATAACGAGCTGAACAACTCTACTTTAAGCCAAAGATTGGTGTCAGTGGAAAGTACGGGGTGATAATAATAATAATAACAATAATGTTCACATTTCAAACATCGAAATAATAACAAAAATATAATACACACATAACTTAAAGACGACTCACTGCAGGACTCGGGAATATTACGACGACGATGTCGTGGAGCGAAGATTGAATGCCACGTCGACGGTGATGGTTTTAAGGGGTATATAGCGTAGTTGTTGACGGAAGCTGAACACAATACGATATACAATGCACATAAACTATTATATGCGCGCGTATGGTAGTATAATGACTAGTTTCGACTTGCGCGAGTGTCCTAATGCATATGTTATGATGATGTTGATGTCGAAGACAAAGCGTACAGTCGTTGTTCTCGAGACAGTGCATCGGAAGGACACATACTAGTTGCGGACAAATTATTTCAGGTCAATATTATAACATAACAATTGCGGACACGCGTTTCGCTGTCATAATACTAATTGCGTACAGAGATTATTTTTAATAAAAACCACGTGAGTTTTCCGTCAATCACACGTAACTTTTTAAGTTTTTCACTATACATTTTTATACAGAAAAATAGAAAATAAACGAACAGAAAGACAACACTACGACAGATATTAAGCAAGCGAGTAAGGTTGTCGATAAAGTGCAGATTAAACATATTTTTTGACAGCCGTTTCAAAAGCACCTGTACAATCTTAATGGTGATAAATAATTTATATATATATATAATGTATATATATAAATCGTTAATATCGAACAGTTCCCAACGTCCACAATCGTTAATATCAAAAATAATAATTGGACATTTATCCGCAATTCGTATCTTATATTTGTGTCCGCAATTCGTATGTTACCTTTTTAGATTTCGTCCGCAACTCACGTGGTTTTTGTCACTTTGTCCGCAATTCGGAAACACCGCATCGGAACTATTATAATGCAATGGGACAGTATACCTGTATGCGTAAGAACCGCGTTATTAAAACGACAGTTTTAAGTCGACTGTGGGGGGGGGGAGGTGGGATTTACGTATTTTTTACGCCCACCGGCGATGTCGATATTTGAAGCTGTCACGAGACCAGCTATTATTTATATGTAAGTGGCTCAACGTTTTGTCCGTTAACATTTTTTTTTTTCTTAAACATTAATACTTACACAAAATTAACGAAATTAAGTTCTATACTATTTTACTTATTTTCGTAGACACGCGCGTTCTAGTTTCTCTATTTTATTTTCCTTAGTGCGGTCTCGTCTATATTATTTAATGTTTATATTGTACGATACCTATTTTTGTGAATTCTTTTCAAAGTGTTCGGGTAAATACTCAATTATTTAGTGACATGAATTGCGGTTGTCTATATACTATTATATACTGTTTATACTTCTGTTTTGACAGTAAAATGGTTGAACGACTACTTAAAAGACCGTGTTCGGTATGGTGGGTATTAGTAAACAGAGTGCTGTTCGGTGATTCCCGAAGTATATTTACACTTCCACTAAATGGGAACCGAGTAACCGACTAATGTCATCTCGGTACGGCTGAAAATAAAATAAATTGTTTTTTCATACAAAATAGTTTGTAAATCTCTATACATTTTTTTCGAAACTATGATTTATGAATTGGACTATTTGTTATCTAATTATATTTTTCTTGCATTAAATTCGTCATTATAAATTGAAAACATGGAATTTCAATTTATTTATCTCGGACCATTAATAAAAAAAAAAATTTCAATTTTCATTTTAGTAATATTTATGCTTGAGAAAATAATTGAAAATTTTTTTTTAACTTTCATATAAATATATTGATATAGATAAAGCAAAAACTATTATATTTGTATTTGATTTACAAATGATGACGAAAGAGCTATATTTATGAGTTGTGATAAGCTTGATGAGAACGAGACATCCGGCCTAAAACATTTCTTATGAATATTATCAACAATTTATGATACATAAGTTACAATAATATACGTACCTAATACTATTTAAAATGTTATATTTTATAAGAAAGCATTCAACGTTTTAATCGGAACCTTTAATATAGTCGTTTCTTGTCAATAAGATATATGATGCATACATTTAATTACTTTTTTCAAAATTATAAAATTTTTATTTTTTATAATTTTTTAATCGCATGTTTTCTTAGAGCTTGTATATGATCTTAATTCAATTAGATAAGAGTTAAGTCGATCACATTAATTGTATGCAGTCTATATACCTATACGAATTAAATATATTATGAATATTATGGTATGACAAATAAATTAAATAACTTGTACATATTTTGATAAATAAAAATAAAATAAATATAAATATTTGTGTATTATACATTTTTTTTTTAAATAACATAGAACGTTGTGTTTTACTACTGAATATAAAAAAAATATTATATAAGCAGCCAAGCACATTTTTTAATTTGAACTTACACCTATCACTTTAATCACGAAAGGGCGAAAATCAGTATGTTGTACTTACTGATCTTCACTTTTGTACGATTCGTGTGATAGGTGTAATTAAAAATTAAAAAATTTGTAAGACTGTTTAATTCATAATTTATATATATGTATATATATTTATGACAATCCAGTTGCTGAGAACGTGATTGAACATCGTTTTACACACGCCCTCTCGGGACAAATTTATCGCCACATTACTGGGTATAGAATATATATTTTTATTATATACCTACCTAAACAAAACATGCAGTTGTTATTTTGTTAAAACCACAACTTGTAAGCTGAGGTCTTGACGTTAAAAATGCTTGTCTAGCCTCTAGCGATGACGACAATAACGACGACGGCAACCCTAACAACAGCAACAATAACAAAACATACTTGTTTATACTTACGAGTATATGCTATGCCGGACGAACTTAATGAAAAATCTGTATCTGCCCGTGACCGCACCACGGGCGAGTAACTGTATTATACAGGGTGATTAACCAAATATGTTCACCTCTATTTTTTCAATTAACGATGACATTATTCATGTTATAGTTTTTGGGATTTTTAAATAGGATATACTTAAGGACCATATTTTCAAATTTATAGATAGGTACCTATTTTGTCCTGCAGTGACACAAACTTTTATTTTTTTTTAATGAGAACCACATTTTTTTACTGTAAATATCTAGGCAGATGATTTTTTTGATATATTGATTTATATACCAGCTGCATACAATCTTTGTTTTTTGGTTGGGTTTTGTAATGCATTTTCTTATCTTTTGTGTTTATATTTTGATGTAAAATAAAGATATTATTATTATTATTATATGAATTTTATGGAGTATTTTGTAATTTGTAAAAATTGTTTTAGTATAAATAGTACTATATTAAACTAACTAAATATTACATAAACATATTATCTTATATTTTATAATATGAAACTTTTATTAAAGACTATATTATCATTACAACTTAAAGATTAATATTTAATAACTCAAAAACTTTTCTTTCAAATTTTCGAATTCCTATAGATGGAATGCATACTAATTTAAAATAAAAATCATCTGCATAACAGCTTAACAATTTTTAATAGAAAAATGCTTCTCATTTGAAAAAGAAAATAGTTTGTACTAATATACGGGACACTCTTAAATGATGAAAAAACGAATTATTTGAAATAATGGTCTAATATTTATTTAAAAAAAAATTGAATTAAGACTTAAAATGTAATAAATATATTATTAAATGATAAAAAAAAAATGAGCATGCTTAGTGAAATCTTTTTAATGGAGGGCCGGAGGGGGTATAGGTTGTAGGCTCATATAATCGTGTATGAATTGCATACTAGCTAATAACTAAGTAAAAAATAAATTTTAATCATATAATTACAGTATATCAGTGAGTGTGGTAAAAGAGAGAGAGAGAGACAGCGATACAGACAGAATTATGAAGGAAGAAACGTGACAACAATTTAACGGGTAACAAATTGTCCGATTAAGCCAGCCTGACCTGCAGGCTACAAGAGTCGAGATCGGTCGTATCAGATTATTACACACCTATATTATACTATTATATCAGTGGATCGCAACCTTGTATGAACTATATGATCCCTGAGTTAATTTATTTTCAACCTCTCAACAAAGTTATTTGCCTAGGTACACACGTACCTATCGAATTTGTACTTTTTTTTTTTAATAATATTGTGTGCTTGTAAATATATTTATAAGTATATTTTTTTATAGATTATTTCTACCAGGTAATTGGTGAACCTTTTGGGACTCTTGACCACCTTAACCATTTAAAGTCGTATTAAAATAATACGTTCGTACATTTTAAAATCTATACCTATACACATTTACGAGTTTTAAATAATAATAAGTAAATAAATCTATAATATTATATTAATTTATATTCTGTACGATATTATACTATTGAATGGGTTTTAAAATGTATATTTATTTAAACATTTAATATATATATATATATATACAAGAATAAAATATGTATGTACTACGTTTGGATTGAGCTATAATAGACTTGGCAACTACTGGACCAGTTACCACCAAACTTTGCATACAAACTCCTTAAAACTCGGGAGATTTTATATAGTTTCGTTTTTCATCTTATATAGATTGATATAGGGTAGCTTACACGTGCGTTTTATTTTGTCTCACCGAAATCGAATAATTTTTTTTCGCGCACAGGGGTGACATTAGTTACAGAAGATAAAATAGTTTATATTTTGTAACCAATGGCAACTAGGAATAAGCAAACGAAATAGATGGGAGACTTTTCTGTAATCTGCATAATATTTAATAGGCAATGTCTACGTGTTTTTAGCTTATAGGCTCAAGGACAACTCGATCTTAGAGATATCGGATAGGTACGTTTAGAGTAGAGCTTGAACCGCGTTCAAAAACATAAAAGTACACCGACTGCAATCCAATACTGCAGGTGGATTGCCATCTCAGTCAATTTAGTTTGCAAAGCATGTTTCAACGACGTTAATTTATGTCTGCCCATGAACGAACTGAGGTAAACCAATAAAGCACAGGGTTTTATATTTTTAATTTTTTTTTCTGGGCGAAGTCGGTTTATATTTTTACAGATAGTCGTTAGACATATATTATATTATATTATTAATTTAAATTATATCGTTTCTTATAGGCCTACTAGTAATTGGATTTTATTGAATTTGATGCACGCATATCTTTTGTTAGGGTATTGTGTATATTTTAAATATTTTATTTAAAACTTAAAAGTAAACAAAATAAATAGCAAACAGTGCAATACGCTTGATACTGTGAATCTCGGTTAATTTTTTTTCGCAAGAAAGCGTTTTGTAGTTTTTTTAATTTTAAATAAACAATAGCAATACCTTTAAGTATGCGGTGGCGGGTTAATTATTTGTTTAAATAATAACTCATATTTAATCTACCATTTTCATTCCCTTTCTTGGTTTGAAATAATGTAGTGCAATGTTTCTTAATTAGTGTCTGAATATTTATTATCTTGATAACCTAGAAAAATAATTAGGGAAGTCCAAATTAAAATGTAAAATAAGTATTTTTTTTTTTTATCCACGATTTTTATAGCCATTGAAATACATTCAAAACATTCGCTTTTAATTAATCTTTAGCTTATTCAAAAAGATGTAACGTCTCACCCCTTGCACAAGGTCTGAAATTTCCAATTACTTCACAAAGCCTAGAAGATGAGCCCGATGTGGTACATTAACTTAGTCACCACATATTATACAATAATTATTAAACTACACATACTATATTTATCATTTGTTTGTAAACTAATATTTAACTCAATACTATAGTTACATTAGTCTTTTCGACTGAACTAGACTCTTCTTCCTTGATACTGGTTGCCTCCTTCAGCTCTAACCAGAATTCTAAAACTATCTCTATGGCTGTGTTTCCCCTCTACTTTACCTGTGTTGAAACGAGAAATCGCCAACCACATTTTGTGACGCGTACAAGCGTCCTTTTCCACTTCTCAAAGACTATCATTAAACTATAATTTAAACACACATTTATTTTCGTTATATTTTATAATTTATAATTATTTTGTTATCCAGTTGTTTTTAATGAACCTAGAATCAACCAATGATTTTTTTTAACAGAAAAATAAAATATGCCTAATGTGGATGATGAAACGACATACCTGGAATTCGGCGAAAAAACAATTAATGACAAGGGATACAATACCGAACGATACCGATAACACGTAACAAACGGGTGGTTTAAGGTCGACCAATCAGTACAAAAATGATAAAACTGTGGATTTGGCATGATTTAATTAACTATGTTAAATTTAACACATTTTCAGTGGGTAGATGCTATCTCCTAAATATAAGCTTTGGGTCTTGTTAAGGCAAAAGATTCCAATAAGTCTTACTGGATAAACGATTATTGTGAGAGTTGGAGAAAAAATCATCGACACGAAAGAAAATTGCCTAAAACAACGCGTTTTGCACGCGACCGCACAATAAACAAATCTCCGAGTTGTAAGGACTATTTATTATTTCCATCGTTGCGTCATGTCAAGTTGTCGTCGGCAAATAAATTATTATAATTATTATTATTATTATTTTCACATTACGTTGCGGTGACAGATTGCGCGCGTCACGATAAATCCAAACGATATAAATATACCGCCGGCGGGGCGCGGGAGATCGTCGTCGTCGAAACCATCAACATTTCACGGTAGAAATCTATGCTATACACTTTGTTCCAAGACAGGTACATACATAGTACACACACATTCGGTAAATTGCGTTCTCTATCGGAGAGTTTTTATCGTCGCTGTTCAGTTATCGCCCCGTCGGAGTTTGCCAACATGAACTGTGTTCGGTGACGTTTAATAATTCAAAAAACTTTTCAACGCAACATTAAGTTAAAAGTTTCACTTGTAACGATTGAAAAAAATAAAAATAAAATACTATTCGTATTAAAAATAAAATGCTTGTGATATTATATTATATCATACGCTTCAGTTGTTATTTTTACACGAAATATACCTACGCAATGTAATGTTGTACAAGTGTCTTAAAGATATTATTCACACCTACGTTTACAATTTGATATACTATTTATTTCAAAAACTTATTTTTTACAAAATGATCACGATACACGAATTTTACGTGCGTGTGAAACAAACTTAAATAAAATATAAATTCTCCAACAGAATACTATTCTATCAAAAGGGAGTAAACGGTTTTACTCGAATCCCTACTTTATTGTAATATAATAAATATGATAATAATTTTCAATATTTATACACTATTAGAAACATTTAAAATATGTTAATATTGTAAACGCGCAAAGTGAGTATTTGAGCGTATTGATTGGTTCATTAAATATTTTTCAATAGTTCACATTTCAGTTGACTTATTTCAATTGACTGAATTTTATTTAGATCAATACAAATATTATGTTTTCAAATAGTTGACACAATATGTTTTCATTATTTATTGGCACAGTGAATTTTCTGTTTTTTTTTTTTTTTTTATTAATATAGTTTTAAAATAAGCTTTGGGTTTTACGCTCGAGTGGGATATGCATTCCCGGGAATAAGGAGGTTAAAGGATGAAAGAAATGTAACACGGTTTTTTCGTTTTGTACTAAATAGTAAATTTAACAGCAGACCAGCAGTATTATTTTCCATAATGGGCATGGTATATTAATAACATCACACCACCATACGACGTCATTGATAGAAATCGTATAAATACGGATGTAGCACCAAACATTAGGCAAAAGGTAGTCATATAGTGCTAGACCTGTTATTAACATTTTTTCGTAAGACTTTTGCTCGTCGTGGATTTAGTAACAGCCACGTGTACATCATCGTCACGAGTACTTTGTCATTCTCAGTACTGGTAAATTTTACACAGCAGTTAACTATTTGTATTTTATTTTATTCATCGTTTTACCGTATTAATAAATTATTGTGACTTATTCATACTTCAAAAAACAAGTGTTCTGTCTATTCATTACCTACATATCTTCTCACAACCACCTCAAGCCAACCAGGAACGTGCTACGCCGTTTAAATAATAAATGTGAAAACGGTCGCAGTGTCCTGCACAGCGATCACTACATGTTCCTAGAATTGTAAAAATGTTAGCTAAGTAGAACGTAAAATATTATCATGTACTAAAAACGACCGAAAATACACTTAATAGATAAAATTTGTTTTCAAACTAAAAAATTTAATTTACTTTTAATAATTACTCCTTACAAATAGATTTATAAAGAAAATAATTAAATAATATTTTCTATACTTATTACATTTTGAATTTAGTGTACGATTTAAATGACGTGAGGGTATAATAACGTTTGTATAAGCAAATAAAATGTCAAATATTATCTTAACCATCAAATTGATTAGTAACTACTTACAATTAAAACAAAATTATTTGATATGTTTTTAGTTTTTTCATATATTGATTAACACTTGTTGTATTCATTCACCGTGAAATTAATATACACTGTATTGATGAAATGTATTTGATTGAAATAATAAGTATTATAAATAACTACCGAAATATTATTGTTTTCCTGTTGTTCTTGATACAGCAAAAATGGTTGTTCTTACTTATATATATTTAATGTGATGATATTTATTGACATAATATAATTTATTACATATTTTACTATTATTTCGTATACATTATACACCCTATAATACCTATAATAGTATAATGCTTTAGTTATTATTTATCATATTATTATGGTCTTTATATTATGTAGATATTCATACTTTTGATAAGTATTTTAAGCATTTTATACAAAACAATAGGCAATAGGTAAGTACAACAAAAAAGCAATTATTATTGGTTTATTGTAGGATTTTATTAGAACATAACAATTATAATATTATCTAATTCAAATGACAGTTTTTCTTTTTCTACAGAGTGTCCCGTGAGAATTTACCCATTGCGATATCTCCTGAAATAATGGACATATCATAATTTTGATTTTTTAATAAAATTCACAGGGACAAGAACTACAAATATTTCATGTCTTAATTTATTTTAATGTTTAGGTAAAAAAGTTAAAAAATATATTTTTTTATTTAATTATATTCAAAAAAATTGAAGATAGCCATTTTTTAGAGTTCATTCTTTTGAAAATATTAACGTTTCAATATTATAATTTCATTAATCTCCTGATTTTTAATATTTTTTCTAGTTTCGAGAAAAACTGGTAACAATGTATCAAACATGTGGCCTGTTCGTACGGCCGGCGAACGATTTCAATGTAATTCCCAGTTTTTTTCGAAACTAGAAAAAATATTAAAAATCAGGATATTAATGAAATTATAATATTGAAACGTTAATATTTTTTAACTTTTTTACCAAAACATTAAAATAAATTAAAACATGAAATATTTGTAGTTCTTGTCCCTATATGAATCATATTAAAAAACCAGAATTATGATATCTCTATTATTTCAGGAGATATCGCAATGGGTAAATTCTCACGGGACATTCTGTAGAAAAAGAAAAACTGTCATTTGAATTAGATAATATTAATTTATAAGTGGATATAATGTTAACTCCAAATGAAAATTGTTATGTTCTAATAAAATCCTACAATAAACCAATAATAATTGCTTTTTTGTTGTACTTACCTATTGCCTATTAGTCATTATAAATGTATATAATTAAATTGTTTTGTATAAAATGCTTAAAATACTTATCAAAAGTATGAATACCTACATAATATAAAGACCATAATAATATGATAAATAATAACTAAAGCATTATACTATTAAAGCTATTATTATTACGGTGCACTCGGTATGTCAAATTATATTCAATTCCAAGCAACTCGAGGTCTACGATATTTTGTTTGTCTTGAACGTTTTTTCTTCAGAACCACCCTATACATAAAATAAATGTGACGGTGTGATGTATTATACCTCTTTCTGTGTACTTTGGTAACGATTTACCTGTTCCCGGTTTTTGCGCGAAACCAATCAAAAGAAACCAATCGTATCCTTCTTTTGTGACAGAAAAAACAGTAAGACATCACAGCCGGACGTCCATTTTTTAACACACGCACTTGTGGAGGGTTCGCGTTTTCTGTTTGCCGACGACAATTGATACAATATGAAGGACGAATAAGGACAAATTCGTTGGCACCAGGATGTCTGTAGTAAGGTGTAAACTCTAATTCCATTATGACTATTTTGTGATGAAGTTATTTAGTCCATAAAACGTTTGATAAATAAACATCTACAGTACAGAGATTATATTTAATTCTGATTTTTAAGTATAAGTAGTAAATACTATGCAATTATTTTACTAATATAATATATTATAATGCGTAATTATTGATTTTTTTAAAAATTCTTGTCGTTGATTAGCAACCTCTAAACTTAATTAACTTATTGAAAATATTGATAGTACATATCGTTGTAATATAAAGTTGCTCAACTATTACACTAATTATAGTATTTGTATATTTTCATAATGTCCTATAAGGCTATAATGAATAATTTATGAATGCAATTTATTAAAGTGTAATATACATCATGATCGTCTACTGGCCGTATAGTTTCTGATATAACCTTAAAATAAACATATTCGTAATTCGTATGAATAAAGTCATCTAAAAATATATTTAGTTTATCATATTAAATTGAACTTAAGCATATAATAAATTATATTTACAATAAAAATATAAATTCTAAAGTATACTTAAAATAACTTATCTAATACCCAAAGTAACTATTATCATAAAAAAAAAGAAATATACGAGAACCATAGTACTATAATAGTTATATAACTTAAACAGGATTAAAATTGTAGGTTATCAAATACTTAGATACTAAATTAAATTAAAAAATATGATTTACATGTTATACAGTGTTTTTATTTTATCTTCCAGTATTAGTTTCACAGCAGTACTACTGGATTCAGCACGTAATTTAAATATAATTACAATAAATACAGTAATTAGATACTTACTTTAGTATCTCTATTGAAGGATAATAAAATTAAGTTCTTAAATATAAAAGAGAATCCATTAAATTACTAGGATACTTAAGTTATCTACAGTAGCTAAAATTATTATACAAAATCAAGTAGAGAGATCTAATAATATAATGTAATAAAATACAAATTATGGCTTACTAAATGCAAAATGTTATGTTTTATTCTAATTTGCACTACTACTTATATGTTTAGACTAAAATTTAATAACAAATTCGCATAAAAACATTACTGAAAATAGAAACAAAATATTTATAATTAAAATATGATTTACACACACATAATTTTCAATTGTATTTGTTAATTCAATATTACCATTGAAAGATTCAGTGTGAAATTAAAACAGTCATTTTTTCCATAAAGTTTTTCACTTTAAAATCAAAGCAGTAGAGATGATTGGATACAGTAAAAAATGTTAAGAATCAAATAGTTTAAATCTGATTGTATTTTACTTTGTAAAAGGACATTGATTTAGCATAAACTACTCATTGTATTTTATTAATTAATGATTTGAAGATTACAATTTCTATAAATACTAAAGAAATAAAAATTAATTCTTTTCAATTGCTAAAATAAATTAAGGAAATTAAAAAATCTGCTGAATATAATGTTTTTCCACTGGTCAACATTTTAATTAAACTGAGCTCTATGTCCAGTACTACTGTACTAGGAATTAATTTTATTATCATGCCAGGTATCTGCCAGTAAAGGTTTTATAATAATTATATTTATGATTTTGAATTTTTGTAACATTGTAATTAAATTCTTGGATTCGCCTAACGGGTCTAAAAAAAATTCAGGTATTCATATAATACAATAATACATATTAAACTCTATTAGGTACCTAATTACTATTTTGTATTTAAATTCCTTATCTACTTTAGTATTTATTATATTTTTATACAATAATGACAAAATAATATTATCAATTCAGACAAGACTATTTCTATAAAATATGTATTATGTCTAGATTAAGGGGGTCATAGTGGAGCATAGCTCTGCAACAACAATACCCACTCTAAAGGTCTCTATTTTTGAGACATTATGCTTTTATAGCAGCATAAACTTTATCCATATAAGAATTAAAAAATGATATTATTCTCATTTCATAAAAAAAAAATGTAGTCACTATTGGCTATATTGTATACCAACAAACTACCCCTATTTTATAGTTATAATTGAAAAAAAATATCCTGCTTAACTAATTATCTACCTATTTAATATTATAATCCCTAGTTCTAACACTCGAGTTAATTATTATTTTAATAAAATATAAAACTAATTTAACAACTGAATCCAAAATAATATCTACCTCTTTTAAATTATATTACTACAGTAAATATTATTATTTAGATATTTATTTGTTTGTTTTTGAAGAGTTACTGCAGTGACATATTTTAGTAATGAAGTTTTAATTGGAAGACACAGTTGTAAAGTCTCCCGTGGGCCATGTTGAGACGATGGACATTGATAAAATGCATTTTACTATTACTTAAGTCCATTAGTAAGATACTTACCACGAAAAATGTCAACAAATAAAATGGCAAATAATTAAAATTTAAAAGTGTTGGCACTCGACGCGCGCGTCGTTTTGCCGTGCCGATGACATATTCAACCAGCAGAACTACCGTCTCGTCGAGGAAAGATGGTTTGGTGGTGATTTAAAAAAGTATAACACAGCTATGGAATATAACACCACCATAGAAAACACGTAAATGTTTTATTATACATTGAACAATTTCCTAACGGTTATGATATATATATATATATATATATATATTAATAATGTTTTACAAGTTTAAAGGAAAAGCGTATTTAAAAAAAAAAAAAAGTCAACAGCTGGGAGGCTTGCAGAATTGGCATCGCCGCGGTGTTTTGGGAGAACGCGAGTATAAAAAACAGATTGTCGGTTGGTCGATCGGCCGCGAGAGATAGCGACGCCCCCGCGACCATTACGGACGACAGCGATAAGAAAAGATTCGGTACAAAAAAGACCGCGTCAAGTAAACGATACTTAGACGTCATGTTATATAAAATATTAATATCTCCGCATGAGTGTTAAAATACACAGTCTGGTGACAACGGCCGAGTTAAAATCAATGAAACGAATTTTCAATAATATACTTAGTTTATTTGGTTCGTTGTACAATGGCCTCTTGTACGGTTTGCATTATTAAAACATTTTTTTTTTTTTTTTAATTCAAATTTAATTTTAATTTTATTAATTATTTTACTCGTAAACTTGTGTGGTTTTTTTTTTTAGTTAAGTTTAATTTAAAGTTTCTTTTAGATTTTAAGTTGATTATGCACCTTCTTGTTTGTTCTGAAAAGTTAAAAATTATGTGGTTTTCCATGTTCAAAGAATAAAAAGAAGTTTTAAATTTTAGTTGAAAAAAAAGTTATGAAAAAAGCTGTTTTTATTGAGAAAATGTGATAGAATTATAAATAATTATAATTTCATAAAAATATAGGTTATTTATTTAATTAGGGTATGTTAAAACAGTCTTAATCGTTTTTTAATGAAACCATTTAAGTTGTATAAGAATAAAACAACACAGAGAAAATTTTAATCAGTTAAATGAACTGATTACTTTTACGATTAAATTCAAGTAACCCAGATAAAAAAGTATATAGATACGTAAGAATTATACAGGTATAATTGTTTATTATTAATCTAAATAAATTTAATATTGAATGATAAACATTTTTATTTTTACATTAAAACCAATGAAACGAAGAAAGAACTATATTTATTTTATACTATTTTTTTTTTTTTTTTTGTACCATCATCATTAGTTTTCACCCAATTGAGTTAATACTAGTATTAAAATCTTTTGAAAATAATAAAACAAATGATAAAAAATACAAAAATTGGAAAAATTGCATAATACCTTTATTTATAGATCCGGGGTTTATCACATATTTTGTAGAAAAACGATTTGAATCAGGGTCACTATTTATTAAAAACACGAGACCAAAATATCTCGACTTGGTATTTACCTTTTTTTTTTTTATCGATTTTAAATTTAAATTAACAAACATGGTATATCTGAACCTCTGTCCTTTATATTACCTACCTATCAAAATCACAGATTCATTTCTATAGTAGTATTGTTAATTTATTGTTGAATATATGGTATTACGCGATTACTCTGAAATGTTTTACCGAGTTTGAAATTTTAATATTTATCTATGATATCGGAAACTTTGACAGGCTATTAAAAAAATGTTGTAGTTTACTTAAATGACGATATAAATTAGTCATATTTTTATGAGATAATCTGAATTTCATACGTACATGTATACATATAGCACCAATCAAATAACATCACTCAGTTATCCATGTCAACATGGTTAATCCAGGATGACCAGGATCAATTGTTTTTAATAGACGATAAGTCACATTTTCGGGGAATAGAGCCGCGTTGTTGATGAGGTACTATCAAATTCAGTTTCGCTATAAGTTAGTAGCTAAATGTCGAGAATGTTTTTGACGTTTATAATGAAAATGCTGAAATTGTTGTTGGTCAAAATATCAGTGAACAGCTGCCGAATGACTTCAAACGTTCGTGATACCATGTGTTTGATACTTTTGTCATCAAGTACGCTCAGTTCCACGCGAATCACGATGTAATGACGTATCGGTCATATGTATAACTCTGAGTAAACTAATGGCTATATCATAGCTGATCAATGTTTGTGTTCAATCGGTTTTTTTTTTCTAATCACAGTCAATAGCCAACAGGAAAAACTAGTTTTTCTATTTATATTAACGATAGACACTCGCATAGATTTGAATCAAACTTCTTTTATTCCTCACCGTCAATAATTTGCATTAATGTATATGATTTTGTAAATAACAGACTGTTTTAATTAGGCGTATGCTTATTATTTTTATATTTCCGACCTACGCAATAATATTAACATTATTAAAATGGGCCAATACGAGCACTATGTTATATTATCGCGTGGTTTATGATAAACTTTTCGATTAGAAAAAACGATTATACCTATTGTATATTTTTAAAGATTATAAATTAAACTTTAAACTTATGGCTTAAGCTGCTATAATGTAATTTGGATCAAAAAAAAAAAAGAACGAATAAGTTCTATTTATTATTTTATATTTTACTGTAAACTTTACCAAATAGAGATTTTATGAGTTTAATTTAAAAAGCACAAATACAGATGTAGTTTGCTTGCAATTCACGATAAACTCACAGGTCTGATTTTAAATAATAATAACAATAATATTATAATACAGATACTACAGTTTCTATTAACAGATTATTAATTTTTATCACGATCAACAGAGATAATAAAATTAGATATATTTAGGCATTTGAAATTCTAACTAAAACATCTCAAAATGTATAGCAATAATAGTCATCGTTATTTTTTATGTTAAAAACTAGAATATTTCTCAAATTAATAAGATAACTAATACGCTCAAATTTTAAGCTTTCTTTTTTTATATACATATATTTTGTCGTATTTCATTAAATGCTCTTAGTTCAATTATTGTTTATAATTTTCAAATGTTTTATTGAAATTCTGGTATTTTTTTTTTTATAAAAATCGTTATTAAAATGTAATCCGTTTAATATATTCGACTGTATACATTTAAATATTTAATAAAAACATAATATTCTGATTCTAACTAGAAAAAAAAACCTCTCAAAAATCAAAAATCAAAATATAGAAATAGATTTTTACGATCACGAATAAAGTTGTTGTTAAAGAGGAAAATACAAAAAACACCATTTGACACTTCTATATTTATATAGGTATCTACACAGTAATAGTAAAAAAAAAGAAAAATGTTTCCAATATTTATATTATATTTAAAACACGAAACTTGAACGCTTTGTGTATCATTCAGCTTTTATAAAATATAATATCGTGTTTATTATGTGTGTAATATTTACTCGGTATTTACAAACAAAACACTCGCCTGCCTCAAAGTAGTGGTCCAGTTAATAGGTTTACGTTTATCGTGATTGTTATAAGCGGTGAACTATAATATCATGCAAATTAAATTAGTCACCATCACTGGACTGTTTTATTTTGAGCATTTATAGTTTACACAGTATACGTTTACACGATATATTATTATATCTGACTATGGAATACCCTCAGTTTTTTCCGCGTTTTCTCGCGTATCGTAGTGTAGCATTTAATAAATTCCGCCAAAAACACGGTGTATAATGGTAATTACTGATTTCTATGAATATTATACAATTTGGTGTATATCAATTGCATGATGTATAACGTTTTAAAATGATCGTTTTAAGTGTCCGTTAACGGTTTTAACATTATATTATTTTAATGGGTTATGACGTGTATAACGTAATTAGCTAATAAATTATAATTTGCTAATTTAATATTCAATTGGCCAAATTCAATTCTAGTGAAATTAATTAATATTATGATATACACGTTCAATGAAGATTATAGAAAATAAAATGGGTTATAAGTATTTGTTTTTAGTTTTTTATATGCTTATAATATATAGGTAGCTAAGTAAAAGAGGTTTATTATTATTTACACATTTTAGGATAAACCAATGTGTTCAAATAACGATACTGAAATCTGATTAGTTTCTTATTGTATAATACTATATGACCTACATCTCGAGATCTAAAGATTTATATTTTTTTCATTAAACTTTTTACAGTTTAAAATTTAAAATTCATAATAATTATATAATATTATAGAGTATACTAATAATTTTGAATTTTTTTTATAGTTTAATCCATTTACTTAAACAAAAATGAAAAATTACTCAAAAAGAGGTAAAATTATTTTATATTTTATTGGTTACTATATACATTTTTTGGCTCTAAAGTTAATATTATAAATAGTAAAATATTACATAATACAATAATATTATTATAATTATAATTAATATACTGTTGATTTTATTATAATCATTTGATCTAGATGAAATACATTATCACATAAGTATAAATTTAATATTTTAATAAGTTATTAACTTAAATTATAAAAAATATTCATATAGTATTACTTAAAATGTAGATAAATACCTATTTATGTTTATGAATCCATAAAAATAAAATAATTATTATTTGAATATCGAGTTTTTTTTCGAACCAGACTATGCAATTTTTTTCTCTATAGTAATGTATTTTAAATTACTTTTTAATTTTACGACATATTGTTTTATTTTACACATAATTTAAATTTTTTTTACGTTAGCATTGAAATGATTTCAGATTTAAAATAATATTTTGTTAAGCTACCTACGTCAAAAATCAATTTAAAAAATATTATTTTCCATCATAAATAAAATTGTAAGTTTGATTAGTAATTAATTTTAAATAAGTATTAACCAACACGACTTTGATGTATTTGTTTATTTAGAAAAAACTGATCGGGTGTGTAATAAAAAGTACCTTTTACGTATTTAAAATAAATAAATATATCGATTTTGAATAAAAAAGGTTATTTATAATATATTTTTGGATTTTAAATAATGAGAAATTCAATTTAAACTTTCTAAGTCATCCAACCCATTTCACGTTTATTAAATTTTAACAATAATAAAGTCTCTTGCGTTTAAATATTATATATTAAATCTAAATACACAGTTTGGTTAAATAAATTTATTTAATTTAGCAAATGCGTAGTCGGTTATTCCCATTACCGAAACGAATAACTGACTGTTTCTGCAGGAAGCTTAAAAACTTGTATAATATATGCTTCCTAGCAAGTAACTTTATAGTTATTATCAGTCGATGTTATTATTTGTAGTGCCTATATCTCATAATCACAGTAAGCGATGAAATGTATTGTTTCCGTCCTGTTTTCAGAGATAAAACTTATTTCTACAAATCGTTTTCTTTAATGGATTTGTATAATTTAGTTGAATATATTATTTATTTTATTTTTTTATTCTTAAAACAAAATAATTTCATTATGATTTTTAATAATTTTAAGCGGTTACCCTATCCTTAAATCTAAATTTCCTTAAAATGACTAAACATATTTAGCTGATAAATATTAAAAACCATATATATCATTCAAGGTTTGAATCAAAATTCTCTACTTTAAATAAGGTTTATATTTTACAAATACACCTAAACGTCCACAACCTTAATTTTTTAATAAATACTTAAAGATATAAGAAATAAAACACATTAATTTAACATAACACAACATTAAATCATTAAAAAAATATTTCAAATCATACTAAATTATCACACTATAATCGGCTTACTACGATCTAAAGAAAAAACTATCTGATACATTTTTTACTAGAATTGTACTAGAATAATTTAAAACAAGCATCATGATTTTGTTTATCCCAATTTAACATATTATGAGTTTTTGAGGATTCTTCTACTAGTTGGTAGAATTTCCAGGGGTGTTCCCATAGCCCATAGGGTATACTACATATACGCCGTATACTCTCAAGATTTTTTTTTCAATATTATGGGTAACTGCGTATACCCATAATACATGCGAATTTGATGATATAGTATACTCTCGAAAAAATTCATGGGAACACCACTGAGAATTTCGAATATTAATAATATTATTATGTCCTAAAATTAATCTCTCAATAAGTATTTTTATTTATATTTATATAATATTATACATTTGCGGATTATAAATATATTTGTTTAATATTAATATTATTTTATAAAAAAGTGTTCAATCATTGTAATGATAACAATAATATTCATATCATTGTTTTTTAAAACTCATATTAATTTTGTAAATATAAATCTAGGAAAATTTTGTTAATTTCAGAATTAATTAATATTTATATTTTATAATAAATAATAATATAATGCAAATAAGTTTTCCGGTAGGTAATAATTTTTATCATCATTTATATCAGCGATAATATGACATAGCTATCATTTTTTTTATACTACCTACCTGTTAATACATGTTTGTGGTATTGAAACTCAGATTATAAAAGCGTGAGTAATTTTTCTAATTATAATATTCGACTCGCGATAATTTAATTTAATATAAATTTGGTATAATGACATTTAATAACACAAAATTATTATATCATGATTATAATATAGTCATCAGTATCTTCAATAGTACGTTATTTCGGTAAAAATATTGTTAGAACAGGCTGTAGCTCAGAACAAAAAAAATCCTGTTTGCTCTGCTGATCTAGATATTATTATATACACATGATACACCCCATTTATAATACACTAATACACAAGTAGTTTTCTCGCGGTTTTGTTAGCGAATTCGCAGATTTTTTTCACGTGTAATCTGAATAATTTCGAAGTATAATAGTAATTGGTCATGAATTTTGTCGTCCTTTTCATATAAATAGGTCGCTTAATGATAGCTTTTTCGCAAGAGGAGGAGTATTTGCCGTCGTTTTACAGGGATAAAATATTGTGGCCCACCCATCGGTACGACCACGAGTCAGGTCGGAAGCATTAAAATTATTGCGCAGTCACTCAGTTCCACCACCGGTGTCAGTTTGGTACATGCATTTTGCAGTACTCTGTATTATGATAATAGAACACGCCGTTTTTGTGTTTGAACAAAGAATATTTAGATCTGAAATATTAGGTTAACGGTATTACATTACCATTGTTTTATTTTATTTTCAATATTTAAACACTATGGCCAGTTGGACAGTCGCGACTTGTGAGTCGTGACGGGACGAGGATTTTTTCTGGCACGGAAAAAAAGAGATTACGAAACCGAATATTAAACGTCGAATTGCATCCCTGTATAGTGACTAATTGCACAGTGTCTTACCCATATTATTTGGAAGGACTTCGTCTCGTCCTGATCACTGCAGGCCGTTAATTGTGGCGTATTGTGAAGGTGCAGTCGCTGCAATAGACGTGTTCGAAATAATATTATTTACGCGGTGCGTTAGACAATCGCCGAACAGAAACCGCCGCTGCGCTGTTGAAATCGCATTCGGCGTATCTATCGTCTATACTATATACTATTTGTTTATATTTTGAATAGGTTGATATCGACTATCGGACTATCCAAAAAAAAAAAATATATATTATAACACTTACTATTAATTATAAGATTCTAAGTGAAACAATTTTTTTCCCACATGAATTGGCGACCTTAAAATAATTGTTGGCGACCCCCCCGGTTGAGAATTGCTGCAATAGACTGACCTGTTAGAAGTGCAGCCGGAAACATATATTAAATTCAGGAGCAATGGAACTATAAAATCCACGAACACCCGAAATAAGCGATGTCACAGTATACTGGTAATCTCGTTACCAGATACCAGTTTTTAAAAACAATGTGTTTTAAATGTTTACCTAACTACTAATTTTTTAATAAATAGTAAATTATAATAGAATACAATAAATAGAAATTGAATGATTTTCAAAATATAATGTAAAAACTAAAAAGAACAACATGTTTGAGAAACTTGACAGTCAGCCTCCTTGTGGTGCCTCTTGGATTAGGTACGCTAATAGGCTGAAGCTGAATATTTGATTATATATTGAAAAAAATATATAATGACCCGGAAATCAACTCGTACGCAGCCCTTACAAAGGTGCAGTATGATTGCAGCCATGAACATATTATAATACACTGATTGCAGACGATAGGTGGTACAACGCGGAAATGGCATGAGTACTCGTAATAGATTACACACACTAATGTTCATTAACTACTCGCACAATGACACCGTTCAAAAATGCATGTAAAAATAACTGACTACATTTTACCATAGAATGCTATATTAATATTACTCCTTAAAACACGCTATGCTCCAACCCCATTAAAACGGTTTAGTATTTATTTAAAACTCAAACCTTTTGATAACGATAGGGGGACTAGTGTCGTCGGGCGGGCGTCAGCACTAACATACAGTATTCATCCAATTCTTCATTGTCTTTGCCAAATTTATTTTGTCACGAGGAACCCGTAGCCAGGTAATACCACGGGAAATTATAGACTATTATTTTTGGTCGTCATTAATAATTATTCTATTTGATAAACAACAGAACGCGATTGCTTATTTAATATTTTTTAATAATTCAGTATTAACGATAAATATTATTAGTTAACATTACATTTATTTAACTATTATTTTAAAATGTTACGATCAAAAAGAGCAAAGCTCATTGCGGAATCTGCGAGATGTAAATTCGTAAGCACCTATTTATTTTAACACTTTTGTATCAAAATTTTACACTAATTTTTTGTTTTATTTTTATGAATTATTATTTTAAATTTAAATTATGTATTATATTTAAACCATTGGGCGTTTTATGAAAGTCTACAACCTGGGGGGGAGATTGATGACTAGTTATAACATTTTACTCTAATTGTTTACTTTATTATTTTAAATTGTAATTATGTTTTTATAAATATATTTAAATCAGTAGTAAAGGCATACTACTTGTTCCTGCAACTATGATATTTCATTTTTTAACTATAATCTAAATACTATGTTAAAGTTTGTTAATTATTAAACTTAAATAGATATTTACAAGTTCCTGATTGATTATGTTAAGTTACTTTTGAATATACCTACTTTTATTTTATTAAATGTTTGATTTTTATCAAATGTGCAGTGATGAAACTAAGGGGGGGGGATTCATCCCAGGCGTAAAATTTTAGTAGGCGTAATTTTTTGGTGGGTCTGTATTGTATTTAATTTTTGATATTAAAGTTAAAAAACTATTTTTATTTCACATAATTTGTTTAAGATTTGGTGATTACCACGTTTATTGGAATGAAAAGCAAAAAATAAAACCATACACAGCGTAAAATAATGTAATGGTTATTGTATATTAATTATTATTAGAGCGAGTAGCTGCGCGATCGGCGTACGTCGACGATCGACAGACGACAGTGCATATTAAATAGAGACAGAATAATAATAAAAAGACGAGAATATTTTTATTTTTAAATAATTTTATTTGTAGGTAATTATTGAAGGCGGCTCGATATATTTTATTCCAAAACATGATTTTAATTCGTTTACAATAATCGGTTATGATAATAATAGGTATACGTCGAAAAACAATATTTGTAATAAACTTGATATATTTGTGGCTTACCAGTTATTTTCAATTCAAATATCAATTATGATATAAAAAAATAATATATCAAATCTATGGTTACAAAAAATATTATTATTTTAAAATTAGTTAAATTATTAGTTTGATTAAATTATAACAAATAAAGGTAGGCAAGTGGGTATCGCTCTACAGCTGTATAGTAGAGATAGAGAGTAGGTCACTATAATGGATGTGTTAAATTTGAATGCAATGACTGGTATCATTGTATACGAAAAACGATTCTGAATGGAGATCATTTGTCTGTCTATGATAATTAGTAGGATATATAATATATTATTACCTATATTTAAATTGTAATAATATACGTGTATCGTTATTTTACGCAGTTTCGTATAAAAGTAAATTTCATACGCTCATAAAATTTGTTCTATATTAACACTGGAATATTTTTTTTAAAGTTACTTGAAGGAAAACTTATGGATAACCTTGTATCGGCTTTTTAAACCTTATGTATAAATCACAAAAATTTCACGAATTTTCAACTTAAAAATTCTTTGCAAATTTTCGTGATTTTGATATATTTCGTAAACATTTGAACTTATAAAAGCAAGTTTATATACAAGGTGATATTTTAAGCATGCTCACCCCATTGTTATGCCTTAATTATGCATATATTAAAATTTTGGTTTTTGAAGTTGGTGAGGGCTTAAATTTATTTTGTTCTGCTGTTAAATCTTTATTTTAATCTAAAAAAATAATATACATATATGTACTATGATTTAAAAAAATTTGGCAATTTATTGTTTTCTGGCGAAGTCTGATGGAAATTACGTTGGATAACTACAGTGCTGGTGAAAATCATGGACGATCTGTGAAATTGTCCATCAGTGCTGCGCCAGGTTAAATAACTACTTATTTCTTTAGGAGTTGGTGGGGGCTTAAATTTATTTTGTTCTGTCGTTACATCTTTATTTGAATCTATAATAGGACAAAAAAATAAAACACATATACTATGATTTTAAAAAATTTGGCAATTTATTGTTTTCTGGCGAGGTCTGATGGAAATTACGTTGGATAACTACAGGGCTGGTGAAAGCCATGGACGATCTGTGAAATTGTCTGTCAGTGCGCCAGGTTAAATAACTACTTATTTCTTTAGGAGTTGGTGGGGGCTTAAATTTATTTTGTTCTGCTGTTACATCTTTATTTGAATCTATAATAGTGATGTTTTAATATTATGAATAATACATGTACAATGGTTTTAAATTGTCAAAGCTAACCCTTCCTTAGCTTGCTCTAATCTGAATTAAACAAAATATTTAAAGTATATTAATAATGAACCAAACACAATTTATTATTATAATAGTGTTTATCTAATTATAAATATCTTTATTTCAAAATGCTTTTAATATTATTTTTAATTATTATTATCATATACCTATGCATTAACAACATGCATTATCTAATTTCGTTTTAATTGAAGATACATTTGCAATTTATTGTTAAATTGTACATATTTTTTGTATTTATTTTTTATATATACACAAATTACGATTAATTAACATTTTTTAATTATTTTAAATTTTTTTCCCTTAAACGTTTTTTAAATTATGTAGGTATAAATGACAATGTTAAATTCATATTGCAGTTATACTTTTATATATATTGATTTTTATACGCGTGTTTTATTATTAATATGGATCGATTCGATCGTGATAGAATTGTTAAATAAAATAACATTACTGGACCCATTGAAAATGATCGTTAAATTATGTTTTTTATCTTTTGATAAATTTTGTCCTATGGTATGATACAATCTAACAATTTTTGAATATCCTTCAGAAAGGGCATACATAATGCTATTATAATTATTCTTATCAGATGTTTCTAGGTTTGGGAATGCTTGTTTTTCTATTTTATTAATCTTCTCCTTAAGCTCTTTGATTTCACGTAATAATATTGATTGATCTACTATAATAGTTTTATCCTTGGGTTCGTTAAAAAAAAAAAAAAAATAATTTTTATACATTCTAAACTTAGTACTTACTAATTTTGCATGTATAATATTACCTAACAAACTTATGCATATTAAAATTAATAATATAGTATGTTTCATGTCGATATTCTTTTTCTTTATTTCTTCGGTATAAAATTATCTTCAATCAATAAAATATAAATACGTAACAATATTATTTCCAGTTACAAATTACTGGAAAAACATTATAATATTATATACTTACATTAATTACACAAGCATTTATAATTTCGAACAAAACACAATGCAATTTTTAAGAATGAATTACAAAATGGGTTTGTATTAAAATATATTTTATTTATTCTTGTACGTAACCAAGTAGGGTTGTTGTCTTTTGTTTGCTATTAGCCATGTTGCACAGGTATATTAAAAAATATAATAAATATGGCTCTGTATATATATATTATACTAATAACTTATTATTAGTAATAAGTAATAATCTACCCTGATTTAAAATCCATTATATTGTATAGGAATGATATGGAATTTTAAAAACATTTTATTTTCTCACATGATAATATTATGTTATTCGTAAAGTTTTATTTGTAGATTACGTTTTTGGCGTACATAAATATTAGATTGACACCCGCAGTGCATAGACCACAGTATTCCTGTCTTTTTTTAAAACTATAAGTCTGAATACCATGAGACACAATATATTGACATATTAATAAATTATGTGGATCACATACTCACAATCGATTTGCAGTTTTTACTATATGTCGCATATCATAACATGATGTAACACATAATAAAAATCTTATTTTAACCACTATTCACTGATGAGTCATATTTTTTGTAAAATGTAATGTACACATAAGTACATCATTATAGATCACATATTTACATGTACATTTTTTGTAGATAATTTGTATATACCTACGTTTAATTGCATATTGGGCGAACGCTTTAATGTCTATATATAGAATAAAGGGTTAAAATGTGTGACAATATTTTAATATGATATAACTGATATTAGCTTGATAACTTATAATATACTTAGTGTAGTAACTTACACATTTACCTGTTTTTTACTGTGTAGGAACTAACATATGTATCTTGTTTACCTGCTAGGTCTCGTGTAGGAACTTACATTCGCCCGTTCAAGTATACCCAAACAGTCTACTCGAATTGCCTCCCATAGTATACTTAGATTATCGACAGTTTTTACTATCGATGATATCGAATATATCGATTTCCATAATGTTCAAAAATATTATTTTAAGACATACAGTATTTCCCAGGCAGATTAATTTGTCAAATGCAACAATCTTGTCGATTACTGATTATCAGTTAAAGATTAGTCTGTCATCACCGTTCAACACAGTCAGTTTCGAAAATAACAATTACACGCAGTGTTATAAAAATAAAAATTATTATTAATTATTATAACTGCAGCTGTCAGTCTATTTACTAAAATATTTATAACTTTTTTTTTTTAAATTTTACTCTTTTTTAACATCGTCTAAATTATTTTATGTATTGACTATATTTATTATTATTACATCTGACAGTCTATTTACTAAAATATGTATTTTATGTATTATTTTCTCAGTTTATTTAATATGTAAGTTTATACCTAAATCGATTAATTATACCTATCGTAGGCGATTCCAGTACAAGAAGGTCACTACTTTTTCGACTACTTTTTTTTCGGGAGGCAATTCGAGTAACTTTTTAAAAAAAAAAATCACGGGAGGCAATTCGAGGGTCAGATGGGAGGTAATTCGTGAGGGCCCATTTTTTCCTGCAAAAAAATAATGATAATAAATAAGAATGTAAGCAAAACAAAAAAAGAACGAGAAAATGTATAAGTTTAGATGAACACGACGGTTTCTAACGCACACAACGACAACAGGCTTCCTTGTTTCAACACAGGTCGCAGGACTGTTGACACATATATGGACAGTCTATTCAATCGATGGAACGGATTACCGCAAGTGACGAAACATAAATATTGGATATGAGGACGAAGTATTATAAGATTTATATATTGTATATTATATATTATGTATATATATCACATTACAATAATTATGTAAAACAAAGGGTGAGAGATACGTACAAATAATTAATTACAAAGAGAAAGAGTGTTCATAAATTATAAAAAAAAAATAAGGTTAAAAATTAAGTAATTGAAATTTTACAATAATATCAACATAAAAAACAAAACATGATGTTAACATCTGCAAAATATTACGTAGGTTAAATTATTCATTCATGATCATCAGATACTGATAATTCAGACAACAGGTATAAGACACTCAGCACTCACTTGATAAAAAATTATGTGACATGCGTGTGATCGCATTTTTGAGTAAAAAAAAAAAGAAAATTTTAATAAATATACATATAGATATATTATACGCTGAAGTGCAGTCTGTGTACAAACATATCATGTCAATATCAGTCATCACAATATCACAGTGGCGTATTCAAATTCTAGTAAAATTTCAATCAATTTACAAAAAACTAACCTTAACAATATGTTCATAAAAAAAAAGTCATTGTTAAATAAAAAACGATTCATATTCTAATTTTTTCTCCGTCATAAGTTAGGAAAGTTTTTATCTCGATCAATGACCTCAATATATTAACTCTTTATTATTATGTTTATGGCTGTGCGATTATTTAATTGATTATTTGAATAATAGATAATATGATAAATGCTAAACAATACTCATATAATTTAGGTCAATGAAGCAAATGAGCTGAGACAACAAAACGTATTAGATACCTATTAAAGAGTATCGGAATGTGAGAAAAGGTGACTCTTCTGAAAGTCACGGTACGGATAAAGGTACTGTGATCAGAGAACGAATATTTTATATGTGTTTTAATAAAGATATTATACTGTTGAATTTATATTTTGTTTGTTTTTATTTAAAGTATCTGTTTTACGTTAGTACAATGGACAATGGATAATCTAAAAATTACATTACACAAGTTTATAATTACAATACAATGATATTATCTATCTCAGAGCTTGAGTTAGAGATAGAGAGTGTAACAATAATATACTATAAAATAATCTAAAATAATAATAATTTACAATATCATATAAATAATGTACAGTATTATTAGTTGTTTGATTAAAATAATTATTATATAGAGAAATCAAAATGACAAGAGAAATAATAATAGATTTAGTTTTTAAACATATTTATAGTAAAAATAATATAAAAAACAAACTAACTATAATTTAATTTAATTGAATGTATCTATTATATAGTAATGTATTAATTAAACCAATTCTAAGAATAAACACACATTTTTAACAATATTTTGATGCTGAAGGGATGGATGTTTTTTTATACTCATATGGCATTAAGTTAGAGTACGTAGGCCCTAAGTAGACAAGTAGTCCACAAATAATTGACCAAAAGAGTTTTTCACTTATTCGACAGGAATATTATAGACCATAACAAAAAAAAATATGCAAAGACATAACAAAAAAAAAAAAGTTGATAAATTTATTTATCTCAAATAACACATTAACATTAACTTTTTAAAGATATTGCATTATAATTGTGATTTGCAATTGTAAATATTATACTTTTATATTTGATTTATATACCATTTTTTTTATATTTATTATTTTATTAAACACTTTGAACTTATTAAATATATAATTTTAATTTTTGATTAAAATAAAATAAAATTTTTGATATTTTTATGATCACTATTAACTAAATTTTCTCATTTTATTTTTGTTATTTCAATTTCGCCGTCGGAGTAATAGTTTCTCGATTTTGATCGAATCCTAAGATTGAGGACTTTATAGAATTTGTAGTGGGTATATAGTCATATAAATACATATATATTTATTAAATAAATTAAAATAATTAAAAATACTTTTGTTTACTCTAATTTATGGTAATCGATAAAAAGTTCTGTAGGGTTTTAGCCGTTTTAGCGGAATTGCCAATTGGAATATCGTATTTCCCCATTTATTATATTTTAAATTTTTTTACAGGAATATTGATTTCAGAGTTCGAATTTGATTCAAGTTTGAATAAAAAAAAATCTAGCAGAGATCACTCACGTCATTTACGAGTATACTCTATAGCGCGCGTACGATTCAAATGCGATTTAATCAGTTTATGCGTTAGCCGAAGTAGACTTAATTTCTGGCAGTGTTTAGATAAAATATTGTTCAATGTGCGATGTGTGCACGGAGATTCGTCTAATTCAAAGGTGTCGACCAAAAGACCGCAGCAGCCGTCATTTGTCCCATCACGCGATCACTATAACTGCATTTTTGGTACGCGGATCAACCTAAAATTATTAAAATTTATATTGTACCTACTACGCATAATTTATATCGGTAAGTCGGTTTACGCGTAATAATAAATGACAAGCGGTGAGCGGAGAACACAATATAGTTTCTTCGGTTTCGAACAGATAATAATATAACGTTATATTATTATTATTATTATTATTATAACTATGGTAGATAGTTGCGCATTTCAGTGCGGTGTAAATGATAGGCGCTCGCAGGTTGACTGAAGCAGTGAAGCGATTTCCAAGTATTTCCGCTTTTGCTGCGGTTTACGGGATTATAATATTACAATGTTGTTTTGCGTACATAACTCGCGGCGATAGTTGTAAAGTCTTGTCGGACTTGCCGTTAACACATGTGGGTGGCATGTGGTTAGTTTTACCCGCTTCAATTATTAATGTATTATTATGCAGTACGAATTATAGTGATATTGATAGCGGTTGCAGATTTTCGCTTCCAAAAAAACTGGATATAATAAAATGATCGTAAAATTGTATATTAAACTCGGTGAGATGTTGATGGGTTAATCACTCCTTTGGTTTTTATACGTATAATGACTATACTATTATGAAATAAAATTAACAGTATTGGTCGGATATAATAAAAAAAAAGAGGAAAAAGAGGAAAATAAAATAAGACTACAAAAATAAAATTTGCAAAACGCCAATAGTTTTTGAAATAATGAACGATAACTGATAACAATTACTACTAAACCATTTAAACTGTTATATTAATATTCATATCAAAACTCAGTGGGCTATTGCGATGAGAACAACTGTAAACTTGACCCACGATTACCTTTTTTGATAAATACTCGACATGATTTAATTTTAGAATAGTAAATAACGAATATATTATATTTTATGTACACAATTAGTTACGATTACAATAATTGCATTACTATCTGTGCAATTTATATATATATAAACATTGTAAAGTATAAACAAGCTTAATATTATTAATTATTATGTATACTTACAATAATCCAGTAGATATAAATTAAAATCAAAAGAGAGTATTTAGTTTTAGGAAGTAAAGGAGACAATTTTTTAATTTTTTTTTTATTATTCAAATTTTATCATAGTAAGTTTGCCGTGTCTTAAAATATGAGTTATAGTGGTTGTAAAACGTTTACACAGGTAAATTTTATGACAGCCGGAAAAAATATTCTTTTTCTTAGTTTTTTTATTTTGTCACAAATGGGTAATTTCCTTTCATTTAGCCCGTATACGTTCAGTTTGGTGATATTTTATGAGTTTAGGTCAGTTGAGTGGCTTTGGTGGAGTTCGAGAGTGATAATTGTTGAATAATATTATTGTTTCGGGAAAGTGTTTACTTTCTTCAGTTGTTTCCTATAAGACTCCATTGTTGATTTTTAACATTAAAATATCACACGATGACAATAGAAAAATAGTTTTATGTGTTAACAGTTAAGTACATTGTTATGTAATGATTTCAATTATCATTATTATTATAGTTTTATTTTTTTTTTTTTGGCCTTGTACGTTTGGCTACTTGGCCATTAGTGGTACGTTTTCAGTATATACAGTATACTTATAATAAAACCGTACGAGGAAAAAATAAAATATAAACGTTATAATATATGAAACTACAATAATATGTATAATATGTATGTACAGAATATATTTCAAATCTATACATATTAAATATACTTATTTTTTGAAAAGAAGATTAATAAATGAAACAACAATAATTAAAATAATTATTGGACTTCAGTCAGTTTTATTCAATTGAATAAATTATTGTTATTATTATTATTAATTCAGTTATTTTAAACGTTTTTTACTTTGAATATTCATATAATAATATATAAAATTTTATGATGTTTGGAACTTTTGGAAATTTAATGATTTTTATATGATTAATGATTTCACGAACAAGGCAAATTCGAACTGATAATTTATGTTGTTTAATACGTTTACTCTTCGTATTTTAGTAATTCAATAGTTATTATTTCATTATACCTAGTTGTTTGACCATATTAAGACGATTTTATAACTGATAAATTTGTAAACGTGTAACATTATTTCTCAATAAGATATTGACAGTGTTTGTAATAGACTTGAACAAAGACGTGGTAACATTATAGCTGTAACATTTCTTGGAGTTAATTAGTAAATATATCTTGTTTACCATATTACCATTATACATGTGATCGTTATCCGAGTGAAGTATCAAATTTATTACGCTAAATTTTCCGTAAGCTTCTACATTTAATTAAATCATTTTTTCATTGTAATAATTTTAAATAAAATCTGTTGGACTGTTTTGGTAAAAAAAAATATTTCATATAATAGTAAGAATCCATAAAAATATTATTAAGTTTATTTTTGTAAGAACTTAGCATACCGTTCTAGTGTGTATTCATATTTACATAGCTATCCACATGATTTCGATTTTCTTAGGATACAAGTATCTTATAAATTTAAAAACTAGTATGTTAAGTATTAATTTTAAATTGTTTTAAAAATCTAAATGTTCACCACTAAAAAAAAAGCGAAACCTTTTCCGGTATCCTAGTAACTATTTATTTTTGAATTTTCGGTAATGAAATGTCTATGAGATTTAAAATCTAAGTAAAGAAGTACTTACAAAAATGATGTGATAAACATTCGAGAAAACAATTTTAAAAACGATTATTTTCACTAAACAATGGCTGTTTTCTTAAGTGAATTTCATACCTAATTTTTTCGTCCTTAGTTTTTTATTCACTTACCTTTGATTTATAATCTTATTGTAACGTGTTCTAAACACAAGCGATAAATAAAATATGTAATCTAGTGGCATCCAAAATTTATATTCTAGTGTAAGTAAGTAATACCGCGGGCGTGGGGCATATAAACTATAAAGTATTATTTATTTATTCGTTTATTTGCTGTTAATTTATTTTTCAAGTCACCCGAAATGCATTATTAACGCTTAACGAGAAGTCTTTGAATTTTTGAAATTTTATTTTATTATCATGTTGTGCTTAAAAGTATATACCGTGCAGGGATTATTGTTTGTACTACAACGCATATAAAAGCCCGTTATAGGATCGATCCGATGAAAAACCCGTAGATTCTCATATTTTGCAAACGTGCAGCGTCATCAATAAAGAAATCTAGTGAAATGGGTAGCCCAAAACGCATAATGAAAACCTCGACATGGTCGAAGAAAGACGTAATAAAGTACTTTTTGTGAACCATGTCCAGGACTCGACGAACGTCCGGCTATTGAAATGGAACCGACGCAAGTTTTTTTACACGTTTCAAGAAATGTATTCAAAACAAAATTCTCGTACAACGCACCGGGAAAATCGTGAAAAGAACTAATGGAAAATGTATGAGAATTCAGAACAACAATGAATAGAATAAGAAGAAAATGTTTTAAAATGCCAATATTCACACAGGGAATGAGAATCATCGTACATGCAGGCAGGAACTATCTCTTAGAGTTTCTATCAATGCGTATACGTATATGCGTAGTATATGCGTATATGCGTGTTTGAAGAAAGTTTTGTACGGTGAGGGAGGAGAAGGACGGTGCGTGAGAGGGAATGAAGGATATAGATACAAGGTTTGGATTTCCTATAAATTCAGCTATTCGTGCATAAATTCATAGTCTGCTGAAGTCAATCGTTATTATTTTTATACCAGCAAGTATTGACGATGGCCTACGATGATAATTATATTGTCATGTTTAATTACCAACCTAAATTATAAATGTAATAATTTTCTAGCAGTTATGGAATTTCGACGGTTGTTATCATGTATTTAACGGCATTCAGATTTAAAAACCAACGCACTAATATTCATAATTAATAACAATTTGTAAAAACCGAATCATTATTTTTATTAATAACATTTTATTTTTTTATGTAAAATTAAAGAAGAAAAACGAATATAAAAATTAAAAATGGGACAACTACTATGGATAACCTTTCTTCTATATAGTAGGTAGTAGAATAATAATGTATTCGAAAAACGTTTCTGAATGCGGAAAACGTCTATCAACTATTATAATAGAATATATTTTCAGGTTTAGTATATAATTGTTAAAAATTATTTAACTGTTGGTAAATACGGTTAGGTTAACCAATAACCATAAACAATAATTAATAAGGAATAGCATATAAAATTAATCTAAACGTATTGAACATATAATTGAGTATATAAATGAATAAATATAATAATATTAATAATATACGTGAATGTTTCAAATTTTAACGAAAAATATTTTTGAATTACATCAAATGTTATATTATATCAAAAACATTATAATTATATATTTTTAAGTTGTTTAATGTTTAGTTTAAATAAGTAATATTTACGAGAAACAATGCAATGAATTTTAAAGCCTTAAAAATCTATAAAACTTAAATAAATTATACATTTTTATTTACAAAATAATTTTAAAATTATAATTTTAATTAAAACTTATATGATGAGGTACCTTGAATTAGGTACATTTTTAAGTTTCTGAATTAAACAAAAACTTTGTTATCGACATTTATATAAAAAAAAAAATATATATATCTATAAATAGCTCAAAAATATTATGCTACTAGTGGAAATGATAATATAACCATTTAAAGAACAATAAAATTAAAATATTTAAAATTATGTCAAAAAAGAAAATTGAGTTTGACAAAAACATGGCATTGGGTTGATAAATCGCGTTTTTCATAATTTTTGACCAGATTATACAAAAAAAAAAAAAAAAAATTATTTGAAGTTTCTTCATTACTGCCAAAAGTACTAAATTTATTTAAAATTCTACCAAAAAAGACATAGATATTGAAAATCTAAGCATTTTTACTACTTCAAAGGTGATGACAGATAGAATAAAAAAAAAATGAAAAATACATCTAACTGCAGTTAAAAATAATATAATATTCATCATTACACTTAAGCTCTAAAATATCAATAATATAAAAGTGTGTGCTTACACATATATATTATATTTTGTAACAATGATAAATTATAGAATTCGAAAAACTACTTTTACTAAAAGTTTAGTTTACATAATGTTTTCATAACTAATTATAGGCTTTGCATAAAAGTAATTAATCATTATGGATTTTAAACATTAATGGGATTTATTAAATAATAATAATCATATAATGCAAAACTTTTTATTTTTATTAAATAATGTCACAACGAAACAATAAAGATCGATAAAATTTTAAACATGGATATACCGTAAATGTTTCAATTTTTCGTAATTCGGGGAAAGTTTATTATTCGATACTTAAAGAAGCTAAAAATAAAATCAAAAATTTACTATAAATGTATACATATTACATTACGACCGAACAATTACACATTTTTAAACGAAATACATTTAACATTTATTACATTTCTTAATAACAATAACAACATATATAATTTATTAGTTTGCTTAAAGTTTAAAATTGGTTATATACTTATATTATATGATAATAATATTAATTAAAAGCATCATATTGAATATTGAAACTTTTATTCATTGATTTATATAAGAAAAAAAAAATCATAAAAACAACACTTTTAAAAACGCACACTATTACTACTTCCATAAATAGTACTGTCCCAAAAGATTATAATTTACAACTACAAATATAATAATTATTATTCTTTATTTTGAACTTTTGAAGTTAAGTTAAATAAAAAAAAAAAATTGTAATAACTCAACTTGTTCTAGTTTTATACGATAATTAAAGTTTTAAGATTTTGAATGCAAATGTAATTAGGTATTCGTGTACAGGGTTGGCACTCCACGAAGTTTTCAGAAGGTTACGCGAACAGGATCGAAATACAAATTATTAAGTGGTTTATTTTTGTGTAATTTGTATTAAAATAATAGGTTAAACCGTAAAGGTACATTATATTTTTAAGTTACACTGATATTAAAAAAATATATTATAATAATATAATATAATATTATATATAATTTACTATATACTATATATAATATTATAAAAATATATATTCAACCATATTAAGTTGATAGGTTTAAAATTATGCACAAAGCATGTGTTTTCCCAATGTTTAAAAATAATATAAACAATTATCTGAAAAATTATCTGAAAAATTACAAAAAAGGATCTTTGATCATTTTTAAATTTAATATTAATATTGTTAAAATGTTAAATCTGAGAATAATAGAGAAAATATTATTTTTAAATTTATATAATCCATATAGCTAGACACTAATAATAAATAATAATACACAATTTGTTATTATTATTATTATTATTATCATCAGTGAGAAATTAATATCTCTTATCTTAAAAATAAGTGTGTTTTTTGTAGGATTACAAATACTTTGTACGTAATACGTATAATCGTTTAATTAAAATAATTTTTAGAAAAATTGAATTAATAAGGGAAAAAAAACATGTGTTTACAGCGAACAATTTCATATATTTTATTTTATTCTTATCTAATAAGATATTTTTCCTAAAATTAATAGTGATAACATTTGAGGCAAATAAACGAGTAATACAACTAAAACTTAAGTATAAACAGTATAGAATCCATTGTCTGAAAGTGTTGTTGTGGAACAGCGAAACATCCATCATATGAAAATGTTAAAAATACTTCTGTTATTTCAGTAGTTTGTTTTTTAAAAATTTATAATCCACTGATATAGTTGTTATGATATACGTATATAAACTTTTCAAACTACAGTCCACGTGCGTGTATGTGCGTGTGTGTGTGTGTGTTTTTTAGGAAACTGTAACAATGCGTTGTATAATGTAAAATACTATTGTTTAAAATATTATAAATACTTTTTCATAATAACCATTATTTTGTATCATATTTAATATACTATTATGGGTATACTTACAATGACGGAAAATCAAATATTTTATAAAATGTTTTCATATTTTTTGGTAAATTATGTAATACGGTTGACATGATATTATATCATTTTTGTCATTTAAATTATGTCTATAAAAAATCAATTTTTTTATTTTATTGTTAAATATTATTTATAGTAAATTTGTCAATTTGGAACATAGATAAATATTTAATGTTCTCACGTTTATTTTATGAGGTAGAGTGTTATGAAACATAATATACCTACGAAGAAAAAAATATATATAAGGTAGATTGTGGCTTTCAGAACAAAGGATTTAAAACAAAGAAAAAGAACGACAGTTATATTTTGTAAAAATTGAGTAGGTTTATGATGTGCATTTAGAAATGGATATAGTTTCGTGATGGGTTCTTTATAAATACACTTATATTTTAGTTGTAATAATCTGAGAAGACAATACAATACAAAAATGAGTATCTTAGTCGCGTGAATTTGTAAACGTCAAAATGTCAATAACACTTAAAAATACAAATTCTTTAGAAGTTTTACTTAATATTTATTGTCATTTTTCCAGACGATAATATAAATAAAAAGAAAGACTTGTTATGTTGGTCTAACCTTATTGACTACAATAGTTGACTTGACACGAGCATTTTTGTCATTTCCATTATTGTTACCCGTGTAAATAATGAAGAGCAAGTTTAATATAAAAAAAGTGGGAAAGTGGGTATCACTCTGCTGTATAGAAGGTCACTGGTCATTAAATGGATGTGTTAAATTTGAACGCAATGACGGGGTATCATTGTATGCAAAAAATAATTCAGAACGGATATGATTTGTCACTTAATGATAATTGGTTGGATATATTATATTATTACCTATATTTAAATTGTAATATATCATTATTTTACGTGATTTCGTAAAAAATTAAATTTCATACACTCATAAAATGTTTTCTATATTGACGCTGGACTTTTTTTTTTATAGTTACTTGAAGAAAAACTTATGGATAACCTTGTATTGGATTTTTGAACTTAAAATATAGATCACAAAAATTTTTTGAATTTTCAACTTCAAAATTCCTTGCAAATTTTCGCGATTTTGATATATTTCGTAAATATTTAAACTTTAAATGCTTAAAAACAAAAATTGTAGCTAACGATTTTTAATTTTTTTTTTACTACGATAAGTACAACTTATTATAAACCTTGTATTAAATTTTAAAGATTTTTTGGATGGCGAATTTTTTTTATCGGCATTTTAAGAAAAAAAACTTAGAAAAGTCGAAAATTTCAGTTGTCTTTAAGGAGCTTTAAAAATGTAAAATATTTTGAAAATTTCATCGTAAATAGATAACCATAATATAATCATTTGGTGAAAATTTCAAGTATTTACAATGATTCGTTTTTGAGTTACAGCAAAATCAAAAAATCGGTTTTGTCGAAAAGTGGTTATGCGTAAAAATTCCCGTTTTTCCGTTATTTTTTCAGGGTTTTTCCAGACACACTTTTGAATTTTTTACTTTTGACCCCCCAAAGTATCAACTAGATAAATTTTCCTATTCAAAGAGAAGTAATAATTTATTAAAAGTTATGGTTGAATAATTCATTATATTAGAAATAAACTACACATATTGCTGTAAAATTGTTTTAATTGCATTTAAATGTATTATAATATTATAATTTACGATACTACATTGTATTTTGGATTTGCTAATATAGCTGATCATTTAATACAATTGTTTTTTTTTTTTTTTTTTTTTTTTTCATTAGTACAAAACTATTACGGCTCGACAATTAATGTACATAAGCAAGATAAGACGATACAAAAATACAATTGTTATACAGTAATATTATAGGTAATTAGATGCGCTGCAAAACATAAAATAAATTGATTTTCTTAAGATCCATTGATCGCCATTTCAGGAACATTTTTTCATAATAAATATATATATATATATATTTTTTTTTTTGTGATAATTGAATACTAGTGTTAAATATAACTGTGACTATTGATTAGTATTTATTTTTAACGATATACCCTTTTTAGTAATTACACTTGATACTGCACATAAAATAACGACCAGCCGAAAACGCATATATTATACATTTATTAATTATTACTATAACCTAACATAATAATATAGAGTACATTTAGAATAATCTAGTTTTATTATCTGGTGTGATAATTAGATTTTTAAAAATTTAAATATCTATCACGAGTTACGATATTTACGATTTTGTATGATATAGAAAATGTGATTATTCATATTTTACTAATTATTATACATATTAGAAAAAATAATTTATAAATCAGGCATTATACAAATATATATATATATAAAATTATCACAAACTATGAAATAGAATAATTGTATAATATTTGAAAGAACGTCATATCCACATGAATTGATTACATGCTATAGTGACGCGTATAATAATATAGAAAGTAATATTATGTTCTAAATTATCCATTTTACTCTGAGTAAATGATATGATTTAAGGGTAATAATATTACCTAGGGCCCAAGTAGACATTTTAGATATTTCAAATCAAGTATAAGTTATGAGCACTGTAAAATTTTTACAATCTTCAAAAAGTATATAATTTTAAAATGTCCATACCTTATTGCTTCAAAATTAAAATAACATAAAAAGCAATATTAAAAAGAGAAATGAAATATACTCTTCTGATCATAACATTTACTATTTTATTCGTCAGTAACACGGATACAACATAATATGCGTGCACGGCGTTGTCTTAATTTCTAACCGATTTGTGGAATGAATTTATCATAGTTATTTATTCAAGACGTGTTCTTATATTACACTACTCTCTGTTACACCAATGCATCAATTTTACCTATTCATCGCGCCGTCGTATATTATTTTTGTAATAATTATATAATGTATTTGAAAATGTTTATAAACACTATTATTATATAATAAACTTTCATAAAATATTAAAACAATGGATATAAGATACAAGGACACGGAAAATTTTTGAAAATGAGGAAGCTAAAAATTGCCAAGTGCTTTACGTCTAATACAAGAATTACTACAATACGAGTATAATAATATACTTACAAATAATTAGCATCTAATCTATATAAACTACAGAATCAAATATTAATCAAGGTGTTTTTAACGTCATTATCCGAATTGTATTATAAATGAGTAACATTTTAATATAACGAATGCAATTTAAAACCAAATAGATAACGAACTCGATTTGACGTGTATCGGTAATAACAATAATAATAATTAATAAGCAAAACATTAATATGATGATTTTCAAATTTGTACAAGATCTCATTGAGTTATAATTTATGAGTAACCGTAAAGACTGTTAAACACCATGCACGAAAATCTCGTTTATATTTTGAAATAACCAAAGAACAAATCTAATAATAATTTATAATGAGTTCTTTCGCAAATTCAGTATTTTATAAACGTTTTAACGTTTTAAATTGAAAACAATTTTTAGTAGTTATATTATTTAAGCGTTTTGTCTTGAATAGTTTATGAACAATTACAAATGAAGTAAAATTACTGTCCAATATCATTATCGTTAAATGATACACTGGATGCCATTTAATAAGGTTTTTGTGTAAAATAATATATATTTCCGGGGGCAATCTGGTGTTGTCAAGATGCTGATGTGTTCGTCTCTTCGTCTCGGGGGAGCTTATTAAACATTTGTCTACGCTAACTGAATTTATTATTAACGGTATGCCACGCAACAATTACGATTGCCCACAAATTTGCTATATAAATCAATTGTAGAAGTTAACGAGGCATTGAGTGGTACACGCGCCCTCACATATACCAGAGAATATATTACCAAAGTTAATTGTAAGGGCTCAAAATCCATGCTCTATTTAAATATCCATAAATCTTGTTAAAAAGATATTTTTGATAGGTACTTTAATCATTTTGAATAAAACATAAAGAACGAAAATCCACAAACGAAAACATGGTATCGGCGATGGAAACGGAGGTTTGGTGGAATTTAAATCGTAAACGTTGTAATATGTACTGCACTCACCCACGAGAGAGAAAAAAAATATATAAAAAAATATACTTTTTTTTATACTGAGAGTAACACAATATCCTTTTATTTTATTTTTTTTTACCGTTTATGTTCACGAGTTATATTATATTCCAGTTTACGAACTTCTTGAATTAATTCTGGTTTTGTTCCTGCTCTCGTTTCTAGAAAACTGTATGTGGCTATAATTAAACATAAGATACAGTATAATGTGGTTAAACTACATTTATTTATACATATATAAATATACGATCGTATTTGTAGACATTTTGTTTGATATAGTTTAAATCTGTATAAAAAAAAAAAACAATTATTTTATCCGTTAAATTTAAAATTTAAATAATTGTATTATAATTGAAAGAAATTTTGTTTTTATAACATTGAGAAACTCCTAACAAGAGAAAATAATAAGTTTTAAAATAGTTTTATATAGATTGAATAACAAATAATATAATCAAGTCGATGATACTAGACTTTTAAGTTTATAACAATTATAGCAAATTGTTGATTTCAAGTTATTTACTCCTTTTCTAAGAAACAGTCAAGATCTTGTGTAATTTGAAAAAAAAGTTAGGGTAAGCCAATTTTTCTTATAAAGCTAGCGATAATAGTAAATTTACTGTAGTATAGTTTTGTTAACTCATTATAGACACATCAAAGCAAAACTAATAACGAAATGGAAACTTTTCAATACAAATTTGGCGTCTATTTCGTACTATAAAAGTTATACACGTTTTACCAATTTCATTCAACAAATATAAATGAATTAAACGATAAACAGTTTGCAATTCATCACTGTTTTTGATATCCATAATATAATCTACAGATAGTTTGAATTTAAATTGCACTGTAATGATTATTTTAGATTCTATATATACATATATATATATATATATGCGTGTGTTCGATGGATCAAGTTGTTATGTTCGCAATAATAAAGCAACATAAAAAACATAAAATAAAATAATTCTTACAAGACAACTGTTTGTATAAGAAAAACGCGGGCGACAGCGTTAGGAAGGCGCGCGCGATAGGGTGTTTTACTAATAGCGTTTTGTAAATGGAGGAATTTCGAGTAAATGAAAAAGCTTAATCAATTCAAGTTAAAGCCTCCTGTAGACGTTATATAATTATATACATAAAGTGTAGCGCGAGTAACGTTGTTGGATTTATTAACGATTCTTGCCAAATGAACCGTGTCAAGTGCACTTAAAAACATCTTTTATGAAAATTCGGCTTTTGTCTCATTATTCACGTTCGGTCATTGAGATATTGTCGTCAAGCGTGCGACACATCAGCTGTAACCATAGTTACCGTGAAAATGAATCGGTCGCTACCCAAAACATCAGCCAAGCTGAAGACGTCTAATACAATTACGAGGCTCTAACCATCCAAGGCAGTGATATCGTAGCCTTTATGTTTACCCTTTATTATAATATAACCATTGCCACCGGCGCAGTCGGCCGCGATTTAAAACGAGTGTTGTATCCACCTTTGCGATAAAAGTTTAGCTCAACTATATTCATCTCAGAGTTTCAGGTACATACTTTTATCTCAACGACCTGTTGCCACTGTCACTACGACAGCTGAAATATAACTATTTCTTTAACTGCTTTGATAACGATAGGGACTATATTTTTTTCTTCATATTATATCGCTTCGTCATCGTCTTAAAATCGAATAAAAAAATTTAAAAAAAAAATATCATAACAACAATTATTAATATAATAATAATTATTATTATGATGTATAAACGTACTGAGAGTAAGTAATTAAAAAATGAATATAATGATTTAAATTCGTACTTATAAAATATTGTTATTTATTTTGTTATAACGTTGTTTTTATTAAGCTACTTATTTCATAGTATTAATATTAATCCTTAATACTTGATATTTATAAAATGTAAACTTACCTAATCCTATTATAAAAGTACTTAAATATGTTTGTATGACGTGTTCAACTTTACTAATTGTTATTGTAATAAACATTAAGATAACATGCACTTATTGTCTTCAATAATAGTACAATTACAATGCTGTAGATATATTGTTAAAAATATGCAACATCAACGTTAATTATTTTGGTCACGTCTTAATATCGAGTACCACAATTCATCGTATATTATTGGCAACCCCGTTTATGTGTACCTAAATATTTTGTAAAATTATAATAATATTATTATAAGTAAGACTCGGATTTCAATGCATTTGTATATTTTTATTTGGAATGTCTTACACGATGCTTTCCAAGTTACAAATGATTTTTTGGGTAATTTTTTAATTTTTAAGGACATTTTTGATCTATTTCTCGTATAATACCATAATGGTTATAAACAATTGACTTCATTGAAATATAAGTACTACATAGTACTACGTAATATAAATTATTTTCATTTTAAACTTAACACCAAGTAATCCAGTTTTAAATTAAACAAGGTTTAAATTGTAAATTGCACTTATTGTACAGCTTAATGCAAATTTATTTTAGTTTTTAACTCATTATTTATATTATATTTTTTACATAATAATCTTAAATTATTTAATAAAAAATGCATTTTTTGATATTTTTAGAGTTTTTAGGTCATAAATGCATTTTTTGAAAAGGCATTTATATCCGAGCTCTTATTGTGAGCAATAATAATTTTGGCATATTGCGCTCATGTACTGTCATTAAAACAAAATACGGGAATCGGAAACTATAGAGAATACGCCATTTGTTATCATTGTGACAAATTCACCTTAAGCGTGCCTTCAATCTAAAAATAACAATATTCTTATGGGTGGCATCAATCATGACGTGATCAACACTATGATAAAATATCGTTGGTTATTATTATTATTAAAAGGGGGCATTTGAGAGGTCTTATTATTCCTATTTAACAACATGAAAAATGGTCAAACTCAAGAACGAGTTGGAAAATGTCAAATTGTCGTCAAATATTCATTACGAGTATACCATATTACATTTTAACATGCATTTAATGTAATAATTGTGATGTTCATCGTATAATATTCGTATTATGTTGTTTCGAGAGATGTCTGAATAATACGATGTTATATGGGTAAGACTCAATGACACAAATTAGAACACAATGGGTCTAATTATTGATACTACACAAACATATTGTACTATGACTATCATTATGTTATAATATTGTTAAATTCATATCCTAGTCAAAATTGATTGTCTTAAGGGATTTTTCAAAAATATAATTTAAAACTAAATTCAAAAATAATATATTTTAAACAAAAATATTTCATTCAAGCAATTTTTAATAAATGAATATATTATTCTTAAATATGTTTTATGAAGTAAAAAAAAAATAATATTTGTCATTTAATTAACCATTCAATTCAAACTAATCATTTTAAGTGATGTATCATAAAAAAGTTTAATTAATATCTTTGTATGAATTTAACTAAAATTGTTATCAACATAAAAGCTTACTAAAACTACATCATTGTAATTGTAATTTAATTTTTCATTAAGTTATAACAGTAAGCCGTAGTTTAAAGCTATTCGTACTTTTATATTGTTTGATTATAAATTAACCACATTTTGCATGCTCAGGTCTGAGACATCATATCTGTTTACTGTATATGATTTTGTACGTAACAATATTAAATAATTTGAGCTTTGACGCAGTCTAACTTACAAAGTTTAAACGAACGTCAAATATGTTTAATATATCTGCTGTCAGTTATACAGCCATCTGTCAGTGGTTTTTCATCCAACAAATAAAAAAACAAATTAAATTATATTAGTAAATATCAATTACTGTAAAATATAAGTGATGCCTAATTTATTTTTGTTTCGTGGTTTATTATTATCAAACTTTTTATTTTTTACAACGGTTTATTTCAAAAATGGTTTTTTTTTTTGATTTTATTAAACAATATATAACAATGAATTATTAACAAATATTAAAGGTGATTAGAATAAAATAATAATGTAAGTATTGATATAAAAATGTTGTTTAAAAAAATGGATATAATAATAAAACAATAAAATATAGTGAAATAATAATAAAAATATAAGTAAAATTTGTAGTATTAATAAATAATATTTTAAATTAAATACATTTCATATAGGATAATTATATTAATTTCATTATTTTTCGTTATTTCTATTTTAAAACAATATATTTTTTTTTATATTTGAGCGAAAGAAGAATAGGGTAGTAGTGCATAGTTGATAAAGTTGCACACTACTTAAATGTTTTAGTCGGTTGAAAAAGTTATTTGTTCGTTAGATTTTTTATGTAAATTTCGCTTGATAGATAGTTTGAAGTCTGTGTAAAGGGTATCGTTTCTAACGAACTAAGGAAAATTGTGTCGGTATATTCTTTTCAACTATTTATTTTTTGCTAATAAATTAATATTAATATGTATTTTTATTGTTAAGTATATAATTTAATTCAACAATTGTATGTTATTAACAAATTACTTAAAATAAAAGTTATTTTAATCAACTAGTAATTTATACGTAACGACCAAATTTCCAAGAACGTTGGTGAATAAAATCAGAATATACTTGTATAATAATAATATTTTTTATTTCAAACGCAATAAGTGACAAAAGAATTATACGAAAAGAAAAATAGTTAGATCATATCTGGACTGTGACTTGTACAAAGAGATAAATGAAAACATGTTTTTGTAATCAGATATGAAAAAATAATAACAAAAAATAAAGATGGTTAGTGGATATTGGTTGTCGAGTCTCTCTTATTAGTAAAGTCAACCCTTTAAGTATGGTAATTGACAGATAGTAAAAAAAAAAAAAAAAAAATACGAAATTCTGTGGAAGAAAATGATAGTTTGTTGTGGTTAAAGTTAACAACTGAAGAAAACAAGAATGTTTGATAACTCTGATAAATTATCCAATTATAGAAACGAGAAACTTTCCTCTTATTTTCATAGCAATTTCAAGTTTTATACATCGTGGAATTTTCTACATGACGTATTATTATATGATTGTTATTGTTTTCAGTATGTTATGTGGAAATCATTCTCATGATAAGTCTTACAAATTCGTTAGATATTTAATATTTATATGATTCGTTAGCGAAATAATTAGCTTATTAGTATTGCGTATGATAATCTAAATTATTCTTTTTCCATTTTTGTAGTAAATTCGATCGAATTTCTGTACTTTAAAATGTTTGTTATTAATATATTGTATATAAGTCATAGAGAAATATATATATATTTATATGCGTCAGAATTATATGATTTAAAAAAAAAGTATAAGATTCATTAATGAGTCTTATTCAAGTACCCTTTTCTTTGTTGAATAAATGAAACTTATTGTTTCAATTTTTTATTTTCCGAAAAGGCAAAATGTATAAAGGTTCAAGTATTTTAATGATGACCTAGTTATTATTAGTTATAACAGCTATAAATTTCTTAGCTTAATACAAATATTATGATAGATAATATTATTCTGAAAATAGTAACGTGTAGATACCTATTCATGTTAAACTTAACAAATAGTTTAACAACTTAGCAGTTAAAAGTTTAAACGTGAAAGGTTGACTACTCTACTTCCATTGTCTATACATTACATGATCAATATAAGTAGATGCTTCTCAATATTGTTAATATTTATTATAAGTACATTTAAATACATTACAATACCTGCATTATAAAAATATCTTCGAAACAACGTTTTTGTTAAATATCTTATATTTAAAATAAAAGAATCTGTAACATATATATTATTATAATCGGATCGAAAAATATAGAACATTAGTTGTATAAATTAAATGACAATATTATTATAATATTGGATATTTTGTTGTACATATATTTTATAATAATATGCAGGAATACAATATTTAAATATTTACCGATCACTGTAATAATATGACCTACACTTTACGAGCTAATTAGGAACATACTTTATAATAATATCAGTTCAGCAAATTAATAATATGGATTTGAGTTGTATATTGTAAAATTGTATTTATCAGTAAATATCAGTTTAGTATTAAGTATAACGATCTTGACAAGAAGCATACTTATAAACATTAAACACAGTGATTAATGTCGATCTAAATTAAATAGTTAATAATTATATAGTATTTTTAATTTAAAGTAATAGAATTAAAGATGATGAGATAAACTATGTTAATAAGTTTAGTTCAAAATAATTATGTACATATTTTTTGATGAATTCATCGAGCTATCATTAATCATGTAATGTAATATATATTTTATTATTAAAAAAATATTATACCATTTTTATGTTAAAAAAAATATTAAATAATCTTTTAATTCCTAAGTATTATCTATCTCTTCCGTATATATTATAATATTTTTACAAAATAATATGTATTAATATTTATGTGTATAAACTTTTAATATGTACCTACCTATTGAATTAACTCGAAAATTATAAGAAATACTGTTCACATTTTTTGTTCTGCAAATATTAATTCCGCTACTTTCAAAGAATTTAAATATGGATATTTCATATTTCAATCTTCAGATTTATTTTGTTTATACATGGAAATATTATTAAAATTTTTTCTAAAATTAAATTTGCAAGAAGAAGATAAACAAGTACACGAACATAAAATATACATTTTTGAAAGTATTTATTCTACAATATAAAGGATCATTTTCGGTCTAAACGACTTATAGATAATGAAGACAATCTTTACTATAACTAGACTCACGATTGTGCAACGTACAGCTATGCTTAATATAATATTTAAAAGTTATTATATTCATACTTCTATATGCAGTAAATGTTATTTTAGACACGCATATTTCAACATATTTGTTCAAACTTTTTCAAATATAGTAAAGTCAACATTTTAATAGTGAACTCTAGATATAATTTTGTTTGATATTGGAATTTTAATAAAAATATAGTAATTTTAGGGTGGGTATCCATTAGATATTATTATTAAATTTATGAACTGATATAGTTTATAAATATAATGAAATTTTTGTTTTTGTTTTGTGCGCTTATTTAGGATAATAAATTGAATTATTATAAGTTTCTAACGATGTTTAATTAGTGTTATTTTGAGTATTAGTTGTACTTATATGAAAATCAGTTAAGCATTATTTATTACTATTAACCAATAAATGATTTTTTTATTTTTTCCAAAAATAGAAATTAATGGAAGCCAGCGTCCGTTTTCATTAAAACTTGAAACATTTATACATTATACGTACATATTAATCGATCTCTGGTTGGAATTGATTTTTCGGGTAATTAGCATTGGTTTCAGGTTTTTAAAAACGATATCAAAATTTCCTAATCATAATTGCTATTGTAAACTTTTTCAAAAATGTCTCTAACAAGTATACATCATTGGTAAAAAATTTAGAAAGTTCGATACTTCCCCACTAGGTATAGCTGCATTTCTAGTAATGCTCCCGTCCAATCGTGCGGTATTCAAGCTAAGCGGGATGATGGTATATACCATGTCATAAACCTGACCTCGTATACCGTATTGATATCGCGCACAAGAATATTGCGTAGTCCGGCTAACGTCATAGAATTGTTTCTACACGACGGCCTTAACGTCACTGCTGCCGGAAGTGATCAGATCTCATTTACGGACCATCTGCTAGGTAGGGCGCGTGTGGCAGAGGAAACAATTGTCGTACGACGGACTACACACTACGTATTAAATAGCTGAAACTGCGTCGTCAGAGCGATTGGTACGACAGTGTGTACGTGTGTGTGTCTACGTGTGTGTGTGTGTGTGTATTCATTATATACCTAATAAATAAATATATATATATATATTATATTATAGTCTTGCTGTCACCACCGATCGTCAGTGGCGGCGGCGGCGGCTGCGGCGGAGCAGGTTAAATCGTTCGCATCGATTGCGCCGCCACTCCGCGCCGTCGGTGAACTGTGCGAACGGACGTATATATTATACGCGCGCGGACGGCGGGCGAAGGACCAGCGGTAGATGAATGCGTCGTGTGACGAGACGTCACGCTGCGGGCGGATTTGGAACTTTTCACTTAATCCCACAACCCACCACCACCGGCGTGTAGTGTGTGAGCTGTACTGAATGGGCTGTCGTAAACACCGTTGCCCGAAAAAAAAAAAAAAAAATGGGTCGCACGGCCGAAACGCGTTTAACACACACCATGACGCGCGCACGCACAAGACGCACGTGCGCGCGCGTATACAGAGTGTTACGGATGCGACGCAAAACGGTGTGCAATTTTCCCGAGTCCATACGATTGATCGATATATTATCATTATGATTTCGTGAAGAAAAAAAAAATGTCGTGTGCGGATCGTTTTCGGTTTTTCGTGTGTATCATTTAGTAGTAGAACGCTTAAAACGAGTATTTATATTAATATACCGCAGAACTATATAATATTGTGGTCATCCGAACCATAAACAATTATAAATTATAGAAATCGCTTATATTTTGTTGTTGGACATCATCGTAATATTGTACAGTCGACGTTTTTGGAATAGCAAATTGCCGGTTGTAGCAAAAAGGAAAACGCCCAAGAAATCGAAAATGTATTTTTTGTTTTTTCGTTTCGAATGCATACGGATAACCGACAACGACGCGAGTGTAGAGCGCGTAAAATATGGATCACCGTGTTCATATATAATACCCCGTACGTATAGATGTGTACATAAATAGTATTTGTGTGTGTGTGTGTGTGTGTTTGTAGTTTTATAAATGTCGGATTGGTCATTTCACCGTTTTCACAGCCATCTCGCGCGACGACACGGTCGACCGAATTATAAAATCGGTATAAACAGAGATGACAACTGACGCCCGACGACGCCAACACGTTTGATGATACTATATACACAATAACGTGGGTATATTTTGTGTACAGCGCCCGTCGGGTTTTTAAACGTTAAACGTCTGGACAAATATTAGAGTTTTTGTTTTTTCGTTTTACCTGCAATGCACCTACGTATGTCGCGTATACCCGCGAAATATAATATTATAATTATTTTTCCCGGCGTTTAGTTTGTCACGGCTGCTGTAATGTAATTATTCCTTTTGTGTCCTTTTACACACGCGCGTGGCTCGGAGTTTGCTCGCTCCGTGATATTATTATTATTATGTCTCGCTGCAGTATACACACATTATAATGTCTCCGTACAATTTAACTCGTCCCGAACATTGTACCGACACCGTACTTACCTACGCGTATAACTTCAACCGAAATATTACTATTATATTATTATCTCGTGCGCTCGCGACTATTATATTATTATTATTATATACCTACGCGTAGACCGCGGTGACTCGCACTGCGCGACGACGAACGATTATGTTATTATAACACACTCCCCGGCGACGTTTAATATTCAATTATACTACTATAATACAGTGATAAATTAATAAAACAAACACGCGTGCATGCGCGCACGTTATGATCGCCCGAGTGCGATATAATTGATCCGACGAGTGATAGGCGAATCTGATGTGCAGATGATGATATTTGGGAGTTAAACGAGCGAAAACCCAACACCGGGACGTTTGAAATTCTGGAAACTTTATACTCGCGACTATACATTTATGTCCCACTATATAATAAAAAAAAAAAAAATTATGTGTAGGTACTCGTAGCGAGCGCTACAACGCGTGTAGTGCGTACAATGTAATTGATTCCGACACGACCCGTAATGTGCTGCACGTTTTTCTTTTTTTTATTTATTTAGTGTTCTTATTTTTCTACAAACTCTTACGTACGTGTCATAAATCAAACGGATTCGCGCGGAAAATGTGCGCAAATACAATGTATACAGAGTGATTATTAGAACGGTTGACGTACACCACTCAAAGATTCGAGTAGTGTCGACGTTATTATAAAATGGGAATTTTTAACGGAGACAAAAGTCTACGATAATTTTCTGTTTATTAACTGTTTTCAAGAATATTTTTAAAATAGCTTTTCGAAATCGTAATCTGTACTTACTGTTAAAATAATCAATGATGGGTATAGCATGTGTGTAATAAAGTAACGCAAAAGTTCAGTAACATCGTCAGCGTTTTATTCAACGCTCGACTGTATTACAGTAGTAGTGTTCGGTAAAAAAAAAATAAAAAAAAAAAAGGATAGCGAATGTCACAAAAGATGGTACGAAGATTAAGTATATGTGATGAGTTGATGACCGCGCGCAATTTTTTTACGTCAGACAAAGAGCATAATTTTTTACTTAAATTATATATTATTATAGTTATACTGATATACTTACTGCATAGAGTATACATATTCGCAAATAAAAATACTGGGAAATTGGATATATTTTTTCTAGTTGTTTAATGGTACAGTCGAATAGACTACACATAATCGCCATCATCCGCTTCTTGTTCAATATACAGTCATTCTATAAAACCCAAGACCCATTTTTTTACTTAAAGTTAAGATTAAACTACAATTGTGAAAATGGGCGTAATTATGCAAAGGAATAACTTTTTTTACAGACATTAGAACATAGATATCCAAATTGAATTTAGTATAAAAAGTACCTACGAACGATTTTCGTTCTTGAAATATGCGAACATTTTATTTGATAAGAAAATTTGTAATAAAATTCAAAATCTTCTGTATATAATCAATATCTCTATGCGAAATTAAATAAACCTGTCTAAAGATGTCATCGAAAAAAAAAAACGTGAAGAAACTAGATCCCCAGTGGATCATACGTTATGCGATTTATTTATCTGTATGGAATGTAATACAATTTACGAACCTAGTCACAGCTAAATCGATTGTGATTTTGTTTCGTATATTATATTTAATAGATGTGTGAACATTATCACGTACAATTGTCCACGATTAGAAACGGTTATTTGGTTTAACTTCTATAATGTAATAAATTAACATAGTTTTCTATTAATTTAAAACGTATTCAATTAATTTCAATATCTTTGATTTGAACTTTTAACATTTCAACTTGAGGAAATACTTAACAAAGTTGTATGGAATATTAAGCCTACAAGAGGGATTAAAACTATGCGATCAAATAACAAACAATAGTTTGTATCACTAGCATTTGTCACAAGATTAAGAGCTACATGGTAGTTTTTAGTTATGTATTTTCAAATTTAAAATATAATTGTTATAATTTATTTTATTTATTCACAATAAACTGTAATTACAAAATAACTAATAATATTAATTATTTGTGGTTAATGATATTATAGGTAACTTATTCATTTTAATCCAATAATGCATTTTTATGTAGCTATGCGTGTTTATTAAAAACAGTATACAATTTAATTTATATCCGTATATAATAGCCATTAGAGTTTTTTAATTTAAGCCATAATATTAATTTCTCTTTTAATTATTTCTATTTTATTAAAAATATTATCTGATTGACCTACGCTGTTTACTAGTCTTATTGGTGACTTAATCGATGACAAAACTCTTAAAGCCAACATGATCCGACCACTGACTTCACACACATTCAAGAATATCTTTTCTTTCTCGAAAAATTGAGAATGGGTATTTCCATTGCACAGTTCATACACTGCACCTTCACTTCTGAGAAGGAAAAATGTCTATCTTCTCAACGAAAAATGTATACGCTATCAATTAGGTATTGCTATTGACAAAACACCTCCTACCCGGTTTCCAAATTTACGTGCAATCAACTCGTATCCTCAAATAATAATCAATTACTTTTTTTCCGCTCCCTTTTAACTTCCAACCACATCAAAATACAAAATTAAACCACTTACCTATTAAATCTTTCTTAAAGTAATATGAACGTACAGAATTCAATTATGGGGCTCTGCAAAAATCTCAAACATGAACTATATTCAGCGTTTTCAATTTAAAACCCTCTGGGCTATAACTAAAGTACTCTTTTATGTTTCAAATTAGTCCATTCATAATGATCTTACCATTTTTTCTGTTCATGTAGCTTAAACATTTTACGGACGATTCAACTTAAATCTTCAAAACCATACAAGTCTTCTAATCAAAAGACTTACGTCAATAAATATACCTGTTAAAAGATTAAAAATGCGGTCGCGTTGGTACCTACTAATCTAATAACCAAAATGTTGTATTAATAATGTTTTAATTGTATTATTATCCTCCTAATAATTTAAATATTTAACTTGCGTCTAACATAAATTAATACTTTTAAAGTCTTAACAACTCTCAAAGTGATTAAGTAATATTAACAGAAAATTTATTTATTTTAATTATTTTTTTTCTCCATAATAGATGTAATTATTGTCAGTAGATTTTTGTATATAGATGGAAATTTTATTTCTATATTTTTATAAAAAAAATACTATAAAGCTTAAGTAGTAGGGATTAATCTTCCATTTCCCTTTATATTCTCGCTTATATTTAGTGGAACCTCCATAAGTCGAAAACCTTGATAATTTGACATAAATGCCCGTTCCTTTGCAAAAACCTCGATTACTTGAAAGAAAATCTATGTAAAACTCGAATATTCTATATTACCATGTGTAACAAATTTAAACGGATAATAACGATTACTTGTTGTTTATTTTGACGAATTATTATCTAATCGGCTAGTATGCGCCGATAATTTAACTATATTTCTATTTTATGGTGTTATTATTGTAATGTATTTTTTATTTCATTCAGTTTACTGTCACTATATTCGGTTTCGGTATTGTCAGTTTCGATCAATCAATCACGTGTTACTGTGTTAGTGTAAATGTGTGGATTTTAGAGTTGTGAAAGTAAAAATGTCACGTAATTTCAAAACGCTTACCGTTGTGGAAAAACAAAGGGTCCTTGAACGCAAAGAAAATTGGAAGAAAAAAGGAGATTATTGAAGAATTTGGAAGACCAGCTAGCAGACCATTTACCATAAGAAAAAATAATAAGCAAATTGATTTAAAATTTCTATAGATTGGAAGACCCTGAATTTTCGGGCTTAGAGGAATGTCTAGTTAAGTTTTTTTAAGCAATGCCAATGTCAATATCGGGGGATTTGTCCTAAAATAAAAAGCAAACCATTTATAATCACAACCTTAAAATTAAGGAATAATAAAACCATTCAAGACGTTCTACAGAAAGTAAATTGATAAGAAAATAATAAGAGATATGGATGACGAAAAATCCACTGGAATCAATGTTTTATAAGTTATGCGAATTATTGATAAATCTTCGAAAAATGCAACAACCACAATAATCGTTAACTACTTTACATCGTGTGGGATTTTACTTGTGTCGGAGGATCACGACACATTGAAACATCGAAAAATCGTTATAGATAAATAATAGGCCATGATAACAACGAAAGAATAATTTGAAAATTATGTAGAAATCGACGAAGAGACGTATCTCTGTTAAGATAACAGACGATGACAATATAACCGACTTCGTTCGTGCACAGCAGCTGATATTGATTACACCGAAGAAACCATCCAGTAACTCGTGTTTTAGTGAAACGATCTAAAGCTGCACTCATATAGTCATATTATTGCTAAGGACATTCGCCGAAAAATCTAGAAATGTGGACAATAAAATGTGCTCTGCTCTGAACGTGGTAAAAAATACAATTGATAAGGTAAAGGTAAGTACAAACATGTACACGAATAAATCTCAATGTAAAATATCAAATTACTTTTTTTAAATTTGTAATATTACTTTTAATACTATACATATTTTATTTGAATTTCGATACGTCGAAGTTCCAAATTTAATTATTTAATTTTGTTAAGGTGTATGACAATTTATGTATACAGCGAGATATATCTACAATCTCTATGTTATCGATTACTATTTTAGTTATAAATAGAAAACAGTGTATTAGATAATTATTATTTTAAATAGGTGTACAGCATAGATTGCGTTATTATATATAAATATAATTTATTTTTGAAGAGTTAAAATACCAATAGCAATGGTGTTTAAATCAATAAAACAGCTTGTCGTTTTAATATTTTTTTTATAGCACCGAAGAAATAATAAAAATAAAAGAGAAAAATAATAAAACCGTATAAAAGAGTTTAAAGTGCACAATGTAAGAATTATTTTGAATGACACGTTCAACAATATAATGGCCACTTTTCTTCAATGCTTTTTCTTGTCATACGGTTGATATGGGTAGTACGGTCAGCGAGGTGCCATTTGAGTTTAAACAATTAGAGACGACTTCCCAGAACTGTGAAACTAGAGGTAATTTATTTTCGGGATTTATCTGCTTATAAATCGTTACGGAAACGACACTATTAATGTGAGCACTGTATGGGTCGTATTCATACAGTCCGTGAATCACATTCTCGACCCTAGTCAAAGTAATGATTAATATTTTCCCAGATATCTACCCTGAAAAAATACTAGAGTTGGATTCGGTATAAAATATATTTCAGTATGTCGAACACATTATTTGTGTTAAGAGTACACGAGTAATAATAAAACTAAAATATAGAATAATGTACAAAAGCCAGTTTAAGAAAAAAGTATTATAGTGAATTCTATTGTTTTTAAAAACAAAGTTACACACTGTTTCCTGTTAGTTTGGTTATAATATATAAATAAATATATATATATTCTATATATTCAGTATTGAAAAATAATATTTTAACTTCATTATAAATACGCAGACAAAAATAAATAATAAGTAGGATAAGTTTTCAGTTTCATTATAATTTATTATATTACTTCGTATTTTATTGTGTTCTAAATGTGATTGACCTATTTTCAAATATACAAAAACAAATTATAGTTAATTTTAAAATGAACAGACGCTGTGTAATGTTTAAGTTATTAAATTTTAACAGTTTCATTATATTAGCCTCGCATTTAGGTATTTCAATTATTCAAAACAAGAATTGACTATAATTTAAAATTGTTCAATAAAATTATGCTGTATTATTATTTGTGTATTATGCTATATATTGGTTTATATGATATACAATATAAATTACTTAAATCAATCAAGATTAAAATATTTTACAGTATTATGTGTTATTAACAACTCAACGTTGATATGATAATTTTATTATTGTGCATAGTCGTATAATATACTATAGAGACAAATGCGTATATCTACCTATTCAAACTTGATAAATTACCTAAAAATCTAAGTTTTGGAATTTATAAATATAATTTTAAACCATGTTTTCAAATCCTTGAGATATTATGTACTACTTAAGACATTTTCTGTAAAGGTATAAACTTTTGTTACTCATATGGGTAACTTTGTTATCTACTTCATTTTCTATTGTAAATTATAATATAATGGATAATGTTTCTTAAAATATTGACGTATCGAAATAAAAATTCAAATGAATAGTTTTAGACTATTGACTCTGTGTACTATAAGAATAATAGATTCATAATAATGGACTTGAAATATATACGTGATATTGGGATTTAAACATTTTAGTAATTTATATATAAAAATAAAAATAAATGATTGAAGTATAATAAACACTAAATCCGATATTATACATCTATTTTATATTTTTGTAATACCATTTTTAACTATTTTTATTCTTAGTATAAACATTATTAACTGGAAAATTACTCATTTAAATTTTGAATTAGGTACGTTAACATTAAATATATATATATATATCCACTAAATAATTTAAAAGATAATAAGAGGTTACTTATTTAAAAAAAAAAGTTTGTATCATCACAGAATATACTTTAAGTTGTACAAAAAAAATCTCAAGGGTTTGTAAACATGGTCTAAAAGTACATTTAAAAACTTCAAAAATTCAGATTATGAATAACTACAATATCGAAGTAGAAAAAAGATGATGATGTTTGATGAATCATTCTGTATATACACATTTATTTTACGCACCAGTGCATCACGGAAATATTAATATTATTATGCGTACTTATTACACATAAGCTGTGCATTCATACTTTATATTCGACGAAGTCATGCAATTTAAGTTTATAAATAGAACAACGTTAAATTATTATTAGTTCCTTACATACGATGTGTATACATAAGTAAGACCGTAAGAACATTTAATGTAATGTAATACGCACATTTGGCGCGATCAAATTAAAACTGACATCGTGGTATTCTTTAATCTTCTTTACAACACCACAAGGAATTACAATTTTAGGGGTAGGTACCGTGAATAATGATGCAGTCGATAAGATACTCTGCCCAAGTGCGCGCGAATACGTCGAACTGTTAAAACGCCGCACGAGACGTTGCATGCAACTGACACTCGTACTTTGTAACGAAATGCACTAATATTATCATATACGTATTGATACTATGCGTTATTATTATAATAGTAACATTAAGGAAAGCGTTAAAAATGCAAAATTATTGCTGCGTTTTGTAAACCGTTGTGAATTTCCTTCTTCTCGGGGTTGGGGGGAGGGGAGGCACAAAAATAAGTCATTGTAGAACTATAACGATTTGTCAATATCAACATTTATACGGCTTATAAAATGCACACATAGTCATAGTAAAGAAAAAAAAAATAATATATTAAACTCCGTCGTCACTCGATAGCGCGCGTCACAAATATACGCATTACTTATATAGTTATATAATATGTATACGGCACATAATAGTGTATACAGAGTGTCTAACGGAGTTTTGTCAAATGAAACAATGATAACTTTTGTTCTAATCAATATTTTTATAAAATTTCTTTTAAATATAATTCATAGGCACTTGCATTACATTTTTAGTAAACATTTTTATTTTTTATTTTTTAACACCGAAAATAAAAAAGTTAAAAATTGATTAATAAAATTTCCAAAATATTCTAAATAGCCAATTTATAAATCTGATTTAAAAAAACAAATTAGACGGTAAAAACATTTATTTAAGTCAAGTGGCTGAATTTTTACAATTTTTTTGAATATCAACATTCTCGTTAGATAAATTACGATTTATTTTATGTTAGAAACATTACAATTTCAAAAAATAATTTTTATGAACATTTATAAAAAGGTTCATGTTAAAAATCGAACTATTTTTTTATTGTCTTACATAAACTAGATCGTAATTTATTGAACGAGATACGAGAATATTGATATATTAAAAAAATTGTAAAAAATCAGCTACTCGACTTAAATAAATGTTTTTACCATCTATTTTTTTTTTTAAATTAAATTCACAAATTGGAAATTTTTTTACCAAATTTTTAGTTTAAAAATGTAGCGCAAGTGTCTATGAATTATATTTAAAAGAATTTTTTTTTAAAATATTGATTAGAACAAAAGTTATTTGATTTGTCGGGTCTTCGCGGAACACACCCGCATGTATATAATATGCGTACATGGCTACAGCTTTTCGAGTACACACTTACGGCCTGTGTAAGCGTTGCGTTTAACATCGCAGTACGCTCCCGCCCCGACCGTATTAAAATATTATATCGTATTCTTATTACGCATTCCGTCCTTGCGCAGTGATTACTGTGCACCGCTGCAGCATCGGCACGGGTATTAATATTATTTCCGCGTTGTCGGCGCCGACCATTACAAAGGTACAACGGATAAGGGACGCAGCCGCTTTTGTTTTATATAAGATCGGTTTGATTTCTATCGCCGTCGTCGCGCGGCGGCGCTCGTTATTGCCATTATACTACGATATTATAATAATATAATATAAAGCCAACCCGGAGGATGTGCACGGCGCGCGTATTGTCTTTGCGCGGCGGTATTTTTCGTATGACCGTATAAATCATTCGCGTCTCGACGTTCCCACATCACACATTTATCACGGCTATCCGCGCGAATCGCATAGACTACACCTACGCCGAGTGCGCCGATTTTGACGGGCGTTTACGTGTATAATAATACGCGTGTTCGACGGCGCGCACAAAAGCCCTCCGTCGCTGTCCGCCCGCGGGGCACACGGTCGGCCGGAACGCCGCTGTTATTCGATTGTTTCATTAAATTTTGAACGACGACATTTAAAGTGGACGACGACGACGACGACGATTGGCTGTGATTTTCTCGAATAGTCAAGGTAAGAGGTCGCAATCGTATCCGGACACGTGCACCAAATATCTATAACGAGCGAACGACTTGAAACGGATCAACAATAATAACGGTAAGTTTACCTGTCCAACCATTTTTAACCGTCAGTATACTCCACACGAGTGAATCGACTGGGCAATGCGGTCCATTGCCTAAAATAATATTCGTGTTTTAGGATTAGTAAGCCAATTGCTTGCCTTTAGGTTTCACCTCGTTTTATGACAAATACGTTTTTTTTTCCCGACCTAATGCCATCGACATTCAATTACTAACATTTACATAAAAACTATGTATAATAATAAAAAAAGTTTAAAAAAAATATGACATTATAGTGATCAATTTTTGATAACCTGCTGATGAGAGATTGTTTAAATATTGTTTTGTTTTCAAAATAAAATGATTATCTTTTATTTAATAATTTAAACGTTAATACCTAGCTGATTTTTAACCGATATTCTATAACAGTAAATATAGTAGAATTTTATAAAACGTCACCATCATAACCATCATGATACACATTTCAATGATAAATTAAATCAAGTTTTCACTGTCGCTAAAGCTTTTTATCAGTTTAATCGGTTTTGTACACTATATACTATTTAGTATAATTGGTAACAAAATTACGATACTTTAGTTATATCAGATATTAATATATACAATAGTTGTAGTTTATTTGGATTATATATACAATAAGTGTTGGTTATTCTATTTTTATTTTATTTTTTTAAGTTACTAAATTTATACTGAATAAATTAAATATTATTTTTAATTTTTTTTAATAATTAAAATGACTAATGTCTGGTTTTCAGTACTTTAAATACTTATATTATTATTAATACTTACCAACTCATAAAATGACAGAAAAAAACCACTGATGTATCGATCTTAAAATATGTTTTTAACAGTTAGAGTATTTATATGAAACGATAATTTTAAGCACAAACGTTTTGATATTTTGTGAATATTTTTCTTATTTCATTTGACACAATTGATCAATTTTTAAAAGTTTGGGTTTGAATTTTGATTTATAAATACATTTTCCCATTCTATACACTGTATTTTACATCTAAAATTTTATATTATTAAAATAAATACAATATTATGCCAACCGGATTACTTTTTATATGTCCATGATTTTAATTGATACATTAACGTGCATTTTACAGAAAATAATATGTGTGGTGTAATAAAATATCTGTTCTTTTTTTATTCCGTCTAAAGTTTATAGTAGTGATGGGTCGAACTCTGATTTTTTAAATCGAACCGAACTTGAACCGAACTTTAAATTATTTTTTCGAACTCGAACCGAACCGAACCTTCATATTTTCTACCGAACCGAACCGAAACGAACCTAGAATCATTTTAAGTCGAACTCGAACTCGAACTCAATATTTTTTATCATTATTATTATAAATGATACATAAGGTGCCTGTTACAGTTTATAACTTTCTATCGCCAATAGTCTAATTATTTCTAAAAAATGATTATCAATTTTTATTTTTTTTAAATAAATTTTGAAGAATTGTACAAATATTTGGTCTCTGAACTATCGTGGTCAGTAAGTCAGGTTCGACAAATATTTTCAAGTTCGATTTTCGAACAGTAAAAGATGTTTGATAGTTCGGTTCGAATTTTTTTCGTGCCGAGTTCGAATTTCGAACCGAACCGAACATCAAGGGTTCGGTTCGGTTCGGTTCGAGATTCGAACAGTTCGACCCATCACTAGTTTATAGTTTTAAAAAGTCATATAATACCGAATTATTTGTTACGGTATTGGTCTAAAATAATAATTATAGTTTAGGCGGAAAATCATATATCAACCTTTTATTTAAAAATTTAAGATTCATTTTTACGATTTGTAATGAATTATTAGTAACAATATATTATCACAAAACTATTATGCAAAAATCATTTTGATTCTTAATAGGTATTATGCTTTTGAAAATTATTTATTTTAAGCGTTGAAACTAAAAAATAACTTAAATTGTAATACAAAACGTAGACACGTAGTAAACCTGATAATAACTTTTTGAAGATTATATTTAGAGTATACTTATTTTAAAATTAATATTGTCAAATGAGGTAACACTTTATAAACATTTTTTTTTTTTTTTGTAAAAGATCACCTTATAACTAAATTATTGAGTTATTAAAAAAAAACTACCAATAATATCATTTTTTATATAATTGTCTAATGTATTTATAATATTTTAATGTTCCCCTTTTATAGATAGTGATCAGTTTTAAATACTAAAAACAAATAAATTTTAATCTTTAAAACATAAAGTTAAATTATAATTTATTTATTTAAGAAATATGTATTTAGTCACTTTTAATAAAAATATGTAATTAAATAATAAATGGTTTTGTTCTTAAATTTGTTTTAGTGCTATTTCTGCTTTTTGAAAGGAAATTTCTTTAGTTCTATTGTATATATTTAACATATATACAAATTCTAGGCCACTTAAGTAGTGAGGTCTGAGACTTTTCTGTTGTTGTATATACATATACCTCTCAAATAATTTTTAATTAAGAAAATGACCTTTATATATTTGTTATTGTCACTAGAAATTTAAAAATAATTAAAGTTCTTTTATAACAGCTGGAGAGTTGAATGGCACAAAAGAATTGTTTATAACAAATTAAACAAATGTTTTCATATATTCTAGTCTTGCGAAACGTCTTTCATTTTAGTTGAACAACTAACATAACCAACTACATTGAAAACCCACAAACATAATATAATTACTCCTACTAATTTATAGTTTCAATTACCTATTTTATTTTATCTCATTTCCATAAGTAATGTGGAGATTGTAGTTTTGCTGTTAGTATAACAACTCAATTCTGTATTGTAAAAGTAAATAAGCCCATTACTTTGATGATAATATATTAAATAAAATATATTATTAGACATACATTTATTAAAAATAAAATCCTGCAGCACAGTCTGAACAAAATTTTTTTTCAGTTCTTTATTTGACTTCTATATTACTTACAGGTGAAATTAAGTCAACATTTTATAAATAATCGACAAAGTATTTACCTAGAGGATTTTAATTTTTTTGCATTGTATATAATATTAAATTACCTAGTAATCCTTACCGGTTTCATTTAAATAAAACGATATCTGATAGTTTATTATATTGTATAATCTCTTTGATAAAACCATCTGTACAATAATGGGATACAATAAGTAATTATACATAATTGCAAGATAAATGGACGACGCGAAAAAGAAATTATATATAATATGTAATCTGCACGATATACTTAATTTGAAATATTATGTATATAATAATATTAAGTATTGAATTATAACAAAAAAAGAGTCGCGTATACACACAGGGAATATTAGAGATATTTAGTATGTTACGGTAAATGAGTATAATGTATGAGCTATTTAACTATCAAATAATTAATATTTAAGTAAGTAATTTTGTTTATTACTTATTCGAAAAATACACTCTTAAAAATTAATTATTTAAAGCAAATGGTTTTTTTTCGAAAAGTATAATATGGTTGTGAGAGATTTTGTTTTAACTTTAAACCACTTTATATTATATATATATATATAAAGATAGAGACGTAATTTTACTTACACGATGAAATAAATAATATCTAATATTTTAATATCATATATGATAAATGTAAAATAAAGTCAATAAAACAAAATATAACAATTTAGACCAACGTTTCCCAAATAGTGGGTCGCGACCCACTACCGAGCCACAAAAATATAATACCGGGTCGCAGAATTCAATAAAATTCTAATATTAAATTTTATTATTTATCATTTCCGTTGGTAATTTGATATAATTAGTAACTATATTTTAATTATTTAATTATTACATTGTTGTTACAAATTAACGCTTCAATTTTATTATAAAATTCTATGTGGACATTCAAATGTGTTTTATTTTGCCTTTTTTTATACAATGATAATAAATGTAAAATATTTTGGTGGGTCACGAAGGGGAAAAATATTAATTACCGGGCCAGCTCAAACAAGAGTTTGGGAAACACTGATTTGGACTATAATATAGAATTATAGACATACAAAAAAGCCTAATTAAATTCAACGAATTGTTGTCGTACGATAAAAATAAACTATCATTATAAAAATATTAGTCTTGGTTCTGTGGTTGTTAAAAATGTCGCGTAATTTTGATTTCGTATTGTGAAAAAAATACAATAATATTAGTATTAATTTATATCCTATATTATAGGTATTATAATATAGTGTATTGTACAAGTCTACCGATGTTGAACTCATATAGTGTAATTACTAGAATCCTCCTAATGATAATAAAAGCTGCCAATAAACTATGAAATTGTGGTTATACGTTTTATATTGACTTGAAAACTATTACATTTTATCTTTAACGTACCAATACATATTTCAAATATGTTTCTATAGAAATGCCGAGAAATGGGATGAAAATTGTTTCTGTAGCCGACTATAGCTACACAATATAATATATTATTTGGGTTTCATCAACACTATATGCCTTCTGTATAAAACCTAGACTTATATAAAGTCCTGCCTCGGTGCCATAAAATTGCAAGCAAGCTGACATAATTAATTAAAATATATTATTGTATTGTCAATTGTTCGCTGTAGTGAAGATTATTATCATTAATAAATCTGGTGCATTTATGGCCGGCTTTACGCAAGACATTGTTAAACATGTATATATTTAATTCCGGCTTATGGTATTTTCATTAATTATAGTCATTTGAATTAAATCATCTGAGTTTATTTAGTGCTTGTACACATTTACAAATATTCACTTGTGTCGTAATAATTATTATTACGTTTACGTGTCTATCGTGAAAAATAGTTAAACATACTGAAAGAAACATAAAATAATTTAATTCGTTTGTTTGTATAATTTAGAGTTATAAGTTCGGTACCATAATTACTTTTTCATAAATACATCTTGACAAATTGAAACTTGATTAGAAATGATAATGGACATTGGTAAACGTTTTCATATTCCGTGAAAAGCATAACTACGTATAATGTAACACTCTAACACGGAGTAAATTTCTGATAATATTTTTGTTTTTTGCATAGTGCACACACACACACATTCAAATATTGAAATATACCGTACTTTACTGTCAAAGATGAATTTGCAAGAAATTATTAATAAAGACTGACACTGTCAGACAATTTTGAATAATGTATAATTTATTAACGTTGACGTGTAATTATAGTAAATATTATAATAAATCATACAAATCACAACACGTAACACAATATTTGTGAATAAATTAAAAAGTATGTACGTTATATAATAAATTTACTTTAACTACGTCTGCTTTATTATTTTGATATTTATTTCAAAACTGAAATTCATATACCTTAAAGAAATTAAAACGCATTTATATTTATAGTTATTTATTATGCACACAAATAACACATTTTAAAAGTTAAAAGTGTTGATACGTTGAGTTATTGTGTTCGCAATATTTTTTTGTATGTCACTAAAAGAGTAGTTTTTAAGTTTTCATTTTTAATACAGCTTTCACCAATGGTTGTATAAAAAGTTAATATTATAAATAAATCAGTTGTATTATTTATAAAGTGTAAATGTTTAATATTAAAAAAAATCAACACATCACTACACTAGTTTTCAACATATTGTCTTAGTGTGCTGTTTCTTCAACACGGTAATTACCATATAATCTAAATACAAATAGATTACAGACTATAGTATTAGAACAATACAACGTTTTTAATCCCAATCGATTATACCGTTATTTGTTATTTTATATATTTTTTGTTTAAACATAGGGTCTGCCTGTTATACTTATAACTTTTAAAAGTTGTGTGACCTACTGATCTTAAAATAAAAAGAACACTGATTTTTTTTTAATGTAATTGAAGTTTAAATTGTTTGTTCCTCCAATTCAAAAAAAAAAAAAAAACATTGCGCACGACAGTAAGATAAATGATCAATTTTCTCTTTATTTTTTAGTGCATAATATTGTTTATGTTGAAAGTTAAAGCCATTACATTTTTGTATTTTTTTTTTAAATTTAATATTTATTAGTAAATTATTGATACTCGAATTCCTAAAATTCCTAAATTCTTTATAAACTAATAAATAAGCTAAAATGTATGCATACGTTCTTATAATTTATAAAATACCATATAACAGAAATGATCAGCTAAAAAATTACCTTAAAAATATTTACCATTTATTTAGTAGTAGTTATTTATTTAGTAAGTAGTATTTTTCAGTCATCAACCGCATAGATAATTTATTTAGTCTAATTTTGTACAACGGTATCACAATGAACAATTCAAAGAACATATTATTTTTATTTTTGGTAAAAATAAAAACTTTCGATATTTGAGAAGTTTTTTCACTTACTCATTTATTATTCAGTGGGTATTCATAGTTGTAAAGAGAAAGGTATATTGAATTAAAATTGTAAGAGAAGATTATTAAGTAAAGATGGATTTTTAAATATAATTTTCATCACCAAGTTCGTTCGTTTTTATAAATTTAAACTTTTTAAAAATATAGTAAACTTATTTATTTCCTCAATTCTACGTAGAGTATAATAAATAACTGTAAACATAATAATATTTATAATATTTTATGGGCTTAATATTTTTATAATATTATATTGTATTATTGTTTGAAATTGATTTTTCGATTTTATATACCGTGAAAATAAGAATTTAATGATTTTTTACTAGAACAAACCCGAATTTCGATTGAGTATAAACGTGACATTTTGAGATTTTCTTTTTCGTAAAAAGCGATTTTGGAAAGTAAATAAAAAAACGCACATCGCTGTAAACCAATAGATTGCACGGCCCTGCTATTGCTATATACAACGATTTCAAATGATATTTCTTGTGCGTTTGCAACGTTTTTACGCCTGTTGTGTTATAGTTATTGTTATATAATAGTATATTATACACCTCGAACTGTCATTAACATGCCACCGAAGCTTACTGTATTATTGTTGATTAATTAAAACTCTATTAATGTTTCTGAAGCATGACTAATCCTTTGGAAAAGTTCGAGCATCGTCTAGAACTTATGATGTGCCGTATATTATTATTTCTATTGGCCGACCAGAATTTTACGATTCAAACGACGCATTAATACATTACAATTATTAATATTAATATTTATAAGCACCGTGCACGTTATTTGCGGAATATCACACACACACACACACACACACACACACACACACACACACGCAGTAAGTTGTTTTCAAAAATCTTATCTATTTTGCTATACCAGTGAAATAATAATGTGGATTACTTTTTTTATTTACTATGTATTATATTATCGTTATTTAATCGTGTCGTAAAAAATAATAAGAAATACCGTACGACGACCGCTGTACAGTTTTTACGATATTTTTAATCAAACCGTATAATAATAACAGTACGGCATTGGTGGTTTTGATGTGAACGTTATTTATTACGACACGTCGACGTCACCGAAACAAACGCTTACAATACATAATAATAATAATAATGTGTGTTGTGATACTGTGCAGCAGCTGACGGTATACATATATATATACACTATTTCCGTGGCACGCGACCACTCGCCGCTGATTCATGTACAGTTGTAGTAGTAATAATAATAATAATCGTACGTGTTCGTCGTCGACGTCGTCGTCAACGACACCGATTCGTATGACCACGTCGAGATTTGACGCACGCGTGATTCCAAAGTTTTCCTGCTGCAGGACAACGCGGGCAACGGGACAGTAAATTATTATTACTATTGTTGCCACTACCGCCGTTGTTGTTATGTTGTTGTTGTTGTTATTATTATTATTATGCGCACACGGAGAAACCTTTGAAACGTGCCGGTCGGGTTGTCAACTCGCAGCACACGAGTGTTACATACCTAATTGTTTGTCGATTTCGTATAATATTATTATGCGATGTGCCTCTACTCAGCCCTTATCAATTATTATAATGATATAAAGTCGTTAAATCTCTAGAACTTTTCCGGTGGTCGGGGAGTCGGGGGAGTCATCGATACGTTTAGGCATATCATATAACACACTGCAGGTGCCGTACATTCATCCGCGTGGTTTGTTCGGATGAAAACAAAAAATAAAGCTTATGGTATATTTTTTAGCTAAGGAAATTATATACGTCCCATAAATTCCGAGCGCCGCAGCTGTTCAATTCGCCAACGCCCGAGAAAGCAGCGTAATTTTCAAAATACAAATAGTATATTATAACGTATCGATAACGTTAGATAAAAGGCTGCAGTGATTGTTGTGACGCTAATATCGCTCATCACGTTTATAACATCAAAATAATCTATTAGTTTACCCCGGAAATAAAATAAACAATTATCTTATTAGCTAAAAAATGCGAGTTATCGTGAAAAACAGTGGTCGAGAAAACGAAAATCGCGCTATTTACAGCACGCCATACATAGCGAAGAAAAATAAAACAACTACCGCTGATGATGATTATCATTATTATTATTATTATTATTATTGAGGTTATAATATACCTTGTAGACGGCTGTTCGCGGGTATTTGATGTATAGCCTATACACGCGTTTATGATATGTATATATATCTATATATATATACAGAGAGAGAGAGAGAGAGAGATAGTGCGAAAGGGGTGGTGGTGGTGGTGAGAGACGGGCGGACAGAAGGACACACACGCGCGCATATACATAATGTATGGTTTGGGTGGCGGAGATCGAGGAAAGACTGCAGCGCGGGGGATCAACCGTGAGGTCGGATCCGCGGGGGTGGCGGTGGTGAGACTTTTGGCCGGGGGTGCGTGGCGTCGCGCTTGCGTCCCTCCGCCGCAGAATCTCACCGCGCGCGCCGGCCGCTTCCCGCACGCACCGACGAGGAGAGTCAGTCGTCCGGCGTCCTGCGCCGTGGGTTATCTCGCGAGCGCACCGGTCCGCTCGACAACCGACTCCGAAGTCGCCGCCGCGGGTTCAGCAGATACGCGTGTGCACACACGCCGTCGCCGCCGCCGCCGCAGACGCACAGGACGACGTCTCACATATTTTTATACCTGCGACGGACCGCGAACAGCGCACGGTATACACGTTCAGTGTCGTTTCTCGTCGAAACCGCGGTATACTCGGTCGCGAAAAATATATCAAACACGCCGGTCGCAGCCAGTGGCCATCACCACTGCGAGACACCACGCACACGCCGCCGCCGATTCCCGCGAGTATACCCAGGTATGATGATAATAATATACGTACGACACAACACATTTTTGTAACCGAGACGAGACGAGACGAAAACTGTCCTTTCGCCCCCCCCCAAAAAAAAAAAAAAATACGACAAAAAAAGTCGTATCGTGACGTTTGCATTACCCGCCTCGTCCGTCTCGTCGTCGTCGTCGTAGTCGCCACTGCCGCCGCCGCCGCCGCCGCCGCCGCCGCTGAGGGTTGCTTTTAAAAACGCATTACGCGCGCTATAATTACGGCGACGGCACCGCAGGTGCCGGCCGGGCGGACGCGGCTAGAAGGACGGTGACTAATTGACACTCGCGAGTTCGCGGGGTTTATAATATAATAATATTACTATTACTATTATTATCATTAAGTGCGTTTTCAGTGGTCTATTTGCATTCCAAAATTTTTTTATTTTTTATTTTTCGCGCCGGTCCTTAACGAGGTTACGTTTTTTCAATCCTTCGTCCGAGCCGGTTGGTCTATGAGTTTTGCTTTTTGTGACCCTATCATCTCCTTGCCCGTCGAGTATTAACACACGTGTGTTTCCGACTATACTTAGCGATGGCACTTAGCTCTCGCCGTTGCAACACGAAATAATATTGATTGATAGACGCGTCATTATTAATCGCCTTCAGAATTATGTATAGGCATTTGACGTGACGAGGTTTTCGCAATGATTTCCGTAGCGAGAAATGTGTACTTCCGTAGATGCGTCGTCGTAGGTACCGCTCCGTGTTTATATCTACCTTCACCACGTCGCGATATTATAAATACGAAACGTGCGCTTGTAAAACAGAAACGATGCGAGGGGGCGTAATGCGTCTGTATATCATATATACTTGCTCGTATAGAACGAAATGGCTAGAGTCCAATTTTCTCGCTTCCGGAAATCGTTTTTGGGGCCGAAAAGTCGAATCGTATACAGTCCTCGCCAGCGGAGGTGGTGGTGGACGAGTCGAAATGACTAACGAGAGAGAGCAGCAGCATCAGAACAGGTCTAAAGTCCTGTACAAGTGTGTACACGGTATTATTAAAACGTCACGCATTGATGATTTTGCCATGCGTACGATGTCGGTGATAATAATAATGTAGTAATAATAATAATAACAACAACAACGTGTATTAATATATTTGGCGTCTGCAGTCACTATACGGTATATACACGTGGGCGGATAATAATATTATTATTATACAACGCCATAATATTTATGTTATTGAAATATTTTCTTGTAACCTCTGTAACATCAAATGTACGTTTTTTTTTCACATCGTTTACTTGTGCTGCTTTAACTTATTCCCGATAGGTTCAACGGAGTAGTCACCCATCACTGGTTTTATTTGGATTTATGAATGCAATCAAATATTTATTTTTAAACCAAGCGTATTATGAAGTTATAGTGGTATGAATAATATATAGTATATTATGCTCTATTCTAAGTTGTTTTTCTCATGCCTTGTGAAAACGTACTGACAGTTACGGTCGGGAAATTCGACTTTAATGCGTTGAGTATAGCAACAATATAAAAATATTATTATCACTCAAAATATTATATGAAAACTTTAAAAATACAATAATAATATTTAATTTTTTTTAAAAAGTGTTTCACTAAGTTTTCAATATATTTAAATAAATCAAATTGTATTTTAATTTATAGTCATTGATTTATTTTATTTTTGGAAAGAAATTCTCATTTTAAATAAGTGTTTAAAATATCAATATGATTGAAGATTTGTATATTACTTTTTTAATCGGAATATCATATAATATATACGATAGTATTATACATAATTTCGAAACAAAATATTATATTTGTTCAGGTTATAAATGTGTTTCAATCTTAAAATATTGCTTATTTATGTGGTCATGACATTATAAATAATATCCCAAACAGTTTTGTGAATATTAATTAGACGTTTAAATGAAATGCTAATTTTTAATTTTGTTAATTTAAATAAGATATTTTTGTTTGAAAATATAAAATAAAAATATTTTTATAATCTCAATAAACTTGAAGTATAAAAATGCATAACAATGAACAATAAGTTAAACACAAGATAAAACACATGAAATCATAAAAATACTGATTTCTTTGTTCTTTTAACTGCATAATACAGGTATTTTGCTGATTGACGAAAGTCAATAATTTAATAACATTATTAATTTTGCTATTATAAACTCTTTAATTACGTTTATAGGTACGTATGTGTACATCCGCATACAAATGATACTAAATTAGAATATTAATTTACAGGTACCTACATTTATAATTTTATAATTTCCAGAATCATCGTAAAACATTTAAAAAAGTATATGAGTGTTTAATCGTTAGCTTTTCGACAGGTTCTAAAACTAAAACTTTAAAATATTTACATTACAGTAAAATATTTCCCAAAGCTATAGGATGATATCTGCGGAGTATGAAAAACAAATTACCGTATTCCCAAGAAAAGTATAATGTTTTACACAAAACCAGATAAATACACAAAAACATTATTTTATTTCTATTTTTTCAAAGTACTTGTGGGAATTGACTTTTTAAAGTAATAAGAGACAAATATTTTTTTTTTCATCACAAAAATATCAAAATGTGATTCCTTTTCGTATTTTGTTTATGTATATTTTCATGTGCTAAATACACATCACAGTTGTTTTTATTTTTCAAAACGAGAACAATGTACAGAAAATCCGTTATCCTTTTTCCAAAATATACTTATTAGTTGTATGTATATAATTTACATAAAAATGCATAATATGCATATATGCAATACAATATTTAAGCGATTATGCAGACTTGGGTAGTAATATAAATAAAGCGTCCCTAGTACAGTACTTGGAATAATTTTAAAATACTGTTTCCGAAAAATTATTTATTGCTGTATTCTGAATTATTTTGAAAGTATTTCTAATAATTGTATAGTATTTTAAATACTTAATTAAAAATATTATAATTAGAATATTATTTTTCATAAGTATTTTAGTATTAATTATTTTATTCCAAATACATTTTAGAAGTGTTTTATCGATATCTGCAAGTATATTATATACACTGGTAGATGAATATTCGATGAGTATACATGATTTTAATATTAAAATGTCTCTTTTTAAACTGTTCTTTAAACGTAATAAACTAATAACTAATAAGTATCATGCTATAAAATATATTATGTTCTTTATTTAAATATATTTTTTTTTTATAGTATATTTTTCAAATTGATTTTGTTGTGGCACAACTGAAAGAAAAAATTCATTTGACGTCTAACGAACAATACAGCTCAGGAGGTGCATTATACGTCACTGAATTAGTGATTGTTTAGATTTGACTTGGTTACCTAAGTTTTGAAGGTAGTAATTATTATTATAAAGTAAATACTTTTTACAATTTTATTTTTTTAATATAGTTCTCTTCTATTAGTTTCACAATTTTGGTATTTTTATTTTTTTAAATAATACATTTGTCGTTTTTCTTTTAACGTATAGTAGAGGAAAATTTTTCTTGCAATTTAGTAATATTATGCTACATTAGTTAGATTTTTTTTTCCTTTATGGCAGAAACATGAAACCGTTGTTTAAGTCATGTTAACTTGGAAATTAAAAACTGTAGTCATAAATTATTTAAATGTAATTATTTTTATATATTTCGCCACCATACTTCACAAACCATTTAAATGTTGAAAATGTTTACGATTTATACAATAAGAATATTAGCACCAATAACTTATTTAGATATGTGCCCGCTGTAATTTTGTTGCATTTACTATATTTCCTTTTTTAATAAAGAATAGTTAAGTGTGATGGTTATCGCCGTATATTCCGTTTACCATAGCAACGTGTGAATAATACCTAGAAGTGGCCTAAATAAACAAACTAAATATGTAGGATCAGAAAACCCTGTATCCAGGCGAGCTTATAAAAGGATTTATATCATGAAGTATGATACTCGGTTAATTTATATAGTTAAGTTCCCTTAGCTATAATGTGTATAATAACACTAATCTGTTTACAAAACGTTAATATTATAAAGAAAAGAAGGATTTAAAATTGTCTTACTGATAGGAACAAACTAGTTTTATTTAAAAAAATACATTTAAAATTATATCAAAAACAATTTTAATAATTATATATATATATATATATTTTATAGACACTAAGCAATTATTAAAATTGTTTTTGATATAATTTTAAATGTATTTTTTTTTTATAGTATATTTTTCAAATTGATTTTGTTGTGGCACAACTGAAAGAAAAAATTAATTTGACGTCTTATATATATATACATATATTCATGAACTAATAGATAAATAAACATCAACACTATAATATAAAATATCATAAGATTATCTTAAAAAATTACAGTTAAATTGCCTATTTAATACGCCGTTTGGCTTATTTTAGTATTATTGTTGAAATACATTTTATTTATAAAAATAATACAACGCTATTCTCTATAATTATTGTGCAATTAAAAAAAAAACATATTTATACATTTATTTTATTGATATTTATGTTTTAGTGTTTTTATGGATTATTATTAGTTTTTAGATATTATCATATATTTTATGATATTGTAATTAATTATATTTTTCAAATTTTGATAAACGATAGCTATATTTCCCAGGCTTTAAATTAAAATACACATAATAATAGTGTATAAGTTAACAGGCCAACTATTTAATTTTAATTATACGATAATTAGTTATTAGCGTAGTTATAATAAATTTATGATGTATAAACTATAAATAAAAATATTTTTTTTTACTATTATAAAGATTCGAGTTCATAGATAGGGTACTAGAGATGAGTATTTTAGCACGATTGATTATGTATCTGATGATATTATAAATTATTCAGTTAGATTCAATATCAATAATTAAAAGGTATATTTTAAAATGAGTATTTGGATACTACTTAAGTCAGTCAAAAAATAACACTTAAGAAAAAATTTGGATTTTTGGTTTTTTTATTAGATTTTATCATGTTGTACATCTTTTAGATTTATCTTAATAGCTTTAAGTTTCCATCTTCATTAGGTTTTATTTTATCTTTACATTTTATATTATTATTTCAAAATCAACGACCATGGCTAATTTAACAAGCAGAGTTTTGAAATACATAATTTTATTATTATAAGCGCTTTATATACTGATGTAGGTATTTGATAATTTATTTGTGTAGTAAAAAGTTTGCCATAATAGGAACTAAAAGCCAGATTTCTTAAATGTGTTACCTATACTCTTAAACCAAATATTCTGAGATTAATAAGAATTTAATTTCTTTTCAATTTAATTATAAATTATTTTAAATTGAAATACTATTTTTTTTTTTACACGATACTTTAAAAACTACTTTAGTAGTTTATGTTTACGTAAATAAATCCAAATAAAATACGGATTAGAGTTAAATGCCTATAAAGAATCGTTAGGACTAGGAATTTATTTTAATTTGGATGAACGTAAAATGTATTACTATTTTATTAGTTATAATTACAATTGGTTAGTGGTATCAGTGGTTACACCTGGTATTCTAATTATATGGTTGTTTAAAATTGTATTTAACCACAATGTGATTAAGTCAATTTCAACCGTCACAATAGTTCTCTCTATTTACTACTATTGCCTAAGTTAAATGGAGACGAAGGAAAATCATAGAAATTGTTTCGTTTATATGCGTCTCATTCGGATTACTATCAGTGAGATTATTATTATTCAACATTCCCATCTATCTTCGGGCGGTCAAGGTTAGTCTATATAACATAAATTAATATACATTTGTTTAATACAATTATTCTGTGATGACGAAAGAGCGTTAAACACTTACAGATAGTGTATTACAATGAGATGTATTGATTTGATATGGTTGTATTCTTCTTCTTATCGTATCCGAATATAATAGTATTAGTATAACTTTATACTATTTTATGTGATTGAGATCAATTTTTTTTTTTTTTTTACAAGATTTAAATAACAATTTGATGAATACAAAATGGAGATTTATGATTAGGTACTAAACTCTTGTATTGTTTGTGTAAAATGTATTTTTCTATTTCTGTTTTATTTCTGATGATATTTTCTGATTTCATAGAATTTCTCTACTTTTGTAGTATGTTGTGCTCTTTTCTTTCTTTTTCAATGGATCTGAATTTCTTCATTAAATGTTTGATTCAAATTTTGTTCAATTATCTATTAATAAATGAGAATATTCTCTTAACTCAACATTTATTTAAGCTTTTTACCTTAAAAAAAAAACTACAGTAGGTATGGAATGTATAATATTATTTGTGAACAATGAACAAGAAAAAACTAAATCTGAATGTTCCCTGTATTTGTATAATAAACCACTGTATTTGTTTGTCTTGAATATCGCCAGTCGTCGCAAAGTTTAAATATATAATAATCAATAAGATTTATTTAAACTCGTTCAAAATTATATAATGTTTGAACTATACTCGTATTTTATTAGGAAGTTAGAAATTTTTTTCCAGAAAACGCTATAAAAGTAACATGCACTAAAATGAAATATAAGCGGTATTTTATATTATTATTATTATTATTATTTATTATACATATATTCACTAATAATGAAACATTATTTTGTAAGTATGAGTAGACAGAAATAATATTATTTAGTAAAGTAAATATGAAATATTTCTACTACATATAATATATTTTTAATCAATCGAATGTTGCAAAAATATAAAATAAATTGTACCTATAATTGAGTTTTTATAATTTTGACAAACGTAGACAATTATTAATTTATTGTATACATCATTTTACTTATGCAATAAAAAAGAAGGCTTTTCACGGACTATTCATTTTATTTTATATGTAATGCATGAAGTATGTATATTATGAATATATATTTATTATGTACTTAAAATAATTTATAATGTTTTGTTAAAGTTATGTTCATTTCACATCTTCCTTTCAGTCATATGATTATCGAACGATTTTATATAATGGCATTGTACAGTGTACACACTACACACATTATAAAAATGTGTTGTGTAGTTTGTATTTTTTCGAAATGTAGGTTCTGCATACAATAATTCAGATAAAAGCTGAACAATATAATGCACTTTCAAAAATAACGGCATCCATTAAACATTCAAAAGTCACCATTGCCAGCCTTAGCAATTTATAAGTCAAGCGAGTTAAAAGCTGTACATCAGTTCCCAGAAATCCTTAGTTGATGGACAAGTTTTTGAACTTTGATCTCATTTGAACATTTTATCCGTTAGTCATTTTTTTTTTTTGTTCTTCAAAATGTCACGGTAAATGATATTAACACCATCGTGATTGCTAATGGTTTGCATAATAATCATATGAAGACGACTAAACCTATACCTACTTAAAAACCGTAATAGTGTATTGTATTAGTAGTTGTTGTAGTATTAGTAGTAGTTATAATACCTAGTATAGTAGTAGTAGTAGTAGTTTAAGGTAGACATCGAGGCAGCGCTGAAATCAAGAATCTTAGTGAAATTTCATAGAGTAAGATAGAAAGCAGGACGTCATCGGCAGATATTTAGTATCATTAATTATTTTATCGTCATTGTAGCTCTTAAGCGATGTGTAAAAATGAATGTCGTACAATCGTGTCAATATTAAATATAATAACACGTGATAAGATGTTTTACTGTTTTTTAGAACATAATTAACAATGCTTTATAGGAAAATTACTACCCAAAAGAGCAAAGTGATCCCCAGAGAATGCGATTTGAACGAAAAAAAAAACATTTTTGAAATAATAATATAATACTACGCGTAATCAGTAAGTAGAGTAACAAACAAGCAGTAGTGTAGTAATAGTAGTGTACAGCACCTAGATTAGTATTATAATTGTTATAGTAGAAGTAGCACATTATACGGTAGCAGTGATAGTATATATAAATAACAGTTACATCGGCGAACATTCCATTAATAATAATTACTTTTGCCTTGTCATTGTTTTCATTTAACCAGAAGAGTAATAAAATATTCACTTTCAACCCTGTCGGTATATGTTATATTATGCAATCGTATGATTATAATGTATACTCCACACTACCCCCCCCCCCCCACAATACAGTGTACGGTGTATATACACCATCGTTATATTATATTATACCTACCGTATTATATTATTTATATTACACACTGATAAACACATGGGTAATAAAGGCGAAACGAATCTCAATTCGTTCTCCACACCCCTCAGAACTCGAGATGCCTTAAAATTATTGTGGTAAATGCATAACTAATTAAACACAAAGTACGTTGCCAAGAGTAATTACAATACATAACCCGTTACCGTAAAGGTTATACTGTGTGTTTGAGCTACAACAAAATATGATACTTACTGCCATTGAATATACATTTATTTGATTGATAACTGAATTATAGTTATGTCTCAACGGTATTCCGAATGAGTACGTTGTATATTAAATAAATATATTTGTATATTTAATTTTGATGGCATTCCATTAATTGTATATATATATATATTTAAAACATACAATTATTATAACAATTTATTTTATTTATACAATTTTAAATATAAATTTATTAATTAGTTAATATAAAATTAAATATTTACAATTTTCAATAAACGTTTTTCACATAATTAAAATATGTATTACCTAATGCATTATATTATATTACCTGTAAAATATAGTTTGAATAGTTAGGCTATAATCATTATAATTATACTATCCTTACCTTTTATTTGTATAACATATATACAACAATTGTAAATAATATTATACTCTTTTACTTTTCTCTTTATATTTGTTAACAGTGCTAATCGGGTTTTAAGTGATTCTCAGCGTTTAGCGTTCACTGACGATATGAAAATATGCCTTCGTATCAATTCAATAGATTACTGTACCGTCATTTATAACGACTTAGACGTGTACTAGCATCTTGGACCTATGTTTCTCTCCGTAGATACACCCACGCCAAATAGACTAATCTAAATATTCGTTCTTCGCCGATAGTAGTTCTATTTTCTCACTTAAAAGTTCAGTCTGTAATCTAGCTAGGTATCACCGTTACTCCTATTATTAACCCTAATCTGCAAATTGATAATGTCTGCTATAAGGCACTCGAAACCTTAAGTTTTATTAAGCGAGTAGTACACGACTTCGTGACATATTAGAGTCCATACTCTATGTTATCTGAGATCCTCTTATAGCTACTTTTTTATTTTTAACATGAAAACGTTGAGCGTATAAACTGTTATGGTTTCCATCCTTAAGATTATATTCATGTGTAAGAAAATCCACGACTATTTTTCTTATGAGACTGTGGAAATGCAGCTAATTTACATTTTATTACAAACTTACTTTATATAAAAATGGAATTTATTAAATTATTATATGAAAAATAAATTTTAAAATACCCTCTCTCATCACATGTATTTTTTTTATATTCCACATTGCCGTATTTCATTTAAACTAAGAAAAATACCAACATTTCGGTCATTGTATGTCACAAGCAAATTTCCTCCTTTTCATTTTATAAAATATTACATTTTTTTTTTTTTTGTCAAACTATTAGTTACAATACGTTATTATAAGTTGTCAGTTAAAAAAATTGTATAGCGCTTGCCGTTTATAACAAACAAATAGCTGATAAATAATATAATAATACAGTATATACACATTTAAAATATCTCATATTTATTTTCTCGGAATTAACATTGGCCATTTGAATATAAATTATTAAAGTCCATTAGTTGTGACTCTTCGTCAAAGCACATATGTACGCTAACTACCACGGGCACCTATATTTTAGCATTATTTTAATACCCACGTGGCCATGTTTATGAACAAATATATAAAATTTACATGATCGAGTAGATAAAACATTGATCGAACGTCAATTATCTTACATGTAACAACAACACGTCTAAAGAACTGACATAGCGTTCGTTAAATCAATATACTAACTAAAAGTTTTCCGAGATGGTGGTATATATTTAATATTTATATTGATTTATCGGTATTATAAGTGTTTATAATCTTCGGTGCCAGCTACTCGTAATATAATATATGGTTAAATTATTTAATATGATTACTGCGATTTGAATTGATACCGAAAAAAAGGTATGTGTATCATTCGTATAGGTACTTTTTTAAGAGGGAGGAGGTCCAAGCTCAAAATCCCAACCATAAATAGCACCAGTTAGCCGATAATATTAGCCGTTTAAAAGTCGCATAATAAGTAGGAATCGATATGAAAGCTTATACGTAAATTGAATTATAATAATATTAAAAAGAGAAAACTCGTGATGCACGTTTTACGGTGCAGGTACAACTAGCGACACAGATTCACAGGAAAAGTACTAAAAATTAATACCGTTCCGATTTGCGGGGACGGTTCCTGTGAACGCTTTACCCGAACTCGACGCGGCACCTCGCTGTTTTATAATATATTATAATACACATAATTTATAATATTACGGTCACTGTATGTCTGCTGCAGTATAATGAAATGTAAACAATATAGGGGTTGTCGAATATTTGCTTTTAATTAACCCTTCCCGAAACAAAGGGCTCTCTGACACGGTTTAAGTTATTGGACTTTTGGTGTTTGGGTTTTTTTTTTTATATTTCGTTCTCGTGTCGTTTGTAAACATGACGGTCAGCTACCGGTAAACGTATATATCGATACGCAATAACTCAAAGGATTCTCGGTAAACGGCTATAATAACCTTCCTATATATTATAGTACATATGCCGTTAAAAATATTAACACGACAGCCGCGAAAAATTTCATAGCTAAAAATACTGACACACGTGAATAATATTTAAAAAAAATGTAGTAGAGCGTGTTCTTATCACATAGCCAATTAAAGTTAAAATACTCATCGATCGTCAAAAAGTGAGCAGTAGGTTTTGTAACTGGTGTAATATGTCAGAAATGTTAGCTCTTTAAAACTTTTAATATCAACGAAAAGACGACAACTTAACTTTTCACTACTTTATGTATGTCGCATAAATTACCTAGGGAGATTTATTATTTCATGTTATGTTTTGAATTTATTTTTCAGTATTATATAGGTAAAAAAAACTTATTTCCACCACACGTCATCCGTATAATATACCTACTTTCCACCGATGTACAGAAATGTGCATAGATGCGACTTAATATTTATTATTTATTGAATACATTATAATAATATTCTACTTTCTCGAATATTTTCTCGTACCGTAATTATATCATATGCAAATTATGTTGGTGCTTAACGTAAATGTTTTTATATTATTAATTTTTCTTATGTAAAATAATATTAAATTACTTGCACACCTACACAAACTATTATTGAAGAGCGATAAAAAAAAAGGATATTCTTGATTTAAACATTTTCTTACAATATTTTAAATAATAATTTCACCGACGATCATTATTATTTTTACATTATTTTATTCGATTTTTAGTAAAAACAAAATATAATAAATTCAAAACTCACATATTGATAGAAAGATAATAACCAGTAAAATATGTATAAACTTGTTAGTTATCATATAACATATTACAAGTATGAAAAGTAGTTGTTTATAACAATCAAAATAAAATATTATTTTTTGATTTATATAGATCTGTCTAAGTTTAAAAACAAATCGAATTTATGAAGTATTATTTATGTATATTTAAATTGAAATAAGTTCATACGTGATACAAAAACCGGGTGTTCGACTTTTGTCTTGATTCTTTTTAATGGTGTATATAGATCATCACATTCAAAAAATGATTTTAAATGGACCCCGTAAAAGTGCGTTTGCAGGCATTGTTTCAAAACTTCGTATATTATTTATATTTTTCCCATCATTTTATATGTTTGTCAGTATAGTTTTTCTCTTATGCATACTGAAACTGTTCATAAAATAAAAAAATGACCTAAACATTGTTCAAAAAAAAAAAGTAAATAAATAAAAACATCACTTTAAAACCAATACATTACTCATTTTACAATGAATCTAAAATACGAGTAAGTAATTGAACATTCTGACTTCTGAAAAACTATTTTAATATTATTACATTTTTATTACCTATATATTATTAGGTATTGGTTGGAATTGTCGTTAAGACACATTTAATTATTATTGTTTTTATGTACTTTAGTAATAAATAAACTAAATTACGTTAAAATATAACGGTATTTATTTGATATCAAAATAATTGTTTTTAAAAACTATGGCGTTAATGATAGTATTTAATTTAACTAAAATATAGTTTAATGGCATAATAATAATATAACCTTTGAAATAAATATAAAATGAATAACTATTTAAATGATTATACATATTTTATTAAGTACATATAATTTTAATAATATTGTATAACTACTAAAACATAATAGTGTTAGACAGTATTTAGGTGTATCAAATTGTCCTTAAATTAATGTATGGTAAATAAGTTTAAATCTTTGTTTTATTAAAAACCCAAATATTTGAGTAGTTACAAACATAAATAAATCTTACCATTTGGTGGTAAAATATGTATGAAGGTATATACGGTATAATTGCATACAGAGGCAGACTATTGACGGATCGGTTTAGGTAGATAAAATAAATCAAACAGTCTGAGAATTAGTGGCCTTAGTCTGTGTACATTATTTATAAATAGCGACCCAACAAATTAAAGCAATCTTTGTATAATCATTGATGACTGGTGAAAATTGGGAAATGATTTAAGATCTAACTATTTTAAAAATGCAGCACAATCTGTAGTATTATAAAATAACAATTTATTGTATATTTTTTTTTTAAATTTTATAAGTTTAGACAAAATGAACTTTTTTTCTTCCATAATTTTAATTTTAATCCTTAAGTACGTTATATAATATTGAGTTTAAACTGAAAACATAGCCATTAACTTTTGTTAAATTATTGTTCAAATATAATTCACAGTAAAATGATCTATGTTTGTGGTTGGTAAGTAAAGATATGTACTATACAAATTGCAATGACTGTATTTACTCTAATCGCAAACTGAATGTATTCTATGAATTTCCGTTAATCAAATTATTACTGATTGAATATCTACACATGAGGAATACGATTGTCATAATCATAAATAGCTAGTAGGTGTATTTATTGTAATGTAACAATTAGTTTATGTTTCATAATATGATTTTACGAAAAGCGATATTATCATGTCCATTATATTATTGCAATTTCATAGCAAAGATCCTTATTATTTCTCTCCTGAAATACAATAGTACTTCTATGTTAAACAATATATATAATATTTGTGCAACAATACATACATACATATATATTCCACATTTATTGGTATATATAGAAATATATAGTATTAAGATAAAAAGTGTCATTAGACAGATAGGAATGTTTTCTTTTTTTTTTAACCCGTTTAGTCTGTCAATCCATTTTCCAAAGTGACTGTTTTGCTATCGATCAAACAGGGAATCTGAAGATAAAAAAAAGACTCGAAGCTTTTTCTATGGAAATCGACATAAGACGATGATTGATGACTCGTTTTCACAAGACAACTAGTTAGTCCCTAACTTTTCCTCTCCTTTTTACCTTGCATAGTTAAATTTATGGGGCAGTTATTAACAATTGATTTCCGATATTGCATACTCTGGGAAACTTTAAAATATATTTTTGAATATAAATAATAACATTTTTTACTTATTGCAATTCAGCAAGGAAAAAAAGTTTATTAAAGATATGATATAGGTAATTGTATTCCTTTAATTTTAATAATAAACTTAATGTTTACTGTCATAATAATAATATTATATTTTATAATTTTGATTTATTTCATTCTCAATTTAATTCGTGTAAGGTTATAATAAGTAATTATGAATAAATTAAAGTTTCTTTTTTAATTATAAAAAAGCGATGTTTGTACTGACAGGTAGATTATGTAACGAGTGAGATGGGTTTAATCCAGAATTTTCTATTTGTATATATTATAACTCTTATTTTGTTTTAGTTTTAACGCTTTTTAAAATATAAAAATAACATTTTCAATTCAAATATTATTTTTTATTTCTTTATAGGTTAAAGTGTACTCTATGCTGTAGTGTGAAGTATTTCGAATGTATATAATACTATTATCTTGATTTTAGTAAAATGATAAAAAAATGTCATTGTTCGTGACGCACATGCACAATGTATACTGTACATTATTTTGCAGTAATATGCGCAAATTCCATTCAAGAGTAGATTTAACGGGATAAGTTTCTTTAAATAACTATTTACTACATACTTTATACTAGTTTGACAAAATTTGTTCGTATTATATAAAATCACGAGTAATACAAATATAGAACCAATTTAAAAAAAAAAATGTTTAACATTTAGTACGATATTTTAGTGTGATTCTTTCACTCAGGTACCATTTGTATAAATGTAGAACGCCTTTTGTAATAATATTATTTTACAACATAAATTTTTACTGCAATTTATATCGTATACTTGTATAGTACTTACTACCTATTTTATAATAATTTTAAACCAATTTTATTGTAAAAACTATCGACTCGAATGATTAAATTATTGAAAAAAAGCAATTTAATTGTATACTTTTTTTTTAAAACAATTATCAGATCCTTTTATTTGTAATTTTCTTTTTTTCATTTATATTTGCATTGTATCGTAGTTATTTTTCATTATTTATCTTTACTTTGATATTTCAGAAGAAAAATATAATTAAAAAAGTCGGCAACCGTCCCGTTTTATGAACGATAAGGGTTGTCGGTTTCTGTAGAGATTTTTGTTACTAATCGTTGCTGTTTTTCTTCTTTAGCCACCACGTCATCTTGAACTTTATTTGTTATGGTTAGTAATTTATTTTACGTTGAATTCATCCCATTCTTTGAGATAATTAATTGGAGTTACGATTCCTAAGTTTAAAGTGTACCGTTTCCGTTAATAAATGCATTTAATATTTATAAGGAATTATATTTGAAAATTGAAGAAATACTGCTCAAAGCACTCACAATTTTGTGCATCATGTACAATATTATTTTTTACTGTCGTAAAAAAAAATTAAAATTACAATTTACTGTGTCTTTAGAATAAATTTAACTTAAGTAGGTTAAGGCAAACAAATAAAGTAAAACTAATTATACTTACACGGTAATAAAAATTAACGTTGTTTCCTTTTATATGTATATATTTTCCTGTTCTGCCAATCAAAGGTTTTTCTAACGTAGGAAAAATTAGATATTCTACAGTGATGATAATTAATTTTAAATTCTTATATATTTGACGTAAAACAATCCAATTAATAATAAATAAGGACCGCGTATATTATTAAACTTAAGCTTAGTCAAAATATAACGATGACTTTTTTTCAATTTATTTGTTGTAATATTCTGTACTTATATAAACTATATAATATGTTCATATAATTGTTACGTCTCAGTATGTTTTCTACATGACATTAGTACAACATTTAATTAGAAACGTTTTGTACATTTATTAAACATTTGAAAATAACGTAAAAAAAAATATATATATATATATGTATGTCTTAAGTTTCTGAAAATAAAATAAGTACTAGTGAAATAGAAATTGAAACGCAAACTAACTTTTAATTTACTCTTGTAAAGAAATCAAGTGTTTGTTCGTTTCCAAGAGGAAATGTCAAATATGTTTTCCTAATATTATATAATAGCTAATATTGTTTATATATATATATTCAACTTTGGTTTATTTCAAATTACATAATTTTATTGTTATAACTTGAGAATTGAGTCATTGTTATAAAATACACGACGTTTCTGTAAAGTCAGTGCACGTTATTATAATATATTTCCAATATCTTGCAACATGTTAAATCTAAAAAGTTTGAGAAAAATAGTGCATATCACAAAGTATAGTTAAGAGTATACTTCAATGAAGAACTTTTATGTTCTACAGACACACAAGGTGATTCACGAAGTACGAGTAGGTTCACAACCATGTATTTTTACTTATAATTAATTTATTTAAATTTTGGTTTCGGAGTTTTTAATTTTACTTGAGAGTCGATGGCAAATTTTTCTAGTAGGTTTTTCGATTTTTTATAACAATATTTTTTTTTGTCTCGTGGTGATATCAACTTATTTTTTTCATATAAAAATTATTACATTTCATTTTTCTAGTAAATTATTTATTAGATAAGGTTTTTGGAAATTGTATTGTATCCAAAAAAAAAAAAAATGCCGAACTAGTAGTTGTTGAGTTATTCAACTTTATAACTTAGTAACGTAGGTCAATGATTGTATATAAGTGTAGAAAAAGATTAAGGAATAATGATTTAAAAATTATATTAATTTTATTAGTATTAATCTTTTAACTTTTCGTGCCGTGTAAAATAGTCTAAAAATAATAAATATTAACGTACATTTTATATATATTTTATATTTTTATGAACTACAATTATTTTTATAGCACTTATTTACATTCTAATAACTCAGAAATAACTATTTGAAATTTTGATTTAGATAATTAAAAAAAAAAAAAAAATTCGTTGATTAACAATTTACATATAACTTCAAAAAAAGAATTGGTACAACAAGATATTCTTTAAATCATATTAAAGTCTTAGGTTGATTTATATATACAAATAATATTTGTAGATACTTGGAATTGTCATTTGTGTAACGCAATATGTTGGGTGTTTTAAAAATTTAAAGATTTGAATTTAAAGTTATTAATTATTAAAATAAAAAATAGAAGTGAACCTAATCAGTGAATCATTCATCTGTAAAGTTACCACTAACCATACGGCCCGATTAAACGAAATTGTCACTTTTTTGAGTATCGCGTCCTTTTATCCTTACAAACTTCAAACGGGACTTTTTTTATCTTGTTTTTAATACATAGTCTGTTTATAATTATTCCGTTATTTCTATGTTATTATACTTGTGCACCTAAAAAAAAAAAAAAAAAACCCGTAAACGAAAACAAGAACAATAATTTTACTTTTGTATTAGTTATTTTTGAAACCGAAGTTAATAATTTAGGTATAGCCTATAACTTATAAATAACAGACTTTATGCAATGAGCATGGAATGATGACGACAAACAGTTGTAAGCTATAATCGTGAGATATGTCCTTTTGGCGTATTCCATAGTGTAATATTATGAAACCCCACAACGAGGGTAACATTCACCGCATATATTAGTCAAACATCATCATCAATATATCATTACAAATATAAAATTAGTAAAAATTTTAAAGGTTTTTTTTAAAGTTTAGTCAAAATTGATTGTTCCGTTTTTTATATTTAAATATGGTTACCTACTCTAATTTAATATCATGTAACACTTGGAAAAAACCAGAAACCAAACAGTTATTATTATTGCTCTATTTTTTTTTTATCTCGTGTTATCCACAGACTCTGTGTTTTTTTTTTATTCATCAGCTACAATGCAAAATTTTATTTTTGGGTATTTAAAAGTGCTTATATAGATAAAATAACCAACAATAATTATTTTTTATTAATTATTTTTGTTCTTAAAATATGTACGATGTTTTTTAATATTACAATAGTATAGGTATAGATATTATACACTTATAAAGGTTAGTTCATTTATTACTTATATATTCGATCGGTAAGCACAGTAAGTATGAAAAATGAATTGTATAGTATACACAGTTTATGATCATGTATATTTCAGCGCATCGTTATTCAACGAGCATAACAAAAAATGATTTTACTCATAACACACATTTATTTTATTTTTCCTACAATATTTTTTACATTTAAACGCGATACATACATTTAAGAACATCCAGTTTTATTATAATGTGTGATTTATGAATGTTTAATTAGGGTATTCAGCATACTATTCCACGAGTTACTACATTACATTTAATTTTTAAAATCCTACCTATACAACTTTAAATAGAGTATACTTCATACTATATACTACGAATTGTAATAATTGAGTTAGTAATTTTAATGTATAGAAACGACAAATTTATGAAATATGAGTTATCAGAAAATTGTTAAAATATTTTCAACGTGCCAATAAGGAGAAGTGTATTGAATAAGAATGTAAGCTTAATCGAATGACTCCGATATTAGTACTTGAGAGAGGTATAATATCAACATTTTACAATTTTCTATTAATATATTTTTGCACGGGTTCAGACAAGAAATAATACGAATACAAATCTGGCTGAACGTTTGTAGTTTAATGTTTATTATTATATTATACTTAACATAAACAATACAATGAACAATTATTGATCCTTTTGAAAGTGAAACAATCATATAATCATAATATATTTTGTAGCAACCGGTGCATCAGCTCATTAATTAAAATTTATTTTGAAATAAAATGTCCAAAGGGTATCTAAGTCTTTCAACTGAGCGCTATTGCCCGTGCAATAACCGTATTTCACGCTTCAAATGTTTTAAAAAGAAAATTAAAAACTAACAGCCATTTTTATTATTTATTAAATTAAATTATTTTAGTTAATACACTTTATACTGTAAACAATTTTGCTTTTGTAATTTGTTTTTGTTTTTTAAAACCTTAATTATTAATGGTTATCCAGATACATTACATATGTAGTATAGGTTTAAAGTTCCGTATTCTAAAATTAAGTTAATGATAAAAAATTAGTTTTATTGAAAAGTGTCTGAAAAAGAAAAAAACACTTGACACCTGTTGAAAGAATGTCTCGTGTTTTACTTTATATTATTAAAAAAAAACATCACTGTCAACTAATAGTCACTCGATAACATGACAGTGATTGATAGTGATTAAATGTTATACCTATATTAATTTGAATGTTTGTATACTATTATGTTTGATCGGATTACGAAGATTATAGCGAACAGAAAACTATTAATTGAATAAATTAAATAAGCCTGCTCATAATAATACAGGTGTATTAGAGAGGATATTAATTTTGCATATGGTTTAAACATTGCACAAAACCGATAATATTTTAATTAGGCTTCGTGCGTGATTAAAAAAATATCTGAGTCATACTATCACAAATGTTATGACTATTATACCTATTTAGTTCTCAATTTATTAGCGAACATAATATTATAATACATTTAAACAAACATTGCAAGCACAGTTCCTTAATATAATACATTTTAATTTTCTATAAATATAAATATAGGTTTTTACATATTATTAAAATGCATTTTTTTAACTACTAATATAAACTAGTAAGGTATTAATAAGTATTGATATTACTTATATAGAATTTTTGAATTTTTTTTTTTACTTTATATAATCTAAATACCTTGTATATTTTTGCTGCATGATAAAATAAACTGTTTTTTTTTTATTTTTAACTCTGTTAATAACTAAAATTTAGATATTATAATAATAGTGTATGAAAATAATCTTCTTGAATAATAACAGAAAAAAAATTCTACCTAGTTTTCTTCGAGTTTTTGTTTATAATTGAATGAAAATATTACGAGTATATATACCTATCTTTATATATAAAAGTTATGTTCATCATAATATTATACTATAAGTTTAAAAAAGGATAATCAGATTATTTATATTATATTGAGTTTAAGTTAGTAAGTTACATTAAATACGTTTTATTTAGGTTAATTATGTTTGGTCAAGAACATCATTTTTAATAAATGATAGGCATAAAGATAAGTTATATTTTATCCCGCTGGAATAAAATTATGAATAACGATGATAAAAAGTTTAACATTTTATGTAGAATGAACCATGAATATTATTTTGTTCGAAATTACCAAACTTCAAACTCTAAAGAATAAATAATAAAAATATCTAAAAGATGAATTAACATTCATCTTTAGGATTCTGAGTAAAGTAACAAATTATTATACAATGTTTTTTTTTTTATATATAATATTATATGTTATTTATTATTTTTTCTATGGACAATTGTTTTTGATGGAGAGAAAACATTGAATGTTTGTAAAAACTTTGTAATTTATAGATCGATCTTACATAATATAATTTATATTTTAATTTTTACGATAATAATTTTGATAACGCCGTGGGAATAAAATAACCAACCAAGAACGATCAAATTTGAAAATCTAATGCAAAAGCAATTCAAATCGCTGCTTGTATAGTCCAGACCCATTTTATTAAATAATAAGATAAAGTATTGCTTTAAAATGTATAACTCTAACACTCTACATATTGTATCGAGGTAAGTAGAGCAAGACGAACGCCCGATTTATAGGTCTCTATTTTGTGTCCAGCTTTTTTATAGAATATATATACCTACTCTTTATATTAACTATATTTCTATATGACTCATAGTATGATTTCTAAAGGAATTATCTAAATTTGAGAATTATAACAAATACTAATTTTAACCATTTATTTAAGTTTTATTTTTCGTACTAAACATTAATCATATTGTTATATCATATTCTGTAAAATATCTACAGAATAAAATATTTTATTTCATTATAATTGTAATATAAAAATGTTTAACATTATTCATGTCTCACCGTGTTCAAGTAGACACTATAAACACTTTTTTAAATGCCTGCACTAAAATAGTGAAAAATCATGATGTTATGTAGTGTTGTCCAGTGTACTTATACATTTAAGCATAAGTAATTTTGAAAACAACCTCAACCTATTACTTGGGAACAATAATTATAATATTTGATAAAAATAGTTTTGGCCAATGAGTTATTTAATTTCAGGTATAATAATAATTTATACATAGCAGAAAATAATTGTAAACGTATAAAACAAAAGTGTACGTTTATTATTTATTTTTTCATTTTTTCAATAATTTTTTCTTAAATAAATATACCATATAGAAGAAAATAACTTATATACTTTTATTTTTAAGAAAAAACCCGATTTAACTTTTTGCTAGTTACCACAGAGATCCGTAAACATGTTTTCGAAACATCCTCAAAATCATAGCCTCACTTTCTACAAGCTTAATTACACCGAAGTCGAAAATTGCTTTGAACGATCGGTGAAAGTCCAAAGTTTGTTTAGTCGACCCAAATAGAAGTTTTCAAACGGATTAATTTAAATTTCTTGAAGTGGAGATGTTTAGACTGGAAATGACTCCAGGGTCTTTTGGTAATATATATATATATATATTATATAATAATATATAATATTATCCGTATATAACATTTAATAGGAAATTATCTATAACTATATGGTAAGAATTATTGCAATACCTATGCTACTTGTAAATGTATTCTTATTCTTGGAAATCGTATGCAATTGTATGAAATCATAAATTTATAATGCACATTTTAGATTTAACTTTAAGAGCGCTTTCAAGTTACATATTGATAACTATTTATTTTATTTATAAAAATCAATCAAAAGATAAAAATAAGTTGTTGAAGTATGCTTTTAATACATACTTTATACATACATACATATTAAAATAAATATACACGCACCATACATAATAATATGTAGGTAGGTAAGTGACGAGTATGCACTGTGACATTTATGGACTTAAATATTCAGCAAATATCAACCGTACGAAACTTGAAACTTTTTGAAATTATGTCCATTATTATTTTCACAATGACATTTTCAAAATGTTTAGACTAATTCAAACTTATTATACCATGCAACTACTCACACAACTATAACGCTCTATGTTGAGTTGGTATTGAATTATAAGTTAAAGGTCAATAATAATAATAATTTATAAAATGTAATAAATACAATTTTTTTTATCTATTTCCTGATTACTATTATAAATCAATTAATTGTTTATTAAAAACTCATATGCAAATCTTTTAAATCCTGGTGGCATAAATATCTATTAGTCTCGATAAAAAAAATTCAGTTATTTGTTCTGCTGTATAGTAGACTCTAAGAGTACTTCGTCATTGAGTAATGACACTTTAATGGATTTCTTAAATATTTTAAGATCAGTAAAAGTCTCTGTACTCAAAAAAAAATTTTGATCATGAACTGTGCTCTACCTATTTTCATAAAGTCAATTCATAATATATACTTGAATTACTACTAGTGATTTATTTTTCTATAAATATAGTACAGTATGTTGAACATATTTTTCCAAAAATATCGGATATAATTTATATTATCTTATAATAATATGCATTATTGTTATTTATAAATAATTACTTATAAGTCTATATCGTGTTGCATAAAACGGTGTGAACAGATACATAGTTTAAATTATATATTATAATAAGTCTAAAATATTTTGAAATATCATTATATCTATACATAAAATAATTATATACGTCATGGTGAATAATTAAATGTGCTTGCTATTAAGGGGATTGGAAGCGGTGATTTTCTGTTTTTGTCTTACACACGTGGAACATAGGACAAATAGCTATACGTGCCTGACATAAATGAAGGTACTTCTAGTTGTTCGACTTAAAAAATGTAAAGATGATTGAATTGGTATACAAGTTTACTTTGCATCGGTCGAAGCATATTTTTAATATTTTTGATATATTTAATAATAAAAATTGTCAAATTTATAAAATTTAAAATATTTATTCTCATCAAAATATTTATTTTAAATAATAAAACAATCGAAAAAGTGCTTTGACCGATGATGCAAAGTAAACTTGTATACCAATTAAAACATCTTTACATTTTTTAAATCGAACAATTAGAAGTACCTTAATTTTTGTCTGGCGTATATCTATGTTCCACGTGTGTTAGACAAAGACAGAAAGTCACCGCTTTCAATCCCCTTAATATTTTTTTATTAAGACATAATCACTAAAATTGTTGTATGAAAAATCGTTATTTTTCTTTAAAATATCTAATTATTTCAAAATTATATTAATATATTATAAAAAGATATAATGCTTATGTATTTTTAATATTTTAAGAATTCTATCACACTACAACTTATGAAGAACTATGTATAACATTATCAAATATGATGACAGAATATATAAAAAAGTTTATGAACTTTCGTTCAAAAATATTAATTTGGTCAAAATACTAACTTCAAATTCTTCGGAAAAAATTGCAACCATGTATTTTTAAAAATTTTAATTAATTAAATACGAAAAATTCTCTTTCGGAAATCACCTTCAAAAAAGATTTAAGTATTTTTATTGTTCCAAATATTTGAAAAAAAGCATACACTGTTGTAAAACCAATACAATCATCAGCCCACTCCTTTAAGTTAAAATAATAATAATAAAAGTAATTATTTTTGGCAAACATTGGTTCTGTCTATACTATTACTAATAGAAATAGAAATTACCAAGTAATTAAGTTTATTTTATAAATATTATAAAATTTCCATAAACTTAGAAGCTGAACTGAATAAACTTAGGGGCTCATTATCGATAGTTGTATCGAATGATTTATTATTGAGTTGTAACTTATCACATCTATTACACAGTGACTTATTCAATGGCGAGGAACACTTGAAACTTAAAATACAATTCTATATATATATATATATGTGTGTTTAGACCAGAAATCCTTAAAATGTGTATTCAAAAGACCACATTATGATACGGAAGAGAAATGTATTTTTTTATTTATTGATATTTGTGTTGGATTTATATTATTTTATGTTTTGTGCAAGCTTTACTATGGTTATTGTTATTTCGGTACATTATTTTTACAGAAAATACGTCAACATAAGCCGTAATCGTAATTTTGTAATTTGCTTGATAGATAAAAATACTGATAGGTACTTTAAAAAACTTTTATCGTAATTGTTACGGCTTTTTCATTTCATTATAAATTTATTAACATTTTGAACAATTCTACTTTGAGTCTTTAATCTCCAATTATCTGATCAGCAATAAACTTGATTAGAAATCGAAAAAAAAAATTGGAAAGCTTTGGTCTTGATAGTTAGTTTCTAGGTGTATAAAGTAAAATTGATATAAAGTTTTACTAATGTATTTTAGAATACTCTTTTCTGTACTCACGAAGTAAAATTTTCTATATTTTCTGTATTTATTTATTTTTAAATACTACTACTACCTTTCAGGTTATTGAATTATTTATAATTGACCTATTATAAGTTGTGCATTTTTAAATACTTTCATTAACGAGTTAATTTATTTATTCCTCCAGTTTTTGTTGAATCCTAACATTTAAAATATAGCAAATGGATACTATATTAATAATAGTCTTACTAACAAGATACAGATTTTATTATATTAAGTTGCAGTTTATATTTTATTTCTTATTATTTTTACTCGTGGTTATTTTCCTATGTCATACCTATATATGTAATAAAATACAATTTAAAATGCTAAGGTATGTAAGCAATTTAAATAAACTAAATTTTTTTTAAAAGGTTTGTACTGAAAAATTATTCTTGTCAGGAACAATATTTTATCAACGTATTTTAAATAATACCGACATGTTTTTGTCGTAGAATTAACTCAAAAATGTATTGTCCCAAGGTTTTATTGCTACAAACATTTTCTTTGTCATATTTGTTCTTGTATTCGAAATAACTAAAAAATTGTTCAAATATTATTTCATTCGATTATTATTTATTATGTTATTATAAAAACGTATTGGGGTCTCCTAATTCCTATTGACTATAATATGACGTCATGTTTACAGTTCGTCATAAAAGGAACAAAATTAAATTATTATACGAATTTCCTTTTGGACCTTTTGTGGGCTCCTTTTCACGCCTTTCATGTTAAGTTTCAGCAGCACTAGCATAATAAATATAAATTATAGATTGTAAATAAGTCATTCGTAAAAAAAAAAAGAATATCCTTACATATATATTTATACTTTACTACATACTCTACATACCGTATATAGTTAGTTAATAAAACAAACAATGGCTTTTGTTGTACAAAAATCGATTTGATGTATAATTATATTATGTGTGCTGATAGGTGGCTTATAAAATTGGTATATTATTTTTATTACCAAAAACAAGAAAATTTACAATCTGTACATATTATAATGGAACAATGCGTATATTTGATAATTAATATAATTAATAATATACAATAAAACATGGCATACATGAATCATGATGAGGAAATCACCCATCGATAATACCTCTTGATAAATAATAGCTAGTTCTCTATACCCGTTTGCGTTTTGAACTGAGTAGTGGATTTTGTTAATTTTAAATGTATATTACAATAGTTAGTTATATTTCTAAGAGGAATTTGTTAATTACCAAGTATCATGAGTTATATGATAAGTGGATTTATGAGGACTGATTTGAGTTAATTTACAAATGAGACGAATACATTTGTAAAATTGCGAGTAATTGTTGTTTCGATAATTATATGACTGGCTATAAAATGCTGTTTATTGCGTGACTTCAAAATATTTGATTTTAATATTCAGAGTTATTACCTTATGCAGTAGTTCTCATTTTTATTTTAATAGACCAGTACCATGTACATATTACTTTGAATAATTGTCACTTATCACTTGAAAATAAACCCATGTATTCATTGTTACAATATAAACGAAGGTATAACCAGGCTAAATGATCATCGTACGCATGTTCATAAAATCAATGTATCAATACGTAACTTTTAATACTAATAATATTTTAAATTTTTTTCTCCTCAGTGACATAAAATCTTTAAACTTTCTAAGTACTACTGGCTGATGGCAATTAAAGGTCTAATAATATAATAAATGTTCCGTTATGTTAATAATAAACGTAAATTACACTTGATTTTTTGATTATATTTAGTCGATGAAGATTAATTGTATCTAACACTACGTGTTTTATGATTAACCTATCATAAATTTGTGTAAGACCAAACATTTGGAAACGTTTACTTTTAATTATTTGACGATAGACAAGGTCTATGAATTTCATTTTTAGTGTGACTACTCATAGATTGAAGTTAGTTTTAAAAATATCTCATTACGATCTCCTGATTCCAAATCACCGAAGAAACGAAGTATAAGAGTTTTTTTCCGCCATTGAAGTACTTTGACTATTTACACAGCTGTTCAACGTGTTATTTTAGTTTCCCTTTTATAAAATCATTATTAATATTATGGTACAGTGCATTAATGAAAAACCACATGAAATAGTATTTTTTTTATGGATTGATACGTTTGGTTGGTTTCTATAAAATATAGATCATCGATTTAGAAGACCAAAAGTAAAAGAAAAATAGTATTTTAGTCATCGTTCACTAATTTAAAGAATTTGTAAAAACATAATTTTATCGTACCATTTATTATTACTAATGTCATTCTTTAGGATTTTACTTTCTTTAAATAATAAAAATCTAATACATCGAAGTACAGTATATTAATAAAATAATTATGTATAAATTAATAATATTAAATCAATGGTTTTTATTTTTTATAAATACGCATTTACATTATAATTAAGGTGTGTATTGGTAGATGCTATCCTTATTATAAATGTATAAGGATTGCATATTCAATCCATCGTTTTCCAAAATGTTGAGAATAAAATCCCATTTAGCATAAAATAAATATTATATTATTAAAATACCTTTCCCAAGTTGCCTTAGAAAATCTGGTGGCAATTATGATATCGTTATTGAATATTGATTTAATAAAAACAATTCCAAGCCTCATTGGTTTAAAAAACAAGCAATGTCATATTCAGTGTTTGTATATCATCGGCTATAATGGTAGGTTTCAAAATCACAATATTTTTGTATGTATTAGTAAGGTTATCGTTTGGTAAAACTCACAAGCATATTATAGTATGATATCCAATTCGTTTATGTATTTCTCATAAAGTCATAACCAACAAAGATAATATTATATATTTTTTTCACCCGAAATCAAATTATTTATACCAATGATAATAATTATTGGTGGTTTTTCTACGTTTAAATTCATAAAAAAAAAATCAATTTCTTCTTTGATACATAATTTCTTCCGTAATACAATCCAAATTGAAAATAATTAAATCATAAGTTAATGGATACCTTTATATAATTATTGTGAATAATGGGCATTATCTAAAAAAATGTGTGTAATAAATACACATAATATTACCTACGTAGTTTTCTGTGATTGATAAGACTGAAATAATTAGTAATACCAAAGTCTATAAAAACGATTCTGTCAAACGGATATTTTATTTTTATGAAAACATAATTATTATTAATTTATAAAATTGTTTGTCAATAATAAATTTCCATAATAATAGCTGTGATTATTATATAGGTTAAATTATGTTTCATTATTTATTTTTATATTTTTATATTATGATCAAAATAATAAAACATAATTATTATACATTAAAGTCCTTTATTAAGTTAATTTACATATATATATATATAGTACCTACCGTTTACTTATGAGAATGATATGAAATTATATTTTTAAAAAATCTTAGCACAGTAAAAATATCTACTACGTTTTTTTTCTTCAAATCATTAATATAAACAAAAAATATGCTTTTAAGTAGCACATTAAAACATGTAAATGTTTAAGCAAAATATATTACTATTTATAGGCTATAGTCTTATAGGTATATAATATTTTAATAATGTGTTTTGTATAAAATGTTATTATAATGTAAGACTGTGTAATTTATTGACTATACTAAAATCCAATCATATTACAATATTACAATGGTTGTGTGCTCAATACAGCAGGACCCGGAAGTCACGATAAATGAGTACAATACAAATTATTTCCTATATTTTACACATCATAAAACGACCAATAACTAACCAATATACTATAATTTTAATAATTTTAAAAAAAAATGAGTACTCATAATTTTTTGTACAACGTATAATCTACCCAAAATGTTACCAATAGCTTAAATATCTGTAAATATAAATAAAATATATATAATATATTTTTATATTATAACTAAATCTAAAGGTAAAATCTCACAAGAAGATACCTTTTTATTATACTATAATAATGGTGAAATGTAAATGTGGTAAAATTATTCCAATGAAGTACTTCATTAAAACGAAACTGCTATATACATAGGGCTTAAAGTATCAAGCATCACATTACTATATTTAAAAAAAAAATATGGTTGGTATAGATTATAGCCATAATGTTATACCTCTCTTGTATTATATAATAAATGCGGTGAATTAATATTCAGACGAAATTACTTAATACATTTTTTACTTATTAGTTATTTATATTTTTTTTTGCATTTATACAAACATCAATTTATTATAGATCATATTATTATATCTTTTTAACATACTCATTATTTATTCTTCATAATATTTTATTTAAATCTTATACTTAAATTTGGTAATTAACCACATTATTGCTCAAAATATATGCTTGTATATGTGAACAATTTATCACTTTTTTTTTATCGTAGATTTATTAATTATTTAAATGGTCAATACTAATTTGATGTTATTATTGCACGTTAGATATTTATCATATTTTAATGTGATTATATCGACCATACACTACAAATAAAAAATAATATAATACATTTTTATTAAAGCGATATATTTATTAAAAATATTGAATACAAATATCATATTATGATTAAGTATGAAATAAGAGTAGTAAGGGTAAAAATATGAAAAAATATAATATGTTAAAGTATTTTGGCGATGTCAAATAACATATGAACTTGTACTTTTTCTAAAATATAAGGTTAGTATAAGTATTGTATTTGATTTTATTTCTAAAAAAAACTTAAAGCCATATTACTATGGAATCGAGGTTTAACTATGTTGGTAATAATATTTAGAAAATACAATTCAATATATAAACTATATGAATTGCTGAAAAAAAAATAAAATTACGTTATAACACCACTATTTGGCTTATTCGATACTAAAAACGTATTCGATTTATATTTTATTTGTTGATATTTAGCAAAACTGACAGTTTTTAATATTATTTTTATTTTATTTTTATAATAAATACTTATTTATTATCAAACATAAATAATTGATAAATCATTTTTAAATGAATTTTCTTAAGTATTTAAGGTGACATTACAAATATTCCTATTCATTTAAAATATAATCTTATAAAATTCATCAGACTTGTGTATTATAAAAAGGAAAAATGTAAATGCACCTATTATACAAATTATATTATTATGTACATGTTAAAAACTGTTAAGAATGCTATGATCTTAGGACCTAAAGGATGCAGACCATAAATATTGTCAAATTCATTTCATTAAAGTATTTATCAATAATTAAAATGAATTGATATATATATTCTTATTTAATGTTTGATTCAATAAATTGAATTGTGATTTGTGAACATAAGATATAGAATTCACTTTATAAAAATTACGTAAGGGCGTTAGGCGTACAATATAGTATATACTATTAGTAAGTCTGGGTCAAAAAAAAATCTTTAGACAGCTATTGTGTAACGTATTTGAATCACGATAAATAATACAAAAAGTGTAATATACAAGTTAGATACCTTTCCATTTCAAAGCAATATACGACCATTGAGATTGTAACTGGAGATCAGTGTTCCTATACCCAAAAATTTCAAGACTTTGTAAGAAACCGGTGTTCGCTTACATTTCATTCTTCTTTTTCACAATTTTCTCAAAAACGACTGGGGAATTCTAAAAATGACTTGTTTGTAAAGTACAATCAGTGTTCAACGCCCCATATACAGCAGTGTGGTACTAAATAAAACTTATTGAGGTATTTTACTCCCCTAAATAGCCGCTAGATACAGAAAAAAATATGACATCATTGTAAAATCAATAGCTACCTCAGTGCACTCAAAATCTAAAAAAACATATACTACCCAATAGGTAGTTTAAGACTCAATAAATATGTATGCCCATTATAATATTACAAAATATAAGATATATAATATATGTATGTAATATGTATGTATATTGGTAGGTATATGCACATATACGATTCATAAAATGTGTATATGTTATTATGTTTATTAAACTTTAACTGAAAACAGTTCACGCATTAGTTTATCTCGTCCTTGATTTAAATTATTAAGATGTTTAACATAGTGTGTATGAAAAATAAATGTAAAAATGAAATTATTTTTTTTTTTTTTTTTCATCGAAGTTTTAATGTAATCATAAATTGAATGATTTATTTTTATTTTTTATTTTCTTGTTATATGCAAACACACAATATATTAAGTATAACCATCGTGTCGTGGTTTACCATATTTAAAGTTTTTAATCTGATATAAAATAAATTGCATTTTAAAAATAATTCATTTCGAGCGAAGGAACAACGTTGTGAAAATCGCTTTTTTTCTGGCAAATGCAATATTGATCTAATGTTAAATTTTATATATGTCATGGTTATCATCATTTTTATATTCGTTAAAAATTTACTTGATGAGACTGTTTCTGACTTGATGACTTCAATTTATTTTCAGCGTCACACTCATAATTTTCTGTTTATATTTTTTCATATCTTTCTTTTATTGAATTTGTTTATATTTTGACATTATATGTTCGTATTATTATAAAATAAGCAGATAGTATTTTTTAATATTTATGATTATTATTTTTATTTTTCAGATGACGACGCCTGTTTTTGTCTCGTCGAGGGTAAGTATTTTTAATACTAAAATATTAAATATAAATATGTTACACTAAATTAGATAACGATAAAAAAATATGCAACAGTTTACCTTCACCTAACAAAAGCTTTTGACGCAAAGGACTATGACATTCTATCGTCAACAATTTTAAGTATCGGAATCAAAATATTACTAACCTTAAAACTTCCTCAATCATACCTTATATTACCCCACCATTTTTAAAATATTAACAATACACTATATGTTCATGTGAAATAATTAAATTCAAAGTTCCCCCAGGCGACTCTTTATTGCCTCTTCTATTTAATATTCAAATACACGATATTGGATCACTGCCCTTAAGATAGAAACTAGTATGTTTTACTGACGATACAACACTAATAATAACTAGAGATTCCTGGAGCAACGTCTTTCAAGAAATCCAAAATTATATCAATAGCATTCGTTGCTGCAGGTTATTGAAAAACAGTATATTCTTAAATATTGACAAAACGTTTATTCTGCCTTACTACTTATGCAATACTGACATACTTAGTATAAATCACACTTTATCGCACTCAAATGGTTGTCGTTATTTAAATACATGTATTTGTTAAAAGAAATTAAACATTGGTACATTAGTAAAATGAAAATGAAAAATGAAATGAGTAGACATTTTAAATCGATAGAACATATAATAAATTTGCTTGTGACCAAAGTCTGTATTAGTCAACTTTCTCATACATTTAATCATCAAAAACACATACTAAACCTTGTCAAGCTTAAATATATATATATATATATATATATATATATATATAAAGCCTTAATTGAATGATTATTAACCTACGGTATAATTTCCTGAAGCAGTTCGTGCAATTACAACCTTAATCAATTTCAAATTACACAAGACAACATACCTATTAAGAGTTATATTAAATAAAAATAGACGCTTTCATAATGTAAACTTATACTCAGAATTCAATTTTTATTTTTATTAACAAAAAAAAAAAAAATATTTTTCAAAACGATAGATATCTATTATACGATGAACTGAAAAACATGATTTTAATAATCGATACAAATTGAATAACGTCGATGTTTCCAAAACTCACAAAACCATCACTCAAGCTTTATTTTCTTTTGTCGGGCCATTTATATTTAATAATCTTCCTTTAGAATATTACGCCATCTAAATATTATAAATTATATCTTTCAATATTGAAATATGTCTACTTCAGCAATAAGATGCAAATTGCACGCATATATTGTCTTATAAATCTATGATATTTCTAGATTAACTTGCTATATTCTATAATTTAAATTATTTTAATTCATTTTTTAAATTGTAAAATATTTTTATCTGTATATTATTAATTTGTATTGATTTTGACTTGTCAGAAACGATATTAATTAGTCTAACTATTTTCATTCAGTAATTCACTGTATTAAGTCATATATAAATACTAAAATTATGTTATATGTAAGATTTCACAAGCTCCCATAAGAACAAGTTCAATGGAGTCCATTATCTTTTTGAAAGATTAGATAAAAATAAAAATAAAAATAATTTACAATTTATGTTTGTAGGCGGTACAGCTACATTATTTATCATATTCATATTGTATATATGTATACACCTACGATAAATATTTCATTAAAGTCCACGATTATAACTATTCAATTATAACCAATCTTGATAGTTGATATTACTATCGAGTATCGATTAAATTATTGCAATCAGTAATTATTAAAGGGAGAACAGCTATAGATATCAAACAACGAAATACATTACCAAGACAAGTATTTTTTTCTTGCAATAAATATAATAATTAATATTACATCAAATATTTTAAATATCTTACACTACTTTAATATACATAAAATGACAATTTATTTATTTAGACAGATCATAAAAACTGTAATACAAAATAATTATTATTCGATTAGATAAAACGAAACAACAATTTTGTATTCAACAACGGTTTGAGAAGAAGTCATAATTTTACTACATTGAACTTCTATACACGTGTTTAGTGAATATTATTATTTATATCATAATGACGAGTTATTTATATTCAAACATGTTATAATTAATATAAAACCTTTGTACACATAGGTACTATGTATTCTATGGACTGATATTGTTGGGTATTATCATACAAACACACTCGCTCGCAGAAGTCGACTAGAAACAACGAAGTCATAATATAAAATAATATTGAATCGATTTTTGAACATAATGTCAGTTATATTACAGGCTCTATTGTTCTATAATAATAATAATAAAAATAGCATTCGGTCCATTATCGAGTGCATGAAATAGGTCTTTGTGCGCTTTGAATGCCAACAAATAATGAAAACTCGCGTGTGAATGGACAGTAGTTTGCATTGTAATTTAAGTGCCACTTGAAATGCGGTGGTGTAATTTTTTCGTGAATTAATTATAACACTACAACGCATGTCCATTGTATTATTTATCAATGATTTTTAGTTTAGCCTAGAGTAACGTGTAAAGTTAAATTATTTTATAAGACTCAACTATATCTGGATGAAAAATATTAATTACGGTTACAAAATCAAGTGTATCATTGTTGGTTACTGATGAATTAATATTTTTTATACCATCGACGATGAATAAAATTTAATTATGATTGATTTTAAAATAATTAGTTTATATAATTAGTTGAAATTGATGCGAGTTATGTAAGATTAAACAACACGAAAAACAATATTTAGAGTATTTTATATTTTTTGCTATTATAATAATTTAATACAATATTACCCATTAGTATTACCTAAATAGTATAATATAGTATTGTCATATTATAATATATTAATGGTTTATAATTTCCTTTTTCGAGCTTTTTTTCGTAATTTAAATAATATAGTTATTCACACATACATTAACTTATTTTATTTTATAGTTATTAACCGACCGTCATAACAGTTATTTTTATTTTCGTCGACTACAAAGTAAATGTATAATAACTATATTATTATATTAATTATGATGGTCGACATTCTTTAAATGTTATGCAATTGTTTTAAAACAGATGCGAATGCACTCATTTTTCTTTATCTATTTATAGCTGTGACCATTTATCATACATAATTATGTTAAACGTTAAGTATGTAAAATTATTATTCTGTTAACATAATATAGTAATATTAAATGAGTAACGTCTAAGATATTTTGAGAATGCTGTGTTTGTATAAACAACGATTTTAATTAATTTTCACGAATGATGAAATTTATTTAAATTAAATAGGAGGTTTCATACAATAATACAAAATATGTAAATATAATTACCTAACACTATGATTTGTATTGTAACATCTTTAAGAATTATATTATTATAAACTTGGTAAATTTTTATCAGCCACTATAATGAAAATATTTAATGATAAACACTTTAAATTAAATTTTAACGTCCATCCGTAAAACAATTATCCTATATAAAAAAATGACTGATAATGAAATCAATAATATTGATAGGAATATCAAATTTATTTTATTTTAGCAAAATGAGCGACTAAAAAACATAAATATCTTATCAGACGTAGTATGCTTTTTAGTCTTTGACAAAAAGTATTCTTACACAAGATATTATATGAGTCAAATTTTGTCAGTCCTTTAGCAGAAAAGCTAGTTTTTTTTAGTGTACATAGTTAAGTTCTATACCAAAACGAACTGTACCGTAACTTTATTAAAAAAACTAATTATTGTGAACATTGTTTTAATATTGTTTCAAATCAAACGAATTCCGAGAGCCACAGATGAAAAGAAAAAAGTGAAAGTAATAAAATAGATTGTGCACACTTGACCAAACTTTTTCAAAAAAAAAAAAAAAACCTTAAGATAAAATTAGGCATTGATAAAAGTTATAATTAAAAAAAAAAAAATATTAGCCATTAGGAGAAAACTACTTTATGTACTCTAATAAATAATTTATTTTATTCTAGAGAAAAAAATACAACATATTTAAATTTTAAATGTTAACTTTTAACAAAATATTATATTTAAATTTTTGTTTCAACAAATGTTAATTAGATATTGTTGAATCCCCGATAAATCTGGAATAATTTACATGAAATGTTCGTATAAAATTGTTTTTGTACATTGATTAACTGATAGAAGTCAAATTAAACATTCTAGGTCTAACTTGTTCCAACTTCCATTACATTATAAAACTGAATCTGAGACTTTATAAATTCACCTATGACTTAGGATTGTATATATGTACTCATCTGTACAGGTTTTAAGTTGATTAGTTGCGGAATTTGTTGTTGAGTTAATGACAAATTATTTACGCATGCGAATAACTAAATTAATCTATTAAATTTGATTTAAAGTTGAAATTAATTTGACCTAAGACCATGAAAAGTACGAAAGTGATACCCAGAATTGGATATTAAGCCAAATATTTTTATTATTAACTAATATTCGAAAGCAATGGTAAACGTAGCATAAAACAGAAACTTTATTTATATTCAAGTAATTATAATATTTATGGGATGTTTTAATATAATTTTCAGTGGAGTTTTATAATTCCGCAAATCGAAAAACGGTCAAAGTTTTGCATTTATAGGGTATAAGTCGCTTATAACTCAATTAGTTATAATCTAAAATTTGATGCAGTCTCTCACAGACTAATAGAATAATAATTTGTAAACAATTTTCTATTTCTTTTTTTTATTTAATTTAACTTAAAATACCTTACATTTTAAATATAATATACTTTACTAAGAAAACATGGTTTTTTTGTTGTTTTCCTAGTCGGGCAGTTATTTACCAACTTTAAATGTTCATGTTTCTAAACAAAGAATATTATATTATTGATCCTGAGTGAATATATGAAAATCATTACTTTATCTGTTATCATGAGATAGTGAAAAAAAAATCTATAAACGGATTGTGGCAAATATCTTTACCATTTAGAATTTACCAATGTAGTGAAAAAATGATGGTATTTAATTATAGTTCTCATAATATAGTACGAGTAGTACGACTAATGGTACGATATTAAAATATCAATTTTAATAGTTGATGAATTTGTTAAACGTAAACCATGTGAAAAATTAAATTAACAAGATTATGATAAATTTGTATATCACTAATCTATAAAAATTTTTAAACCCGTTATTTCATATTTATTTATGACCCGTAAACGTAATATCAAAGATTTTAGATACATTTCCAAAAATTACTAGAATAGCACAAATGTCTTTAATGTATTAATTAAAAAACAATTGTTTGAACGATTTTTAATCTGAATAAAAAAAATGACAAAACATAATAAAAAAAAAAAGTGAACAAATATATACAAATATAGATAAATTAATGTAAATCATAGTAATATTGTTATAATGTGATGATTTCTTGGTATTAGTTATATTAGGTTAATGAGATGTATTACTAATCGATAGAATTTACCTGAATATGATTAATTCTGCCGAATTAAGGCTTAATATTTCCATTAAATGGTTAGGTATTTGAAGTTTTCTATTGATAGAATACTCTACATTTGATAAAAATATGATGACAGTGAGGGAGACTCCACAGCGTGTACAGATAAGAGGTGTGAATCTATATTAATTTGTTTTATTTTTAAATCCCTATGTATTAGTTTTAACAGTAAATTCAGAATCTTAAAAATTCGTTTAAAATAAACTAAAATATGTGATTATAGTATTTACACTTAATAATATCATTTTTAAGTATTGACATTCAAAAATCAATAATTTTTTGATAGTTTATAATTAAAAAAAATATTTATAAAACTATTAATACAATGTAATTTAATATATTAGAAATATTCATGCCTTTTTTTTTTTGAATGCTTAGTAAAAAGCTTAAAAATATTAAGTATATAGTATAAATAATTTACATATACATTAATACATAATATACATTTTGACTTCTTATTACAATAATAATAAAATCAATTTTTTATAAAAAAAAAAAAACCTTTTACCTATATATCATAGCTGAAACGTAACATTCAATATTAAGTTCAATTTTGTGCTTTGTGGATAAAAAGATGGGGTAAAAATGTATAGAGGTATTTACAATAAAACTCAAGTAGAATTTTCTTTTATTACCAATATAAATATCAAGTGCTAGAAATAATCTGCTCAAGCATCCCGCGATACTTCAGAGGAACATATTTGCGTATAAATGTATAATTTAAATAAATAACTAAATCAAAAATATCTATTGATTATTATTGTTTGGTATAACATTTAGCCACTATAATACTATATAAATTATTATTATATTACTATTATTATTATGTTTATAAAATAGTCCACGATAGGGTACGCCGAAGACACTGGAAAACCAATATTCTATTGAAACTCTACCAGATATAATAATGTAGAGTATATTTTTTATAATCATATTTGACATATAGGACTGAATATAAAATACCAGGCATGCGCACAAATTACTGCGTCCTCGTTGTTGACAAAATAATTTTGCTAACGTTTAAATACTTAAAATGAACATTGGCTAGAGGTTCTAGCATTCAACCAGATTTTAACCGATTCACAAACCCCTAGGCAATTTCTGACAACCACAAAAATCAGAAAAATCGTTTAAACATATGCGGTGCGTTTTTCCGATTTTTTCGTGCCTGCGTTGGTATCTATCAAACTACTGTTATGTTTAAGTAGATACATTTTAATGATTTGCTATATTATATTAATATTTCGATAACACGGCGTGTTGGATAGGCAAACTAGCTACATTAGTACAACAGTTCCAGTGTATTTACTATTTTTCGATATCTGATATGGATGATAATAATATTATTATTTTATAATTGACAATTTATAATTACTATTTTACAGTTGGATACTAGATTATCTTTCGTTTAAATCCGTTGATCTACCTAAATAATCTAAGTATAAAAAATAGAATAGCTACTTATCCATTGGGATGTATAAAACGCTAAAACTGAGGGTCGCTGGAACAAAATTAAATCCTATGATATTACAATATAAACTATTCAGTAAAATTTGGGTATTTAATGAATAATTAATATTATATTTTATTCAAGACGCAACCTCGAACCTATTAAAAGACATCTCGAATCTATGCTTATCTTTTTTTTTATGTAACTATAAAAACGTATGCTGAAACTTTAATTTTTAGTTACTAGGACTTGAGCGCTGCCGAATTAACTATATTTTGTTAATGGGGGTTAGAAACTTTCTTTGGCTGTACAATTTTATTTTATTTTTAATTAATTGTAAAAAAAATACTTGTATAACTTGGAACGTTTATTGTAATGCAAGATATCAAGTTACCACCTGAAGTACTATATGATCATTTTATTATCAAACTAAACTAGTTTAAAATAGATAATTGTAAAATTAGTATAAATTAAATTATATACAAAATAAGATTATATACCTAATGATATAAATTTATAAGTGTAAAAAACTTTTTTGAAATTGTATGATAATATATTATGGTATAAAAATAATAAATATTACAATATTTATACATAATTTATAAAATATAGTTAATATAAGTTATTAAAATTATAATTATTGCTATTGTAAATACAAGAATATATTATATTTATAAAATGTTTAAAAAAAAAAATCATTTACTACTTGAATCAACATGACAAACCAATAAAAAAAAATTGTGATTAGATTTATTAGATATAAATGTATGGGTAATATCAAAAAGAAAAAACACCATAAAAATAAATGCTCACAGTTAAATGTCAATTGCAGATAAATATATTAAAAAAATTACAATAAATAATGCAAACAAAAAATTGATTTTTGGTTAAAACAATACATGCACACTTGAAGTGAATTACATTAATACCATGAAATATTATCGAAAATGTGTTTTAAAGTAGTAAATTCATAAAAAAAAAATATATTATATTTATCTTTTAGTTATAAATGGACGTATAATATGGTACAAAACTAAATAATATAGAGAAAACCATCAAAAACAGATGTAAATAATTGTATAAGCTTTTAGAATAAAGTAGAACAAATAAGTAAATAATATTAGTAATAACCACATATACTTAAAACGTTACTTCTTTAAGAGTAAAAACGTAATTAAGTAACTTATTTGTCTTATCACTATAGAAAATAATTATAGCTATTTGTAAACAATTCGGATTAGTTTCATAAATTTTAAAAACTATGTAAGTAAGTTTAATAATTTACAAGATTGTTGAACAGAAGTCGCATGTGGTCAAAATATCACGGTCACGTGTAAAACGTGGTAAATGGAGTTGCTGTGGGAAGAGAATAATAATATGTTGAATAAGTTTTTGGATTTGGATTGTTCGGTAAAAATATCATTATTTTAACTTTGATCAGTACTTTTAAAAATGTTTGATTTCTCGAAATATTATAAAATATTAATTCTTGAAAATATTTCGATTTTGAATCAATACTTTCTTAGACATTACAAGGGATAGGTAGAATTAAATGTACATAACTTTTTAATCTCTTAATTGTTTGTATAGTTATAATGTATGAACATAGTTATTAATGGTAATGTGTATCAGAAATGTTATGTTTTTTATTGCACATGATAGGTATTATTATATATTTATTGATTTTTAACAACCACATTTTTGAATTTTGCTGTAAATATTGTGGTGGAAGAAGGTATGGAGAAGTTGAAAAATTACGACAACAGGTCTATTAGTAAAATTATTTTTTATAAAAAATCAGTTAAAAATATACTCTTATTGAAATTATTTTCTAATATACAAAAAAAAGGTCACGAACATGTTAGTAGGTCACATACTTTGGTACAAAGACTCCTTGGTAGGTTACGAATTGACTATAACCTATTTATAAGCAACCATCAGCTTATAGAAAAAAATCGAGTAGGTATGTTTTAGTAAACAATTCTCGCCTAAAGTAAAAATAAAAAGCGTTATCAAAAACCATCATTCATACTCCATCATCACTCATCGAATTGTTTGTTTTCTGAAAACGTGTCCCAGAGTCCAATCTCAAAACACCACTATAATATTGATCCCGTACTACTATGACCTAAAGGCTATAATATTCAAGCATCATATTAGTCATAAAAAGTGTTTTAAATATGCAAGAGCTTTGCTTGGATTTAGTTCGGTATATTTTAAAAGTGCATATTTTTTTTATTTTTTTTTACAAAAAATGAAATACTATACCTACTTGATGTTATACAAATTTAATAATTCTAACAAAATAATATGTTTGGCATATTTTATCAAGATTTTTGTAGACAGAATTTATAGTAATATATTATTGTTTTTCGTTGCACAATTTCCAAGACGACATTCTGACTGAAGTTTATATTGGTAAATAGTAATTATGATAAACATAATATTATATCTAAAATCGTATCTATGTAAATGCCACTGAAAAAAAAAAATTTATATAAAATTTTCTGAACGAATTAAATATTCGTAGTTTGCATTACATAGAAAGAAACGAGAGCATAATTTTTATTGCAACAATAATCTTGGTATATTAAACCGGTCTTCTGGTGGTATTTGAGCGAATCGTTTAAAGTTAGTGGTTACCGGTAGGTTTTTGAAATAAAAACAACACGACGTGTAAACGACCATTAAAAACCACTAATCGACAAGTACATTTCAACATTTCATAATAATATGTGTTTCAAAAGTAATTAAAGTAATTGATTTTATCGTTATTAGAATTACAGAGTAAATTAATTTAATCGTTGCCGAAAACTTTTTATACATACACGCGCTCTTCGAACCACATATACTATTAGCGATATTTATTTTTAAAGTCTCAAGAGTTGACTCGGAAAATCAGACTAGCCGTGACTCACAGTGGACGGATCAAAGACTCGTATATTCTCCTTCTCCTTCTCCCTCTTCGTCTTATTATCGTCAAAATTGTTATCGCTGTAGCCGTAGGTATAGTATAGAGACATCATAATAATTATGGCACTGTTGCCGAGTCGAAGCGCCTGCGTTAAAAGCTCGGGCAGTTTTGTTCGGCGCTCGTCCGCATCGGAGGTGCTCGCCGCCGCGTAATGGACGCGTAGTATAGTTGTTCTCGTCCACTGCCGCCGCGTATAATAACATTAATAATCGGTGAAATGGGTCACGTTCGGAGTCGCTCGCTATTGCCCTCGGCGAGACGACGGTGGTGGCGGCACAATCATAATATACGTATAGTATTATTATACGCGCACACGACCATTATATTATTATTATATATATATATATATACGCGTAGCTACCTATAGCTGCACCGCGCGCGGACGGACGGCGGGTCGGGAGGCTGACAAAAGGCGCTCGCTCACATTTATAATCGCTTTCCGCCGCCGCCGTCGTCGTCTTCTCCTCGGCGACCCTAACGACAAACGACCCGACAGAAATGTCAAATCTATATAATATAATATCATACTCCGGAGCAATAGCAGCGGCAGCGGCATCAGCCGCGTGAAAAATGACGCACGAAGATTTCGACTTTTGACGATTACGTCTAACCCGGTCATATTTATATTTATAGTCTCTGTTGTGCGGATAAAAATATTATGACGGTAAGACGGTTTTTATATATATATATATATATATATTGACGAACAAAATGAAAACTCCTCGTCCCGACGAAAACGACTGCAAATAAGCTTGCGGCGGCCGGTGGGTATTATAATAATATCGCGCAGGACGTGAATGACGACGCGGTGTTCGGGTCGCCGTAATTTTCGATTCCATCGCCGAATCGCACGAAAAGACCTTCCGATTTCCGCGGTATCCTAATTCAATAATAATGTAATACCGTCGGTATTATAATATATTACGTATGACACACTCGTTTTTATTCGTCAAATATCGCGGTTTTTCTTTTTTTAGATACTATTATTAACTCAAACATGTCTGCATAAGGTATACGTAGGGAATCAATTTCTACGGACATAATAACTAATTTTATTATAACCTGACGAGTAATAATATATAACGTACCTATTATTTAAGCAAAAAATATGAAAGCATTTAAAATTATGTACCTAAGTAAGCTGTAGGATTCAGAATCAACAAAACATTACTGTTTGCGACCATTTATATACAAGTAAATGCTTATTTCATAGAAGTACTCCATCACGATTTTAAGTAATGTCTTACCTTTTTTGACGTCTTCAGTTCTTCTTAAATAACAGTTTTAAAATAAAATGTTGTATCTTATCAGTCACAGAACAATAATAAGATTTGGCGCAAATAGGACAGTGTGACCAATTACTTAAAAATAAAAAATCTTTTTAAAATCTAACACAGCACTATTTTATTAATAAAACAATTTTGGTATGCCAATAACTATACAAGTTACCCTATCATTCAAGCGTTAAGCCTGAGAAATATGTAAAAAAAAAATAAACCCCCCTTAATTCTAGATTAATCTTTTCACCATTTTGATCCGTTTTTTATAATTCAACCTACTCTATGTATAATGAAAGCAATTTTAAAATAACTTCGAACAAAAAGGGTCAACTGGCAGATGAAGTGAACGCGCTTTGTCCGCTGCGGTTTTCTACGTAAACGGAAAGCGTGCTTTTACGACGAATCTCTACGGTATGAGTTTTTCGTGCATTTTTTTTTTTTTTTTTTTATTACACCACTGCTGTAATATTTCGCATACATATTGCATTATATACTTGGCGAACGTGTGTACAGGTACAGCTGGCCTCTTCTATATCCATGTATAAGAACAACACATTAAATCCTATAGTACTTCCCATGCATGCACCGACGGAATCACGTCGTCGAGATTTATGGATGCATTGTTGACATTTTTTGATGGCCGAGATATTTTCTCATTTCCCCGGGGTGATACCCCCACGATGGCGTCCTTTAGTCTTGTATTTTATTTATATTTTCTGGGTCTTTTTTACTTTTATGTCCTACCGCGGCGTAAGGATTGTGTGTCGGTGACGGTTAAAAAAAATATATATATATATATTTTTAAATTATTTCGTGGCAAATAAATGCGTCAAAAAGAACAAAGAATTGTTTTTAATAGAAAGGCCACCACAACGGAGTAAACTCCACCCTCGTCTTACGTAATATGGTTAATTACACGCGTACTTCACTTAAAGTTCACAAATTTTGCTTTTTCTTTCAAAAGGAAAATTATTTACGTCGTGCGTTGGCGTCATCAAATGTTCCGTAAGCGTTAAAATAGTTTCAAAATTATTGTTGTAGCGCAGAGAGGTTCGAGAACATTTTCAAAATTTAGTTTTCATGCCGATAGTATAAAATGAAATATTATAGGTGATAGCATAGAGGAAAATTTGGGGTCACATCCCCTATAGTCATATTATAATAAAAGTTTTACGTGATACATTCGGGCCAAGGCTTTAGAACACGGACATTAACGTAATATCGTGTTATTATAATTTATAGAGCTTGTCCATACTTAAAAACCGGTAAGGTATAGACAATCAAAAATGTTTATGAATTATAAAATCTACATTTATTTTGTTACGACACGCGACATAGGTAGAAGATTACGATGAAATTGATGCGTGTGTATGCATAGGACATTATATTGCACCGATAGGAGAGGCTGGTGTGTGTGTGTGTGTGGCTAGGGTCAAACGAGAGGGATGATTGGAGTGGAAAAGGGGACGACCGAAATCAATACACGAACGCATTTTGTAGGGGCCAGAGGTGGTTCCGTGTGGTTTGCAATATTTTTCTACGACATTCGAAGGATGTCTACATGGATGAATACGATAGAAACTAGAGGAGAGGCGAATAAAAAAAATAAAAAAAATTATATATACCCGTACGTTTAACGGCTAAACCAGCTGGATATCAAACACGATCACGGTCCTCCGCGGCGATCGGCCAAACATATTAATGCCATCGTCTCGGAGTCTTTCAGCCTTGCCGGAATGAAAAGTGGTAATAATTTACGTCGCGAATATCATTGTTTATGGCTGTGGACGGCGACGACGACGGGATAATATTATTATGGATCGTATCCGCGAGTGCGATTTCCAAACGATATCGTTGCGCGGCGGTCTACGCTGTATTTTATTCGCGCGCATAATAATAATATACATCATTATGTAGTTTATTTATAGCGAATACAATTCGATACGCGTGCTTCGACATTTCTGTGTAAAAATAACCGAACAAATAAAACATCCATTATTATTATTATTGGTCATGGCTAACGACGACCGTACCGATCGCGGCGTGGCAATGGTGTTTGTTTTTCTCCGCATTGCAGTTGTATAAATATATATAGCAGGTATGCTATACAATATAAATTGTAAGCACAAATAGCGTCTAAATTTTAAAATCAACTCCGACAAATCAAGAAGGACTCGAATTTCGGTATTTCACATACATCGTTCTAACAGTTAATGTATTATGCTAACCCACCCTCCCCCGCTCCTTAAATTTATCAATTTCTCTATTGAGACGATTAGAAATTAATAAAACTATATAATATACTACGTATTTATCTGGCACGTTTTTGAATTTACAAATAATACATTATTATTTCCACTATGTGAATTTATGTTTTTAATAAAGTATTATCACATCGTATGCCCACTTTTAGTATTTAATGTTTATTTATTTTTTTTTAATAAACTCTGATTACCACATTAACTTTTAGTATTTCACGTAGTTGGTTAATATTAATTAAACTATGTCATTACATATATCACGTAAATTAGAATAACTGTTTTATAAATATTATTTATTATGACATTATTTTTTTTTTTTTTACCGCAGACCGAATCAGATATATTTTCATCCTCGTTGTTTTTATATTAATTTCAACGTATATTTTATAATAGTAAGTGTCCTTATATTTTCATAACACGTTGGCCAGAGTGGCCAGAACGGTGTGTAATGAGATACTTTCAATTAGTATCTGGATACAGATATAAGTATCTTAAGAGTGTATTAAGATAAATTTAAGATACATTTAACAAAAAGATTACTTACCTCATAAAGATTTTATATTATATTAAAAATGTATAGAGTTACCGAATTCAAGTAAAATAAATAATACGTCATTTAAAATAGAATAATTTTTATACAAGTCTCCCTATCCGTAATTGTTTACGACAATATTATTACAAATCGAAAACAGTAATTTAAAATATATAATATCGGTAAATAATAATGATATATCAAAATTAAGAAAAAAAAAAATACATAGATGAAATAGGTAATGGATATTATCCACCCGACCACCTGGAAAATTCACATTATCGATATACAACATAATATTATACAGATTCTTTATTATTATTATTATTTTGAAAGTACCGTATCACCGTATCATCCCGAACGCATGCGTGTACCTATATGGATACACATTACAATACTGCACGTGGCACGTGGCGAAAAGACGAACGAGTACGACATTATAACATTATAACGCGTGCATTGTTGTACAACAGCGGTGTACCGTAAATTGCACAGTCTCCCGATGAGAGTTGCCCGTGTGTAATTATGGACGTGTATTGTTTTCCTCGTCCGCCCGCGGCACCGCATATAATATTATTATTTTCGTTTGTCACACCCTCGACCATATATATATATACCTATGATACCGGCAATCAATAATCTCCCGTTCCGATCGATCGAACCGTTTGCGGACCACCCTTCACACACGTCGTCGGCCCGATATTTCGTATCCGATCGAGGCACTTGTACCCGACTCACTACATATTATGTAACTCGACGATAGGTAGGTATTTTACTTTTTGTTTAGAGTACGGTAATTTAGTTAGGAGCCGTACAGTCAGTGATCGTGTAGACGTTGAGATGGGAATGGCAGGAGGAGGGAGGGAGGGAAACCGCGTTAACAATCCACTCGGGCCGTCGGTTCACGGGCCGTTTGAGAAGTATGTGTGTATATTTCGTTAACTCGAAAAGCGTATTGGTACCTACCTCTATTCGATTTTAATATATTATACATCGCACGTAACTTTGGTGCATGCACGTTGTACGACTTCGCCACATGCGATTTCGTGATTTCCGATTCGAGACTACATTATTACTGTATATATGATTGCACGATGCGTACAATACTATTTATATTGTTAACGAATATGGCGCATTGGACTGTTTTCATCGTTGTTAATAGTAATCATTAGTTATAAAAATTAACAACAATAAACGCACAAATACGTACTAACTCTTATATTGGCGTGTACTGTCCAACGTGAAAACCTTCGTTTAATCAAAAGATTTATAGCACGTTTAACTGTTATAACTGCATTTATAACTAACAATTATTGGCTTTAATGTTATACGTACTACAGTAAAAAAAAAATATGTATGATATTAGGTATGTCAGTTCTTAGTGTTGTTATATACGTATGTGATATATTTATGCTCAGCGATGTAACATATTTATTTTAAACCATATTTTGACACTGATAGTCATCATAGAATAGAAAATATAGAAAATAAATATATTCTTAAACCTTATTAAATAAAGTGAACACAAATAGAAATATATTAAATGATAAAACATCAATAAAATAAAATATCTTTTATTTACCATAAAACTATTTTGTGTATAATTACGATATATATTTATGTAAGAAAATAATCAGTCCCAATGAACGGGTTCGCGAGAAGATCTAAAATAAATATGTTAACTAATAATATTATAGTAAGCATTTTACATTTTAAACATTTTAATTTTATGCGCGCGTCATAAACACCGATAGTAACACCCATTTTAATCCGAAGACCGTTTCTTTTATAAATAGTAAGAAAAACTATTATCCTTAGTAACTAAAGTTTAATAACTCAGAAACCACTCGTAAGATATATCAAAACATAAAAAAAAAATTACCAACTTCATAATAATTTACCATAAAACTGTTGTTTTCATTTTAAAAAGTGAAGTTTTTACCGGCACTCTTTCGATGGAATACAATCTACATAATATTTGAAAATATAAAAAGTATATTTATAAAATTAAAAATACCAGAAATTGAATAATTCGTAAATAATGGAGGCAAACAAGCTTGACGAATCACTCTGTATATGTCAATACCTAACGTATGAAACTTACATGTAGGTATAATCGAAAATCTTTCACCTCGATGCTGATAAGCTGCTTATTTTTTCTGCCAACTTATAGTAGTTATCAAATGATTACAATCGATCGATTTTCGTAAATTGATTGGAAAAAATAAATGGTCTTGATACCTACGAATTAAAAGTCATCTGGTTATTGATGGGTTTTTTAATTTGACATGGAAATGGAATCTATGTTAAATTTATAACACCTTTTACCATTTTTTTTTTTTTTTTTTATTGTTAAAAGTTCAATAAATACGAATAACATTTATATCGCACTACTGAGGTAATTTTTTGGAATACGAAATACAACTCGAATCCCAAAAATACCTATAGAAATAGAAATAGAAATACACATTAAGTATTGAGTACAATCGTTATAAAATTATAATAAATAATTTTCAAAAATATTATTGTCTAGAAACTAGTGCCGATTTAAACAAACAACTCGATTTTGGTAAATAGTTGTACCTAATTAATCTAATTGTCAATATTGATGGGCATGATTAGCGTTTTATTAATACGTTTATAGTATACGCTTGTACAGCTTGAACTACGCTATATTTGATAATTTAAAAATGCAAATGACTTATTTAAAAATCGGTATTTGATTGTTAAAGTTTCATGATACATAAACAACTGGGATGTATTAAGTAAAACAAATACTTGTTTAACGTATAACCCTCGGCATAACTTTAATTACGCTTAGTTATTTATAACTGTAATAAAAGAAAATCATGTCAATATGATAGATGTGTTAAATCGAATTAAATGTTTATAACATGTATAAAAAAGAACAGATAACATAGTATGTATACGAACTAATCTAAATATTTAACTATCGTCGGACGATATAATTAAATTAAATTTTTTTTCTGATTTAAAATAAATAAAATATTATTTAAAGTAACCATACAGTTTTTTTGATTTTTTTTAATTAGTTACTAATAGTACACATTCTTTGTTCTTAAAAAAAAACATATTATTTAATGAATATAGTGATATACTATTTTTAATTTAAATATGTTTAAAAAGTTAAGAATTATAGGTATCTCGTAGTTTTTTGATTTTAGAAGTTTTTATTATGAACGTTGGTAAGATTTCCAGTAGAACAAAACTGAGTATAAACCATAAGTAAATTCAAAACTTTTACAATTTCTATAAGATATATTTAAATTGTATAAACCCAGTTTTTTTCTTTATGAGGTCTTATGAAATCTTCATATTCAACCATAAAAAAAAGTTTAAATTATTTATATAACTTAGTTTGAAGAAAAGTTAAAAGAATATGTTATATAATACATAACATTATATTATTATTGCTTACAATTTTTAAAATAAAAACCGTTATATTGAAAAAATTCTGAAGTATAAAATGTTTCAGTAAATCTTTCAACTTTAGATTAACAAAAGAAAGAATTTGGTAAACTTTAAAATCAAATGTGGAAAAAAGTCTTGATTTTTTTGATTGTAAATTAATTTATATTTATTCCATTTATTCTACTCCCGAAGAACAGATATAACTTATCAATATTACAGAAATTATTATTCAATTGAATATACAATAATATCTAATCGTTCTCAATATAAATCCCTATTACTTTTATGTTTAACTGATCGGAATAGTGTTCACAAAGTTTTTCTATTATTAATAAGAGTACAAGACTATTAGCCAATAGTCTTCGAACTCAACAAGTAACTACTACATATTTTGGGTTAGTGAGTTACATTTTATGGTGGTCTGTAAATTATTCACCTTATAGAGGTAGGCCCATACCAATGTATTTAAATATATTTATACTAAGCTAATACTAAACTTAATATTAATTGTATTAGGTACTATTTTTATGATAGACTGTACAGAAACAAACAGTTTCTTAAGCTGTTACTACTTTATCGTGGTTATACGTCTTATACATGCTTCCAGAATTACTCAACACTGACTCTTACAAGTTTTCTCGCCCCTATCATTAAGAATACTTCTTAAATGTTTACGTTATTATTACTTTCGTACTATCGACACAGCTATATTTAATACATAAGCTTACACAAATGTACGGCACAGCATAAGACAGCATCAAATGCCTTTATACATGTTATAATACCGGTAATTTTTTTTTTTTTTTTTTGAAATTAGAAATTAGAAATTTTTAGTTCGGTTCGTTGTATAATTGCATTTTATGAACAAAAAAAAAACCTTATCATAATTATGCAATAAGATTCAATTATATTTTAGAATAGATTTATTTTTATTTAGCTTATTAAATGTAAAACGCGTAAGGTTAAATTTTTTGATAATTTTTTTTTTGAATAATACTATTTAAAAACCACATAATATTTTTCATAAAAATAAATATTATTTTAAATACAGATAATCAATAAATAACATGAAAGATTGTTGTTATTTTTCAGGTTTTTTTTTATAAAATTTTCATTTTTACGTACATTTTAAAATCAGTTAGTGAATTATTAGATATTACAGATGAAAATCAAAAACTTTTTTTTCAATACATAAATTATTTATTTATAATAAATCGTAATGAAAATCAAGACAAAATAAATTAGAGAATATAATTATAACTTGATGATTTTTTTTTTATTATAATAGTCTACACTCTACTCTGACACACTGTCTACAGTGTACTCATTTCAAGAGTACATTTATTAATATAATTATAAACATACTGAGATACTAAATTTCCCATATCCATCGTTTGAAATGATGAAAATAGTTGTTATTTTATGTTATAAAAGACAATATATATATATTTTATTATTCTTAGAACGACTTGGTGGGAGGTTTTTAGTATTACTTTTTTATTATTTTTAAACCGTTAACTATTTATATTTTATTTCGTCTAACTGAAGAATAAATCTATTAAAATACTCAAGACAATGTAATACATTTGATTATATTGTCGAGTACCCAGTATATATACAACTCTAAAGGCCTAAAAAATTTTTTTATTTTTTATTTTCTTCTTATTATTATTATTTTTCTTCTTTTGCTTTGCTTTTGATCCCGAATTACATGGATTCACCCACTCTTGTCGTACACATCCATAAAACTCTGTCCCTTGCCCTTGGTCTTTTTATTGACAGTCACTCTATTCATATCATAATTTATTCTGTTTATCCATATTTTTATTGATCTTCCACTAAAAAAACGTAATGTTATACATTAATATAAGCTTGTATTAATATTATTATAGACAAAGTATAATGTTTGCAGTCTAGCATTATCCTATTTGAAAAGTTATATATTAATCTATTTTATAAATTTATAATAGAAACATTATGAAATATTCACATCAACCCGATATTGATCATTACAGGTCAACACTAAATAAATAGCTTAAAAATAACATCTTAAATGAATAAACTAGGAAAGTAATCGCTAAAACATTCATGTCTTTTTGATTCCAAACTATTCTATTACACTTATATCTTTAAACTATAATTTTGTTATGTTCAATACATAATCAATCATTTAAAATAAGTTCTAATAAGACAAACATAAGTTTTATATAAAACTATATTTTTCATGTATAAAAAGCTATGTATTTCTCTTTGAAAGTATAATAAGTATATTGTATATAAATAAAGTAAATAGCCATTAAACAAAATAACTATGAAATAGTATACTTTACCTATATACTTAGATATATTTTTGAATTAAAATTGTTCGAAATTATTAACTACAGCTCAATTTTATTCCAATAGAATCTCCAGAGAGAACCAAACAGTTAAAAAGTTTTCAATAACGTAAGAAATATGTTCAAAACAACGCTTTAAGTTTAATATTCAGCAATAAAATATATACCTTTAAAAACAAAATTTGATTGAATACAATCATATTTTTATTGAATATTACAATTTTAAAATGTCTTTATACCTAATTTTATTTAACTTTAAGCCTTCATTGAATATTTAATAAACGTTAAAATATTGATAATAAAAAATGTAAATAATAATCTTTTCAATAACAAACTATCTATAAATACAACTTATTTCGATCAGATAATTGCCTAAAATTTATTTTTTTTATAAACATAACATTAGTTTTTTTTTTTAAAGATAAAGTAATAAACATGGTAAAATTATCATGGTAACAGGCCCTAACAATCAATAGAAATATGTTTGAAAATCTGGACGAAGTTTAATAGAATACTGGAGAAATACAGTTTTACATGTTTATACATTATTCTGTTTAAAGTAATAAACATTATATTATGTATAAAATGCAATTTACATACGTTATTTAATTTCATTCATTAAGTAGTTTAGTCGTTTGTGGCTCATCATATAGTATTATTTTACATTTTTTTTCTATATTTTTATTAGTATTTTTGAAATTTAATTTTATATGAAATAGGCGCACTTATTTATTTAAATTATAAACATTTGACTTAATGTTATTTTTATTTTTTTTGTCATTTATTTAAAATCTGAGATCCATAATTCAGGGCTAATTTATTATTTCAATATTAGGAAGGTACATAAGAAGTAAATTATATATCGTCAGAGGACCTTATTCTATTTAGGTTGGATACTAGAGTGTAGAGTATGTAGTATATTATTTATATCATCTATAAAAATGTAGTAGATAAACGGTATAACGTACGATGACAAATATGTTAATATTCCCGTTATATATATATCTTTTATAGTATGAAATTATACGTAAATAGACTTGGTGATTTGGTCGGGAATAAAATTTAAAGTTCGTGAAATAATTTTTGAATGAATATTGCTTCTAATATAAAATATAGGAGATCTTGAAAATGTATCGAGGTCATAAATTGTTTAAGTATAGAAGAACAGGAAAATGTTTTCGATACGAGAATTATTTTTCAGGCCAGCATTCATGGTCAATTAAACTCGGTTACAGCCGTAAATTTCTACCCGCAATAGCGTCTCGTTATTATAATATATGCTTTATTTCCCTTTCGCGTCCATTCTGAAAACGCTTGGTAACTATAATCGCTCGCAAAAAGACTTCAAATATAATATGCCAAAAAAAAAAAAATGCCAAGCCCACACATTTTATTTAAATTTCCTTTAGATACCTACTTATAACACTTGAAGTTTCTTTTTTCACATTTCGAAATTATCCCATGGCACTGTACCTATATACCGTGGCGGAAATTGCAATAACAATTTATCTTTACGAATGAAAATTGCCAAGTATAATATAGTGCGCAGTGTAAATATTTAATTTCACAGAAACCCCGATTATCTTGTAATCCCATTAAGTAGGGCTTGGTATTTCGGGCGCGAAACAGTTTTTCGGAGTGCGCAAAAGTGTATACGTAGTGCAGTTCAGACGGTAACGGTTACATCTATAAAAACGCACTCTCACGAACCCGGAGAGGATACAATGGAAAAGCAAAAAAATAAAATAAAATAAACGAAATTAAAGGCGAGTAATTAAGTTTACAGCAACCAAACTTCTATTTGTGGCAAGTGCTGTGCGGTGAAAAGAAGACAAACATTCCAAACCAGATATTATCCACAGGCACGTGCGTGAGTAAGTACATGTGTAAGGCTAACTTTTCATATGATATTATATGTATAATATATACTCGTGCTTTTTCTTCACACTTTGCCCCAATGATCTAATCTAATGAGCAACGGATTTTTATCGAAAACCTGTTTTGTGATTTCCGATTACGAGAATTAAACGTATAATATATTGCATGTATATTTGTGACACAGGCTTAAATACTTACTTAATTTGTAAATGATTTAACATAGACAACCCCCCCACAAAAAAAAATATATTACTTTTTACTCCTTACCCCGATCGGGGATAGGACAATAATATATAATCGTAGTATATTATTATCAATGTTTAGAATTGTCGTATATATTTAAAAATAAATCCCGGAAACAGCAGCAAATCGTAAAACGAGTTTTCGATTATTCATTCGTACTAATACTACACGAGGAGATCGTTCTCAAAGTTTGCGCGAAAGAAAAACCAAAAAACACCTTGTACGATATAATAAGAAAAACGAACGAACGGGACTATATATTATTGATATAATAGCCTCGGGGAAAAAGGGCAACCGAAGAACAACTACGCGGCGTTCGCGGGTTATTGAATTTATAAAACTTTCCGCGGATATTCGGCGACTGCGACCGGTGCGAGTGGGCGACGAACGCGACAGTGCCGCACACGGATATATTATATTATGCGATCGTGAAAACGGCGGTGCGCGCTATTATAATACGAGAGCGCCCGATTTTTTTCTCGTCTTCTTTCAGCCCCGCGTAATAATTTATATGCGTCGTGTGTGTTTTTTAAGTACCCCTCACGTCCGCCTCGCCCGCGAAACTTAGAAATCGTTAAGTTTTATATTTACATTGCTTGTGTTTTTACACACACACACACACACACACACACACACACACACACACGACTGAATTTATTATGTTTATAACAATTTATACACATATAGGTGTACATATATATATATACCACCCGGAACGTGGGTAGGTAGATACCTACCTATGACCGCGAACGTATCGTTTTCTTTGTTTAGCATTTTATCCCACATAATCCACCGACAGATAATATAACATAACAAATACAGAACACGTATTATAGATACCCGCGGTGGAAATGTTTTTTTTTTATAAATTTTTACGCTTGGAAATTTAAAAAAACATTATGACGCGCTTATAGGTACGTACACGCCGTTGAGAGGACGCTATAATAATATTATATATTCGTACACATTCGTTCGTCGTAGTCTCTGTCTTACACGAATACCATGTATTATTATTATTATTATACTAAATTTACATCCTGTATTTCCAACACAGCTGTTTAGGTGTTATTTTAATATATATATATCGGTATAAACATTTATCTTTTATCAAATATTATATCAAGACGATAACGTTATCCTGCATTATCACGCCGAGGAGAATTTTTCATTTATTTTAAGCTTAGAGAAAACCATATAAGTATAGATCACATACGTAGTATGACACCTAAAAACCAATTTATAATAAAATATAGTTCGCATAAAAATTAAAATCTTGAAATTTTTTTATATAATACTATGTAGTAAGAACTTATAAGAAAATATCAACTGTATCTGATAATGAACTAAAATAGGATATTATAATATATTTTTAAAATTATTAAGAAGTGCGTAGATCAACAGACACGAGAACGTGACTATCTATAATAACAAACAATAATTATTGGAAAAAAATTGTCACTGTTCGGCAGTTTTGGGTATTCCCGAGAATATCGAATACTGTGATCGTTTCCATAAATTTCTGGGAGCACCAATCATATAAGTACACATTTTCTTAATGTAAACGATTTAATTATTTGTGCGATATTATAAACTGTGCACACCTGCAGCAGTTATATTTAGGCATAATAATTTATAAATTTGTTATGTTATAAATGAGAATCCATTACTAGGGTTAAAATATTTGAATAAAGTAAATAGCTGTTGTATTTGTAATAAATGAACTATCATAAACTATAAAATACAGTATTGTTGCATAAAATTAAATAACCGTATATTAGTATTTTAATAATATATTATTATTATACATCGCGATAACTACTAACGTATTTTTTATTTACATAAAAATTATCAAATTGATTCGTTCAATACGTGTGTTACTATATAAAATAAGCGGTTAATCATCTTAGGTTCATTAATTGGACTGTGGTGTACCGATGTTCGTTAAAATATGAAGCCACATTACTGTTAATCTATTTTAAATCATAATCATCAATCCTGCTCGAACCTTAAATACCAACCAAATTTCTTATTGCCCACATTTTCAGGTCAATCTGAAGCTTACCTGATAAATAACCTGTAGTACTATTATATTATACAAACATTTCAAAAGTAGTTAACCTCTAGAAATCTTTTTACATCAAACACTTTTCGTATTATAAGAGTTTTTTTCAAACAAAATAAATGTTAAATGCATTTTCTTCGTGAAAATATATACGTAGTTATAAAAACAATAGATTCTTCACACCCCCATACGCCGTTCAAAAACTAACATTTTCGTATGGATGTTGTTTTTACAATATTTGTATGAAACACTTTTTGTTATCTCGTGATGACGGAAGAAAATATTTAATATATAATTTTCTGAAAGCTGAAGTAACATTACGAGTTCTAGTGCTACACAATCATAAAAAAAAATATATTATCCGCAAGTAATTTACATTTTAAAATAGGGTTTATTTTTACAGTATTCTTTCTTGACAAGGTCGTACTTATTTTATATTATAGTTTATTTAATTTACAGCATAACCCATATTTCTTTTAAAATTTTCTCTATTTACTTTTTAATAGCAATTCTAGAAATTAGAAATACGATATGAAACATATAATTTATGAAAAAAGGTTTTTCATCATGTTTCTTAATTTTAAATTTAATTCTTTATTTAATGTTATTTTCTAGTATTCAATTTTAGTCTAAATTTAAATTTAAAATATGATTGTAATGTTGATTATTCAATTGAATTGCGTTAGTTTTAAGGAAATATACATTTTCCAATTTCAAAATTGATTAATAATGATAAGTACTAGACACAATAGTATTTATAACTTAATTTAAGATCTATATAGAATTTTTTCTAGTACATTCAACAAAGTATAGATAAAAACAAATATTAACCAATAAAGCATATAATAAAATCATTCTAAACCTATACTTAAATATGCATGTGTAGAATGAAATCCGACAGAGATTTAAAAAAAATTGTATATCCAAATTATTGAAGCAAACCAATTAGTAATTTTATTCGTTTATTTACAAAATCTTACTAGAATGTTTCCTAGAATTTTTCCTTATGATCCTTAACCTACATAAAAATAATAAAATACTTTTAAATTCAAGCGTTAACTGAACAAATTAAATTGTGCTATTATACTTTATTATCATGAAAATCCTCAAGATTTTCATCCATTCTCCCTCGTCAATAATAATATTATAATTATCAAACGTGAACATAAAAACTATAATGCATATCATGGTATAAAAAATAAACAATAAATACAGTATATAATATATAATATGCATCTTTTAACCTATTTGTCAAATTATAATATATAATATTCACAACATATTATTATTATTATTATTAGTTTTTCAATATATTCAGTTTAATATATCAGTTATATTAAATATTAGTAAAAACATTTTAAGGCATAAATATTATTAAGACAGTCTTAAAAAAGTTCAATCATGTTCAATTATTATTATTTTTTTTTTTTCATAACCAATTATCACAAGTTAATTAGGTATTGATAAAAAAAAACACATATACGAGTATATCAAATCGAGTAGGTAAATATTATTATAGTTTTTGAGTCATGACAACATTATTGAAAATATATTTTATTGAAAATATTTTAAACTATTACAATGTTACTACAAATATACAATGTTACTGTATTATATGTTTTGTTCTGTTGTAGCTGGCCTTTTTTACTATGTTTCGATGATGTAAAAATATGATTGAAATATTTATAAGGTTTATTTGTTTTGAAGTTCCTTGTAATTCGTTTTTTGTTATTTAAAAAGTTGATTTATCATAATATAAAAAAATAGTGCGTTAAATAGAATAAATTAGGGTCACTGATAATTTAGTTTTTATTCAAAATTGGGTCGATTGAATTAAAAACTAAAAATTATAACGAAGATAAATAAAAGGAGAAGTTAAATCTAAAATAAGGATAAAAAGTTTGCACTGTCGTAAACTCGCCATGCAGTGCAAAGTATCCTTATTATGGTCCATTTGGGACTTATTTATGGGTGCAATACTTCTTGTTATTTCAACCCTTCTACGTGGGTTATAAAATAATATCCTGCAAGAAGAAATGTGACCAAAAACAAATAAATACATATAATAATAATAATAATAAACTATTAAAGATGATGTATTTGTGATACCTTATCGGAAGAATGCGTTTCCATTTTGAATGCTAAAATGGAAGTACTTGCCCGTGTATCAAAAGATAGTTTATTTGAATGCATAAAAATGAAATGTTAGACGAAGGCGCAGGGAATGGGTTCACGGTTCACAGGTGTTCCAATTTGTAAAAGAAATTCAATCGTTTACGAACAAACAATATAAAAAAAGATATGACTCTGATCGTTTTACAATAAAAAAAAAGAAACGAAGATTCAAGTTGATTTTTTTATGTTATTTCTCTCATCTGAAATAAAATCAATTTTAGCTAAAACGATTCTGTAACTGATTTTCAAGTTATTTTAAACGACGATGGCATAGAACTTGAAATTAAATATTGTTTGTACTGAATTAATAATTAATGTAATATTTAATAAGTACGTCATACAATGCTATTATAATTTTAAAAATGTATATTTGTAAGTTATTGAATAATAATAATTATGACTGAAGTGTTAGAAATTTTAAGTCGTGATTTTAATCCATACATATGCAAACGTAATGGACACTAACACAAATGATACTGTACACGTATCTTATATATACGTATACAGGGATGTACACAAGGAGAGGTTTTAGGGGTTCAAGAAATTTTAATGTTCAATGAGGACAACGAAAATGACATCACTTATATATATATATATAATAATACTATACTTATATATAGATGCAATTTGCTCTTTTACTTTAAAAATATATTTTAATTTATATAACTTCATATCACAAGTTTTACGTACTAATTATACTGGAGTAGAATGATTATAATAATTTTATAAATTAAAAGTTAACAGCATATACAATATTTAAGTTGTAATATTGAAATGTTGTCTTTTAGGTCAGTAATTTTATTTAATGTATTTGAAGTGAATAAATTGTACAACAAAACCTCAACCATTTAGCATTCGCATTTAAACGAGATGACTCCAGCAATATTTATTTTATTTTACTAGAATTAATGCATAATTGAAGACATTTAAAGGCATGTCCCAGTTCACAATTGCAAATGTAATTTTAAAACTGAATTTAATCATCTTTTTTCACCACAAATATCCGTGTAAATAACGGTTAGCTATGTAGTGTGTACGTAAATTTGTGTACATAATTATTGTGGATTATGGATATTGTCTACCGTAAAATAATAATTCTTATGAATTTCAAGCCGATATCGTATATTGATTAAAACATATTATATTATTATTATAAAATATTATCCTGTTCCTTCGTGTGAATAGTAACCCTTGTTCATATATTTTTCTTCGATTCTAATGAATAATATCTTTAAACCCAGTTGATGTTTGTTACTTTTACACGCGTTAGGTGCCATTATTGATGGATTTCATGTGGACAACAATCGCTGAACATTAGTTTAATAAAATCAATGGTTTTCCGAGCTTGTAGCTTGTCGTTAGATCCGAATTCAAAAACAAACAATATTAATTGCTATTCTGATAACCGGATAAAAATATTATTTTTAAAGTATACGTTTCATTTAAACACATTTCCTCGTTTCATTTAGTGCATTAATGAAAATCTCGAGACAATGAATTATTCTCAAGAATTTAAGAGCTGCGTAGGAGTACTTTCATTAAATATAATTGGCAACGTCGGGATCTGTTTCGATTTCACTGTATTGAAGATTGTTACGTAACTTTTTATACCTCAGTCCGACGAACAATGATCACCGTTGGTCTCGTTGTTTCCGTATATTTAATTAATTATCCATTAGAATATATTATAATAATGAATACGATTCAAAGTCGCGAGGAACGCAGAATCCGATTAACGATCGAATATTCACTTAAACATGAACAATATATACAGTTAATCCACGGATACCCGCGCTATATATTCATATGACCGTGAGTGAAAACAATTGCACGATCGATAAAAACGTGGAGATATATGTGTGTCACAGCATAATAATGTTATTATACAGCTCAATATTTGTCGTCGCAGAAATAAGGTTGTTCAACAGTTTGAAATAACGACTTGGCTAATCATGCATAGCGTGAATAATATAATATAAACCCTACGTTTAATACGCTCGGAATGAAAATAAGCAGTGTAAATCAAATTACTTTAAGTCGTTCATGGTTTTTAATGAAAGAAAACGAGCAAAAGTCCGAATTTAACTAAGCCTTTTAACGCGTTAGGTTATGGAATCAACTGTTTTATTTCACGTGGTTGATTTTACATAATCAAAATAAATATTGTAAACTCGGGAATAACAACTTAAATATAAAATCAGACGCATACTAAATATTATCTTAACGACATTGATTCATGTTTAAAACATTACACATTTTACGGCGCTATTATTAATAAATACGTCCTTATTTGCATTAAACGAAACTCGTAAAATGTGTATTGGATTTATTTTTTATGCCAAAACTTGATGTAACAATCGGTGTATAAACGACATAATTCCGCTACAAACGTTGATATTTATTAAAAAAATCACCTAAGTTTTTCACACCAGTATGAAAAGGGAAATCTATAATATATATAATATCTTATACGACACGGCAATATAATATAAGTTCAAGTCGAATTATTAACCATCTTGCTTGTTTTACAGTTAACAGCTGATAACAGTTACCACATTTTGTGAAAAACTTGTTACCAGACTTATTTTACTTTTAATTTTACAATAATTGATATTATGTATTTAAGCAATAATATTTCTTGTCCAGTTCTAATATTACCAAAGTCCAACAGATCAAATAGCATTGATATTTGAAAAAAACTAACAATAACGTAACGCCACTTTTATAATACAGTTAAATTACTTTTTGGGCGTAAACCCGAACAACACTCACATTATGCATTTATGCGCATGCGAACGGAATATATTGCGAATACGTATATATACATTTATCATTACTCTCGGACTTCACATGCAGTCTGAAATCTCATTTTTATTTTTTTTTATTGATATTAACAATTGAACCCTGAATGATTAATATATTCGTTTGGATACAGTTTTAGAATAATATAATGGCATGTATAAATTGATTGAATTATTTTTTTTTTAACGCATTACAAAATACTGACATCAAAACGTTTATTTTAATACGTACCCTTTTTAAACTTTATTCTCTTACATATTTTTTAACTATTTTAAACGCGTATAATCCCATTGGACTTGAAATGTTGGTAATACCAAACAATTCACTTATTAGAAATTATTTTTTCTTAATTATTAATTTTTAGATTACTTGCTTGGTTGTCAACGTTTTTAGGTCTGACTATTTTCAATTAAGCTTTTCGTGCAAGCAGGACTTGAACATAGACATACCAAAATGTCGATAGATAATAAAAAAATATAATGTAAACAACAAAATATTGAACAATTCATAAATTTAGTTAATGTGTAAATGTAATGTCCTTTTAACTCTTAACTTGAATTGTAAATTAACGGCATTAGTCAGATAATAATATATTGCATGCATAAAAACATTAGCTAGTTTTGTGTTTTTATAATTAAATTTGCATTTATAAAAATTTTGACTTCAAATGTTTTTGTCAACTGTATTTCAAATAGGTTGAAAAACACGGAAATGTTTTATTAATGTTATATATTTATTTATTGTACTATAATGGTTTTATTTTTCAATATAAAGGTAATTAAATTAGCAAAGGTACAATAGGTACATATTATATTTTCATTTCATTTTTCTCTTTGTTTGAATAATATACCTTTCGATTACATTTTAACAACACAATCTCCATACAAATCAGTTTTAAAACAATTTTCGTTTAGCAGAAAAATGTATGGCGTAACACACAAATTATTATATTATTGTATACTTGTACGTACCACGGCCAATGACAGTTGTAATTTATAATACAATTCGTGTGTGTGTGATAAAAATCTATATGAAATCCAATAAAATATTATTACCGTGTATATACAGAGTGACTCGCCAAGTACACCCGCTATCTTTTTCTTCTTCAATACCACAACACATTTATTCTCATTTAATCTAACTTTTAGAATATTTAAATATACCTAAAGAATATTCTTTAAATATAAAAAAATTCTGTTTTACAAATGACAGCCTTCTTTTAAACAGTAAATTATCTGGCAGTTATTTTTTTCGAAAATATTAACGTGTCAAAATCGAAATTCGAACGAGTAGTTTTTAAGTTATTTCAATTTGTGTACTAAGCACAACAAGTAATAATATAGAGACTATGGTAATTTTTAAATTTTAGTAATTTAAATTAATCTACCCTAATAATTGCAATCTATAAAAATGGTAGAAGTATAATAATTAATACTAGATCCAATATAACGTATATCTTACATTTTTGTATAGCTTATTTTCTAGATTTTTATACTTAGTATGAACATTTTAAAAACTAAAAAACTACTTGTTTGAATTTTAAATTAAGTACATCAAATTTAAAAAAATACATCTACAAAATAATTTACAGTTAAAGAAGATAGAGGAGGGGATTTTCGTTGGAAAAACAAAAGTTTTTATTGTCACAAGACATTCTATTATGTCAATCTCAAAAGATAGTTTGTAAGTAAAGTATATTTAAAAATTCCAATTTATTAAATTATGTTAAAAATGGACATAAGAGTTTATCTTGAATCAGCGCCCTATAGATACGATGTATTTATTAGCAGCTATTGAGTATGTATTTTATACGTTTAATAAAATTAAAGAAATATACATTTTACACTTTACAAGATGAGACCCATTATTATAGTAACAAGTGAATGAAGTGTGTCATAAACTCAAAATAATTAATGCATATGTTTTGACGTAGAAAAATATAAGATTCAAAACTTCTATCATATGACAGGCTTAATTTATAACCCCAAATTTACGTATGAAGCATTTTATTCACGAGCCTCAAAAAAAATCATTTTTTTCTCTCGTAGTTTACTCTAAAACAACTAATGTAGCTACAGTAGTGGGAATATCTTGGGATGAATAATGACTCACTTGAGATTCCTTTGGGACCATCCTAAAATGATGAAACTGTACCAAAATGTTTTCTAAAATATGAACAATTTTTTTTTATACAACAGAACAAACATATATTATCTGAAAGATTAAATACTTTGAAAAACTCTATTTAGATTAACTACTTATTTAGATTAACATGCATTGTGTTATACTATCAATCTTAAAATAAAATCAAACATGCATTATATACGAATTAATTTATTTTTATTAAATTATATTATATTTATACATTTTATTAGTCATAGTACCTATGTTCAAACGAGTAACTAATAAAATCCAACAAATAGTTTTTAATAGTAATTATTATTCAAGTATTAATAATTACAAAAGTTAAAAAAAATCATAAGTTTAAAATAAATATAATAAACTTAAACTGATATAATAGTGCTACACAAAACAAATGTAAGAATTTTTTTATTCATTATAGTTAAAAGCTAATTTAAATGTCTTAAAGAAAAAAAGGGAAGATGGGAGAACACTCTGCTATAATACTGTTTGAGACGAGTGTGCTTTTCCAATGTTGTTATTGAGTTACTGTAAAATATGTGTAAAATTTAAATGTAATGTAATTCATTAATATAACTATAATAAATAATTAAATTTTACTATTAGCAATAAGTACAGTGGTAGGTTGAATTCATTTTTGACAAAAATATTACATTTATAAACAGATATTTTTATATCACACTTATCTATTTTATTTACTTATTAATAATTTTTAATGACTAAATAGTATACATTTATATCATATATTGATATTATTACCTTGTATTGAGTCAATACCAAAAATACTTTTATAAATATTTGGTGAAAATTCAAAGTGTCACGTTATTCTTTTTAAATTACAATAAAATAAAAATTAATCGTTAATTTAAATATAAATATTACATTTCGTAATGATTTAAATTGAATGAGATCATATAATTAATAACTAAAAGTTAACAATATTTAAATAAAAATCTTTAATTTAAGCTATATTGAAATATATAGTTAACAGGATATAAAATATAATCATAACATTAGTTTCCTTGATAAAAGTTAAATTCTACTAATGATTTATTGGTTAAGAACTTTTTGTATGTTCTGATGACGACTCAAAATCAATTCAAAACAAAGAATTCGAGATGGAGTTTTTTTAACATTAAAAGTAGCATTTTTTAGAACTTAACTAATGGTATGGTTATATATTTACTATTTATAATTTAATTCAATTATATTATAATCGATAAGTTATACTACACGATCTGTGTATTTTTACCACAAAATTACTTTGATACAACTCATAAATATTATTTTAAATACGATAAAAAATAATAATACAGTAGGTAGTATAAATACATTAAAATCGAATTAAAAAAAATATTGAATATTAAATTATATTGAATCTAAATTGTCAATTGTAATTATTTTAAATGCAATAAAAATATAAAATGTAATTTACACAAAGATTATTTGTTTGATAACATCCGATTAAAAATACTGAGCTTATGATAAACTTAAACATTTAGTTCGTTAATATTTTGCTTAAATAAAACATTTTTTGGAAACAAAAAGAGTCGAAACGTGCAGATCAATACTCAAACTAAATTAAACCAACTTTTACTGACACACTATTATACAACTTTCGTAAAAACGATTTTCCGAACGTAATAGTCAACCATAGATACTTTTTTCTTTCAAAATTAAAATTTATTAACTGTATTGTAGAAAGGAAAAACGACATTTTACATTAAGTATTGAGATAATTGTATGTTTCTGGGATTTACACAATTCAAATCAATAAAGCAACGTTTTATTAAAAATAATCTAAATCATGATTTATTTGAAATACTTGAAAATACTTTAAAACATAAAATTCAACAATACACGACTGATGGTAATGTATTCAACTAATACGATTAAGCTTTTAAAAATGTATAAATTTATACACCTATTTCTTGTACCAACTGTTTGTTTCTAGTGGACCTATTAAAATGTTTGGACTGTTTCGAGGTAAAAGTATTTTCCTACCACGACATAGTATACTGTTAGAACTAATAAATCTTTGGTTCTTTTATTTATTACTTTTGCCTTAAACAAAAACGAAATATTTTATTATTATTTTAATTCGAAAAACTATTGGATTATTATATTATATATACACCTGCTACTCGTAATTGTTTTATTTTTTATGTTGTAAATTAAATTAATGTGTAACGATAACATAAATAAAATATAATTAAAAAAATCGCTATTAGTTAATAATTATTTTTAATTAAAAGACATTCATTCGTGGAATAATTAGAATAAAATTAAAATTATTCTTAGTTAAATCTATATCCGTTTAACACATTACTTGATTATAATAGTTTAACTTCAAATTATTACAATTATTACCTTTGTGGTAATGAAAATAGACTTACTAACTTGTGTTAGATTCCACACATTACATCTCTGGTATTTTTATCGCTTGTAAACTCCGGTTGTTCTTGCAAAGTTTCCTTTATTAACGAGGCCTAGCTAGGCGACGGGCAATAGTCCTTATAACGCTTAGGCACTAGATAATATAGGTTACGAAAATGGTTTAATATAGATTATTCAACCACGTTTATTAAAATATATGTATTCATTATTTAAACTTATATTAAACTTAACTTGGCTTAACATTAATTACATATTACTGTGTGAGAACGACTCCTAAGGCTATCACTATTTCTATTAGTGGTTAGTAGCTTCCGCCTTTGACCAATATTGATCCTTACCCAGTTCCCCGCGGGGATCATTAAAATTACTTCCTTAATTCCTATTTCATCGTGAATTATATTGTCATCACAGCTATTTAATTTATGTGGACATACACACGTACAAATGCACCTAATCATAAGACAACCTAAAAACCGTTACTGTATTTTTGATGAAATCATCATAAGTTAGGTACCCAAGTTTTATTATAAAACACAGAATAGATATGACTTATTAAACTCTGTGAAAATTGTTTGTGAAACAATATAATAAAAACGATTTACATAAAATTATTCTTAAAAACCCAATAATCGACATGTATTTTCTAGTGAGAAAAAAAATCTGAGAGAAAAGGAAATAAGTATCAAAATATAATACGTAAAATTATAAATAAAAACAAAGAAATGCATTTAAGTACCATAAAAACAAGTTCTTTAAAATTCGATTTATTAAAGATAAAAATTAATTGAATCAATGGAAAGATGCCAAACCCGTTAAGCATTTTAATTACACATTTAAATTTTAAGATGATACAATTTTTCAACAGTAATATCTTGTAAACCATATTTAAATGAACAACTGTGAATCGCTAACAACTGCTGCTGAAAGCATCCTTGAATAATAGTAATAAAATAAAAAATTATGCTATTTTTTAATTAATATAAATAGTTCATACACAGTATCCGTTTTGTTAAATACAAATTATAATTTTTTAAGTTTATAATACCTAATATAAATGATAATATAATTGTCATTCCATGAATATTTATATTAAATCGTGAAATTATAAAACTTATCAATAATATACATTTTTATTATTAGTAATTAATTTTGTTTTTTAAATTTTTTTTTACCGGATTGGCAAGATATTGACATACCAAATTTTAGAATTTTTAACTTTGATTACAGCTACTGTATGGTTTAAATAATTCAAATCAATTATATTTTATATCAATCTTTGTACTAATTTATCACAAAAATTAAAAAAAATACGACCAAACACTTAAAACCAACCCATATTTTGAGCGACCCACCGAGTTTTACTCGGTAGCTCGCCAGACCAATCGCTGTACTAAAAAAAAAACAAACGAACAAAGACAATACACAAATTTCTACAAGTATAGTAACTATTGTAATTTTAAATTCATTCGATATTTTATAACTCTTATAAAGGTATATTTAATATTTCAGTCTTAGGTTATAATAATATTGTGTTCATATTTTATTTAAAATTTTATAAAATACAATCTAAAAACCATTAGTTTCCCCTATATTTATATTTATTTTTATCAAAATAGGATATTTCAATCTTTGATATAAAAATGTGTTTAAACAGTGTCCACGGTTCGATAATATTTGTGTTATGTTAGTGAAGCGTGGTAAAATAACAAAATGTTTCAAAGTATAAAATAATATGTTAACGCATTTATCTTGCTCAACGAGAGTAAAATATAACCAGCAACATGAGAATTAATAGAAACGACAAAATATATCAATTTTTGATGTTGTGATTTTTTTGAAAATAAAATTTTGTTATAGTTATTTATAGTTGTATTATCAATAATATAAAAGTAATAAGTTTACATTTACTTTTAGAATTAAAAAGGCGTTGGGGTATAGACTAAAAAACATATATTTATTTACAAAATATAATACCTTATAAAGTTAAAAAGATCGCGCTAAACCAAAAATTGATACCAATGTAGAAATCAATTAAATAACATGATACTAGAGGATGTATAATAATAGAATAAGATATTGAAACAGATATTTAATTGGCTTTTCTTGCGCACAGATGTTTATACTGGGGTAAAATTAACCTAGTATAGTTTTACTAGATGGATCATATAGACCTACGATACTTTTAATATACCATAAAGGTACTTACGCGGTTGATTGATTATAACTTTCCATAAAAATGTATCGAATTCATCCAACATTTTCGTTTGCTATATAATAATAATATGTTCTTATATTATAATTTCCATACATCACAATAAGTATAATATTACGCCTTGTTACTACTAATAATATACATGATAAAATACTAGTCAACACGTCATTGTTAAGTTATTGTATTGATACACAATTCAAACAAGTACCTAACAAATAATCTGTGGGCATTTCGTAATGAATGTCGAATGTATGGAAGTAGAATATTATACGAACATTACAGTGTATTAGATATAACTTAATACGATTAATATAATAAAATATGTAATAATACGTATTTATTTGTATTTATTTTTAATAATATTATTAATAAAAAGTTATTGAATAGAAGTCGAATTAGAATTGTAGTTATCAGAATAATAATGCAAGTAAAATTCCACAATTTTAATTTAGACGCCTTTATTCCTCGGAAGTACAAAAACTTAAGTACATGATGTAAATAATAATAAATATAAATAAAATAGCAAACAACGTTTTGTGTGTTGACAAAACTATAGCATTTTATTTAAATATTAAACGAGTCATCTAATTATTTACATCTGCTACAACTCCATAGCGGTTTCTGTTTATATAACATATATGTATAAATAATCCGCATTGCATTAAACTCCGTTCTAATATATATTATATTACAATGTACCATTTAACCGTATAACAACCAACATTTATGATAATTTGAATTAATATAAAAAAATATTAATTGTATTTTATATAAACGCGAGTGTAAAAAATGTCTGGATCTGTAGCCCGTGTCCAAACTACATTTTTATGTTCAGATATTATTGCGTATCAAAATCTCCATCAGCACATACGGCAACGCGATAGGAGTGAGTTGTACAGGTATTTTCTGTACCAAATAATACCGCGTACAATACGTGCACGGTAAGGTTAACACTGTGGGAGTAACCAAATTGGTTCCCGTTTGGCCGAATTGGTTCCCGTTTGAAAAAGGTATTTTATTAAGTTGAGCCGAATTGGTTCCCGTTTGCGTACAGGTAATTTTTAATTTACTACAAATTGTTGCGAATCGTTTCCATTCAAAGCTGAATAAAGAATTTACAAGTGCCCATCCTAATATATTTTATTTTATGGAAACTTTAAATAGCATTCAAACATTAAATTACATAAAATTTCGAAGTAATAATACTAGAAAACTAACTAGCAAACAACAAAAAAACAACAAGTACTTGGAAAATTGTATGACTGATTATATTAATAAGACTATAGACTTCCAAATCAACGATTTAAAATTGTATATATTCTATCTTTTTTTTTATAACACACATTAACGCACATTTTTAACCAAGCCTACTTTTAAGTTGACAGTCCTAAGCTTGTAAAATTGAGAAGGAAAATGTGCGTAATTAAACGGGAACCAATTCGGCTTAACTTAATAAAATACCTTTTTCAAACGGGAACCAATTCGGGATGTGGGGTTGGAGCTCGGGAACCAATTCGGTACCAGCCAACACTGTTGTACGTATCAGACGATTTAAATTTTTTACCTAAGCGATGATACGCAATGCGTTAGGTAATCGAATTTAACGAATTTCCAAAAATAAAAATAACGGATTAGCATAATAATATTTTTGTTTTCGTGTGATTTGAAGTATTTTCGACTATTTTTTAGACCGATTCGTGTGATGCGTACCTGGATTTTATCATCGTACATATTTTGTACGTTTGTATTTCATTTTGTATTTCCGAGTAAACTGCCGCTGTACCGCACACAGCCAGTCATCATTCAGCGGAGGGTGCACCAAAAGTGCGACATACGTTCATTTGTCCACTGGTGCGCGATATTTTTACGCGAACAAAGTACCAGTCAGTAAATAGAGATATGGGTTTTGGCGTACGGCCATGTGCCGCATTCGTCGTACATCTTGGAGCTGCGACCACTGACCACACTTTCGGAGCAAAGTACAATACATTTCATGGTATACCTACACTATATGGGTACGTGATATTACAATAGTCATAATAATAACATAATGCGAGTGCGTTGTAATATTATTATAACCATAAGATAGCGTATATACCGCGCGTTTACGATAAACACAAATTATTATTATTTGTTTTTACCTTCCTCTGGAACCGATTTATACCGGGTTTAAAGTAGGCCTAGGATAATTCCATCGCGGAATATGAGAGGGGAAGGGATAAAATAAACTTGCCACTTCGTTATAAATTTTTATCGGATTTAAAACCGTTTGAGTGTATCAGAAATCTGTGACACCGGACTAACTATAGACCTTAATCATAATATTTAGTTTGTTTCAAAACAAAAACCGTAATTTTTATGTTTTGAGATAAGTTTCGAGGTTCTAATAAATCTTATACTTTTTAATTTTTTTTATAAATTATCTTTTACTTTGATTATTGTTATCGTATATATTTTACAAAATATCTGTTTTTAGAATAAAAACATGTCTTTTACCTGGGCCGCTTAATTTTTTTTTTATCACTAAAACATAATCAAATTGTTATTTAATATACGGTTAACCAGGTAAAGAAGTTCACGAATAATCGATATGTGGTCTAATAGTTATAACTTATAGAGAGCAAGTGGTGTTCACGAAAAATATTCACGCATAATAATACGGCATAGTATACGTCCGTCCGTATAACTTTGAATCAGGCTGAATAGTCAGTGAATTGTTTGCATTAAATTAAATCTGGTATGGTATAATGTACCGCGTGAAACAATGCGGAAACCGAGCTTAAACTAATCCATTGTAAAAATTAATGATATCGTATATTATATAAAATAATATAATATTCAACCATTTTTTTTTTTTTACACTGGATGATAATTTTAAAATTAAACTGGCCGTTCATTTAACAAAAAAATATTAAATTATACAAACATTTTCTTTCAAGAAAATTAAAATTTAAGATTCGTGCAATTGCAGAATTTATGTTTCCCTTTTTTGACCATAAAATTGTTAGCACAACCATTACCGATGACAACTAGTAATTTAAATGTAATCATTTTAAGTAGAATACTTTTATGCAAATACTGCGGTACTACATAATATCAAATAATAAATAAATCATTTTGTATTTATAAACTTTTAAAAATTAAATAAGTGTAGTTACATCACAAATAATAAAGGAAGTCCCTTGCTACTGTACTTATAATATCTAAACTTCAAAATGCAATTAATGATTAAAAGATAACTGTTCGTTCAACAATTTATAATACTTAGCATCAATATTTTTATAAAATTTTTAAAATCGAATACACATTATAATTAGATAATTTATATATTATAATGATTTAATATTAAATATTAATTATAGGTCACGTTTTTAAAAATAATAAATATTAAATACGGTGGAACATTATGGTAGACAAATAAGGCCATTCGAATGTACTTAAAAAAATAAAAATAAATAGTTTTTGTAAAAGTAAATGTTTCTAAAATAATATGAATGTTATTTTATTTGTTAATGTATTATTAAAATTATTAATACACTCATACTATGCAATATGCTATAATTGATAATAATAATTAAATATATAATATAATTAGGTAAATTTGGTTCTAAATATACATTCAATTACTATTTATGTAATATTACAACCAATTTTTTTTTGACATTTAATGTAAATAATATTTCAAGCAAGATTTTACAACTAAATAATATGGTTATAGTTTAAATACTTATGAGTTGAGTATTTGAATGTGCTGGTATCATAATGATTTGTGTGTTTAATACTCCATGTTGTAGAAATAGATTCAACCCACCTAATCAAGAAAACATTAATTAACAACAATAAAATAAATATCACATAATATTAATTATTCGTAGAAATATAACATAACTGATCCACACCTATCAAAATTGTTTTTCTTCTACAATGATTTATCGCTGAATTCAAAATTAAACACATTATCTATTACAGTGACCTAATTATAGTATACATTAGAGCTGGTTTACCGTTTGTATTTTTATTTTTCATTAGAATATTCAAAATCAACGTGTACGCTGTTTTATCGAGTTAAATACAGTAAATCGTATGCTTTAAAAATATAATCAACCGATGAAAGCTGCTTGAAAATGCTTGAATGTTATCTGGATCGAATTCCATTAATTTACATTAATGTCTAACTCCTTAATAAAAATCATAACATTAAAATACAAAGACATTTTTAATGCTATTTGTTCCGGACTTTTCAACAACATGGCAAGATTAATAGTTTTATAACGTGCAGGTAGTAAAAATCGTAAAAAAAAAAATGGGTAAAAAAAATGTTTAATTACTAAAATTTCAATTCCAGGCGACCGAACGCAATCCAATTATTTCCGGTTTTAACTCACAGTGTTGCGGAAATTATTTTCTCTCCATCATTAATATGATAGTATAACGTGAGGCGAATATATTACAATAACATGTGTAATATATATATATATATATATAGTTTTTTTTTTTTGGGATCCATACGATTTAATTTCATTATACTTGTGAAATACATATTGGGTATATACTACACAGTATACACCGGCGTATAAAAGGACTAAGGGTGTTGTATATTTAAATTAGTAGCTATATTGTATGAAATCGCTGCCAATATAATTTTCGTGCGACTAATACTAATAATAATAATAATAATAATAATAATCCAAACGGACTATTCGACGTGTATATGCATAATGTAATAAATATCGATTGTAATCTCACTTATTTAGTGTACTGATCCGGTTATAATTGAAGGATTAAACTGGCCCGGAGTCTTTACCAATACAAATCGTGAGGAATTAGATCGTCACTTGCGTACGCGTGGTCGCGTACTAAAAGAACGGCTTCAGAAAACTTTGAAAGGAAAAAAAAAGTGAAGTAGTTAAACTCGAGTCTAATACCGCCCCGACTCTGCATTGTTTTTGTCGGTTTGGATATTACAATAAGCGCAGTACACAATGGTAAAATAATAATAATAATAATAAAAACTCCAAACACTTTTTCAGCTAAAAATATAATATGATATTTTATATTATTATAATGAATATTTCATAATCGTTTTGCGTTAACGTGGCTTAAAGTAACAATATTATACTACACGAAATACGGATAAATAAATACTATTAGAATTTTCCAGGGAGTTATCAATCATGATGTGATACCATTTAAGTCGCACGCGAACCAAAATACGTAGGTATACTGGAACAACGGCGCGGCGGTATAGGTGGTTAACGTCTACTAAAACGTCGACTTTTGACGCGTTCGTGCACGCGCTATATATAGTCTATAATAGTATTATGCTTTTAACTATAGCAGACGGCGCAGGTGCCTATACCGACGACATTTTGACGAATTCACATGATCGTTCACGCGTAGTAAAACGATATTATTGTTTGTTGCAATCGAGCGTATACGTGTTCGTTCACTTTGTTCGCGGTTTAAAGAAAACGAAACGCGCGCCGTACAATAACTTTTGACTTTTCGATATATTTATTTATTTATTTTTCGAAACGAACAGATAGAGAGAGATTCGTCGCCGGTCGCGTACGCTTTCAGTGGTGCACAAGTGACTGGTACCACTATACGTATACGCTTGTACAACTGCGGTACACGTGTATATTGCGTTTTACGCCAAAGTATTTATTTAACGTTCTTCGTTGTTTTCTCAAGACCGCACCTCTAACGTGCACACATACTTTACAACGCGTTCGCGGCTCCGTCCATTATTTATAAAAACAAATTATTATTAATTATTTTTTATATCGAAAAAATCTTACTAGACAAAGAAAAACACGTTTAGGGAATAATACAATTTAGAAGCCAGGTGGTAGGTACTTACATTTTACAGCCTGGCGACTCATTGAAAATATTATTAGATTAGTGACGACACGCCTGAGCTTAAAATGTGTCTTTATAGTTATTTCTTTTATAGACTCGGACATAATATTTATTTACGCTGCAGACAAACGATATTATAGATAACATTTTTAGCATAACGTATAGCTATGTAAAAATCATCGATTCGGATAAGGTTATCATTTTTGGCATTATTTTACTGCTGTAAGAGCTACTGATCAAGAATTTTACATACATTTTCAAGAATTTTGATCTAGGAACCAAAAATGATATCGGCATGAATCGAAAAAACCATTAAAATATAAGACATTTTAAAAGTCTATAAAGAGCTCAACATGAGACAAAATATTTTGAAAACTGTATTATGATAATAATACGCATAAATATAGTGAAAATTTCAAATCCAAATTTAAACAAAAATCTTAAAGTAAAAGTAATGAATAAGGGTTTTTTTTAGTGTGAACTATTATATATTAATCTAAAAATTTATGGTGTTTGAAAGAAAAAAGAAAAACCACAAAGTCGATTTTTGATTTAAAAATTTAAGGTAAGATATTTATTTTTAGAATTGTTTAAAATATTTTTCAGTTTGAAAAAAATAGTTATGTCTTAATTCGAAATTGATATAAATAAATAACTTTTTATTACAATAAACAATATGTTTCTTTTATGTTTAATGTATATCAAAGTTTAAAATGTTTGGAAATTTGGCTAGAGTTTATTTTATTAAATATTTATAAACATTATTTTTAATAAACTTTTTTCAGTGAGTATTTTGGTTTATTAATATAATAATTGTGATACATATATATATATATATATATAATATTTAAACATTTAAAACTAATGATCGGTTATAAAATAAAATAAAAATGTATTTATAACTTTTTATATAAAACCAATTCTGATTATTGGTTTATGTATTTATAGATATTTCATTCAGAAAAAAGTGTAATTTATTATAGTTTACTGTTTGTAGGAGGAAAATCAACAATCTGATACGGTTTAATTCATAAATAAACCGAAAAAAAATTCAATATTATATGTAGTCAAATTGTTAATAACGATTAACGGGCTAAACATTTCATAGACTATGTTAAAGTGAATATTCTTTTTAAAATACTTCAATCTTTATTAAACATATATATATATATATATATTTCTTGCCAATTAATTTTTAAATAAAAACGTTTTTAAGCTTATAATTGAAATACTGGTAATTTTATTATTATTTCATTTTCTAATGTCCTTGACGGTTAAGCGTTATTCTGCATTTTATTTTTCAATTAATTTCAACCACTGATGCATTTAATCAACATACTGATTAATGAAAAACGTTGTAAGTTGAATACTTTTGTATCTGCAATAGAAATGGTACTAGTATATTAAAGTATAAACATTTAAACATTAATATTTACTCTTAATGGAATAGTCTCAGATTAATTTTAAGGTATAGAAATAAAAACAAGCTGAGTGGATTTCATCTCATTATAAAATAAACATTAACTAAATTATTCATTGGTCGAATAAATACTATAATCTGTAGAGATGTCATACCAAATAAAATATAAAACATATTACACTTCTTCTATAATAGTAATATGAAATAATTAAAAATATGGTTTTTCTAATATAGCAACGGCTTTGAATTTGACGTGACTTTTTTCTGGGACAGTTGCAGGAATCCGTTACCACAGCATGGTTTCTTACATCTTAGTGGTTTGATCTATTCTGGAAGATGTTATTATGAATGTTGACAATCTGTGGTTCAAACAAGATAAGGCGACCCGTCACACATCCCGCGAGACTGTTGCTTTCCCAGACGAACACATTTCTGAGTGAATGGTCTCTTTGCACACCGCCCACGGATCTCTAATATTAGATAAAATTTTCTATTAATACACCGGAGATGACGTTACTGAATACAATTCTATTAAATTATTTTCATTTAAATTTGTCAGTTTAATTTAATGTTCAAAACCTATACAGGATCTGTCGTAAGAGATTTAATATTACAGTTTTTATAGCATATATATACTACACCAGCCGCACTAAATTTTCAAAACGCGTGATAAAATATATATTCCGAATGTTTTGATTGAATTTTGTACGATATATATATAAGCACAATAAATGTAATAATAATGTAATGCACGTATACGTATATATTATATAAATTTAACGTGACTGATTGTTTTTTTTCCGATTAAATAGTATAATACCTTTTAATGTCGAATACACTTTTGCACACGCCCCAGTGTGTCAGTGTGTACCATAAATACAAATCGTATATTTTTGATTACAGGTACGATAAAGTCTGTGTTTAAACGATGACCATTTGCTTTTCGAAATATTTTAAAAATCTGATGCACTATAGTATATATTTGATTTTCCGCGATAATGGTAAACGATTTATTACCTATATTATCGTGATTATAATATAATAATTTATGACATGTGATTTTATTCGATAATCATCATAATGGAGATTCATAAACCATAACGATCGAGAGTACTAAAAATAATATAATATGATTATAGTCGACGAAACATTTAATTGAAACGGAATGATATTCTGTTGTTATATTATTCAATTCTATGTGCAGTTTATGAGCAATTATTTTCAGAAAACTCGCGGATGAAAACGACTTGCGTAAACATTTATTATTGTAAAGGGTGGCTGTATAAAGTTTTCTTGTTATATATATATATATATATTACATTTTGTTAACACATTATACCTATTTTAATTTTATGTTCAATGGCTTCAACGGCTTTTTGTTCAAAATAAAAACTAAAAGTCATACAAACGTTGAGTTAAGATTTGTACAAAAAAAAAAAAAAAAAATTCACTTTATACAATACGTATATCTGGAAAACGTTATTGATTCGAGAACAAATACGGCAACCTCTGCCAAAGACAAAAACCAATACTAAAATACAGTTTTATCGAAAACGGCGAAATCCCGTTTAGCGTCAATGTAGAGAAATAATCGTATCACACATATCTGCAGATATCACTGGCGTAATAGTTACGTCTGACAACACTGACGTTACGATGTTTCACTACGGTTTATCGTCTTCGGTTAGCGATGTGTTTTTGACCTATCTGTGCCCCTTAACCTCAGGTCATCTGATAACTTCATAATATCATTTGCCCTTTGCGAGTAGCATGCTCGTATAATATGCAGCTGTTGCCACGTGCATAAAATAATTGCTGGCTGATTATACAGCACACGTAGTGTTATGTACATATACTCGTTAAGTAGGTTATTCGCGACCTCACGTCAATCGATCTCGCCACCTATTCATTGTTAATACAATAAAATGATTGACATACATTTTCTGATCGGAAAATTTAAATAATAGGTTAATATTCATTACGGCAATGTTAATGAGCAATTTTTTGTCGTATGCAATTACCTATAAACGAATAAAATAAAATAAAAACTGACTGTCTCGTTTTGTAACACACTAAATTAAGCCTTAATGTAAAGATTGTTTATTTCAAGTAAAGAAAAAAAAAATTGATTTTTAATTTGAGAAGTTCACATCGTTAGGCTATAATATTAAAAATATTCAGCATAGTACTGTAATAAGAAATTCACTCGGAGCCTATTGGTATAAGGTATTGATAGCAGGATAACATCAGTATCATATTGAAGTGAATAAACGAGAAGATAATATATAGGTACGACCTAATAGTAGTACCCATTTAAATAGGTAATCTGTGTACTAAAAATGTAGATTTTCCTTTATAATCTTACCTATGGATCAAGTTCAATCGAATCATAATGTTTCTGATAACGTTCAAGTTTATATTTATTGTTAAATACATTATTGTGTAACGGTCTCGTTTTGAGAAAATTTAAGCAAAATGTACAATACCAATACATATTATCATATAGTTTATAATATGAATTCTATATCTTTGATAATTCGACCGTGTATAGTTGATATTTTAATTATATGATTTCGATGAAAAGGGTGCTATTTATTCTGAACTATTTATATATATATATATATATATATATATATATATATATATATAAATACCTATATTTTTTTTTCAATTTAAAAAATAATATGATATTCAATATTTTATCGTCTTTCGATCCAACACAGAAACGTAGTATGCACTGTGTGTAGAAACTTGATTACGATAAAAACAATCGAATTATTTCTAAGTTATAAATATTTTTACGAGTACCGACTTCAAAAGCCATACTTTTTTAATACTAGAGAAAAAAAATATGCCCAAAATCACTTTGCAGTCCTGTAGGGCGTAAAATTACTGTAGAAAAAAACAAATTAACATTTTTACTCGACGTGTTACAATACTAAATTCCGGCGAAGAGCACTCGGGCAGATAAACACAATACATTTTTTAAATTCCTATATGCATAATATATTTTAGGATTTACCGGACGCCACCGCATTGTGTTGAAAAAATAAAAAAATATATATAATACACATAATATAGATCCGTTAAGGTTTTTTGTTATTTTTTTTTCTCGAGTGTCATCGGCGCGGCGGTGGTTTAAATTCGTTTGAGTTTGTTTCGAATTTTCGATAAGTGCTGTACAATTCTTAACGCATCCGAAAACGATTTATTAGACTCGTTTTTTGGACGACGGCCCACTGCCGCCGGATGACATCTCCTCCGGGCTTATATAAAGTCGCTAGCGGACTCGGTTGTATTTTAAATAATATGTCCTACATTTTTATTGTGTAACTACATCGTACGTGCCTACAACAGCCGCGAATGTATAGGTCAACACCATTGATAAGTGATAACTTACTGATATAACGTACGCAAATTCTACCATCACTAAACAGTCATTTATTGGGATTTGAAAACCATTTTTTTTCCTACTCGGTTTTAAGTCGTTATGATATGTCTCGAAACAGAATATCTTCAAAATACCTATCACTCTAACGAGAAAATAACTGCTCAGTGAAAACAATAAACATATTATATCGTGTCATACATATTATACAACATACTTATATTACGTTCACGAAAATCATAAACAAAATATTAAATTAATTGTCATATTTTAGCAACGTAATGATCAAGGTCTTACAAAAATCAATAATTTAAATGTTTTTCACCTGAGTTGATAAATTTGCTAGACATATTGATTACGATGTTTTTATCGAAGTGAATTTTTATAGTCAACCACTAAAAATCAGCTATTTTTTTGATTTTTTACAAAATAAAAAATGTTTATAAATTTAATTTAATCAAGTTATTTTAGCGCTTTCTTTTTGATTAGCGTTAAGAAGTTATAGTTATTGAATAAAAGAAAATGATTGGTTTATTGGAAGACATGTGACTATCAATTTAAAAGTTTTCAACTATTACGGGCACTATAGAGATATTACAGATTGAGGCATCAATTTATTTCTATCGAAAATGACCAAAAACTTTTAGACATCTTGCCATACTATAAATTTAGTTTTGTGTGACACTCGAAAATGAAGTATTTTTCGCATATCAACAAAAATAACTTTAAGAAGTTTAGGTTATAATATTTGTGTCCATTTAAGGTACGAAACCCCAAACGTATATATTAATAAATTAACAATCATTATGACAATCAACGCTAATAATGAATTAATTCAAAAATTATTTATGGAAACAAATTAATATGAATTAAGTCACAAAAAGAAAAAATTGTAAGCAAATAATATAATTTTTAATTTATTTACCGTGTTTCATATCGACATCCAAAAATCTTATATTAATCCGTTATAATCTCCTACGCATAAGTTACTTTGTGGTTTAAATTCAAATAATCGATATCATTGATATCAACATTATCTAAGTTTCTATCTAAATATAGTTTTGTATTAATTTGTATTTTTAGTGGCCTTATTCTTTTCATCAAAAATGATTTTAAGCAAAATTAGCACTCATTATAATCTTATTCAACTCGTTAAACACTCAATAATCAGTTTTCCAGATCTTTATTGTACTTAACTTTGCTGTTCAGTGTTTTAAATAAATAATACTTTTTAAAATTGTTATCATTATGTTTGTTGAGTTTCAACACTATCCGTCTCATATTATAATTATTATTGAACTGTAATAAATTGTTTACACAGGTAATAAAAATAAAAGCTGTGTGCAGAATACAAGCTTTAATACGTCAATAATACGAGAAAATAGATCGTAAAAATTTTGCTTAATTATATTTTATAGTTAGCAGTTATAGGTGATTTGATTCAATTGTAAAGTATATTTTAATTTAAATCATCAATAAATAGTTAAAATTTAAATTTTAAAATTAAACTATAAAATCTTCATTTATAACTGTAACAAAAATAATGTAGTTACACTTTCATAAATGCCTAGTATTAGTAGTAGATACATTTTAATCAATTCAACAAAAAACTATGCACATTTTATTTTAAATACAAAAAAAAATACATTTTTGGAAAAACTATACATTTATAAGGAAAATAATTTAAGATAATATGGGATCATACTAAAGAAACTAAGCCACGAAAACCAACATTGAAAATTAAAACCAAATGAAATGAAATCACGAATGATATTTACTAAAATTACTTACATAACATTTTTATTTAAATAAAAGTAAAAAAAAAAACAACCAAATAAAAAATTTATCTTAAATTAATAAATAAATATTTATGTCATACTATTGTAGTGATCGCTGTGCAGGACGTCATGATGACCGTTACCGCGGTTCAATAGTTTAAACGATTTAGAACGTTCCTGGTTGACTATTTGTATTTCAGAGGGCAAATAAATTATAATAATGCGTTGAACATTTAAATAATAAAACAAAATAGAAAAATATCTAACTGCTATGGAAAAAATATTAGTACGGGGCCAATGGCTAAGTACTTTCGACGATGTGGCTGTGATAAGGTCGTCCACGGTGAGCAGTAGCCTTACGAAAATGGCGAATAGCCAGCCCAACACTGTGACTACCTTCTGACTACAACTAGGACAACACTAGGCGCTCTACCCGTATTTATATGGGTCCTATCAAGACGATGTGTGATCGTCTGATGGCCTATTATAAATTTGCTTTTCTGTGATTCGGTAAGAACGACTTGTTGTTTCCGCCTTTGACATAGGCTTTCCGGATTATAGTTGGGCACGTATTATTATAAATTATACTAAGTACCTGTATAGTTTATCATCTATACCAGAAGTGGGAAACTGGCGGCCCGCGCTACATTTTCAAATTGCATCATATAATATTTCAAAGTCAATCGTCTTACTCTGTGCTAAATTAAAATGCATATTTTGAATGACCTTTTTTTTTGCTCTCTATACTCTAAATTAAATTAAATTAAAATTTTTTTTAAATTGGCCCTGTAATAACTTTCCGTTGCCCATCCCTGATCTATACTACATTAACAATTTACAAAGCGACGTTTTTAGGATAACTACATTATATTATGGTATTATAATTTACTCAATCAGTATTTTTATACAATATTACCTATTGTAAAGATTAAAAGTTTTATTAATTTTACATTTCACGAAGCAGCAACCTAATTACTAATTTTAATATTCTATAAATTCTGTTATGGAGTTTTTCTTAAGCCTATAAAACCTTAAATCTGTGTTCAACGAGTTTCAAAGAAGGAGGGTTATATACACAGTCAAAAGGGTATATCATTAAAATCCCGAATGTTTCATACTTGTTAGTTGTTAGTAGGTAAGTTTTTGTACATCGCTTGTCTCACTTGATTTTGTAGACACGTTATTAACACTTACTGATTAATTGTTTATATTTATTTACACATTTTTAATAAAAATAAATTCATATAAATTTAAAATAAATAAAGTGACTAAAATAAATATGTAATAGATTTTTACGTTTATATAATATACATAATATTATATATAATAGTAAATTTTGCACTCGTATGTTTATTATGACAACTATTTCAATAATTAAAAAAAAATACAAACCATAAATGATTTCAGTCAGACCAAAGATGGCAACAATAGTAAAACGAACAAAAACAAAAATATTTTTGAAATAATAAAAGCCTCAATAGTCTACATTATAATAACAAAAAAAACATTCTCCTTATCCTATTTTTTTTTTTTTTTTTTTAATAGGAGTCACTTGACTCGGAAATAAATGTATTTCTGTCAAACAATTTTTTTCCGTATTTTGAATATGTACATAACATTATAGATCGAATCGCAGTGAAATAACGACCATTAAAGCCCAAAGTCGAATTGTAGAATTATATAACTTATATGAGTTATAAATTACATTGGTATAGTCTACCATTGAACATAAAGTAATACATTAAATAGTAGATAATAATATTATGGTCGTCTTATGCGTATCTCGACTTTAACCGATGTCATATTATAACTGTTTGCTTTACATGCACAACATAATTTACATGACGCATACGATATTATAACAATATTTTTGTTTACTGCAATATAACCGCTCTTCCGGTCTATCTGTTTCCGGGTTGGTATATATGTATGAATAATATATATACGCATAGTACGTGTAAGTTGTGTAATATGTACATCAGGACATTAGTTGAAATATAATAATATATAATGCGACCGCCAAGATGCATGACAACAATACGGTAAACAATAGGGAGCTATTGTATACATTCCCTATTAGTACCTATAAATGTTATCCAATTGAATTCAACTTACGACTACAAATTTGTTAATATATGTGTTAACATTATATCGGTAATATGAACTACATTGATGTACATAAACGGAAGTATTTTTAGTTTATGTAAATCGCGAATCTCTCAAATTATTGACCTTCACGATTTGTGTTTCTTTAATACATCAATAAATAACATTTTGTCATGTCCTTGGTGAAAATAGACAGGAATAAGATGTACAAATAAACATTAAACATTCGAAATAAGCAATTTATCAGTATAAGATTCATGTTGCACAGGTTTTGTGTTGTTTGTGGATTATAGGTACAACCGACCTAATATGCGCTGAAAACAAAATTTGTGTTTGTATTAAAAATTACATATTTTTTCTCCGTCATTCGAATCCCCAGCTAATAGGTTGTTTATTGACTCGAGTCAATAGCTTTATTGTATTGGTTCACAATAAATTATTGAATTTACTTTTTAATCGTTTGCCAATGTGTGCTGATAAACTGAAAAATACAACTTTACTGTATTATATTTATCAAATTAGTTACTTACTCGTAAATCCAATATAATAATTTTAGATATATATATACATGTAATTCATAGACCTACTTTTTCTGAAATAATTTAAATAAATTATAATTAATTTCTATTGAGTTATAGTTAATGCAGTAAGACATATTGTCTCGTTGGTTATTGCCCAAATAATATGCAATATAATTAAGACAAACACGTTAGTGGTTATAAACTGCAGATTAATAGAGGTACAATATAGACGAGTATCTATACGTTTTTTGGACACAGTAGTTTGTTCACTTTAGCCGTGCAATTTGGAGACGAATACAAAGTCGTGGCTTTTCAAACAAATATTATACTGAGGATAATAAATTTGCGTTATAAATACGAACATTAGAAATATTTGTTTTTTAATCTTATTACAATATTAAAATATGATTTTAAGTGTATGCGATGAAATGACTACGTGCAAATGACTCAGCACATTGGATACTATTTAAAAATTATCTATTTTATTATTGACAGATACCACTTGTTTTGGAGGTAAGATCTAGTATGGGACATTCTTCCGCTAAAATTTGCTCGATTATGACTGTGAGATAATATGATTATCCTACACAAAATCTCTTAACGATAAATCCATAATATATTAATTGCAAGGAGGAAGGACTATATTATTTGTATTATTTATAGAATAAATTATGATCTGGAAATTGTAGAATTTAACGACTACCTAACAGAATATCAGAAAATCGATATTATAAATATTATGATTTTTTATGTTAATATTTTCCACTACAGTCAATACTCATATAAGTCATATTACATTTTAGTGAAAAACTAGAGAAAATACGTTTAAAATACGTTTAAACGATCTGTTCATTATGATAAAATTATTAAAAATAAAAAAAATCATTATTTTTCATAGTATTACTATTATGACATTTTCAAAGATACGAAATTTTAAATAAATGTACAAATGCATTTATTATACTCGAGATTCGCTTTAAAGTGATTATATTATATTGTTAAATATTTAAAAAATTCAAAATCAAATATTTTATGAAATATGCATTCTAAGTTCTGCGTAGTGCATCGAAAAACACATTGCTATGCGTACAACGTAAAAAGCAATTACTAATGTAACGATTGAAAGTTTTTTTTAAATTTAATTTTTTCCTTATTTTTAACAATGTCAAAACTTTTAAAAATATTTTTAATGAAATACATGTAAAAAATCATTCATGAAAAGTTGGAAATGACAACCGAAAGGTAATTGATGAGTGAATGGAGCATTACGTGTTGAAAATTAAATAATTTGACCTTTAATCTTGCACGATAACTAATAATTTTTCAAGCATATTTTTTATAATATAAATATCGAATAATATAAGCTAAATAATGAATAAATTATTCCGTACGACAAAAACTTCACTTGACACTAAATTGCTTCAACGTGATCTTGATAACATAAGTAATTGGTGTGATACGAACAAGTTGCACTTGAACGTTTTAAAATGTAAAGTTATTACTTTTTCTACAAAACGTCCGTCTTTATTAAACAAATATTTTTTAAGTGTTGAAGTAGCTCGAGTCAATCACGTGAAACATTTCGGGATTTATCTTGACTGCTCTCTTTCATTCGGTGGCCATTATATCTATATTTAAAATAGAGCTTCCTCAATGATAGGTATTATAAATTGAAGTCGTAATGATTTTGATAATCCATTAGTCTTTAAATCATTCTACTGTGCCTTTGTTAAATCAATTTTAGACTATAATTCAATAATTTGGTCTCCTTACACTCTACTGGTCCAGTCCATTCTCTTGAGGCGATTCAAAGTAGCTTTTTAAGACTTGTTAGTAATACTACATGACATATTCAACGTTTTCCCCACGCATCATATAATAAACCTTTACTATTATGTTTGAAACTTGATATTCTACAAGTTAAAAGGATAAAATATGATATATATTTTATATAAAAATTATTAAATGGCTATATTTACTGTCCAGATCTGTTATCGAATTTAACATTTCTAGTTCCAGGTCATGCGACTAGACAGATCGATACTTTTTATGTGCCATTCTAGCGTACCGTATATGGTAAAAACTCTCCTTTAATTAGAAACATGTTACATTTAAATACTTTTAATATTGATATTTTTTTTTAGGTAACTCCATCATTTATTTTTATTTATATCTTAGCAATTTAATTACTTAAATCATATTATAACTCTCAAAAAATCTTATTCTCTATATTTAATATATTATGTTTCCACATACCATTGTAATTGGGCTCATCTTTTTTATCATCATAAATAAATAAAATGAAAATAAATATAAAAATTTCCAATGACTTAAACCAATTTTTTTCCTTTACTTTTGTTTATGTAATTTTTAATTATTCATAATTAATAAAATATAAAAAATTAACTCAACAACAATATTAGTATTTTTACACTAGGAAATAAATCTATTACAGTGCATTCTGTACATTTTATAACTTTAATTCTAATTTAGTTTACGTATAATTTATCTTTTATTACATTGGAGAGTTTTTGCGATAGAGAGGATAGGGTTTGAATATAAGTGGATTTTGAATCGAAGTTTGGCAAATAGAAATCCCGTTTATGGTTTGTGTGTACTATTTTTAAAGCTTTTTAATCCAATTTATTATCACAGATATAGTATTTAATACTATTTATAGTATATCACTGTAGTGATTAATCAATTGGTTATAAAATTAAGTGCATTCAGACGGCTGAGGTTTTCTGATTATTTTCGTATTTCAATTTAATAATGAAAAATAAATAAGTGCTAAAAACCGTATAAAAGTTGATCGTAGGTAATAATAAATTATTCAATAACAAAAAAAAAAATTGAAGTACCTATAATAGAAATAATAAAATTATCGAATACAATATGTAAGTTCTATTTTTATTTCAATGGTAATATTTTAATTACTTTGTTAAGCTATTATATACACACACACATATATATATATATACCTATTTTATATAATTGTGACGCCACAAATCTATTTATTTTAAAAAAATTATGTTATTATTATAATTGAATATTGACTATGCGTTAATGCAGTATATACATAAAAATTATTAGGGTTTAACTGTTTAAAATGACAGGAATAACTCAATTCAGAAAACCCAACCAAGTCGTGTTAACCGACAGATTATAATTTATATTAGTAAATCTCTAGGTTAGTTCCGTTTGAGGTCTCTAGGGGTTATCAGAGATTGAGCGGGTAGATAGTCGATTTATAAGTGGATTTTGAATTGTTGACGGTAAGTTAACTTTGAATGAAATGAAAGGTAATATGATTTGGTTGATTGAGTAAATAGTAGAATTTTTAAGTCACTGTAGAGGTTATTATTTTTGATAAACCGAGGAACACAGAGACAATTTGACAGAGGCAAATTGATTGGCAGACCTGAAATGTTCATAAATTGGAAGGATATTTTACATAGTCCTATATCTGAATGCCATAAAATAATTATACTGGTCTGCTTTATAAATTCATAGTTTATGTCTGGCAGATGTCTTGGATCGAAGAAATGGGCGGAGTAGGTGTGACGTGGGGTTGACTTAATTTGAGATGTTTATGAATAAATGTTTTCAGAAAATAATAATATAATATTATTTCACCCTACTTCTTATTTGTTCATTCAATTCATAATATTGTATTATGTTGTGAATTTATTCACATACTACATAATGTAGGTGGATAACTTCATTAATATTCATAAATATACATTAATCTACACTAATCTAAGACGGCAGTAATTAAAATAATAAAATAGTATAAAAATAGCTTGTTTTTTTTAAAAACTCATTTGCTTTTAATAATATTTAGTAAGACGTGTTAAAATTTGTGACTTAATTATTAAAACACATTAATTATTTTAGAAGTTATTAACTGTGTTTTTCTGTCATAACTTATAAGCAATACATGTGTTATATGTACTTTATATAACCATGTAAATCGTAATATTTTTATATATATATGTAATACAAATGCTTTTTGCAAAATATTTTGTGAAAAAAAAAATCTAAAGGTGTCAAAAATACGATTGATTATTTTATTGTGAGCCATCCAATTCATATAAAATAACAACAGTCCTTAATAATATTATTGTCAAATAAAACAAATAAATAGTAATATTATTTGGTTTAAAAGAAAAAAAGTATTTGTTTCATTATTTTTGGGACAAGCTGTTCAGTTAACATAATTCGGTTATTATTTATCCTGGACAGACATTAGAAATAAAAAACAATAACAAAACAAACATTTATTAAAAGATTAAAAGTAAGTTTTAACATTAATACTTTAAGATATTAATAAATAAAAATAAACGAAAAACACACTAGTGTGAGTCGTATTACTGTTGTATATATAACAGAAAAAAAATTCTATTTTTATGAATAGTTTACGATATTTAATAAAACAACTGTTATACATGGCTTACATAATATAAAGTACGTCGTATTGTATTTAAATTTAAATAAAGTAACATTTATCATCACCTGAAAAAGTATAAAACCTGTATATATAATATATTTGTTTTATTAATTTATAAATTTATAGTTATTTAATGGATCGTATCGTTAGTATATAATCCAGTCACCTTGACAATGTATAGACGGACGACTTTTCTCTATTGAATTTGTACCTGTGCCGATCACTTCAAAAATATTGGCTGAAACACTGCACTTTTCGACGCATATGGTAAAAACGTCATGTCTAACTGTTTATTCAACATCGTATTCTAGGCCAGGATGTTTATACTTTTATCTACATGAAATATAGCCAGACATTTTAATCGGGAAGGATATTTTTCAAATGTTTTAATAGTTTATGGCTTATAAACGTAATACATAAATAATAAAAACAAGATTTCGTTACAACTTGTGAGATATCTATTATATTGTTATAATATAATATATTTGACTATAATAATAATCGAAATTATAAAAAATAATATTATATCCGATATCTTTTTTTCTAGTTACCAAGTTTTATATTTTGCTTTATATTCCGTAATTTCGTAATAATTTATTGCTTAGCTATGATAACATGTAAATAATTTTATAGTTTGTTGTTTTATATCAGTTATTGTTCCATATGGAGTTAAATTTAGGAATTTCTCTAGGTTTCTGCATTTCTGTATTATTTCATTTTTACATTTCCACGAATTCTGACAAAATTTAATTAAATTAAAAACCAAAAAATAACTATATTATCATCTATTCAAGTACATCATTATACTATCAAATAAAATCCAATAGTAATAACTTAAATACATTTTCAAATATATACAACGCTTACAACAAAATTAATAATATTCAAGTATAGTAAGTGTCATTGAATACTAAATGTTTCCTTGAAAAAAGGTTGATATGTTTCACTACTTGGTATAATTAAAAGTTGTGAATCCTAAAAAAAAAAATAAAATGGTATTTAAGAAATATAATTACAGTATTTATAAAGTACCTTCATAAATATATTTATTATTATTTAATGATTCAATTTTTTAAATCAATAATTTTACATTTTCTATTTATTTATTTTTTTAACTTTAACAAATAATCGTATAAATATTTTTATACCACTTACTTTTATACTTTCATTTCGTGGAAAAGATAAAATATTTACAATTGCATCAGCTACTTTTGTGGCTTTCAATTTCGGTACTTCCGTTTCAGAGGTCCCTGAAGACAATTCCATGTCAATTAGCTCAGTACTGAGACTCTGTAATTGAAAAGAACAAAAAAGTTATGAATTATGTTCAAAACCGTAAAAAATAAATATGCTTTGAAAAACTCACGCGTGATTAGAATGTCAACAGCTAAATTCCAGTTTTATTTAAAATGCGGGTTATAAAATGAAATATAATTTTTTAAAACTAAGTAAAACACCGTGTGACTGATTGAAAAGTTTGGCAGACACATAAATTCTTTGAAACTTTCGCTTATTGAAGTTAAATAGAGTAAATGGTAATATGGTAAATTACCAACTTGACTAAAAATATATATTATACAGATATTAATACATTTAAAATATATATAATGTATATATTTTAGTATATTAAATAAAATATTGTAAAGTATATATTGTAATTTCTTAATCCTTTTAAGTCTATCCTTCATGTAGTGTAGTGTACTTGTTATTATAAATTGTATATTAAGTATATTTATTTGAAAACTATTCAAAATAATTGATTTTCCGAGTTTATAAAAATTATCTGTTATTACTGTTATTAATATTTATAATATAACTTTTTATATTCATATAATTTATGATTGTCACAGATTTTTACTACAAATACTAAGACCTGGGACGTTCGTATCAAACATTGTTTTCCAATCACTTTAAGTGTATATTTTATATATAAAAATATATAATTCATCTATAATAAAATAAATACACAATAATTCATGTTTATTCACTTTATACAATTTTACAATTGCGGATTTTAAAGACCAAAGTAAATAAGTTTATAAAACAATAGCACGTTAACTCCCAAAACTTGAAAAATTGTGAAAATATTCATTTTATCATTTCGTTTTAAACATTTCATATTACATGGATTTAAATATTAATAGTACCAATAAATTAAATCATAAGTTCTGCGTAGTATGTGCAAATTAAATGGTTAAAATAAAGCGTAGATACCCAACAATTATTTAAAAATGCAGATTTATCAACACATTTCAATATTCTTTTTATATATTTAATTCCTTAAAACAAACAATTTAAATGATTTATTGATTCCACCTTTCTATTACACAACTGCAGTTTAATATATATTTTTTAATTAAAACAAAATATTACATTAAATATATTTTCCATTACGTAAAATCCATCAACGATCGTTCTACTTTTAATCAGCGATCTATTTAATGCACCTACAACTTGAAATCAGCGCCTGTGACTATTGAAACTTTTCCTACCTACTTTTCCATTTTGCAATAGAATATTTAAAATCTTGATTATAAAAGATGTATAGTCTAAAACACAATTACATACGACATAAACGTCTCTGATCATATACATTTATATGGTAAAATTAATCTGTAAAAAGTTTGAAAAATCGATAGTTTTGATAATTGAATTATTTAACTAATAAAATACAGTCATAAATTAACTTGATATCCGACACCTAGTTAAAGTGTTTCAATAGATAATAATTTATTTTAAACTAATTTTTTTTTTTTTTTTTTTGTCTCGAATGTAAACATAACAAGTAATTTATTGTATTTTAAACTAAATACTGACCCAACCCTAGGGTTAAGTCAAGATAATTCTGAAATTATTATAACCAACAAAATGTAATCTGTAATATAATTTGTGAATACTTTAATTAAGCGTTTAACTAGAAATTAAGTATTAGTAATAGCTAGTAATGGTTACTAATGACCTTTTATTCCGAGTTGTTATTAAGATCAATAGAAAATTACTGATTAAATAATATAATCTAATAAATTCTTACGAAAAACATAAATAAAAAATGAATTATTAATATGTTACGAACGATGAGTTTAACGCGTAGTTTTTAATCTTAAATAACTATATACACCTATGTGCAACATTGAAAGCTAATTAAAATACTAAATTATTGTTCACCGGATAAATTAACTTTGACGATATCCTATTAGCTGTCGTAAATTACACTCGGTTAAGTAAGTTTCAATAAACATGAAAGTAACTACTTTCCATAAATCCTTCTATATATAATTATAGTTTTAAGCAAGAATGAATGATGATTGTATTTTTTTTAAGTGCATATAGTCATAAAGCTAATATGTTAACAGCGTTCGACTACCATAGTAGTATTAACATAATTTTTCGGAATCCCATATTGATATAGGTAACATTAGTTACGGTTGTTGGTAGTCCACGACCAAGATAAATTGTACATTTGGTTTCAAGAGAAGTAGTAAGCGTACAAAAGTTATTACGCACTGCATTTTTTGTTTACCGTTTAATAATGGATACGTTTGTTAAAAGCATTAAAAGCTATAATCTTGGTTGAATTCAAAATATTATCACAGGATAAAACTGACTCTCAGTATTGAATTCCTGCTCAATTCTAATCCAATGTACGTCCCCAATTAATTATTTATTAGTACTCGGATATGCATAAGTATTGTATCGTGATCGCGGTTCGTTGTGATCACTGTTTTTTTTTTTTTTTTGTAGGACAATAATTATTATTCATTTTTAACAATATTTTTTTCAACACTTACGACCAATCGTCCAAGCAAAACAAATATAAATTATGCAATTTAATACTGACTCTAAAAATCAAAATCTAAGGCTTTTGAGTCAAAGATGAGGCACTGATTAAAATAATGCATCTTAAGTGGTAGTATGAATACGTGATCTCTGAAGAATTTGTATTTAGTAGTAAATTGATTTTAACTTAACCTAAATAGTGATTATTTATTATGTAATTAAATGCATACAATATTGACTGGATATTGAATTCATAACTGTTGCCGCTTCCTCTATTAAAGTAAATTGTTTATTATTTATTCATATAAATTTCATTGGGTATAATATTATGTAAAATTCGTAAATCTTTTAGTTCAAATAAAATAATAAAATATAAAAGTATGGTAGGTAACTTCTACTTAAAAATCGTGACACACATGCGTATGGTAAGTAACACCACAATAATATGATTAATTGCAAATTTTTATATACTATTATTATGTTAATTGTGTGATATAATATTTATTATATTAGTTTTATGAAAAATTATTTAAATTTAAAAGACTAATATGTGTATTTCATAAATTTATTTTAAATATGTTTAGATAATTTTAACAAAAAAACAATTGTATTTTATTTTTAAATCCGTTTAATTAGTGAAGACATTCAACTATTCAAGTAGTGTTCGATCTGGATCTCATTTTGAGGATTTTAAACAAAATTCTATATTTTAATTTACTAAGCTTAGTTTCTAATCGTATACAAGTAAATATGCAATATTATATTAAAACAATCAACAATTTAAAATAGGTTACGGATGTATAAATGTATAATAATTAAATAAATAATAAATAATAATAATTCCAAAGATTTATTAAGTACAATATTATTAATGACATAAATGTCTATAACTTAAGTTCTATTTTATCAATCTGATATAAAAATATTTATTTTCCTATCGTAAAATTAACAGTATATATTTTATGAACTGTTTACAATGTGTAACATATTATCAAACAATGGTCTTAAAATTATTTCAGCAACCTGCAAAAAATCCAACATAATATTAAAAAAATATAATTTTACCTTTAAGTACATTATGTTATATACATGGTTGATATTAGGTATGTATATAATACTAATCGTATTACTTATAATTATTATCATGTAAACACCTTGCTAACGAAATATTGTTCCGAACATCAACCCATTGTTTAAACAAAAGTCATTAGATAAACGGTGTATATATTATATTATATAGTTTATAGTAATTGATGATTAGTGATTACAATATATTATAATATTAAAAAGATGTATAATTATAATAATTAAATAGTGAAGATGTATGTTTTTTATCAATAATAATTGAAAATATATACATTTTAGACTTACATTAACACGTTTGGGTGCACTTAATGCATATACAATGGCGTCGGCAATATCAATTGTTTGTAATACTGTATTATCCTCAAATTTGAATTTTTCGATCATTTTAGTATCAACAAATCCCGGGCTGATACTCTGGTTAAAAAAAAATATATATTTATTCTCGTTAAAGCTACCTATGTAGTATATAATAAATACTAAGTGGAAATTTTCTTTTATAATCATTAAATGTCATATTTTTTTATTTATGTAAAATCATTACACAAGGAAAATAAAAAATTGATATACAAATAAATAATAACTTCAAAGTGATATCAGTTAATAATAAACATTTTTTATACGTGGTGTGTAGTATATTTTAAATAAAACAATTTTAAATATTATATTTAAGTTTCTTAGGAATGTATTAGAATCAGTTTCATGAATTTTTAAAGTGAATACAAATTGTATAGGTAATATAATATATTTTTTAACTATCTGTATTTTTCAAAAAGAAAAAAAATACAAATTATGTCTAAAGAATGTTTATTATTACTAGAAATCCAACTATATAATTTAAAGCTTGTTATAAATGATTTCATATAATTCAACCTTTTCTAAAGTAAAACGGTGTTAAATTAATAATATTATACTTAAATTTAATCATAAAAATATTAATTTCTCATATTATCGTAAAAATAAATAAAGTCAAATAAGTACTAAGCACAAAAAAAACTAAATATGTAATCAATAAGCATATTATATTCATAACTTTTAAATATTGTTAAATATAAATCGAATAAATATCGTACCGTAACTCTGATAGGTAAATTTTCCATGCTCATAAATTCTCTTAAGTATTCTGAAAGTGCTGTTACGCTAAACTTAGTAGAACCGTAAACTGAAAAATCTTTCATTCCAGACATTATGTAATGACCGGTTATACTAAAATATATAAAACATTCACTTAGTAAATATTAATTTAGATAAATCCATATTATTTAAACGTGAAATTTTTCAAAATTATGTAGGTATGTATTTAAAAAAAAATATTTTTTTCATAATATTCAAGATAAGTATTAAATATGATATTATGAATTATAAGTATTATTGGTATATTATATTATACAGATTATAATATTAATTTGTATAACAGTAAAACAGGTCATAAAACATAATTAACATTTTGTTTAAATTAAACTATACGAGTATACTTTAAAATCTAATATAACATGTTTAGATTAGGTTTAATAATCAATATGTGGCTATGGTTTAATTATTTTTATTATATATTACACATCTCTGGTTTTTAATTTGCGTATAATTTCACGAACTGTACAAGTTAAAAATAAATACATTTTAAGATTTCACTAATTTCATTATTTGAGTTTAAAATATATTTAATAATTTATGATAATACATTGTAATAAGTTCAATATTGTTTAAGGTATGGAAATAATTCATTTAAAATTTAAATGATCTATTAAATATAGTCTGCTTTTCACTTTGAATCTTTTAACTCAAAATCCCAGTACATATAATTGTTGTATTTCTTTTTTTACTTCAGTTTTTTTTTGTCTAAAGTTTTAACAAAAAAATGATAATACTCTACTAGATAGGTATTGATAATTAATATTTAAATTACATATTTTGTTATACGTTTATATTTTTTCATTTATTTTAGATAATAAACTATTCTATTAGTTTATTCTATTTGACGTCCCAGGCTACTCCCGGGATTTCAATTATACAATATTAAAATTATAATATTTTGTTTAGTACTTACCTATTAACGTTTATTATGTGCCCTTCTTTAATTTCCATTTCTTTCATTAGTTTGACTGCTTCTCTAGAGCAAATATTTAAACCTATGACGTTTGTATCAAACATAAGTTTCCAATCTTGTGTGTCTCCTATAATAACAATTCATATACATTTTTGTTATATTACACATTTACTATGAATAATTTTATAATATTTTATAATCTCATGAACCTAATACACTGCACACATTCAATTTATCATTAAATGTTTACGTATCTTAAACGACTATAATAGTAATGAAATAATGAGTAACAGCTCAACAATTATTGTTAAATAAACCGATATTTCAGAATCGGGTCATGTATGAAAATTATTTTTTATGACAGCTTATTAACTATAGTGCCTGCATAACCATGAAAAACATAAATTTCAGATCTAGAGATGGGGGGAAAATACCAAATTTTACCTAGCTAAAAAGTTTAGTACCAATCACAAACACTTAATTTACATCTGTCGATTTATTGAAAATAATTACATTGGTAAAGTCGGTATTCGTTATAAATGAAAAAAGAAACGGGCTCCTTCTAACTTAATAACATTTTCTACTAACTCATCTACCTAAAACGTAATTCTGAAAGACTTATAGGTTTTGAATTTCAGTTAATTGAGTAGAATTTGGTTCAATGTGTAAAATGCATTATGTAAAAATATATTGTGTATAATGATTTATCATAGGACTGACTATAATAACGACAATAAATAATTGTAAAACATCATGTATCTGTGGGTATCACGATTTTAATTATAATAAATTCTGAGTATAAAGTATACAATATCTGACAGACATTATACATGTCTGTGATGAACTCTTTTATAGTTACGGAAATAAATCATCACGGAGATAATGTTAATAAAACGCTTTTCCTGATAGAAGCGAATAGTATAGTCAGTAGAAAATGAAACTAAAATATTGTATAATATTTGTACATTTATGGTGTTTATATAATTATTATAATCTAATACTAAATGCCGTATGACTGTATAGACTTTAAAATTTTACCAATATATTTTAATAAATAATAGAATTATGTAAAAAGCAGTTTAGTAATTTAATACACTAAAAATAAATTTTATTTCATATAGTTAAAAAACCATGCTATTCTGGATTTTTATAGGATAAAAAAACGAGTGTATAATTTTTTTTTTTTTTTTGAGTAAATTTAAAAGTATTGTGAATATATAAAAATGTTAGCTCTTTTGAAAAATCAATAACCATATTCCAAAAATAAAAACATATTAGTTAAATACATAAATTTCATTCACAATTAATATACATATCAACATTATTAAAACTTACCAAATATATCAGTTAGCTTCAAAACTCCAGCATTATTAATTAAAACATCAATGGATTTTAATGTAACTTTTACCCACTGAAAAGCATCCAAAATGTTTTTTTCCGAACATAAATCAACTTTTACGTAATAAAAATTGTCTTTTAATTCTTTTTTTAATTCCTGTAAAGAAAAATCAGTTAAAATTTACTTAAATTGGATTTAAAATCTTTAAATTAATTTTAATTTAATTTAAACGAAACTATGTTTATTCAATTATTCCAATATTAAAATTAATATATTCTAGTGAAATTAACAAATTCATTAAACATATCATTTTTATTTAATTTAGGTACAACATATTTGATACATACCTGTAATCTATGTTCTTTTCTAGCAAATCCTACAACAATCATTCCATGTTTAACTAATTGCCTACACGTCTCTTCTCCAATACCAGAAGAAACACCGGTTACTACAGCAACTTTTCCAATCCACTTGTCCATTTTCAAATAAATACTACAAGTTTCGTGTACAACAGTGGTATAGCTAATAAAGTTTTAAATAGTATCAAGAAAACTTCAATAGAATTCTCTAACTGAGATATAATAGCTAGATGTTCATCAAAGTTAATGAATTATATACGTTGCCTCACTCCTAAATTTATGAAAATGAAGTGAGAGAAATTCGCCAATAACGTCATGGCCGGAACACCGTCCTGCGTCGTAGTGTACCTACTCGTGCATTGCATTTTACGTATTATGCATTATGTCCATTATGGTTCATTTTTAGTTGCATTTACCGCTTTGACTTTTCTATCAAATGTATTTTATACCATTATTAATTATTACGTTTTTATATAAATAATGACAATGAATACTAAAGATGATGGATATAATATTGCTATTGTGAATTATATTCTGTGCAAAACAAAAAAAAAAAATATTAATTGACGGATATTTATTACGTAAATATTATATGTCATATAATCGAACAATCTAAATATTTAAAAATTTAAATTTCAAAAAAAAAAAAAATATATTATATTAAAAATGTGCATATAATATGAAATATCTTGCAGTCTGTTCGCTTGATTATCGCATTGGTATTGATGATAGCTGTTGTAAACGATACTTTGTATACAATATAATAATAAATAACACAGAATTGTTTGCAAATAAATTGAATTTTTTAGTTTCTGAGTGGAGCTTGTTGATTTCACAATGATATGATTTTTTTTTTGTCTATATAGTATATACACGATGACGTAGACTGTAAACGTCAAATGTTTCAAACTTTGAAATGTAATTTAGTTTGTATTTTAAAAAAGGTAAAAATTGAAAATGACTAATGTTCTTTAAAATAACTGGGGAAAATAAAACTATAGTCAGCAGCCTAACAGCAAATTTGAATGACATTACATATTTAAACAATTAGCGATATTAATTATTTTGTTAAAGTTTAAAAATATTATTCACGGGGGACATGAATTTTTCGGTGCACTGTAACTGCGCATGCATCGTAGCCATTTTGTAATATATCACCTTAACTCCGCATACAAGGTTTTGTTTTTAACGCTGTAAATCCGCACATAATTTGTTTTTTGTTTAAATACAAAATACAATATGTTATGTTATTAAAGTTAAATAAAAATAATATCAATAATAACAATAACACAGGTAACTAATTATCTAATAAAAATAATAATAATTAATACATACTACAAAAACCGTCGTTGTCGGTATAAAGTAACGCTTGTGTGCTTATAAAATAAAATAGTATAGGGTATAAATAAGATGTAATTCAATTATAATATAAGTTAAAATAAATTAAAATAAAATATTATTAAACGAAGCTAAACTTTTTACAAAATGATATCTATTAATTAGGTTGTTATGATAAGCAACACGAAATAAAAAGTCAATGCATTCACGGTAGTAAAAATGATAATTAAACATATCTGTACTCAGTTACAAAAAAATCTTTTAATCAGAGTTCAACGTATGATAAGGTTCGATATCAAAAATAAATAATGATGAACAATTTAAATTTTGATATAATTAGATGTGTGATACGATATGTTTTCAAAAGCACTAATATTAAAATTAACATATAATGAGATTATATAATATCAGAAGGAGTTATGTCAGCATTGATTACCAAATAACATATTAAAAATGTACGTTGAGGGAAATCAGGAAGTTAACGAATAGTAAAACGTTTAAGACTGCGGGTACAAGAAAAGAAATAAGAAAGAGGTGAGGAATTTTATTAACAATTATAAATCTTACCAAATTTAACAGAGTGAAATAAAACAAAATATATACTTTGTGTAATTTTACATCGGTTATACCAGGTCAACATGCTGATATAAAATCACACATATACAACAGCCGGTCTTTAAGGGAAATGCGCGTTTAACATGATGAACAAAATACTGAGGACCGATCAGAGACGAAGTGTTGACATCAAAACAATATATAATATTCGGGTACGCCTCCATATGGGTCGCAAAACAGCACTCCTTCGGAGAAAGCCACTCCACGGCGACGTAGCTAACCTCGTTGCTTAAGGGTTTATCAGACAATATTACAAAAATAGCGAAAAATTCAACCGTCTTCCTGGATATAGAAAAATAATTCGACCGCGTTCGGCATAAAGGTCTGCTTCACAAGCTCCACCAAATCGAGAACTCCAACTTGCCTCACCCGTCTCATTAAATCTTTCCTAACTGACAGAACATTTCATGTCAAAGTCGGTGATCAGCTGGCCACGTCCAAACATATTGTAGTAGGTACGGATCCAAAATATATTTATTGGGGGGGGATGACCTTGTGCGTATCATATTTTATCGGCTGTCAAAAACAGACATCCTAGAATTCACCATTGTGGCAGAGTCTACGGGGAGAGCGGGGCTATCATCCCTTTCTCACCCCCTTGGATCCGCGCCCGCATTGAAGCTAGTGCCACATAAGTATATTGTCTATTCCCAATACTGTATGTAACATACACACACGATTTACTCGTTGTTCGCGGACGACACTCTAAATAGGACGTATAAAACTAATTTAAAGAACACGAGCGCCTTTCTTCAAAGGTAACTGGATCTGATATTAAAATTGATAGCAAAATTGAGACTCAAACTCGACGTAGCAAAAGCAGTAGTGGGTTCTACGGTCCCAAAACAAAATCACCGGACAATCTACAGATATCAAGTTCCGCCATCTAATGGTTGTCAAACGCTAAATACTTGGACATCGCAATTGATAAACAACTCTCATTCATCGACCATGTCCGAAACACCATACTAAGAGCGAAAGGAGCTCGAGCAGCTCTCTACCCAATCCTTAACAATAACAGCCCAATAACCTGCACCTAATAACAAACTGTCTATCGTCAAAATCTACATAAAACTAATATTGACGCACGTGACGTAGGCATGGGGTCTGCTTATCAGCAACACAAGCTGGACGAAAATCGTTTCCGTCGCCCCGAGAGCAATTACCGGTGCACACTACCTCACTCGAAACTCGACTCTCCCCACCACCACCAGCAGCACGAACACAATTCGAGCAGAAACCAAACGCACAGTTAAAACCCTTCTCTACAAAGCATCTATGTCCGTCTTCAAACTCTAAAACTATCAACCCAAACCTATGTCGCAGCATCAGACCGACAACAACGACCCCCCTCCCCCAAACAAACACAGACAGAGGCGTGGGAAATCGCTTGAAACTGCAAATAGACCTCGGCCGCCCATCCGAAGACAAGTCAAGTCCACAGAGGTCACTTCAATTGTATTCTTCACCACAACTTCAAAACTGTACACACTGAAAAAACAGAAGACACGCCGACCGATAAAGATTAACCGGACTCACGGCTGCCAGTATCCGCTCGACCGTTCAACTTAGTGCGTAGGGTATACAATATCTTGATATATATCATACATACCGGCGATAGACTGATTCTTATCGTTACAGAAATTAACAACTGCGGAGATAATGTTGATAAAAATATGTATTTCCTAGTGAAAACGAATACCTAGTGTGTATAATGAGTGAGAAATGGAACCAAAATATTATACAGAAATCAAATATGTTGATTGTTGATATATATCGAGAGTTTTTATGATGTGGATAAATTATACCTGGATGTAGATTACTAAATTCTACAATCCAAAAAGCTTTAATTGTTGAACAATGATTGGATGAAAGTGAGTTAAACAGATCTGGCTACACATTGCAGTTTAATCTCAACATTTCAATAACCAATAATATTGTTTAATTTACAAATAAAACTTTATTTTCAACTGATCGCTTGTGAAATAATTTACATTTTTTTTTTTAAATATTCATATAAATATTGAATTCAAAACCAATGATCTCATTTAGCTTATGCTATCCATACCTAAAAATGGAATTATAATACAGTATATTATTATATTTATGTAGGTATATTTAAATTATTAAAATATCAAAACATTAAAAAAAATAAAAACACTTGTTTGGATTATTATTATTTTAAAACAAGCTTATTATTATAATAAAAATGAATATTTTTGTTATAAATACCTATATATTATTATTTTATTTTTATTATCATTTCATAACGTTATACTGCATAATCGTTTATTATAAATATTAAATACCTATTCAAAGCATTAAAAAATAAATTGAAACAATCATACGAAATCTAAAAACTAACAAAAGTAATATTCTGCGGTTTTGCATATTATATAGCTATACAATAAAACTTACCCACCAAGGTTTTTATCGTACACACTCAGTCACTGTATTTGCATCTATCTGCTGTATAATATACTAAATCTTATATGGCTGTATACACTTTAAAACTTTATCTATCTATTTGAATAATGAATAGAATGAAGTAAAAAAGTAGTTAAGTAAGTTAATAAACACAAAATATATTTTGTTTAAATTTTTTCTGAAACCGTTCATATTTATATGCATATATAATATTTATTATATATAGTATAAATATTTTTAGTAATAATACACATTATATACCTATGCTTACTAAACACTAATTTCAGGAAACCAATTAGTTTTCCATTATATACCTAAAAACAAATTAAATATCTTATGTAGGTACGAAGAAGTTATTACAAATATTAAATAAGTATAAAATAAAAAGTTTGCATTTACATCTTATCAAAACTATTATTATATAGAATATATATATATATTTTTCATTATTCTACAAAATATGTATAAAAGAAATCGTTAGTATAATATATAGATAAGTTGAAGTTTAATTAATAAATAGGATGATTGATGCTGTTAGGTCCACAATAACTATTCAATATCTGTATAGTACAATAATTAATATTTAATGGGTACGTTATGTCAACCATATATGTATATTATAATATAGCTGATGTGCTTAATAGTAAACGCACATTACTTAAGTAGTAATCAACATTGTTTTAAATATTTTTTCTTACATTATTTGATTTTACTACAAAAAATATTTAATATATAATATGTATATATATGTATATATATATATTTAAAGTTATCTTTAAGTTTTGACGACTTTAATGTTACCATACATTTTCAATTTATTCTGAAATGACATCTTTCAAAATAATGAATTTTGAATTTGAATGAGATACTTATATGTATATTTAATATTTTAATGAACTGAGTGGTGTGACACAGGCGTAAGCTACAACATGTTAGTTCACTATTCCGCTCATCTAAACTTAAAACAATTATAACTAATTAACTACCTTTTCGTCAAAATTAAATTATTGTTTATTACTTCTAACTCAAATTTTATTTAGAAATATGAGACTTAAAATATATTATGTTTTACAAAAAATAATACAAAAAATATAGTAAAAAAAAGGTCTTATGGCATTAAATTGTTTAAAAAATAATATTTTTAAAAACTGTTGTACTTAGTTATTGATATGATACGTGTTTGCCGTTGTTAAAAGAATCATTTGATATACATAGGTATATCGTATATGCACAACAATTATCGATTTTTATTAATTATGAAAAGAATTTCATGTTTTTCATCTAATAAGTACCTTCATTGTACATAAGTATGAAACTAATGGTAGTTTATATTATACAAATATTTTATTAACGCAGTTGTTTACAATCAACAAAATTAATCGATTGAACAGTGATAGAACTAACGCTTGATAATATATAAATGTGTTTTTTGCACACTACAGTATACTAATAAAACCCATGAATAATATTTAAATTTGTAAATAAAATTTTACACATTACAAATTAAACTCAAATTATGGCATATACTTGTAAACCAAATAAGTATCATGATTTATAAGTGTAATAATTAATAATAGAAGTATAATACGTTTACAGTTAGACAAAATACTAGTAATTCCGGTCTGTGAGTCAAAATTTATATAACTAAGACACTTTACAATTATTACATTATTTAATTTTTACATTATGCTGCAATTTTATAAATTATATTAATTTAATAATGGTAAGACTATTTAACAAGATTATTTATTTATTTATTTTTTGAAAATTTATATCTCCAATTGAAATAATATTTGAACATTTACTGCAAACTACAACTTATGTAAAATAATCAATTAAAAAAAATCTCTTAACTTAATTTTTTTTTTTACTAAAATTATAATATTTTAATATATAATAAGAAATCGATGTAGAACATATGACATTTGGCTCTAGACCAAATAGTTTCAGAGGCATTGTATTTCTCAATATTATCGTGAATTATCACTTCTCCTTCATTTCACATAGATACGTGAATACTATAATGATCACGGTAATAGCCATTTGAACGTACTAGATACTTTATCACTTTATTTCCAAATCATTGACACGTAACTATTGAAAGATTTATTAAAAGGTTATTCTTCCAGTCTCTTTCTTAATATATTATAAGCATTTAATCAAACACAATAGTCACAAATCTCAGTCAACTATATATACAGACAAACAAACGAACATTACTTTAGACAAAAATAACGTTTTTAAATGTCTTGAAAATAAGACTAAATTTCGTAAAAAAAAAATGAACAGAATTAAATAATTTTAAAAGTAAAATAATTTTTACTTCGGTCATATTTTGACTTCTTTACTAATATATATAATTTTTTTTGATGTAAGTATTCTTAATCTCTATACTATGGTCTATGTTCTATATGTGCCGCATTAGTCTGTGCTACTTTATTACCCAATTATAGTAACACATTCATAATTTAGACAGAGAAACAAACCTTTTTTTTTTTTTTTGTTATAAATTATGCAAAATCTGTACCACAAACAATTATTGTTAAGAAAATATGAATTTTTCAATTGATCAACTCGCGGGGTGTATAACATTATTAATAGTATAACACTAGACGTTTGGTAATCAATGCTTTGATAGGAATTTCAATTAATGTGCTAGTCTTATTGTCGAGCATATGTGCAAGCCATAGAAGATAGGTACCTAATACGAAATTGACGTAGGTACTTTAGAGTTGAGGGGCCAATTGAACTCGCATCCTCTTTACACGCCACAATATTACGCCAATATAATATAAGTTACTAGATAGTATTACTATCAATATTACTAAAATAAAAACAAACTTGATGTTCTATTTATTAATATCTTTCAGATTCTAAGCGGTGCGATGAACGTACTGGTTTTGAAACGCGATAAGTTTATTTTTTTAGTCTGAATACAGTTTTTCCAGTTTAAAATATGCTTCGATCAATAACATAGGGTGAAGTTTCTGGAATTTCGATCTAGTTTGTACTTCAAGTAGGTCAAAGTAGAATTTTCCTTGTACTTTTTATAATAATCGGAAAATACAACACACAGTTACGAATTATATTGAAAATTCTTATATTATTTAATTGTATGATAAACATGATTACCAAAAAAAGTCAGAGCTCAGAATCACTTGTTATCGTACACAACATATCATCGATTTATCATTGAATTCAATTTTAACACATATCCATTTCACTTATACTCGAAGTACATATTTTGACACCTACTGTGAAATAGCGCGGTCGCTACCTACTGATACTTGATATGTTATTTTTTCAAAGCTATAGCATATTTAGATAACCATAAATATACAAAAATTATATAATGGTTTTTCCAATTGCATTAATTTTTCGTGTCTGACTTGTAAAAATATGTAATTAAAACTAAATATGGTGTGTATTTTTATATTATTTTATATTTCTTTGTGTTATATTATTATATTTTTAATTTTTTAAATCAGCATATAAGCCATTAGACATAATAAATTCTCTGCCTAAATATATCTTTATGTATAATATTAAAATTAATCAAATGACAAAATTCTGTCTCTTGGAGATCGCACGATTTTCGTTTTCTGAAAACATTCCAGTTAATTTGTAGTTGATTATATATTTTTAAAAAAAATTTAATCTTTTAAAATATAATTTATAAATCCATTTAATCATTTAAATGTGTTACTCTAGTATCATAGTAAGTGTAGCTTATCATAATAAAAAAAAAAAAATCAACTCCTCTCTAATGGATATCCTCTCTGATTCATATCTGTGCATTTTTCCTTGATATTATTTTTTTATTATTATATTTTATAATACGGAGTAATATGAATATAATATGCATAGGTTTAGTTTTTTAATCGCCTATATATATATAGCGTATTTCATAAGAGTACAAGAATATACCAACAGCAATTTAAAGCAAATTGTTTGAAATGTTTCGTGAAGTTCTCTTTTCTTATCTTTTACGAGTATAACGTTACAGTTGCCCTCTAGGCAATTCGAGTTGTTATATTGACGTCAAGTGACTTAATATCGTGTTTCACAGCATACATTTCTATATCTGAATATTACAAATGCTAAGTTAATATTACATTGAAATTTGGAATTCATAATTTGATTCACTATAGCTAACGTTATCTTATCTTCATGTGCAACTTTCACTTTCGTATTATATGAAAAAAACAATACCGATGAAAATATAAAATCAATAAAGTTTCAATTGAAAAAAAATAGTATACAAATTTAAATATTATAATCAAGTTACCACTTAAATTATGTATAGATAAATCTCAGACCAATATAATATAACCATCTATGTAATTAATTCAACCAGATAATACAAATTGAAACACTTAAATTTAATTTTTATATTACAACATTTACTTGGTTCGTATTTATAAAAATAAATGCTGTCTAACACGCAATTTATTGAAACCCTTAATTTATTTAAGTATTATAAGGTATACGATGAATTTAATACAGACATAATACATATAATGGATTGAATACCTATTATATAAATGAAATATTGTAAAACATAATATAGTGAACTGTAAAATTTTGGATAAATAGGGTCGAGTATATTTAGTGTTAGAAGAAAATCAATATTTATTCTATAGACATGCATTACATAACATTGATACTGACTGTACACTTACAACAAAAAAATTTTTAATTATGATTTAATTTTTGTTGGTTCACATTAGTAGGTAACAAAGAAAGATTAGAAAAAGTATAAAATAATAAAATAGCAAAATTGTGATTGGAGAATCCCATATAAAAAAGAGTCTAACAATCATGAAATAAACAAATAACATATTCTCATTCTGATTAAACAAAGAATAATTATACGATACTTGTGTGATCAATATTTGAATTGACATTGCGGGTCTTTATTATATTTGTATAAATTTGTCTAAATGCTCTAAATCAAAAGTAGTTCTGTCGATTTTCGGAAATCGGTCCTCGTCAAATGCCTGCTAATCTACTGTTAACATGACGCAAAAGCTAATTAATAATCATCAAATTTCAGTGACCATTTATCATTTAATATTTGAACCAATAGATTCAATTGAATTAAACATCAAACATATCATCTATTATTAAGTCGGATTCGCGTAATATTATGTGCCGTCCGTCGTGTGTTGTGTCCAAAAATTGAGGTTGGTCCAACTTTGTAAATTTCACGGTAGATCATGGTCAGACTGCTTCGTGAATGACACCATCATGATCACAACGGCCAATGATCAGAACTCTATACACGGTATAAAACACGACGGATCATGTAGCTGTGATCCCGGCTTTATACTTCCAAGTATTAATACCCAATTTATTTTAAACTAAGCCTATTTTAGTTTTTCTCGTATAAAAATAATAATTTTAGACGTAATAGTGCGTAATACGTACTCAAGTACAGGTTTCGAACATTTGTAAACTATTTTATTAATTCGTACAGTTTTGCTTTTTAATACCCGAGGGGTTGAAAAATTAATACAAGGTTTCTCATAACGAACAAGTATTTAACATGCATAATCAGAGCTTAATTAAACTTTAATTATAAATAATAATTATTCAAACACCGACGTGTCCGTCTGTAATGAAAAGATAAATACTAACTAACAAAACCTCATGCCTATTTTAATTTTTAAAGTCTATATAATCTATTATTTAATTAAATAATAATGAAACCTTAATTAATGTTATTTCATTATTTAACATTTATACTCAACATTTATGTTTCATGACAGAATTTCCCGCAATACCTACAATTGAATGTTTATAAATAACCCGTAATAACATAAATTATAAATATTTATATTTTATAATAAATTGTTTTAAACGAAAATTATAATACTTTAAAGCTTACACGCCTATTAATGTTTTAAGCACGGATTTAAAAAATATTATGTTTAAAACAATTTTCAACATTGTTAAAACAGGAATAAAACAGGAAATCTGGCAATTATATGACTTACGATAGCCAATTTGTTAGATTTCAAAATTGACTGTCTCTAAATGATATACTCAATCGCTTTAAACGATCAATATTTTACGTCAGTAGGTACACAATTTTATGTTCTATATTCCTACGTATCATACAAACGCATTTATTCTATTTTCGCATTTACTAGCTATACTTGAAAAAGTACTATGAGTTCCAATTTATTATTGAAATTTAAAGCACTAAATAATTTTTTTTTTTTTTAATTCTGGTATGATACCATCGTGTTGATTAGTGACAATATGACTTAAATGGTTACACTAGAGTGTTTATTTAACATAAATAAATTTTATCTGTAATAATTAAATAATAAAAATACTGGTACTATCAAAACTAAGATCAATGTCGAATATATGAAACCAAAATCAAAATAAGTATAACGCTGCAAAACTCTTTTGTTGTTGCCATAATATTTTTTTTTTAAACAAATTTTTTCCCAGTAAAACACATTAAGTCTAGGTCAAATTTATTTATTTATAACGAATACCTATAACATACAATTATTATTTAATTTTATCGGTGTTCGAGAAATTAACGACGAATATATTATTGAAAACACGACAATAAATAATTGGAAATAATATTGTAGTTGCTATGGAATAATAATTTTATTTTCCCGAAATCGACTTGTACGTCGATACGTCAGTACAATAACATAATAAATAGGATACCAATACTAAAAAACTCGTCGATACAATTTATCTGTGTCCATAAATACATTTTATGTTGAATATAATACTAATAACAAGACGTCGTTACGGTAGTTCGTAGCCTGTAGGTATACCAATTGATTGTATGTTTTTATTTCGTGAGTTCTTCGAGTGATACTCCGTTTTGTATTATGTTAACATACTGTCGTATTTTAGCGTGTTAGTGCATCATAATTATACACCAGTATTTTCTCATTAGGTATGAAAAACCTCAACGTTAGTATATTTTAAAATATGAATAAAAAATCCTGTGTATATGAAGACGATAAAAATCCCTAGAAAATTCTAGTTCTATAGGAAATACCTACCTATTTAGTTTTGTATGCGTTTTTTTTTTTGTTTTAATAAAGCAAAGCAACAATTAATATTGCAGCAAGACGAAGACTTTCATAGCTTTGGTTTGGATTCGATTATCACTACCTGAAACAACGAAAAATCAAAAGGTTTTTTCTGAAATGAGACGAGTTGGGCCACAGATAATAATACTATCGATCCCGAGTACACAGTTTTTGAAATAATAATTACTCTTTCGTATTGTGTTCATGTAATAATTGATAATCGTACGTACTCAAAAAAATGTAAAAGTTTTTTGTGTGTAGCTTGTGATTTACCTTAAAGATGAATAGTAAACTCACGGCTCTACAGAAAAACGTTTAGGTCCAAAGCACAGTGGTCACAACGACATCACGCAACCAAATTAGGCCACTAATGCTGCCACCTCATTGGCCAGTGCTTAGCCAGCACAAAACGAATATACCTACGCAATGACGTCAATCGTCTTCTACTTAACGGCGTGTCCCGTATAAATATAGCAAACCCCCTTTTTTTAGAGAGCTTGAGAGATTGTTAAATCGTCATCCCAAATTTACAGCTGTCGTGTGGGTCGACGAGTACCTTTCCAGAGTTAGACTAATACACTGCGGTACTAAAATACTCGCCATATTTTATCGAAAAACTTATTATAAATACTCAATACGTTTTTTACTCAACTTGCGAGTTAGTTAAATTAAATTATTTAAAAATTGTGTTTGAATCGTTCATCACATCTAACCACAAACTTATCCGACGCACCTTCGTCATTAAATAAGCGTAGTGCAGCGACCAAGTGGTGAGAGCACTGGCTGGTTACAACAGAGGGTTGAGTGATTTTCCCCCCTTTCCGTTTTTAAATATAACACAGCGAGTTTCTGCCGCGATGACTTAAGATAATTATTATGTTTTATAAACACGATATATTATTATTTAATTCTTTAAATGTTTACAATGCTGTCTGCTATGATGAATAATTTATTATTATCGTTATTATTCTCATTTAGCCAAGATCAGTGCGCGATTGCTAAGTAGACAATATTATCTTTATATTTTACATTATGTATATGCACAGTGTATACCCCTTACAAGTAAGACATAAGTTATCTTACCTACTGCAAATACAACCACAAAAAAAAATGTACATGGGAGTGATACAATACCCAAATCACCCTTGTTAAGCCGTTTTCCGTATCTGGACCCTTCCCATTTATAACCATCGCAGTGGCATGTTCCTCAGTGCCTATACCTACTGTAATCGCCGTTTTTCAAATTACCGTTCCGGTCAATTGGAAAACAATAACGGCCATTACGGCATTACAGATAGGTTAGGTACCTAATAGCTGGTGACCGAAAATTGAGGAATCTTAAAAGTCTACCCACGTGTTTGAAAATCGTTTTCAAAAGGTCGGTGGTGTGTTAAATAGAATACGGCGTGATGGAGCCTACGGACGAGATTGAAGTTTGCGGAATATTGATGAAGGTTTGGAAAACGTCATGCGGTTGATACGATCGCTCGTGCCCCGTGGTGGTTGTAACAACGTTGTATCTACACCGATAAACCACCATAATTACTAATAACCAATCACGATATTAGATTTATCAACTGGCGGTGTTCCAAGTAATTGTCGATTCAATTTTGTCGGACCTAACCGGTAAATAACGTTGGTCTACGGAGGTCATCATTATTCCATACTAAATTTCTCTTAGTTGGAATTTCTTAATATTTCAACCTTTCGACCAATAATTGAACTTTTTTTAATATATCTACCTGTATTGTAATTTATAACTGTGTCATATAGCTCTATGAATTGATATATTATAAAGATAAATAAACTCTTTTAGTAAAGACTGACATGTTATAAAAAAAAAATAATAAACTTGCGGAGAACAAAGACAACAAAATAACCAAACTCAGACTAAACATAGAAAACGTAATAACCTTTAATAGGTACATTTCTTTTATTTAAACAATATAAAATATGTTCAGCATAACACAACATTTTACAATTTCGTTATTCTTTTTATCCTCATAATCGATTTGAAAAATGTAATCGCTGTATTAATAAAAACAATTTTTTGTGAATAATAATCTTAAATTCTTAGAACATATTCAAAATAACCAAGAATGTTAAGGCTGTGGACGCACTTATATTCAAAGAAATTATTTTAAAATTATACTGGATAAATATGCTAAATGAAAAAACTTTGAGTATTCGGGGGTGTTAGCCATGGTATTCTTAAATTAATGTTCTCAGGATTTAGCAGTCTAAAAATCTCCACTAAATAAAACAAAATTGTATAATTTTAAGGTTTTGCAAAGTATTAAGCTATGTGTAAGATTTAATGTATTAACGGTTTGTTAAAAACAAATAAACTTGGAATGCGTTAGAATCGTAGTAATAATTTTAGACAATTTTCTAAAACGAATAATATAGTACCTATATAGGTATTTGATAAAAATAATTTATAACTTATGCAATTTTAATAAAACATTTAAATATATAATTATAATATAAATATATATTTTAAGTTCGTAAATTAAAAATAGAATAAAATTATGAAATTGTTAATTTACTCAATAAAATCACAGATGTTATACATTTCTATGACTAACCTATATCTACATCAAATCATTGTTAATAATAATATTTTGGTACCTAGAACTAATTTCATAAACCACAGTGTCAGGATAAATAAGTGATTTTGATAAATTTTTATATTAAAAACATATAAATATTTTAAATACATGTTTACCATTTTTGAATGAAGTGGCTATCTGCAAAACAAAATATAAAATGTAAATGATAATCATCTCCATTCTTTACTCATATCGTCAAAACCCTTTTATATTTAAAATTATAGGTCTTTTGAATATTCAAAAATATAAATGTTAAGTACTGATGAGCTAGTGTGATTAATTATTTAAGATACATTAAGTTAATACTAGATTAAGATATATATTTTGTTTTTTCTATTATTTGAATCAAACGCAAAATACTAATTATTCAATAGTAGGCGTATACGTATAAGATATTGATATTCATTTACCACATACCTACTTATTATTTTTTAAATTAGTTTCATACGTATTTTATAATCATATGATTATAATTTTTATTATTTCATAATTATTCAATTTTTCCAAATAGTATAATATAAGAACATTAAAGTTCGTGATGTATGAACTTCAGTGTGAAATCCAAGCATACCTTATATTATTGTTAATTTATCACATTTACTTGTTTTAATTTTTTTTATCATACATATTTTAATAATATGTATATTATTTTTAATAATTTGTATATTTATTAAACCAGTTCCTAAATTTAGCCAATTACACAATAACTCATCTATGAATAAACAGTAGAAATACAAAAAAAAAAAAAATAGTAACTCAAACGAGATACTTTATAAAATACATGACAGAATAACATCAGAGATGTATTGTCATAATAATTCATATATATATATTATGCACATTGCACGTTTAAAAGTTACTTTTTAATTATACAGTAATACAATTATATACAGCCATATATTCAGAGCTTTTCTTCTACATAGATACTTTTAATTATACCATAATTTTTACATTATAAATTAATATGAAAACTATAAAGACGGATTCTACAATTGTATATTGTTCATATTATACTGTGGCGTTTAAGCTTATATGATAGTAAATAATGATTCATAAAAGATTTTTATAATATAAAGTAGAAAATGTATGTTTCCCTTCAGTATAATATAGCAATGATACATGATGTGTAAAATTAAGCTTTTATTTTATACCATTAATGCTTAAATTACGTTTTCAACTTTAAGCAATTTATGTGTAGGTAATTACTTACTACTTTCACGATTTTAAATAATATACATATTATTACAAACAAATATCTTATTTAATTATACATATTTTAATAAACTTAAGTTGTTAATTTCATATTTATTAATTATAATAATAGTATTTTATGAAATATAAGTGTATATATTAATTGTGAAAAAGCCGAGTTTTAAATTAGACAATTCATTAGCACACTAGCAAACGGCAATAAGACAAAAAACTATATTATATGCAAATTCAATCATTAAATCTAATATTAAAAATAATATTTTTAATATGATAAATATTAAAATATTTAAAATAAATATTGTGAAAAATACCCTATTCATTTATATTCTTAACGTATTGTATTCATTGTACTGAAGTCATTAATTTCATAATTATTATTATTATTTATTTATACCTATAAATTATATTATATCGTTGTTGTGTGCAACGTGTTATGTTAAATTTAAAAATAATTCATAGTCACATATTATTTTACATTAGTTATAGTTAATTTGCTATTTTACAAGTATAGGTATGTGCATTTTTGCTAAAATACTAAATGTTTTAATTGATTTAAAAAAAAAAAATATTTAATATTAAATTATACTAGCGAAATGCATATCCTGTCATAATAAATATACGACATCGGAGTCGTGCGACGTATTCATACATATCTACGTTATTTAATGATGTGTTATTACTTATTAGTAAATTACGATAATTGATATGTACGGCTATTGCCTATACAATATTTTAATTAAATTAAATCGATATCAGATGTGAAAAATACACGTTTTAACGTATTATCGATGGATATCAAAAATAAATATTGATTTGTTTATACATTTAGCACCTATTGGCGAGTATTAATATGTATATTATATTTCACAAACAACATTTTGGTTTTTAAACTCATTATCTACACTTACGAAACAAATTTAATTTTCGGAAATAGTGTTAATTAATAGAAAAATTATGATCTAGTTATACGAGTATATGTTAAAAAATATTGAGTAGAAGTCCAAATAATAGGTTGACTAATTATTTTTGTCCGCTATAGTATCACCTACCTACTATTATAAGATATTATTGACTTATGGTGCCTAAATTATATGATTGTGATTTAAAAATAGTTTATTCAAATAATTTAAAACTTCATCGGTAATCAAAAAAAATGTTCGTAACAAAAATTATTTCCAAATAGATAATAATAATATCGCAATTATTATATTTTTCTTCAGTTCGTACTTGGATATCGTAGAGGTCACACGTTATTTTCGCGAAACGTTTTAATAGCTCTTGAAAGCAGCTAGTGTATACGCCGAACCATCACAATTCGATAGTGTATATTACATTATCTTAATGTATAAAGTCGACTAACATAATACCTTACCGCGAATCAAACTAGCTCTTACGGTTGATAAATCCGTTATCAATACCGTTAATAACTATGCACACTAAAATAACGAGCTCTACAAAACCGTCAAAATCAAACGCTACGCGTTAGCACTGAACTCGCTAGGTCTCCTTGCAGTGGCGAAACTAGGGGGGGGGTTAGGTTTAGGTTAACCTAACCTAACCTAACCTAAACCCTTCGAAATTTCTCCGAGGCCTAGTATAATAACTTATATAATCTATGTATATATATTGTAATAATGTTACCGCCCCCCCCCTCCGAAATTGTTTTCTAGTTACGCCACTGTCTCCCTGAATACTGATTTAAAACCATCGTCTAGTTTATAACAGATCACACGTTCTAAGTCAATTAAGAACTTCTCCCGATCTCAAAAAATACAAGATGAAGTCCCCCAACGCTCAGTTTTCGACCCGAGCCTCTCCAAAATCTATTGCCACGATGTCTTCCTGGAAAACTCTATTCAAAACTTCCAATTATTTTTAAACACTATGACCAACCACTTGGTTTAAAATACAGAAACATACCTTAAATCCAATAAAAAGCACTACGTAAATCTTTACCTTATAAGATACAAAGGTCCTCTTTGCATCCTCATAGACAACCAAGCTATAAAATGACATAAAAAACATAAAAATAACGACTGAGTAACAAATCACGGTGTGTTCTTGGATAAGCATTAAACACACTACAACCCTTAGTAAACTAAAACTCTACGCTCCAAATAAAATCATCAATCTTACCATACATCTCAATTATCCATCCATTATTCACATACGCTTGTCTAGTATGAGCATCAGATTCTCCTTTAAAACTAAATAAAATCGAAATACACCAAAACTTGTTCCTGAGAATATGTTTTAAAGTCCCATGGTTCACGAGAAACAAGCAAATCCATAACGATATGGAAATACCTCTACTTCAAGTCTGGATAAAAACTTAATTTATAAAATATGTTCACACCGATCTCAAAACTTCTGAGGAAGCACGATTCTACGACATATAAACCAAAACAAAAAACTTACAATTAAAACTACGATGTCTACAAGACTTACTGACTTATGTGAGTAACATCAGACGACAGCGAAAACATAGAATTAATCCTAAAAATCCATTACAATCAAAATGTCTATAAAATAACTATTTATGTATATTATTACGCAGTTGTAAATTGTAAAACTTATTAGAGCATAAAATGTGCTGATGTATTTAAAATAAATAATGAAAAAAAATGTATTTCCTTATTTATTTTAGAATAATTCAAAATTGTTTATAAATTTAGCTTGTATTTTCCTTTTCTTATTTCTGTTATTTTTTCAAATGCTAAATAATTTGTAGTGTTTTGCTCTTTTAATATATTTTTCAGTCTTTTAAAATATTTTCTGCTTGGAGATAACAACAAATTAAATCTATTTTATCCATTCAAAAATGATTTGAAAATAATATTCTATTATTTCTTGAAATAATTAAATTAGAACTTTATTCGAGTACATTTTTGTCACGCACAGCGTGAATTTAATATCACACCGATGATTAATTTTCGTTATCGCTAGACATTTAAGGGCAATTAAACAAAAACTTTTATCCAAAAGTTACAAAGTAAGAAGATAATATTTTTACCCCTTTAGGAGAAAGTGGAAATTATGGCATGCCATATAATTTCACTTGGATACCTAAGGTATTTGCACGCGAATTTAAGGGACAAATATAGAAATTCACTTTGAACTAACTATTCTAAAAGCACACACATGAGAACGTGCACCTATACAACATACAGATAACGTACAGTTATCATTAATGGAATTTCATAAAGATAATTTATAAAGTAAATTAGAGAATGGTATATTCGTGGGGAGTATAGTAAATAGTTAGTAGTAAGTAGTTAGTAAACTATGAAACCGAAGAACAATGCTTGTTATTATCATTAAATATCACGAATGTCCTACAGTATACCTATATACTTTATATTATATTTAATTTGGACTACTAAAATGAATTCCACATATTCGCGTTGTTTACATTTTTTTTTTTTTTTTATGTTCTTCAATATAATCAAATAATTCAAACATACGTGACCAAAATCAATACAAAACGAATCGTGAAAGAAAATTCAATCGCAACAGCTGATAAATTAAACAATAATTACTAATTAGTCATTACTTATAAATTATTAATTCAATACGCATCACATTTCATAATCGTACCAATCAATATCAGTTTTCTATATTGTACGATTATATGGGTTATAATTATTATGGGGACTCTAAATCTATACAAAATTGACCCCAATCGGCAGTATTAAACTGACAATTTCGTTTTAAAACACCACATAAATAAACTTTACTATTTTCTTTTTAGATAATATTTATAATAAATTTAAATTAGAGTTGAAATAATAGATATGTTATTTTATTCTATTTACTTGAGTTTTATAAAATCTTAAAATATATAAGGCCGCAACAGCCGGTCAGTCTGCTTATCAAATTTCACTAACATATTATTTACATACTATCAAATCTAAATTTCTTAAATGGATTTTTATAAATTTGATTTATCCGACATTTGTCCTAAATAATGGTGATGACCAAAGGCATCACTGTATTATACTATTATAACATAAAAGTTATCACTATGTATTTGTATGTTTACAGTATTTTTTAACAAGGGAATTTTTAAAGTTTAAGTGAGATTATCCCCCTTAACACCATTTTTTTTCATTTAACACAAAATCATAGTGATTCTAAAATGTCATCCTCACACTAACCTTTTTTTTAAATAATTATTCCAAAAATAATTGTTTCAAGTTATAAGAGAACACGGATGAACAAAATAAAATATAATATATTCTAATATATTTTTATTCTATCGTTTTACTTATTAATACTTATACTCATTGCACTTGCACATTTAACAAAACAAATTGTTTCTAAATTATTCACACAAGTTTTCTTACTTTCCTAGAAAAAAAGGTATACATTCTATAATACGATCGTGAATTAATGAACAACAAACAATATTACACCTCCAGGAGATTCTGATGCTTCAATTATCTCTCTGTTAAAAAGTACTTTGAACAATAAACATACACTTTTACTTTTAAAATAACTGTTATTTTATGTTCCACGGAAAAAAATGGCTTTGGTGAGTATATTATTCTCCTTTAAACATAAAAAATCTCTATGCTAAAAAATTTTGTTGGCTTACAAATACCTAGGTACTCATAACATGTGACGTATTAATGTATTTATTATAAATAGTACAATGTATTAGTATACTGTCGTCTTTTATTTAATTATGTACAGAATTTAAATTAATTATAATTATTCATATTTTATATTTGTATATTTGTGCATTTAAAAAATAAATTGTTCTGAGTATTGCATAACTTCTACTTGCCTAATATTATAGTCATATGAACATATATTTTTTTAAGTCTTTATTAATAATTATGTTTAAAAATAATTCATTGTACGTGGAACATACAATAATTAATGTAATCACTTTATAAAGTCGTGTAGGTATTATTAGTATTTAAAAAGTTAAAAGTGATGTGATATTTTAGCTGTATTGGTTATTTGTTTTCAATCTAATAGTATGTCCTTTATTTTAGTTTTATAATGCACATGCAGTGCCTTCAATTATTTATTCATAACATTTTTATTAAATAGTTTACAATAATTTTAGGAGTTATAATCACTCTTAGTCAAGATATAATTTATGAACCGTAATAGATTTATATTTTATATAGTCACATTTTCACTGGATAATATTAAAAAATTGTTCTTAATCATGAAAAGGCTCATTCGTGATTAGATAGTCAATAATATATTACTTACCTATCTTTTGTCAGGCATTTGATATGGCGCTCAAGCAAAATACTATCATTTTATATATTACCTACACGCACATATATATTATTTAGTAACTGCTGAATTTTAATATCCAATTCCTTGCTTAAGCACTTTCTGTTAAAGAAAATATTTTTCGGTTTGAGCATAAAATATCGCTTACAAGAAATATTTCTGTGCTTATAGCCATAAATATTGTAATTTAAAAATGGTTCAAAACTCACATACGTAATGTGAATACAATTTCATATCAAATATTCATTTTCCAATCGCATTATTAATCATTATTAATGATCTCTATGAAAATTGTGTTATTAATTCTTCTAACGCTATTAGACATAATGGATTTTTAATATTTTCCTCGTTTCTATCAAAAATAGTTTTAAGCTACATTCAACGTAATATATTTCTAAAATAATTTAATACAATATTATCGATATTATACAGAACACTAAAATCTACAAGAGCTAAAAATATTTGCAGGAATGCAGCTAACTTTTTTTAAGCCAGTCAAGTCTTATAATAAACTCAATAACAAGTTAACCTTGCGCTGACCTTATTCAAATCAATGTTCAATTGCCTGTAAAGTTTGTTTTAAAGAGAAAGAAGAGGTGTCATTTAAAGTTTGAGCTTATTACCATATCGAATCTAACCCAAAAATAATTTTACCATAAAATTTTTTATTCAAACGTTAAAACTGTTTAAACCTTTAAACATATATCATAGCAAGCAGAATTAAATAGAGTTGCAATTCATAATAAATGTATTTACATTTTTCAAGTATGTTTAACAATCAATAATTAGTCATACTTTTAAAAATTTTTTTTAAAATATTATTAGTTTTTCACAGTGATTTCTGATGAAATAAATATAATTAAATTACTTAATGATAATAAAAAAATTACCTATAATAATTGCTTAAAGAATTATCTGTTTGTTTAAATTAATTAAATTTAATTTAAACAAACTTTTAACGTCAGTGGGTAACTCCAATTGATCGATTATATTATTATAAGACATTACAGCCAAAAATCTAAAATCCATTGAACTACGCTGTAGTATAATGTAATAATAAGCAATAACCATCATTTAAAACAATTATATATTTAAATGTCTTAAATCTTAATAAATAAATACAATTTATGTACCTATATTGATGAGACAAAAATAATTTATAATTTTAAAATGATATTTTGCAAACACATTCTTTATTTGAAATAAAAAATAATATATATCTAAGTATCTCTAAATTATTATACTTAAAAATCTATAAATTGCAAATACATAGTATAATAATATAATATTATTACATCAGCTTTTTATTTCCGTATTTATTATTCATAATAGTATGATACATATATCGTTAAAAAATATTAGAAAATCAATATCAAAACATATTTGAAGCTGCAATATTTTAAATAAAATTTATACATTTCACTTGCATAAATAAAAAGGAAATAAATGTGTTTGCTTATTCTTCTCGATTTACAACCTATTATATAAGCGAACTTTAAAAAAACAAAAAAAAATAGACCCGTAGAAAGTTTCCGGAGAAACAAGCGGTTTGACTAGCTTTTAAGTTTTGGAAAACGGTATTATAAAATGAAATGCAAAAAAAAAATAACTACACATTCCATATAGCAGACAGACTGTGTAACTCAATGTGCCACTAAAGTTTATTTTGTGAATATAAGTCGTACTGATATGTTGTATTAAACTATTATATTAATAAACGTGAAAACAAAATATATGCATTATTGTAAACACGGTATGTAGTGACTTCGTCCTCATATTTTAGTTCTGAACCACTACAACGGTAACAACAAAAAAGGGATAGAAAGCAGTAAACTTCGTATTCCATTTATATTTTTATTATAACCACGAGTAATAAAGTTCTAGATAGAATAAAAAAAAATACATGTCACAAGACAATTTTTTACATTTATTATAGGTTTTTTAATTACATTGCGCATAACTTTTGAAATGTACCTGTCTATATTGCATATTTATTAATGTTACACTTTGTGCTTTTGTCAGAACTTGTATCCAGTTAATTTACAATGGACGTACAAAAACTAAATCCAATTACCCATAACAGTTCCAGTAAATCATACTGAATAGTGTTTTAACTATAGTTGAAAACAATAAATATTAATTAATACTTACCCATCACTTTTCATTATCATGTTATCTAATTGATATATTTATGTGTCCGTTATAGATTCAGAATTAAGTTCTCAAACCGCTCATATTCAAAGTCTTGAAAATACAGTCTCATCACCATTAAAACTATTTAATTAAATTATAAAAATTGTCGAAACATTAAGAGTGATTGAGAAGATAATATTATGGTAAACTTTTTTATTCGTACCCTGATATCCAATCAAATTTAATACTCATGGAATGTATAATTCATAGAATTTTAGATATTTATTTATTTTACTAGGTATCTAAAATAGTTATTTTATTTATTTATTTTGTGAAAACCGAATAATTTTTCAATTAATAAGGTCAATTCTATTTTTCTTTCAATTTTTTTATTTTGTAAGAAAATTTTTAAATTATAAACGTCAACTCATTATGCATGTATAACATTATTATTTATTCATCATTTGAAGTACGAAACTAGTCGGTTGGTAGGTACTTCAAAAGGTTAGTTAGTACGAATAAAGACTACTATTGGATATATTATGTAGATAGTGTAAACTATAATAATACAATTTTTCTTTACTATGACTTAACAGTCCACAAAACAACGTCTAATATCGTGAAAGTAGTAGACTTTTGTTTCAAAAACTACTATATAATTCTAATACGATGATATAATCAGGATAATCTAGAATAAAATACTGAATAAACTAAATTTATCCTGCACACTCGCAAGTGATATAATTTTATTTTATTGTAATTCTTAATTTATCGCAAAATTTGTATTATAACGTAGTTATATTAAACTGTTTGTAATGGAATAATACCTGGTATATCAAATGTTAGGTGATTAAAATAGGCTAACGTAGCAGTATGTTAAATACATATTCCGCATTGCATAATAATAACGATGATAATGGATATATCAAAAAATTAATCATTTTTATATCGTAAATTGTTTTAATTTGTAAAAAGATTTTATTATTTTTTTTTATTCATCAGACTATGAACATAATTTTATACGAAAATATATTTGTTGCTGGGATATCATCATAAACAAAATGATTCCGTTATCGTACTATTTAAAATCCATATACATCGATAGTAGTTCGTTTAGTAATCGCTCCCGGGTAGTTGGCAGTTGACTCCGAGTAATATATCCATAACAAGCATAATACTCATTAAGGGGCTTAGGGTCAAAATCAACACGGGTTACCGTTCGAAACCCACGCCGATATGCGGAAATCGACTGTACCTACGCAGTGCCAGCCCGCGAATATAAAATAATATTATCACCCGAATCATGTTTATCAATAATACAATAACTATTAAATATATCGAGAATAACTACTGTGGTTTTTTAAGTGAAACGAGTTGTACCCCTATTGGACGTTTTGTGCTCAAAAATTATGTATGTATTGTATTAGTTGTGCAAAAACATCTAACCAACTGAAGGAATCTTACGCAATCCCAAATTTAGTTTGTAGAGTAAACATTCTATATAGTACAAAGTACAATATATTATTAATAATAATAAAATTATTATCGAATTTTCTTCTAAGAAAAAAAAAATATTCTGATTTGATCACGCCCGTCATCTAGATCTATTATTTAAGATAAAACAATTATTTCTTTTAATAAAATCACATTTTAGAGTAACGCGCATTCACTTTCCCATTATCGAAATTGTGGCGGAGATTCTCGAGAAGCAATAGCAGCTTCCGTGGTATTAAACCTATCCGTTACAGATCAGCCATATCTCCTAAATACTATCGTTGGAGAAATTTTCTGATAACAAAATCCTCACCATACACACGGATCACAAAATAGCTGTGCAATATAATATGTAAACGCATTTAGATATATTTTTCTCTCTGGTACAGCGAACGGGGAATTAAGGTTAACGAAAATAAGTCGATACTCGTATATTTCAGTTCCACTTTAAAACTCAGAAAATATCCGTTTCGCCTTATACTTTTACCGCTAACCACTCCCGGTGTAATAAAGTATTATTTACTTAGAAATAACATTTTATCTTTGTCTCATCCGGGCAATACACATAAACACTAAAATATAACTACTGGTAGGAGAAGGCGACTACTACACCTACTGTACCTTCTGACACGTCTAATAAAACAATAAAATACTTATGTACAAACTGCTTTTTAAACCATTATTGGCCTATACAAAACATGATAAGAGCTCAGCAAAATCATTGAACAATAAAAAAAGATCCAAACATGTATTATAACAACGTAAAAGTTTTGAAAATATATACTGTTGTCATAGAATAATAATAACGAGCAAAATTTTACATAAAACCCTATATCCAAATATCTGAAGAGCTCTCGAGGTCAAATGTTTCGGAACTGAGCAAGTACACAGCGTACTAAAGTTTAAAATCGAAAAACAAAATATAAATCATACATGTTATCCTTATCCTAGATACTTAACACTTATTGATCCTCGGCGTGAAAGGAATACATGTGTAACAGAAATCTGTAATGCATTTAAAAATATGAATTAAATACACAAGAAGTCCCGACTGAAATCAATGGGTAAGACCATTCATCGCAAGTAGGACCAGACTATTCGCTAATTATATAGGTGCACACGCACTCGGTGGAGTGTACATGCACGCGACTGAGTACTCAACTGAGCGAAAGATGGTGATTTATTATATGGCAAAATAATAATGTCTGGTGTACTTGGTGTAAATATATTTATTCCTTTCATCGATGGCAGATACTAATCATTTGAGGAATGTCGGTTTTTGTGATCATAAACCAGCCGTTATTAATTATATTGAAAACGAACTGATAAAAAATAAAATAATAGAGTAATATCATTGTAGTTATATATATATATCAATAAAAAAAATCCTTAAGAATACCACCAAATCTCTCTTTTTTGTTTCAATCATATCCTATATAGGTAGGTATACATAAGACCTTAAATCTAAATATATTTCTCATCCCCGATGCAGCGGCAATACACTATGGACCACCTTTACTTCAAACTTGCTACCGACCTCAATCCACTAGCATCTGAAAGTAAACCTAGTGATCTCCCGAGGTAACGGAATCATTGTGACGTTGTTTAGTATTGAGACATAAAAAAACATCGCACGCGATAAAATATTAAAACTAAAACAAAACCGTCTTGTGTAGTATTATACCTAAAAGTACTATCATACTGTATAATATAATAATTAATGACTACCCACATTCATAACTTTTTATCGACTAATCATGCAGATTGAAAGCGTCTAAATAAATATTAATTTACAGGCAATTTTTTTTCTACATTATTTAGGTTCCGTCAGAAGTATGTTTATACAATCATAATTATTATCATAGTGCATTTTATCATGCACGCCACGTAGATTTATAGGAATTACACATAATACAAATTTTACACAATGATTTATATAGTATCAACAAATATCGATGAGCAGACAGAGAATCGGGTTTTAGGAATTGAAAATAAATTTCGTTGAAATAATTTTAAAATATTGTACCTGGAATTTATACAAAATATGTACTTTATTATTTATTTAAAACAGAATAGTGCATGTACAAATTAAATATTTTTTTACAATCTATATTATGTGTGTTCCATATAACCCCTTCACCACTCCCTCCTAGTAATATTCCACTAATGCATTATATACATACTGCAATGGTCATACAGTATGAATGTGACCAATCGGTCTACAATATTTTTGTCGAATTATGTTTATGATAAACCGTTTAAATTGCATACAACATTATACCGCACCACAGTTGTCGTAGTTAACAATTTTTTATTACAATTTTTACTGATTAATTTGAATTATTACATAACTATTGACCATGCAGCATTGGACATCCGTGTATAACGTTATTAGGTATAATCATATTTGTGTACCTATACAATAATCTAGTAGTTGCTAAACTATATTTTATTGTTTTAATTGTGTCCGGTGTGTCTGATATGTCTATCAGGTTAAATTTATAATTTAATTAAAAAGCAAATAATAATTCCGTTAAATTTATTTATGTCTATATACATGCACAATTCGAATCATTTTAATTTATAGAAAAAAAATTAATTTACCACAACTAGCTTCAATTTGTAAAAACGTCTTCATGTTTTTATTGTCATGTATAACTTTTGTATTTTTCGTGGCAAAACCGAATTTTTTATGTCTGGAATCATCAGCATAATCATAATTTATGTTTTGATCATATACGATTATAAAAATATAGGAAAACAAGTATTATGTGATCATAAATAATAATTATTATTATTTAATGAAAATGTACCTACCTACGTATAATATATTGATACATGAATCATTCAACTTAACATGCAATAATGGTTCCCAGCTAGGTAATCAATAATACAGGTACTTAAATACATCCCTAATGTACCTACCTACCGCAACTCTCGTGTGATTACCACAAGCTTCAAATATAAACCGTTCACTTTATGAATCTCATTTTTCAGATGTACACTTCAATATTTAAATAACTATAAACATTATACGATATTAAATCCTATACAGCCCATAAACCTCCCCTCGTTTTACCATGAATTTTAAAAAAGTTTATATTTTTTTTTTTATCGGCTATGAATATTTTCGATAGTAGGTATAGAATTCACGAATCGGTAGTGTTGTGATATTATAATATATTTTAATCTTCAACGTTTTAGGATAATGGCATAATAATTATATTATTCAACGTGACTACTGGTCTTTACTCGGGTATATCAAAATATTACACCAATTCGTTCTCGCCGTTGCGCGATAGGTACTTCAAAATGAGCAAAATAGTGATATGCCAACCCATTATAGTAATTACTATAAAGATTCGTGAACATTATTAAACCGCACTGTGATGAAAATAATTATGGAATTCGAGATTAAAATATTTCGTATACAGCTAAATTAATAATCCAGCTTATGGAATTTTTTATTATATATATCTAGTTTGAAATTGATGTCGGCGTATACGACATACCTACACTTCTTTCTCGCAGTAGAATATTATCACTGCCCTATATAAGCCCTATATAAGGAGATTAAAAAAAAAAAAAAAAAGAGGAGGAAAATCACAACATATTTCACTGTGTATGTATGTAATGTGCTTTAAGGTAATATTATCCACGTGTGGCGAATCGGTGAAAATACGTAAGACAGGTAAATAATAAATTCACAACCAACTGCACCTTAAAAGTGTTATATTCCATCAACGCGTTGTGTATATCCGCTGAAAAAATAATATTTACTTGATATGTTTGCAGCCATTTCTTACAGAAATAAAAAAAAAAACGAATGTCATAAAATGTATTAGGTATAGTTCACGTAACGTATAATAATATAATATGCACTTATTTTATAGTAATTCTTCAATGCATTGTATTCATGAATTTATTACAAGTGAACAAACTTTTATATAATATATTATAGAATATACTTGTTAGTCATATGAATATAATAATGAGTTACAACGTTCTTGTAGTTATTTTTTTTTCACTGTCATCTCGTATATTAATGAAATAAAAATATTTTATATGCAAATAATATTATTACAATATGATTCGTGAATTAATTTTCGAACATATTTTACTCACAATTGAAAATGTAATAACAATATATATATATTACAACATTGAATATTATAAAATATTTCCTTGTTTTAATGATAAATAAGTTCGTTTCGCGTGTTCAAAATGTCATAAATAAATTTCTAAGGCGGTAGGTACAAGATATAATATATATGTATTTTAAAGATCTTTAACAATAATTATCTCTCGTTATGAGGTTGTTGGAAAAAACATTGGATTATGAATATGTTTTTTCAATTGCACGAAAATAATTATAATTATTCATACGTTCGTCATAGTAATGAGTGGATGACACTATCAACTCGTACCATTATTAAGTGTACCTATTTTAATTATACGTTATTTACGCATTTGTGGAAATAACAAATGCACCGTTTTCATACCACACTTTCAGCGAGTATAACAAACAATCGTCTTGCGAATATCAGATTGACCCTCAGCCAATAAACTCATTGTTCATGTCAAAGAAAATAGAGTTGCAGTTATGTAATATTATAATAATCGTATTGTTTTTGTTGCAGGTAAGGGAAAACGCATCGAATAATAACGGTGAGTCAAATGCATGTTACTATTATTATAACATAAAATACCCATATATTATTAGAAACAATTTTAGATCTGAAAAATAAAAACATGAAAACAACGTCAAAACTGTAGGACGTACCTAAATTGCTACTAACCGATATTATTGTGACATAACATAATATTATTGGATTCATAGTTGTACACAATATTGTAAACCTAAATAAATATAAATTTACTAGAAACTCTGAAACCTTTTCTATAGTTCAGTATAAGACGTTTATAATTTTCGTCTCATGTCTCATTAATTCGTTACAAATCAATTTTATCGTATTATACATTTTTGGATTAGGATTTTATTTTTTAAGTTCAACGTTTGTTTTTAGTAGGTAACACAATTTATAAATAGAAATTCAAATTAAATGACACGATTATCAATATCGTCTATATTTAATAACTGTTAACAGTGTTAAATGTTTATATTTCAATTTTAATTTTTCGTAGAATTGGAAAATAATGTAATTTACCATGTACAGTTCAACTCATAAATATATTTTATTATACGTAAAACATTCATACAAATTTATATTTATTCTAAAATTTAATTATTTTAACAATGTATCCTTCAAATAGAAGACAATGTTGATGAAAATGATGAAAACATTCACTGTAATTAATTTTGTCTTTCTGACAACTATTACATTTGACGTTTAATTCAACATCTTTTAATTATATTTACAAATTTTAAAACGCACTTGACACATGATTGTGTGTGTAATAAGATATTACAAAGGAATGATCTGAAGTCAAACGATGTAAATGCTTTTTTTTATCAATTTAAGATAAGTACTTATTACCAATTCTCATCAATATCAGAAAAAATGATATAATACAGGTCTATATTAAACATGATTTTTTTTTTTTATTATTATTTCAATGTCTGCTTGTTTATTTTTGTCAATGATTATTAAAGGTTAAAACACAAACCTTATAAGGTCTATGGTTTCAACATATCAAATAAATATATCTAAATATCATATATTTCTAATAAATTTATAAAGTACATTATTTTGTATCATTAAAAAATATATATATATAATAATAATAATAACAAATATTATATTTATAAGCATTAATAATTTCTTTGTTGGCCATCTAAATGTCTGCCCAATGGTGATTAAAAACAATTAATACATTACAATTCAATATCATTTTTAAAAATTACCACTTAACATTATAATTATTTCATCGTAGTACTTATTCGATACATTGAGTATTTGAACACATCGTGAACGATAAAATAAAATATATTAAACATGAAATAACTAATAACAATTTTAGTTTAGCAAGCTATTTTGGTGTTAGATTATTCAACTGTATAATACTATGTATATATAACCTAACATTCATAGGAAATATATTTAGATATTAAATGGGTACACTGTCTATAATATTTTAATGTGGACATCATATTGTTGTAAGCCAAATTATATTTTACGATATTTAAATTAAGTTGCTTTTGCGATTATTACATCGGCGTGAACAATATTATAAGTATTATTATTTATGATATGAAATTCTTTCATATTGATTGCATAATAGCTTTTTGGTATAAACTCTGTATACTATGATGTAAATTTATTACATTTAGGTACTCGGATATTATGCCTCTCTTGTTTTATATGACCGTTTAATTCAATGAAATTCACTACGAAAAATCCTAGGTAAAATCACATGATTTATTAGCATAAAAAATGATTAGGTGCCTACTCGAAAAATTTGTTTTTATGCTATTTTTTAAAACTATATAGACCACAAAATGTATACTGTCTTTCATCATGTAATATACATTAAATACAATGATATTTTTATTCATTAATCATTGATTAAATTTTATATAAATTATATTACTTAAAGGAACATAATATTAACTATAGTATTTTTATTTAAAACTTTAATGATGTTTATTCAAAAATAAATCATAGCAAGTTTTATATTTATAATTTATTGGTCAATATAGTGTTAACTATATAGTGTATACTTAATATGGTGTTTAGTGCTAAAATACTTTATATTCCATTATGTTTGCAAGCAATTCATTAGCAAAGCCTTAATAATATATTTATAGTATTAATTATTTTATAAATTGTAGTTTATCCGCTAAATCTTAGAAAAATTATTCTACAGTGTATTTAAATAAATCAAATTATGTATTGTAATTTACTTGCCTATATTATGCACTCAAACTTGTATGTTTAATATATGTGACAGTTCTGTTTTTAATGAAAGCAGAAACTCAAAAGTTTTTTTATCTCGTAGCCTCATTAACTACTATTAAGCTTCTGACGAGGGTCGGATAAAGACCGAAATATTTTTAAATCTTAATTCATCCCTGGACCCAAGCAGATAATGTAATACCTGACCTAGTTTTCCGAATAGCTGGCGTGGTCGGTAATAAATGATTTTTCGACGTTTTTCTACTCTCTTAAACCACTTCTTCGTTTAGTAGCTCACGACCCACTAATTTTTGAAAAATTTTCATTGCAATAACTTCGTATTTTAGCCATTGATCGGTGAAAATAACAAAACTATAAATAAGACGATCAAGTCGTCTTAAATTTCAAACTTATTGGTCAATAATGTTTGTTGGAAAATACTTTTTATAATAGAAAAATACTATAATCATCAATATTGATGGCAGTTTCTCGTGAAAAATTGGTTCTAGTACATAAAAAGTAAAAATTTAACAGTAGGTACTTTCTTTAAAATTAGATTAGGCTAAAAAAAAAAATACGGCGAATAAGAATATTTACATCAAACTATATAGTTTTACAAAAAAAATATTTTATTTCTATATCTATCAATAAAGAATAATTTAAATATTCACCAAATATATATATCAGTATATTCTATGGCATGATACAATTTTCAAAATATTTCGATTCTTTTTTAATTATATTTTATAAATATTCTTAAATTAATATATGTTTTTAAGTTTTTTCTTTAATTGTTGATAAACAATTAAATGCTGGCTAAAAATGTAATACAAGGTTTGTCATAAATGTTCGATTTACCTAATAAACAATATCGAATATTTAAATAGTCACAATATTTTTTTATAATTGTTTAAAGTTAGAATATTTTGACGGAAATCGTATAAAGTCCAAAATATCCCCCCCCTATTTTCGTAACGACTTTCGCGTTAAAACTTATCGTGTATTAAATGCATTTTCAAAATATAAATTAATTTTAAACTATTTTACCATGAAACTATTCACATTGTTTAACGGTCAGGTGATTTAAACTCAAAATATAAAATAACAATAATACAAAATTATATGAAAATACTATAATAATAATTAAATATTAATAATATTATATATTAAATGTTTTCAAAAAAAATTAAATTATACTGCCTTAATACTAACTACTAATAGTAAAAAAAAAAATACTTTTATAGCATTATCAAAAAACATATTATGATATACTCAGTGATATAGTTTGATAGATCAAATTGTATTTATAATCAGTGATGTACCAATCAATAAACTCAAATTTAACATGTCTAATACAGTGATCCACTCGTCACCTAATATATTACAGAGCAATACCCACTTGCGCACCGTTTTTATTACACAAATATTAATTATAACTTTAAATTTCGATATTATTAACTATTCTAACATTTAATAACTATATATTTTATGTATAATGTACACCTATTTATGTAACAATTTAAATAAATATGAATTATGATTTCATCATATAAGAATGTATCTTATAACTATTAATCATAATTTATGATCCGTAAAAAAAATAAAATTTGATACGAGTGTCTATCATAACTTATATAATTTATCTCTTTATAATTAATGACTTTTATTTTAGAAAACATTTTTCAACATTAACCTTTAACTTAATATATCTAATTTATAACAATTTATAACCAATTTCATTTTATATAATATATAAATACTGCTGGTGATTTTTATATCTCTATAATAGTTATCCAACGTACAATTTTAAAAATATTTGAAATATTAAAAAAAAAAAAAAGGTGGGCAATAGTAGATATAGTATAGTAGAGATGGAGAGTAGGTCTCTATAAGGGATGTTTTTTTAATGCAATGACAGGTATCATTGTATATGAAAAACGATTCTGAACGGAGATGATTTGTGAGTCCAAGATAATTATTAGGCTATAATATTATATTATTACCTATATTTAAATTGTAATATATTGTTATTTTACGCGATCTCGTAAAAAATTAAATTTCATACAATTACGAGTATAAATTTTTTTTTTATTGTCGCTAGAATTTTTTTACAATTACTTAAAGGAAAACTAATGGATATTGGATAACCTTGTATTGGATTTTTTAACCTTAGGTGTACATCACAAAAATGTTACGAATTTTCAACTTCAAAATTACTTTAACAACATTTTCGCGATTTTGTTATACGTCGTAAACATTTGAACTTTAAATGCTTATAAACAAAAATTGTGACCAACGATTTTTGATTTTTTTTTCTAAGATAAGTACCGACTTATAATAAATCTTGTATTAAATTTTAAAGATTTTTTTGAATTGCCAAATTTTTTTTTATCGGCATTTATAGAAAAAAAAATTAGAAAAATCATTTCAATTGTTTATAAATAGTTTAAAAAAATTCAAAATATTTTGAAAATTTAAACGTAAATAGATAACGCTAATATAAACATTTGGTAAAAATTTAAAGTATTTCCATTGATTCGTTTTTAAGTTACAGTATAATAAAAAAAAAATCGATTTTGTCAAAAACTGATTACCTATGCGTAAAAATTCCCATTTTCCGTTACTTTTTTAATGTTTTTCCTAACGTTTTTGAAAATTACTAGATGAATTTTCCTTTTCAAAGAGAGACTGAAGTCAAAAATCAAAGTATTTTTTCTACTCCAAAACGTGATGACATACACAAAAATAAAAAAAAAAAATAAAAACATACATCATTGTAAAATCAATACATTCTTTACTCCTTTCAGAATCTAAACAAAAATTAGAAACTTAGTGTTTTTGAAAAACTTTATTCTTATACAAAGATAAGTATTTATTTTAGTTAAAATATAACGAATATAAATGTATAAATACATCTATATTCCAGTATGATTAAAATCATTTGTTAAAAATAGCATAATAAAAAAAAAATGAAAGAAGTGACTCTAAATTTCTAATTTATCCATTTAACTTGTTTTTTATATTTATTTATTTATTTTTTGGGTTATCTCCATTATTTTTAAAAGTACACTTACTAGGACTTTTCCAACTTTTGACCCTCAAAAGTTTAAAATCCGATTTATTTCTAGAGATCACTCTCAAAGTTGAGATTGAAGCATTATTTCTACTGCAAAAGTATATTTAGACAAAAATACGCATATCATCACTATATTATATCAACGCTTAGCTCAGAATCTAAAAAGTCTAACTAGGACAATTATTTTAATTTACAGCACTCAAAAATATCTTCTTTCACATTTAAAATTAAAAAATAATTCACCAAATGTATTTCAAAATAAAGTTTAACAATATTTAATTTTAATTTTTAACAAAATCTTTTAAACATTACTAGTTTTGAATCGTATACAATACATATTAATAAATTTAAAATTTAAATGTGTAACTTTTATGTCTAATTTCCATAAGACATTTTGATTTTCGAATAATAATTTCAATTTATATATTATATGTATAATATACGATATTTATTTTAACTTAAATGGATCTTCAGCTCATCAATATTAATTTAATTTACATTATATTTTACGTATACTAAATTTTATATCTAAAATCATTATACTTGTTAACTGATATGAATATAATATTTGTTTTACTCTGTCATTTTTTCTTCAATGCAAAGAATAAAATAACCCGTTTGATTAATTGAAAAATAGTACTTACATATAAATTATTATAAATTAATGTGTAATGTAGAAAATGTTTTTATAAATATACTTAATATTCAACAGAGAATTTATGTAAATCAAGTGTCCGCCATTTGTTTTGAAATTTCCCATAAGCTTGACTTGACAGCACTTTTTTTGAAAACACCACCGCTGAAATCAAATTCATGTCACACATTTTTACTATTAAAAGCTTATTTTGGATTTTTCAAATGGACCGAGAATGTTGGGATTTATTTTGACAGTACACATACATATAAGATAGTAAAAAAAATACTATCACATGCAGTATATTCATTATTAATTTTAATATAATAATAATTGTATCACTTTAAAGGTATATCGGCGAATAAATATAATTGTTATTAGGTATAAGAAAATTAATTATTTTTGAGTAGTAAAATTAAACACGAATTATTATTGAATTGTATTACTTCGATATGCTTAAAACTGAATTGTACGTGTTTAAGTGTGGTGCAAAAAAATGTATACAAAGCTATAATAAATTGCTCACAAATGCGTAATTAAACTTAAAATTAATGAATGATTATCTTACCTTAACGTAACTTAATCCGTATGCATAATATTGATTCTGAAACTGATACAATTCTAACACATGATATTTTTTTTCTTGAGCGATGTAGTACATATTTTATATTTTGGTTTATCGTTCATTTTTTTTTTTATCACTCAATTCTATTTGAAATTATTATCAAGTAAAGCAGATCTAGCTATAATTAAACGTCCTCACGAGAAAACACCATATTATATTAAATGATTTCAAAAACTTTCCCATTCTCATCACAAATATATTAAACTGTCACAAACTTTCATTAGTGAAATAGATAAAATAAACAATATATAATATATGTACACGGGACTAGTAATGTAATGAATATTTTCTGTTTAGGTTTGTTATGGTAATAACAAGATAAATTATTTGTTTCGGTTCTTTTAAATAGAAAATCAAGAGTCAGATTCTGTTATGTTATAATATATTTTGTCTAAATAAAAATAAAAAAATTCTGAAAATACACACGATCAATCTTTATAAGTATACTTATGTTTGAATGAAAAATATTTTGTTATAAGAACACATTAATAAAATGCTGAAATTTTCGTTCAACTGAATTTGGTCATGAGAGACTCCAACTTTACTAATAATTTATTCAATATTTTACAGTAGTCTAGGTAAATTCCAAATTCCAAATACATATAATAATTATATAATTTAATAATTTTAATTATTTCAATATACAATAAAAAATTTAAATTAAGTTTGATTCTACATATATAAATATGAAAAAATAAGTTGGTATCATTAGATTCTGATTATGATTAAAGTAAAGCATCTTGTGATAGACGTGGTTTCAATCGATTATTTTTGGGTTTTTTTTTCAATTTCGTAATGAAGAGATTTTTTTAAAGTTAAATTTTCTGTAAAACGTCTTTATTTGTTCTTTGATCCAATCGGTCTTGTATGCTATTTACTGGTATAGTTTTGAAGTTGCTTATTACGCATACACCAATGGGATTTTTTAAGCTATTCCAAGAAATTTATTTAGTATTATTTGCAGCTTATTTATTTTTGTTTGAGTACGGCATCTTGTTCTGGAATACGTATTTTAGGAGTAGTTTTATGACTGATGTATAGAATATTACTGAATATACGTATCACATCTAAAATTTGCATTGATGAGCTACGGCTTACAAGACGGTAAATGATTTTGAAAACGTGTGTGGTATAATGAGCTTGCGGTTATGTTTTTATTGATGTTTATTTTCAAACTAAGTTTTTTTATGATAGATAATTCTATGGTGTTTAGTTGACTAGTTTTTATTGATCATTGATTTTAGTTAAACATTAAGTAATACTCGATAGATATCGGATCCCATTATTCGTACTGGAAAGGTATGTTTTGCAAAAAATTATAAGTATATTGCTGAAATAAGTTGGTTGGTTTAATTTTTCTTGTTCGTGAAGTTCTTGGTAAAAAAACGTTGTCGAAAGCTATATTTGTGTCAAAAATGGTTGATGATATGTACTGTGTATAATTTGTCTTCAAATTCATTCACTATTGAAATGCGATATAGTTGATGTTATGTACGCAATGGGGGGTTGTAATCCAAACTGATGAGATATAATATTGTTTTTTAGAGTTTAATATTATATGAATCCCTTTAGTCAATATACTTTTATAGTAATATCTTCACTTTTTTTTTTAAATAATATTCATCTATAACCTTTGCGTATATTATTCTACAATTATAAATTCGTATTAAATATAAAAATCAATTTCTAATTTTTCTAACATAAGTCATAAAGTATAGTAACTACCTATGACAAAAATGTAATTTTAAACTAGTATGCAATACTTTAAATTATCCAAGTCGAATTTACCGTTTTAAAAATTGTTATTTTGCCAATGATATTAGTAAAAAGTATTTTGAATGACAAAAAAAAATAATATTAATTATTGTAAATCATTTTAATTTTAATGTCTAATTTAAGTTGATCTATTGTTACTCTATAAATCATTTTCACAAGCTATTAAGGTTTATTTTTTATTATTAATCAATTAAAAAGGATAATTGAGGATCCGTGATATATTAAATAATTTTATTTAACTGCATATTTTTGTTTCAATTAAAGAAATTAAAACAATAATTACATTTTTAATTGATGTTAGTGTTTATAACATATTAATAATTCAATTCAAGTTTAGAACAAAAGTTTGAGATATCCTATTGCAATTCATCAAAACTTCATGGTTTCAATTACCTTGTACATAAAAATTATATATAATTTATGTCAGATCGCGAATTAAGGACAAAAATTAACATTCGTTTTTTTAAATTTTTTATTTGTTTGTTTAATAATTGTATTATTTTAAACCACAAAATTTTCATTATGAACAGTCCGGAAATTTCTGAAAGTGCCAACCCTAATCCAAAGTATCACTTGTTGCCTTTTTATATTTTGGTGTTAACTTTCGTTTTTAGGTTGTTTTATTGTGTTAAAATGGGACCCAAACACTTGAAATGTGTAACCCTTTTAAATATGCTACGTTATGCATCCATGAATTTCCCCAGCTTACATTCTTTATCCATTTGAATTTTAACAATATATTCCGTTTGTTCGTTATTGATTCACAATTCGACCTTTGCTGTTATCTCCAAACATAACTTGCATATTTGTCTTACTTCTCCTTCGTTATTCCCTATTAAAGCTATGTCATCAGAAATATGCCAGGAAATTTGTACTTGAATTTTCTAGTACTATTTCGTCATTAACATTCATATGTAAATATGTAATGGAGAAAATACATCCCTTGTTTTATGCTTGTGGTAACTTTAACTGGGTGTAAGCACCTCTCTTATTCTCTCATAAGAAAATAGAATGCCGCAAAATTCGATTATGCCACATTATTTCTAGTCATCATAGATTATATCATATACTATACCTAACCTTAATCCTACACGATAAACCATATTTTTTTTTTTTTTTTTTAGAATTAAACAAACAAATAAGGTAATATAAGATTTACTTCAAATAACTAGAAACAATATATAAAATTAGACAAACGAAACCGTTTCCAAATTTTCGCTGGGCTAATTATTTACTAAAAATTACTTTTTCTTCAAAAATATTTTTAGATATTAAAAAACTATATCAATCAACAGTCTCAATACTTGGAAATACAATCATTCATATCAAAAAATTAAATTTATTTTAAAAAATCTACTTTTTTAGCTCTGAAATAATAAATTATATATATGTATATACAATGCGCGTATGCGTGTATTATGATTATATTCGTAATATAAAGATATTTATATACTAACTATACAGTATACTTATAGAATACTAATAATAATAATAATATGTTATAAAATATTTTATAAATACCTTTAGATATTTAGGATAATTTGAATGATATTTTTTAATATTTTTACGCCATTCGATTATATAAGGGTTTTTAATTTTTAATACAATCAACATAAATAATATTTACTTAAGTAAAAATATCAAAAATCAATGTATTATGAATTACGTGATATTTATTTGATTTTAACTATAATTAATCATTAATATCAATTCATTAGCCAAGCTCTAGGACCGAATAGCGAAAACACATTGAACATGTTAGCCTTCCTCAAAAAATCTGATTGTACACTAAAATTTAAACCTACTGTTAAGAAAATTGTAATATAAATGTAAATAGTAACTATATATAATCAACACCATATAAATATTGTAATTTTAACCAATACTTTGTAATTTAACCAAAAACTAATAACCTTTGTTTTTGATGTTTTTTTAAGTTCAATTAAAAAAAGAAAAAAAAATTCATTAGCTGGTTACATATTGATTTTTAGTTATTTTTCAAAATGTTATGAGACTAAATATTCGGTCATCATACTGCCTATTGTTTCATCTCCATCACAACGGTATTTTCATGTATTTCATTTTTTTCTGCTTTAAAAGTTTTTAATGTAAATTTTGGACCGTGACACTAAGAACAAACTTTTCTGAACCAAACACTATATCAGATTTTTATACCTATACGGATTAAGTTTTTCTACTGTACTTTCGCAGACCTTATAAAATTTAAAATTTAAAAATATAGTCACCACCATTTTTTTATTAAAATAGTTATGTTTGAATATTTTATATTATTTCGGTGATTCCTTTTTCAGTTGCTCAGCTCTAAATTGTAAAATATTAATAAACAAATAAATAAAAATACTATTAAAAATACTTATAATATGTAATGTAAAAGTAAATAAATATCAATGGTATTTGTAAGAAGGTACATTAGGTATACCCAGTTTCACAACTAGGGGGGGGGGGTGCAAAAAGATCTTTAGCACCCCGTGTATAGGTCTAGTTGCGCCTATATGGGTATACACCTATTATACATTCTAAATAATATTTATTTATTTATTTTTATTGTACACTAGTCATCTCAGTGGGGCCCAGTATTCATTATGTATATGAAATTCAATTAAATAAATAAATAAAAATAAAACAACCTAATTAAATGATTCATAATAATTATTATTATGTATTAAATAATTATGTAGGTATATAACTAACAAATAATAAGTAAAAACAAAGTGATATTTAATATTTAACCTATTAATTATAATTAAAAATTATTTTAATCACTATTGAACATTTATAATAAATCTACTGCTTCTAATTTATCAATAATGTGTGTACCTATTTTACCTAATAACTATATTATTTAGATTAACTTTTAATTTATTAAATACAAGTCTTTTAAAGAAAAATTCAAAGTTGCAAAAATTGTAATTATTTTCTATCCTCTAAAAAATCAATACTGTTGAATAATAATAAAAATGTCGGCTGTATAAAAAAAAAAACTTATTGGTATCAATGGTATAATCACCACGTTATGAAATTAAATTTAAAAGCAATGACAAATTGTTGAATTAAAAAAAAAACAATTATAAGTGGAGCTCGGTTTAAAATGGAATTGGTGATACTACTAAATTTTATATCGTAAAAAAAATGTTATACAATATTTTTGGTAATATTTATTTATTTTCAAAAATACTAAGTAATGAAACATTAACTCCTAAAACTCTTACATAAACTTTATTTTTGATTTTAAAACATACTAGGTATTTTAAACTTTTTGAGCACTTCTTCATTGTATTAAAATTAATTCATAAATTCACAAACTACGATAATATGAATAATATAACATTTTCAATAATAAAAGATTCTTTGAGAGAACGTTAAATAATAATTTATAGTAGTAAATAAAAATAAAAATACGTAATAAAATGTTTTTAGTGATGCTTATAAATTTAATAATTTATGAATGAATTAGGCTGGCAATAAAAATGTTATATCCTATATTAAAAAATATAGTTATAACAGATAATAAGTCTTTAGATAATAATTATAATATAGTCATTTTGAAATGCATCAACATTTTTAGTTTTATGATTTCATCTAAAAACCAATTATTTGGAATAAGAATATTATTTTAAATACAATCGTTGGATATAATAGTTAATAAACAAAATAGGTCGTATGCTATGGAAAATAAATTTTGAAATTGTTTGCCAAAGCAATAAATAAAAATATTTGCATCCATATTAGTTAGCTATACACATTACACACCCATATAAAGTAATATAATTACATTCTAAATCAAAATTGAGTTATTTGGTTAAGTATGTAAAACTAGGAAGTTAGTAGGTAACTCAATTATTTTACTTAATCAGAATAACGTTAACTTATTTTAATAATTACAAGTAATCGTTTATGTACTCAACTCCTGAAAATAATATAATATTTTGCGATTATTAGATAATATATTATTATATTCTTTAAGATCGATTTAGTGAATACATTTATGTTCCAGAAAATTTAAAGTTATGAAACTATGCGAAACATTGTTTTTAATATTAATTGTGCAAATATAAATAAACGCCAATGTTCAAAAATAAAATTTAAAAGCTACAAAATATGTTAGGTAATTATATTGATTTGTTTAAAAAAACATATGACTCAATGATGTTGCTGAATTTTCATCCAATTTTTTATTCAAGTTATTTTGCAAAAAATTCATCTATCAGCGTCGTTCACAGAAAAAAAATACTCAGATAAGTCTACAGTTTGTAGTGTAAGTCTATTATTTAATTTCAATTTTCAGTTTATTTTTAAAAATTAACATAATATAACCTTCAAATCATAAATTATTTAGAATGTTGGTGTAATTCAATAATTTGATTTTAGTGCACTTAAATTACCACCGCCTCTTCATATACCTTATATATTTCAATTTATAATTTACTTTTAGTCATTATTTTCCTCAATAGTTGCATTTAATTATTATTAAAATTTTACATGACTCATTTTCGAAACACATGCTGTATTATTACGGTATACACCATTATACTTAATGCATTTTAGATTCCAATAACAGGTAGACATTAGGAACAGTATAGTTTTATAATATTTTTTCGATGCTTATAATGTTACCCTATCTCAAAGTTAAAACGATATATATAAATTTACATAAATATAATATATACGTACAGTATACTTAATTTTAAATTGCTATTTTATTTTGATTAAAACCTATATACAGTTTACAAACTTTATATTCAATCCAAAACTAGTCAACATGATTTCATCATTACATATTTCATGTATCTATATTTATAATCTAATGTCAGTTTTCAATACTTAAAAGCTTTTATGTTATCATGAATTACAAAATAAATATAGGTAAGTGAAATATAATAACATTTTTTTTCAATAAATATATAATAATACATTTGTCAATATTGGTTTATTTACTTCGACTTATGAATTTATGATTGATCTATATATATACATCTATATATCAATACATAATATATTCTTTGAACATCCGTTTTAAATGATATAATAAAATATACAAAGTAGAATGTTATATAGAACGTTAAATCAACATCCTTGCTCAGTTCAGAATCTAAAATATTTGTACAGTAAATTAATATTAGGTATCCAAATAGTTATAAGGATTTTATTTTTATTTTGTCGTTTTGATAAATATTATTCAATATGAGACTTATGAAGAAAGTTTAATAAAACGAAGAAGGGGTTGCAAATACTGGAATTCGCATATTTTCATAAATCTAATAAAAGTTTTTACAATACACTAGGGAAGAGCAAAAATAAATTATAACATTTTCAGATGTACAGAAGTCGTTGAATGCTAAAATATAACATCTTTATATTTTAATTTATAGCCAGAATATTTGATAAACTTTGATTATTTATTAAATTATAAGATATTATTAAAAATGCATCAAATTTATTTAATACGCAAGTTTGAAATATATACCATAACAAATGTGTAGGTATATACAAAATTTAATAAAATCCTAAAGAACAATAAAATACTTATAAATTCAAATGAAAAAAAGTCGTCTAATGGTGACGCCGTCACATTAATTTAAATTACAAAACATTATTCAGTAATTAAAATAGATTATAACAATACAACCCTTCGAGATGTCTTCTAGGGACATTTAATAGAAAGTTGGATTAAAGTTAAGAAATTACGTATTACATAGGTTTGAGATATCTCGTCTTTATAAATGGTATAAATGTAGAATATAACTCAATTTAATTGTAACAAGACAAAATACTAAGGATATAAACATGTACACGTACATTATTTTAGACAAACAATGTCTTCAAAAGGTAATATAGTTGAAAAAAATGAAATATTAAATTAATGTAATTTCTAGAAGTAAATATATCACATTATTATTATGCACCATTATTGTCCTACATAAAAAAAAAAAATTAATTAAATATATTATTTTTTTAATATTTCTGTGTTCTGTCATAATGTTTGTTATACATAAAATTTTAATTGAAATGGAATATTTCTAAGGGAATAATACGTAATAACTAATTACGAGTATATTATTATGTATAATAAAAGTTAGATATATTATTTATTAAATTAGGTATTTATCGTATTGGATATTTATCATGTTTTGACCACCAAACATATTATTATCATATAACCGTTTTTTATAAGTATATATCATTGCTTATTAATAAATAAAAAAATATATATATTGGTTTAATGTGGCTTATATATATCGCAGTTTCTTGTGCTTTAGTTTTGTAATCATTTTAATGTAATATAAATTTAATAAGTCTTCTACCTTGACAATTTATATGCCTCTTTAAAGTAAAAACACAACAAATTTAAACCTCCTCCAAAACTAAAGTAAACAGAGACACTTTAAGTGCTTATAATTTTATCGGACTTTTGTGTATAGGTATAAAAACTTAGTACGGCCAACTCGTATTTTATGTCACCGGTGACTTGTGTTTACGTGCACCAAATTTCCCAATCCACTCTGCGCACAGTCGTGCAGAAACTAAGATAATGACTTGCGCTAATACTGTTTGTATACCTACAGTATTGGTTGGTATTGTGATATATCATTATGTATTATGTTTTCATTAGAAATGTTTGAAATTAATTAGCTATGTAGGTATATACTCTTGATAACAGATAAATATATATTTCCCATTAACGGCGGCAATTACACCCAATGTGAGATAAGTTGTAACCATCAATAAACCGTACTTGATAATACAGATTTATTGTATACACCGTACACTGATTATTTTACTTGTCGTATTTTTAACTTCTTATAAGTAATCCCGAATCGAACATTGATAAAAAAAAAAGTGTCTTTAATTTTTTTAATTAATATAAAACCGTACACAATGTTACGTAAAAGGACATTTGGACACGGTTATTTGTTTGCTCTGATAGACCACACACATTAAACACATGAAATCGGTAGTATTCTATTTGCAAGGCACTGATCGATCAAGCGATTTGATACAAATGTTAAAAACATTTAATTTCATTAGAAAATCTACTCGATGATAACATTTCCACTAATGTATTTGTGTAGGTATTTAACCTCTCATAGTTAAGATTTTTTTTGTTGATAATATTAGTTATTAACGTTACTTCCTACTTAAATAACAATGCTAGTGAAAATATGATGACACTATTACTACAAAGAACGTATTTCTAATTCAATTTTTGTATAATTATTTTCAACAAAAGCACTATATAATATACATTATGCATATAGGAACAAATAATGACCATTACAATCATACAATTATTTATATATTATATATTTTTATTTCGATGGTTTTTTTTCTCAGAATCCAGTTATTCTTAACTTATTTTTAGGGTACATATTTTTCTTAAACTTATAAAAATGATCAGTAGGTTTATTACGTTTATTATAATATGACGTGTGATGTATACGAAATGTTTCTTTTAAGACCTAATATTAATTTTATAACTCATTATATTGCTGTGTAAACGCCTTGTATTGGCCACTATGTATACATAATTTGTAGTATACAAACTGTTTGTCTGTTTGTGTTTAATAACATTATTTTACCGAACAAAAACAACGATAATATCATAAAGGTGCTATAAGAATAGGTATGAGTTGTTGATTATAATATATACGTTTTGTTATGAACATAATAATATATATAGTTGTTATGCTGTAGTATATAGATTTTGCATTTGTATATCTTATAAAACTTTCATTTTAAATCAAGAGAAAATGAAGAAATATTTGGAAATATTATTGTTGTTTAAGGTGGCTTAACATGATATCTTCACCTTATCATCGTCTAGGTATAATTTTCTATACTTTATTCAGTACCTAATAATAATATATTATTTTAATTATATCCATTGTATATGCCATATATTGTATAGATACCACTCGTTTATTTAATATACATTATAGAATGTTTATCTAATTTTGATTAATAGACTTGATAGCTATAGCTTATAGACTAAAAATATTTAACTAAATCACTTAAAATGACAAAAATATATTTGATATTTAAACTTTGGACCGTTTAAAAATCGAAAATAAAAAAATTAATTTGTAAAGTTAAAACAATCATATAATTTTTTAAATATTCCATATCCTTAAATAGAGTTTTTAAGATTTAACTAAACAATTTGGCATATTCATAAATAGTTCCCAGTTCGTTAATATTTTGATGTTATAATCAGCCAGATTTCATATTACGTATTTTATCGATGCAATCATGATAGCAGCTACTGAGCTAACTTATTCTTTAATTCTTCCGACGCGCTGACGCCGAGGTGACCAGCTGCAGTAGTTGAAAAACGAGCGTTGGGGTATAAATTTCAACCCAGAATCGTGACCATGGTTTTGCGTAGGCTGGTGGTGTGGTGTAGATGTCATTAAACAAGAATTCGCCACAAAACAACGGGTTAATTTGGGTCCGTATGGAAATGAAAGCAAAAAGGATCGATACATGGAAGGACCTTTACCAGAGATGGAGGGTAGGCGCCGTATGTCAATGAAAAAAAGTCTCTTTTAGGCACCAACCATACCCCTATATTTAATTAAAATACTCAGCACATTTTTTTATTTATTTTCTAAATATGTCAAACTAACATAATGAGTTTAAGTCTTAAATATATTTTTATTTTTTTTTTGTCTAGATCGTCATTTTAGATTCTGAATGGACGCTAAGATTATGATATTTTTAAAATTATTTGATGTTTATCCCAGAAATATAATTTTTGTAACCTAAACTGAATGATCGTCTTTAATACATTTACTATTACAAATAGTGACGAAAGATATAAATAGCCATGGAAATCGTTAAAATATTTTGTTTAATAACCTAACCTAACGGTTAAATGGAAACAGTAGTAAGATTTTTATGAGGTTTTTAAATTCACTAACGATCGAGAGTAGATTGTAGACACTAAAATGTATATTAAAAATTATATTGATTTATCAAATTACAATTATTAGTATTAAATTTAAAATTAGCATGAATTCAAAACATACTTGCCTGTATATCGTAGGAACTCGTATTTAACTTATTATTTTAACCTACGATTATTGATACAATTCAGTTTTATAACTGCTTGATAGGTAGTTATTAAAATCAGAATAACTCCCAAGTTTCAACTCTAGAATATAGGAGAACCGAAGATTGTATTGATTTAACAATTATGTAGCTTTCTTTTTTTTCTATAAAGATGCTTTTCCTAGCAATAAAAACTGTGTAAAAGTTGCGGCTATATCTGTTACCTACCTATCTATATATTTAAAATCGAGTATATAGTTGGTCCTTAAGAGGGTTTTTTTTTTTTTTATATTTTGTCAATAAATTCTATGAGCGCTCGAAAAAACTGTTTTTAAATTCATCCTTCAACCTGAATTTTTTTTTGTAGATTTCCCTTATAATGAAGTGGGAAAATAAATAATCATTAGAATATTAAAAAAATATACCTCTTAGGTTATAAAAAAATACAATAATTCCAATCTATAATATTTAATCACAAAATTAATACTAAAAAAAACCAACTTAGCCTAAATATATACATATATATTTATTTAAATTAATATCAAACAAATTATTGGATGTCACTACGAAATACTCGCGTGGGAGACCCAGGGTTATCTTAGTATACACATTTTCCTAATGATATAGGTACATTAATATAATGAGAAAAAAATATTTTTCTTAATAATAATAAATAATTTTAGGTTCACGTTACAGGTGTTATGGTTATATAAAACATATATAATACATACACTTTTTACTCAAAACTTAAAGTGAGTTAAACTGTGCAATTTGATAAAATATTATTATTATGCATATTGTTCGTTGTCCATTTCTAAGACTTTATTAATCATTTTATAAAATGCACGAAGAAATAATTACATAAATATTATTATATTTTCTGTCTATATAATTATAAAATATAAATGGCAAAGGTCTATGATCCGTTAAAATATCAATCATTTTTATTTTTTGACATAACTGCAATGTTATTTTTCAGTTTAATTTTGTATTTTAAAAGACATTTGAGAAAAAAATCATTAAAGATACCAATATATTTTTATAATATTATAAATTTATATAAACTAAGAAAAAATTAAAAATTAAATTATAAATATTATTATTAATTTATTTTAACAAAATATTAGTAACTATATTTAACTATTTTATTAAATGCAATGTTTGATCGACAATATTATTTATATTTTCTCATTGATATGAAATTTAAAATCAAATAAAAAATAATTAAACTACGATATTATTATTATCGAATCGATATAGTTACACTGTAATACACTTTATAAGTGAAAAAAATCGAGATTGTAACCAAAACAGCGATAACGATAATAAACAGTCGATTTAAGACGTATTATGTAGATTACCGGTCTATCAAATAATATAACATTTCGATACTATTCAAAGGCTTTCACCTTTTTCTTAATGCGATATGTAAATTCTAACATTTACTAGTAAAACCTAGCATTTACAAAATAAAACCTAGTTTTCACTAGTATCTATTTGACCTTTTACTGTAACATAATATATATATATATATATATATATATCCGTTGAGCCAAAAAAAACTTTTTATCGCAACACTTTTACTCGTAGAATACAGTCGTATAGGAGTTTAAATTCTACGAAATTTTCCTTCTGGCATGTGCGAATAACACAATATTAACTCGAATAAAAGTCGAGAAAGTCGTGTAGTTTTTCATCAGTTAAACGAATTTATCGCGTTTGTTCAAAATCAAAATGTCCAAATTAAACTCGGTATAGTGATATACGAATAGCCGTACAAAATACAGGACGATTCTTTTAACGAAAGATACACATTGTCTCGATAAGAATAATGTTTTTGAAAGCATTTTTTTCTTTTATATTATTAAAATCTATTACGACTACGAGTATATAAAACAATATACTTGAAAAGTTATAATATAATATATATATATATATTATATTTTTTTTTGAATGAAAACATTTAATTTTAATTTCATATTCGCGAACAGAATAATTTCGATGTTAAAATATAATACCAAACAAATAGTTGTTGATCGAAAATAAGTATTTAACGTTTTTCCCTCCCCTCCGTGTTCGAATCTAAAGTTTACCTAACCAATTAATCACACATCATCACCCCGTGTAGTGGAATGTTTGACACGAATTTGTAATGAAAAACGGACGAAACCCGTCGTCGCCGTCGCACTATAATTATTCGACAATAATTATAACGTTATGTACTGTACAGTGCCGTTCGTGTTTACAGGGCAATTCAATCGTGCGTCTCAGCGGATATTCATCACACCGGCGGCAGCGGCAGCGGCACCGGATACTACTGCCAGTACCAAAGGGAAGACTAATCATGCGACAACACAGGTATAATAAACAATAATATTACTGCAGTCGGACGACGGTTTAAATCGGCCGTGGCGATGTCATTCTCTCCCGTCTGGGCGATTTCAGTGGATTAGTTTCGAACGCATATTATAATATAGGCGCTATATTATTATTATTATTATTATTATTATACGTATATTTCCGTTCGTCCTGTCCGTCCATCGATCCTTACACACGCAGCGCTCGCCTATTCCCCGGTAATGCGTCTGCTGCTGCTCTTGTCCGCCCGACGCGTCCGCGTGTCGTCGTCGCAATAAAATTGACTAAAGGCCCGACTAAAAAAAAAAAAGGCCGGGCGAAAACAGCGAAAACACTTTTTTTTCACGCCTAGGAGAAAATGACTGCTGCGGAAAAACTGTTTCGCGCTTTTATCGTTCAATCGAAATAAACGTTAACGCCGTTTTGAATTCGTCCGCGCAGGAACGCTGTGTACATGGCCCGCTGTGTAGGTAACTTTTATACGAGTTTATTCGTATTCGAATAAATACGATGTATAAAAACGTTTTGTTCCGAAGAAATACTGATTAGGCGGCTACAACACAAAGCTGCTCGTTCCGATCTCTCTTGTCAATCTTAAGAAAATAAAATTACTTTTATTCATTTGATACCCACGAGAGCGTGCAACAATACACGCTAATAATACACCTCTTAAAAAAAAAAAAAAATACTCCTCTAATTATACGAATTGTTTTGTTTTCTTGTACAATGTATTTAATACATATTTAAACTTGACACTTATTAAAGTTAACCTATTAATTATTATAGTTTACTCGAAAAATGCAAAATTCAAATTAACTTATAAAGGTTTGATGTAGGTATAAGCAGCTGCAGGTATACTTGACACGTCTTATTAACGCTACAATACTGCTATGTTTGTCGTACATGAATAATAACGTTGGTAAACTTATAACGAAGCATAATATAACATAAAAACTAAAGGTATTACTCCAATTTAAACAAATTTATATAAATAATATAAAAACAAAGTTTATCAGACTTGAGATCACAATGCACGTATACATTAGATATGGGTACATTGCATGTATATAATATTGATATTTAACCGGTTTTTATAGTTGTTAAATTTAAACTGATTCGAACGATTACATTTAATTGTCATTAAATTCAAATTTGACTCTTATTGTACACCAGAGTGGTTATCTACTTTTCCTTTATTTTTGTTTCTTGATTTTTCCATAAAAACAGAGATACTTTATTTTAGATCTTACTTTAAATTATAATTCTCTTCGAACCTTTTGTTAATTATTTTTATTATTAGCTGTACATTTAACATTTCATTATCAAAAAAATAATTAAAAACCAAAAATGAATAATTTTATTTAGCAGGTTCGACGCCTCACCGAAAATAGCATCTTGCCCTAGTGCCGACCCCGCTGTATCAATGTTAATAAAACCTCTCTCTTCTACCTTGAGTCTTCATAAATAACAGATTGTAACACGAATTATTATTATACAGAGTTAATATTATAATCGTGCACCAATAAATTAAGGATTTACTTAAATAATATAAAGACTTTTAATTTAAATAAATACAGAACGGCTAAAAACTATACAACTTTCTCTGTTATATGACTAACTTTGTAATTTAATCCAATATTCTGGAAAATTCGAACATTCATTTGAATCACTAGAGAGGAAAGAAATGTACTGGGAGAAGGGGCGTTAGTTAATTACTTCGTTAGAATAAGGGACGTCAAGAATAATTACCTGCAGAAAACGTCTTCAGTGGTTCATCGTGCCTATATAAAACCTTAATCGTGCTGGGAATTTATCCTTACTCTTATAGCTGAGGTGTTAAGTAGGTGTTAAGTGCTACTATACTAGTGGTTTAATGTGTGCATAATATGATGGAGTTGCTGGTAGGTATTAGTGATGTTACTCAATCTGACTATGCTGTTTTTAAATAGTGTAAACTGTGTAAATATTATTTTTTATACCTAATCGATATTGTTCTTTAGTAAAAGAAAATTCTTTTGTATGTCTGGCAACAGTGGCAACTGCCCATTATAATGTGTCACAATATTTACAAATTGGAGCTTATGTAGAGAATATATATTTGTATTATCATACGATCATCTAGGTTTTATCTAATCTATATGACTTATATTTTAACTTATACCAGATATATCAAGAAATCATTGTAACACCATAATTATTATTAAACTATAGACTTACTATATTTTACTTATTCATAAAATATTTTATATAATTAATTTATTATTTTTTAAATACAATATTTCATACTTAAATTTTAATATTATTGAGGTTATTGAACTTAATTCTTGAACCTAATGATAATTTTTATCTAAAATAAAATTAACGAATAGCCGTAAAAAAACTTTACATTTTTAAGAAAACCATTTTTAATTGAATTTAGGTTATTCAAAATCGATAAACAATTTATTTAAAATATTAAGTCGAATAAAAATATTATATTTACCATTTAAAATTTAATTGATGTTCTATTTAATTTAAATTAATTTTAAAATATAGCTTAAGTTAACTTTAATGAAAATAAACTTACTAAACTAAAACCAAACTCCTATAAAAAAATGTCTGATAAATTTGAGAAAAAAAAATGTTCACAAAAATAATAATCGTACCTTTTTGTTTTTACTTAATGCTTTATTGCTTTTACCAAATGCTTTTTTTTCAAACCCTCAATAATTCAATAATAATTATTAGCGTGATAAAAATGAATTTGTATTTTCAGAAAAAACGGTATAATAGATCTATGATTTTTTTATGGTTTATAATAATAGATATTTTAAAATATGAAATACCAAAAGTTTGCAGGTATATTACAATTGAAGAGTCTAGTGTTAAATCGGATAAATCCACTTTTTCACAAATTGACTTTTCCACGAAAAAAATATCAAAGGAAAAAAAAATTTAACAATGATATAACCGTACAAATCCAATAATTATTATAGGAATTATTGGACAAAATGGACTTACCTGAGTTTGTCGTCCAAGGCAACAAAGCAACAAACGGATTACTAGAATAAACAATTTATTTTATTTATTAACAGTTTTGTTTATTGTGTACATATCTGTGCTCCGAAGTATGTGGTTTTTGATCCAAAATTTTGATTAAACTACATAGAGGTAGAAAATTTTGTATGTTAGGTTGTCACGGTTTATTCATTTTATTTTTGAATACAATTTGTATTTTGAAGGTATATCTTATTTTTTATTTTTATTTCTGTGAGTACTGAATAGTACTATTATCAGGTTAGGCTAGGCATTTTTAATGCCATAATGAGTAATATGAATATTCTGACTTTAATGGCAATAACCTTAACTTGGATTTTAATTTACATTAATAACAATTATATTGGCCAAAATAACAAAAAAATAAATAAATTTCATACATCCATGCCAAACTTAATCAAGTTTTATAGCTTTATTACAGATAATATTGTACTAAATTGTATAATTATAGTCAGTTTATTTCCTCTTCTCTGCCAAACCTATCACTCGTATTTAAATGTATTTAATGTTTAAACAGCTACTCGGTGTACCTATAAAACACAATCCGTTTTAACAAATAATTCATAAATATATAAATATAAACAATATAATTTTATAAATCCTTCTGAAAGATACGTTATAAAAATAATCAACAGTATAAACAAAAATGATAAAAACTGAAAATTGAAAAATAATTTATTTAAATATCATACAAAATAATCAAATAATGTTAATAATTATACATGATCATATTTTGGAGATTTTCGTAACAAAATTGTACGGCAGTCTCGACGAAATAAAAAAATATAAATATTGACGTGTATTAATTCTAAGAACATACTTTAACCTAACATCAGCATCATTTATAATATACTTTTAGGATTTCAGTTTGTGATAAAATGATAAACACAAAAAATATCAAAAATATGTCAAACATTAATTAATTTAATAAATGAATCTCGTTTAAAGTACTCTTTGTTTGATCCAATTAATGAGCATCTATATTACATAATAATAAATAATTTATATACATATATAATATGTAATATAAAAAGAATGGTTTGGACAATTTTAAGAAAAATTCTACTAAAAATTGAATTTTATAAGACTTACAACTTAAGAAAAAATATGACAAACGTATACTAAAATAATTAAATACTAATAATATAATAAAAACAATATTTTCGTAAAAGATTATATTACCAACCTACCACGATAATAAAAGTAAAATAATTAATTTTAATAGATATAATACAAAAAAACATATAAAATATATACTTAGCGATATAGGCAAATCTACTCAGAATAGTTTATCGTAAACCTATCCTAACCTATCATATCATTGAACTCAAATTGAAAATACCCACAACAAAGATGCACTTGACACCTAATGTATAGCAGAATGGTACCCACTTGCTTGCCTTTTTTACTATTAAACCCATAAAGTGTGTACCCACTATAGTAGTATATATTTGTATGTTTACAACACTTTTTTTACCATTACACAATAAAATTGTAGGGTTTTTGTGATAAAAGATTATCAATAAGTCAAAAACAGTACCTAATTGTTTAGTAAACAATAAAACGTTTCATTATTTTAATATTTTTTTTCTTGTATGATATTTTATTTAAATGTTAGCTACGATAAGCTCCATGTTTATATATAAAAACAATACTTTAAAATAATTTTTTAATAATTTCTGTTTACCTGACACTAACAACACAAATGTTATCCAATTTTACAACTTTATACTCGTAGGTATGTACAAAAAGCATCAAGTTGTCAATATTAAATAATGAATGTGTTTTTGGTATCAGGTAAACAAAGATTAATCTAAAAATAGTTTAGAGTCGTTTAGTTATATAATTTAATTCAAACAAATGACAAATTATTGAATATAAAACTTTCATTTCTCTGAAAAGTAATCCAAATCATATGAAATATTCAGAGTACAAAATTTGATTTTAAAAATGATGATATATTATAAATGTGATCAGATTCTAAAGAATTTACGATACAGTGATAACATTAGGTAGGTATATATATATTGTATATACATACAATATTAGTTTAAGGTTATAGTAAAAATTTTGAAATCTTTCGGCTATTTTAAAAAATATACAAAAGATTTAAAAATAAATAATAACTTTTAACATAAAAAATAAAATATAAGAATATGATAAAATAAAAACAAATTTTAGTTTATTATTTTTTTTTCGTCTAATATTAATATATTGTAGCCTATAAGATCAACAATATTTTTGGTTGATTTTAAGTTTTTATAAAAAATTGTGAAATGTTTCTCGTATGTACTTTAACAATGACGTAAGATCCTTTTTTTCTTCGGATATGCATAAATCAAAATCATATACTTTTGGAATGATCATCGAAATTGGATTTCTTCTGTTCGAGTTCATTTTATGGAATTTGGTGTTTAAATCGATGGATGTTTTGAAATATACCATGACTTTTTCATTTTTCATACATAGCAAATACACTTTACATCACAGTAAAAAAAATCTTTTCTTATTTTCATCAGTTTTTTTCATTTGATAAGTTTTTTTGGACAAACCGTTGAAGTCAAAAAACATTTTTTGTGACATTTCTACAACCAACAATTTATTTTCTCCTGGATATTTAATCAGTTGCCTCCGATTAGATGGGTTATTTACAAACGAAAGAAATGTTTTCCGAGCTTTTTCAATTTTAGCATGGTCTGAGTCACATCATTCCATTCTTGAGTAGCTTTTGGTGCCATTAACTTATGATCAATTATTTCAATAGCTTCCTGTTAATACGATAAAAATAGCCACATCGCCATGATAACACTGTTCTTATTTGGCCCAAGGGTAGCAATAGCTGAACATAATTACGAGTGTAATATTTTCAGTAAATTAGATAAATATTTGTACACACATGAAGCAACGTCATTAGCCCCTCTTTTGGCTTATGTTCCATACCCAGTAAAATATGCTGCTTTAGTATATACACAATTATGCACAATTAAATTACAAGTTCACAATTGATGTTTGTAAAATGTAACAAAGGTTTCTAATGAGGGGGTTAGAAGACACTGTTGTAAATCAAACGATACAACACAATGGTCTATGGACGTGTCTATGTCGTTTCTTTTTGATTCATAGGTTTGTTCAGCTTCGTCGTGATGTTTTATCTTATCTTTAATTATTTTAGTCCTTTGTTCTGGCGAAATGATGTTATTAGTAAGCTGTATCTTATACTTGTCACACTGCGAGCAAGTGTCGTTTTTGAGAATCTTGACTTAAGCTCTTCGTCTTTAAAATATTTTTCATACAGTGTTCGACTTGCAGGCTTTTCTACACTTATTTTGTTTTCATTAAAAGCTCGTTGTAATACAAAATGACTTACTAAATACTTTTTTCAAGACTCTTTCCTACAATAGTGACTTTCGTAACTAGAAAGTTTGTTAATATGATTTATTAATAATTTAATAATCATCTTGAGAGGTAGTGCACGATCCCTTTTATCTGGAGAACATCGTTATGCAAGTAAACTTAGCATATAGTGCAAACATTTCTCAAAAACTTGATATTTTCATAAAACAATCATATTAGACATTAGTTATTATACACCTACTACACACACATACATATTTATATATAACCATCTTTTGGTACATAATTTTGATATGTTTTTCTCTTGGATTTTGTTTTTCCGATGTATCTCTTTTTTTTACTACTTATCGTAGGGAAACATGTAAATAGTGTAGAAATATAAGCTGTTCGTTTGTTAAAACTACCCGTGAACCAACCCCGTAAATGAGGTTAAACCACTTAAACCTCACATAAACTATCTCCTGTTTTACTATTACACTTTGCTTTACAGTAAAGTATTTCAAATGTTCGCAAGTTCGACTATTTTCCCGGAATTAGTCATATTGTACTTAAGCTAACATAACACGGATATCTAGTTCAGTAATGATCTCTATTTTCAGCAAACCAAAAAAAAAAATAGTTCCCAGATTTATGCGTCATCTGTTTCCACTAAAAAATATTGATTTTTTTTAAGGTTTTTCGGTTAAATATAACTAAGAAACCGTATAATATTGTAAAAGTGTAACACGTAATACGTAGTCCACGTATAATGAAAATAAAAATAAAAATATATTTCAATCAAAATATATAATTACATGTATCTTAAGCGTTGACAAAAATATATATCATAAATTAAATTATTGTTTTCAAAAATCATACATTGGTTATATTAAAATATTTTAAAATATAATGGTGAAGATGTATACATATAAAATAAATACACATTAAAGTTATTATTTTTTAAAAACCAAATAGAAAATATTACTTACTTATAATGCCTTTGTGGACGGTTATTTACAAATTTCAAAACAATATTGTATACGCAAAGTATTACTTGGCACAGAATGCATCAACTAAACATTATAGTTATTTGTTTTCAAACGTTTTTTTGGCAAGAATGGTAAGTGAACATTTTTAAATTTTAGGAGAAATTGGTTTTAGTGAAAACGGATTACGGTCAATATTATTTTGGAGAAAATAGGTATCACTTGCTATATTTTCTCCTTATATAATTTACCTATAATCATATTTAATATAAAATAATAACTTAGTGCGTATTATATCTCATATTATTGTAGTAGTATTAATAAAAGAATAACCAATTTGCTGTATTGGACCACATAAATTATTGCGTGAATCACCTACGCAAATTAAAGATGATTCAACACATTATTTTAATTTTATCAAAAACGAACCCACCTGTTCACTAACATACTCAGGAACTCTTTAGAAAGCTCTTTTGTATAACATAATAAACACATACCTATGCTTGTAATAATATCATCAAGACTTTGAAATGTTTTTAATGTAAATAATTTTCATTACCTGCTATGTTACGTGATGAACAACAATGAAATAACTAACGAAATGTAAATTAAAAACTTTCTTTGTGATCGTATATTAGGGTAATTACTCTGGTTCAGAAAACAAACTCAGTATTTAGATTTATTCAAAATTCTGGAAAAAATATGAAAAAAAATGCATGAATGCGGTTAATTACACATTTGTGTATTCAATATAAATCTCTTTAATGTGTATATTATAGTTGCATGTACTAATGTACTATGGCCTACTATAACCGACACAGTAAAACAATTTATAACAAACATTTTAACTAAAACAACAAAAAAATTGTTAATTAAAAAAAAATAAAAATATTTTGAATATTTATTTTTTAACACTACAATGTTGCATGCAATTTTAAATCAGTAATGTATTTAAGTTAACAATTACTTATATAAAAAATTATATTTTTGAATATTCAATGAAATATTTGAATTATGTTTTTTAGGAACTAATTTATCTATTTACTTCTATAGTTTAAACATCATTATATTTTATTTATCTTCTAGAGCTCAGGTGAGCTTTGATGTAAGAAAACCTCGTTTCGTCTGGAATAGCCTTGGCCAGAGTTACACACCTACGCCTAATCTAATCTCACTGTGGCCAAACGTGGCTAGTCGAGGGTAATTTCAGTGAACTCCGGTCCCCTCTCCTACCCAACCTATAGTCATTAATACTCCTGTGCTTCAATCTTAAACCTTACCGCTATATCTTGGCTCATAATATATAGTAACACCTGTAATCCTACCCTCTCAAATCGGAGCTAGGTGAATTGGGTCCGCGATAATTTGGGTCCGTTTTGAAAGCGGTAAGTTGAGTCCCGGGTATGAAAAGGTAATAGGTAAGTTGGGTCCCGGCTATAAATCATTGCGCCAATGATGTCTAAAATATTAAAAACTTAAAACTTTAATATTTCATATTTATATAATATACTTTTGAATAATTCTGTTACAATACTACGTCATATTTCATACAGGGGTACACCGCCTGGACATCAATTAATTCTACTTTGATGTTTATGTGTGTATAGACAGGTATTCTTATCGCGGATTTTATTACACTGGCCGTAGCCACTTTTATCCAAAAATGAGATACCGAAATGTCGTATCTTTGATTAAATCTAATTAAGATATATATACGAGTATACGAAATACGAGCGTATACAAGTGTTAGTATTATTCGTCTATCTTTTTTTGTATTAGTTAGTAGTTATCATCGATTTTTATGATGATTACATACAGATATACGTACGATATCTGGGATATTTCATTATATATTTAGTAGCCTGCTGAACGTCAACTTGTGACTATATCGTGTCTTACAGCTATACAGTTACACAATTTTACAGTTATTGTTTTTTTTATACATTTTAAAAATGGAAATAATGGCTAGCGAAAAAAACAAAACTGTTATTATAAAATATGGTCATAAGTTTAGGTTTCACAAAATGTTGAAAAATGAAGTACAGAGATGGACCTGCTGTAAAAGTACATGTAAGTGTTTTTTTAAAACTTATAATGGTGTTGATACTGAGATTTTTAATGATCACAATCACAATAAACCTAGCGAACAAGACATCAACCGGCAAAAATTAAATAATAATCTCAAGAGAAAAGCGGTAGAAGAGATATCGGTGTTGCCATCGAAACTTATTTGCAGAGAGTTAAAAAACTGTGATATAAATAGTTTATCTTTAAATGATACTTCTTTAATAAAAAGAAATATAAGAAATGCACGTTTATCTGTTCATCCCAACATACCAAAAAACATAACAGAAACGCATACTGCTATGAATGAAATGACATTAGTTACTAATAAAAATGAATCATTTTTATTAGTTAATGATTTCAATAATGGTATAATTGGGTTTTCAACAAAAAGTAATTTAGAAGTGTTATGCGAAATTAGTACAATACTTGTCGATGGCACTTTTAGAAGTTGTCCAAAATATTTTTACCAATTTTTTACCATTCACGGCCTTGTTGGCGAATCATATATTCCACTAGTATTTTTTTTATTACCTAATAAAGAAACAGAAACATACGTACGTTTATTTGAACATACTGTAAATAGTTGTGCACAATATCAATTAATATTTTCTCCTGATGTAGTATTTATAGACTTTGAGATTGCTATACATACGGCTGCAAAGCTTGTTTGGCCTAAAATCAATATAAAAGGATGTCGTTTTCATTTAGGACAAAATTGGTGGAAAAAAATTCAAACTCTTGGTTTAGTAAACACATACAACTCTTTAAACACAGAAAAAAGCGATTTTTTTAAATGTTTTTTTGGTTTGCCATTTTTAAGACCTGAAGAAGTTGGCGAATGTTTTGCACAAGATTTAATGGCAATACAACCAAATGACAAACAAATAAAAACATTTTGCGATTATGTACTAGATAACTACATTTCACCTGATGCTACATTTCCCCCATATATTTGGTCTGAATTTGCAGCCACCACTGTGCGTACAACAAATAGTTGTGAATCCTATCATGCTGTACTAAACCGAAGATTTTATAGTCCCCATCCTAATATTTTCAATTTTGTGGACGAACTATTACAAATACAGTCTGAGACACATATTAAACTACGAAGTACAATACAAAAAAAGAAAATCACGCTCGGTAAAGAAAAATACTTAAGAGAACAAATGATGAAATATACTAATAATATAATAACTCGATTAGAATTTGTTAAATGTTTATCATTTAAGTTTTTACCTAAAGCATAATATGTATTTTATATCATATATTGTAAAATTTGACGTACTATAATATTTAGTGTATTAACATTTTTTCCCGAGACACAATTTTTTAATTATTTATACCATATATTGTAAAATTTTACATACTTTTATTATTTAGCTTATTAACATTTTTAAATTAATCATTTACACTATTATTTATTTAGAACATAATATTATAAAAACCACATATATTTTAATAATTTATATTTTTTTTATCCGGGACTCAACTTACCTACAACCTTTTTTTATCTGGGACTCAACTTACCTACAACCTTTTATTTTCCGGGACCCAATTTACCGAGATAAGGTCATTTGGGACCCAATTTACCAATCCCGCTCAAATCTACAGATCCATAATCATACCGGACCCCATTAAACTTACTCCGAGTGTTGGTCGTTCCTTCTTAAATTCTTCACAATTTCATGATTTGTACCCTCTAGGCTAAGCTCTTCTCTTTTTGATCGAGTCTATTATTACGACTAACAATGATATGATATAATTTTATATTACATCTACAAATGAAAAATATAAGTTCCACCTGATATTCGTCCATCTCCAGCGATAAATGTTGGTTATAAATATCCCCCGGCTCGTCTTATGATTTAATTGTAAATAGAGACTTGAGAAAGAAATAAGTTTTTTCATTGGCAGACGGTATAGTGTGGTTAAGTTTGGCGAAATAAAAAAAGGGTACGATGTCGTCGTCGTCGTTGTATACACGAGCATTATGACCCCACCTGTCTTTTACTATTTTTTACTTACTTATAATATAATTGAATAAATTAAATAATATTAGTATATTTTAACATTTGATTACATTTAACTGACTACCAATTTGTAATATATTATAAATATATTCGCTTATTAAACATAAAGAAATAATTTTTTTATTATTTATTATAACCACAATCTAAATATTATAATCCTTTACAAATTTGTTCTAAGAAAAACAATTTCAAATATATTTCTTAAGTTATAAAAATAAACTTTCTTTATTTTTATTTTCTGCAAAATACTATGAATGCAATTAAAACGTTATAATTATTTAAAAGAAAAATATTATACCTTATATTATGATATGTATGGTTTTAAATAATTAAAATTGTATAATAATAAATGTTATTTTTCAAAGTTTTAAATTTTTATTGAATCATCAATATTATTATGAATTAATTAATAATACAACGACATTGTGATGGCGATGATAATTACAGTAAACCCTTGATTATCTGTCATCACCGTCTGCCATAATAGTATCATAAATTATAAATAGAATAATATTGAAAGCTTGTATTATAGATAGAGATGTGAGTTATGTAAATTTACCAGGTAAATTGTAACAGCCTTTTTTTTATTGATAAATTATTTTTACTCTCTAATCAAATGCAATCAAAAATGGTTGTAAAGAGATATCTTTTTATCAACTGATAATAATACAATAATTATTGTACCTACTTATCATATTTTCTATTTATAGGTAAACCACAAAAATAACTTACCGTGATTTTTTTCATTTTTCATACTGATATACTTGCTATAGGTCTGTTATTATTATTATTATTTGTTATTTTAACAAAAATAAGAAAAAAAATGCTGTGATAATTTTGTTAATTTAATTTAAATTATTAATTGTATTACGAATAATTAAATATTTATAATATTTACTAATACAGAATCATTTTTAAATCTTTATTTTTATTATAAGAAAGAACTAAATTCAACAAGTATACAAAAATAGAAATAGAAATAAAAATAACGTATTTATCAATAGAAACGATGGTTCTAAGATATAGTGATTTTACCATTTTTACCACTTTATTTGTAAATTTACCGATGTATTTTTGTACATATATTTTCTATCTCTTATTATAGGTATATATTATACACGTAGGTACTTGTAGAAAAATAAAAAATGTATCTATAAAAGCAACTCGGAATTCATATAAACAAACCAAAATGATTAATTTTTTCAAATAATTTTATCATTATATACACTAATATGTATATAATATTAAAATTAATATTGTTATAATAAATATAAATATAAATTGCTTTTATCCGTCACTCTCTTGGTGCAGCCATTCAAGACAAATAATCAAATTTTTACCTACTGCAATTAAATTAAAAATTATTTTATATAGGCTAACATGAACTCGGCCGATTTAATGGAGTCAGACGAGAATAAAAAACTAGGGCCAAAAAATCGGAGCCAGCAATTTTATTCCAAACAAGATATTGTGGAACAATACTGCCTAAGCGATAAGCAATTACAAGTATTAAACAGGGTTAGACAGCCTCCAGCATTGTTTGGATGCATATCCAGTCACAGAGTAAGAAAATTAATTATTGTATATAATTAAGTACTTATCTGAATACATTTTTTTTTTTTGCATGCATATGGAATTCGTTTTATAATATAGTTGTATGCATTGCATTTATTTCAAAAATGAAAAAAATATTTTAATTTTGATAGAACTTATTATTTCTTAACAATGTAGACATATAATATCTAATAGTTTTGTGACTTATATTTAGTGCGGCTTATATAAATTACGAACATGGGACATATTGTCTTAAATTTATAATAAAAGTATTGTCCTTGATAAATCGTGTAATTTTTTTTTACATTAATACGTTTCCCAGGAGTCTTCTTGTGGTGCTAGAAGCTCACCGAATCTGTTGACCGCCTGCGTTCGACGTCGAATACCCAGTGATGAGAACCTCCAGGACCTGTACAAACGACTGCCCGCAGACTGCGCTCCGTATTCGCGGTGGTCGAGATACCATCACTGCCATCCTGACGTATTCCCCGTGCATCACTGCCACCAATCGGACCTTGCCGAAGCACCGCCACCGCCACTGTGTCAACGATCGCCGGCTATCAGACGTCACAAATGTTGGCCTCCCGAAGACGAAGTAACGAAAATATGATAATATATTATATACACTTTGGTTGTAACACGGGAAAATTGATAGTTCATCGTCACGGCGACAACGAATATCATCGATTAGGGTGGCTAGAAAAATGTCAGTTTCTTGGTGGTTTGTAATTAAAAAAAAAAAAAAAAAAACTCCTATTTTATAGGCGGGCGCGGGGTAATAGACTCGGGGTTGGTGAACACTATAGTTTTGTAATCGAAAACCTTTTCGGTATTAAAACGTATATAGAGACGAACCGAGGAAAAATCTCGGCGAATGATGCGAGCGGAAATAATAATGGAGTTGGTATAGTCTTACGGAAACGTCAATGTGTCGTGTGCACGGTAAAAAACGAGACGGCCTGACGGGCTAGTCGTGCTGGACCCTGCTAACCGCGTTTCCCGGACATGTTATGCGGTCGAAGGAGCGCTGTGATGTGATGTGATGTGGTGACGGCGTTGTATGTGTGTTTAGCGATAAGGAACGGTTGCGGTAATGACCGCGTAAAGTCCATTTATCGTCGTATCGATGGCCATACGTTCAAAAGCAGTGAATAAACCGCCGAGAATGCGATATGGAAATCATCCGAACACATCAAAGATAATAATATAGTCGGGTTATATGTCATGACCGCGACGAAACGGTTTACGGTTTACAGCTTTTATATGTTCATAATATACTGTATACCGCACATAAGAGTATTATACAAATAATGTGAATAACTATAGCAGGGATGGCCAAACCGCGGTTCGCGTTCATAGACTTTTGCGGCTCGCATCTTATCGTAACATTTTTTAACGTGAATTCGTGTATATTTATATTTTTGTATGACCTTTTTTTTTTTTAATACATTTTGGCTCTTCTATATTTATTAATATATTTAGTGGCTCGCGAGTCGCGAGTCTCTTCTCGCCGAACCCCTAAACTATAGTACAAAGCTAATGGCATATTATAGAGTATTTAACAATATGACATTTTTTTTATAGGGCTGTCCACACAGGACGTGTCATCCGACGTGCCACGGACGGTCTGGCGGATTCGATTGTCCCGAATTCCATCCATGTACGCCTCATTATTTACCTCCTCCGCCCCCACCGCCAGCACCGCCACAATCTACTTCCAGGTAATTACACTGCAGTTTGCAATGATATACATTTTTTGTTGATAAGTATACGCTATCTAACACAATATAATATCTCCGAGCATAAAACAAATAGTAACGATTAAACAAAAACCAACCTATATAAATTGGGTAACATCAGAAGAAAAATCAAAGAACTGAACTAAAAAAACATCTAGACAAATAAGTAAAACGTTAAGTACAGTGGCCGTTCTGATATAAGTTTTTTTATAATATTACGTACTTACCCATTTATTATCTACCTGATTTAAACTAAAACAAATTATTTATTTACTTATTTATTTTTTTTTTTTTATTATATTTCCAGACAAAATCAATGAAATATAAATTAAATTAACACTTTATTAATTCAAATATTTTTATTACAATTAATCGAAAAATCATATAATAACTGTTATATATTTTTAACTGGCTATAATCCATGTTTCAAGAAACTTAAATTTGGTGACGTGATGTAGGGTACTTGTAAATTAAAGCAATTACATATAAATATTTAAAATATTGTATATTAAGATATACTATTATTATATTAAAACTTGTATATATTATTATTATATTAAACTACGACCTACTCCCGAGCTAAATGTGTCGTTTTAAATAGCTTTAGGTTAGTACAATTTTGATAAAATATCCCAATGACCGCCAATACATTACATGTCGTTAAAAATGGTCTCTAAAAATTCAAAAAAAAAAAAAATCAACAATCGAATAGATACGTTGTTTAATAATGAATAATATGTTTAAAAAATCATACTATAACCATAATTATTACACACGGGGATAAAATACGATTTTGTAGGTGTAGTAAGCACTGGGTGGCATATTTATCGAGTTTATAATAATGGTTGTGATAAATATTATAATATTGTTATACACCGATAACTTAGCGGACCCAAGAAAAATTACAGTGTTCTGATATTGTAAAATGTATTCTATTCACAGTTGTAATAATATGGGAGAAGAAGCAAAAAATAAGATAAAAATTCAGAGCACGTTTCTGTGTTTGTATACTTCATTTACAAAAATCTCTATCACTAAAACAGTCACTTCATAATCACACTATTTAGATTCAGTGAATTGCTGTCATTTGCGTTTAAACAGTAATCGAGTTCGTCCACACCAGTAGTTAGCACGTTGTTGTCGTAGCCACCAAATAAAAAATACAGTTGAATACCATTTAAAAAACATAATATTATATATTGTGATGATGTACCAAAATTGCCTATACAACACGCCGGCCGATGAATGAACTAATATCGAAAACCGAAAAAAATAGCAACTAACAACGTAATACGTATTATTTCGTTCTATACAGAAAAAAATATTAAATTATGTTTTACAATAAATACAAAATAGTTTGAAAATCCTTAAATTCTTAATTTATTATTTTATAGGTAAAAATAAAATAAATTATTATTGATATAAATTTTCATCATATTACAAACATAATAATAAAATATCATCGATACAACTCGTGGTTCATTTTTAGTTTTTATCTTATTATTAATTAATTTATATAATTTACAATTTACTATGCATTTTCATGTAAGATATGTAAATGTATCTTCTTATTCGCATACTTAGCTTATAATACACGCAATATACGCATACACATTAAATTATAGAAAAAAGTAAAATAAGTACAATGCATATATTATTTTGTAACCATGATATTTGTATCTTTATTCAGAATATTCCATAATTGAATATTATTTTACATAGATTATAAATACATTAGCTATATTGTATGCTTATTCACTCAGTGCACACACTAATATCAACACGTTAATATTATAAATGCCAACATCCAACCGACTCTAATGTGGAATTTAATCTCATTTCACACTCCAATAATTTTTTTTTTTTTATTAAATATTTACAAATTTGTAAACTAATTAAGTTTAAAAGCAAACGACTACTAACATAAAATAAATGTATATGTATTGCAGTACTTTTAGAAGCTTATAACCACTAAAAACAATTTTATAAATACTAAGAGACACATTTTTTTATAACATTAAATGTTTATTTTTAAACAGAATGATAATTATTTTCTAATATTATTTAATTTATATTTCTGTAGATAATCTGTTAATTTATAATCCTTATTAATTAAATTATTGATACATAATTTTAAATTTAAATAAATTTCATTTATTTCTTATTTGTTTATGTATATTTTTATATTATATAATTTATTAATTATTAATAAACGTTTAGATATTGAAGTATGAATTATTAAACATTTTATTGTATTAAATGTTATTTCATATACCATTTTAATTTATACTATAAAAATTTAAAATGCTAATAAATAAGATAATATTGGAAGAACTTTAATAATATCTAAATATTAAAATATTAGTTATTACCTTTTGTATACAAATATAGCATATATACAGAGATTTATAATGTGAGCGAATGTAAATTAATTTAAATTGTATTATAATATTTTACTATGTATATTTTCAGAATGAGACATGTCAGTTTTGCCAGATCACATACTGTGACCTCATTCGACAATGTTTCTTTAAAATCAGCCAACAGTAGCAAATCGTTAGAAAGGTTAATTGATGGTAGAAAAACTCCAGAACCAGTTTGCCCGGTCGAGTCTCCAAAAATAATTGTATTAGGTATTTATAAACAATATAGTGACAATTTAAAAAAACCATACAACATAATAATATTGAACAGTTATTATTATTAATATTAATATCGACTGAGTAATCAAATGGTATGTTTGTATATTGCAGAAAAGATAAAAAGACCACAAAAAGTGCAAGCTACGCAAACAGACTGTGCACGAGATACAAGTCCAGCAACGCCGCATAAAATTAAATCAGTAACGAAAAAAAATGTACAACAAAATGAGATACCGAAATCAATTATTAGGTAAAGTATGAACCTAATATATATTATATTCTTCATCACTATTTTGAAATTTTTTTAAATATAATTTGCATATAAACTCTTTATACCTAGTTGCTGTATAGTATAAATACGATGATAACAATAATACAACATACAAATATATTTATGATAAAAACAGGAGAGTTAGAAAATCTGTCGGATAAAATATATTAGATAACAAGTAGTCCTATAAAAAGTTATAAATTTATAACGATGAAATAGATTTATTATGGTATTCAATTCATTAGTCTTATTAATCGTTATTTCTTGCAATTGCACCACTTCGTATTGATTTTTCATCTTACATTATGTTCGCCTATACCTAATAATATTAAATAAATTATTCCTAATTATATACCTTTGAATATTATATAGAATTATAAACGTTTTATAAGAATTTTTTTTTTTTTTAATAGTTTATTAAATTAATGTTTAACTTCCTATTTCTTTCATACACCGGAATATGTTTCATAATGTTCATAATATTATGAATAATTTTTATTATTATATAATTTAATAATCTGTACCTAATTAAACATCCGTTAATATATTATATCACAGACCATCAGAACCACCTTGCAGTAATGAGATATTAATTGACTTTGAGCCAAAAGATCCTCCATATCGGAAGCAAAACAAAACTATCTTACACAAAACCGTGTCAGATGGTGAAATTCTAATTGGCGAGATAGCAAGATGTAGAAGTCGAGAAGATGTAGAAGCATCAGTGTCTGACGGTGAACAATGCTACAAAAATTTAGTAGCTGCTTCTTGTGTAAGTATAACTAATATATTATAGATATTAGGCACATAATATTAAATAATTGTATTAATAATATACTTATCCAATATTCAAGAGTCATAAGCATAACATTTATAATTGTCTTCGATTCATAAACGTTTGTTAGCTATGAATTAATAATCAAAATCGTAAAAAAAAACTATAATGTTACCATTAAATAATTAGAATTATTAAAAAATAATGCTATATACTATTTTTTCAACTAGTAACTGTAGTAAAACAATCTATTATACTTAATAGATTATTTTTTAAAAGCAAATATCTACCATATTTTTTTTAATTAGTTCTGTTATATTTTCATAAAATGTTTTTTTTTTAAAAAACATATTCAACTCATAGGTATATATTATATTTTATGAACATAAAAATAATTACCTATGTATAATTATGACTAAATTAATTTAAAATAAAATGTTTAAGAATAATAAATATTCTTTTCATGGCTAATACTCTATTTAATCGATGAAAAAAAATTGTTTTCTTATTTTCTTTTACATTGGTAGTCAAAAAACATTAATACTGAAATGTATTTTTACTCATAGACTGTTGAAGGTTCTTTGGAAGATTTTCACGAAAATGAAAGCATTCTTTGTGAAGGAATTTATAAGTCTAAAAGTAGTGTTTGTTTATCTGAGTCACCAAATATATGTAGAACAAAAACGCCATCGTCTTCGAATGATCAAGATCCAAGTGATTTATCTCAAACTACTGTAAGTATAATTTGAATAAAAAATAGCGTAATAAAAATTGTGGAATACATTTTCTGTAGTAGGTGTTGACTGTACTCCGCAAATGAGTTTATCACTTTTATTAGTGTGTTAAATTCAAAGTAAATTATTATAACATATTGTATTCGATAAAATACTATTCTGATCAGAGAAAGTCTGTCAACCTAAATTTATTTTTAAAAAATATTTTATAATATTATAATATTATAAATATAATATATTTTTCTGTCAGTTATTTGGCAAGGCGAACTAATTTCTGATAAAAAAATATATTGCATATACCTAAATAACAATTATTAAAATATAATTTTTACAATATTATAAGTTGTTGTTAATCATATAGTTCTTATTTTTCATTTCGATGTATAATATTTGATATTTCAACTTGAAATTCCTATAAAAATTGCACATTTGTATTTTTGAGATTCACTAAAGATTTTAATAAAAACATTTTATAATTAACATGTTCATGAATTGGCAATTACAATAAAAAATATATGAATAGTTTTGGTTAAAATTGTAAGTATGCCTTAGATACTAAGTTATTCGTTTTTAAATTGATACAATACAATAAAATCGATTTTGTCGAAAACTAAACAACTTGCATAAGAATTTCTATTTTTCCCAATTTGTTTTCGCCCATTATTTTTAAAATTACTTAGAATTTTTTTCCTTTTGAACTTTAATGTACAAACTAGATCCAATCTTCAAACACAAACACAAAAAAAAACTATCTTTGTAAAATCAATAAATTCATCGCCTTGCTCAGAATCTAAAATGACTTAAATAATCATAGCATGAGTTTTTTATTTTAAGATAATTGGAGTAGAATTATTATTTGTAAAAAGGCAATATTTGTTTTTGATTTTCTTTTAATTTATAATATATTTTAAATAAACAATATAATATAGTTATTTTATTTGTTGTAATGTAATAAATGTTATATATTTTTGTAAAATATTATTGAATAACATTTACGTTTAAAAAAAATCTTAGTCATCCCATACCTACAAAGAATACCTATTTAAATACCACGTAAATGTTCTCTTTTTAATATACCGTAAACATATTATATAGTTATATCAACTGTAAATACTAATTATACTTATATAGATTAAAAATTTATAATGGGAGTCAACAAGAATGTTGAATGTAAGTCTCATAAAATTAAAAAAATACTCATTTCGTTTGAAATTGAAATTTTAACATTTTTTTTAGTTATTTAATTATTTAATTGGCAATTAAATAAATATTATTATTTAAATATCAAAAACCTTAATGATATTAATAGTTTATAAATATTAACGTAAAACTAACATAGGTTATAATATAGGGTATCAAGTGTTTGAAAATTACCTATTAATATTTAATAAGAAAATGTATACTAATATATGTAATTGCATAGGTATTGCAGTTTGAAAATGTATCCAAGAAAATAAAATTAAAAGAAGATAACTTATGTGATGTAGTACAAAAGAAAATAATAAGATATACCGATCTTCCGTTGAAGTCTTCAGACCTAATTGAACAAGGAAATAGTCAAAACACTTTAGAAAATAATTGTCCAACGGTAGTAGAGCCGTCTGAAGTTTCAACTTCTACTGAAGATTATGTGACAGCTACAGATAGTACTTCTTACACTACTACCCCAACACAAGGTCCATCAGTTACAAGTAGTTCATTTGACAGTGAATCTTCAAAATACAGTTTGCCTCATCCTATTTTTGATCATGACGTAAGTGTATCAAAAAAAATAAAAATTAATATGTAGGTAACTAATATAAGAGTCATACCTGTTAAAAATATTTACAGATGACGATTGATCCGACTGATCCAATTGATGAAGAACTCGGAGATGGTGAAGACTCAAGTGATGATGAAAGCAGTACGTCAGGAAGGTACACATATTTTATTTATGTTACTTCGAAAATATATTGTTCATAATCTTTCGTTCTCTTACACGTATGACTTTTTGGTTTCTTTACGTTTCCTCTATACATTTGTCATTTTATTACTCAATCTATTATATGCATGACAAGCACACATTTTCTATACTTCATATAATATACTACCACACTTGATAGTTTATTACACCTAAAAAAAAAAAAAACAACGACAACAAACAAACAACAAACAACAACACATTATATTTCGATAGTGAATAAATACAATCACTATTTTAGTTACAGCGTGAAGTGCAGTTTAGAGGATAATAAGAGTTCTGGGTCATCAGACGAGAATACAAGAATAAGACCGAAATCCATCTTAAAATTGGCTAAGTGAGCACATTAACGATAGGTTGTAATAAAGCAAAATTCTAGACAAGAAAATAGAGCTTATTAGGGTTCGCTCGTTGCAGGTCGTTAAGCATAGAATTCTTATCTTAGGCTGCGATTGGAGGTTGAAGAATAACATACATTCGGAGTTATACTATATATATATTAAATATATTGTACATAATATACAAATAATATAAAATTTCATGAAAATGCATGTGTAAAGCTTAGATAATTTCAAAATCTATTATCGCTTACTGTGCACTACTCTATTGCTTTTTTTTTTACTTTACGAACTATTTTTTTGCATTCGATACATCCATTTGTAAACAAACTTATTTTCGTATAAATAATTTAAAATTTCAGGTCCATACCAAAAAGCAAATTGAAGAATTTAGAAGAATCAAACAAGTTGAATAATCCAGATCTAATATCAAGTAATGACCTAATATAGTTTAATTTTTGTTTTTTTTAATGAAATCCATTAATTTATTAATATTTTACAGGTAACCGTGTTACAGCCAAATGCCATACAGATGATACTAATTCAAATTTAATTAAGGCAATGTCTTTTTAATTAGTTATTTTATATTTTGAATAAAGTTTGCTAAAAAAAGTTGTATTTTAGAAATTGATGGGCAACGGTTTTGCGACTAAAATATCATTACCTGTCTATTCTTCTGATGAGTCTTCGAAAGCTCCAGAGCGGCGCAGAAGGCCAAGTCCTAGACGAAAAAGTATAGGAGCTGTAACATTAATTAAGTAAGTTAAAAAATTAAATTCTTTTAACTTTATTACAGCTATAATATTTATTTTTTAGCTCTATTGATAAGAAACCATCGGTAGTAAATAAACCAGAAAAACGAAGAGAATCACTTCCTGAAATTCTTAGAAAACCACAAATAACTCTAGATACTATGGAAAAATCAAAAACTGAATTTAATCTAGAAGACAAACCTAAAAGTTTATCGCAAACAAAGTCGTCTCAGATTAATTATTTATCTCAAATTAATAATTTAAACTTGAAGACAGTGAGCGCAGAATCTCTGCGGTCTATCAGCCCGGGAAGTGATTCAGTTTTCTACAGTGATCCGTGCAGTAGAATATCATTGTCTAGATGTACACGATGTAATACCGAAGTTGATACAGATTATATTAATAATTCAAATGGCGATGTCATTAATATTGTTAAGCCACCCGAAGGTTTTGGGGATTCTCCAGAAGAACCCCCCACAACACCTATAAAACGATCGACAAAACGATATCGTTCAGAAGAAAGAAGACGAAACACTAGGTCAGAACAAACTCGAGCTAAATCTGAAGAAAGGGTAAAACATATAAATGAAAAGGGGAGGTAAGTAAAAGCTTAACTATATTAAAACGTTTTGGCATAATACGTACTTATTCCTAGGCCGATGGCCAGATCAACCAATGTAAGCATGGAAAGATTAAATGGAAGTAGTTCTAGCCTTCATTCAGACGATGATGATTGGTCAGGAATCTATACAACACCGTTTACGTCTTTTTCGTGGGTATACATAGATGAAATAGAAGAGTTCTATGTATGGAAAAAGCCTTCGGATTTGCCAGGTATCAAATAAATGTATAATGCTTCCATGCAAATTATTTCGTAATTGTCTTTGAAGACTTAAGTACCTAATGCATTTCGTATTTTTTTTTTTTTATTTAGATATTAAATGTTCACCCGAGTTAAAACGAAGAGATTCCATTGAATCCACGTGTTCAGAACACGAGTTTCGGGTAAAATATCAAACAATCACGCACAGAATGGTACATAGAAAATCGAGTTTAGAAATGTTCAAACGAATCGCTTCAAAATCTTTTGGTATGCTTTGAAATTTCTGGATATTAAATAAACATTAACATTGAGCTCAAACATTTACAGATAGCGACGAGCGTTTAATGGTAAAACGTGAATCTGGAGAATTCGGTTTTCGTATTCATGGGGCTAAACCGGTCGTAGTGTCTGCAATTGAAACGGGAACGGCTGCAGAAAACTCTGGTCTCCAAGTGGGAGACATAATTATCAGCATCAATGACATGTGTGTACTCGACGCGTCACACTCGGAATTTGTAAATGTTGCACATAGTGGTTCTGACGTCTTGGAATTGGAAGTCGCCAGGACCTGTGATATCTTAACGCCAGTGATCAATCCATCCGAAATCGAAAACCGCATCGTTATAGCCAGTAAACTGTGGAAATTTAGCATTGGAACGAAAAAAATGAAAAACTGTTGGCAGCCTAGATATTTTTGTCTCAAGACAGACAATTGTCTCTACTACTATAAATCTGCGTCTTTGAAGCGAGTACGTTTTTGAGGCACCCGTTATATATTAAATTTTTTGCTGTAGATATTAATAAATTATTATGCCTTTAGGACAGACATCCACTAGGAGCACTTAATCTTAAAGGTTTCACTGTAATGCAGACGTCGGACACGGGAAGGATGTACAGCTTCCGACTGGAAAGAAAGGACCACAAGAAAACAAGGTTACACATAGCAGCGAACAGTGCAGAAAACGCGGATCGCTGGATCGGAGCGCTAAACGAAGCTACCAAATGTGCAGTAAGCATATCACAGTTGTCTGCAATGATATTGTTTGATTCGGGACAAATAAACGTAGCCAATTGGACGTTAAAAAATAAACATATTCAAATATTAGTAATCAAAAATCAAAACACAATTTCAAAAATGCGATATCTATTTTGTCATAACACGCCCCGAAAATAGATCAGTGTTAAAATTTAAAAAAACGCATAAAAATATCAATTATTCTAATTAAAATGTTATATACAATCCAAATTTCCCGTCGTCCAAACAGCCACGTCCAGGTTATTTTTATGTCTATTTGTCCCCATTCGCGATAATATTACCTATGTTACAATTACAGCAATATACCTAGTCAAAAATAGTATAACACGACTACACGAGTATGCACATATAACATAATATGTAGTGTATCTAAACACGAGTTCAGTTGACATGAGATTAATTTTTCATAATGTATTATAGTCGATGGAATGGCTCAACGAGGACAACTTAAAATCTGTGGTCACCATCGATCCGCAATCGGACTGCCAGGGTTTTCTCTCCACGTTGGTTCACCACTGTGGAAAATCGTGGAAAAAATATTACTGCGTTCTTAAAGGTGCTAGGCTGTATTTTTTCGTAGACAGCGTAACCCGATTTGCCAACGGTAACTATTATTCATTTATTTATTTACTCGTATAAAATATTTTTAAGTCGTTACAGACGTGATTGTGTTTCTTAAATTCACAGGAATGGCTTGTCTCCACGGTTACAAAGTGCAAAGTTCCGTTAACGCTAGCGTAAGGAAATTTGCGTTCGAGCTTATACCGCCCGACCTGTCATTTCGATATTTTTATTTTTATACGGACACCGAAGTAGACAAAAGAAGGTACATAATATTATTTATGGACAAAAATAATGATCAAATAACCAATTATTGAAATCAGTTATTAATAAGTACCTACCTAATAATGATCGTACATTTTATCGATTTATATTAGATGGATAGCTGCTCTAGAGTATAGCATAGACCGTTGGATAAACGTTTCATGATAATAATAATATCGAGTTCAACAAGTTTTCGTCAGATCAATTCCAATAATGTAAGTTTTTCTTGTGGCAAGTAACTTTTATATTTATTGTATACAACTAGTAACATAGGTAGTCTTTAAATTAAATTTATTTTTGCTGTCAATATTTTAATAATTTTACATTTAATTTATTATCGTTTATTAGGAGGGGGTAAGAAGGTTGTGTGTCTGTGTGATATAATTTACAGTATACACTACCTATCAAGTGAAATCATCACTATTAGTTTGAAAACCACTACCTACCCTAATTTGTAAGTCCTGTCTACGTCACTATTTATAGATTTATATTTTTTCAACATTTATACATTTTGATATTTTTTTTATTATTTCATAATTGAAAATATTTTTAAACCGTCCGTCAATTTCACATGGTTTGTGTTTATATTATATAACCGTAAATAAAAAGAAGAAAAAGTATTCTTGGGTATCCAATCTCTTAATATCGTTGACTATATATTGTTCTCGAGAATATTGTATAGACTATAAACCATAATTAAATTCTTGTAAGCTCTATTATTTATCGAAATAGTTATCCTCTATAAAACACTGTGATGGATAATTTCAACAATTTAATCTATATTAATATCTTATTTTTGTCACGAAATTTAATAACTTGATTAATTTTATATTGTCATAAAATTGAACAGTATTTTTTTTTTTTTTTTGTATTTACAAATAATCTACTAAATAATAAATGAATTATACTTGCAGGTGATTGGTAAATTTATTTATAAAACCTACATAATATAAATACTATAATACACGTCTATTTTTTTTTCTTTTGAACACAAAAAACAATTTTTTGATTATATTTACATATATCTAATTATCTAGATAGGTACCTATCATAATTCATGATAGTTATTAGTCTAAACATCTAAAATTAATTGTAGTTTGTAATATTCAAACACAACATATCCATTTATATTGTGTTAATATTTATTATTTATTATAGTTAGAAACATGATCGATGGTAGGCTGTAATTAGAGATAGTTATTGAAACACATTTTGTACATTTGGCATATTCGCATAGACTACAGGGAGATGCGGTGACGATTAGGTACGAATTTATTAGAAAAAACATGCATTTATAAATTAAACATGCAATCGTCTATGAAACAAGCCTTTTAATCGGCGTTTGACCAATAATAAAGTAGGTACCTACACATAAAAACATTTAATAACGTCATAAAAAGTTTGCAAATTATCTTTATCAAACTGCCTATAGGTAGTAACCATTTTATCTAAATAATAGTGCACCGTGGTCATAAATTCTAATTCTTTAATCTTTAATTTCATTATTGGGTTAGGTAATTAATGTTACGTGGCTTTTGTCAATAACCGATATTTTAACTAGGTACCTCTCTAAATATTGTACCTATTTAATATATTTCATACCATCTACCGACGTTGCATCAATAATAATGATAATACAATTTATCATATTAATTTTGTTTGGAAATTCCTCTTTAGATCGAAACTGGTGAAGGTACTTTATTTTTTAAATTAAATAGGTAGTTGGTTTTTTGTAAGGAACCTATTAATAAATATTCAGTGGATTTCAAAAAAAAATTGTGCATTATTTTGTTATTAAAAAATAAAAATAAAACGAATCATAATAAACATTAATTGTCAACAAAATGTTCAACTAATTCTATAACATTAAAAACAAAAATAAAAACATTTATTATTACCTACCTACTTATTTTTTCTAATATTTACCCTACTTCAAATTTTACAGAACAATTTAAATATAAAAAATTATGATCTGTTAGAACTTAACAACTATAAAACCACCAAAATTGCAATTATCTATGAAAATTATAATAGTTAAGAGTTTAAGACTGTTAAGAGTTAAGATAATAGGTAATTAATTTTATTAGGTTTTTTTTAATTCTCTAAATAACTTAATTTAAAATGTGTGTTATTAGGTACCTAATGAGTATTTATGTTTATCAAAATAATATAATTAAAATACCTATAATGATATATACCAATAAAATATATTCATATTTTAAATTATTATCATGTTTGATATTATATTATAATTGAAGGTAGGTGCCTAATATAAAAAAATACACGAATCGGATAATTTATAATAAATTATTACAAACTATTATTAATAATTAAGTAATTCATTTTGACTCAAGTGGTTATAGTACCAACCAAATATTAAAATAGTAGGTACTTTTTAAAAGAAGAATGCCATTGCATAAATTATAATCTTAAAAAAAAATGTATCAAATTATTTATTAAGATAATATTATAATATTGTTTTTACTTTAAATAAGCCTTACTATAATCTTATTAATAAGAATAATATTTATTAATATCAAAAACAATAATACAAATAACAACAATATACAAATTAATATATATAAAAATGTCATTATGTTTTTCATTCTCTCTTTAAAAGCTAGGCCTTGTGCTAAAGAGAAAGAGTTCAATACATTTAAATGAAGAACTGACAGATAAAATAGTTACATTAAGATACAAATACAGTAGTCAGTAATAATAATAGGAAAGCAATAAAAGAGAAACCTTATGTAGGTATTTAAATCATAATACATTTAAAATGCAGTTGTTTAAACTGTCAACTTACCAAAATATTATAATAACTATATCTATTGATTTTATATTTTTCCAGGGCAGAAATATGAAGCTAGCTTGTGATATCATTCTTACATTTATATTTGGACCATTACAACATAAACAGCGTAAAAAGATTTACTTTTAAATATTTCAATATATTTAAATTGATATATTCATTATTTTTAGTTTAAGATTAATAAACATATTATTTTATCTATACATTAAAATTATATTTACATAGATAGACCAACTGTTACCTATTAAAATAAGTTTTAATCACGTACTACATTATATTCTTATATTCTATGTATACTACACAATATTTATATAATTTATAGTTTGTTATAAATATATTTTCTTCAAAACTAAAATGATTTAGATAATATATGTATTAGTTATACATTTTCACTTTGATTAATTTACTTTATATTATTAGTAGTTTTTACCATGTGTACATAGGCTAGAAAACGATACTGTTGAATGTTAACATTCATTGTTCATTTGTGTTTGCTTAGAACATAATAATTATTACTTTTTATGAGGATGTTGATAATTTTTACGAGTACTACTTAGTATTTACTCTCAAATGATTTTTAAAAATAAATAAAGTAAGATAAATGTAAAAAGAAAATTGAAATATGTAACCATACCAGGGGACAACAAAACGACCTATGTTTTTTTTTTTCAATTAGGGTCTCATTGGTTTGTTCCTAATTTGTAATAACTTGTCAATTTTCAAGTATGATAACTGCACTTAGCGTTTAACAGACATGTATTATACTTATATGTTACGAATTGAACACTGTCTATACATTTAAACTTAGAACTTTATGAGTACATGTAGATTAGGTTATATTTTGGATAACTTGTATTATTCTATACATTGTCCACAGGGTGATCCAAAGATCAGTCTTTATAATAGACTTGTTTAAATCTTATGGATTTTTTAGTGGCTAAACTTACTACTATACTTCTATCTTACCAGAGAAAATTTAAATTTTGAATTATTCAATAGCATCCATAAAAATTAAAAATGTAAATTACATACATAGATTTGTATTTTTAGTCATTAAAATACTACCAATTTCTCCAAGTATAAATTACCTAATTTAACTATTCTCTACTTTCAACTTGTATGTATGTACCTATATTTTGACTAATTTGTAAAAGTCATTATTTTTAGTTATCTACCTAGTATTTTTAATTAAAAAAAATTGACTGAACGGTAAATCAATGTTTCAAACATAAATTTATATTATAATTTATTAATTATTATTATATTATTATAATCATTATATAATGTTATATTTATCTTTATTATTGTAATATAATTTATTTATTAACTATTAGCGTAAAAAATAATTTAATAGATACAAATGTTTCACTACCTATTAATTAATTGTATTCATATTTGTCGCGAACATTTTTAATAAAATTGCTCAATAAAAATAAAAATGTATACACCCGTTGGACAGTAATTTGTAAAAAAACTTATCAACACTAGGTTTAATTTTTACAAAATATAAGTAAATAGGAAGTGGTAAGTAAAACAAACTGTTTATTTGAACTAAATAAGGACAAATTTCACATTGTGACAATATGAAAAATGTACAGCCATACAGATAAGTGAACATATGAGATATGACTCCTAGTGGAAATAATAATAGAGTGGACTTCGGATAGAGAAAAATGGTATAACTTAATAATGACAGTGAAAGTCCTCAATGGTCCATTAAGGTACTGATGATGATGATGATGAAGTGAACATATTTAATATTTCTGACTTCCCTCAATCTGTACCTATCAAAGTATTATATATCATAAATTCATTAATCAAATTATCATATTAATCTAATTGATTATAAAAATATTAGTAAATTTAATTTTAAATCATAAAATTATGTACATATCAATATACAACGTTTAAATTACAGTATTTTAATAATTTTAGGTACAGTAGGTACCAGTGGCTTATTTTGTATGGTTTTTAGGGAGGTGTCCAGATAATATAGGTATATACTTATTCAACGTATTTGTTAATTGGTTGCAATATTTGTCTGTTTTACATCTACAACCATTAACCTCATAATATACTCATCAAATATTGTAATGAAACATTTTTTATTTATTTAATTAATAGAAGTAAATTTTATGTAATTTAAATCATACAGGTATAAAAAACCTACTGACTACTGTAAATATAATTTTAGTTTTAAAGATAAAAGCAAATAATAATCTAAATATACACAAATTTCCGCTAGAAAAACAAGTAACACAGACACATGAATAAGACACGGGGTCGTAATAAGATAAAAATATAAATTGCATGATTACTGTAATAGGATAATAATAATATAATATTATTAAAACACATTAGTTACCATCATCGGCCACAATAATTTACTAATTATTGCTATATATTTTGTTTGTTACATTTGATACCAGTGGTGCTATAAGAATAACAGTTTTATAAATAATTAAAAATATAATAGGATAATAAATATTAAGTACATTATTTAAAACTAAATTAATTTTCTTTTCGAATTAGTTACGTCCCTGGTTTATGACTTGATATAATATTAAATTAGTTCATGACGAATCACATATTATTGTTTGCCAAATTCCCTTCAAAATTTACCAAAATTAAGTATTGAATTTTTTTTTTTGGTTTGGGGGGTGTCCAGACATTGTGGACACCTCCTCAAAATACACCACTGGTAGGTACACTATATAAGAAGAAATAAAAATTATTTGTGTATACAAAACATAATATGCAAAATGTAAATCAAAACTATTAAATATCATAGAAAATGTTTCCAACCATATCTTATAATATATTAATCATATACTGATATTAAACTTAGTATTTATTCCTAGATTAATCTCATTGTGGCGCTTTTATAATTGTTATTATTATTCATGGTACAACTTAAAAAACTAAGGTTAAACTATGGAACAAGAGGATTGGAATAAGTAATCTTCTATGGATAGATTATAAACGTAATAAACATTTTATCCATTTAATTTGCTTATAATTTTTATAAACACTTTTTTTAATGCTAGTATAATGTACAAAATTATTTAAAACATACATAGATATTGGAATTAAAAATATCAATTTACAATACTCTAAATTAGTAGAAAAAAATATAAAATTATTGTGTATTCATACTTTCCTTTTTTGTCATCTCTAAACATTTGCGAGTGGAACCTATATATTGTAAAACAGTACCACATCTATTATCATATAGAGGATCAATTTTTTTCACCTCGTTCTTCCGCTCGAAAAACATAGCAGTCCCAGTTATATACTTCCATTCGTTAAAATGGAAAATCTATAAACAGAAATTAACAACATTAAACACACCTAATAAACTAATAATTTATTAGTAATAAATAAACTAAATTATTTACCAACAATTTATCTTATCTAATAAATTCATATGATTTGATCATGTTTAAAAAATATCATTGAGTTGTTAATAAAATACTTATTATTTATTAAAAATTAGTATTATTCATAGTTAAAATTTCAAAAAAAAAAGAAAAAAATATATTATATGAATAAACATGTTCTTTTGACATTGAAAAGTAAATTTACAAAATATTTAGTATTTTAGGACTATTTGTTGTATTTTTTGTATAATATTTCTAAGTAATATAATTTTTACCCGGGGACTTAACAAAATAAGTTTAATCTTTATAACGTATCTTTTCACCGCCTTTATTGCTTATAAAAATTTCCATTTCCAAAAATTAATGCCTGGTTAGGAAAAAAATTTATAAAACAGTAACAAATTGGTGACTGCCAACAGATTAATTTGTTCTATACACAATATTTTGGGCTATAGAACCGCCATTAGTACTACTATGAATTTATTTATTATTCATATTTAAACATTAAAAAAATGATTTTGTTTCTAAGTGCTTAATATGATTGATCCTTAGAAATTTTTTTTATAACGCACAAAACAAATTTATGCATAATGGTCATCCAAAGCAAACCTTGGTCTAGCACCAATATAGTACCCCAAATTGATTTTCACTTTTGTACACCTCAAGTTAAACAATATCTGTACGTATCATTATCAATTTAATATAAAACATACTTACTACTCAACTTTAAAAAAATAAATAAAAAGTTAGGTAGATACCTTGTTTTCGATTTGTAATACTGGAGTTTCAGAGTCCACGGCTAACACTCGAACATTGCTGTTTGCATTCAAAATGGACATTTCATCAGCATTATCCACGGTGACGTGAATTAAAGTTTCCTCGACAATTTCTTCGAAATCCTGTGCGTCTATTGAATCATTATTTGAATCCATCATAACTTAACGATAATAACACAGATAGATTTTCGTACTGTTTTTGCAACTAAAAATCCTGCAACCCTGGAGATGTGAGTATGTAACATCAATATTAATAATTGGTAGTTATATTAGAGCGGAACATTGGATTTCGGAATTTTAAATTTAATTTTATAAAGTCATTGACCAATCACCACCTACCTAGATATTGTACATCGTTCAGTTCAGTTGACATCACAAAATACGAATTTCAATTCGGATGACGGTAACACAGTAGTATTAGAGGAGTTGGCAGAGGTATTACGTTCTAAATGTAAAATGCTCCAAAACATTTTTACATTTCTAATTTCAACAATTCCGGTCTCCCAACCCCGTTGGCGTCAAGCTATGAATATCGTAATATTATATCATACATTTACCCGTGACACTATAACAGCACAGAATAACACTGATAACCGTGATAGCGTCGTTATCGGCCGGCGTCGAGATAGATAACAATACTGGAGTGGGTACTATCGCAGAACACCAAAAAACGGTCAGCCGGTTAAAATGTTATCCCCACCACCACAGTACGGCAAAAAAATAACAAGGCATTTCTCATTATATATAAAATAGCTATATGCTATGTGTTTAATTATATTGAATTTCATTTTAGATGAAAAAAAATATAGTACCCCTCCCCAAGTATTTTTTATACATTTAAAGTGCTACAAGAACAAGTTAAAAGTACTTACTGTACTAAATGTTCAGTACTTCAGTCCTAACCTTCAGATGCTTTACTTAGATGAAAAAAATATATCACCATAATCCTAAAAAATCTAAACAAATTCTAAAATTTAAAATGTCTGTAGAAAGCTGAATATAATATAATCTTATAAGTTATAGATTATGTCCGAATTCAGAAGTCTTGAATTTTATTTTCATATTACCTTATAGATAATAGATATACAATTTTTAAAAGATGAAACATGTCAAACAACACTTCAAAATGATGCGCCTGAATGACATTTAAATAACATAAATATTCTGTTGTAGTAGTCTGTTTTATTGTTGTAAAATAAAAGGTATAAATTTAACTCTATAGTCCACATATTCCTTCCTATATGTATTTTATTTAATATAGACGTGAATGTAAATGTCAAGAACGAAATCATTATAATACCTATTAAAAAAATATATATATTTATTTATGGTTAATAGGTACAATAATATGCATTAAAAATTACAATGTGCAATGTTAATATCGTATTGCATTGTGGCAAAAACCACTATATCATTGTTTATTTTATTTAAATATCTTTAATATAGCATTAGTATTTTTTTTAATAACAAATTTAATTAATTATTTTTTAATTGTTATAAGATATATTCCAGAGCTGTTAACTGTAAAGACATCTAAGTACCCTTGCTGTTTATCTGTTCTTCACAAGTGCTGATTGGTAAGAAGTTAATTATATTTTCACTACTGTAGACCATAGTTGATTGATAGTAAGTTTATTTTTAAATTAGAATAATGAATATCAGAATATGATATATTAATAAATTATATGATTTTATAATAATATTACCATAACAATGATAATTAATTTAAAAATGAAACGAGAAGCTTATTTATATTTAATAATTATTTTATATTGAAAATTATTTCAAAATTAAAAATAAACAACTCTTTTATAGTGTATTTTTTTCTAATTAAATTAAAAATGGTGTAGTATGTTTAACAACTTTTTTTATTTAAAACACATTAAGAACGTATTTTTCATACGTCAAACTTAAAATATTTTCTCATGAAATCGGTCATCCATCCACTTTAACAAATTTAAATTTACCTCTATCAACTTTTAATTTTTAAATGGCAACCTAATGTACTTAATTATAGTGCTATTTTTTTTTAATGAATTTTAACGTTCAACTTATTATTTTTCGTTAATTTGTTATAGAAAAAATGTTATGATTAGAGATTTTCGATATTTTTTATTGAATAATAAACAACTTACGAAGAGTTTTTTACGAATTTTTCAAGCATTTCTACCTAGCAAATAATTTCTAAATATTTTTAGAAAAAAAAACTAAGAAAAAATTGAAAATTTCTCATACCTATTAAAGCTCAAAAAGAATTTAAAAAATTTGAAAATTTGATCATAAATAAAAAATGTTTATATAATCATTTTATGGGAATTGAAAATATCTAAAGTATTCAAATTACACTTAAAAAACAAATTTGATGTTTTCGAAAATTGGATTTATTTAAAAATTCCCGTTTTTTCCTAATTTCATTGTTACAATATAAAATACTAAGAGTTTTTTACTTTTGATCCTCCAAAGTACCAACTAGATCCAGTTTTCTAGAAACCTACCTACCATTTAAAACAATTGAAGCATTTTGTCAACTACTTAAACACACACACAAAAAAACACATCATTGTAAAATACTAAAATCAATACATTCATCGCTTTCTTCGAAATATTAAACACTTTAAAAAAATCATATCATATATTTACTCAATTTTGATGCTTAATTTGATGTACCTATAAATATATATATATTAGGTACTTATTTATTATACACGTGGATTTGTGTATAAATAATATAATAATAAAAATGCGATCATAAAATGTTTAATTTTTCGCTGGCTAACAATAAATAATACGCAACCAAGGGGGCATTGCCGATGGTTGTTTTCCACATAACGACAAAAAAATATTATTCATAACGATAACTTTAATAACAAAATCTATTACCTAATTCTTTCTGTAAATATTAATTGATTGTAATAAAAATACAATTCATTTTGGCTTATTGTGCTTGTACCTTTTCTGAAAAATGGATAATAAACGCAAACGTAGTGATGATAGTGATATTGACGATAATTTTAATCGGAAAAAAATCAAAACCGGATGTAAGTACTATCTCAACGTTTTCGCTATTTATTTTGGTAACTACTACAGTGGCGAAGCGTCATAGGAGACAATGAGACGTCTACCCACTAAAAAATTAGAACACAGGACAAATAATTTTGTTTTATAAAATATTTACAAATTTTAACGTCATTTATATTACAAAAATGATATATGTTTTAATATTTGATAAAATTGGTTTTTCGTTGTACAGTTATAGTCTTTAAGAATTATTAAAATAGATTGGATGCGCGCGATACGGCCGTGCGGGACGCGGGTAATTCCAAATATTATATTATTATATCAAAGAGTCATTGCGATGCAACGTCTCCCTATTATGGGCGCGCGGGTACAGGAGGGATTTTAATGTAAGTGGGGTTTACTATCTTCGCTATAAGACACGTCTCGCTATTCGGATTTCTTCAATTATCGACATCGCCATCGTCCCATGTAAATCGCTATTACTGATACTTTTGTTTTTAACATAAACCAGTGACGCAATCAGGATTCTTTTTTTGGAGGGGGGAGGGTTGTGCCACCGTACACATCATAAAGTTCGTTTGTAGGGTTTTGATTGTATAAATAATTAATTAAGTATATATATTAATTATATTTATATTTATTATTTATATACAACGTAAATTATTATGTTCTACGCTACAAAACACACGCTTAAAGACTGCTCGTTATCGATCGTCATCATTGATGGATCAGACGAGTACTTACCCGTATATGATGCATTTCAATCTGAATGTACTACTGAAATTGAAATAATTGACCTGTGTGATGATGAAGAAAATAACTACGTATGTATTAATCACTCTCCGAGTTGATTCTTATTTATTATTATATCATATAGTTTTAATCTGTTCTTTAATACTTCTGTGCAGTCTAAGTAAAAAAATAATTATAACTATATAGTTCAGGACTTAATGCGCACTAAAAATCTTTAACATTTAGTGGTGTGCAAAAAATGATTACGAGTATAATATATATATATATATATATATTATTGTATAAAAACGGAGTCCGCTTTCATTTTTTCATAGATTTCAGAGTTCCCCTTCATTTAATTAAGCAAGGGAAAATACTAGCTTTATAGTACCTTACTGTGTTGAGAGTGTGGGGGACAAAGTCCACAACGGATTACTTTACAATTTATCTGCTATGGAACGGTATTTTCTGAACTAAAACCAGCGTCAGTCATCATTTTTTTTTCCAATTCGAGCACTGTTGTATATTAAATAATTTATTCTGCCCTATGTTTCCCTAGCGTGGGAATCTCTCATTTCTCAATCTACCAGGTAAATATTTTAAGAGTACCAAACCATTGACATATATGATATGCATGTATTGATATTTGTATATCACAGTTCCCCAATATTTTGCCTTAGATAAAATTCTCATTACTTCTGTTTAAATCACCATCATTCGACAATCTATTATAAAAACAGCAAAAATACTATTTTACCGAAACTGTAATTCAAATAATGATAATATAAGTAATCTAGTGAATCTAGACCAGTCAGTGCAAACTGAAGAATAACAATTATCAATAAAAAATCATATCCCTTCACATGGTCCCAATCAAAATAAATATATCTCGACACTACTCAAATTATACAACTTGTCAAAGGCAATTGTTTGAAATAAGTATATTAGTGCCTTGTTGTCGTCATACAAAAAAATAAAAATAAAACGATTATTCTCCACTAAATTAAAATATTTATTTTTATTCAATTTTTATTGATTTTAAATATATATATTATTATATTATTAAAAATTATAAAATATGTTTATTATTATTATTATTATTGTAAGTATAGTTACTAATTTATATGTGTTTAAAAAAAAAAACTACAATATATTCTATTTTATATTTATTCATATTAAATATAATATATTTTCTTGATGTTTAAAAATATTAAAACTACGAAGCTTTAAGCCTTTAAAGCAGTTAGGACATGTATTTTATATAATATGCTCTCAGCAGATGAGCGTTGTGCAATTGGTGTGCGCATGGGAATGTAGGATACATTTTTGCCAAACTATACCGTTTTGGTAATCGATATACTACTGTAGGGTTAAAATCAATCCCCGTCATCTAATTTTTGTGTTTTAAGTGACTATATAAGATAGTATGACCTACGTATATTTAACTGGTCGGAAAATATTTAAAACGTAATTTATCTGTATAGTATAACAAATCGATGGAAAAAGTGAAACGATGGAATTGCGATCCCGCACTATCTGTTTCGTATTATTGGGACGATATCATCGTTGATACAACCGTCAACACAAATAATTGTTCCATAATAAATCTCATCAGCGATGACGGGAGTGATGAGATGATGTCAATCGTACGTACCTATATTATTCTTATATTTATAGCGTTTTCCACCACCCCGCACTGACTGCACCATTACATATATTTATGTTCCACCGGCAAGATGAATGTGCACTGAGTGGACTTTTTTATGTTTCATCTCAATGCACTACGCCAGTTTTTTGCACCGAGTGCAAAGATAATTGCACGAGCTCGTGCGTTATCACTTATCATTAATGTGAAAGGCAGTCTATTCAAATTTTATCCAAAACGTTTGTATTGTTGGACTTTAGGACTAGCTATGTAATAACGAAGATAAAATAAATAATTATACGCCATAATAAAATATTATAATGGATAAATCTACCATATTGGCTATTATGGAGTATGGACTGCTTGTCGTCTAGTGAAAGTTCTGGCGATGAAGAAACCATTAAATTAAAAAAGTATCTATAATACCTAAAATTAAAAATTATATAGTTGACGTTGTTCATGCTTATACAGATACACAAGTTGAAAACATTCAAGATAGTATCGACGGTACAACGGTATTACCAATTCAAGATCTTGTGTTACGTGATCGTGCTACCGCTAATCAAGTTAAAAATTATTTAGCAAATTACTTTTTCACTCCTCGAGCCTCTATTCCATAGCAGTGGAATTATTGTGTTTAAACTTTAAACTACAAAGAATTATCTGCTTTAAGTATTAAGATGTGTTGAATATTTAAATTCATATTTTTCTGTATAATAATAAACAAAAATGTTTAAAATGGTTATCATTAGAGTTATTTTTTGTGTTTACACTTGAAAGAAAGAATATTATTTAAAATATAGTTATATAGTACAGTATGTGTACATATAGTGCAGTTATCTAATGTAGACGCGTATTTATAAATTAACCACTAGAAAATCCAATATTTTTCGTTATTCATCGATAACGTCTTATTGATGTACATTATCATGGGTTATTTACGATCAATAGTAGGTATTTGTATAGACGTAAATATGACTTTAATGAGCAAAAATAGAATTATAATGATTATTATTATTATTGTAGAATATGCAACATTAATATGCAATTAATATGCATTTTCATCATTGAAATATGCAAAAATACGCAAAAAAAATTAACCATATAATCTATACATTAAGAAACGTCGACATTTATAATCAAAATTATTATTCTAGGTGAATTGTAGAAGAATATGCATTTGTATATAAATCCAGGCTCTAATCATAATAATATATTAATATATAGGTACATTAAAATATATAAACAAATTATAATTAATTAATAATTATAAATAATAAATTCTTTATAGCTATGTACTCAGAACCAATTATTAGACATATTATTATTATTATTGTGATAATACTCGATTTTTCTCGGCCTTACCTGTGAGCTTAACTTCTGTGGCTACTTCACTCCAAGCTTTTTCCGTTATATTTCTTTTGGAGTAGCTTTTTAAGGTATAATTATATAGCTCGGGATCCTTTTCTATTTGTTGCACAAATTTTATATTAAAATTTTGATCCATGTTATTATCCATATTATTTTATTATACACGAAATAAAAATTATCGAGCAACTCGATCAACAAAAATAGCGAGGAGACCGGCATGTCTAGTCGCCAGTTGACTAGTCGCGTCAGTTTATCAGTCGCGGCGACTTTAGTAGCGCCGTTAGAACGACGCCATTCAAACAAACATGCGCAGTTGCCTAGTCACCCAGTCACCTAGTACCTAGGCGATTGCAGTTTCTTTTGAGTATCCCTGTGTGAGGAGCACGGATATAGATACTAGTTACTAGTATCTATATCCGTGGTGAGGAGGGCCTAACTCATTCAAAATTGAAAATTATATATTATTATTTATTATCTTATTGTTTAAATTATATTTTCGTTTATAATATAATTTTAAATTGATTGTATATGGTTAATATAATGATATAAACAACTAAACTGTTTTTAATCATTTTGTGATTCTTTATTAAAAAATGCACTAATATTCTATTACAAACACACAGATAATATCTGTATGAAAGACTTTATTTAATAATGTAAATTAATTATTTTCAGCTTTTAGGCACCAAAACAGAAATAGTCAATTATATACGTAATGTTATTAATGAAATAATGAAAACCGATTCTGAGTGGAAACAGCCTATCACCCTATATCACTAACCATATTTCATGTTATGTGTATTAATCGGTAAACGAACACATAACTTCGTATTACATTTTTACCCAGTGAATAATTTCTTATTGATATTTATAATAAAAGAAGTAAAAAAAACTTTCAATTAAATAACAAAAATATTTTGAAAATAATATTATTTATAGAAAACGATTATACAAAGATTTGGTCAACATTTTAAATATCTACGGTTTTTCGTTACACTAGTTACACAAGTTACACTAAAAACAAAATCGATTTTGTTGAAAATAGAATTTCTGCAAACATTTTGTAAAATTATACTTATGTAAAAGTTAGTCCGGATGTTATTAAGTTGATATAACATAAAAGTGTTAATTTCTTATGTAATACAAGATAATATCTCATAAATTAATTATTAATTTAAAAATTAAAATATTTATTATTATTCTTTTTAGAATATTCTAATCTACAATTTATCATAACTTAATCTTGAAAAAATATAATTCTCTGATGCCCATAATTTATTTAAATTAATTAGTTATATTTAAAAAATTAGACATATTTTTTAAAAATTTAAGTAGGTACCTCCTAATATGTATAATAATACATATACTGTAAACACAAATAATTATTATATTTACATATATTTTAAGTTATAAGTTATAGTTTTTAGTAGTAATTACATTTTTATATCTTCCATTGATATAATTACTTGGTATTGCGTTTAGCCAGTACACTTTATTTTTAAAAATTATGTATATTTTATTTATTTATGATTTATTTCATAATAATATATTATGGTGTTTTATTGATTAAACATGTTAGATACATTACTATGGATAAAAACAGTTAATCGAATTATTTATATATACATATTATGCTACTATGAAAATGTGAAATTCCAAGTTTTGACATTCTTTCGATTTTTTTGTAAGTTGTATCTTGAACAATAATTGTCGATTAGGAAGAAAATGTAATACATTTTTTTCAAGATAAGCAACAGTCTAGCCAGTATGGTTTTTAACTGAAATATGTCATTTCAAACAATCACAATTCGTATGTATACATACATATATATTTATATTGCTTAAATGATTTTAGGATGTGTTATCGTTATTGACGCCCAAAGAATTTGAATCGTTACCTACTTATAACTTAGTTTAGCGTCTGGCATTAATAATAGTACAGACAAGACTCTAGGCTGAACTCCGGAATAGTCATGGTAAGTTGTTTCATTTATGCGATAAATACTTTAATTTTATTAAAAATTATAAAACTATATTATTATAACTAGATAATAAACTATATTACTTTGCATAAATCATAGAATTATTATTATTTTTGATGTACCTAATTGAATTATTATAAACTTGTTTTTTAGGTAATTTTAAGGTAAATATTATATAGTTAAACAAATTCACGAACTTGGAAGCATAAATTATTATAGGATCAAATTGTATTATATTTTAGTAGGAACGACAACTTAAACTACATTTCTGTATAATGTTTTTACTTTCCATATATTATTTAATAATTTTTGACCAAACCAATAAATATTTATCACTTTTAGAGAGCATTCAGTTTTATATCATATAAATATTAAAGTAATAAGCATTAAACAGAATAAATTTGGAATTATATTCATTAGTTTGAATTTTTTCATATATTAGGATTTTACATTTTTATTTGTTGAATTTTAAGTTTTTTTTATTACACGATTTATGTATAATACATGGAATCATAAGTAAATGTGATATAATAATAAAAAAATAAAAATAAAAAAGACATGGTTCATAGAGAGGGTCTTCCCATTGGAAGAATGTTGAATTATATTATTAATTTTCATTATTAATAATATGTGAAGTAGGTACATGTAAATCTACAGTTTTAATGTTAAAAATATATTACGAGTTAAAATTTAAAAATAATTTTTCTATAGGTTGCTAACTAACTGTGTATCGTTTTTACATCTTAATATTCATAAATCATAAATATTATAATATAATATAATGTTTAATATAGTGTTTTTTTCATCTTGAATAAATTAAAATTACTAGTTAGAATTTTTTACGAAGTTAATATTACAATTTTCAGATGTTTTACTGAACTAATAAGTAATAATTGAATTATAACAATTAATAAACAGCATATTATAAAATATAACAAATTTAATGCTCCTAATCGTTATTCTCTATAAAATACTTTTTTACGGTTTGTAAGTTTTCCGTATAAGTACTTCAGTATTTGTTTATAAAATATTAAGTAACAATTAATTTTTAAATAATTATTTGTTATAATTTATAATCAATATTATTTTTTGGTATAATACTCATCAAACAATATATTATTTTATTATAACTATTAAATTAACTATAAATATTTTTTAAATTTTGAAAATGAATTTTTTTATGATTATAATTATTATTTATGGGTTGTTTGATGTTTTATGATCCAAGATCTTTATAAAATATTGATGTTTTAATTATCTAATGTACTTATCTGCTTAAATCTGATTTGTTGAATTATATAAATAAGATATAATGAACGTTATATGAACGTTCATACGTGATATTTTAGCATTAAATATGAATCATGACTATTTAGAGTTCCTAATAACTTAATTCCTCAATACCTTATTTTGGAATTTAAGATATGTAGATAAAAATAAAAAAAACTACAAATTGTAGTAGGTATAATATGTATCATAATTTTAAAAATTTTTTATCGTTTTAGATTATTAGTCATATTGTTACAACTATACATTACTTTATTGGTATTCTGCCTATCATTATACATGATTATAGGATATTTATGTAAGAATATCTTTTAAACAGTTTTTAAATTGAATCTAAGTACTATAAAAACTTAAAAATAGGATAATAATTTATACTTTGATGAAGTCTCAGCAGTTAAGACCCAATTAAAAATAGAGTAAATTATAAATTTTTAAATATTTTTATACTTACTTTTAAGTGTTACTTCATTTTAGTTATTATAACTTATAAGTCTAAATACCTTTTTACAGTTTATTTTTTTGGAGAGACTGATATATTATATGTACTTAAACAGTATAATATGTATCAGCAGCATAATTATTAAGTAATTAAGTAATATAATGGTAAACCAAGATTTTGGATTTCTCTTCCTCCTTCTGGAGATCATTTTTTTTTGGTCAAAAAGTTTAAATATATATTATAATGTTAGGTTATCATTTTAAATTATCAAAAATATAATATATTTGGTCTTATGCGACCACTATACTTAATATAATTTACAAAATATTTAGACTAATTTTTAGTTATTTTATAGACATTTGAAATGTATTGTAATTATTGTAGTTTAAGAATATTAAAATAAGAATTATTTTTTTTAAGTATTTTTGTGTCTTTTTTATTTAAAGTTAAAATTTTGATAAAATCATAAATTATTTTGTAGCTAAAACTAAATTTTTAGATTCTGAATAGAGTGATGAATGTATTAATTTTACAATGATGTAAGTTTTTATTATTTTTTTTTATTTTTGTGACTGTCATCCTGGTTTGGAGTAGTAATAGTACTTTGACTTCAGCCCCTCTTTGATAAGGAAAATAAATCTAGTTAGTACTATGAGGGGTCAAATGTAAAAAAAAAACCCTAAAAAGTAACGGAAAAACAGTAATTTTTACGCATAACCAGTTTTCGACAAAATCGATTTTTTTTTATTTTACTGTAACTCAAAAACGAATCATTGTAAATAAATGAAATTTTCACCAAGTATTTAAATTAGTGTTATCTATTTATGATTACATATTCAAAAAATTTGACTTTTTTAAAGCTATTTATAGACAATTGAAATTTTCTATTTTTCTAAGATTTTTTTTTTGAAATGCCTGTAAAAAAAAATTGACCATTCATGGTCATCCAAGAAAATCTTTAAAATGTATAACAAGATTTATTTTAAGTAGTAATTATCGTAGTAAAAAATAACTATAATTACAATATAAATGTATTGTAAAATATACATATAGTAATATAGGCTGATAGAACTTCTCCACTCAAAATAATTTTTCTATGCAATAATTTATCATTTAATTAAATTTTAATACATTCATATCCGTAACTACTGAATGACCAGGTACCTCGAGATACAATGAATAGTTATTTATTTACATACTTTTTTAGTTATTAAATGATTTTTAATTTTAGATAATGTTGGAATTGGATTGATTATTTATTCTAGTATTAAATATTTTACGACTTATGAGTTCGCTTATTCAAATCGTGTATTGTGGAAAGATTCATGTTTAGAAAATCAAGTTTTAGAAAATTTAGTATAATTTAGAGTATGAAACTTTTGAAAAAATTCGTTTAGAATAGAAAACTTATAGAAAAATTTTGTCTTGGATATAAATTGTAAATTACTATTACCTTTGTTAAAAAATTACAATAAAATTACATAGATGGGATTGGGGAGATAGAAATATCACAGTATACATTTTTTAATTTAATATTGTGTTAAACTATAATTGTAATTAATAAGTTTTATCTTGTTATTATATCTAACTGTAATGTGTGATTATGATACAGTTCCGCATCTGTGATTAGTTATATATGTGTGATAGTGAAAACGAGAATTATTAAAAAATAGTTCACATTAATCCAGTGTCCTACGTCATACCTACATAGTGACTAGTGTTATATAAAATTATTATAAACTGTTGACTGTGCTAAAATGCAAAATAATATTTCTAATGCTACTATGTACGAGTATGCAGTAAACAAAATTAGTATCTAAAACTTTTAGACTAAAAGTCAGCATTTTAACCATTTTATATTTTGAAACATAGCTTGTCTAAGTTTGGTATTCTAAAATTCGGAATTCTAAACTATGACTCTAAAATCTACCTCAGTAATTATGGAGAATCTGGTTGAGTACAATGATGTTTAATATAAGGACTATAGACTTTAAGGTTTTTTTTTAAGCAAATATGATTTTAATTATAATTTTAATATTTAACTATTTATAAAATTTGTATTTATTTACTTTTTCATTGTCTTTCCAGGCACCTAAATTGTTGTGGATAACAATTATTCACGTCTTACTATGGAACTTTATATTTTCTGTAACTGAAAGTATTGAATTAAATGGAGCTGAAGATTTATTATCAAATAATTTTCGTGACCGAGTACGGTTTACTACACATATTTGTGATCACTTGAAAAATTTACCACCACCAGCTGCTTATAATAATAATGATGAACCTCTATCTGATTCAGATAGTGATGGTAATTTTGAAAATCCGGGCTTAGTTAAAAATTTGAGAAAATCATTAAATCCTGTAAAAAGGCATGCAAGCTTACGATGCTATAACCTTCATACACAGGAAAATAACGAACCTAATAAACCAGATCCTTCAATAACAAATGAGTGGCAAATGAAGTCGACTCCTGTAAATAATGCATTTGGTGCAAATTTGCAGAATGACTTATTAGTGGCTCAAAAACCAAAAGTTGTAGAACTAAAAAAAATTGATATTAATTTTCATAAAATGGTACATCAAGAACCATTGTATTCTACAGTATCACTTTTACAAAAAGGAAACCTTATTGGAGATAATCCTAAATATGTCCCAAACCTTCAATTAAATTTACAAGATAAGACGAACAAAATTAAATCATTAATTTCTGCTCCACAACATAAGTTAGTCGATGTAATACCTGTTAAATTATTGGATGAAAGTCTACAAAACAAATTTGTCAAGCCACCGCTGACTTTTCCATCACCTTCTAAATTTATTAAATCTCCCGTATCTTATTCATTATTCCGGCCAACTGAAGTACATAATAATAATGATAATGTAGCAGTGTTAACGACAGATAACGATAAACAAAGTAACCCGTCAAAACTGATTCCACTTTCACCACATAATATACCGAATAAAGATGTTTATCAACAAGATTCGCTAATTGAGAAAAAACCATTATTGTCTGCTGTTCCATTCATTCAGATTAACAAGCCAAAACCTGTAGAAATATTGGATGACAAACGTGTACCACCTATCGCGTATCGACCTACATCTCCTCAGTATATAAAAGTTCCTGTCATAAAACCAGTATTTGTACCAATTTTTATGCAAAAAGAAGTATCGATATCACCAGCAAATGAACAACCACAGACAACCAATTTTGGTTTGAAATCACAACCTAAAATAACCAAAAACGGCATTGCTGAATCAACGTCTCAACCAAACCTGATTGAAAAAGAAGTTTCAATATCTCTGCCATATAAAAAACCACAGGGCTTAATTGATTTGTTATCGCCTCCACAATATATAAAGACTTCTGATACTGAAATAGTACATAAACCGATCGCAATCGAAAAAGAAGTATCAATATCTGAACCAAACGTACAACAAAAACAACCGATAATTGATTTGCCACCACAAACTCCGATATTTATAAGGACTCCTGACAAAGATTCATTAAACCCGGCGATACCAGGAAAAACAATAGTATCAGTAAATGCACCGTACGAGCAAAAACCATCAATAATTAGTTTGCTATCACCTCCTCAAGTAACCGAGACATTCAACAGTGAATCAACATCTCAGATAATACCGATTCAAAATGAAGTTTCAACGCCCGCTTCGTATGTACAACAACAGCCATTAGTTAATTTTTCGCCACCACCTCCACAGTTTCAACAAATTAAAATACAAAAAGAAATATCAATACCATTACCATTACCATATCAACAACAAAAGATTGGTGTACCTCTAAAGCTAGTTAATTCTTTTAACTCTGAATTGTTATCTCAGACAATTTCTCAAAAAAAAAATTCATTATATGATCAACAAAAGCCAATCATTTTGCCATCACCTCCTCCATTAATCAAGACCACTACTTCAGCGTATGCCAACTATAATTGAATAATAAATATTCACTATTTATTTTTCACAACTTTAAAAACATCAACATTTTTGCATTTCTGATGTTTTTGAATTTGTGACAAAAAAAAAAAGAAAAGATGGTTTAATAATAACCCTTTCAGTACTTATTTTGCAAAAGTTTAAAAAAAAATTTTTTTCTTCTTTTTATTTCTATATACATTCTATTTAAAGTACCTACCAAATTTAAAGGTGATCCGACTATGGAGGAGGGATTTATGGAGTTGGTTCCTGTAAGACCCATTGGTACTCAATGGTTATTAAATAAATACACACATAATACAAATAATAATTGGATGTTTTACTTTTTTTTTTTATTTAATAATTATATATTAAATTATATTAAACACATTCTATTAATATAAATAATAAATTTAACAATTATGAATTCTTATATTTTTAATTATAAATGATAATCAGTAAAACAATTTTTTTTATGAACTACAAAACACAAATGTACGTTGCATTTTTTACAATACACATGAGTTTTCGCTCCGCAACCTTCTTTTTTTACAACGTAATTTATTGTTATTATACATTGGTAAGTGTCCAATTAAATCTTTTCGTGTTTCTTCATGTGGTAATTAGTGATGGGAATAATCGAATGATTAGTAATCGAAACAAAAAATAATCGAATGATTAGTAGTCGAAAAAAAATCGAATAATCAAATGATTAATAAACTAATAACCCAACGATTTCATTCGAATGAATTATTATTAACTATTACAATTTACATTGCTAGAACCGGTTATAACGCTTGTCGCTTACATAAATAATCGAATGATAATCTATAGACTATAAGTGAAAAATACTGAAATATCAAATATGCAACATTCAAAACTATTTATAGCTTCCGAGTATTACGTTATAATTATTATAAATATTTTTTGATGTCTTACATGATAGTAATACACGGTAATTCCTAATTTAGTACCCATCGACTGGAATCTAAATGTAAAACAGATTAAAATAAACAAACAAATATATTCTTAGTATGGTCTGTTGTATTATTTAATATTTGTTATTCAATCGTGAATTTGATATGCATTGAGCTACACGTTTGTAGTATTGAATTTATATTTTATGACAACGCTAACTGCACATTTTGATCCACTTTTTAAACTTTTATTGTTTTTCATTTAATTATTATAACTTATATTAAGCTTATACCTAATGGCACCTAGTCAAAGGTCTATAGTGTGGGAACATTTTAAGAAAACTTCTGACAAGTGTGTTATTTGCCAAATATGTAAAAGAGAATTTAAATACCACGGAAATACAACTAATTTGAAAGGTACTATTTAAACATTTTTTTTAAAGTTATCAGTTTTGTTATTTATAAGTTATCATTTTTTATTATACACATAGTTCAGCTTCAGATATTAAGGTAGTTTTGGGAGGTCATAATTGAAATAACAAATTTTTAATTTTTACAAAGTTCGTCGAAAATTACATTGGCCAACTATTATATAGTAAAAAATGTACTTTTATAGCTGAAGCTTCGTGAATATTTTTTATAATTTTATTAATTTCCTTCCATTTTTTGTTTTATCCAAAGAGCATTTAAAAAGAATTCATCCAGCGCACATTACACCTGTTTTAAATAATGAAGAAGAATTAGATTTGAATCTATCAGCCAGACCATCTACTTCTTTTTCAAATAATTCCAACAATATACAACAAACTGAACCCTGCTTTCCTTTTGCACCTAAACGTTGTCGCCAATTAAAATTATATGGTTCGACTGAAGGTAACAATTTAACAGATGAAGTAAAAAATTCAATAGACGAAAGTTTTATTAAGATGATTGTTACTGACTACCAACCTCTATCGTTAGTTGAGAACAGTGGGTTTTTAGAATATTCTAAAAAATTGCAACCTTTATATAAAGTTCCCAGTAGGAAAACATTAACTACAAAATTATTGCTAAATGAATACAATAAGATTGTTGCAATATTAAAAAAAATGTTGGTAAATGTAGCTAGTTTGTCAATTACAACTGATATATGGACTTCTGACAATAATATAGCTTATTTAACAGTTGTCATTTTATATTTGATGATCGTCTATATTCACCTGTCTTGGCAACTAGAGAAATGCATGAATCTCATACTGGCGTCAACATAGCTAATTTGCTTTCAGATATTTTAAATGAATGGGGCATTAAAGATAAAATAGTGACTATAGTCTCGGACAACGGATCTAATATAAAAAACGCTATAAATGTACACCTTAGTAAACACCACCATCCATGTGTCGCACACACACTCAATTTAAGTATTAACGAAGCAATTTTGTCTAATAAAGATTTCCTGGGTGTTTTAAAAAAATGCCGCACATTGGTAGGACATTTTAAACATAGTGTCTTTGCGTCTGAAAAACTAAAAGAACTGCAAACACAAATGGGACTTCCTGTATTAAAAGTAATACAAGATGTGAGTACAAGGTGGAATTCGAGCGTTCATATGTTAGATAGACTTGTACAAATTAAAGCACCTTTGTCGGCAGCTATGACATTTCTTCCCCGTGCACCAGACCTTTTAACTGCACTAGATTGGGAATTAATAACTGATTGTCTACCGATATTAAAACCATTTGACGTCATGACAGTTGAGTTATCTGGTGAAATATATCCAACACTTTCTTCAGTCATTCCATTAGTAAGGGGCCTTCAACATACATTAAAAAGTATAATAACTAATACAACTGCTGGAAATGCACTTCAAAAAATTGTAATTGAAGTCATCGGTTAGACGATTAGGTATACTAGAACGTGATAAAATAGTTGCTAAATCAACCTTTTTAGATCCTAGGTTTAAAAAAGCAGGTTTTGGATTAATTGAAAATGCAAATAATACCGAAAAACTGCTTATGGAAGAACTATCTGATATATTAAATAATAAACACCAGGAAGATACATGTAGTGTACCTATCAACAGTATCAACGTCGAATCCAATGTATTATGGAAACAATTTGACACGAAAGTGTCCCAGATCAGAAGCACTTTATCAACAGGAATTACAGCTTCACTTATAATACGTCAGTATTTAGAAATGCCATATTTAAATCGCAAGCAAAGTCCACTGGATTTTTGGAAAAAAAACAAAAATACTTTTCCAGAATTGTACATGTTGCAAATGAAATATTTGAGTGTTCCCGCAACATCGGTTCCATCGGAACGCGTGTTTTCTAAAGCAGGGCAGATTACCAACGACCATAGGAATAGATTTCACCCAAAAAACTTGGATTTTATTATTTTTTTAAACAGGAACACAAATATTGAATTTTAATTATAAATTAAATTTGTTATCAGAACTTTCATTTAATTGTAAAGCTAAATATTTTAAATTGTATTACACAATACACAGTACAACATATTAAATTATAGTAATTATACTATACATATAAATATATAATATTGATGTAAATAATTAGTTTTTACTTATTTATATTTTATTGTCAATAAATATTAAATACTAAAGAATCAGTAAAGATGATTTTTAAATAACTAATTTATGTTCATTCGATTATTCTATCATTCGAATGTTTATGATTAGGTAATTAAATCGAATAATCGAATTGATTCGAATGGTTTCGATTAATCGAATGATTTTAAAATAATCGAATTAAATCGATTTTACAAATAATCGAATGATTCGATTATTTCATTCGATTATTCCCATCACTAGTGGTAATGGCTCTTTTTTTTTCTTTTTTGTCTGTGGTGAATTTTTCGGAGTACTGCTACTTGGTCTTCCTCTACTTTTTGTCACTGCAGAATTGCCGAGGTTAATTAAATTATCAGCAAGTCGAAGTTTAAAATTTAATAAATCCATTCTATCTTTTTTTTTAATTTTAAATTTATCACAGTCCTTCAAATATTCCAACCACGAATTGCAGCAAGCCATATCAATGGCATGAAACATCATACGGAGAGTCCATTTCTTTGACTTTATAAAAATTCTATAATACGCAATTAATTGATCGATTTTGTCGACCCCTCCCATGCTTTTATTATACATTTTGATGACTTCGGGTTGTTCTATATCTAAATATTGCTTAGTTTTTTTATCCCATCTTTTAACTTTTTCAACTTCCCCGGAAGCAATAAAGTCCAAACACATATAAACTGGCTTGTTATCATACCATTTTACTAAGCATATAGTATCTTCTAATTTAAGTTTCTGATTAATTGTAACAAAAAACAATTAATTAATTAAACATTAAATGTTTAATTTTATTAATTTAAATTTTCGAACACTCAATAATCTATTATACACTAATACATTTTGTTATTCTTTATGAACCATTATAATAAAGAAAATTAAATTTCTTATATTATATTAAAAACTTTAATAATTATATTTATTAAATATAAAAAAATGCTTGTGTAAAATAATAAAATATGAAAAAGTTTATAAATATATGTCATATTCCTATATGTTTTATTAAAAATGTAAATTATTATTATTTGTCAATTAAAAAATTAATAAACTCAATACAGTTATTTAATACACATGGCCAATGTATAAAAATTGTTATTAATTTTAAATTATTAAAATTTATAACTTTTTACATTGTAAGATTGGATAATTGATAAATTGTATACATAACTCGAGTATTTTTAAATAAAAAGGAATGTCCGCAATCAAGATGAATTATGGATTTATATAATTAAGAAGATCTGTTTCTTAATGTTTTAATGAAATGTGCACTTAAGATGCTTAGTTATTGTGACAGCGTTTCTCAATCTGATTTTATTTTTAAATTTTCACAAACAAAATGTTTACATTTTTTTCAGTTAATTTAGCCCTAAAAATTTCAATGAATTTTCGCCTATGCTTATGACTATGAGTTATACTTATACATAATAATATATTGCTAAATTTATTTAAAACTATTTTTATTCAATTTTGTTTATCATGTTTTTTAAATTATTATTTCTAAAAAACGTTTTTAATTATTGATCTACAATCAGTTCGAGAGAACTAGACGATTAAAAATTTAAAAAGATTATCTTCTATTTGTCGTGTGACAAATTACTTCAGATATGCATTATATATATATGTATACTCAAATTTGAGTCACGAAGAGCCAATGCTTGAAACCAACATAGTACATTTTAACAGTTTGCATTTCGGGAACTGTTTTTAATGTTTCAATTTTAGGGACAGTATGTTAGCAAATGGAAAAAAATTAAAGTTTTAACCGTTTATAACCGGTTTCAAGCACCATCAAAAAAATTAAATTAATTTTCATAACATGCATATCCAAACAACAGGTTTTAAAGTTACAAGTTTATTATATTTTATTATAAATTATAATTTGTTATTAAGCTATATTATATTCTTATATTAAGTGAAGTAGTTTTTTAATTTCTATTAGTCAAGCATACTTGAAGAATCAAATCTTAAAGACGAACAGACTTGTAATGTAATGGGATACCCGCAGTTTTTTGGCGTATATTTGAATAGTTAAATCACACAAAATTTGTTATATTAATTTGCTGAAAATTTTAAGTTCCATTTGTATTATTTATATGCATTTTTTTTTTTTTTTTGATTCTTCAGTTATAATGTTAATTTGTATAAAAAAATTAAAATATTTTATTTTTTCAAACTTTAATTGTATGTCTGCATAATATTATTTTAAGTGTGAATAATCGCTTAGCAATTTAGTAATTACTAGACCTGCAAAAGCAGTCACGTGTGGCCAATGGCCATAGTAGGGTTGTACTCCAATGGACGAATTTCTGGTTCCAAAAAATTTAGAATTAAATCTTCTCCCACAGAGTTAGCACATAATATTTCCAGCAGACACCGAGACGGCTTGCGGACCTGAAGTAAACGTGTCGATCACACCGGCAAATGAAAACGGTAAGTACGCAAGAAACCAAAACCGTGGCAAGATATGTTATGTACGACCAGTCGTTTACACACGGAACACGCCGCCAGTGATGGTAGATGACAGCGAAATTCCCTACGCGCAGGGAAATTTAAGGTCAAAACTTATAAAAGGGATAAATGAGCATTTGAAGCTTATTTAATGAAAATACGGGGAGAATTTTACTAAATTTAAGATAACTAAAGGAAAAGAAAAAGTACTGAAGATTTTTTTAAATACAACCGTGACCATGTATTACATTTTAAAATTTTTTTTGGAAAGCCAAATGTTTTTAAAAAATTTTTAGAAAAATCGAAAATTTCAATTGTCTGTATGTAAGTATTTATATTTTATATTGTTAATAATATAATAACATTAGTAAGTACAATAACTGTACGTCCGTCGATTTTCGACCCCTTCTCATCCGCTGACACGCCTCTGTGCAGGTACCATAATATTATATAATGTGCCTTGAAATGTATTGTATGTAAGCAATTCTGGTACATTTTAATACTTTATGCTTTTAATTTAGTTACTGTTGTAGTGTGTTACCACTTACCAATATTTAATATATGGTATAATATAATGCTTTCAATTAACATTCGCGGATCCCCTAGGGTTACCATTAGTACTCTTTTAAGAGTACATGTACTCTTATGAGCTCTTAAAATTTTTGTACTCTCACTTTTTTTATATTGGCAACAATGTACTCTTTTTTCTATTTCTATTTAATTCCGAAGATACCGAAATGCCACAAGTCGTAATAAACTTGTAAGCTAATCTAATAAAGTAATAACATAAATATAAATTTAATCGGCACGGACGTTATCGATGTTATCGTCGTTTTTCTCCGAAATGTCTACGGTAATACGATATACATCATACATGTGACATATTGTATGATCGTTTTTTGAAAATTGGAATTAGTCCGTGTTAGTATTTGCTACTATGTACTAGTGTCTAGTACTATACATTTTAGTTCGTTAACTTCACGTCTTCACGCTTACGCATCAAGCTAAATTGTGTTCATCAAAAATGTCTCGCCGAAAATGTAAATTTAATGAAAAATTAATAAAGGAATACCCTATGTTTAAAAAAACAGAAAATGAACACGAGGCTTTTTGTAAAATTTGTTGTATAATTGTTTCCTTAGCCAATAAAGGCAAAGCTGATTTAATACAACATTTGTCTTCGTCTAAACATTCAAAAAATATTCAATCAACTAGCGGTTCAAAATCTGTGAATACGTTTTTTGTAACACAGAATACAAAAAACGAAGAAAAAATATTAGCAGTTGAAGCCACACTTGCCTTTCATACGGTAAGACATCACCATAGCTATAAATCTTGTGATTGTTCCACTAAATTATATCGTCTTATGTTTTGCGATTCAGAGGTAGCATCTAAAATATCTTCTGCTAGAACTAAAACTGAAGCTATTGTTAATAATGTCTTAGCCCCACATTCATTAAAAGAAGTTTTAAAAATCATTAATGATAACAATATTTCATTTATTGGAGTTTGTACAGATGGGTCTAACCATGGTGCTGTGAAAATTTTTCCTATTTTAATTCAATATTTTGATAAAAATTTTGGGATTAAACATAATTTAATTGAACTTAAGTCATTACCAGATGAAACTAGTGAAACAATCTGTAATTTATTGATAGAGACTTTAGAAAACATGAATTTACTTTCGAAGTGTATAGCCTTTTCTGGAGATAATTGTAACACCAATTTCGGTGGTGTAGAAAGACGAGGAACAAATAATGTTTTTTATCGTCTCCAACAGTATATTAAAAAACCAATTATTGGAATCGGATGCCCTGCTCATATTCTAAATAACTGTGTTCAGCATGCAATTGATGGCTTACCGATAGATATAGAGTCTATTATATTAAAAATATATAATTATTTTTCAATTTATACAGTACGTACAGAAGCATTAAAAGAATTTTGTATTTTTGTCGATGTTGAGTACAAAAAACTTTTATTTCATTCAAAAACAAGATGGTTATCATTATTTCCGGCTATTAATAGATTGTTACAAATATATCCAGCACTTCAGTCATATTTTTTGTCACAAAATCAAATACCGATTGCAATTAAATCATTTTTTGAAAATCAATTAAATGAAAGTTATTTATGGTTTATTCATTCACTAATGTATGTATTTCATTCAAAAATTGAAATAATGGAAAAAGAGAATAATTCGATTTGGGAGATTTCGTCAATTTTGTTGTCTGTAGAAAATGCTTTACACGAACGAAAACAACAAGAATTTTTACCCTTAAAAGTAAAAGAAATATTTAAAAATAATTATAATCAATCAGGTGTATCTAATTTAAAAAAAGAAATGTTAAATGTTTATGATCATGGTTTGTGTTATTTGAAAAAATGGACAGTCAATTTTGATCAATTTAATTGTTTAAAATGGATGTCTTTAAACACCAAACCTTTATGGACTGATATAGAAAATAGCATTGTATTTTTAAACAAATATGATCTACAATTAAACGACTCTTTATTATTTGATCAATCTCAAAACTTAAATTTGTTTTTGTCGCAAATGGAAAAAAATGAAGACTTTTCATCATTATTATCAGATAAAAAGTGGGTGAAATATTTTGAACAAAGAAGCTATGATACATCTTCAGAACTATTAAAAATATGCACGTTCTACTTCGCCATACCTGCTCAAAATGCCAATGTCGAGAGAATATTTAGTCTTATGAAAGCACAATGGACTGATGACAGAAATAGACTTCTACCCGATTCTGTAAAAAATTTGTTGATGACACAATACAATTTTAAGCATTTTGACTGTACTCAGTTTTATGATTATTGTATTAAAGACAAATGTTTGCTATCAAAAATAAGAAGCAGTAATAAATATTAAATTCTTAAACATATATATTAATCAAATACCCGTGTGGCGTGTACCTAATTAAAATTATAAATAAAAACTAATTTTTAACCAAATATATCATAGGTATATGATAATATTATGTATTTCAGTATTAACTATTAAGTATTTCACACATAATTTAGTATATAAAATGTCTTGTTAATTAAATAAATATCAACTATGAAATTAGAGTTTTTATATTATCTTTATGGCTTTATATATTACGTACTCTTTTCCTAAAGACACAATGTGGTAACCCTAGGATCCCCTCGAGTACACGTGAGGGGACCCCTAGATGTCCGCGGACAACGGTTTGGACAACGCTGCGGCAGTGTCTTTCAAATACGTCTTACACGTATCTTTGTACACATATTATATTATATTTATATACATATCAATACACCATATTGTCTTTCGAGTACGCTTAACACGTATCTTTATACACATATATATTATTTTTGTATGTGTCAGTACACTATACAAAGTGTCCTAGTCCGCACACGGCGGCTCGGTCACGAGGTTTTGGCGGCCCAACGGGCTATCGGCAATTGCGGACAATAATACACTATGCAAAAATCAACCTGCGGCGACACGCAAACGCGGTCGGCAGCAGCAGCCATCTCGAATCCCAAACGTGGATCAAACGCACATAAATTAACGCCAACTGCGTGTACCGCGTACGACAAATCAATCACGAAGTTTTTGGCAGCCGAACGCGCGACGGACAGACGACCGTTCCGTTAAAACGTTCGTAAAAGACAAAACGTCGGAAGAGTTCGATTACCGTCTACCGATACCAACTACAGAACGCCGCGTCGCAGACCGACGACCGCGCACCCGGTGGACGTTTTGTTAAGCTAATTAACAGTCGATGTGCAGTGGTGATGGTGGTGTAGCCGTTTAAATAAATAAGATGTACACAAGTACAATGTTCGGGCGTTTTATAATGTAAGGCGCGTTGTGTTCGCGATGTTCAGAAAATTGTCTGTGCTATTGAAAATACATTTTTGATAATGTTAAAACTTACTCATAATGATATTACAGGTCGAGGAGGTCGGTGAAATGATTCGAATATAGTGATGGGCACAATAGACTATCCGAATGTTTTTATTGTTTTTAACATAACCGATTAGTAGTTGTTTTTATAAAAACTATCGAATAGTGTGAAAAACACTAAACAATAACTGCTCTAATAATATTATGAATCCATGGAAACATTACTTGCAAAATGGGCATTAACATATTTTAATATTTGCCAAAATAGTTTGAATGGTTTACTTACCTAACATTGTTCGAGCTTGTCGTTTTAATTTATCAACATTATCAAAAGATGCTAGAAGAATAATGCAAACACAGAATGTAAACAATTTATTGGAGGTTGTCTCGATTAACGATTAACCCTGGCGAATATTATCGTTTCGGTTTACTTATAGACTTACAAAAAGTTTTAAATAATACTCAGAAGTCAGTGTACTAAAGAAGGAGAGTCAGGGACGCCCGCAGAAATGTAACTCAGGGGGGGAAAAAAAATTGCAAGTACCTAAATAGGTACTTGTGGGAAGATTTACTGCTTCATCTTTCATGTACTAATATTTTGTTATAGTATCAATATTACAGTATCATTAATAATTGTTTAAAAAGCTTAACTAATTTCAATTTATATAAAATTACACTATTAGTTCTTATATTTATTAGAAAATATAAAATAAAGTTTAAACTAAAAACAAATTTTTGTGAATGAATTTACATATTACATCATATTTTATTATTTTATTCAAAAAGTAATGACAATCTCCTTTTGTTTGAAGCAAATAAATTAAATGAATCATCAATTTGTTGATTAAAAAATTGTATTTTGAATCAATTTTTTAATTGATTTAAAAATTAACGATAAATGTAGTTATAAAAATAATAATGTAATAATATCTGTCAAAAAGTTTCAATTTCCGTCGACGATCGTAATGTTTTTTTTTACAATTGAATACCTCCGTTATGACTTGTTAGATACAAGGATTGTCCAATAGTCGCTAAATACCTAAGACCAGCTAAACACCAGCTAAGACAGCTTAAGTAAAAAATTTCCATTTTTGTAACTAACACAAAAAATCTCAAGGGGGGCAATTGCCCCTACTGGCCCCCCCTTCCGGGCGTCCCTGAGGAGAGTACATAGTAAGTCGTATATGCTTCCATTAAATTACTGGAGAGCCACTTCCTGCCCGCAGCCATAATGATCATAATATTATAACAAAAAAAGATCATGACCACCACATTGGTACATTATTATATATATTAAAGAATTTACCTAATTTTGATATAGTAAAATCATTTTTACTAGATTATATGCATCTTATTTGTCTGGGTGTAGTCAGAAAAATAATTAATTTGTGGATTAGTAAATCAGCATCAATACCACAGTGTGTCTTCCAAATACGTCTAATACGTATCTTCATATGTACATATATATTTCTTTATATATATCAATACACCGTAGTGTCTTTCAAATACGTCTTACACGTATCTTTATACACACATATTATTTTTGTATAATTGTATGATTTGTATGTGTCAGTACACTATACAAAGTGTTCTAGTCCGCACACGGCGGCGACACGCAGTAGTCATCTCGAATCCCAAACGTGGATCGGACGCATATAAATTAACGCCAACTGTGTGTACTGTGTACCGCGTACGACGAATCAACCCCGAGATTTTCGGGCGGCCGAACGTGAGACGACCAGACGAGCATGTCACGTTAAAATGTTCTTAGAGACGGCCATTTTACGAAAATCGAGACGCACAACTGCCGTATTAAATATTAATAATCGGAGCAGCGCAAACAGCGCTCCAGGTGTCTAGTTTTTGAAACTACAGTAGCGGCGGTGGCGGCTACTGCAGCTGCTGGGTGTCGGGTCACATAGTACCACAATAGTACGGAAGCGTTGAAGGGCCAACGGCCAACCCACGGTCTGACGGTCTTAAATTCCATCAATAAAAAAACAAAACATTTTAAAAATAAGATAATATATTTTCATTCTTCTTGAATAAAGTGATTTACAAAAAAAAAAATGTACACATCCGTAGTATATGTTATACCTAAATAAATAATAACTTAACATTAATTAAAATATAATAACTTACACTATATCCATTACACAAATGTTTGATGAGAGAATGAAATTTAACTCTTTTCGAAAATCGGCAAAGTATTCATATTTGGAAAGGGGAGCTCTAAAACAGCTGAACAAGTATGTGCTACAGGAGCACGAGCCAAGCCAACGGTGTTTGTAAATTCCACTTTGATTTTATTTTGTGTGATAACGTTCAGTAGAAAATCTTAAAAATTTAAGTCGTATCTCAGTAGTTGCTTCCTTAATAAACCTTAAAAAGGCCAAATATAATGATTAAATTTATATTAATAGCAAATATATATACAGTAGAACTTCCATATAACGGTCACCAAAGGGACTGTAAATAATGACGCTATTTAGAACTTTAGAAGTATTAATGTATTTTTCCCATAACACTCGACGGGACCAAACAGAGGAGGCAGTTCTATAGAGTTGACCGTTAACGGAAGTTTTACTTTATATATAAGTATATATAAATTAGTGTTAATGCTATAAACCTATTTTTTGAGAAATCCAAATGTTTTAATTTCATCAGTATTGGTTTCAATGCATGATAAAATATTTTTAGTAGTTGGTTCAGTTGGCTCCATTGATTTTGTATAGCTCTTGTAGATTTCCTTTAGTTATCAGTGTTTTCATGTTTTTGAGTTCTATATGGAACTGCTCAATAATAAAATGTGGTTTTTGTATGAACTCTTTATAGGATACTTCTTCCAAAAATGTAATGAGATTGAATTCATTGGGTATCACTCTGCATTCAAGAGTGCTAAATGCCTCCAATAGGTCATCCTTTTCAACAGATGAAATATCTTGCAGCGCACAGTGCAATATTTGCTTATCATTTTCACCAAGTGTTGGCAAAAATGTAGGAATTAATGTCGAAGTTACATGACCATATAGCATTTGTTCAATTACAGGTATAGCTAGTTTAATAGGTAAATATTTAGCTTTAACCCAACCAACATGTAATATTTTAGCCATTGACTCATCTTCCTTTTCAAGTCATGTCTTATGCATGGAATTTTGATGTTTGTACCAACTGTGCATGTTTCATACACAGTGGTCCAAAATTCTGATATTGTATCTCAAAAAACACCACCCACGTCTAAATCTTTTTCAGACTCGCCATTTGGAAGAATAAGTTTAATTGTTTAGTTTGAACACTTTTGTTTGTCAATAGTTTGAATGTTTCGATAATTTCTTCAAAAACATTACCTCGATCTGGAGTCACTGGATCGACTGACCTAACCAAGGCCGATGGGGGTGTAGCAGGTCCAGGTATGTTGTGGTCAAGTTGCCGGTCAGATAGGTCTTCAAAATATTAATCATTATTATTAAAGGGAAAAAAAATATTAAATTAAGTTGAACAATTCACCTATTGGACGGCCAGTGACGGCATTAACAAATAATTCCCTGACCACCGGGTTCTTCAGCACACTGGCACTGAATTTCCTCATTACCCAAAGAGGAATAGTAACTTATGCGTTTTTTTTAACGTGGTAATCCCCAATAGGCCTAATCCACAAACTCACCACTTACAACAGCAGCATATCAACATAATCTAATCTGAAATGTTGAGCCTACTCGCACTGTGAGAAGCATTTGCAGCGGTCATCTCAGTGCTGTACGCGATGAGGCTCCTAGACCTACGCTCGACATTCCCGACGAACGTCCAATCACACCTAACACAAAACAAAAAAAAATTATTACGATTACAACAGAAACTCGTGCAATGTCAGTAAACATACATGGCCCTTAGAATAAGGTATTGCAATGGGACTACTTCGACGTCCCTTTGAATTATTTCCTTGAGTTTAAATTTGAACATTTCATAATCGTTATGCTGGCTAAACAACCCTTTGACAAGAGCCAGCTTGTAACAGTGGCACTTCACAAACGAAACATAGACGCGAGACGTCAATAGCTGTTACAGTACCAGCCACAGAAAGTCTACCAAAACTTCGGCCTTCACTGTTACCGTCTCGTGTACCAAACGCTTTAGCTTGAAAGCCAGGCCCGCAGTTGTTGACGTGTCCTGCCTCCGCGCTGGCTATGCGGGAACACAGCATTAGCCATTCGTGGGCAGACTGCAAACACACACTTTTGAACATTTGAAACAACAAAAAAAAAAGAAAAAAAACTTGCATCATCGGGGCTACATTGCACCACGTCCACAGCCAAAAAAACTAAATATGTAGTAAATTTTAGCTCCCGCACAAACCTGCCAACCGGCACATGACCAAAACAATCGTTTGGCAGAAGTCCGCGAAACTGCCATACAACAGACGGGTCATATCTACAGAAACCATCCCCGTCCCGCCGTAGTCGCCTTTTATTCCCAGGCCGCAGGTACTTAAATGAATAACTTCAAAAGAGTACACTTGAATAATATGATGTAAATACTGTTATTATACACATAAATTTAATAGATATTTCTATTGAGCAATAATATTTTAAATATATATTATATATATATAATGTAATACCTAGTATTTCCTGTGCACACAGTTGTACCTACACCGCAGTTCATTGCTCAAATACTTATTACTCTCTAGTACCTACCTAGTCTAGTCTTTTACAGATGTCGGGAACTGAATAATAAATCTGATATTTAATTCTATACAGAGTACTTATACCTAAAACATCTTTTTATTCTTTGAATAACAAAGTTGAAATGCAAATGAAAACATGTAATACTAAACAAATTTATTAGTAATTATAAATTATATTTAAATACAATTATCAAGTCTCATGTAAGTTATATGCATAGAGATAGACTGCAGCGGTCTACGTAAAATTGGTTATCAATGAGTATTTTTTTTTGTTCTGTCTTTCGTGTTATTCACAGCAGGCCACTATGGCCAATTTGAGTCCAAAAAAAGGCACCGTGGATAAAAAAAAGTTTGGGAACCACTGGCCTAGACAAATATTTCAAATTGATTTACATCATGTATACCTCTGGTATCATTTTTAATTTTCTATAACTTTTTTAACACGAAATTTAAATATATTAGCTATATATACATTTTATATTTATATATTAATTATTAAATAAATAAATATAAAATTATTATACTATTAATTTGTTACAATAAATACACGTTAATATAATGAAGAAAATATAAAATAACTGCATTTTTAACAACAATAATAATTATTAAAATATATAAAAAATATTGTTACAATAATATAAAAACATTCAAATAATAATGAAAAAAATACGAAAAACTGCATTTTTAACAACAATAATAATTAATAAAATATATAAACAATTATTGTCACAATAATATAAAAACATTCAAATAATAATGAAAAAAGTATGAAAAACTGCATTTTTAACAAAAATAATAATAAATAAAATATATAAACAATTGTTATAATATAAACATTAAACACATTCAAATAATAATGAAGAAAAAACGAAAAATTTAATTTTTAAAAAACAAACATAATAGTTAATAAAATATATAAGAAATTGTTACAATATATACACGTTAAAGTAATAACGAAGAAAAAAATGAAAAACTGGATTTTTACCAAGAATAATAATTAATAAAATATATAAACAATATTATTGTCACAATAATATAAAAACATTCAAATAATAATGAAAAAAATACGAAAAACTGCATTTTTAAAAAACAAACATAATAGTTAATAAAATATATAAGAAATTGATACAATATAATACACGTTAAAGTAATAACGGAGAAAAAAATGAAAAAACTGAATTTTTAAAAAGAATAATAATTAATAAAATATATAATCAATTGTTCCAAAATAATATACACGGTAAAATAATTACGAAGAAAAAACGAAGAAACGGTATTTTTAACGAAAAAGCATAATAATTAAGAAATATAATATAAACAATGTTTACAATTGGAGTAACGACAACTGTCAGTTACTCCAATTAAAGTTTCCGTAAAACGCCGTGATTGAGTTCAATTTACCATTAATGATATTTTGTTGAATTTCAACTTTCCCGAAATCTTGTGCCAAACGTAAACACTAAAATATTATAATATAAAGTTTAATGTATATACCTAAGACCATAATCATCATGCGTGTTTTACTTCTGATATGTCGGTGTTTTTTGGCATGTGGAATGCAATATTTGGTGCAACAGTTTTGGCAAGTTTAAAAATATCGAAACCTCCTCCAAAATGACTTTGACACATCGACTTTAAGCTATAAATTTTATTGACTGCATATCCGGGGCCTCCCCACGGCGGAGACATAAACAATACATCTGCTTTAATCGTCTTATAAATCGAAAAAAAGTCGCCGACTATAAACTGGATTTTGTCCTCAACACCGCATATCTTAGCATTATGCCGCGCCAACTTGATCTTCTCCGGGTCGATGTCAATCGCTATAACTAAACACAAGATATTAAAACATTTACTAAACATTATGTTACATAATAATAATAATAGTAATACCTCTTTTACACATTTTGGCTAATTGAATGACATTTCCACCTGCACCACAAAAGGGATCTACCACTACATTATTTGTGCAACGTTTTGCAATGTGGTAGCTTAAGATCTCGGGGCAAACCGAATAAAAGCTCTCTGTAAAATAAAATATGATTTAAAAAAAAATTTAACACATTTCCTATTCATTAATTAGTGGCTTGTGAGTGCTAAAATATTAGCGACGAATAAATAGTCAAGGAATATTTCTAAATAATATAAATGTATATGCCCTACCCACTTGTTTCTATATAATTTCAATACAAATATATTATTTAAAAAAAAAAAACTACATGAAAATATCATATTATGTGCAGTCAACGTGTTACATATAATATAATTTATTTACCTTCATCCAGTATAATTCCTTGATCAAAGTTAGAAAACAGCATGTATCTCATTTCCCAATATTTTTGAGGGATTGGCTTTTGTTGATAATAATTCGGTTTTTTCGTATAAATTAATGGTTGTGAGTTAGTGTTGTTCTGAGTAATTGTTGACTTTTGATAATGAAACTAAGAGAAAAATATAAAAAAAAAATTATAAAACTATTATTATTAAATTTAAAATATATTTTATACATAATTGTTGTTGTAATAATGCTTTTCCGGGAATTTTTGATAGGGTATTGAATTTTGATTATATGCGTCGGGATTACCTGTTAAATTCTAAAATATAAAAAAAAAAAGGTAAAAATTATAATTAAAACTCAAAATCAAAAAAAAAATAATTAACTATTTATTTACAAAAATTTTTTTTTCCATAACTAATTTTAATAATATGTTATTATGTAATATTTTTTAAGTCGGTAAAGAATTATATTCAAAATATAAACAACAAAGCAAAATATTCTTAATTTCTTATTAATCTTGTTACTTAACTCAATAAGTTCTAAGTATTATAAACCTTAAAAATATTATTGTATAATATGCATTAAATTTCGGATATCATAATATTATTTAGAAAGTTGAAATTATTCTTAAATTTATCCACAAAATAGTTGTTAATTAATTAAATTATTAAATTTTACCCGAGAGTGCAACCGAGAAAAAGAAATGTTTAAAACTATTACTAAATTAAAAACTTATTTTATATACATTATATTTATATATTAATATAATTTATAATATTATAAATAAATATATGTATTATAATTTATAATATCCCTTGTAAACGGCCCCCCTGAACAAGCTTTATACTGCACTTATAAATGTAGCATAACATATACAATAACTGCATAACTATAAATATTAAATTTGTTCTAAACTGTTAATTTTCCATTCAAATAAAAATTGCTAAAATGTAAAAAGTTATTGAAATGTTACACCTAATCTTAAGACTAACAATATAACTATGTAAAAAGACTAAATGATTATAGTTATACGCCTAACACTCACCACTCATAATTTTTCTATCATTAATCTAAGTATTTTATTCACAATTAACTCGAGACTTGTGATTTAATCTAAAATTAGTCGCTTAAATATTTATTTAACAAGCAAGTATATATATTTACTTCTAGTTTTGTTGAAGTATAAGATTTTGAACCATATCCGGTATTAAACTGTTTATTGACATTAAAACATTTTATCTTTAATGGATAAACTGTACGAGTATCAAAAGTAGACAAAAAACCTAGATCCTTAAGAACCGAATTAATATTTCTTAAGTTATCGTCCAATCCCCTGTAACGAAAAAAAAAATTATTGCCCAAAATTTCAAATTTTTATATTTATTTTTATTCTGTAATAGTACAATATAAATAATTATATAGTATAGATATTCAGCAAATTTATTCAAATTTGATTTGTAGCATACTTATTTAAAACAATAATATAGTAAACAATATTCATATTATATATATGTATACTAATGTGACAATTTTTTCAACATAAATAAATTATGTTGAACAGTAAATATTATATAATTTTAAAAAAATCTTTTTTTTTTATTATAGTTTGATCATTTTGGCATATTTTTAATTTTGATATTGCTGGATTAAAAAATCGAATACAATGAATTTTTAACAATATATAACCATTAAATTAGTTCAATGAAATAGTTTAATTTACCTATATTTAAACAAAAGAAATTAATATTACTTACGTAATATAATTAATTTGTCCATCATCTCTAATAGCTGTAGCACATAATTTGTGTTTTTCCGAATAGAAATTATCACTAGATGAGGTTTTACTTTCAACTGCTGGTTTGTTCCTAATTGGACGTCTATTATGCCTATAAAAACGTATGTAAAATTTAAAAATCAATTTTATATTTCTAGGGAAATAGGGTAAATGAGGGACTCTCCTCCTCCTAAGTCCAAACCTATTAACTTTAAATAAATCCCCATTAAAATAATTTCTATCTAGCTAAAAATAATTAGTAAGAATTTAATATTTATACCACCAGAAAAACAAAAATATCCAATATAAACATTTATTTTATATTCAGAACTTGTATCTGAGTTGGAAAAAATTTTCTTATTTGACAGGAAAAGGTATTGGTGGAAAACGGAAAGTTCATTGTCGGCAGAATCAAACGACATTCGTGTTGGATAAAATCCTAAAAATTGTTTTTTAATTTTTGTTAATAATATTTACTTTTTATTGGCCACAAAGTAGGTGCACGCTAAAGTAGTTGTTTTATCAAAAAATCTGCATTTGTTGCGGCCGTATATAACTTCTACCAATCTTCCAGACCGAGTAGTATAATTAGGTTTTTTCAATAAATTATTGTTTTTGATGGACGTCCCTTTCGGGGTGTCGTTCATCGCTTTCGGATAATTCCGATTCATTGTTAGTATGGATCCGCTTTACAAATAATCTGTGTGTATAGAAGACAAAGATGTGTTCTTTACTGCACAGACTCGTTTGCGATCTCAGTACTAACGAAATGAAAATAAATATGAAATGAAAATAAACATGAAATGAAAATAAATATGAAATGACAACGAGAAACAAAGATATAAATTGCGTTAATAATGTTGTTTGTTGTCGTCGTCATGGGCGATATTATAATAATTAGAACCTGACAACCGTTCATTCAGCCAAATATAATTTTAACTATTTATACTATTTATAGTATTTAGCCAGTATATTATAATATTTATATATGTTTGTTATTAATTATTATGGTAAGAGATTCATGAATAAATTTACTGTTCGAAGTTATTTTTCATTAAAAAAAAAATGTTTCAATTTCTGTAAGGATAACTTACGAGGAATCTTGTATTCAATATAGTCAATAAGTATCATCTATTATTTATTTTAATCCTGTAATAATATAATTATTTTACTTATAATCTAGTGTTCTACTATACTGTCTATACTTAATAGTACCCTATACTGGCTACCGTGCGGTATTCGTTAGTTATGCCGAATTTGGGACACTATTACACTACCCGTATAATTATACATCAATTACGCCATAAAAAAATAACAGTTAAACCATATTATTATACAATTGTCTGTTGATTTAATTTTAATAATTTTAATTTATATAAATAGTATGGTTAATATAGTTATTATAATTTAAAATTCGTTGTTAGTTTGATATCGGAGTCTATAGTCTATACGGTACAAAAATTATGGAGTTGTATAGCCATTGCAATTGGGATTGTACTAAATGTCATTGAAAAATGTCTTGAGTATCAATTTTTAATAACTATAAAAACTAGATAAAACTAGGTAACCCAACACGTAAAAACAGATTCGCAGTTATCAAAATCTAAAGTTACCAAAGGCCGTAACACGTTTGGACACAAAATGACATTTTTACCTGGGATTTTGGAGAACGATTGGGAACACACATTTAAGTACACTTTTTTTACTTTTTAACTTTAAGTTTTATTATTATAATATTGTTATAGCGTTACCCAGAAGATACCGCGAGGAGGTTATTTACTTTTTTTCCGACAAAATTCGTTGTCGAGTATTCTACGATAATGATCATAGAATAATCATAATAATAGAAGTTTGATATTAACTGGTTTGGAGATAAAGTATATGAGTGTACCACTATTGTAGATCACGTGTTTATAAAGTCTACCCAAACGTTCTTTAATTTACCAGGTAAAAACGAATTTATTTTATGTGCCCAAACGTTGTGTCTATTTGTACCCAAACGTGTTGGCTTTTGGATCAATGTGACCAAACGTTCAGCCCCCAAACATATTTGTAAATTACTAATTTACCAAATGATCAAAACAACTTATCTGTAACTCTATAAGTTCTAAAATCAATGGTAATTGATATTAATATTTTACACAAAATATGTATTTTTAGGAATTCTTCTTGATATTTTTCGGTGCAATTGACAATATTGACAGACAACATACGACATGTATTACATCCAAATATTATATACCATCGGTTCCCAAACTGTACACCCCGAGCATTTTCTAAGGGCACCGTGGTCTGCGTAAAATTGGTTATCAATGATAATTTTTTTTGTTCTGTCTTTCGTGTTATTCGCAGCAGGGCACCGTGGCTAAATTGAGTCCAAAAAAAGGCACCGCTGAGATAGAGTATACATATTTATTATAATTTAGACACCTTCTGTTTTTTTTTAGTTGTATCTTTATAATTACCCCTATTTACAATGAAATGCATTCTCATTGTTATAAAAAAATCTAATTATATTTTTAGTTAATTGTTTTTTATGGCTTTCTAGTGAACATCCAACTAGAGGGAATGAATCAACATCAGAATTAATCATTGAAGTTATGGAGTAAATTGTATCTACATTTAACTCCTCTAACAATAATTTTTTCATGGCAGATTCTTCTAAAGATGTAATGAGCATAAATAAATTATTAGATGGATAAATAAAAAAAGCCTTTAGTGCGAAGTGATATAAGTTTGTCTCTTGATAGGGCTCTACCACTTTTTAAACTGTGGAGACATGGAAAGCAGTTGGAAAATCTTTTTCCTTTTCTTGCTATATACCTTGACAAATAAGAAAGGACCAGACTAGAAGTATCTGATACACTATAATCATGATCATAAATAACTGCAACTACTGCTGGTGTATTTCTTGATATTCTCCTTTGTCTAAAATCACATCCAATGCGTTTTCTAATTTTTCCTTACGTTCTTTAGAATCAGATATGTCTTCAATATTCAAAAGAGTTTCCAACATTTCTCCACCTGAAATATTTGAGCCTCGCGAAGGCTTAACCAATGAATATGTACTCAGTAAGCGAAACATCTGTATGAATAAAATAGCATCAGAATGATCATTAGACCCACATGATGACCGCATCATTCCAAAAAATCGCTGTACAACATTAAAAACATTTACATACAATTTAAGTATTAAGCAGTACCTACTTAAATATACAACTTCTTATTTTTTTTTATTAGTATTTTTAGATAAAAACCTCTAATGCATCTTGATTAAGGCGTGATGTCATTAAAAACTTATAATTACATTTCGGTATAAGAAACTGCATAATTTTCAATGTATTTTTCAGTCCAAAACAGGTATTATCAGTAATGAAATTTTATCCAAAAGTTTTACATTCTTCTTCCCACTGAACTAAATACTTGATAAATTATTGAATACACTAATAAAATAAAAATAAATACATCCAGGTAATAATATAGTTCATGTTTCAATATACATTTGAACTTGAATATTATATTATTACTTGATACTGTTGTGATTTGATTCTTAAGGCCTGAGCTGGAAATCTTGAGTTCATTATTTGAATCATTTCATTTACTTTTCTAATAAAACCTATACTACTATGACTATCTATTAAATTTGGATTATTTTTTTGTTAAATTTCCATTGCAACGACAGTATCATGACTAAAAAACTATTATGAAACAAAAATAATTATTTAAAAAATATTATGTTGAGTGTTACTATAATATTATACCTGAAAAGCTCGTCCAACATTCATTTTTTGGAAAAATTTTGGAAAAATGTCATCTGGTTGATGTTTTAAAATTTTTAAAGAATAATCTGACAACTTTTCCTCTTCAACAACACTTTCCCAATGTTTTATTTTTATACTCCATCTAGTGTCTGGTAAAATGTAAGACTATTATTTTATATTATCAGATTGTTTATGTTATTAAACTTGTACTTTTTAATTACCCATGTTTCACTATATTTTGAGTTCCTTAATTTTTTAACCAGATGATGAAAATCTGAATGAACCAAAGTCTTCGGTTTTCATCACATATATGCTGACAGCTTACATCTTCAGTTACACCAAATTTTGCCCACATACTTCTATTCCATGCAGCTCCATCAGTTGTAAGTTGTAATCACATCCACATAAAAGCCAGATATTTCTAGAAGTACTATAACTTCTATGATCAGCTGATGTTAAACTACTTAAACTGTACTGTTTTCTGCTCCTTTACTCAGAAAGTAAGCTAAAGCTTGAACCCATTTCTCTAAAAAAGGTTGGAATAAAACACTAATGCATGATCTCATCTTTGATTTTTTTGGTGAATTGGAGTATGTTCACCAAGACCAGTGAAAACCATTAATTTTTAGTCTTTTTGTCAAACATTAATTGCTCAGATACTTTCATCTCATCAATTAATAGAGTACCTAAAAATGTATTTATGATAATATATAATACAATATTATGAATTTTGTGATTTTCTTGATTTTATTAATTTACCTCTTTTTTTTCAGGTTTCATATGTTTTGATTTTTCATTTAGGCAATTAAAAGTGCTAGTTTGAAATTCATACCCCTTTAGTGTTAGCAAGATATTTATCTAGAGTAACTATACTTGGCAACGAAAGAATGTCATGTGACATCAAATGTTCATATGTTTTTTTACTTTTTATTCGTATAAGTATACATTCATATATCAAATGTAATGTATATCTACGTCCGTGGCCACTCTTCACTTTTGATACAGTTAAGCAGGATTTCACAGCCTCTTGTTTGCATAACAGGTAACATATTTATTTGCTTCAGAAAAGTTTCATAATTTTTTAGAGCACTCCCGTTTTTAATATTGGAAATTCTTTTTTATCAGACCTACCTTATTGAGGTATATCGTAAAAATTAAAAATATTTAAAAATTTAATTTATCATAAAATATATATTGTATCACATATTCAAGATAATTTAGATAAGTACCTTTCTTCTTAATCTAGTATTAGAACTCTAGCTGAATAGCCTGTCTTACACCCGGACACATAACAAGATTTCGTTTTTAATAATTAATTTCTAATATTTCTAATATAAGATTATAAAAATTAGTACATAACATCTATTATAATAGGTATTATATTAAGTAATATTTTTTCATTTTGACTTAATTATCATATAGTAAACTTAGATATTCTGCTAAAAATAGCAATAGCCATGATTGTATTTATTGTATTTATTATAATATAGGTACCACTTATTGATGGGGAAAAAAATATTAATGAAATATACACATATGCACATGTATGGATTCTTAATTTTACAAGCTATAAAATTCATAATGGGCCAGGGTTCGAAATAATGCATATATTTTACAAAAAACGCAAAAAACATGAATATTCCCTATACTACGCGGGTTAAAGTAGCAACCCTAGCATATGCAGTGCCACCTGTGGCCGTTTAATCGTGTGACTCATTTTGAGACGTTATCAGAAACGGAGTTTGGTTTCCTTATTCTAGTCTTCATGATTATAACACAAGTAGGCAGCATGTCTATTTCTGCTCCACAAAACACTATTCCCCGCAAAAATGCGGGTAATTAACAATAATTATATTATTGAAAATAGATTTATGTAAAATCAAAATCCATTTAAGCTACTCATTATTTAAATTTAATTCATAATATATTATATTATTATGGCTTTGCAAGCATCGTGCATCGTATTTTCGTATAAAAATATGTACATTTTGAGCCTTTATCGGGTAGGTAGCGGTCCCGGTGGAAATCATAAGTGGTGTACATTTTTCAATCAATTTATTATCGAACTGTTTACACCTCTATATTATATCCACCTTGTCTTGTACTATTATAATAATTTGAGTTATTTTTGCCTTAACAGTCATTACCAAGTCAAAATTAATATGAATATTTTTCAAATATTACATACATTCAGAAGAAATTACCTCTTTTACATCATTTAGAATTAAGATATGATTTTATTATTTTAATAAGTATAAATAACTAGTTTAATGATAAATATATCTGGATGTCAGTGTATGCAGTAAAATTAGTCCATGCTTTCTAATGATCTTGATCAAATGGATCTTCAATTGAAACGATTGAAAATTCTTTAACGACTTCTTTGTAAAAGTCTGTTATTTTTTTTTCAGTTTCAAAATGTTCATTCAAATTAAATGTAAAGGTAAGAAAACGTTTGCTCGAGTTTAAACAAGTAATATAAAAATTACTCATACGTCCATTCCAGGGTTGATTTAAACGCAAACATTCTTAGCTATCAAGAATATTTGGAGAAAAACCACCTTCATTACCAATTAATGGCATCCAATCCATATGTAGCCTTGATAACGCTCCTAAGATTGTGATATAGTTCAGATACCATTCTCACAGTGGACCACGTCATCATTTAATTTGACATCCTCGGTAGTATAGTGTAGGTATCCCTGTCTGTCACACATGACAGGATGTAATGAAGGAAGAATTCGATCTGTTATTAAATTTATATTAAATTGTTTTATTTTACTTAATATTATTTACAATAATGTAAATAGTAATGTGTTTCTTAGGTCGTTCTACATGGGACTTATTTCACACAAAAACTGCAAGGTAAGAGGACAAACCATCTAATGACAAAAAAGCAAACATGAAACAATCTATTCATTTAAAACCTTATAATATTCTATACCCGTGCACAACTTGTGCAAGAGATTTTGAAAAATTGTTAATATTGTTTTAAATATTTTGTCATGTTGATCATTTTCGTTTCATTGAAATTAGTAGATTTAAATGAATAGTATATACTAAGTTGACAAGTTGTAGTCAAATGCAATCTATGAATATAGCTAATTGAGTTGTACAGATTTAATCGATTTTGCCAAAGACAACGAAGAATTAGATAAATATATTTAACCCATGATACTGTACGCTGTAACCATAGATATATAAACATGTTTGGCCGTATAATAGACCTTGTACCAAAGTGAATATATAGAGGTGTAAACACTTCTTGTATTGTACCATTATGAAAGCGGCCGAAAAAAGTACACCACTTGTAACTGCCACCGGGAGCGCTGACTACCCGACGAGGGCTCAAAAATACCACCTCCAAGAAAACAATATAATCGGCAAGACACGTCTCGTAGTGCCACGATAATCCCTACTCAATAACATATTCCCCTGCACATCGTGACCGGAAAAACAAGACGTCGTGACGCGGCGTCCCATCATTATTTTTATATAATGAATTAGGATGATCAAAAAATTACCCACTGTAACTGCGCCACAACAGACGACGGGCGACAGCTCGTAGTATAGTCGCATGCATCGCGCACGGTCCGCAACTATACTCTATTCAGAATAAGAACGCCCACTCGACCGTCCAAAAACTGGTTAGGTTCGCGCACGTTTGTTGCCACGGTAAGCGGTAGTGAACCATAATATTCCCCTCGTTTTCACGATACTGTGCCATTCGTGGTTTACGCGTTTATCCTCTGTACACACGGCGGCGGCTGTCAACCGCGACGGGTGACGGCAGTAGTCGACAACGACGACCAATCACCACCTGAATCTCGCCAGAGGGCTCGAGCCTTAAGAGCATAGGCGTGCGCAGACTTTTGGTTCCGGGGGTGCACACTAAACATTAGGGCCCACAATAATTTTGAAAATAATTATGGATACAGACAAATGATTTAAAGATATTAAATGCAATAAAAATATTTTTTTTATTATTATTCGTTCTAAAACATATTACATAACAATACATAAATATTTAGAGATATACAATCTTTAATCTTATAATGATAATCGACGTTTAAAAGGTATATCATTTTTGAATTCGTCAATAATTTCATTAAAATCTAATTTACATGCTAGTTCTTGTTCTGTGAATATTAGTAGTAATGATTCTAGTCTATCTTGGCACATAGTACATCTGAGTTTATTTTTTACAATGCTTAATTTGGAAAATACCCTTTCACATGTGCAGATTTAAAATGTACACTTAATTAATAATAAGGGCCCTTGTCGTTTTTGGTGAAGGGTCCGGGGATGCCTGGGCACCCCCGGCACCCCCTGTGCGCACGCCTATGCTTAAGAATATGCATGCGCGAAAGTGGGCATTCTTATTCTGAATAGACTATAATCTATTTTAAGAATGCAATAACGTCTAACGGTATGGCATAAAAAAAAGATAGTAACAAATAATAAAGCATATATTACAATGAACTACTATCGAATTAAATTAACAAAATAAATATTTTAATTTATTATTAAGTCGGTGGCGGATCCAGAAATTCATCAAGGGGGGGGCAATTAATATATATCCATCAGATACTTATTCATACCTACTTAATAACATACTTATTAATATAAACATAATTAATTATTTATTATTTAATTATTAATATTCACCATTTACAATTTGTTCTTACAAACTGGTATCAATGACAACATTTTTATACTTTTCTTAATTTATAAAATTTAAATATAATAAGCTCAAGGGGGGTATTTACCCCTCTTTGTATTAAGCATCATAAAACCAAATTATTTATCCAAATTTTAAGTGGGTAGACTTTGTTTCATTGTCTCCTATGACCCTTCGACACTGTCTGTACTATACTTAGTGATTAAACCTTTGATTACTCTGTAACCGAGACCCGTGTGCACTCCAGATTTATTTTCATCTTGGGTAGAGTTTTCGTATCTTTTTTAATAGGTTAAGTGCTTCGCCACCTTCCGCAACACGTTCAAAAAAAATTAAAAACGACGAGAGCATACAAGTAAACTCGTAGTACGGCGGTCGCACGAAAAGTAGTCACCTGGGACTTTGGACGCTTATTACTGTGTGACCGAGACCCGTGCGCACTTCAGATTTATTTTCATCTTGTGTAGAATTTTACTATCTTTTTTAATATGTAGGTTAAGTGCTTACAAACGAACGAACAATATAGTCACATCATCTTGTGGTTGGAATGGATTTTAGACGTTTGGCGCTTTGTATGCAACCACGTTACGATATTTTTTTGTAATATCGTCAAGAAAAAAATCTAAAACAATAAAATTATAAACCTAGATGGCGCTGTAATCTACTAATGTTCATTTCTCTCTGATTTTTAAATTATTTTTTAACGAACTACGAAGCGACTAGTGAGCCCCTGCTTATCACGATGCCTTATCTAACCGCGGATTTACAGTCAAAACAAAACTCATAATAAATAATAACATTATATTATCAATTGACATTGTGCGTTTAGTACTTAGTTTTTTATTTATTTATTTAAAAAAAATGATTTTTTTAATTACTAATTAGTATACTCTGACAAACTGTAGTCTGTATATTATTATATTTTGATGAATTTGATGTACAGTTGCTCGGTAGTAGCAACTAGCAGTTTGTAATAATCGCAAGTTTGTGTAATGTTATGCGTAATGAAACTTGCCTGGTACCTAACTATCAGGACTTGCATCTGAACCGTTTATACCCACCAAACTTTTTTAACCGATAAAAAAACAATTTTGACACAGTAGCAACTATGGACGCAGATGTGGATTCCGCTTGGATATCCACACAAGCTATTGTAAGTGCTGATGATATCCAACCGGACAACGAACGAGAAAAAATTCATGATGTAAGTACCACATACCTTTACCTGTATTTTAATTATATTAAATGGTGAGACAGTAAGGTGCGGTTATACTGTACCTACAATGTTTTTTGAACAAACAGATTGTAAGTAGTAGATTGAGTTCATATTTGGAAGTAGTGTCAATGGACGTTTCCTCTCTCATACCATTGCACCTAGTAAAAAAATATAAACTTATTTATCTATTGTATTATTATGAATGAAGATTGTAAATTTTGTACTTTCCATCTTTTTTAATAATACTATAAAAGGAGTTAATTAAGTAACAATTTTTTTTATTTTATTTAAACCAGTACCTAATACTTACACTATTGCCATACATTAAAAATGCAAATATTGTTTAATAGGTATCTATTAATATGTTTTAAAAAAAACAAATAGGTTAATCTAACTACATACTTGACAGATTTATGTATAATATAATTCTTCCTATGGTAAATAAAAACTTATTTATTAAAAAGCCACCTATACTTAGGAAATTAATTATATAATGTACATTATCATTAACTCAATTATTTTTAATTAGTATGGTTGCATTGTCTTGAATGGTATGGTTGACAATGGGCGTTATATACTAAAAGAAGGCGATAATACAATTGGACGACATCCCTTAAATGATATATACATCGAACATCCGGTAAGGATAATTTTTTTTTAAATATTGGTCAATTGCCACTTGTTTTTTTATATGGATAGTTGAAAATTCTCACCCATAATTTATTAGAACAAATTTGAGATGGTTTTATGTTAAACTATTTTTTTAATTCCACTGAGATCTAATCATGAGGAATTTCTTATTTTATTAGATTTCAATAACTTTTTCATTTATTTTTCTGAAAAAGAATAATTAAGTATACAATATATAAACATATAAAACATATAAAATATTAATGTTTAAAAATAAAAGCATTTTCATAAATGAAATTCTTTATAAATCTTACAAATTTTAATTAATGAATGTAAAAATATATGTAAAAATTGCTAATGGGATCTTAAGTAAGACAAGACAATAAGGAATCCAAACCTGTTTTCAAAATCTATTTATTGTAATTAGAAAAATCGGTAATATTCAGCAAGTTGGAAAGAATAGGTTTTTTTAGCATGAAAGAAATGTATTTTAAATTTCTCAAGTGTTACTTAAAATGTCCTTCAATGGGGTGGTAATTGACTGATAATATATATTTTTAATCAAATATTGTTATATTATCTATTTCATATTTAATGTTTTTACATATTTTATTAGTCAGTATCAATGAATCACGCCGTTATTCAATGTGATTCTGACGGTGTTGTTCTATTAGATAAAGGAAGTTTAAATAAAACTAAACTTAATAAGGTAAACTTAATAATTTATATTCATAATTTATACTTTATACCTACACTTTGATATAAATATTTTCTACATTTGGTATCAAAATATTTTTAGAAAAACTTGAGGAAAGATGTTGCTTATTTTCTTGAAGAAAATGCTTTATTGATGTTTGGAGAAGTCCAAGCTGATTATTTCATAAACGGAGAATCTAATGAAGTTACAAATAATAGCAAATCTATAGGTAATTAAAAAAAAAAAAAATGATTATACATAAATATACATAATAATTTAAGTTTATTCTTATTTTCACAATTTTTATACTTCTAGCATCAGATAACATTTCTGCACACAAAGCAACGCAAAATGATGAACTTTCCTTATCAAAATTGTCTAATACAGTAAGATTGTATATTTTATTATTTCAGTAACCCAATATTAAATTGTATTTAATCTTTTCAGTAATCCAATATTAAATTGTATTTTATCTTTTCAGGTCAATACTTCAAAATCTTTTAGAACAGATATACCTAATGCAATTACTGATTTTAATGTATCCTTAATCAGAAATAGTTCTAAATGTCAAACAGAAAAAGAAGTTTCTCAAACCATTACTGGATCTGAAAGTGCTATGAATACTCTCAATGATATACACACAGAATTAAATTCTTCAAGTCCCAGTGATGAATATTTATTAGAAGCTCTTAGCCAAGTAGAAACAATACAAAATAACATACATTCTAACAAAATAATTAACAATTTATCAAATAAAGATACTTCTATAATAAACCCAACTGAATCTATGCCTAAAATAACACGAGAAGATACTCCTAGTCCTGTAATGGATCTTGGGAGTTCATTCGTAACTACTAACAAGACACCGGGAAGTATATTTCAGTCTCCTAACAAATTTAATACAGAATTAATTCGTGAAGATACTCCTAGTCCTGTAATGGATCTTGGAAGTTCATTCGTAACTACTAACAAGACACCGGAAAATATATTTCAGTCTCCTAACAAAATTAATACAGAATTAATTCGAGAAGACACTCCTAGTCCTGTAATGGATTTTGGATGTTATAATGATTTTGAAAATAAACTTGAAACCGATAATCATGATGTAATTGCAGCCATTCAGTCCCCAAATGAAGATGACAAATTCAATAATACTCAAGTTTTGGAAATACCCAATCTTAAATCTGAAAATGTATCTATTTCAATAAATGAATCATTTGGCCAGAAACAAAATGTATCTATGAATAATTTCAAAAATAGTTTTGATGCAGATGACGATGATATTTTATTTTGTGAATCCCAGAAAGTTGAATCTGGTGATCAATCAAGTATTCCAACTACACATGTATTTGATGTTCCCAGTAATTACAATTTATCAAGTTCAATTAATATTAATTCAAATAAACAATACTCTGAAAAACCAGCAGAACCTTTAAACATAACTAAAAAAAGTGGAATACACAATGATGGTCTAAACAATGATTTTGAACAAAATAGATTAACATTAACAAGATCTAATTTGAAATCTGTCACCGAAGGTCATAATATTGATAAACATAAAAGAAATGTGAATACTTTTGAAGCAGATGATGATGATATTTTCAGTAATTTTATTGAAGAAGAATGCAAATCTCAGCAACAAAATTTGAATTTGCTTGAAAATCAAGACTTTTTCAACTGCCCTACACAAAAAATTTCAATTCCTAAAAAGGTAAATGAAAAACCAAAAATATCTTCTTCAATACATGAAGAAAAAACACAAAAACCTCCAGAACTTGCAAAACTCAGTAAAACAAAAACTAGTACTTCAAACATTGACTCTAATGGTATTAATGGAGACTTAACAGAGGTTTTTAAAAAAGATAATGAAGACTTTTTCGATTGCCCAACACAAAAATTAACTATTTCTAAAAAGATAAATTCCAAATCAAAAGTTCCTTCTACAATACATAAAGAAGAAATTCAAAAAGTTTTTGAATTCTCAAAACCAAGTAATAATAATTTAATTGTGTCAAAAAGTTATTCAACCAGTATTCATGAAGATTTAACACAGATCCCTGAAATGGATGATGATTTTTTCAACTGCCCTACGCAAAAAATTTCAATACCTAGAAAGGTAAATGAAAAACCAAATATATCTTCTTCAATACATGAAGAAGAAACGCAAAAACCAACAGAGTTTACACAACTCAGTAAAATAAAAGCTAGTACTTCTAATGGTATTAATGAAGACTTAACAGAGATTCTTAAAATAGATAATGAAGATTTTTTCGATTGCCCAACACAAAAATTATCAATTACTAAAAGAGTAAATTCAAAACCAAAAGTTTCTTCTACAATTCATGAACAGGAAACTCAAAATATTTTAGAATTCTTAAAACCTAGCAAAAATGATTTAACCGCGTTAAAAAAACATTCAACCAGTATACATGAAGAATTAACACAGATCCCTGAAATGGATGATGATTTTTTCAATTGCCCTACGCAAAAAATTTCAATACCTAAAAAGGTAAATGAAAAACCAAAAATGTCTTCTTCAATAAATAAAGAAGAAACACAAAAACCAACAGAGTTTACACAACTCAGTAAAATAAAAGCTAGTACTTCTAATATTGATTCTAATGGTATTAATGAAGACTTAACAGATGTTCTTAAAATAGATAATGAAGATTTTTTCGATTGCCCAACACAAAAATTGTCAATTACTAAAAAAGTACATCTAAAACCAAAAGTTTCTTCAACAATTCATGATCAAGAAACCCAAAATATTTTAGAATTCTCAAAACCTAGCAAAAATGATTTAACCACATTAAAAAAACATTCAACCCATATGCACGAAGAATTAACACAGATCCCTGAAATGGATGATGATTTTTTCAATTGTCCTACTCAAAAATATGCATTGGCTAAAAAGGTAAATGAAAAACCAATAATATCTTCTTCAATACATGAAGAAGAAACACAAAAACCTCCAGAACTTGCAAAACTCAGTAAAACAAAAACTAATACTTCTAGCAATGATTCTAACAGTATCAATGAAGACTTAACAGATGTTCTTAAAATAGATAATGAAGATTTTTTCGATTGCCCAACACAAAAATTGTCAATTACTAAAAAAGTACATCTAAAACCAAAAGTTTCTTCAACAATTCATGATCAAGAAACCCAAAATATTTTAGAATTCTCAAAACCTAGCAAAAATAATTTAACTGTGTCAAAAAAATATTCAACTAGTATAAATGAAGAATTGACACAGATCCCTGAAATGGATGATGATTTTTTCAACTGTCCTACTCAAAAATACACAATGTCTAAAAATATTAATGAAAAACCAAAAATGTCTTCTTCAATACATGAAGAAGAAACACAAAAACCTTCAGAGCTTGCACACCTCAGTAAAACAAAAACTTATACTTCTAGCATTGATTCTACCAGTATCAATGAAAACCTAACAGCAATTCTTGAAATAGATAATGGAGATTTTTTCGATTGCCCAACACAAAAATTGTCAACTATTAAACAAGTAAAACCAAAATCAAAAGTTTCTTCTACAATTCATGAACAGGAAACTCAAAATATTTTAGAATTTTCAAAACCTAATAAAAATAATTTAACTGTGTCGAAAAATTATTCAATTAGTGTGCAAGAAGATTTAACTCAAATTCCAGAAATGGACGATGACTTTTTCAACTGCCCCACTCAAAAAATTTCAATTTCTAAAAATATAGTAGAAAAACCAAAAATATCAAATTCAATACATGAAGAAGAAACGCAAAATCCTACAGAGCTTGTGCAATTCAATAATATAAAAACTAATACTTCTAGCATTGATTCTACCAGTATCAATGAAAACCTAACAGAAGTTCTTAAAATAGATAATGAAGATTTTTTTGATTGCCCAACACAAAAATTGTCAACTACTAAAAAAGTAAATCCAAAATCAAAAGTTTCTTCTACAATTCATGAACAGGAAACTCAAAATATTTTAGAATTTTCAAAACCTAACAAAAATAATTTAACTGTGTCTAAAAATTATTCAACTAGTGTGCAAGAAGATTTAACTCAAATTCCAGAAATGGACGATGACTTTTTCAACCGCCCTACTCAAAAAATTTCAATTTCTAAAAATATAGTAGAAAAACCAAAAATATCAAATTCAATACATGAAGAAGAAACGCAAAAACCTACAGAGCTTGTGCAATTCAATAATACAAAAACTAGTATTTCTAACACTGATTCCATCAATATAAAAAAAGAATTAACAAAGGTTCTTAAAATAGATAATGATGATTTTTTCAACTGCCCAACACAAAAATTGTCATTTACTAAAAACACAGATCTAAAACCAAAAGTTTCTTCTACTGTACATGATGAAGTAACACAAGAACTTATAGATAAACCTATTGAAAATATAGAAAGTACATCCAATAGTAATACAATCAGTAAACATACAAGTTCAATTCAGGTTCCCGAAATTGACAATGATTTCTTCAACTGTCCTACACAAAACATTTCAAACACTAAAAAAATTAATTTATTAGCAAATGTATCTACTATAGCAAATAAAGAAAACACTCAAAAACCTGCTGAGTTTTCACAATTAAATAAAACAAATACTAATATTTCTAAGACTGATTTTACCAATAAACACAAAGATTTCAGTAAGTATCATGACACCAATTAAATTGTTTAACTGTGAATCTAGATTTCAGAAGTATTATTTTTTTATTGTGTTTCAGATAAACTAAACAACCATAAACAAGCTATTGAACCTGACAATAAAAACAGAAGTAAGGTTCAAAAATCAAAGTGTATTAACTCTAATACAATTGACCTATCAAATGTCCAACTACCAGTATGTAACGATAATTCTTCCAACAGCTTAAAAATTAATAAACCAAAAATTCGTGTTAGAGAAGATTTATGCATATCATATTCTGGCAATTCAAGCAATTCCACAAATATCTTAAATAAACCTAATGAAAATACTGTAATGAAAAATATAACTACAGTGCCTATTTTAAAAAACATTAATTTGCCAGGTTGTTCAAAAACTTCTACTAATAGAGAAACTGATTTAAACACATTATCTTCTATTAAGCAAGAACATTTAACTGATGATTATGCGCAGTCTCGAGTATCTATTTCCCGTAAACATAATGACCGATTGAAACGAATGGATGAATCTATATTTAGCCCATTAAATATACCTGATATAAGTGCAAACTCATTGTTAGAACATCATTCATCTTCAAAAACTGTTGAAGATAATTTAAATGCCTTGAACTGTAAACCATCTACTTCTGGTAATGATGCTTCTGTATGGAAATCATTTTGGAATAAGAAAAAAGTACAATGTCAGGTTAAAGGAAAAAGTGATAAACAAGGTAATAGCAAAATCACACATGAAGTTAAGGAGAATAAAGAACGATACCAGACAAGAGCAATGACTAGAAAAGAAAATGCATCAATACTTAATAGAAAACGAAAGCAGGATGGTGTTGAAGAAAGTAACAAAAAAATATGTACCAGGAAAAAAATATTAGAATCATTGGTGAGTGACTAAGTAGATTTTATACTCAATAAATGTAAAGATGTCATTAACAAAATTTGTTATTTCAGTCTTACACATGGAAAACATTATAGCCATTTTTTAATTTATCAAATAAATTATACAGTTTAAAATTTAAATTATGTTTAGGTGGTTTTGATTCTAAATTGTTCATTTTAATAAACAAATAAAACCTTTTTAATAAATGTTAAGTAAATAAAATCAAAAATATTATTTTTATTTTTTAGTTTCTTTCAACATTAATAACGCTTTATAGTAGTTTACCACATTTCTTCTTAAACATGTTATTATTGTTTATTATATAATATGTAGAAATATGAAATATGAAACCTTGATGTGTCTTCTTAAAACTTGATTACATAAAAAAAAAATTAGTATTTTTGCGAGAAGAGACTCGCAAGTCACCAAATATATTAATAAATATGAAAGAGCCAAAATGTAAAAAATAAAAAGGTCATACATAAATTCACATTAAAAAAATTTTTTTGTAAAAATGTTACAATAAGTTGCGAGCTACAAAAGTCTATGACATGAGCCGCGGTTTGGCCACCCCTGATATATAATATATTTATTTTACAATGAAGTTTTTTACTTTTTAAAATATATAGATTTGATAAAGAATTGTAACAAACTATATTTTTTTGTAATTTTAGGTTGAAAATTCAACAGAAACTGTTGTTAGTTTTAGTTACCTCAAGAGCCGTCACCTGCAAGAAATGAAACAATTTGTTGACAAAACAGGTATTATAATGTTTTATGTTAAAAGCTGAGTGGTCTAAATAATTATAAATTGTATTTTTTTAAACCTAAATTGTATGTTGTTACTAGGTGGTACGGTTACAGACGAGATTACAGAATGTTCAGTGTTGGTAACAGACAAGATACGTTGTACAATGAAAATACTGTCGGCAATAGCTAGAGGATGTCCAATTGTCAATACCAATTGGCTCAAACATTCTTATACTGTTCAAATGTTTCAAGGTTTTTGTCTTGCATGTTCTTTATTGTCTACTGTATATAATATAATATTATTAAATATGTTTAGACATTGACGATTTTTTAATTGTGGATAAAGATGCAGAAAGAAAATACAAGTTTCAGCTAAAAGAATCATTAGCCAAAGCCAAAACGAAAAAACTCCTAGATGGATATAATGTGCTGGTTACTCCATCAGTGAAACCTAGTCCCCAAGAAATGAAAGGTAGTGTTTTGCGTATTAAAGTAATGTTGTTAGTTGTTACTTATAAAGTTATATAAGTAAAGACCAGATTGTTATGCACTTATAATAATTAATTATACTATAAATTAGAGTGAATTGATTTATTATAAAATTTAAAAATAAGATTATTTTACAAGGAATCTCTGATACTTTTATTGTTTTTTTAATTGCCAAATAAATTATGAGTATTTTGAAACTGTACATTTTTTAGAAATTGTAAAATGATCATTACTTGCCTTAAAATGAATATACCACCCAAGATATCTTCCTTTTTTCTTATATTTAATGAGATTTTAACCTAAATTATAACATCTAAACCAGTGTTTCTCAACAAGTGTTCCGCGAACTAGCTGTAGGTTTGCCGCGAGTCGAGGCCATGGTACACGCGTATAGTATTATTAGGGGTTAAAAATAGAAATTTCCCAGTACTTAATTTTCTTGGTATTCCGTCGAAATGTATAAAAAATGTGCCGTGAGCATAAAAAGGTTGAGAACCACTGATCTAGACAATTACAATATCCTATCTTTAAATTTTATAATAACTCAATTTGTTTTAATTTTAAAAATAACAGTAAAATGGATTATTGTAAATTTAAAATTTGTTGATGACAATATCAGGTTTAACATTAGATTTATTCAGAATTAATTTACAGATTCTAACAATTTAAGATAATATTGAATAATATAATTTCAAGACAATAAAAAAAAGGTGGTTAAATGGATATAGCTCTACGTCTGCTGTATAGTAGAGATGGAGAGTAGGTCACTATAATGGATGTGTTAAATTTGAATGCGATGACAGGTATCATTGTATACGAATATTGATTCTGAACGGAGATGATTTGTCAGTCTAGGATAATTAGTAGGATATATTATATTATTACCTATATTTAAATTGTAATATATCTTTATTTTACTAGATTTCGTAAAAAAATTAATTTTATACTCATACATTTTTTTCTTTATTGACGCTAGAGTTTTTTTTTGCAGTTATTTGAAGAAAAAGTTATGGAGAACCTTGTGTTGGGTTTTTTAACCTTAGATATAAATTACAAAAATGTTATGAATTTTCAACTTCAAAATTCCTTGCAAATTTTCGCGATTTTGTCTATTCATAAACATTTGAACTTTAAATGCTTATAAATTAAAATTGTGACTAACGATTTTTGATTTTTTTTTTACTTTAATAAGTACAACTTATAATAAACTGTGTAAATCTAAGCTATGCATTACAAAATGTTGTTATTTTATCGATTAAGTTTAAAAACTCATCAACTGCATGTATATGATATAAAAAATTGCTATAAGAATCTTATGAAAAATCTGGTTTTTACTCATAAGTCATAATATATAAAGTGTATTGCTAAGATTAATCCATTATTATTTGAATTATATTGATTTTGGTTTTCAGTGATTATAAGTTGTGCTGGCGGCAATTATGTCTTAAATTGGACAAATACACAATACTCAAAGGAATTGATTGTAACGTGCGATAAAGATCGCAATCGATGGAAGCCAGCGTGGGATAATGATTTTGCCAAAATAATAGACAGTGACACTCTTGTAACATCGATTATTAGACAAAAATTAACTTTATAATATTATAGGTTACCTCTTGTTAAAATCTGTACAAAATAAAATGTATATAATCACCTGTTAATAAGTTAATGTAATCAAATATTTCACCTAAACCAATTTTATCTGTACTTAATACAGTGAAACCTTTACAGTCATGGGGAATTAAAAAATGTCCACTATAGGAAGTTGTTTACTATTTGGAAAACCTTTATATAGTGGACATTTGTGAAGAATTACTTATTGTCCACTATTAGAAGGTGCTATAGGAAAAAGTTACAAAAAATATGCACACAATATAAACATGTGTGCATATAAGAAATGTATTTTACTAAATGTTAGTTATTATTTAAATGTATTTATTATAAATATTTTTGTATTGTGTTTTTATCTAGTTAAAAAAAATCAACTTTTTGGCTGATGTTTTATATTTTTTATAATGTATTTACAGATTGGCTAATGTGGATAATCCAATCGCATCTTCATTATTTTAAAATTTTACAAAATGTATGAAAAAATAAATATGTATTTTTACTACCTACTTAAGTTTTTTGGATAGTATATTATATTATAGTCAGATGAATAGAGATTATTTATAATTTTGTTATTGGTTTTTAGTGTCTTTGCTGACTACTGAGTGTCAGTTGTATTGTATACATATGATGGGGATTTAAGAGTGTCCACTTTTGAGAGTTGTCCTTAACCGAGGTTTCACTGTATTAATAATAATTGATTAATAATTGAGATGTGTTATAAAAAATGCCATTGACATTCAAATCTTAAATTAGAGATGTCTATTAGCTGATAAACAATAAGATATGTTTTTACATTTATAATGAATAATGTATATAAATTACAATGTTTTGTTACAAAGAATACTTTGAAAATGAATTAAAATAACAACTTAAATATAATTTTTAAAATTTTTATTAATTTTTTTTTAGATGATGTATTAACCTACTCAAATCATAAAATATACCCAATGCCTTTTACAATATTAGTGTTTTAAAAAATTATAATAATAATACTACCTACTTAGATTATTTTAATTTCTAAACGTAAATTCAATTTTTAATTTTCTAAAAATTCTGGTTTTTCGGAAATGCTTCATTTAATAAACTCCAATTTTTCCTCATTTTCCGAGGCTCTGGGAAAAAAAAATGGTTTTTCCGACATTTTTCTGGAAATTTTGTTGAAAAATGTGTATAGAATTGAAAATTTGTGTCATGTCTATTATTATTGGGTTTTCATAATTTTATTTACAAAAATTTAGGAATTTGTTAATATTACCTCATTTTTTCTAATCAACAATTTATCGACTATCCCAAATTTATTCACAACAATAAGCGTAAGAAACTTAAATTAGGGCCGCTTCTTTAAAAGTGACACTGGGGCTCTAGTTGACCTAGTTTCGTCACTGAGGACGTCGTGATATCTTCTGCAGCACAGGTCACAGGAACGACTGCAGTCGACGGACTCGGGCCGCCGGGCGTCTCTCCGCGGTGTGGCGAAGTATCGGGCGCGTGTTGTGTATCCGACGTGAATAGCGTCCGGAGCTCGGGCCCACTCGGCCGAGAATGCCGGGCAGGACGATGGCGACGAAAGGACGGCTGCACGGACGGTGTCAGGCGCCGGTATGTCACCCGAGCACGTCCTTCGAATTTCGATCAAAGTGCTCGTACTGCTCGCGACTTGGAAAAATTAAAGTAGGTGGACTCTACAGAAATAGAAACTTATAGTTAAATTCCCTGTTTACCATGACACGTACCTATATTTTTAGGGACTACGCCCATATAGTTTTGTATAAAAAGGGTTGTAGCTTCATTATTCAATTAGACATAGTTTGACTACAATTACGCATAGACCGGTGGCGTTTAACAACCCATCGGGCTGGCTTTTAACATTGTCTCAGTATATAAATATTATTTCTAAACTCTAAGCAAAACGTGTTGTTTATTTACTTCAAACTTATAACGCTACCTGAAGCAGACCTACGACAAAGTTAAATCGTGTTGAGCAGTTGCAGAGCTATCTTCACCGAGACCGGCTCACTGCAGTAAGTGTGGCTGTGAGTGCTGAGAACTGGCTCAGTGATAGAAATGCTAAATCAGCATTGACAGTGCACAAGTCTTCTTGTGTAAGTCTTATAGGAAGACTTGTTTTCTTACTATTAGACCGTAGCGGCCTCGGCCCATGCCATCCGTATTTCATCGTCGCGAACCCAGTGAAGTAAAGTCGTAGTAACGAGTACACGGAACACTGCGATCACACAGACATACGACAGATGGCGCGATCGTAACGTGCCGTTTACAAATCGCAAGTTTCGTGAAGCGAATCCGCTAACTAACCCAGAGAAAACTACGAACTGTGCACGCCATTGGAAATTGACGACACCGAAATTGAAATACTAACAACTAACGACCGAACAAATGCATCTCATCTACATAAAATACCACAGAATCGCGGAATTACAAACGCCACTGCTCAATAAACGAGTGAACGGTAACAATATTATATATACCGGTCCGACGCATCGATCATCACGTACCCTGGACGGTCGACGTCAGGTGAGATCGTCCAGAGTTTGATCTTGATGGAGCGTGTTCGCTGGTCGGAGAGTGATTTGTTGATTTCGAGCGAACGGCTTATCACACACGTTGCATGTGCACATATCTGTCTTTCCCCCGTAAACGATCTTACGCATTAGCGACAGGTCAATAATTTATTAAACGTCGTGTTTATTCGTTATTACGAAGTGTTCACTTTTTAAAACATTTAGCAAATACTCTATATGACATAAAGAGTATTTGCTTTTAGTTTTCAAAATTTATAGTATCATGAGTTTCTAACCATTTGACATTCTTATACATTTCACCAAATCAAAAGTATTACATTTTAATGTAACCTTCATGTTTAACAGAATAAATACTAGAATGTATTCAGTTTTGTAAGAAAAAACTTATATTTATACTATTTTACAAAAGTTGAGAATTAGCTTTATATAGGTGTAATATTAATAAAATTCGCAAAAATATTAAGACTAGTATATTTAAAATTAATTATGAATAGAAAAAATAGAAACAGTAAATATACCTGTTATTGGTTATGATTTTTTTTTTGTTTTTCACCTTCTATTATATCAACAATATTTTTTTGGGGGACCACTTCTTGTTCTAATAAATAATATATAATAAATTATCATTTGTCGAATCGCCATATACAGAGTGATTCTTTTATCATAAAACACTCATTATTTCAAAAAGTATTCATGTTTTTGAAAACATTTTTTACATAGTTTCAAGTTGTTAAAAAAACAACGTTTTTATTAAAAAATTAATTTTTTATCCTTATATTTCTTTTAAGTTTTTTACTTTTTTGAATGACAACATAGGTAGAGTTTCAATTTTTACTTATATTATAGGTAACTTACATTATGACTTATAAGTATTTAAAGTTTAGATGCGCAGAGTGGAGTGGTACGGGGTTAACCGTAACATGTAGTGATGGGCAAAATTGTCTTGGTCTTGCAGCAAGACCAAGACCAAGACTACGAATTGCTTTGCAAGACCTAAAACAAGACCAAGACTGCCATAGTCTTGGTCTTGGTCTTGGTTTGCCCATCACTAGTAAAATGTTTGTCCACTACTCCGCTTATCAACATTTTAAATACGTAGCATTTATGTCGTGAGAATATTAAATTAATCTGAGTCTATTTTAAACAACTCTAATTTTAGACTTAAATTAACAACCACTAAATATTTTCATTTTATTTCTAGTCTATCTTACATAATTTATTTTATGTGATGTTTACATCGTTCAACAAATTAACGGAATATACTTAATTATAACTTATTTCGCATTATTAATATTATATAATACTATTTATGACTTTGTGATTCGTGTATTGTAATAAACACATTAATCAATAATCACTATTATAAATACAAACCAAGAGAAACGAACTTAATACTATTTACTTCTATTCCATTGAATTATTTTATTATTTTATTTATTACACATCATCCAATGACATAATAATTTAAATTACGATTTATAAAGATATAAAACATGTTATGATAATAACTCATCAATACACCTACATAAAACTTATCATGTATTATTAACTATATATATATATACACCAATACACCCATGTACACGAATACAGACATACAGTATTGTGCGACACAAACGTCGTCGAGAAACGATTTTATGGTATACAGCACAACCCGTGGTTGAAGATATAAGTATGAGACGTAAAAGTTTAGCTACCGAGAACAACAAAAATAATATAAATATATAATGCAATTTATTGAATAAAAAAAAAAAAACAGTATTGTACATCGACAAATGGGCATCGAATCAAACGTATATTATATACGTGTACATTAAAGCAATAACAATGGAATAAATATCTCACGTACATCGAACGGCGTCCGCGATCCTATGTGATGCGAAAATAAAAAGAATGAAAAAAAACGTCCGGGGAACTGTTGTTGGCGGTCGTACGGCGAAAAATCGTATATACGAACGGCTTTCAAAAGACGCAAACTACGCGAATACGAAAAGAACGGGTTGGAAAAAACTCTGGAAAAGTCTTAAAATCCCGTGAAAAGTGTGTACATAATAAATAATTATTTAATATTTTAACTTTTAATTTATTGTCCGAGAGGGGGGATTTTTCAGTTCGGTGTGCGGGAGATGCACGGATAAGGTTCTGTAGATTCTTCTTTTCCTTTTTATTATTATCATATTTATTATTCTTATTCATAATCTTATTATTATTATTAATATTACTATTTTTATTATTATTATAATTATTTTATTCTCATAATAACTTTTATTTAAATTGTGCGTTTATCGGCGATTGCACTATTGGGGTTTCTACGGTTTCTTGTTATCGGTCACAGAATAACACGATACCGGTCCTGCAGTATTATCGCTAATGAATCGGGTATAAAAGGCCCGGCGAAACGACCAGCATTGACATTCACTGTCCGTCCTCCGTCGTAGCAAGACCCACCCCGGGCAGACTTGCGCGATTAGGGAAGGCATCTGGTATCTATATTTTTTCATCTTTAACATATTACGTTGCCTGCACATTACATTGCTTGTACTCGTATTCTTAAAATAGTGATTTTATTCATACCTATTTGCACGTTCAACATTTCCTTAGCTCGAACACTGATCGTTACATATCTAAATATTTGCGTTAATGCATATTTCATTTTTTCTGTTTCCGTGTTATGCGACAAACAGTCATTCGTAGGAATACGTTATTCGTAAGTGTTCAAGTATGTTTTCCAAACAGAACGTATATTCGTAAAACCCCCCGTTTTCCTGTGCTTTATCGTCATTGACGACATATGCGCAGAGCTACGGTGGGGTACGTTCCGCAGAAATGACGAGTCGCGCGTACGTCGGGTCTAGCGAGCATATGGCACAGTTCCAGTGACTCGTAAGAGTTCCGCGTTACGGGTGTATCGCTCTCGTTTGAGCTGCTCGTCTCGTGTGCCGCTGTAATGATCTGACAACGCGCGCGATTCGATTCTGATCCGATTATTCGGTGGCTGTGACGTCGTTGAATGACATACGAATCTGTTCGAAACATATTGTACACATTACGAAAACGTTAATTTTTTTTTTTTTTTTTGATAGTGTTTGTAAAATTGTAACGTATAATAATTGTCTATTATACGAGATCTTTTTTAGTAATACATATATCCAGGTTCATTTAGTTAAGTTTATTAGTTATAAACACCTAGTTATGAATATTTTTTTTTTATAGATTTCCTGTGAAAAATGAGCAATTAACTCAACTGTGGCCAATCGATAATAAAAGCGAATTAGTGTAAAATTTGTTGAAAAAACATTCATAGATTTTACATCTTCTTCTTTTATATACTATTTTAATAAAAGTGAAAAATAGTTACGTTCACAATATCTAGGATCGCAGTGGTCGCATAGAAAAAAGGTCTAGGTGTGGTCGCCGCAGCCTAACGATTGATTATATTAATTACCCATTATTATTAACCAATTTTCTTTTTCATAGTCGATACAAATATACAAATAATATGGCTATAGGTTATAGGTTATAGGTATATTTTGCATCAGAAAAATCTGATGATTTACAAATTCACTACATGAAATGTTGCGTTTCCAACAATTTCCAATATTGTGTATAATTGTATTAAATGTATATTGTCTTTGTTTTTTTCTATAATTATCATTGTTCACCTGTTTAGCATATTATCAATTATTCTGTATCTTTGTGTGTGTGTGTGTGTGTCAACTCGCCGTCTTCAATCACAACACATCTTTTTTTATTACTATGTACTGTATAGTGTAAAATATTGTATTTTTGTTCTTATTTTTCTCTCGTCGCCACTACGGCACGAACCAAGTTGTTCTGTATAACATTGCAGTCGTCGTGCACTACTGTAGCCACAACAATAATTCGTGTATAATATATATAAATATCAAGTGCTATTGCAGTATATTTGAGCAAGTATTTTTTTTATTATTTTACACATTAATTCCATCAAGTTCCGTGGTCTGGTACAGTCCGAAACAACCGCAACGAGCCACCCAAACGTAAGTCCGCCAGCAACGCATTGAGTGTTGTGTGAGAGGCCCCCCTAGACGTCGAGACGATATTCAGATGCAGTTGTCGCCTCCGACAACGCCATCGGGATCTGGAAGCTGATATCTAGTTTTAAGTAAATTTTAAGTGCCCCTTTTTCAATAGCGCCTTGTGGTCATTGCACCATACCGATTCGACCACCGGGACCCCCTCCCTATTATTAAACTGCATCATCCCGTTTTCCCATTGTATAAACTGTATTCACGCTCCTCGATATTTCCGTTTGTTTCCTCGTGTCACCGCTGCCGGTTCCGCGCCGCCCACTGCCACGACAATTAGGTTGTCTATCTAGTTTTTACAAGGCGCAAACAGTCGGTTGCCTACATAACTCAGAGCCGGACGCTCCGTCACGGTTTTCTAACCTACAAAGGTGTTGTCAAATTTTTCAACAGTTTGATATTGAAATTGCATTGCTGTGTTGATTTTTTCAGAGGGTTGGAAATCTATAGAATAAAATTAATTTAGAAGTTTTTGTATTTATATATGAAGATAATTTGGAATTTAGGCAATGAATATATCGTTATTAAGATCATAAACGATACGCTCTTGTAACGCTAAAACACAAAATTATATATATACAGCAGTACCTATAAATGTATAATTATGTACATAAAAGCAATCAAATAAACTAATGAAATTTTCGTGAAATAAAAAATAATCTTTTTCTGTAAGTGAATATAATTTTATAATTAATAATAATTGTACTTGTATACCGTGGTAATATTACAAATCATTATCACTAAGTAAATAAGATTGTATTATGATGGTTATTTTCATACTGCACTTGCTTACTCTAAAGGAGTAACTCAGTAACTCATTTCGATAAATGCATATAGTGATTTTATTAAAAAATCCCAAAACTCACCTATCACTGATCTGATGTGAAATAAAGTTTCGTAATATATACCTACTCACTTAACAAACAACGAAAACAGAAAATGATTTAAAATACATTTATCTAATAAGACAAGTTCAAATAAAATTTTTATTAAATTTGTGAAATCCGAGTGTCAACGCTTCTTCGTATCACAGTTGTAAACGGACACACCCTTTCACTGGTGTTAATGATCTTCTTGTAGTTTTTTTTTCAAATTATCGTGTCTCAGATTGTTTTTCTCGTTGATCTAATTTAATGTATATTGTAAAATTAACACTTCTACAACATTTAAAATTTAATACTAAAATATTATTATTATTTTTTTTATTTGTTGCTAATTGACCGAATAAATAATTTTACCAAAATTATGATATTTACAACACTATTCGTATATATATAAATATATTTTATACTTAATACAACACTGGATATGTTTGATATATTTAGTATATATCAAAATAACCCTAAAATAATATATTATAGATACAACTAAACGATAAGCTCGTGTGTTTCAGAGTAAATTACATTTTTTATCTGGAAGGTAATATTATGTCTGTAGCTTTACTCAGTCTTTGTGGAATTATGCGCAAACTCTTGAATTAAATAAACCTCTTTACGCAGAAATAATAAATAGAAGTCGTAAATTCACACGAGTTTTATTTTCATTTATATAATTTCCAAGGTAGCATCGACTGCGTGGTTATTAGCCGGCATACATTATTTATATTAGAAATGAGTTGAATTGTCAATACGTTATACTATAAATAAATAAAGTCATCACTCCGTTCAGAATCTAAAAGAGAATTATATAAAATTATCAAAAATTATTTTAGCAATAGAATACAACCTCTTTATAATGGCACCTATAAGACTGAAATTTTATTCCTATGGAAAATAACAATACCCATATAACCTATATCCTAAATATTTTAGTCAGGTCTTTTTATAACAAATCCTTTATAAGAAAAAAATTAGTCAATTCAAAATAATTCTGATATATATTCTGATAATAATCGTATACATAATTAAATATATTTAACAAAATTTTTAATAACTATACAAATGTTTCCTTTTTTTTTCATCATCGTCAAAAGCATTGTCTTCATCTACATCACTCCAAGCCGATCAACAAACAATAAATTGTTAATATATATTAATTATTAACATAATATTAACATTATTGTTTATATTATGATTGTATCATCATCTAATTTCTCCATGTCTAATATTAAAATTATAGGACAAAAATATAAAATACTTATAGTATAATTTTAAAAAAATTGGCAATTTATTACTTTCTGACGAAGTCTGATGGAAATTACGTCGAAGAACTGCAGGGCTTGTGAAAGCCATGGACGACCTGTGAAATTGTCCATCAGTGCGCCAGCATGGAATAATGGACGCCAAACTGAAAATTATTTTTACTTAATTTATCTTTTAATACGCATTAACAATATTCATTATCTAATTTCGTTCTAATTGAAGATACATCTTCAATAGTCTCATATTTGTATAATTAATTAGTTTTAATATTAATTATAGTTATAAGTATCATATTTAATATTACTATTATTTTTTCTTTTATGCAATGCGGTAATTTTTATAAGTTAATAACCTTCTTAAAATATTGTAGGATCAGATAAAGTAATAAAGTAGTAAATAATAATAATAAATAATTTTATTACTAGTTACTCAAACTAGGTATGTGTGTGTGTGTGTGGAGGGGGGGGCGAAGGGACCAAAACATGGTTTTGCCCAACACGTTAATCCTTCTATAGCGAGCCCTGGACTGAACAGTGTCTTTTATGTGAAGACCATTGGTCAATACACTTTCAAAATGCAAGGACAAGGTTATACGCCAAATTATGATCTATTAATTATCTTTACTTACTCAAATTTCTAGATAAATTTAAATAATTAGTGTATAATTTGGATTGTATATACATTTTGAATACAAGTATTTTAATCTGGTCACCATTTCAATTATGTGCGTTTTAAAAAAATATGTATGTTGATATTTTTTTTATGAGTCACGAATGGATAAATAAACCGATAATAAATATATGAAAATAATTATAGCCGTAGTAAATTTATAAATGCTTAAATTATGTTTTCTTTGATACCTCTACGTATAATAATAATGTTAAGTCGAACTAGTATTGTAGAATGTAGATTATACTTACCTATATAGGACATAGATTTTACAATGGTTATCAAATATATTTTTAGTAAGGTGTGTATTATTGTAATACGATTATGGAAAATTTGTTGTTTTATCGACATAATTATGTATTAATTATTTATTTAGTGTTCAATATTGTATTATATTAAAAATTAAAATTCATTAATAAAATTGCTTATAATAAAAGCCGTAGATAGCATTTCAACAAAGCCCAATAAAAAACTACGCACAGAACTTACATTAATTTACTTATTTTAATTTAAATTACGATAATGTTGCAAAACGTGGTAATTTAAAAAAAAATATATATATATTATATTATTATCTACACAAATTCTTTTGCTCAGTCAAAATTCTTGAAAATGTATTACAAGATTTAATATATCTAAATTGTTCTTACATATTATGTATAAAAACATTAAAAATTTAAATTTAAAATACATCTACCTAAATTTTTTTTAAGTAAAACAACCTTAGTTCGTAAACTCGTAAAAATAATTAAATGGGTGTAAAAAAAATCTGGAATTTCCGCATAATTTGCTTGTAGAAAAAAAATGAAAACAAGATTCACCCAGTTAGTAGTTTTATACCCTTTATCATTAATCCGTTATCTATAGTACCTATACTTTATAGTACAGACAAGGATGGATTCAATCTTAGCCCATAGTCCCTATGTAATGAAATTGAAAAGATAAGAATATTTTAATTTTAATTGAAATAAGTTTATTTGTAGGTACGTACATATAATAATTGCTCACGCTTAATCTTCCCATTAATTGTTGAAATGGTAATGTCTTACAAAGCGTTGAACACAGTTCGATGAATAGAATTCATTACTAAATGCAATTATTTCAATATTATAATAAATATATGTTTAACTTTTGAAATTCAAAAATTAAATGAGTTTTTACATATTATAAAAATATGATTATTATTTGTTAATATAAAATCCATGGTTACGAAAAATATTATTATTTTAAAATAAGTAAATTGTTTTCACTCTTCAGTATTTTACTGTTTTACCCACTGAACTGGGAATCGGACATTTTGGTACTGGAGATATTTTAAATTGGAGATATTTTTTCAGACTGAAATAACTCACCCAACATTTTCCACAAATTTGGATGCACTACTTGAAATGTTTGTTTTAAAGTTGAATGAAAACTTTCAACATTATTATTCATCCGACGTGGTTGACCATAGACAGAAAAACACTTTGGACCCATTCTTATAAGCCAAAAACTAAATGCATAAAACAGTATTAGGAATATAGTACTTAAATGTGAATAAGTATGATTTTATAAACATAATAATATACCTAGAAAAATAAGTGAAAAATCTAGGTAAAAAATACTCCATTAATTTGGGCATAATTTTTTATTTCTTAAAACCCTTGTTCAATTTGATGAACAGGCAATAGGCCAACACCGTACACATTTTTAGACATATTTTAGCCTCTCTGTTTTGTCTAATGTATCCTGAATATCCCATTCTTTTGATATTCTTTTGCAAACTCTAAATATTAAAAATGTATTAATCATTATGTGAAGCAAGCTTGAAGTATAATTAAATAAAATATGCAATATTGTAATGCCATACCTGTACAAAGTGAAACCAACATGAAAATATCTGAGCTTCAGGATAAATATCCAGAAAAACATGACGGGAGGGTTACTTCAAAATCTGTCATAATGGTCAATGGCCTAACTTCTGGAAATTTAATTTTGGACCTTTCCTATAAGAAGCCTCAGTTTTTGTTTCCATAAGCACAAAGCATACAGGTAAAGACTCAAAAAAATATACAACTTTAATATTTTTAAACTTAATACTTGAAAATAATTACAAAATTAGCTTACATGCTTTTACAAAATTAAATGAATTATAAAAAGTTGTTGACAGTAAGGTGTAGATGGGACAACCTTAAGTTTGGTATCTACATGAAGTTCTGTAGCTCCTTGATGAACCACAGCACTAATCAATTTTAAAACAAAAAAAGATTCTGCCGTTGGCCAACTATAGTGAATGGCTGCACGTGGATTTCTGTGAAATTTAATTAGGTATATATTACAATATTGTTTATTTATAGGTAAGTTCATACCTATAATATTTTTTTTACATAATTGATTGAAATGTGACATCCATTTAATACATACAATTTATGTTTTAACTTTGTAAATAGGTATATTTTATTATTAATTATTACTTTTATAACTTTAATTAAGTTAGCTATACTGGCCAATTATAAGTTCTTGAACTTAATATTGAACAAAATATAACTATTTGTGTTGAGTTAAGTTTTTGTTTAATACAACACAAAATACCACACACGTGTTTAGTGCACAAATTAGAATTTATTATTTGCTTAGAATCATACGATATTGATTTGATAAGTATAAACAGTATAGAGGAGTGGTCAGACCACTAAACACAACTGAGTAGATATGTTGTATGCATGCGTATGTGTTTGGAAGTTTAAGAATATTATTATTATATAAACGCGTCATTTCGATCTATAACATAATAATATTATTGTTCTGGAACAAAAATCGTATTCAATAAAATTAACGTCAACTGGTACTAATCAGACAAGTTAGACAGAAGTTTTGGGCTGTACATACTATAATGTATATACATTATGTATTACGTTTGAAAAGTTTCACACATAGACTACGTATATGTATGTAATATAAATATATAATATGTATGCATATGTGTATATTATTATAATGCACCTAACTCGAAAAAAAGGTAATAATGAAAAATATCAACGTCTAGTTTATTATTTTTATTTTCAGCGTTAATATTTTATAAACGAAACCAGATGATATTATATTCCTAAATAATACTATCGGTGTATAATAGATGTTTACCTTTCGATAGAGTAAAATTACTTTGATTTCCCATTTTGATGATGATTTCTAGTGAAAAATTGAATCTAGTTTGTACTTAGTAGTTAGTGGAGTAAAATGAAAACAATTTTCGTTACATAAAATAACCTGGTAAAATAATAACAAATAACTGCAGAAGATACTCGACATTTTCACCAAATGTTTTTATCAGAATTTTCTATGTACGATACAATTTTTTGAATATTTTGATGCTTTTTGATATTGTTATTTATATACAATTTAAACATTTTAGTTTTTAGATTCAATGAATATCGATAGAAAAATATTATCAAAAATTGATAAATTTAATATAAGGTTCCTCATATGAGCTTTTACTTAAGCAATTTAAAAAATATTTATAATACTTAGGCACGATTTTGGTTACGACTTTACGAGTATATTCCACACGCGTATGACATATAAGACATACGCTATATAACGTGTCAGTATAAAACACTAAAACTGAAAATTGAGCTGTTTTGCTCATTGACTATATAATTGTATTAGTTACATAACTATATAGTATCTAAACTTATATCACAGGTTTTTATTTGTTTTTAATATATTATATTTATTTAAGATAATAAAACATTATTCGTAAGAATTAAACACTTTTACGTATATTATATTATTATTATGAATTTTACTATACGCGATACAATTTTTTTTAATTAAATTAAGTTACTATCTACTTATTATGATGTGAATATATTTTAAATGTTTTACGGTGTTGTTCTATTTACCGTAGAATTAAAACACCATAATAAATTATTTTAATAGTTATTGTATATCAAAAAAATACATTATCGAAATATTTTTCGTGATATAGATTAACAGACAGTCTCCGCGGTGAATCCTTTTTCGTATACAATATTATATCATTGAATTCAAATTTAAAATGCCCATAATAGTGAACTATTCGATAACTAATATACAGCAGAGCGGTATCAACTTTCCTATTCTTTAATTTTAAAAGAACAATGAAAAACTTTTGGGAAATCTGTTGTAATAAGTATTCTAGTGTTCTTATTTACAACTTTACAAGCAAAAATGTTATATGTACATAAGTCAAATAATAAACGTTGAATATCGTAAATAAAAGAGCTAAATTATTAAAACAAAATTTTTGTGTCTAACATAAATATTTATCAGAAACTTTCCTCGAAGAGTTGAAGATCATAGCGTTTTTCAATAATAAAAAAAACATTTGAGAGGGCCAAGCTTCTGCAAGCCTCCTTCCAATCTTGGTATATGGACAGAGGTAAATATTCAACGAAAATTTTATTACTTCATAATTATTGAGACAAATAGTTTTCAACCATCACATCCTAATCAATTATTTTTTTTAAATAAAAAAATGTCCAATCATACAAATACTATGTACAAAATCATGTACTACAAAATCATATTGTATTTATTGTTTAATAACTAATAAAACTATAATATTATAAAAATATTAATAAATTGGCAATGCGTTTTGTGCGTGAACAGTCATCTTTTCGTGGTTCCCCAGAAAAGATAAGTTTAACAATGTTTTATTTACACAGACCAGAATTTCTCAAATTTTATTTCGTATAACAATCATCACGATGATATATATTACTAATCAGCCGCTTACCACTGTTCACAAATTACTAAAAATAAATGTATTCAAAATTTTAAAAATTTTAATACTTTTATTCCAAATTTGTAAAGCAGTATAATACTAAATTATTATATAATCTATATTCTGCACTGCAGTCTATCACGTAACACAGTTTAAGAACTGCTAATATAGTTAAACTAGTCAAGATAGAACAATAATTATGTATGAGATAATATTCAAATTTTTTAAATTGCTAAACTAATTACACGGTAGATGTGTTCTAGTGGCTCTACACTATCTAAAATCACTAAATGGGTATGTTTTGCTTTTCAGTGTGACGTAGGAATTATTTTTCAAAATATTTTCTTATATGAAATAATATAAGCAGTGTACATATATCATATTATCATTGTAAACCGTATTATCACTTTTTTCTAATAATAATGTATTGCTGCTGATCAAAATTGTTTCATTAGATAAAAAAAAAAATACTCTTAACACGAGTTGTTTTTTATTTTTTATATAGATATTCATAAGTATAGGCACACGTGTTTACTAAGAATAAAACGTATTAAACAATGTTTATGTTGGACTATTTATTAATGATAATATAAACGTCTCAAATTGCTGTTCACTCTTCTATGTGGACTATATATATATAATTGTATAGGTAGATTATAGTTTTGGGGCAATCACGCTGTACTGTTGTTACGAATCTTCTTCGATCGGACTATCATACACGTACTACCTATTATAAATGCATTGCGCAATAATTTCCTAAATGTATATTTATAGATATATTATATATTGTTTTCTAAAGGGGCTTAAACAATAATAAACAGTATACATTTTTCGTCTTGACCATCGAACACAACCGGTCGCCCAGTGTTTTCACTTTCGCGCTCGCGGCTTGCAGGTGAAAGGTGTTCGTCGTCCGTGTCGGGCCTATTCCTGCACCGGCACAACCACCACCACCACCACCACCGCCACTATCTCCGCCACTACCTCCACCGCCGACAACACCACCTCGCGCACGCGATGGTCGCCACGACGGCGGCGACGTTTCGGGGTGGGAGCGGAGGAGCACGTGACGACCACGACGACTGTGCGCCGACCGAGCTGAGCGTGCAGAAGCGTTCGGGTGTCCGGTACGCAACCATCGAAAAGATGGCGAAAACAGCATCATCAACGATGTCGGCGGTGGTGACGGTAGTGGTGGCGTTGGCGGTCGCGTGTTGTTTCGCGTTAGCGGCCGGTCAAGATTCGGACGACGCGGCAGCGATGATGTTCTCCGAAGACACGTCCATGGGGGCGGACGAGCTGACCGCCCGGCCGCCGTCGTCGTCCCCGGACATGTCGGCGTACGCGTCGCCGGCCGGCAAGCCGGGGGCCACCAACATACAGAAGGTGTACAGGACGGCCAAGGCGGTGGACGCGATGTCGGCCATGGTGATGATGGTGGCCGCGGCCACCGGCTCGGGCACGGCAACGGCGGCGGCGGCGACGGCGACGGCGGCGCCGGTCAACGAGACCTACGGCGGACCCGACACTTCCGACCTGGAGTGGCTGTCGAACGTGTACAACCCGCACCGGTGGAACCCCGTCCAACTTCCGGCCGCGTCTAAGCTGTCGGTCCAGTGCCGGGACGTCATGAAGACTTACCTGGAAGCACTGCGCCGCGGGTCGTTTTGGGCGGCTAAAAGTGAGTGGCTCTTCCTCCGGACGCGCCGAGTCGTATATTATAATAATATAACTATTGTATTGCGCGGGACTCATGACTACGCGAGAACACGCCAAGACCGTGGTTATTGACATTATATACACACATAACTTGTTATCCCGATTTGCTGGAAACCGGACGTTACGACGTCTGATATACTCGTACAATAGTACGGTTTAGTAGGTTTAGTAGAGCTATGTGTTTTTTCAAGATCAAAAATTATTTAATATTTTGTCACGTATTTTAATGCGTTTTGTGTTACGATGTAATACAATTATATTATAGCCTCAGTTCAAAACTGTAACGATTCAAAAAATGATTTTGTCTATGCGATGATATTCGGTATATTTACTCGAAAACGATAATATGGTCGAATTTTGGACTTTATAGGCTAAAAATATATTCCAAATTTGAGTTTTCTATCTAAAAAAATATAAATATGACATGTCTGATATTATATGGTAATTGTTAGCTATAAAATATTTGGTTTCTTTTTGAAAACATACTTATTCCTGAAAAATGATTTTATTCGAGTTGTTGCACCTTTGAACTGAGGTATATCGAATTTTAAAGACAACGATATTATGATAATTTATCTACCAAAAAATTATTGATTTTGGTTAGAATAAGGCGGACCATGACTGTATCGCGAGCGTAGATCAGTCTCAAACGTTTCGACCACACTCGAGATGGTCGAGATACGTCGCGAATACATTTATTGATGAATTTTATTTTCGAGTTGGAATAATATGCAGAAGTCCGTCTGTTTAGTCCTTTCTGTGCACAGTATATTATACACTATTAGAGCTGTATAAACATCATAATTTACACCGTCATTTTCGAAGTGTCGAGTATTTAGAATAGGCGGTACAGTTAAGATTAATCTTTTCCGTTCTTGTGATATTCGTCGTTGTTTGAACTCGCGAGAAACACAAATTACGATGAACACCGAAATAATCTCTCTATACATCAATAACAAAATCCGTGTAATGTCCGTGTACTGTGTATAACATCATGCGTATTATTACAACTATCGAGAGATCAACGGTGGTGATTCGTGGACGACAACATTTTACCATAAAAATTCGTTCTCGACGTGTTATTTCATATTATTATATGTTTTCAACAATCTCTGTTCTCGTCGAGTTATTGTTTTTACTTTGTGCATCATAATTCGTGTACCTATAGTTACGTTAAAACCTTATCGAAGTTATGACCACTGCTGCAATCGTGTTATTGAGTAGGATACGTCTTGACCCTGTGTAACGAACGGGTCTTTTCGTTTCTCAATAATATTACGAATAATCAGTTGACATGATAATATTATTATCGTTATTATCGGTGTCGACAATACCCACTGCCAATTTATGAATTACACTGTAAAAAATGCATGATTCATTACGAGAAAGTTCGGACACTCATTGTCTGTAACCGTATTAATGTATTAGTAAACATTGTACATTAACATAATATCTCAAGGCTCATCGGTACTGGTTACGGAAATGTGCTGACAGTGTTGAGCAACGTTATTCGGAGTTAATCAGGCCTATTTCTATTTTCTATTACCCACGTAGAGATATCGTGTAATTCAAGAAGTATATATGCGTATACGTATTGTGCAAATTTGTTTCGTACATTTTGATTTTGAATAGATGTTCACGTTGTAATCCTCCTCACGTTTTTAGTCAAATCATCACTGATATTAATCATTTTAATTGATCTTAGTCGATAACGAAATCACATTTAGGTTGTTTTATAATTAATTTATGAAACAATATTGAAATCGTCTACTTGATACTAAAATTTTTCTTCATTTATAGCGAACCAACTATATATGTATTATATGAATGTAAAATACTACAGACAACTGTCGTTGCAAATCGTATTGAAATAATTCGAAATTCTCTAAACTTGACCAAATCATATGGCGAACAATGATGTTTACAAACAAATGTTTACGGTCTGAAAATATAATTTCTTTTACATAATTTACATAATAATAGTTATACCCACTTGAAAATATTTTCACTATTTTACTATACACGTATATAGAACACTACAAATGATATGCGTATTTAGAATATCTACATGTAGTACAGTTGTTACCTATACCCATAGCCAAAATCTATATTTGTACACGGTGGTCCTTCAAATATGATGCCCACGTCGATAAAACATTTCGTTCACACACTTAGATAGTTCAATTTGTCATATTATACTCCAAGGTTAGTTATATTTAATATAAACATATACCTATACTCTTTAGGTATAACGTAAAAGTTTTTTTTTTTCAAATATAACTGATTCCGTGTACAGGAATATTTGATGACACCCCACAACCTATATAATATAGTATTATATTATATAAGCCTTAAAGTGTGTATGTTCAGACCTCAGAAGAAAGTAAAACTATGTGAAGACAATAATATATAAATTTATGACGCCCTGAATAAATGCGAAAAAAACCAGTCGGACCACCTTGAACGAGAAACTCTGTTCAACGGTACTTTCCATTGAATCTTGTGATGCTAATAATCGTGTGTCGGTAACAAAAATAAACAAAAATAACCAATTCTCTAAACTTCCGATTAATGTCTGTTAACATTGTTTTAGTTGATTTAGTTTTATTTTATTATAATATTTTGTATACATTATATATACACTATTATAGGTATATATGCTATTCGTATATTTTCGTATTCATTTAGTTACATTTAAAATCCGGGTTAGTTACACCAACAAAGTCGAGACAAAATAATATTATTTGCAATCAATGTTAAGATTGAAAAAAAAAAATAATATTTTTCTGCCAATGTTAATACCGAGAATTTCCTGAAGAAAGTTCATTATGATTTTTTTTAAGTGGCCAATTATAGCATTACATAGAGTTGTGTGCAAATTAGAGTAATAACTTAGTGCATAGTTGAAAATGTTGTTGATTATATACAGTGGTTACAGAAATAAAAGACAATTATTTCAAGTTTAACGAATCAACCGTGCAGTGTTAATCAATACGAAGACAGAGAAAACGAACAGATGTATTTTGTCATTATATTTATTTATATATTTCTAAATAATTATAAATTTACCAAGTCAAACTTTTGATTTATTTTCATCAGATAATTTCGCAGAGTTCAAATGCGGCTCATCAAAACTTTCTAAACTGATTTCTGAAATGATTTAAGAGACGACGAGAGAACTCACGTTTTCAAACAACACTAAATGGCCGTAACACATTTTTTTATATATACTCGAATGAGTGCGGTTTTTTGGTGACAGCTATGTATTAAGATATGCTATTTAAACTGGGGTCTTCATTTGTTTGTTTGTTTGTCTAATATAATATATGTTTATATGTTTGTTTTGAATTAAGAGAAACCGCATAGTTTATTTCCTCTCCAATTTCAATAGAACGTGCTATAAAATAAAAATAATATACATTGCCTACTGGGAAAATATTTTAACGACGAACAACGCGTATATTGTAATAATATATTGCGTATAATAAATAGTTATAGGTGTATCAGGAATTTTTAATAAAATTTAATTGATTGACTTTTTTTTCAAAGGCATTTATTAATTACATTTCGAATTAATTTAATTTTGTTAAATTTAAGTTATGACTGATGGGCAATTATAACCGTACAGTGATTCAGCTGATGATAGTGAATTAGAGGAACCCTCTAAAGCAAGTAATACACTGACTGTCAAAAAATTACTGTTTATGTATTTCAAAATCTATAGAAATTTTAAAATAATGTCTATGTATACAATAACACAGAAAAATACGTTACATAATAAATAGTAATAAAATCATCATTCATAATACAATCGTATGAACCGTATGTATTGTTATATGATCACAAAACTCTATCAGGCTTCGGTTTCAACGAAACTGAGTAGTTTTATAATTTCGATTAAAAACTTGTTTAGTGTAGACTGTGTATTAGTTGTACCTATACCTAGAGGCGTTTGAAATTAATTGAAATATTGAAATAAAAATATGAAATATGTGATTAAATATCAGTGATGGTTTAACAAATATCTGAAAAACAATTCGTATGGTAGAAATCTATTGATTTTTAAATTCCGAAATCGTTATTAAATCACACCCAAAATGTAACGAACGTATATCTAATATACGTAATGCGTAATTTGTATAACCTTATAGCTGCTACAAAATAAAAACGATATACATCGCCTACTAAAAAAATGTTTAACGACGGACAACATAGGTAAATCCGTGTAATCGTTCATCTCAGAGCTTCGAAAAATCATCAGTAATTTTGTTTTCGTAGTCCAGAAATGTACTTAATAATTTTTATTTTTTTTTCGGTCATCTCGGACGCACTCTTAGCCATTTATACCAACAGACAATCAATGTTCATATCGTCATAAAGTAGGTGCACACAGGCGATATATATATATATATTATCAAAAACTATTAAAATCCAACCAGCAAACACATATTATGTTTTGTAAGACGCGACGTAGTTGTCGTCCAACGAAATCCATAATAATACAAAATATATTATAGGACCAATGCAACCAATACTATTACTACTATTACTATTACTACTACCACCACTACTACCGATAATAATATATAAATAATAGCCATACTATGTAATAACAATCGCCACAATGATAATAATATATGTACATTTCTAATCCCCGTATGTCTAGTGGCTGTTTAAACGTTATATTATTATTATTATTATTATTGCAACGCAAATGGAAAGTATAAATCATAATCGGCGTTCATCACTTTCACGGGGGCTTGATGCAATCGTCAATTATCCGTTACACGTCCGAAAACGCTGTCCGATAGGTATAATGTAATAATATTATTATTATAATGCATATACGTTAAAAGAGGCATCCGTAAAATATTATTATTAAAATTATTATTATAATAATAATAATAAATAGTAAACGCTGCTTTCTCGCTGTTCCGGTATCAACACGATATTCGGCGATCCGACGATTAATTGTATACTGCGAAATTATAATATACAAAATAATATAAATATCGATATAATACGAGATTGTATTATAATAATACGTCTATAGTTAATGAAACCGGAAACGGTCGCTGGTTGTATATTATAATATAATATATTATAGTAATAACGCGCAGTGTGCACTATATGATAGGTACGACCGAATAGCGATGCACAACCATCACGAGTACGCGAATATTATATGATAATAGTTATTATTGTCGGTTAATAATATCATATTATTATAATATTATCATTAACCTATACCCGTCCGTTTTTTCGCCAAATTATTATCGTCGACATTTAATTATTATTCGTGAAGAATTTCAAAAACTCCAAACGCCATAATATCTAGTTTTGGAACGAGAAACCGACGAGGATCGGTGACTGTCCGATGAAAGCGTAGTTGCTTGTAATATTCTTTTAGATTAACATTTTATCATCAAAATAACCAAGTCTGACGACTCCTCTCGAGAACCGGTTTGCAGAGTGATTCATATTCCACAAACATTATTTTTTTAATTGAATTCGACTACATTCGAACTATACGAATGAAATCTTGTATACAAATGCGTTGCAGTTTTCAGTGTCTCCTCAGCGATATGAAAATCATACTCAGAAAGTTAAAATAAAAATCCCTTTTTTCCCAAGTTGTCCATGGATAATAATCTATTCCGTAGTTTAACTTGTTCGGTAGAATTACATAAATCAAACACATATTTTTAATTGGTTATGGTACTGCGAGTTGGTTATTTATTTTAAGTTTCGGTACTTTCTTCCGCAGTTTCGCAATTTCTATACTTAAGTTATCTGACATCGTTGAGTTGCCGTAAATTATCGTTGGAAATGTATTATTTGTTTCATAATTTCTTCACGGGTTTATAAGAACAGCTTATTAAAATGCGTTGTCAGAAATTGAATTTATTATGTAAATCTTGCAAAATCGAAAAAGAAAATTCAATCGACAAACCCGATTTCAAATTACGAGTTATCTTGAATTTTTACTGAAAACGAGTTGTATTTAAATATTATGGAAATGGAGCGCGAACGTTTTATTAATAATAATGGTTAGCCTATAGTTAGTAGCTGTTGTATTGTTGTATCTATAGAGGTTTATTCATTACAATGTACTAAATAACAAATATTATTAAAATTTATTGAATTTTGAAAAAAAAAATGTCAAGAGAGTATACATATAGGTTTTGCAGCCAACGCGGGACGTAGAATAAGGTGAAACTATAATTGTTTGACCGGCTCGCGTTGTCTTCCTGAGCTATATAGCGAATGGTTTTTGACGATGTCGTCTTAAGATCTATCGGGAAGTAAAATATGACGTTATCGATCGATCTGTGTGAGGTTTGCACAATATCGTATATGGACATCAGATAGGCATCATCTGACGGAGATTACTTGTAGATAAGTGTGCGCACGAAATATTTTATCGACGAGGAAACGCGTTATTCTTAACTATATATATATATATATGTTTGTATGACTGTTAAATCAATATTAATAGGTATAATGTATATAGTTCCGGTACGCGGAATCATTAGGCGTGTTGTGTGTACATTTAGTTTTATTATTATTATTGTTATTGGTATATAATACGCGAATCAAATGCGCGGTGGAAATTTTGTTGGTGAAAAAAAATGTGGAAAAAAAAATGTACACCGTTGATAATTTGTCGATTTGACACACCGATATCACCGTGCACTCGTGATATTATTATCGCGCGTACACGGACAATCATTAGCGCATTACCGAAATACATGTAATACGCATAAGATCACAGGAAACGGTAAAGTCACGCGGCTTTCTATGGGTGGTCCGCGTGCGGCGGCGGCGCGGGTATGATCAATTTTTTTCTTTACGGATAAAAAATTGTGGAGGGCATGCGATTTATTATTATTTTATACGAGCGCGAGGAAAAATTGGTCGAACAAATCGCTTTACGCGTTCGCCGCGTTGTCGTCGTCGTTTGTTATTATTTTGGTTTTTTACACGCGTGTGTAGGTCGATCGTTGTTCAGCGCGATCCGTCTCTTTACAATATACTGTTTTTAAACACCCGTAAAATGCGTACGTTATAATATCGTGTCAATAGTGTCAACCGATACATAACGTACTATTGTAATAGTATAATACCGCGTTGACACCGAGTGACGTGCTATAAAAGGGCTAGTTATTGGCTACATATCTTTTTTGACTGTATATAAACGAGTAATGAGGAAATGTCGTTGTCACTAATATATTATAATATACTATACCTACGCGTTATATACACGCCATAATACATTATAATGTGATCACAGTCGTGTGCAGGCCGAAAAAGGTAGTTCTTATACTGTAGTTGAACAGCATCTCTTACTGACAAACGTATAATTTAGGAATACCTAATTTCGTGTATATTAAAAACAAATTTGAATAATTTTGACAGTATGAAAGTATACAAAATCTATCAAAAACAATAAAAATTGAAAGATTAAAAAAAAATATTCGATTTATTTGATATCTCGATCTCTCCCATACGACATTGCATATAATATATTATAATATGTAGGCGCGTATAAAAACAATAAATACGTATAATATAATACTTATATATATATTATACATATATGAGGCAATATAAATAAAGAACATAATTGTCAGAGGTCCCTTTGGTCCTCAAAAATATTGCCGGACACTTGCCTTGCACGTTTTGTGCTCACGCTAATAAGTATTAATATTAGTAGGTACCTACTTAACAGCTACCGATTATATATTATTTTACCTACCTGTTATAAGTATGTGTGCGTAGTACGTAACTATAATACTTAATATAATATAATATTATAGTTTTCTGTTTCAAATATCATATAACGTTTGTGTTTGCATTTTGACGGTTTTGTGAACTTATGCAAGTAGTAATATGACTCTTATATAAATATTTACATTTCAATAGATTACCAACTATATTTCATTGATCTGACCTGCATTATTATGCCATTAATAATAAAGTTATGTATGATGCGTATCCACTATAATTTATGGATTATTGTTCTAACTATATAGTGTATATAGGTATAGTATGTCTCATACTTGTTACTCAATAAATGATTTCTACAAATTACAATGCAGTGCAATTAATACACCTAACTTATAAGTAATATATTTATGACACGATACCGAGTGATTATCACGCTTTATTTCAAACATAAGCATCGTCATTAGATTGATCGATAGTCGATATCTACTTAAGTTTCATTATCTTCGCGTAATTATATAGGCTACGCCAATCAAATAATTAGCAAGTTAATTGTTACCTAATTATAATTATGTGAGAATTAAAAATATTTAAATATAAAATAATATAATATACATGAGGTTGAAGGTGTGTAACAGAATTTTTCAACTAATCGCACAGTTTTAGACGCACAAGCAGCTCTGAATTATTGAAAATCTGAATAACCATAAACAAATTCTAGACTTCACGCTTTTCAAGAAATATTTCTAAACTGGTAATAGTCTACTGAAGATATTGTTATTTGCCTACCTGGTTGTATAGTAACTAGTCACAGATTAATTCTGAACTCTACAAACAGTACAAACAACTTAATTTATATGTCTACTAATCACTAAGTTTGTCATGACTTGCTGGTTTAGAAAACTGTTTTCGTATCTGTCACTCCTTTTGACACACGTCACGGACATTCAAAATATTTTCAAAGCCTGTGATAAATAATTTAATTGCATTTGAATAATAATAATAATTTCCCTCCACCCCCGTAACTAATTATTACTTTAATTTTCAACAAAATAATAATGATCAAAATTTTATATAAAACAAATAAATAGGTTCACCCCCTTGAAAAACTGTCTAGAGACGCCCCTGATAACTATCATATTCATTTTTATCTACCGGATTTTACAAATAAAGATACAAAAATAAAATAGGTACACTTTTTTTTTAAATTGAAATAAATTATTTTCATGTCCAAGAAAATACAGTCAAAATACTATGACGTATAATAAGTATATACGTGTAATATAGGAAATTTTAAATTTCAAGTTTCTTTCATTATAAATATCTCAAGTTATAGAAAGGCCATATAACATATTATTCATTTTAAATTTAATAAAAAAAAGGTGTTGGAAAGTATTTTATGAATCATAGAAGTTTACTAATTAAATAATAACGGTCATAGTATACTCTGCAATTTATTGTAAACATAGCATGTGAGAAAAAAGAAAGTGTTTTATTTTTTCTTCGTATAAGATGTTTGTTATTTGTTCAAGTCCAGAAAAAAATTAGCCACTCCACGTTTATATTATAACGACTCTCGTAATCGTAACCGATCGAAGTTTCACCATAGAGCGACGTAAATATTTTTTTCCATTCTTTAAATGAATTCTGTTCTCAATAACAACTGTACCATTTGTGATATCATCGAACACAAAAATTACTAATGTCCTATGTGTATCAGAGACAAATTTTTATTTTTTTACAAGTAGACGATCACTTCTTCAATCGGGTAACCTTGAAAACAAATCGAAATTATCGCGGGCAAGCGTACATGCACGCCGTGCCATTCATACATGACCAACCAAGGTCTCGATTTCTTGACCAGTTTAACCACTTTCTCGATAGCTCTAATAGGAGAAGGAAAAAAACTAAATGTGAAAAGAAAGTATTTGGGCCACCCAAATCCTGTATTATGCTTCCGTTGGTTGACAACGAGAATTCCGCAAATACTAAAAAAATGAATTTTATGGAAAATTCAGCAGGTTTTCGAGCAAAAAAAAAAAAATAAATAAAAAAAACCACAATTGTTTTAATTCTTACACTGACAAGACATTGAATCTATTGTTTTTGGATTATTTTAATATTATGTAGTTCTTTCACGGTTTGTATAACAGTTTAGTAAGGTACATCAATAATATTCAATAGTCAGCGTATCATGTTTTCCCATTATAAACTTTTTTTCATCAATATTTTGCTTCTATAACACGATGTGTATATATATATTATATTATATTATAAATATATATTTAAAGCAAAATAATAACAATACATTTTTTTTTCAGTGGCCGACGCCAGCGGACGTTATTCGTCACAGCTGTTTTTCGGTAATGATTTTTGGTTGGGATCACATACCCTGTGCAAAGAATTACAGAACAAAGCGACCAATCAATATGTGCCGCCGTTCGAAGCTAAATTCTATGTTGCGAAATTGGCGATAAAATTACACGATCAGTTGACCCCCAGAGTAAGTACCATAGCAACTATACCGTATAACGATAATTAGCAATATTTAACATAATGACATATTACTATATATATTAGATAAACTATAGAGAGTGCAAGTTGTATCATACATTATTGTAATATATACCCGCAGACTTTGTGCAGTTATGAGTTTATGATTTTAGGTAGGTACCTCTATACCTACTATACCCGTACACCTATTATACCTATTATATTATTATATAATAGGACTTGACATCTGACTAACGAGTAACATCACACACTAACGGTTTGATCCAAGTGGTGGTATACACGCCGTTTAGGTACATAATATTATTATACTGTTCACGTGTGAGTGGTATATTATTATCCATTATAAAACGTTGGGGAAAACGATAGGTTAGTAGAATGTGCTGTCACGAACATAAATGAAAAATTATAGCATGTATATATGCGTAAATAAAAACAAGAGTCATGTGATGAAGTGATAGATATAAATATTATAGCACGAATAACTTGTATATAAAATATACAAATATGTCAAAACTCAAAGGTCATAAGGCTCTAGGATGTCAATATTTTCAAAATGATAGATCATCATTTATCAGAGAAAGCACAATAAAGAGACACGAGAGTCAACTGCCTATTGATAATATATGTATTCTTTTGTCTAATTTCAATAATAATAAATAAACCAAATAGCAAATGTACACAGTATTAACCAATATATATTTTCATATTGTAAATTTTACATTTGATTATTTTCAAAATCCATTTTTGTTTGCTGTTCACGAGTATTGCGTAATACAAACATTAGGATTTTTATTTATTTTTTTCTTTCTATCGAAACTAAAATTTGCTGGGTCAATGGGACAATAGCTAGGAATATTTTATTGAATTTCAAAGACAACATTATTTTAAGTACATATGGTCTATCGTTACTAAATCATTAATTTATCATAAATATTTGGATAAAAACAGTTGTGATTCCAACGATGAATACATATTTTTTTAAATAAAATATAGCAGCTAGGGCGTTTTAAATTACAAGCAATTACTGTAATGTTTTGTAAAATATTTAATGCTTATTTAACATAGTATTATGGTAACACAGAATGTTTGCTTTTATAGACTAGATTGATTTCACTTGGTCTGTGTATGCCGAAAGATTGCAGTTCTACAGATGTGCAAAATATGGTTAATGTTCCCAAGGAAGACAGTGAATCTAATTATCGCAGTTATAGTGTGCTCAACGTTAGAGTTGTTCCTGGTACATATTCGTTGTGGTCGGATAGTAAATTCCAAATATTATTGTAAGTAAAGAAAGCCAATCGAGTGGGTTTTAACTTTTAAATATATAATATATAAATATTAATATCCACACGCAGTTATTATATTGATTTCGATGATATCGATTGTTCATAAATGTTTTATATTATTTTTAATAGTTTGTTTTTCACGGGTTTCAGGATTGTTGTTGGGCTCGTATCTCTACTGACAGTGATAGGATCGGGATATGAAATGATATTAGAGCGTAAAAAAGCTAGAGAATTCAAAAAAAGGCATATTGCTCAAGGCAACAATAATGAAAGTGATTCAAAAGTAGAATTTACATTGGATAAAATGCATGCTATTGAAAAGATGCATAACATGAAGGGTTGTGGAAATGACGACGGAACCTTAGAAGATCAAGACATGTTATTTAAAGGTAATAAATCATTAAATTATTGTGTTTTTAATGAATTAGAAAATTAATATTTCAAATGAAAACAGTTAAACGATCTTATTTATCTGGAACTTTGATCCAATTTTCGAGCAATAAAAGTCATTATAGGTGCATATATGAAATACGTTTAAAGGTTCAAATGATAACCAATATGATGCCATAGTATTTTAAGATATTAAATAAGTAATGACACCTGCAGTTGTAATAAAGAACTAATACTTTTTAAATGTTTTTAATAACCAACTATTCAGTTATAAATATTTTTATTGTTTCGATAAATTGTCCTTCAAAATTATAATTAATATTCATTAAACATTTTTCCTATGCTTTGTTATTATTTATAATGAGCCAATTTAAATGTTAATTTATTATTCTGTTTAATTTTGTTATTGTTTATTTTATTCGTTTGGTCATTTTTTGATAATTAATATTCAATAACAGGCTACCAGAATTGGTATACGACTTTACGAGTATACAATGGATCTATGTAAATTTATGCTGAGAACTGTGGTTGAATTATATTGAATATTTAAGATACGATTATTATAGTAATGTTAAAGACGTATTTTTGAATCCAATAAGTTAAAGTTTACTATATTTTTTCTTTAGATAGGCACACCTATATTGTCTGCCTTAAACCAAACGATTTCATTTGTATACATTCTGTATGTAAAAATATATTATACTCAATGATATCAATATAATAACCTTTCTACATATCATGTAAAATAAAAAATATCGTACTTGGGTTATAATTTCTTAATTTTTCTGTTGGTACCTAATTTGATAAATATGTAATTGATTATGTAAAAATTCTCTTCTACATAATTTACTTTTTATCTAAACATACCGATTACATTATTATGACATATTTATGTGTACTGTATAATTTGTAATAAATACAAATGTTTGCTAGTGTAGATTTTTAATCGTATTGACAAATGGCAAAGCATAAAAATGCATAGTTTAATATACTGCGCTTACATTATAAATTTAATAAGTTTTTCTTTAACTTTATATTGTATTACATTTTGATATTCATGTTTCATGACTTTTTTTTTCGTAGTCAGTCGCAACGAACAAATTCTATTGGCTTTTTCGGCTGTAAGCAATGGCCGAAAAATTTTACATTGTGGACCGGCGCCATCTGAATCGTTAACTTGTGTACACGGACTTCGATTTTTAAGTTTGGCTTGGGTTATAATGGTACACACGTACTTACAAGTGTTTTCAATCGCAGGTCAGTTCAACGTTTGTATAAATGCACGATAAATGGATTTATATTATGATAACGAAAGCTATTGACTAATAATATATTTTGTTTTAATATATATGTAGAAAACAAGACGTTACGGACATTGACCGAGAGGAACTTTATGTTCCAAACAGTGAGCAATGCAACATTTTCAGTAGATACTTTCTTTTTTATCAGGTAAAATAAATGGCGATAATAAAAATTGCAATAATTTCTAATTTAACGTTGCCCGCGTATTTATTCGCAGTGGTCTATTGGTTACATATTTGTATTATAAGACGACCAGCAAAAAAGACGGACCAGAAGTAGCTGTATCTCGAACTCCGAAATGTAGTTCTTCTATTCTGAAAAACGATACAATTAAATTTTTCAAACTGCTGGGATATAGATTTATCAGGTAATTTTATAAAATATATTAAAAATAACTCGTATACGAAAATTTATAAGTTTTTAAGCTATGGCCATACTTTAAAAAAAAAAACCAAATATCTTTAAGTTCAATACGAGGAATACATTTTAAATTTGAATTTTAATACATCATTAATTTAGTAAAGTTACTTTTGGTTGATATTATTTATACCCATAACGAGGTTATATAACCAATATCTCATTTATTAATTTTATAATCATAATAGCTGATAATTAGAAATTAAAAGTTAATATTTTCCTTAGACAAGTAGTAAATTATCATTCGACAGATAAATGTATTGATTTATTTATTTAGTTTTAAACGAACGGGTCCAAAACTGTATTCTTTTAAAAACACGATAAAACAATATTTTTGTTGGAATTAACGTTCTAAACTTTATAAAATATTAATATGTCTTATTTTATTATTACGTGTTTCAACATAATTCAATATCTAAAATATTTTTCGTAATTTAATCTTAATATATAATTACAATAAATTGTCTATGAAATGTATTAAGAAAAATAACATTTCACTTTAAACTTGAACTACGACAGTAATAATACCTAATGTTATATTACCTAAGGTATTATCAATATAAATTAAAAAATTATGCGTTATGTACCGATTAGCAACCGGACCATGCCGATTTACACGTAATGTCAATTTGCTATCATTACACACATACAAATTTCGAAAAATTAAATTAATCATTGCAATAATAAAATTTGTGTTCAGCGCTAGGTATAAGACACACTATTAATTAGACGTCCGACACAAATTGTATAATAATAATTATAGTCCCAATATTACGTAGTGATGGTGTAGATATAGTATAAGTTAATCGTTAGATCGTATACGTTGCTGACCATGATCATAATAATGTTATACTCGTACTGCCATTTAAAAATTGACTAATACACGGGCCTACGGACTGCAGGTAAATACCACGTTTGTAGTGCATATATACCCGAAATATGTGTGTAACCGACATCGTATCGGTTATATTATATTATTATGTGTCGTAACACGCGTACGATGTCGTTAAATTTGATTTTATTGACCCACAGAACACAAAATACCCACCGCGAACTAATGATAGGAAATATTATCGCATAACAAGTATAGGTGTCTACGTCTGATGACTATAATTTCGCGGTTATGTTATACATTTCTTTAGAAACAGTTGACCGTTAATAACGCGAGATTTCTACGCTGAGATTAATCCGTGCAATAGGCGACGTGTGCGCACAGCCGTACACACTTTGTACTTGCGCCGAACTTGCACGGTAACTATCTTGTCTAATCGGAACAGTGCTGCTCTGCAAGGACCTACTTTTACTCGGACGTCGTCAATATGCGCCGAGTTCAAGTGCGTTCAGGTTATTTTTGTGATTTTTTTTTCTCTCTTTCGTACATCTCAACTATAAATTATTATAATACGATATTGCATAAAAACAGACACGAGTTTATAATGATATGTGCAAGCGCGTCGATGTCACATAAGCCATATTTACACAAGCGTCGTGTAAACTCGTGTGTTCTGTATATAGGCACAACACGTGGTTGCAAAAACTATAGAAAATTATTTATTCTCCTCTGGTCGCCGCATTAATATAATATTTAGGTTGTGTCGTAATGTGCACACAAACCGAATCAAAACCGTTTTTGTAGTTTTCTAGTTCGGCATAGGCATTATAGATACTCATTAATGCTCCCCCCTAGTAAACCTGCAATATAAACGAATGCATTTTATGTCCAAATACTCTTTTTACATACTACAGCAGTAGAAGTAGCCCAGTAGGTATCATAAAACTTCAAAACTAGTATTTTATTACAATACGCATTTCATAGTGGTCATAAACCATCATAATCATGTGCACAGAATTATTATATTATATAATTGAATATATACCACTAAGACAATCGGTGGTAACGAGTTTTTATTCAATGTTTTTACAAAAAATAAAACGTGTTTAGATAATTTTTTAATATCATTATGTCCTCTACCCGTTCATCGACGGTTATTCGAAAGAAAGAAAAAAATTTGTTTGATAATTAAAATTAATATTGCAGTGAAAGTTGACAACATTTTAATCACATTTTGTGTACGCGTAATATTTTCGTGCGTTTAAACTGTTGTAAAACACAATTAAACGTATATAATTTCTATTGTTCCGAAAAAAAACGATACCATCAACACATCTTTATTGAAAAGACTCACAGTTGTAATCACGGTGTGTTCATTAATATCGTGTATTTCGTGTGCAGCGTGTATCATAACAATGCGCGTAAACACGTATAAATGAATTATAAGTACTAACTGTAACACATTTCGGCATTAATCATAAAAGAATGGTAAATTGATGTTTTTGTATGGTCTATAGTCATTCCGACTATTGTGGATACTTTTCCATACCTTTCACATAATATTGGAAATTTAGTTAAAACAACCAAAATTGTATTTTTTTTTTTTTTGAAGATCATCTTTTTATTTGTTAAATTTGGACGGTGACTTCACACAGTAGCTTTATTACTATGCGATAAAATGATAAATCAGAATCGATGATAGTCGAAAACCGTAATATGAAACATTTAGAAATTTCAAAGAAAAATGCTCCTGTTTATTTAAGTATTTTTACGTACGTGAAAAATTATTATTAATTTACAAAACATTTCGAAGATGCTCATTATTGTATAGCACTAAAGCGTGATTATATATGTTTTAGTGTGTAATTTTTCTTATTTCCTTAAGTCACAATATATTGTTCACACGCATATCTTAAGTGGTATTCCAGTGTTCGTAAAGTCGGATTTCGTAATACAAGTGTGAACGTTTAGGATGACTTTCGTTTTTGATTTCGAAAAGTATACGAGATAAAAGGAGTAAATTATTATAAACGTCTTTTTATCATATCGCAGTGGAGAAATAAATGATGAAACTAAAGTGTTCTTTGTATTTATCGTTTTCCCATTTTCCTTTCTCGTTAAAAAAAAAAAAGAAAGAAAAGAAAAGAATATCAGTTATTATTAAAAAATAGTAAATACCTACTAATAATTACCGCATTTAGCTGTTTAATTTATTTTTAAAATTCATTAGAATTTACTAAGATATTCACACAGTTGATTGTTGATGTGTTATTTCAACTATATTTGATGGACACGAAATAAATTAAATTCTGGTCATGTATGTATACAAATTGTAATGTACCTACATACTAATTTTTTAGATTGACGCCAGCGTACATGGTTGTCCTTTTGATGGCGGAGGTGTCTAGCCGGTGGCTTCGAAACATTTCCGTCTTTGAACCGGAGAACAACAACCACATAAGTTGCGCTAATTATTGGTGGAGAAATATGCTATACATAAACAGCTTGTATCCCAGAAGCGAAATGGTAGTTATTAATTTATTATTTATCTATTCATTGGGCATTAGTTATTTGAAACGTTTTATATTTTTAACAGTGCATGTTATGGAGTTGGTATATGTCCAACGATACGCAGTTCTACGTTTTAGCAGTCATACTACTTCTCGTTTCTGCCAGGTAAATAATTAATCATTGACCTTAAAATATGATTTTATTGTATTATTTACCTATAGTATACATTATATGGCCATAAAGGTACCATTGAATTAAAAATGCATTGTCAAGTATTTGGCCCCAAAGATAATTGCATACAACACGAATGCATTCGGTACGACTAATCGTATACACGAAGCATTTTGTATCACGATAGTTGAATAAAATTGAAATAAAGCTGTAAAATGTTATCACGGATAAGTTAATAATTGTTATTATTTTTCAATAACTGATTTTTTTTTATAGACATTTCAAAGGAGCAGTTATTGGATTGGTGGCCTTCTTAATCGGATCGTGGGTCGTCACAATATTCATTGCAGTGCATTACAATTTTAGAGCAAGGTAAAAAGTTATAAAATATTTAAGTGTTATACTATTATGCATTTAATACTCATAATTTGTTCATTTTATTCAGTTAATGTCATTAAACATTGCTGTGTTTTTGTTATAACTTTACAGTTAAAATATAATATACAAAATAATATAAAAATTCTTTTAAAAAGAAACGATAAGTAACAATACATTATTATAGTATTATATTAAACGTGTATATTTTTTTTTGAATTACAATTATTTAATTTTTATTCATAATATTAATAATTGTATTTTTTTTTTAAAGGATAGAGGAACCATTTGGATTATTTGATCAACTTTATGATAAACCATGGTCAAGACTTGGGCCTTATTTATTCGGCATGTTCGCTGGGTGGTTTTTGTTTGTTACTAAATGCAAATTGAAAATGTCCTTCGTAAGTACAAATTTATAAATATAAAAATTTAATTCAACTTAAAATAAATCATTTTTAGGTTCCCATTTTATTATAATGTACTTTTTAATTTTTTCTTTATAAAAAAAGGTAGGGAAATGGGTCACAGTAGTTGCTGAGTCGTTGAAATAGTTATATTAAAATTAAAATTATTTTTATTGTTATCATATTTGCATTGAAAATTATAATCAATAGTAGTGAAACAAATTAATTGTTTATTTTGAAAAATTACCGAAGGCTTAATTACATTTTAATTAAAATGTATAATTTTGGACAATTGCATACAATTACCTACTTAGATGAATAATTATAACATTAATCTTATTAAGGCATCAGTTAACAGTTACAGTTGTATTTAATTTTAATTTTAAATAATGCATTCTATTTTTTTTAAATATTTAGTTTTTAAATTAATCCAATTATAAAAAAGAATGTACAAAATAATTGTATATAATATGTGGTTTTTATAGAATTTACTAGCACACAGATAGTTATATTATTTTTTTTATGTCCAAAAGCTAAAATAACAAGTATATATTAATTAACAGTATATTAAATTATTTTAAGAAATTTTAAAAGTATGAAAATTAAATTTGATATTAATTTAATTATTATTAAAATCTGTTCATATTTTAGTTAACTGAAAAACATTTTAATGGCGTAACGTTCCAGTGAATAAATTAATATTAATATTTATTTGTGTACGATTATGTATGCTTTAAAAATCATAACGTTTCTTTGTCCATAGAAAAAAAACAACAGAAAACAAGTGTGGGTACTTAATGTAATTATGTAAAAGTTATGAGACAAAATATATTGCTGTTAAACATAAATTATTTTATTTTCGGTATATTTTAACGATCGCTTCGTTGTAAATGTGTAAACGTTAATAATGATTATTCGAATGAGTAAAGGCGTTATGTCTCATTGGCCATAATTTTTTGGGGTAATACTGTAATTGACATAAATATTTGCCTTTGTTGACCGAGTATCTCTTTAAAAAATAGCTCAACTGACTCAATATTTTACTACAATGACGTGTACATTACACTATAAAAATTGGTATGATAAAAACGATTTTCAAAAAACGACCCTAATAAACTATGTTTTCATCCACTCGTCGTCTTTTAAAATATAATTATTACTGTCTGTACACCTATTGTATCGTAAAATCGTTTCGCAGCTGACGGTCGCTGTGGGCTGGTCCCTGTCGCTGTTCAGTTTGGCGTACCTGGTGTACGGACTTCACGTGGTGCACTTGGATCTGGCCGGTTCCGCCCTGTATGCATCCGTCGGCCATTCGGCCTGGGGTGCTGCACTCGCATGGATCGTGATCGCCTGCTGCACCGGTCACGGTGGTTGTGTCAACTCGGCGCTATCGTGTCGCCTTCTACAACCCCTTAGCCGTCTGACGTACTGCGCGTATCTGGTCCACCCCATCATCATGACCATGACCAACTTCCAAATGGACGGCCCGCTGCACCTGCACAATCTGATCACGGTAAGTGCATTCAGCGTATATACAATTCACTAATATTATTTTTTTGAACGTCTACTCTTACTAATTCTGGAAACGTTCAAAAAATGTATTATTATTGTTAGCATACGACGTAGGTCCAATTTTTTTCTCTTTCAAATCACAAACATATTTTGTTTACTTATTATAACGACGGCGTCGATAACAATCTTGTGCGTGTACTTTCACTAGCGTCAAGATGTTATTTAATTTGCGGTTAACTTCGAACGTACAACTGTAGTAGGCACGTCATACAATTATTGCATAAAACAGCATAAGTACATAACTACGTTCTTGCACGTGTGTAACGCGAGTAATCAAAGAAAGTACAATAAGTTTCATGGTGTGCTGGAGAATAAGAGATTTTACATCGTTGAAGTCACATCGCGTGATTTTATCGGACAACACTAACGAACGGCCATTTATGAATTCTGAATAAAAACGGAAATATAATACTTGTAGATACCGCACAGGTGAGTCTTGGATGTAATTTATCATACAAGATAGTTGTGATTGTGTGAATCCGCTCGCGCGCGCGCGCGCGTGTGTGTGTGTGTGTGTGTAATGTTTATAGGTGCAGGTAAATTTAATTGTCATGACACATATAAATGATTAAGTACATAGAAAATAATGAAAGAAACAAGTACAGTATTATTGTTATTGTTTTTACAAAACATTCTTGGTGACAATTGATTTGTGTTTAATAATAATTATAGATGTTATTACCAAACATATTATATCCTATACATATATAAAATCAATTAAAATGTAAACATTTTATTACTTAAAAAGTATATATGTGCAAGTGTGGAGAAAGTGACAACGATTTATTACTATATATTAGTTTATACAATTAATCGTTAAAAAAACATGAACGAAAATGAACAATATTGTAATGGGTAACGTATTATTTGTAACGCCTACGCCGAAAGTTTAATTTTTGAAAAGTTATCGTCCAAACCGGATAAATATACATTAATATATCGATTCGTTTTGTCTAATAATATATCAAGTACTAACTGGTTGATGGGTTACTCTCGTACTGTTCTATTAAAGAGTTTGGTAAATTAATACGTCGTGAATGGCAAAAGCGGTTCATAATAAATCGCCGTATATCGTCGAAGGTGATTTCGGAGACGGCGGGGGCGTGACAAAATAATGTATTTGCGTGGGAAGGTAATTTTGGTCTTTGACAAAATGCGACTCTCACCTGCAGGTTGTGCCGTAAGCGTCGTACACGACTGGTATAGCTCACTTTCCACCCTTTCCATGCGATAATATACTATCTATTCGTCGGAATAAAATTTATGTTCTGGTCATAAATTACTGTTGAAAAGGAAACGAAAATAAACTTTCAACTGATCAATGTGTGTTTACTAATTGTATGTATACGAATGTGTTTTTCAGATGATATTGTACTTTGGAAACGCAGTAGCGTCTTTCTTGCTGTCCTTCTTTATTTCTCTCACATTTGAAGCACCCGTGGTGAACCTGCTCAAAATCATGTTAACACCGCCACAGGCTAAGAAAACCTCGTTGGAAAAAAACAGTTCCGAACTACAAGACTCGTAACACTGAAAGCTGTTATAAAAACAGTATAAATAATTTGTCGATAAAGATGTTTAAGTATAGTTTATATTAAATTATTTTCTAATATTAATAATGGTATTATAATGTAAATTATATATATTTTCCAAGAAAATTATTTAATGTTTTTTTTTCACCTTCCGTAACTTTACTATAAAGTATTGTTTTATAATAATTATGTATTATATAAATAAATTATTATACAATTCTGTTGGATAAACCTAAGACTGCACATTGAATACTTCGACACTTAAAAAGTTGCTTAAAATAACATTTTTGGACTATTACATAATAAATTCGGCATTCTTGTGTAAGTTTATAGTTAGTGTAATACCGACAGCCATTAGAGTTGGAATAAATTAAGACGAAATGGACACCAAAAAGAGTTGTTTGGGGGCAAAGATATAATTTTGTCACTTACTGGACATAGAATAATAAATCAAAAAATGCATTTCCAAATTAAAAATAATATTTTTTGAATAAATTCAACAAGTTTTTATGGATCTATTTTTCTTCAAACATAGTTTATTTTAATAATAAGCTATAAATAAATAGATATGTGATAGACCCTATCAGTTTTTTTAATTAACACATTTTTGTGATAAAGTATGTTATTGAACCATGCAACTAGTGTTAAAAAATATATTAAAATGAAAAATAATATTTGAACTCATCAAATAGTTATGGATAATATGTAATGTTTTTATGGTAACTTCAAATCGAGTGGCACATAATTTTGAATTGGATATTATACACTTACGTACTTATAATTAACTTACAGTCACTGATTATAAATTGCAAAATCAGTGTTGCCTACGTCATTATTTTTTACCGGTAAGTAAAATATTATAATTCTTATAGTTAAACAATAAAACTTGTGTAAAAACAAAAAATAAATTAAAAATGCTTAAACCCTTTAAAAATCTTATAATAGTATAAAATACTATATTGTTTTCTAATGTTCGGTGACGCACAAAACATATGTATTGTACGTGTTAAAATAGAGTGTAGATACGTCACACGTATTATTACGTATTATATTATGTAATAATATAATCCATTATATATTAGGAATATCGTCGTGGCATTTTGAATTGAATAATTATCATAACATTTACAAAATTACAACATCACTATTGTGGTTAATTGTATCAAGATTGCATATACAATGCGCCGCGTTATAAAAATATATAATATTTACAATATTTATATCATTATTATTTTTTCATTGATTAAACATTTTAGTATAAACTTTTTTTTAACCCAAGTACATATTTTTTTTTCAAGTGCAACTTTAATTTTATTTATTTTTAAATTAATTATTAAAATAGTTAATATTAATTTATGAATTAAATAAATTGCACGGTTAGGTAACTAAATACAATTCAATTATATATAAAACTTATATTTTTCTATTATTCTCAATAGTTTTAAAAATGAAAAAAAAAATGGAGAAAGTAAGAAGCCATTCTAGTACAGTAGACGTTGGGTGAACATCATCGTTGAGGAATAAATTGTAGTGTGTATTTTAAATTTGAATTTACAATGATAAATCGAAAAATGATTTTAGGCGAATGCGGTCCATCAACCTATATTTTATAAAATAAAATACTGTTTTATATATTGTGGTTACATTATCAACTACTTGTAAACCTTGCATTTAATTTCCAATTCTTATATTTATTAAAATTAAACATTGTATACATTTGTAAATTAACTATAACTTGATTTACTAATGTTCGGGATTTTGAATCACTTCTCGAAATTTGAACTCCAGACGCTTATAATAAAAATCGTGTTTATATATTTTTAGTATTTTCAAATAAATATCATAAAAATGTATTAGACACCTTGAATTAAATTTTCAAGTTTTTGGCTTAGCAAATATTTTTGGTTTTTGAGCCAATAAAAAAAAACCTATAGTTTAGAATAATAAAAGTCTTTATTCTTTTGTTTTTGTGTTTCCTGGTTATTTTGAAAAATACTGGAAATTTTTTGATTTTGATTGCTCCAAAATAAACTAAATCCAATTTGCTACCAGAAACCACTTTTGAAGTTAAAAATCAAAAATTTTATATACTATTAAAAAAGATAAAAAAAATAATAATAAAATACACTTAGTTGTATAATAATTGATACAATTATTTTTTTACTCAGAATCTAGTAATCGTGAATTTTATGACATATTAAGACTCTTACAAGTTATAACTAACTCCTTTGTAACTAGTTTTCACAAGAATCGCTTTATAGTTCTCTAGCTGAGTTGTTCATTTTTGTGGTTTTATTTTATTAATTCAATTTAGTATGTTGAATCATCTGGCCATATGACTATGCTCGATGACATTGAAAAATATTATAAATTGTGTTTAAATGATAAACGCATAATATATTTTATTATAAAAATCAAAAGCTTTGTATACATTGCATTTTCTAACTAATTTTAATTTTACTTGGCTTACCAGGCTATTATTACACTAATATGAACATTTGGTTTTTAATATTATACTGTAAACAATTTTAACAGTATGAACTTAGATTGTTTATACTAAATAATGTCATAATACGCTTATAATATTTACATATAAAATGTTGGTTGTTTAATTTGATCAGTCAGATAATTTAATACAAAAATAATATTTACATACAAGCATTGGGTTTATTAAAAAAAAAATAAAAATAAATACATTTTGCGGATTAGTGGATTTATGGGCGGCCTAGATGCTAAGGGGCCGGATAGTTTATATTAAGGCCAGGAATTCAGCATATTAATATGACATTATATCAGATGATTATTTTTTGATTAATAGTTAACTATCAATTCAACTTTTTCTATACTTTTACGCCTTACACAATTATAAAAATAAGAACAGTCTATTTACCATACAAATTTAATTTAAACATTAAATTACAAAATTAATAACTTGCTTAGCTCCATAGAATATTAATGAATACCTACGTAAAAGTCCTATTGATCAGTTTATTACGCACAGTGGACTATTTATTATTATTGCACTTGAACACGCGTTGGAATGCACGTTGCTATAATTTCAATTGATCGTGTTTGATTTTAATATAAATAAAATAATGAATAGGTACAATATTTACCTCTGATAAAGTATAGATTATTAACAGGAGTAAAATTGTTTATTAATAATTAATGTATCATGAATGTACCGTTATAATGTCCAACATTTTCAAGAAAAAAAATCGAGGTATAGTAATTAAAATTAAAAATTATAATAATATAGCTAATATACGTAAGTAGATACCAATATTGACATAATTTATTGTATACAGTATACCATATTATAAATAAACTTTAGTTTTGAAATTTAGTGAAGAATTTTGAGAATAGTAAATTCAGTGGCGAGTAGATACTAAATTGTATGTACTTAAGTTGAGTATTACACTGATTACGACACGAATGAACGAAAAAATATAAAATGATAATAATTTGCATAACGAGCATTACAAGTGCGTCATATATCGGCAATAGTGTAAATAAAAAATATGACCATATAGAATTCTTTGGATTCGGATGGTAATATTTTTGCAAAATTCTTGTACTTTCAATTATTATTCTTATAAGTTTATAAGTAATTTAATTATGATATTTTACTTAAGCATTATATGTCATATTAATTAATATGACATGATCGGGGGCCCGGAGGGCACTTTCCCCTTGCTTTTTGGGCCCCCGAGTGGATCGATTACAAGTATATTTTTGTCAAAATAAAAGTCAAGAACACCATACATTTTTTAAAATTAATATATATTTATATTTAATTATTATGATATGAGATTGAATTATTTAGATTATAAATACACAGATTATTTATTTTACATAAAAAATTAATATGTATGTGTGTAAAAATAAAATATAAAAATACTTATAATAAATTTAAATATGTATATGCTTTATCAAGGATGGTTGAGCAATTAAAACAAATAGCTTATCATATAATATAAAAATTATACTACTGCTTTAATTCAAAATATTGCACTTACTTTTCAATAGGTAGGCTCTTAACGTCTAAATTAACGAGATTGTTATTATTGAACTATGCCTAGAAATCTTAAAGGTTATCTTAATGATAAATATATATTTTAAACAATATGTATGTTCATATAATCGTATGCAAATACGATAAATATGTTTAATGTATAGATTATATTATTAATCTAAAATAATATTTATTACACATTATACCTTATAAAAAACTATAATTACCTTGTAAACATTAAAATGATATTCTTATAAACTATACGTACATCTATTCTAGATTTTACCTTTGGAGAAAATTGTAAAGAGAAATAGGCGTTCCGTCTAAGGTTAAGTATATTATTATATTATTTAAAAAATATTACTAAACCAAAATACATAAAGGCTAACAGAGATGCTATTCAGTCAAGCGGTAATCAATATTGTACTTTAACCAATATACCTATGTACCATATACCTACTTTAAAACTATGTACAACTGTTGGTAAACGAATTAAATAATATTCGGTAAACACGACATTATAATATAGTTTAAACAATATTATACGCGTAATGATCGCAATGAAACGACATACTATTTTAAACTTTCGGTGTTTTTTTTTCTTTCACTAAACTATAAGCTACATAATAATATTTAATATTTACATTTTCAGAACGCAAACGTTTAAAAATAACACTAATACCATAATAATAATAATAAATTATCGTATAACGTAGACGTATTCTACATGTTCAGTCTAATAGAGTCCCGACGGGAAATCTGTGAGCTTCCCCGTGGAAACGGACATGTTGATGTGCTGTAGCGCTTTCAAGCCGTTCGAATTACCGCCTGAACTCAGCTTGCACTTGGAACTCGGGTCTTTCCCTCCGGCGGCAGCGGCGGCGGCGGCAGTGTCCTTGTAACCGGAATACAACCCCGCGTTGTTGTGACCCCTAGTCATGAAGACCTTGTTGGGCTCCTTAGTGACCTTGCAGCCCATTGGTAAGTACACAGACCTTTCGGACTTGCAGTGCTCGAACCTCATGACGGGTATCCGCGAATCGTTGACGTTCCTGGTGCTCGCTGACCTCGTCACCGGTCTATTGTTGGCATACATCGAGTTTTCCGGTTGATTCGGGTTGCCGAAGATGTTATATATCGATTTTCGTCTGCCCCCGTCCTTGATTTTTTCCTCGTCCTCCACGCGGCGGCTGTGCAGCGCCAGGTCCGAAAATCGTTTTATCTGTTTCTGGACCGAATGAAACGTTTCGCTCCGTTTTATTTTTGACTTAACCTCGTCATCGTCCTCCTCGTAAGCGCACTCTGATTCGACGCTCTCCTCGTCATCCTCGAAAAATGGATTGACTTCGAAGTTTTTGTTCATGAATAGGCTCCTGGACCGTCTTGGTGGTTCGGGGACGATTCTCGTAGGTATGATTACCACATCGTCCGTGTCGGAATACTCGTAATACCGTTTGGAATTGTCACTGCTCACTGACGATATCTTTCGTCCACCACCCGACTCGGTGGACGCATCATTTATGACCTTGTCGAAGTCTTCGAGCACTTCCTCAATGGTCGTGTCACCTTGTGATACGCTGTACATCTTGTAGGGAACCTTTACTTTTTTAGACGATACTTCCTCTTCGCAGTCGTCTTGTTCGGAAGAACTGATACCTTCGTCTTCAGCAGAATTGCCCCCGCCTTCGATTTTGTTCTTTTTCGAGATATCTACGTGGTCTTTGCGCGAAGAAATTACACGTTTCTCTTCTTGGAGAAGCTAAACATCAATAACAAAACGATATGTCAATTTATTTATGTATCAAACGATTAGTACGACAAATACGATTTTACGTTATACTCACGTGAATTTTTTTTTCTAGCATTACTACTTTCTCTCTAAGAGACTTAGCCTCTCTGATGACCTCGTCATGCTGTCTTTTTAGTGATTCAACATTTATGAAATTTTTCTGCCACCTGTATATCTCATCTGAAACGGAGCTCAACAGTGGAGATTTGTTGGAAATATTCTGAAATTACGACCGTGTCATTTAAGGGTTATTATTTGATTTTTTTTTTACAAGAATCTTACTTTTAATATAGCTGCAGGTTTAAAACCAGCTTGCTTGAGTTCGGCTTGCACATAAAACTTTGTCTGAAGATCCGGACATGTTTCTGTGAAGGCGTTTATAAACTTTAAACCAGCCAACAGCAGTTCCATACCGGAACTGCCGCTACCGGACATCATTCCCACTAGAAATCTGAACCTGACGGGCTCAGCAAATCTAAGTCGCATCGTACTCATCGCGTCCGAAACCGTGTTGTGTCCGTCTACCGTACCCGATTCACAGCACGCCTTGGTTAGTAACTAAAAACACACAAATGCAATCGAATTATCATCAAATATAACATAATATTATTTTCTGTCAGTCAGTCAAAACATTTTTGAATCGTACGTCGTTATGTTATAAGTATAACACCGAATGATTACATGATTACTGTTATTAGGTGGATACTATTATTAATATTTTCGTCTTTTCTGGGTTATTATTTTATATATTTATTTATAAGTAACTGTAAAATATTAACCTAAAACATTGTAACTGACAAATGACTCGGCGAATAATTAATACGTTTAATTTCAAACAGAATACGTTTTCACTTACCTCCAAAGTCAGTAGACGAGACTGATTGACAGTGCTCATGATGCACGCGGCGAGCGTGTATAGTCCGGCCGGAGATATCGCCAATTTCCTAGCCGCATCCTGACAGCGCAGGCAATACTTCAAGCACTGCAGGCACGCGTTTTCGTCCAATGTGATACGGCGCTGGTTTGCTGGCGTACATTTTGTCTGTGTGCCGTTCTGTTGGATAGTTTTCAGGAGCTCCAGCAACAGCGTCACTCCGTCTATAGGGTCGCCGACGAATTCTTGTACGAAACTACAGATTTTGGAAGGAAAACAGATAGAATAAAAAATTATACATATAGATACCGATGAATGACTTTTTTTTTAAAATTAATAGGCTTAAAACTTTTGACCCAATATGGATGGTGTAATTGGTGTATATATTTTCTACAGTAAGGACGCCATCAGTTCTAACTTATAACAGCGTCCTGCAAGGTCATACCACGCAATCCTGTATGTTATATCGCAGGCATTCAATTAAACTGGACTAAAGGTATTCCGAATTATCAATTTATTTTTTCATACACACACGTACGACGTACCTACACTGCCTATTATACTTATATATATATATATATATAAATATCATGTGTTATACTAACCGGCCGATAAACTATTTATTATTACCTTTTACGTTACATTTTCATCTCGTTCCCGCTTGAAATAAATGACCGGTACCGGTTTTAGTGGTTAATTAATAGTGGCAGTGTTATAACCGTTATTCCTCGGATAAGCCGGTTGGGTTATTTATTTTATTTTTTTACGCTCAAACACTAGGGCATTGGGACTCTGTATTACGTTATAATTTTTTCTGTCAGTGTCAAACAAGAATAGCGAATAACGTACGCACCACTATAATTAAATTGAACGTATTGATTTTAACTACCGATAACATCTTTTTATTCTAATGACCTACAAACAAAATCATATTTTCGTGTTTACAACGGTTTAATTTGCAGCGTGCAACTCGGTCGTAATAATTCGAAGCTGATTCATAAAAAAATGTATTATTTATTTACTTATTTTAATTTTATTACATTTGGAAGTTATGTTATTCACTAAGTTTTCAGAGGCTTTATTAATCATATCAAGAGACATTTTTAAATTTTTCAAAACTTATTATTCACTTACTATTTATAGCTTAATCTTAATTTTAAATGTTTACACTTATTTGTATTTTTTTCAATTGTAATGTATTTTGCTATTAAATATTTAGAAACAATCTATTAAATTTCCTTTTTTTATTTCATTTTACTCACAATTCATTAGAATGTAGTTAGAAACGTAATCAATATAAATTAAAACTATTTGAAATCCAATTCATCAAACAATTACGAGTTTATTATTAACTCTAGTATCTGTCTAATAAATTATTGAAAATTTGAAACATTATTTTTTCAGAGTACAGGATGTAGCGATTGTAAATTAATTTTATCATTTGTATTTATGACGAATACACTCAATCCTTTTTTGGTAAGTAATCATTTTCTAACAAACGCATTAGATATCTTATAACCTGGGCGTGGAGAGCTTTAAATAACATAAATATTTTAGGAACAATTGAATTCGCGAATTCAACAAGGTTGTTTAGGTCATAATAATTACAAATGTGCTAAAAGATACGTGATTTGATAGTTAATTAGTTTTATTATTATTGTCATTATATATTTTTTTTTGTATTAGACTAAAATCGTGTGCACGATGTTTAATATAACATTAAATGATATCTTTTATTTTATGTAAGAAATTAAATAAAATAACTTATTTTTTTTTTATTATTAATGAATTAACTTAAAATTGAATTTTAGTCATAGGATCATGATAAATAATCTGTTTTTATTCAAAATATTAAAATTATTGAAATTCTACTGTTTCGCATAATATAATATAGTATATATATTACAAATATATTACATTGATTTCATGATCTCCAGAATGAAAAATAAATAAAATAAGAATAAACACTAAATAAATAAATACCTGAAATACGCGAGCTTTAAGTCGGAGCTCAGTTTTTCCAGTAGCTCGGTAGCTGATGTGAATTCTTTTAGAGTCATTTCGGTTTCTTTTGGTTCAGGTGAGTCACCATTGTTGACGTCTGACGTAGGCCCTCGCTTTCCAAATTTTCGCAGGGATCCAGCATAGTCTTCCACATTATACACCGGTGGTCTTGGTTGATCCTGCGACAATAACATAGCATAGTATTTAATATTATTCTATTCAATTGCACTTTTGTAATAAAAACAATAATGATCGACACAAATATTATAGGAAGTATAACCGGTTAAAAAAAAAAACGATTGAATGTTAAAATTGTCCATGGTAAAAATATGTATAAAATAAGTATTCACGATAGCTCACAATATCATTATGTATCATATATGTAATAATTGATAAAATTTTATTTTTATAAAATATTTTACAATTAAAATTCGTAATATTCTAATATAAATCTCACTTTTAAAAAACGCAGTACCCATGCATGAGATATGCGAGACAACGTTCCTTTTTCACGATTACAAAGTCGGCAGGACTTCATGATTAGGGCGCGCGCACGAGACTAAACGGACGTAGTTATTTCTTTATTTTAGTAAATAAAACGGTTGTCGTATAATTGCCCATCCCCGGATAGTTTAATGAAAACAATTTCACTTTTCCGCTCCACGATGAATACAATAATAAGAATCATAATATTTATTCTAATACGCTGTTGTTATTATTACGTGATTACAGTTCTGACGGGATCCCACGCTACAAATGAATAGCTGACTATTTTGAGAGCGGATTTCGCTATAAGTACATAATGCTGTTATAATATGTTGGAACTCTAAGCTTCTTATGAGTTGTTATAATTGCCTTGTAACAATAAAACTACGGTCAAATATGAAAAACACGAGCAACTAACTCGTGCATGAGAACTTTTCACACACTTAATTTTCTTCTCATCCGTTACCCAATACCAAGTAACATCATCCTGCCAAATTGTGTCCATCCTGGGTAAATCCTCGTATGGTATTTTACCCTAACGGTATTCGATAACTGTACTACATAACTTTATTCTACGAAAACGTTAAATAAAATTAGACTTACAGATATTACGACACATACACATACACAATCACAAGTCTTTTTAATGTAATGTTATATGATTTATAATGGCCATATGAATTGATATAGGTATACTGGTATAATGTATATATACTAATATAATATATTAAATAAAATCTAAGTTTAGACTATTTTTAGTTCGGTTTATTTTTTACACAATTTAAAAAACCGAGATTAAATGTATGATTTACGTGGATTTTTATAATTTACCAATAAATACCCACAGTAACTATCTAAACACATATATTTATATCTAAAAATCTATTATTAAATCTGTATAATATAAAGCCTATTATTATCAATAAAAAAATTCTTGCCACCTTTTAAGACTCGCCTACAGTAATTAATAGGTTGAATATTTAAAAGCAAATAAATTTCCTAAAACATATTGCTTTTCTAATACAAAATTTGTTTTATGTATAAATTAACTTATGAAACTTTAAATTGCATTTTTTTTTTAATTGTATGATCTTTATTAAGAATTTTTCATAAATGTTATATTTATAAACTATAATATTATAATGCTAGTAAACAGTAAGTAATAAGACAATTTAATTTTGATTACATTATATTATGAATACTATTAAAATTAATTTCTGGTAGATAGATTTTTTTTAAAAGTGATTATAGTGTATTAACCTTTTAAGAAATTATTTTTGATTTTATCTTTAGTTTTTTCGCACATCATGGAAGGATATTCACAGCCAATAAAAAATTTTGAAAAAATATCAACAATCATAAAACGGCTCCTCTCAAACCCGTTTTAAAAATAACTACCGTTTTCAAATTTAATTGAAAAACACCACAATCTTGTGCAGATTGTATACGAAGTAAAACGAGTGTCTTACACTCCAAGTCAATATTCGTATTTGTTAATTGTTGTTTCTGCTGAAGATAGCTGTGATAAAGTTATAAAACTATTCATGTATTTTATTTCTTAAAAACACAAAATAACTAAACTAATTTGCATAGTAGTTTTTGTTAAACACGCATTACCAATATTATGATAAAGTGTAATATATCATTTACTCGAAACACCTTTATTTTCATGAACGATATATAACCTTTATAGATTTACCTTACAAAAACACAGTCGAAACAAGTTTATATAAACTTTTAGACTGTATTTTGATAAAAAAAAAAAAAAAACACCAGTGAAAAGTAACATTTAAGCGCGAAAGTAGTTTGAATCCTGTTTCAATTTAATATATTATGTCTAATAATTAACGAGCAATGAGATATTGGTTCATTGTTCTTAAGTAATTTGAAGGACATTTTCAATATCGTAGTTTTTGAAACAAAAAAAAAATCGTTCTTAAATCATGGTCAAACAGCTAAATAACATTAAAATGTATATTATAATTTATAATATTATATAGTAGAACTATTATAACCTAATATATACAAATTATTAAAATTCACAAAAATATTATTAGTTATTTTTCGACAAGTAAAATAAATATAAACATAGAATTATAATAAGTAAGTAGTTTATTTATTAAATTATATGAAATCAGACGACGAAATAAAAGACTAAATAAAGTCATAATATACTCCAATTTGCGAGTATTGAATACCACGCATATTAATTTCTTTTATGATACCAAAGGATATTAAAACGCACAATGAAGTGTTATTGATATTTAGTGTTTATAATTTAAACGAGTAAATATAAAAACACAATCAATAACGCTTTTGTAAAGATAATAATATGTTTATTTAATTTGTATTAGTTAATACTATATTATACGCATTCATTCATTGCATGGTAAAAACGCCTACTAATAATTTATATTGAAATAGAAAGTATTAATTGACAATGTCGACGTGAATATAGTTATGCACATAACAATTCTGTTAAGATTAATGTAATGTTTAACTGTTTGGATAAATTTTTTTTTTAATTTACAAAATTAAAAGAAATAATCAAAGACGAAAATGATTGAAAACAGCTATATAGTATAATAGTACTCTACAGTATAATTACTTAATAGTCTTAAATCAGAATTTTTTCGTGGATTGTAAATCACCAATCAGTGATTTAATATTTGGCATGTCGGTTACAGTAAATTTTATTTTACAGGTATCTCTAAAGAAAACAATAACAAAAATATTACGCAAATAATATTGTTAAGTATTCTGATGGTAATCAGAGTAAGTAACAGCATTGTTTAATGTAAAATATACTCTAGGGAACATTTATATATTTTTGTATATTATTATCATTAAACATCAAACGTAGTAGTAGTAGAAGTGCAATTGGTAAACTTAGATTATGTAGGTTATTACTTTACTAATAATAATAGGTAGTTATAAAAGTATAGTATATTTTTAATAATATAAACATTGTATAATATGGGACGTCAATATGGCGAATCAAATTGGTTCATCTAAAAACTGCTTGCATAAATAAATACACCAAGAAATTTGATTTTCATTTGATTTATTCATTTTAAATACATAAATATATATACACCAATCAATTTGATTTTCATATGATTTAATTAAATTTCACAGCTAGTTTATTTCAAAATAAACCCACGTCAAATTCACTCTCTATACGTATAATATATTTCAATTATGTATATTACTATAATAATAAAAAATATTCTAAACTGAGCTTTCACAAGAGCAGTTTGGCTTAATATTTTTTAGTTTATTGACAACATAATTATAGTATAGTTGAATACTTGATCTAAACTATATAATATTATCATATGATATAAATAATATGATAATACCTATATATATATATACGTACACACGGTGCAAACCTCATTATTTCCAAAACTATTAACGTTTTTGATTTTTTTTTTTTTCGAAAATGTTGTTTTATAATTAAGAAAAAATATTTTCAAAATTGTTAATAGTTTTCAAATTGTTATATCTCTTATAGTATAGTTTAAATCGCCCTATAGTAGGTTTATATAAATATCTATCAAAAGAAAAAACAAATTATCTATAAGATATAATAGGCAACTTAGAATTTTAAAATAATTTTTTGTTAGTGAAATTCTTCATTTCTATTATAGATTTAAATAATTTACAAAATAATTAAAAATTGATGATGAAACATATAGCTACTATCAAAAATATATCAAAATAAAAATGTACATTAATTATTGTGAACGTTAATTAATAATTTCTTGGTAAACCATGGAATTATAATTTGTATTTTTTTCTAAAATTAATTTATAATCAATATATTTACACTTAAATGGTTGCAGACTATACCCGGTTTATTTAATCAATTCAGATTATGAGAAAAATGGCAGTATCGTGTATTTGGCATACCAATCAGGAAATAAAATCACGTCGGTAAAAAGGAAATGTGGGAAGTGGAAGAGAGAGACTGCGACCATTCATAAGATGGTGATTCATTTAGTAGTTTTTTCTAAATATAACTCACCTGGTTTAACCGTTTTAATTATTTAATCAAATCATTATATATGTGTATTAATGGTACCTATTAGGGTAGTTTAAAATAGTTGATTTTCAATCGAATTTTCATAATGACTGTTTATAGGCACGATTTTGAATGTAATTGTTTTATATCCATTTTTCAACTCATCCTATGTATCTAACATCCAGGGGAAAATTACTAACCATTTTATGTAACATGAAGTTTCGTTTAACTTAACGGACCATCATCGCCAAAAATCTTACAGACGTTACTTTCGCCGGAGACATTCCGTTGTTAAATGTCGGTAGGTTTTTATATCAAAGAGTTGCATAGAGATTTTATTGTGACAACACGCGTGAATATGACATTTACATATGCGGTCGTGATTAACAGATCTGGTGATATTTTAAGTGCGCATAAGTCCTTAAATCTCCCATACTGAGAATAACGAGACTAAAATCTTAGTTCAAGGATACACATCGACTGCAATGAAAAAATTGCATATATAATTATTCATCAAATAGGTTTTAAGTCCGATTCATGTATGAATTTTTTCAAATTATATATATATATATATATAAACTAACGAAATCAAAATCATGCTCAAAATTAACTACTTTTTTTTATAGTTACCTAGTTTAATAAGGCGTGTACCTACATGTGTGTTACGTAATTCGATTATATTTAAAAACAATATGGTACGAACCATAAGTACTTATTTTCGTAAAACATTGATTATACATGGTAGTCGTCGGCACTTTTTCAAAGTAGGAAACTATCTGTGGGTATAAATTATTTTTTTATCAGTTTTGATGAAATTCTATTGTTTAACAGACAAAAACACATTATTTTAGAGATAAGGTGAACTATAGAGGTACTTCGACTATATAATTTAGTTAGAGAAAGTAATACCGATATGTTACCACATGCTTGTGTTTAGTATATATAAAATATTAAAATCTTGTATCAAATCGATAGTTCAGCCTCTTTATTTTATTTTATTTTATTTTACACGGCAACATGACGAGACCGTAAATTAAAAAAAAATACGCCCGTAAAATTACCAATATGTATGTTTTTATTTTATTAAAATGTTATTTTATAATGAACTATCGATTGAATTATTATAAAATATATTCGGCATAGTAAAAAATAACCCGAAGGCCTTAAATGTAAAATATGTGTATGCATAATATGTTAAAAGTTTTAGTAGACGAAATTAATTATGCTGCAGAACTGACAAATGAAAATATGATAAGGTAAACGGTTGAAAATATTTAATTGAATTTTAAATACAGAACTAGGAGAGTTGACGTGGAAAAAAACACGCGCATGCCTCGCACACCCACGCTCGAGTGAAATAAAATAAAGAATGCTTATAATTTTTTTTTTTTTTTTTTTTTAGGAAAATAATTGCGTCTGTTTATATCGCTAAATGCACCACACAAACTGCATGCGCAAAACGCGTACGTAGTTTTTGCGTGAAAAAAATATATAAGAAACCTGACAGTAAATTAAAATGTATAAGTATTACCTGCGGAACGTGTGTGTGTGTGTGTGTGTGTGTTTTTGCGATAACGTGTAAACGTCGCATAATATATTTTTCTCGACGCCATTTATCTCGGGGTGAGATTCGTCGTAGGACGACGGACGACCGAAGATTTCCGGCTCATTGTGTCTGGACCACCTTGCGTTGGTATATTATATATATATATATTATATCATATACGCATACGCCGGAGACTAATTAAACGATTATTCTTTTTCTCTTTCTCTCTCTCTCTCCTCTCTATAAGCGACCGGATAACATCGAAAACCTATCGGTTTTACATAATATATTATTATTATTGTGTTTTTGCCTCGCTCTTTTTCTCTGTCGTTGTTTACCATTATATTACATGTCCGCGCGAGCGAGAAATGTGAATAAAAAAGAAAATTCGCGCATGTGATACGTATAATGTGACACACGCGCGTACACCTATACATACTGTATTATAATATAGGTAATATACCTGCGCTTCGTCGCCATCGGTATTATAATAATAGGTATATAATGCGTAGTATGCCTAGCTGCGGGATGCTCCTTACAATGTAAATAGAGAGCTCACGAACTGTAAATACCTTATCATAAAATTATCATCAATCATGCGTTCGGATAAAAAAAAAAAAAAAAAAAATCCACTGCAGTCGTGATCCGTATTAACGATTATCCTCGAAGACGACACTATATTTTATGTTTATATATACGCACGCGTGTGTATATGTGATTCCCGAGATCCGAGTCTTATTCGTGTCCTTTTTTTTAAAAAAAAACTACCGCTACTCATAATAGACGTAACGCTCGCAATAAAACCTTCAACGGAAAAATATTCGTCGATTTACATATATTATTATTACGTGTTTATTTGAAAACAAAATTATTATGGTCGTCGGGGCAGCGGTCGAATGATACGACACTGCGTCGGGATTCTTATATATACATGATAAATAACGGCGGTATTATAATATTCTATTTTTCCTATTGTATACCAGTATTATATATGTATACCATATATATATATATATATATATACGTATACTGCACCGGAATACACCGACTGCGCGACACGTGATATTTCTATACGGATAAATTAAAGGACACCATCGTACATATTATATATTATGAAAAAATAAAAAACGTCGACAGCTTTATACGCTGTACGTTTCGAATTTGAAAATCCAGTCATATACGCATCATAACATCATCGTTATCAATATTCTCGAACAATACGTGTACGACGTATCAATCGAGTTCCGTCGTAATTTACCGGCGTTCATACCTACCTATACGTATATATAAAATAGGTACAGACTATATCGTACATATATAATATACATTATTATATATACGTTTATGTATTATATTATTGTTATGTAACGTGGGCAATACATAATAATATAATACGTCTGCAGTGTTCGGTTCTCCGGGTAGGTATATTCGTGTGTGTGTGTGTTTCTCTCTCTCTCTATATATATATATATATACTATATATACGTGTAATATCCGAGTGCACATCGCGCCGTCGTCTCTCTGATTTCGTCCGACGGGGGACAATAGCGCATATAGATACGTGATGCACTTGGTAATGAACAAATACGCGCGCACGGCACAAATGCACACGTGTATAATAATAATAACAATATATAATGTGATCTCAACCCTCTACACGCCCGTCGGTCGGTCGGTCGTCGTCGTCGTCGTCGTCGTATTTGTACGCGTTTATACACACATATGACGTGTACGAGGTACACCGGCGAAGCGACTTCGTATACGGAGGGACGGTATATTAAATCCGACTTTGTATATATATATATATATACATACAATACCCCGTCTATTAGGGGGCCATCAATCTTCGTTAAGTGCGTTACTTGTGCGCTTATACCTACACAATATAATATATATACACGCACACATCGTATACTATTATTATTATTATTCTGTGTATATACAGCTGGGCCGGTACCGCATCGGATTCACCGGAGTCACACGAACCCGAGGAAATATTGTTTCTTTCCTCCGCGCCAACCGACATTATATTATTATTATTATTCTTATTATTACACTATACGCTGTACGGGACCATTGACAGTGAAAGGCTCGACGGAATACCGAGCACCGGTGCCATACTGCCACATTATATTATATATGTACACCCATATAATAATAATAAGTACCTAACCGACACGTATAGTATATATATATATATAGCCATGCAACAGGTACATATCGTCGAATCAACGTGTCGCATAATATTATTATATATTTTATTCCGCGGCGTATAATATCGTTATATTATATTATTATTCTAACCGCCCGGCGTTCGGTTGATACTTGTTTAATGTTTATATATTATATACCTATTTCATTCCGTTGCGCGCGATTTGTAAACGAACACAATATTATAATATGTAGGTACGCTGTATACGAACACGGGTGATATGACAAAGACCGTACATAAAATATAGCTATATAGATATAATATGCGTGTGCGCGCGTGTATATATATATATATAAAAAAAAAGGGTGCAAGTGTTTTTATTACGGCGACGACCGCTCGCGAGACGAAACATCGACTTCAAACGCCTACGTGTATATTCGTACAATGTTTTATGACCGTCCGCCGCTCGAAATACACTTCTTTTTACTTTAGAACGATATTAAATTAGCTATGTTTATTTATTTATTTTTTTAAATACTCTCTGCTCTGTTGAACTACGCCGAGCGAAGAGACGGAGCGAAACTTGTAAAAAATAAATCCCAACCCATATCGACGAAACGCCAAAAGCGTATACCTGTGTATATTTTATAATAATATTATATATTATTACGTAACACCGTCTTTTAAATGCGTCGGCTATAAATCTCGTTACGACTCAAACCATTGTGAACCGCATAATTACTCGAATTCGATAAAAAAAAATATAATAATAATAATAATAAATGTTTTTTTTTCGTATGCGCGCGCGTGTGTGTGTACATATATAATATATTATACCACATATGGGTTTTGATTATTTCGTTCGTTTAGAAAAAAACCAAAAAAAACTTAAATACCTTTAGTAGATACATCCCGCACGTCTGGTGAATGTGTGCGATTAATGATGACACATTATGCAAGACTGTTGTATAGCGACTCGACGATCGTTTAATGTTTATTTATATTGTATATATATTATAATAACATAATAACGTATATGCGTGTCGGTGTGCGCTCTTTGATTTTCTATACCGCGGTATAAAATGATGATATAGGTACCCTATGGATATTTATATAATATGTGCGCGGTCGTGCGGTGGTTCGTATAAAATAATTTTACAAGCAAATATATAAAACACGCGGGCCTTCCGCGAGGGGACACGTCGTGTCATTGCAGATAACCGACGTTTCTTTTTCTTCGCGTGTGCTATAACACACACACTACACACACACACACACACACACATGATGCACGATTATATATTATATTATATTATATTATATATACTTAAATAATATGTATAAGGTGGCGGCGGTTCACCTCGGCACAAAAGCGGCGAAAAAAAACCCATTAAAAATACGAAAACACCCACCGGATCCCTGTGGGCGGTTTTGATATTATACACTGCTGCAGTGTAATACTCATAACATATATAAATACGCGCCCGCCCGTGTGTGTGTGTGTGTGTATATAGGCGATTAGACCAAAAGAGTAGCGCGGTCATTCCATATTTCCTAAATTACATTGTCCGATTTCAATGTCAAAAACATGAGGCCCCCGGTCGGGTTAACATCTTTTCGAGCGCCGCCCACACGCAGATTTTTATCAAGCCACTGCGCACTGCACAATATGATAATATACCTATTTCACTTTTTATTTTCCATTGTTTACGCGCACGTCGTGTTATCGTGTTTTATTGTGTTATATACCCGTTTTTTTACGATAATGCGCGCTGCAGCGTTGCACTGACGTTAAGTAGTATATTGCGAACCATATCTTTATCGCTCGTATTCGCCGACAAGTTTGACAGAAGTCGTTACTTACAAAAGTCGTATATATAACATGGTAGGCGTACGAGGTAGCAGGTACACACGCCGACACTGTACAAACGCAATCGTGGTTTATTCTACAAAAACAAACTTAATTATTTTGATTGATAGCACATTTAAGTGATTAAATTTAAACTGTCGTCGCTGAACGATAAACGTGTACGATAAGTCGGTAAATACGGAGGAGGGTATTATTGATTAAATACAATTTGCTTATATAAATCTCTGACGTCCGTGTTTGGTGACTGCACAGCGAGAATATCGTTTGATATCCAACCCTCGAGTGGGTTGTCGTCGTTACACGTGTTCCATATTACACTGTATATCATAATATTTAATATTATCCGACGCCCGTCGGTGCGAGTATATAATATAGTAGTGAGTTTACCTACATCGTGTCATAGCTAGGGAGTGCCCCTATATAGTCGGTGTAATATACACAGACCATCTAATTTCCAGTGTCTTACTTAGCTCGCGGTTCTACTCGATTTGCGTGTCCCCCGCGTTTGGTGGACGAATACGATAATAATAATTATACCTATACAACATATTATAGACTTTTCACGATAATGCGCGTTCTGTGCCATTATGTCACGCGTATTGCGTACAATACGTGTATTATATATTATCCATCAGTCGTGTAAGAAATTACTATAATACCAACGTCATGATAATGGTATTGTAATACACGTGATGTAGACCATTAAATCTCCGCGGTTTCGATTCCTACGGGACGGCGGTCGGGGTGTATCTACGATGTATATAGTATTATATTATAGACTCACCTGAAAACTCTGCTCGGTCGAGAACGTACACGAACTATTCCAGCTGGCTGAACTGTTCCGCGATGACACCTCTTGCACCACTCGCAGCCGAGCTACGTGATCGTTCATTTTGCTATTCGGTTTCGCCGATATCTGAAAACATTTCCAAAACGACGGAAATTATTAACACATTCATCGCGTGCGTAAACTAAAATTTTTACGATTTTTCAAACATGTAATATTCGTTTAACTATTTCAACGTGTATTAATACACACACACACACACAAGTACACAACATATGTTTATACAAATACTATACGCGTACATGGTACACGGATTACATATATATATGTATTATGTGATTTTTTTCCATTACACTATGTAAACCTATAATATGTAAATGTGTATATATATATATATATAGGTATAAAGGGGTCAACATCTCACAATTATAGATAAATAAAATAATGAGGCGAGCAATAAAAATTTGGATTAGTCTACTAAAAAACCAGTTTCTTCGACGGATAACGCTATTAAAAAAAAAAAAAAATACATACACATGCATACCTATACGTTCTACGTATATTTATTCCAATGGGGCTACATAATAATATAATATATATATATATATGATAAGTTCATTGCATGTATATATAGTATTGTTTTTGATGTACAAAACCACTCGGTAGACCTGGCTGCAGGTGAAGGGCGATGCATTTGACCAAATAAAATAAAAATAAACTATCTGTTCTGTTTAGTTATTATATTATTATTATATACGCTATTCGCGTTTAATGGCCCAATCGACTGTGTCATATTTTTATTTGTGAATTATTTTTCATGTAAGTATACAACTTTTGCGTGTTTTTTTTAATTTTTAAACCCGTTATATTCGGCAAACTAGCGGTACAACAGGCAATAAACTCCAAAACGTAACATATTATTATAATAGAGCCTATATATTATAAACGGGGACAATCGTGTGTTACCCAGTCATTTTCATCTGACGACAGTGAAATCATACACGGCCAATAAACGCGATATTGTTTGGTTAGATGAAAATGTAATACATAATTATACGTGTGACCGTGAGATTCACGTACAATAATATTATGCAAAAATTGTCACACGATATGATTTTTAGTTTTTTTTTTTTTATAATTTTTTAGACCGAGGCGATATAATTTGATATTTTTAACGCATGTTATGTTTTTATTAACATTGCCTGTCGCCATAGAATTTGATCATCCCGTTTTGTTCACATAATATATTTATAATATACATACATATATAAACGCGTGTATTACATTTCAGAAAACCACGAAATATAAACCTAGGTAATATATATATATATATATTATATAATAATAATTATATATGCTTTATTCCGATACTCGTATACTCGACATTTGCTAAGTATATTACGAGTGCAAAAGAAATGTGTACAAATTTTGAACACATAAAATACGTCTTTATAATACTTTTTCATATTGATTTTACTGGGTTTATAACTATCTATAATTTTTGGTTTTTTTTTTTTTAATAATTTGCATGTTATTTTTAGCATCATATACTACTTGTTTACAAAAGTTAAAAATTCATTATGTAATTATTGGATCTACTTCCAGTAAGGTACATTAGTTAGTAGTATGAATCAAAAAACAATTTTTATTATGTCCTAGTATAGTTATAGTACATCATATTATAATTACCGATATGTGTTTTGCTAAAGAAATTAAACCATTATACTTTCTTATAGCAACGACTACGTATAGACGTATAGTCGATTTGATCAATTTTTATTGTATTAAAAGTTCTAATAATATCATACGTACCATTTTATATGAAATATATTAACAGCAGGTTTTAACTCAAATCTAAGAATTTCTGTTGGTTTTAATTGATTTCACTATACCACATGATCACGAATTGTATTATAATATTGTGGTAGAACTGTCCATTAATAGCCGTTTATGTATGTTTTTAATTGTTTCGTGCACCGTTCGTGTAGCATTATATTTTTAATTTGTGGTAAACCGTAAACTAAAACATCGGGAGCCTTTCGTGCGGAAAATCATAAATAATTATCACGAGTTACGTATTACTCTCAAGACTGATATTATAACCTGGATGTGTTCAATATAGTATGAGTTTGTATAGTTACGTGTTGTTATTAAATCAGAAATTAAAATGTGGTAACGTAATCGGCGCATTATGAGTACTGCGCGCATGGAGATTAGACACGAATAGTTGTGAGTACCTGCCACGCACGGAGGCGACCGTGGTGGCGGGTGTTAAATTAGAAAATGCGAGAGTACCTGCCTACTTAATATATTATGTTAAGTTTACAGGTACTGTATACATATTATATTTACGTATTTAACTGGGTGTTCAAGTGATCGATTGTTTATTTATTTATAGAACTACAAAACTATTTTTAAATTAAGTTTATTTTATTTGAAATATGTATGTAGTTTACATAACAATACAATACGTACACTAAGAAAATTTAATAAATGTATAGTAATTAAAATAACTTCAGAAGTGAACTAATTAGAGAAATATTATTATCCATATTGATATTATTCAACAGATAAAATATGTATTATCGTAACAACAATATATATATAATAATAATACAACAATACATTGACGATTTATCTGAATTAAACTATTTACGGGCACCTACTCATATATAGTGTATTATGATATTTTTATTATTTAAGTTAAGTTAAGAGGTCTTTGTAATTTTTTTTTTTTTTAGTATATTAATTAACTGATTAAGTATTACTACTACAGACGTTATTGGTATAAATTCAACGAATTTTAAAATAAAGTATAGTTTATATAATACATTATTATTACTTAATATACTTAACGAGATGTATACAAAATAATTATTTGATCTATCTATGTTCTTAAATACAATTTAATTTATACACTATCGATTTATCACCATCGATTTCAAAAGTATATTCTTATTCAAGATAAATACAGAATACACTGCAGTGTTAGCGTGTTACACTTTTAAATAAAGCGTATAGCTTTTATTCTCATTATTGCTATGCTATTGCGCCATTGTCCATTAGTTAATTTGATTGTAATACCATGTTATCGACATGTATGATGTATCGTTTATTATTATTTATCATTCAATGATGTCCCTTTCTAATGTTCTCAATTCTCACAAGGTCCCTCTACCCTACTTCAATTCAGAATCTATTAATTCTACGTCTATAATATTTGAATACGAGATAATTAGCAATATTTCACGTTTTCACCCAATTGATTTTACTACTTATTAATTTATCAGTTGAATTTTTATTGTAATTTTAATTTAATCGAACAATTTTAAATTTTAAACTCTAACATACCAATATTGCGCTATTTGTCATAAAAATAATCAAATAGTAAACCACGAAATATGTGTTATATAGAGTGCATAGATTATTACACATCAATTGGTTATCAAAAACGTATTATGATGATGTCCAACAAAATACAATCGGTCGACATATATATATATGTATAATATTTAGTTAACAAAATAAGTATATCAAGCATTTTATTATCATATTTTTAGAGCGTATAAAATAATATTATGTTCGAAAGTATATAATATATAGTAGGTAGGTATATCGTATATTATATTTGCACTATTTTCAAATGGATCGCGGTCATCCGTTAATATGATAAGTGATATTAAAAATTCGAGATCAATACAAATATCAAATTATCGATATATTATACTGTCACTATATTCACTGTATCAAACGATATATGTTTTTAAGATGTCATGTAAAAGAAAGCATTAGTCGCATTCCGCGTGCGGATACGAAAAATTCTATTGTAAATTTGCACTGGTTGTTTCGCATCGAAATAGTAGATATAGACCGTTTCAAATTGTAATCAATAATATGTCAACATATTATCGTATTGATAAGTTTCTAAAGCGAGGGAAACAAGTAAAACTATATAAAATATTCAATGTTTTAGATGATATACGACGTCGTTTCTTTCCCCTCTGAACGCGACTCGTTTACCTATACATCGCGCACACTTTCAACAAAATTCGTTAAACGTAATAATATCATGATATATAGCTATCGTACACTATAAATTTGATTACGTAATATCACAGATAGATGGTGTATTATATATATATACGTATGGTGCGTTTGAACGCGTTGCACATGCGTTATTTGGTCTAATATCGTATATTATAGTATAATATCGAAATCTCTTGGAGATGCGCGACCGCGATCAGCTTATACGCATTATATACGAGTGGATAATCGTTGGGCGGAGTTGTAAAGATTTTCAGCGTTTCTATTTTTTTTTTTTTTCAAATTTTATTTTACACCATCATACGTATAATATCATACTATACACACGTATATATATATAGGTATACCGCCGCGGTAATAATACACGTATAATGTACGCTCCTCTCGTTGCACTCGTCATCGTCCCGACGTATATATATATATATATATTATAATAATGTATACATAATGTGTAACGTGCACACAGCGAGTACACAGGGTTCTACACATTATGTTATATTATAATGCACGCACGACGAATTTGGCGGCACCGAATTATCGAGTTTAACAATCGGGTTTAAGCGCGGCGGGGTCGACGACTGTTTGAATTATGGGAGGTTTGAATCAAATTTCGAACGTCTTGTTACATCACCGCCGGTGTAGAGATCGCGTATAAAAACGGTCTATATACGTGTGTGTATAATATATATATATAGACACCGCAGTGTATACTATTATTATTATTATTATTATTATTGCGATGTGCCGTTTTCTTATTCGCAGACGATTGCGAAACGCACATATAGTTCGTATTCAATACACACGCACGCATATATTATTATATATATATATAAATACATTAATTAATTAATCGCAGAATATATATATATAGTTTTCTTACGCAATAATAACGCTGCACGTGGTCAAACTACCTATACATACATAGGTACATATGTAGTGGCACTCTGCACAGAGATTGACGTACGTCCGTCTTCGGCGCGCGTATTGGTCTCGTAATAATATTATTATTATATTATAATACGACGACCTGCAGAGGTGTCGACCGGCTCTGTACAATAATAATAATATGTAATATGATTTATCACGTTTTGACGTCTGCCGCTGTCCGTGGTGTGAATTTTCCGAACCGGGTCACTGTGCACAGGGCGATTATATATACTTAATCTTTTTAACGTTAATCTGCGGGCGCAATAACTGAAGCAATAAAAGGATTGTTTTTCTGCAACTATTTCGTTTATAATAAAAACATACCATTTCGCATTTTCCTACGAATTCCAGTATACTATCGTGCCCATAAAAATTCAAAACGTTTTTGAATTCCGTTTATATTCTCCGGGATATCGCCCGGTTCGCGATTAAATAATCAACCTGTACGATACATAATAATAATAATACGTGCGAGGCCCATCGTCAAACTCACGCCCCGAGCAACGCGAGCGTTATACAACGGTCGCGGGCGATATGATTACAATAATAATAATTTAATATTTTAACCAGATCATCGGTGGACATGTGTGTGCGACGTGCGTGTGCGATATGTGTTATAACTGTTTTTCTCCCGCCGACGCCTCCCGCGCGTAAACCTGCAAATCCGTAATATTATCCATATTATAATACAATAATTAACCCGTCAATGACTAGACTGAAAAATATTTAAGTATATACAATATCATTATGCGCGTTCGCACAACGGTTTCGACACCGTTTAGACGCGAATATGAGTATATATATATATACGCGGCCATGTGTACACGCTGTCAGAAACACAGCGACGTCCCAGATCGCAGTACTCTTATATATATATATATATACATTGATATTGTACAAAATAGATTATATAGTTTGTGTGTGTGTAGATTCGATGAAGTATTTCGATAATATACCTACACGCATGATAATCATTCGACGAAGACGTGCGACGACGGGTAGAGATTTAATACGATATTGCACGCGTTGAAAAAAAAGTTTCGACAGCGCGCGTTTAACCTGCCGACGTTTGTGTGTGTGTTTTTTTTCTAAATAAATATAGTATACCGTATATATGCGCGCAGACGTTTGATTATGGGTATTATTTAATCGGTTTGTCGTGTATGCGTGTGCGCATACTTTGCTCTGCGAGATCGTAAGCGTTTTGTACGGGTTTTTGCAATATACGCGTATATATATATATATATATATATATATATATACGTATATAGAACTGGCGTGGTAACACCGAATTCTAAGGCGACAACCGTAAATTATTATCAAATCGTTCGTTGTGGAACCGAGCCAAGTTTGTCGAAATTAGGTTGTTCTGCACTTGCTCTTGCAGTGTGGAATCTACAAAATGGGTTAGGTCTAAAAATTCACGTGTTACGACGAGGACCACATATAAATACACACCTACTGTAGCACCAGCAGCAATAACCTTATCTATATATACTAGTTTTTTTGGACGTGCGCAGCATCCTATGTCGCTCGTACTGAAACAGCTACGAACGTAAAAACACTGCAGGTCGAATACTCCGTTTCCGAGTGCAATGCATTGGCGGGCACAATTCGCGTTTATCAAGCGCGATAATAATATAATATATTCACTGCTGCAGTGCGGTGCCGTTGTCGTACGTTTTCGTTTCCAGCCGCAATGCTGCGGCGCTGAATCGAAATTATATACCGCCGCGGTAGGTATTATATATATACGTCTTATATACACGATCTATAGGTACCGAAAAATATATATAGTGCCTACCCGTAAACTAGACCATCTCTGAGCTATACGTTTTGTCTACACGTAGAAAACGACCGGGAACAAAAAAAAATAGCCGCAACTGAGCGACGTGGATAGGCACTTTCTATATAAAAAACCGTTTTGATATATTATTTTTTCGCTATTTTCGTTGTCGTACAACGCCATTATTGCTAATAACACTCGCGCCGGAACGCGTTTTGCGGGCAGGAAACAAACGCGCGCGCGTTGCGACACACACACGCCGCCGGTCAGTTTCACCTTTGCTCCGCAACACTATATATAACAATATATATAAACGGCCGCAGAGAAACCACTGACGGCGTAAAAGACACATATCGGCAGAGGAGAACGGGACGTATATATGTATAATAACAACGCACCACGTACGATATATTATAATATAATAATACACGATGTGTGTTCGTACACGCGTATAGTACAATGGCTGTGCACCACGACGACGAGTATATATAATATAATAACGATAATAATATCGTAACAGCGGCGGCGGCGGCGGCGGCAGAAATATCATAATAATATTATAAATGCTGCCATTATGAAACCTTTCGCGGCGGCACCGACGTCGGCCGCGCGTACGACTCCCACGCGCGCCCGACTCGGGTAGAGGTGTACTTACCTACTACGCTAAACGCGCCAAACGCGTTGCTGTACAATATAAAATAATAATATCGTTACGGCAAACGGTATATGTATATGCGTAGTACACATATAATATATATACGTACTATATCGAACAATAGTCTTACGACAATATATTATTATATTAATATTGTTATTGGCTCGCACTGGGAACCGGAATACGATCGGAGCGTATAGGTACGAGAAAACGGCAGAGTCGTTTCCAATCGTTTTTCATTTCGTTAAAAAACTCTAATCTAAATTGAATCGAAAACGGTCAATGGTACCCGTACACACCGCAATCGCCGCGCTAGCTAAAGTCGTATTAGATTATAATGTTATTATAACGTTATTAACAGTATAATAATAATATATTACATTGTTACGTTTAATATGTGTTATGCGTACTTTTGAGCACGGCCAGAAAGGATTTTCGATCTGTAGATCCGATATGTGTCTAACACATCACACGATTTAGTTTCGCGGCGGCGTGATAATCTTTTTAATCGTGGGCGTATTTTGATGAGAGTTTTATATAGAAACTTATAAAAATGCACTTCAAGTTAAAGAGCATTGCGTTTCTAACCGTAATATACTAATATTATTCCGAATCGTTTCGACATCAAATAAATGTTGTCGACAGAGACCGCGCGGAACACTATACACGCGCGTTTATATATTATTATAGTAATCGTTGACCGCATATTAATAATATATTAAGGGCAAACTCGGGTCGAGTGTAAAATTATTTACAAAGAGTAAAAAGTAGACTTGACCATAATATAATGTACGTATTTTAAAATACGAATAAAAAAAAATTACTTATGAATTTTACCTTATATGCAGCAATACAATTTTAATATTTCCATGTGATTCGGTCGAATAACATTAACACGTAATTATTAAATAAAAGTTTAGTTTTAAAATATAAAAAGCATAAAACAGCAGTGCATACTAAAAAATATTTACAAAAAAAGTACACTAAATATTTTTACATTATTAGATGTATTTGAACAAACTCTGCTTTTCTTAAATTATTATATTTTCGCGAACTTCCTGCAGATATGTACATTTTAATTTAGCTTAATATAAACATTTACAATTTTAAACTTTAGTTTTAAATATGTGTAAGTCCTTCATAATAAATAGGTACTCTTTAATGTTAATATCCGTAACTAAGATGAAGTGATCTGTAATTATTATATTTTTGGCTTCAATAAAATATAGAGAAAACATATTATTTTGTAACCATGAAAATAATTCTATATATAATAGCAACAAAATATATGATATTGAAAAAAAATAGTTTGATTTCATTTTTGCTATTACATTTATAATAATCAAATTTACATAATTGCTTAAAAAGTGAATTCAACTATTGATTTGACCTAGTAGTTAAAAGTAGCGACGTTAATTTAGCCCACGGGTTATTAACGATGATGAAAACAGCGTACTTCTTTGTTTTGGCGGTAGTGTTTAAAAAGAGCAATTGCTGTGAAAATTTTCCAAGGAAAGTATACTAAAAAGCATTGTAATAATGCAAATTGTACTACTTTGAATGTTTCTTTGTGCAAGTGTTTACAAAAAAATATTTTTATTTTATTTTATTTTTATTCTATAACCTCGCTAATAAGTTTCGATTTAAATGTAATGTTTTAATTTTACATAATCTGACAAGATACAGGAATAACATAATTGAGTCTCGAGCTTGGCATTAGAATATATACATTAAATTTTCTGAAATTTGAGCCAAATTTAATAAGAATCCAATATTTTTCCAAATAGCAATTCAATTACTGCAATAACAATAAACATAATATGGCACCTATAAATATTTAACAATTTATTTTTTTTTAAATTACACCAAGTTACAAAAAAAAGTGTTTAAAGTGTCACTAGTTTACATTGAAACACCTCAAAACGATATAGTAACTATTTTTAAACATGTTTTAATGCTGAAACTACTTTACTTGCATGATAATTATAGTTGAAAATATGTTTGATTTTTGTTTCGTACTTTGTACCGGAGATTATATTTCTTACATAATAAAACATTATTAGAAAGAAATCTATTAGAAGATATTCATATTTCTTGTTTATTCAACTGTATTACATACTCAACTCAGTTCAAGCCTTGCGTTAAAGTCTCCAAAAAAAAAAAAAAATAACATGATAATAATTAATGGGTGTAGGTCAACTACTCAAAACTATTGTATAAATATCAAAATTGAATAACTTCTAAACATCAGTAATAATATATTATTGTCATTATTATTATTTAAAGAGTTAAAGAGGTGGTAAAAATTATTTTTATTATTTGAAATCAAAATTTGCATTATTATGGTTATTTATTAAATAAGTGTTATTTTATTACAAAAATAAGTTAAATAAGTAGATTACCTATATAGTTGTTTAATAGTTGCATATTTATTGTTTAAACAAAGTAAATAATTTGTAATAGTGTTAAATTGCTCGTACTATTTTGAACAGTATATCGAAAGTAATATAATATAAATTATAATTCTTCGTAAATAATATTATAAAGAAATATATTGTTTTTACGAAGACACTAAAAAAAGTAAAAACTACTAATAATTACCTATAAATAATATTATTTTTATCTTACTATTAAATTTAACTTGTTATATGAATTACTTAGCACAGTTTAAAATTATTTCCACCAAACATATTAAAAAATTGTATCTATTGGCGGCAATCTAATAGCATAAAGTAAACAATATAGTATAGTAAATGTACCATAACTGTAATAATAATCGTAACCAAGTTAAGTTCCTATAGAAAGAATAAATAAAAAGTGTGAATTTATGTGGAACATGGAGAGCTAAATTATGTAATTATAATAGTAGTAAGTTATGAAAATTAACCCAATTTCTATAAAAAAAAAATAACTAATGCCTTTCTAGTTAGTTGGTATGTTACTTTTTAAGGAAATTTTCACGAAATGTATGAAACAACAATCAATTAAGTATTTGGATTTAATGTAAACTAAAGAATTTTTTATTCAATGGTATTCGTTCTTTATTATACAATCATACGAAATTTAGTTTTTAATCAAATAAATATCACGTCAAAACATATTTCGCACTTAAAATGTTATTAATATTAAAACGTATACAGTTTACTAGTTTGAATTGTATATTATGTTAATGACGTTTATCGTCTCGTATAAAATTACAATATATTATTATCTCGTTAGCAAAAATCAATATTGATATTTATCGATTTGTTGATATAATAATATTATATAAGTTTTCATTTAAAAAGTTTGATTATAAATAAAACAGAATAATTGGGAATTTCTGAAAATGTATTTTGCTAAAATATAAAGGTATAAAAAGGTTATATTTACTAGAATAATATTTTTTATAAGTCCGCTATAGTTAACATATCATGCATGTATATATTGCATATTATTTATAGGTTATATATAATATATTCAGTAATAATGATGAATCGAAGATGATATTATCGTATATAATATTATTATATAGTCACGCCACTACGTCAGCGTAAAAACTCACGGTAAGACCGTTGATGGGATTAAGATTTTTTTGGTAAAATCTTATTATCTCTCCTTTATTAGGACAAAACGATTTAAACGAAGAGCACCGAAAACACACACACACACACATTATATGACGTGTTGACGTCCTGCGGCAGAATTCACTCCTGTACATAATATTATGCACGCTACGACACCACCAGAGCTAATTTGCCGGACAATATTTTCTAATGAATCCTCGCTACGCGATAATGGACGTTCAATATACATTTTTCGTTTCGGACGTCAATTTTTCACCGACCGGCACAGTTAAAATAATAGCACCGTACAATATAATAATAATTATACGCATAATTCCACTCGGCGTATGCGCATACTATATAAACACGTATAATAATAACGACCGGGCTACCTGTTTGTAAAAATAATAATCACTGCCGCTCGTCGTCTCATTAGCTGCACCGTCCGTCGGCGATCGATGGATGAAGTCCGTCGTGTGATGAAGCTGTTGCCCGGCGACCACGACGACGACGCGCGGCGATTTGAAAACACTTCGGGCCATCGACGGTGTTTTATATTATAATATCGCACGGTCGGTCGGTAATATAATATTATTTGGTCGTGTGTTGCGTTGCACGCGGGTGGGTATCGTATAGTGTTTATATATATAAATATTATATGCCTATATAACGTCCCGTTTTACATAGTACATTTATAGAAACGAATTATTGTACGATATAATACTGCGATCGTCGTCTTCGGACGACACACACTCGACGGCGGAAAATACGGCGTCACGAGTATGAGGAAACGGATATCGTATTTATACTCGGTAGGTATTGTTATATAGGTGTATGATATTATATTGTCATTGTCGCACACCCGCCACCGACGCCGACCGATTCGCACTACCTCGCACCGTCGCCACCGTCACTCGTTCTGGTCCTCGCGGCACACTATCGAAAAAACGTCTCCGCTAATATAATAATATAATGATCTATAATCATATAATATTATGTTATATCTATGTTTGGTTCTTCTCCCCTCTCCCTACACCATGTTAACGTATCGCGTTATCTGCGCCGCGGGTGATCTACTTACCGACCGATCCGGCATAATGCGATCTGCACGGGAAAAGTGTACTATATACGTTAGAGGACCGACTGGAAAAATCATTTTGCAAAATTACATTCCGTTTAGAAAATACCGTTTCTACAGAACGATATCGTAATAATTTTTATAAAATTATAAATGTATACTATGTTTACGTTTATCTTCGTTATTGCAGAACAATATTTTTATAATGTATACAGTAAAACACAAATTTTGAATTATTAAATTTAAAAAAATCCGTGCAAATAGCTCTATTGGTTCTACTTTATTAAAGTACCTATACCTATTGAATGGTATTCATACATCATTATCTAAACTCCAAGTAAGTATACATTTTGTATATTTGGACTGCTTACGTCTTTATAGACCCATCAAATTCAAACCCAACCCGATTATACCGTTGTCGCCTGTCGACCGAAATATAGTAACGTGAAAACACGGGGCATGTGATGTACGCGATCTACACGTGCAGAGTATGACTTATAATGAGTATAATAACGACTAATCGATGAGCCGATAATACATAATCCATAAGATTTATAATACATGTATCTATTTAATATTTAAATGTCACGCAAATTAATTATAAAGAAGTGTCGCAGAGCCGTATAAAATTGTCATCACTATTCTGAATTTAAGACTCCGGGGTACCTACCATACTTAAACTATTTAAGTGACTGTAAATGCGTCGTTTCACTCCTTACCCGGAACGTGAGCTTCGAGAAACAGGCGGAGCGTTTCGCAGGGTCAGAGGTGATATGACGATCAAGTTTCACCAAAATGTTGCCATAATACACAAGTCTAAATATACAGTGTGTTATACGCAGACTCCATATAGGTGACATGAAAACCGGTCGAGTGAAAATTATTTTCGTAGGATCTTTGCAAAGATATACTGTTTCATATGCGTCTAAGGCTATAATTTAAAAATAAGAATTATGTGTTTATATATTATAATATAATTTTGGAAAACTCGAAGCAAAACCAACATAATATTTTAATAATCGCGTAACGCACTGTACGATAATAATCGTATTATCGCCGTGCCGATGCAGACGATTCTCACAGTCGAAGAATCTATCGTTTGTGACTCGAACACACACACACACGAGTGCTCGTTTTATTAATTAAACTCTGTTCAGACTTCTGTATACCATTGTAATTCATCAACAGTTGGTTTATTCATTTCGGTGAATGTGTTAGACATGAAGTAGTTCCGACAGTTTTTTTTTTGTAGACTTTTAGTTCGATTTATTATTGAAATCCATCATCATATTTGTTCAGCGTCGTACCCACGTCCCACATCCGGTTATCCGTTAATCAGTGGTATGCTGCATAATATTATCACTTAGACAACTTGAACATCGGAAAAGCTAATAAAATGAATACGCAGAAACATAATAAGATTCGAACGACAAGTTAGATCTATTTCGTCTATAAGATGAAGATTACTGTCCACTAGACCGAAAAATGTAATTTTCCAACGATTTAACCGGTACCAAAAATTAACTTTCAGTTCAGACACGACAAAAAACATCACGTTTGAAAAAAATTGTAAATATAAAAAAATTAATTTAAATAGACTAAAATTCTATTATATTTAATAGATGCACCGGCACCAAATGTTAGCTGTCAGTTGCAGTTACGTATTTAGTGTAATATTAGGTAGTAAAAGAAATATAAAAAAGTTATTTCTTATTAGTTATTATCAATAGTGTAATACACTATACCTATACAGATTTAATATATTTTATTGTTTGTTTATGCAGATATTTTTTCTTCGACGTTTTTTCCCTGGACTTTTTGTACCGTTTACCGAGTTACACTATATTATGGTCCATCGTCAGGTATTCGACATGCGTCACGACTCACGAATAGCGTAACGGTGTTAGTAGCCTAGAGCGGGTCAGACCACTTGCGTGAAGTTAGTCCCTCTCCCCCCCCCCCATTTGATCATATTGATTTCAAATCTTCACCAATGTCTCTAATTTAGAAAAATGTAGGTTAATATGTCCTACCGAAAAAAAAAAATAAAAAATTTCAAAAATAGTATGAAGTTACAGATTCTTAAAATGAAATTTCTAATCCTTGTAAAATATTGGTGAAGGTTTGAAGTAAATAATATGATTGGGGGCTAACTCCACGCACGTGGCCAAACCGTCTTTTTTATTGCAGGGATCAGCGCGTATAGTCTTCATTTAGATGCCACACAGCTGTCCTAACTGACCATACACGGTGAACAGATCGTCAACGCTGCAGCTACCAGTCGGGCTGTGCACGTGCAACGACCTCGTGTGCGTTTCCGGTTTCTCGAACTTTTTGGTTCGACGACCCCCATCGATTCCCGATTGCGCAGGCCGATTTTCGCCATGAACGGATGAGGGCTTTATCGAACGGCTAATATTGGCATCAGCTGCAATTTATCAATCGATGATTCCTAGGGACAGGAATTTTTTATGATTTTTCTTTGCTCGTTCCACCCACCCAGCAATGATGCCGTTCACACATTTGGTACGTTTGTTTCGCAAAACCTCACTCTCGCATTACCAAATTGGTAATACCAATTAACGAATGGTCTATTCGTCAATAACACATATTAGTTAGTTGTGCAGGTTTCGCTTATTGTTTAATTATTATAAGATTTAGCACTCAAAATTCAATTAGATATATATTATAGTAAGGTAATATTATTATAGAAGTCATTTTTAATTATATATTTTAAAATTTTGATGTTGAAATGAATCGTTTTTATTTTACCGAAACATTTTATACTATTATTATCTATCTGAGTATAAATGAAAAGGTAATTCAAAAAATAAATAATAATTGACCATAACCATATTTGAAGTTGTTTAATTTATAATATATTTGACTCGAAGCCAAAAAACACGCATTTATTTTATTGTTTCGTCCTATTTAATTTTGTTAATTTTTATGCATTCCCCGATCCTTAACGGTATAATATTTTATATTGGTTTTTATTACTTGCTAATAAAGCTATCATTGAGAGGACTATTTTATTATACATTGAGAACGATTTCTTTCATCCTGGAAAATAATATTATTCCGCGAAGTTATAAACTATATAATATATATTTTTTTTAAATATATGCTAGGTCTATTTTAGTAATATCTTCCAACGATATGTACATGAGTTTATAAATTTTAGCTGATTTAATATATTTTATTATAATTTATATGTACCTACCATGTATACCATGTATGGTTTATTATCAGTGAATGACTTAGATTGTTATTTCATTGGTTATAATTATATGTTAGAAAATTATTTTCTTTAGTGAAATATTAAAGTCATATCTGATTCAATGATCACTTTGAATGTAATACGAAATATACTTGGATATTTCCAATTACATGACTAACAATCATATTTCTACGAATAAAGTAAATGTACAACGACATTTTCATCTTTAACAATGTTGTATGAAAGAAAGAACTTAATATTAAAATTACATTAACCGTTTATCACGATTACAGTCATAAACATTTTATTTTGTAACACACTAATACTCGTTCAGTACTCAAATTCACCTTTTAGTGATCGAAATTACTAATGATACTTTAAATTAAAGACAATATTATTAAGTACTGTTAAAGAATATAATTATGTTCTATTACACCACCGTAGTTGTAAAATAAAATAACAGACTTGGAAGACTTGAAAAAAATACGTTGTTTTTTTATTAATGGTAGCTAGGTACCTTCAATTAGGTATTTAAACAGGTTATAAAATATTTAGTATAATAAACATGATATGCGTTTAACACTGCAGGTATTGACAATAGAACATTATGCACATTATATCGATTACATGTAAATAATAATCGACTACAAAAAGTCACAGTCACCGAGTTTCATAATCAACCTTATTGTAACAAATGTCTATAAAATAAAACAATAACACAGTGTTATAATTCATATATCAAGTCAATTGGTTTGTTTAACGAGTTCCGACTAAAATAAAATGCATTTGGTCACTCTAAAAGTAACAAATGTCGTTACATGCAAAATTATATTATTTAACTACTTGAGTATTGTATTATGTATTGATATTATGCAAGTTTGAATATCTGCAAAGTTTGTTTAATACTTTTTATGGCACGGCATTGACGTGTAGACGTGGTATTAGAGACACGTGTCTTACAAGATAAATTTGAAAAGGATTAACTACTCTACGACAGTATACGTATATAAATTGGGTCAATGTCTGTAGGTGTTCTTTATTTATGCAATATAATACGGTTTACCACAAGACGTAACAATGTCGTATACGCGAAAAAAGATTATTTTTCATCTCTGAAACTTGACAGTGGTTTTAAATAAGTCTACACCCATGATCAGCGAACGCTCAACATAAAGAAATCTTAAATCTCATTCATCGACAGACAGTATTATGAATAGTCGGCATCGCGTTCGATATATAGGTACAATCAATTAGGAAGTGCCAATATAGCGATACACGACTATTATATAGAAACAATAAACATTACTATTACATAATCATAGTACATTATATTGTAGTAGGCACTCGTACAAAACGTCACAACTCGTAGTCGGACAATAATAATTTGAAATAAATGACTATATATAATGCTATGCTCGAATATTAGTTTCAATAAAATAATATAAGAGCACTATTATAATTTATCGTGTTTAGAGATCGCATTGTGGACCAAACAATTATTAATATTTTTCTGTATTTCATTATAGTATGTAATATATTTTCAATATGTCGAGTCAGATGTATAACTACTTACCAATGTTGTGAAGCGAAGTACGTTAAAGTGTATTTATTACCTACCTACTGATGTTATATTATGGTTACGTTTACACGCTTATTGGCTTTGTAGTATGTACATAGAAATTTCGATTTTAAGTACGAGTTTATATAGTATCTATATATGACGTGTTTTGTATTATAATTTATAACGATAACTCATATTTTTACTTTTTTTTTTTTTTTTTTAACAAAGCTAATCAGCTTTAGTACGACCTCGTAATTTAAACGCTAGGAAATACTTTTAATTTGAATACCTAATGTGTCCGATTACAACGCAATTATATATCATAGTATTCAAATTAAATTCGATATACCAGTTTTAGGACTCTGCAGAGACAATCGTATATGTTATACAATATCTCGAATAGTAATATATCATTTTATTTAGTCCAATTAATCACATTTATATTGTGCGTAATAAATTATATCAATATTTAATATTATAATTCTTCTATTGGACAGGTGTATTAGCATTTATTCACTCAATATTTCAGAATACTATACGATTTATAGTAGTTTTATAGCATGTTCATTTATTAAATTAAATTTATATTATATCACGTATAATCCAACGACCAGAGGAAAAAATGAGTATAAAAATGTGGATTTTCTAAAACATAAACAAGAATAGAATAGGCTACAGGAATTTACTTTTCTCTTTTCTAATAATTGTAAGCTGGATGTCACTTGAGATAAAATAACATTTATATCACTTATCCACATGTCTATTTTAACATATAGCAACTCGTAAATGTGACATGTTCGGTGGCACATACCTCAAGACGTGTTTTTGGTGCTGATGTCAATCAAACTCCAACTATATTTCCACTTGAATAATTTGAATCCACATCTATGCGTTATACAATGGTTTGTTATTTTCGTCGTAATAGGGAAATATAAAAAGAAATTTAGTGATAGGTACCTATTACGATATGTGCCTATAATATCGTATGGATCACGTGAGTCATATTTTAATTGAAATAGCGTTGTATATTGGTAAAAATATGAATACGAATATGGGCGGTAACAGTAACATAATATATAATATCATATTTCTGAGTTAAAAAAAAAAAATTACTATACTTTATTTGTTGGTTTAATATCCTAATTAATTTCCCCGGTCACCGCATACGTGCGTATAAGTACTTCAAACGATTGGATAAAATAATTGTACGGCGCCAGTATAGCGGTAAGCGTAATAATAATCGGATGCTATTTAATTTTAGTACGGTCCATATATAACGTGCATCGGGTCGATCGATATAATATATTATCATGTCTTCATCAATGCGGTTGAGACTTAACGCGATTGTCGTTTTACCAATCGCATCAAATACGGATTAGTTCTGGGTGTATCTATATGTGTATACTGTCGTAGCGCCAGTGCTCTTATAATTGTTATTGGGTTCTTATTTTTAATTTTTTTCGATTTTTTTTTTTCAATACGACTTTCGAAAAAAATACAACTGCGTCTATAACGGTGTTACCGCCATAAAATAATATATATAATACGATACGACTGCTGCTGCTGTTGCGGGTATGGCAAATAATTATATCGGACAATCGATCAGACGTATTCGTTTTGTATAAATTGCGTATTTGTTTTGGCCGCACGAATCGAATGCGGATATATACCCATGTATATATGTATTGTCCGCGAGATTTTACTCGTCTGAAGGTAACGCGTTGCACGAGGCTGTACGGATCGATTTCACACTTATTATACAGCAATCATTATTGCCTATTAGGCGTCGTCGTTTCGTATATTATAAAGCGTTAATAATAATAATACTTGACGAGACTGCAGTAGTTGCAGTCGATGCAGTCGAGACGGATCGGCGGCGGCGGCGGCGGCTGCGGCGGAGACGCGAAAATCAATTGGTGGCGGCGGGCGATTTATTTTTAAATATAAATACATTATACATAATATTATAGGTATTATATATATAGGTACGTTATATATTATATTATAGAAATGCACACGACGAGAATCGTGATCGCGCCGATCGCACTCGTATCATAATAATAATAATAATAATATATTACAAACGCAATATATGTTATATTGTGTTGTTGTTGTTATTATCGTCGTCGTCATCATCATCGCGAGTCGTAGTATACTCGTGATAATGGCTGTTGCCGCGGAGTGTAAAATGTATAGCGTACAATATATACAATAACATTATATTTATATATATATATATAATAGAAAGATTTTGCTCGAGTGAGAGAGATACAGTTAAGCCATTAAAACCGATTAACTGGCACTACTCTGCCGTGTATAAGGTACATGCGCGCGGCAAGGACATAACGGGACCGACCTGTTTCACGCGCTTACTCCGATATCGGCGGCGACGACGCTGTGCCCGCCGAACGGCCGTCGTAGTGGTTTTTGCGTTTTCGCCGCTCGTTTAACGCACGCGATGGACGCGTTTATTATATCATTATTAGATCGGACGCGAAAGCACACGCGTTTCGGGTCGAAAGCTTTATAAATCGGACGCACAGCCGTTCGCACTATCTGTCACACGCGCACGCACATTCGCGATTTATTCGCAATAACATGATATATATATATATACCGTAAACCCAACACCGTGTAGCTATACCATATTATATGATAATATGTACAACTGTATTGTTATTGAAATTGTGGAAACGACGTGCGATGACGACCGAATAGTGGCTACGACGACGATATACGACATTACGCATATCTGCAGTACCTACGTATAGACGTGCACCCGGGAAAAAGGGAAACGGCCATCAGCTGTTTGACGTACATTATTCGAGGGCCTAGTGAATCACCAGTTGAAATCCGTCAGTAGAACAGCGTTTAACCCACAAAAAAAATCAACAAAAAAAATAAAGTCGTCTGGGCACTGACGCATTCAAATAACTGCGCGGTTTCTAACGAGTTGGCAAAAACATATTAAAAATAAAAAATAATTGGTTTGAGAGCTAAGCCGTTGTATGCGATGAATCTCGATAATTACCGATGTCTGATATATAATCTTTCTTGGTTTACAAACATCTCGACGACGGAATTCACGCTGATCCGGCTTCACGCGTGACAAAATAAAAAGGTCTTTCTCGTGATATAAATCTGCGTTGAAGGTTATAATTTACCGAGTGAGCTCGAAGAAGAGATTAGCACTAGAAAAATTCTATGCCTTATCGATTTTAATTTTGTTTTGTCTTTCATTTGGGGTTCGGTCGATGTGAATTCGTGTTTTATATATAGGTATACCGAGTGAATCATTTAACGAATAACGCTTGTTATTTACAATTTTATTAATCATTTAAAAAATAAAATTACTTAGTTTCCAGTCGAAATACAATAATATTTTTTCAATAAATTATATTTTTCATCATTTTGTTTTAAGTTTTTACTTTTTTAATGAAAACACACATTTTTAATTTTATATTTTGAAGTAGAGTATTTTGGACCTAAACTTCAAATACTAATAATTCATAAACTAAACTATCGTTCAAATTTCGACTTTTTTTTTATCAAAATACTCCAAAAATACACTGCTTATAAATACGAAATTAAAAATGTATGTTATCATTTAAAAATAGTAAACTTTATACAATTATAACGATAAAATAAATTTTTTTTTTTTAAATTTTGTTTTAATTCGATTGAAAAATATGTATAAAAAATATTTTCAAAAATGTTAATAGATTTTGTTGTTTTGATTGTTGTTAAAAAAAAGAAACACTATACATAAAATATATAATACTGCGGTGTATAACTGTGTATTTTTGTAGGTTTTGATGATTTAAGTGTTCACGTAATGATTGTTTACACAGAAAACCAATAATTTGTAAAAATACCACCAGTATAACCTCCATAGGTCATACTGCCAGTATTATAATACTTATAACACTATACAAACCTCATCGCGATTGTGTTATTTATTCGGTACGTGTAATAGATAGGTAATAAACTCAACGGTAATAAAAAAACGTTCTATTGATTTTTATCATTATTACTTTTTTCAATAAATATCTTATCTAATAACCTATCATAATCTATAATATTATTATGCTTGGTACAAACGTCCTTGAAATAACAATATTAAACTTTCAATGATCAGTTGAAATGTTTAAATTAATGTCGATTCCTTTTCGGGACACGTTCGAGACACTGTTGTTGACACTGTTGACAGTTAATTACGCTCGTCAAACAAAATGAATCCGTATGGAACACTATTTATAAGCTCGGTGGTCTTGTGCAACGATACTTTAGGACGGCGGCGGTGGTCGTATTATATTATATTGCGTACGCGTTTAATATTTCAATCGGTGTAATATCACACGTATACGGCTGCTTACCTATATACAAATGGCGAGACTATATTATTATTTATCACTATATTATGCTATAATATATGTATACCAATAGATTCGTGGAGCTCTTATTATAGCGCGTCAAGTCGTCAACCGCACTTATCATATCGTTCGTACCTACTATGCCGCTCGCGCGTTATGATGCGTTTCTACATAATTTTGTCGAAAAAATAGTAAACAATTATAGATTTTCCACAACAGACGTACATACAACCGTAAACGGATATCTGCGATTTCACGCGTTATTTTCAATGCAGATATTTCTCACGTATTTTTTTTTTTCGATTTCGCCTGGACAACGGCACATGTCGTCTGCTATTATGTGAATACTTTGCGACAGTTTGGCGAGAGTCATTAACGCGCGGCACATCATCTCCAATGCCATCATAATATATCATCACCATCGTCATATCATTGTGTTATAAACATTTCACAACAGTGGAATGTACTGCAGTTTTACAAGCGGTATGACCAAATTTGCAGGTTCGAAAATAGTATATAAACATCAGTTCTATTAATATGCTAACGCTTTGTTACCGTGTCATGTCGCATTCGAATGGACAATGAGAGAACGAATAAAAACATTAAAATATGTTCTCATTGATGTTGAAAATCGTCACTGGAAATATTGACTTTGTAATGTCGTCTAAATTATAAAATTCATAAATAATTCAGTAATAGTAATTAGTTATTTTTTAGCACGTCTTTCAAACTGTAACAAATAGGTACGTGCATAATTGCTTGTATAAAAATTAGTTATTAACATATGACGACTTAATTATAAGTAAAACATACATGTATATACATTTTACGTACGAGTATGTTATCCAACCGCGATAATAACCAATGTACCTTATATTCATATATTATATACATACGTTTTGGCTCAAGCAAGTGCAATATTCAGGAAAATATTAAACCAGACCAATATTATTATTATTATTATTATTATGCATGCATAATGAAGTTTGTAAATAACGGTTTATGAACATATATACTATTAAAAAATTGAGTTTAAGTGTTTTACACCATTAAATAATAAGGTATATCCACTATAAATCAAAAATATTAATAGTAAATATAAGAAGACAGACCATATCGCAACTCGATTAAATTATATATCACATTGAGGTTTATACACGATATAGGTAACTAATTAAATTTTTATGCGCATTTGAAGGTTATAACCTATATTTTACCTACCGACTGCTGTTATTAAGTATGCGTGTGTAGTGTACACGAATAAATAAAAAACTAGATATGTCATCAATAATCTAATTTGTTGTTAATAATATGAGGGGAGTGAATATAGCAGGGTATACGTTCTATTAATTTTTCCATATTGCACAATAATATATACAGTAGGTAGTATATAGTTGTTAACCAACGTGCCATGCTGTTGCAGTGTATGATTTTAATAATAATAATTTTCGTCCAAAGATGTACCTACAATAAACCGTCGTCGACAATAATAATTATTTCTATTACGTCTTGGTAATCTTCCTAATTTTGTCAACTGACGTGTAATTCCAGCTACTATAGTGAAGTCGTTTATTATCAAGCCACTCCGTTCATGTCATCCTTCCACGACTTCCACATTCCACAGTAACATACTACGTGTGTAATTACATTTTCAAATCGTGTTTTGTTAGGTTATGTCCGTTCAAGTTTATTGTACAAGGGACTGTATATAACAGTAAAATCAACAATCAATAAATTTATTATTCTATTACTTGTATATTTATATTTATATCTCGTGAGACGCGGCGGTATATGACTTATAATTATGATAATAACGATGTTTCATACTGAATAATATATTGATATATGTATTGTATTTTTAGAATAAAAATAACGTACGCAGGTTCGATGTATTAACCACTTTGTAATATATGTTTCATTATTTTTAAAAATATTTTAAAACTTTTAACGCTAATAACATTCACAAACTTTATATTTTAACAAATACTAATGTCGTCATTTATTTTTAATTTACTTCAAGGTACTAAGTTTGCACTGTACGCCTGCACCAACTAGAAAACAATTTAGTCCTGTTAATTATATTTGTTCTACATTTTCGTAACATATTTTATGCTCGCTGTATAAGTATAATGAAAAAAATTGTATCTTAAAAATATCTTAAGGTTGTTATACTTAATGATTAATGTCCGTGATTTTTCGAACGCTCGATGTACTATAAATTAAATATAAAATTGGTTAAAGAAAAACTTACCAATAAGTGAGTAGAAAATAAATGTACGGCTATTATTATACACCTGTAGGTTACACGTGTCGCGAAAAGTTTTCTAGTATTATTAAATGTCCAATATTATAAATGGTACAAAATTCTTAGAAAAAAACGATATATTATTATACTATGTTTGTATAGTCGTGGTCATGGTCCATCAAATAAATTTCATAACGATTTATTGAAATACTAAATTGTAAAAAAATTGGAATTAAACCGAGACGCATAAGGTATTTATTTATTTTATATGTGTACTGTATAATATATATAATAATGAACGTATATCTATATACAATAATATTTATGTGTATATTTTTATCTAATTACTCAACTTGGCCATTATTTTTTTTCTCTCACTTTTATATTTACTATATATTTATACCACTTTTTTAAGTAGCATATTATATATACTTACATATGTACTATTAAATCATATCGATGACCAAATTTGGTGTTTTTGTGAAATTTAATAGAATGCAATGCGAATGTAGCACAATACGTACATATCTAAAAAAATATTATTTTTAATAGATTCAATACTATATTGTTTGAAATTTAAAAAACGGGTTTTCACAAACACTTACACTTTTTATTTCGATCCTTGAGTATGAGGTTAATTTTTTTTAATGTATATTTATTATTTATACATACATGCATACATAATATAAACGTATGTTTAAATTTTAAATTTTAAAGTTATGAAACTTGGAAATATCTTGTTTTTGACGTTGCTGTCATTTAAAAGTACTGTGAAAATGTAATTATATTGATTATTCTAAAACAGATAATTTATTCGTTCTTTAATTTATGATTAGGTATATCAGTTATAGTTACCAAAGTATAATATGGTTCTAGCTTCTATATAGCCTATACGAGTTATGACTACCCTGATTGTTGTTTTGTATAGGTACGATTTGTGGACGATTAATATTTTATTGTTTTTGACGTCACAAGAAGCGTTAATTCATTTTGTATATAGATTAATTACAAAAGTATCGTAGATAAAGAAATGAAAAATTGTAAACACAGAACTAATAAATGGTATTAAACAATAAAGCAATATATTTCCGTTGATGGTAATTTAATTAACTTTTTTTAAATTAAATTACTTTATCAAATTGTAAAATAATAACGAACCAATTATGAACTTATTGTTCGATGCGTCGCGGAGATTCGATATTTCTCTTTTTTCATCAACTATTGATATTTTGTCATGCGAAGATGTGTCTTGGGAAAAAAATCGATTTCAGCGGTCATGAAATCGTGAGATGATGCAAAAGGGATTATTAAAATTCCCACACAAATCGTTGTCCGTGCTCTCCGGCGATCGGACCTAACCGACAGAAATAATGCGAATAAAATAAAAAAAAAATAGTAATTGGTTTCTCGCGGGTACGGGGCTGAGACCGGCTGAATCGCGCACCACAACGTTGTGTCGCATTGTCCCGACGTGCGATTTTCATCCCAAACAACCGTTACACCCGACTTACCGCACCACACGCTCCGCGTATAAACACAAAAGCACATTAACTTGTACCTATATATTATTATTATTATTATTATTATTATTATACGACTTATACATATTAAAACAGTATAGAGGTATATATATATATATATATACATACGATTTATTTTCCCGGCTATTGTTTTTCTTTATAGTTGTGCTACGGTCGTCGTAGAAATAGTATTAAAGTATTGTAGTGCAACAGCAGCAGCGGCAGCAGCAGTGGCAGTGGTGGTAAGGAGAAGAAGAACAGCGACAACAACACCATTATTATATATATATATACACGTTATATTATATATGTGTTGTAGTCTACATATATATATATATACACTGCAAGCGCGTTGGGGGTCACGACGGTGGGTTTTTTACGCTTATTCGCCGTGTGTGTGTGTGTGTGTGTGTCTGTGCGCTCGCGCGGCGGTGGTAGCAACTCGGGTAATTATAAACTAACTGTAGTGGAACGTGTGGAAGATAAAAAACCGTGACTCCGGTATATTCAGATTAGGATTTGCTCGGGGTCTGTTGCACGTTAACGGGTAATGGTATAATATGTATGATAATAATATAAGACTTAGAACGGAAAAATTGTCGTCGTCTTATCTCGTACCTATTATATAGGTAGGCACTCTTAAGTATATGCGATAACCCACCACCGACTTGCGGAGTACCTATACACGTAGCTATACGGGCTGAATAGCCATTATTATGTAGTTAGGCCTATAACATAATATTTTAAGTCCGACTCCAGTCATATGCAGTACACGCTATAATACAGCGATGTCGTGATGATATTGTATTTCAAGTATTATGGCGTATCACGCATGCGCGTTCGTATTATAATAATATATAGGTACGATATACTGCGGATGATACAGTAAATACTTATATATTATAGGTACATTGCTATTTGCTAGCCATGCCCATTATGCTTTGTTATAGACGTGCTGAATATTATTCTGTCGCGAATGTTATTATTTCGTTTTTTTTTTTTTTTTGTATACGGTAGAATATTATTATAACAATGTAGCCGACCGCGGAGAATAACCCGAGAATCTGTGACTTTTTTTTTTTTAAATTATACACTTGGACCAAAAATGTGTACATACCATAGGCGATATTATAGTGTTACACTATACACGGTTATTTACCGATCGATTGAAAACCATATCGTGTTCTTTCTACGATTATTATTCGAACCGTTTCGATTATTGAATAGGTCGTCGATCAACGGATAATGATAGCGACTATAGCTGTTTACGGCTTATTGATAATGCGTTTTTTTTTACAAACGAATGCGCCGCAAATGCACGTCATCCCGATTTTTTAAAATTATATTATATTATAATCATAATAAATTAAAATATTACGAGATAAAATTACGGGAAAATACGTAAAAAAAAAAACGAAATCACATAATATGTCTATAATAAGTAATAGATTATGATCGTTTTAATGATTCTGAAAATGAAAAATAAATATTATCTAACTAACTACCTCGACATAAGTATGAAGTATACTCATTAATTTTATTACATTTATAACCACTATATGGAGACACAATAATAATACATTATTAAGTCGAAAGTGAATTTATAATAAAATAGTTAAACACTATGATTTAAAACGGTTATTATAAGTCTTTAAACATAATATTACGGCATATTTTTTAATATTTTATTATGTAATAAAATAAATTTATTAATATTTATGATCATTTTCATTTTTAAGTACACTCCCGCGCTAAACATTTATGAATCAGTAAATGACAAATAATTATATTTATATTATTTCAAATGTTTAAATATTATCTATTTAAATTTTAAATGACCATATTTTCCATAACTATATTATGATATTATATAGGTAATGCATTGCAATGTACAGTTCATAGAACGCTGTAAACTCGGAACGTAAATATAGATCAATTAAAAATTATATTTTTGGATAATGTCTTACGCATAGATTCGATCACTCAAAATAGAAGAGATCGCATTTTGAAATTTATATTAGCAAATACGTGTTTCGATAGAGATGTTGTCATCTTTAACACTCACTGACCACTGTTCACTATAAATGGAAACGGAAACTAATCTATATACATATTATGTAATTGGTAATTACCATGTTCAGTTTGTGGTAATGGTTGACTATGGCAACATCATCCATGACGAGTATTACGTATTCGGTAATTAATAGGGAATATTTTTCTATCGTAGATAATATGGTTTTTTCCGAGTAAAAATAATTATAGCTTGTACAGAAAGAAAAAAAAAATAATGGACTAAGGTAGTAAGGTGTAACAATTGGACATCAGGCGATTTTTAAAGAGAATATTTTAGTTCAAACATGAAGCCACTCCTATAGATTATTCTATCATAAACCATTTTTTTTTAAATTTAATTTGATATTGTATTAGAAGTGTGGAAAATTATAGTTTTACTGTTTTTAAAAAATATTGTATAATAAAGTACCCCACAAAACACGTTGCAAGAACAAAACAAAAAAAAAAAACACAAGATTTGATCTTACACGTCTGTATAATTACATACAACTATATTAGTATTATTACTTATATTGTATGTAAGCATCAATGGTCTTAAAAGCATTACAGTTTATAATGATTTTATAATAATATTTTGAATTACATCACACGCGCCTAATGAATGCATTATTATTTTGTTCACAAAAATTAATAGCGATTCGATGTTTTGTGTGTGACGAAATACAACGTAGGTATGTTTAATTAGTGTTTGTGCGCGTATGTGTATAATGATATGTGTATGTGTACGTAATTTCCGGTCAGTAGGACGCAAAAAACTTGTCTCGCGATTACAATATCGTTATCTATGCGTGTCTAAGAATGTGTCCGTTCACACACGATTACCGCCTAGATCAATACATGTATGTGTAATATGCAAAATTCAAAGCTGCCGTTTGATTTATTTGGGCGGCGAAACGGACTGATGTTAAACGGCCGACTTGTCAAAATACACACATGGTGTTCGTAACGACAAAAGCGAAAACACAAACAGGTTTTATAATGTGAACAGTGCAGCTGATACGAATCAACGATCGCGTTAAATGTTTCTCATTTTTTATTATATTTTTATTTTTATTATAATTTTTTCGTATACAAATATCCACACAATTTATACCTACCGTATGGAGGCAACCTTATGTATGAGATAATCAATATACATAAATTATTGTTTGAAATGTATATATACTATAACTGCCACGGTGTAATGGCTTATGGTGTATGTCGGGTTACCACTAATATGCAGCCGAGACAATAAACAATATTTATTTGGTATTCAATTACATCATTTAAACCCATCAAACAACTCTTTGTGTGTGCGATCATTAGTCGTTATAATATTATATTATACTACACAAATTTATTACGCGCGCTCATTTTTAATAAGTATCCGTATATTGTGCAACTTGTAATTTTTTTCATCATTTTCAATGCGATTATTTCAATATCAAATTGTTGAATTAAACACGAATTGAAATAAATAATGTTTATCGTACCTTTTTTAACGACGGCAATTACAATACAATTACGCGATACTAGCATTTTCTACATCAATTTCACAAAATCAAAATACACACGAATTTTAGAGATCTATACCTACACATTGTGAAAACGACATGATGGCTACCGGGTATATATCTTCGACAAATTTTACGATTTTCTATAACCAAACAAAGTTGGACGACGTGTTTATAGTTGTTAACAGTGACCCGCTGGCAACTACTTTCCACGTGCGCTCCTCTGTGAATGAATCGAGTCACTTTCTGTTTTCGTCCTACGACGAGTACGACGTTTTTATTATTTTTTAACTAACAACATTTTGCCAATAAATTTAACCTGTCCATGAATATTATTATACAAATTACCATATCGACGGGCCGTGGAAAGGCGTATGTGACATTCTAAATAGTTTACGATGGCGGCATATACGCGACGATCCAACGCCCGAACGCATTGTTTTATCGATTAAATACAAAACAATTCATTTCCGCTTTAAATCTATAAAACATTTTCAAAAACAATTCTCACTGAAATAATATCGATAACCCCGGCATACTTGATATTTGTAAAGCGTCCGATTCAACGCATATCAAATTATCATGTTTTATTTCGGAATGCGATTAAAATACGATATATAATATGATACGTGCTTGTGTTTTCATATCATTGTGCGATCGTAGACGTTCAGCGTATGCTAGCATTATGCAAATATTATATTATCTTATCAACAACGAGAATAACAATTCCAAGACCGATTGTAATTATACGTTTACCGGCTGCAGAGAACTTCAAACCATCAATTTGTTGTGAAACTCTGCAGTCACGTGATGGGAGGGGGGGGGGGTTCTGTGCATTGGGTTTGTGCACACTCCTATATATACAGCAATTCCTATACATAGGTAATATTAACATTGATTTTCCCCTCCCGGTCCCATCTATATACATCATAGCTTAACGGTTATATTATACGCGTACGGTGTGTGCGGATAGTGTACCTGTATAGTACCTAATCTCACGATATCCTAGCTCGCTTAAATATGACCTTGGTTTTTGTTTTTGTGTTTATTGTGGTCAGCAGACATCTGCATGCTTGCTTGAATCCAGTTGATTTTTTCCTATGGCCCTTAACCTCTCGTCGTCTAGGGTCTTATTAAGCTATATAATATGTATTGCTGCAATGGTATGTGTTTCGTGGATCTCTAGAACATAAACTGCATATTATACTCTAGCACGTCCCAAAAAGTAAACAACTTTTTTTAGGCCTTGAAATTGGTTTTTTGTTAAGACATATTATATTGTTCCAATGGCTTGCATAATTATTATAATGGATGTTTCTTAAACATATATAATCGAATTATTTAGTTAAACAATTATTAAACTCTGAGGTTAAGGCCCCGAATGAATAGATTTCATGTAATTGATAAATAGGTAATAGGTATATATATAAGTAGGAGATAAAACTGTTAAGCGAAACGCTTTTCGATATACATTATATATATCTGAAAAATTGTAACCTCCATTCGGCCGATTCTGAATAAATTATATAAAATACATAAAATGATCTACATTATTGATCAGTAATAAACCGCTTTTAGTGTGAAAACAGTTTATAAATTTAAAACCATAAACCGGTAGTCGTAATTTAAACATAATGTTTATGATATTAAAATGCAATTTAAATTAAACCGTATCGAGATATTATGTTATATGTATATGTTATATAGCTAATTGAGTACACGCGAATATAAATTACTAATATATATATATTACACACACACACACACACACACACACACACACACACACACACACACACACACACACACACACACACACACACACATACACATACACACACACACACAGTCGACAATTATAATATTTGCATATTATAAGGTATCCGAAAGATCAAGTACTATATCGTGTTCTCCCCGTCATACCGTGTGAACTTGACCAATATGGGGAATACAAAATATTATAAGCCACGGGATCATATACAGGAACTACGGATCAACGACCAACAGGAAGTCGGGGTGTGAGTGTGAAGACGTGGACTCAGACGTTCTCGAGTCTTTTGCAACGACCTGTAATTTCGTTCAGGTGTATATGAAAACAAAAACAACAAAAAGAAAGAATTTACCTGTATCATCGTTATTATATTATTATGGTGTATTGTTGAGGGATAAAACGTGATGGGGTGATGACGAAAACAATGACTCTAATACCATTATACTATTATTCTGTTGTTAACGGTGGAAAATTCAGGTGTTGTTTTAGAAAAAAAAAATTAGTAACGGAATTTAGTGGATGCCGCGTTGGTATACGCTAATGACCGAACTAAACTACTCACCTGCGTATACACGACACATGTATTTATACGCACTTCAGTACTTGTATAATATACAATGTATTATTATATATAAATACACAATGGTTCACTGAGGATGTTTACATCACTCTTATCCTTCATAATAATGAATTAATGAATTTATTCAATCTCTGATGTTTGATATTTTTATAAAGTATACTTGAGGACTACATTTTAAGATAACTAATTAGATTTTTTATACCTTTTATGGAATATCCTGGAGCTATACTTTTTTTTTTTAAACGATAATCAACCTTTATTGCTTTAAATAGTTATAAGGAAGAACATTTTTTTTTAAATGTCAAAAAAAAATCTAAATTGAAATGATTAGCTGATTAATTATTCAATTTTGTATACAGGATAATAAGTTTTAAAGATATAAAGGTAATAATACTTTGAAAATTTTGTAGGCAATATAATTTACTAATTAATTAACATTTTATGATTTGAATGAATTGTCTGAATGTAATAAGCACTAGATTTAAAATGCAATATATTTCATATTTTTTAAAATTCCAATATAAAAGTTACCAAAGGAAACTCTTTAAATGATATAAACATCTAAGTGTCTATAAATATAATTATGAATAAATTAATTAATTTAATTCCAAAATAAAAAATTTAAATAAATTCATCAGGTATTAAAGAGAAAAACAAGAATGAGCATACTTAGTAAATTATTCTGTATACATTATATTTGTATATTGTATAAATGTGTTAAATAATTTTTTTTCACTATGGAAAAAACTGTGATTACTATACATACAGTACAGTACTTACACGTCAGAAAACAAATAGCACTATAATAAATTTGTAATGTAGTTAAACAATTTAATAAAACATAAAGTACGTATTTTACATGTATTTATTTCAAAGAAAGTTTTTTTACATTTAAAAATAATGATATGTCTTTTTACTATTTAAATAACAACATTGCAAATCATAAACTACCTGAATATTTTAAATAAAATTCTACTTGAAAAGTTAATCAAAACACGGGTAGTCCACTAAAATAGTACGAGTAATAAATACTTGAGATTATTTTAATTTGATTATCAGTCGATATAGTCGTTCGGTTAATGTATTCAAACAAATTTTACTTATGAAAAATTTAAACATATTACTAAATGACGGTGATTGACTATTATATTACTAGGTGTAGTTTGGTTGTAATATGAAGTAGGAGTTTTACTAGTATATTTATTATTAATGTGTGGTTAGCAGTGAAATGTGGGTGAATATATATACCTAGTTATCGAAGGCGGTTGTTTAAAGCTTAAACAATATTATAGTTGTCTTCATACAATAAATAAAAATGTCTAATAACTGATATATATATATATTATATACGTAACCACTATAATTATGATTATATTATATTATGTTTTAGAATTATTTCGTAACCGTGTAATAAATTTAGATGCTATTATACTAAACTTAGTAACAGATTATTATAATATCAGGTTTATGTAAATTTGTCATAGTTAAAAAATATCATATAATACATTATAAGTACCTGCTTTGTCGAGGCTCTTTAAATATTTCAAGCAATTTAATATTTACAATACCTCTACGACTTGTTCAATATTTATTTGATATCAAATAACATGCATTTTCCCGGCAATATGTGTTGAATCAAATTCCATTGCATTTTAGAAGTAATATGTTAGTTGTTAATTTGTAAGGCAAAACATTAAATATTTTGAAAACAAAGTATAGCAATATAGCATGAATCGTATTGCAGCCAAGTGTTTTGATCAGGATGTCATTTAATTTACATTGTTTTTAAAATTTATATTTCAATGTTTGAACGTGGGATTATGAGTGGGGTAACAGTAGGTATACCTACGTTAACCATTGGCGTTTGTGACCAATATCTTAACAGAAAAATGTATTTTAATATTATAACATACGATCGGAAGATTTTTTTGGAAATATGCCACACGAAAATAATCGTTTTTCGAAGAATTAAAAAATCCACACTGATGGGATACGAATACAGACAAGATCGATGATATGATTGGAAATACGATATTTTCAAAACACAATTTTACACAACTTGTCCTGCAGTATTATTTATGTTAACGGATTTGAAATACAACATTTCTTAAACATTTACGTCGAAATATTCGTATAAATTGTTATAAAACTATCCCGAATTGATTAATTGAACCGTTTATTTTTTACGATTTGTAATTATTAAAACGACGTTGACTCGTGTACCATATAAACGTAAACTGCATTAATATAATATACATATAATATTTGAAAGTGGCCAGTGTAGTTCGAGTGAGGTCTTTAATTAATGCATATACAATATTTTATAAGCTCTCGGGTTCTATTGCATCAACTAGCAACAGTATTGAAATGAAGACATTTCCGATGTTTTCTCGCCGCTAACGCGTATCGTGTTCCCCGGTGGACTCCCGAAAAGACCAACGGCCCAGCGGGCGGTTACGCTGTCCCCTAAACCATATACCGCTCCTGTAACTCATCAATGTGGGTATGATGTATATGGGATCTGCGTGACGACGTCACGGTGCGCGCGATGGCTCGGCGTTGTGAAACGTTCCGCGCCTTCAAGTTAAACTTATTTAAATAATGTAATATATTTATATTTTATACAAACATTTGTAAATTTATGCGTTATATAATATTATTATGGTACTCGGCGCAGTCGCCTTGACCTTGGCATCCGCTTTTCTCGTCCCGAAGAGGGGTAAATTATATTATACTGCTATACATTATATACCATAGGGAAGCGCATTGTAAAATATATATATATCTACCTCCGTACAACGGATAATCGTTTTGTATCGGCGACGTATATTATCAGCTACGCCGCTATATGGTATTATAATATAATAGCCGGTACACGCGTGTTTCGGATAAAATATCACATCTCCTTTAAAATTATGTTTGGAAGTGATTTATGAGAACAACTGGACGTACCGGAATAGCCATAACGTAGTTTCGTACGATGATCGATGATTAAATGATACACGGACATCGGTGTGCTGCAGCGTGTACGGCGCGCGTATATCAGACCCTACACGTGGGATTACTAATTTAAGTATCATAATATTATTGCGTGTGTACGGTATTATTCCTTATAACCACTAATTAATTATTCGATAAAGCCATTATAAATTTTAATTTTTTGCAAGCAGATCGTAGATTGGCGAAAAAAAAAACTGTACGAAATTATTACATTTTAATTATTGATTAAAGAAACACGCGTTTTTTTTTCAATCTAGCCTAAAGATCTGACTATAAATTACATCTCAATCATAATGTAATAAATACTGTTTAATTCTAAAGACATTTCGTATTAAATAATATACACCTAGTGGTCAATTCATTTCAAGGCAAACAGATATTTAGCACGAATTAAAAAGTATGATTCGGCAAATCTAATAATAGTATATATACGTACAAATTCACACAACTGCAAATTGAAATAATATACTAATACGTTTTCGGTATACCAATTTTCCGTAATTTTATGGTCTGACGGTGTAAATAATCAATAGATGTGAGGTTGAATTTGATCATTTCGGATTTTCGGCTATATCCTTGAAGTGCAGATAATAAAAACATACCATGCAGTCAAATTAATAAGTTATTATACCTACGACGAAAATTACACAGCAAATTGTTTGCAAAAAGCCGAACTATTTCGTCTAGAATACCTGAAATTTAAAAAAAATCGAATTGTTTGGATTTTTAATAAATATAAATTCATATACCTAATATATTATAATATAGTGTCGAGATGAAATGAAAAAATACTGGGTGGATATATCGATCTACCGCACGAGCTACATTCCGCACGTTCTTTCGGCGTTTTCTTAGTATAATAAATGGTTTCTTCAGGTGTTTTTCTGAAGGTCCTTAATTTACATTTTTCTCCACGGCACACGATTGTGATGGAGTAGAACTCACTAGGCATAAACGTATATGATTAGGAATTATTACTATTTCGTAACCGAAGAATTATCACCTTCGCGTATAACACACTCAGTTGGTAATTATATATTTATATGTATATTTTTAGACGCCAAAATGTACCATTATCATATCGTAAATAATTCGTATCGATAGTGAGTATAATTTAATATCAAGTTGTTATTTAAAATTCGGTTTTATGGATCGTGTGAAGTGTATTAAAATCATAAAATGAATGGTTTGGTATATATATAAATATAATATTTATATTATAATATATAAACATTAAATATTATTATTATCCATGCTGTCCTACACGATAAATAATTATACACTGACTACATTTTAAAATCAGCACATCGTATCGAGCATGTGTATATTATCGTCAAAATAAATATAGATTTTAGTTACGTAGCACTTCGAATGATACATATTATATTATATTCTGAGATTTTCCATCGGAACAGTTGTTATAGAGCTATTCATCGAGTAATTTGAACGTACACGTTTTAGTGTATCATTATAACGATGCGATGAACACTGTTTCTACTCGTATATATATATATACAGTATAATTCACCAAGCATGCGCATTGCTCACCTTTTTCTTCTTCTTCAATAACACAGTTTTTTTTGTAATTTTTAAATAAGCTTAAAGATCATATTTTCAAATCGTTGAGATTTTTTTATACTACTTAAGAAGTGCCCTGTGGAGATACGAAATTTTCTTTTTCGGCAAATTATAACTCCGGAAAAATTGTTGAAAATGTTGTCATAATAAAAACACGAACGAGTAGTTTTTGAGTTATTGAACTTTGTATACTAAAGATAGTAAAGTCGACGATGACGGATTTTAAAAATATGAAGGCTATCTGGCTATATGATAGTTTTTAAACGGTCGTAATATACAAACACTAATTCTATTATATCTATTTTATATTTTGGTAAGACAATTTTTAAGGACTATTTATATGGAAATTTAATGACTGAACAAACTATCAAACTGTTCAAAATATGCATTAAATTAAATAAGGTTTCTAAAAAAAAAAATACCTGTTAAAAATTTTACAGTAAAAGGAAAGTTATTCTAATTTGGAATCCAGGAGTTCATATCGCCATAGAACCCTCCTTATTAATAATGTATTAAAAAATACTTAAAATAAGAGTTTTAATAAATTCATTATTAAAAGAATAAATGAGGGTGAGCATGCTCGGTGAATCGTTCTGTGTATATATAATTATTATAAGCAATTCGAGTCTGTCTAGCGTTGATTATCATTTTTGTATTAAGATCCGACAATATTATTTTGCGTCTCCCGGTTGACCACGAAAGAATAGCTGTATGTAAGTCTGCTGAAGTATGTGCGGTAAGTAATTCGAGGACTTGTGGTCGGGGAGAAAAAAATGACAGAGTGCGTGTCACCCGGCCGATAGTGGTCGTGTGTGTTCAGTTGATATGCATATACCAACATATTATGTACTATGTACCGTCTATATGGGAGTGTCGTGGGTTGTGCTGTGTATTGTAAGCTATCGAAAGATTAACTGGGTAGGTAGTTCCCAAAAACGTCCGATTCGTATATTCTATATGTTATTTAATACAATATAATATAGTTTATTGTTGTTGCGCCGCTTTGCACGTAGAAAATATATGGAATCGCATGCTGCTGCACGTGAAAGTGGGCGATAACAAAAACTACACATGGCAGACAGCCTTTAAACGATAATACATAAATACACGAACCGCATTATGTAACAGCGTGCAGACAACATAACCCACATGGCCTGCAAGTTCTATTGGATACTGCACCCTTTTGTATGCACCTATATATGCATTATTATTCGAAATGCAGTTTGAAACATAATACGAACTCTTGATTCGACTCTATCCACAGGACTATTTCTATATAATATATTATATGATTTTATAAAAAAACGATCAATACAGTTAATAAAATTGCAAAAATATACGAATAGGTATAGTAAAAATAAAATAAAATAATAATAATAATCATATTTGTACTCATATATGAACGCGTGAGGTTATTTATACTTCAATTATCTGATCGTAAGTCCCATTGAAGGTTAATCGCGTTGAATCTAAATTGTAAGTGCATTTAAAAAATTATAATTTTAAATTTTAAATTATTACATAATTTGGTGCCATATTATATAGGTAATTCATTATTTGAAGTGTATGCATTATAATTATGACATTGTATATTATATATGTTATTATTATAAGTGTATGCATTTTCCTTGCACAACACGCCATGGTGCATCGTCCTTGATTTTGTATAGGTACTACAAATTATATTATATAAGTAATTATATCGGTTCTTGATTAATATGCATGCACATATGCATGGGACTTTCTCCAATTCGGAAGAAAAACAATATAGGTAATATATGTATTGAAAACATTAAAACAAAAGATTAATGTCCTTGCCCTCGGTTACGTTATTTTCAATTCACAAGCCCAAGTCGTCCAATAACAACACTTCTGGCCTGAAAGTATATTCTATTTTATTTAAACGATAGGTGTATTTAGATCCGGCGATCCGATCACGCGGTTAAGCTATAATCGCGCGCTTTGAGGCTGGCTCGTGGACCCGCAGACCGCACTGCGGACGATGCAAGTAATAATGGTTATATGTCTGCGCACGACCGCTATTCATTTCCAACAATCGAATTCCGTGCACGATATACCGTACGCTTAATTTCACGTTTGCAATTCGATTATTGTACACACACACACACACACACATATATTATTATACACATGTATAGCTATATAGGTATAGTGCTCGGCGTTTTGTCTTTATTTGATTATATAGATCGAAATCGACGCACCTACCAATTGCAAGGAACTCGTCGAAATTTTTATTGTGATTTACGTTACCACATATTTTAAGACCAACCTGCAACTTTAATTAAATGATCGATCTTTTCAGGAAAGTCCATATACGACTGGCTGCATAATTCTATTGACTGCTAATTGGACTTTTAATGCAAATTTATATCGAGGACGACCATATAGCTGTGTCCGTCCATTCGCCTCAAAATAATTCACTGTCGTCGCTGTATAATCGTATGTATATTATATGCGCAGACTACCCGTTCGTATATAAAGGCAAGTAAGTGATGGCTAGCCGATGGAAAAAAAATAATATTATTATACTTTTAAATTTCCGACTGTCCACCCTTGAAACGTTTGGTATGTCTCGGCTGCTCGATTTATATACATATATATTTTCGATCATTATTATAATGCATACAAAAGTTATATTGTTCTTGCGTATTAACGTTTGCAGCAATGCGTTTGTTCGCGTACAAACAACATTACAATACCGATAATATAGCGTGTGAAAAACTTGAAATTCGATATTAAATTTTTTTCCGTTTGGTATCTCTCGAAAATCTATGGTAAATAAACTAGTACATTTGTATATACATAATTAGTGCGTAGTTCATTTATAGAATTAAGTATATAAATTATGTATAAACATTTATTTATTTTACGATTCCAATATAAACACGTTCGATATTATACAGGCTAAGCGAATGTCACTAACTATAATATGCGAAGGCGAGTTAAAAATTCATAGTTGGCTAAACGTATATACCGATTACAAAGACTTTAACGCTCGTGCACGAATAAGTTCGTTAAATAAATAGAAGAAAATAAAATGTAAAGTTATTAATTAAATATAAACTCAGACATCGTCGTTTTATTTATTTTTTATTATGCATACATAATATAGAAATAAAACCTAAATACCGCATCGGTGAAGGAAACTTTACAAAATTATAAAACTAAACCGTTTTTCGATACTGCGAGCACGTTATACGACTATATTATGTGTAGGTATCCTTAATAATATTATATTATTATATAAAAAAAAAAAAACCACGAGAATAGTTTACCGATTTCGAATATTTATAAAAAAACGACTATTATATATGTGTTCCGAAAATTGATATCAATCATTATACTGTCACGTGTGGAGTAAAAACGTTTTATTAAATTTTCAGGTATATATATTATATAAAACAAAAACCAACGTCCGTGTTATTATATTGCGTACACATATATACTGTACACGTATTACCTACGTATATATATATTATACCATATAATATACGTATACGGACAAAACGCATAAATACACTGCGTACCTATACAGCTGACTATTATATTATATATACACACCATCACCAACATAGGCACACGCGTATAGTTACACCTCCTTCAGACGTCAAGGTCCGAGTCCGGTCGGCTCGTAAGTCAAAAACAATACCCTAGACACCCCTTGATCACGGCACCGCCGCCGACACACGAGGTCGCAGGCCGGTCGGTCGGATTCCTACCCACCGCGGCGGCGGCACATCCTATGACGAGAGCGGACACACGTCCCGCTCGCCTATATATATATTATAATACATTAATACGCATATATAACTATGCGCGTCGTACCTATGCCGTACGGCGTTTCCGACGTTGCGACCACCACCGAACGCGCCCATTGTGTTATATATATATATGTACTGCGATAGGTTTACGCGCGTCAATATGCACACACACGCCGCCGTACGAATGTTTTATTTTACTAATGGCATAGATATATATATATATTGTTATAGCAATATAGTGATCGTATTATTTATATACGGTTAATAATATTATATATGATAATAATATATCGTAGGTATATTCATATAGGCGCAATTTGAATAAAAAAAAACTGAGGGTGTTTAATATCTCTTAAAAAGAGATTGAATATAAATTGGTTAAATAGCTATTAGCTACTGATTGTGATATTATAAAAAAAAAGTATTTGAGGGTGCTACTTTTAAAATTGGGGGTGCTAATATCCCCCCTGAGCGCCCCCCTAATTGCGCCTATGGGTTTATTGCTGGCTATTATCGCGAACTATATTATCGCGACAACACATATTAGGAGTCTCGGAAAAATGGTTGACCGATCGACGCGCAGAAAATAATATAAATAATTGTACTATAAAATAATTATAAGGAATACAGACGCGCAACGCACTAAAACGGCCGGCTGAATACGAGTAATATTATATATTGTAAACATCGTATTCGCTTATTACTAAGACATTATACATTGCGATATATTACAGTGACGAATGTTAATATTGTAAGGTGTCACTGCAAACCTCGACATTTATGAACAAACCCAAACTGAACTCTTTCTTAAATTTAACGCACTTACAGAATGGCTTTTAGGTAAATTTAATATTAAATAATCGAAATAAACAATAAACATAATACAATAGTAAATGCAACTTTATGGAAAAACTATAAATGCAAACCAAAATAGGCATTATTTGCTCGCTTCGAAAGTCGAACAGTTTGTAATACGTATAACTACGACATTAAGCCAATAGGCACAACCTATACATTTAACGTATAGAAATTCATTTAAATAGCTATACAATTATTTTCACCTAAGCATTCAAATTTTATATTTTTAAAAATTATTTGATATTTACATATTTGGGGATTGAATATACATAGTGGTTTCTTGCAGAGGATTTAAAGTTTCTATGAATAGATTAATATAGCGTTTGAGGGATCCTCTTATCATTTAAATTCAAATATTTAAAAATTCAATCGATATTAATAATATATATATTTTTAAAATTCTATTTCTGCATAGAAACATTTATTTTTCGAAAGCACAGTTAAATGATCAGTTAAATATACTTAAATGAATCACTCCATCGCAGGTACATGAATGCTTCGAGCGTTCGTTAAACACGTACCCATTATGCATGTAGCCGTATCGCTTGCAGTATTTGTATGTATAAGGTGGAACGTACATTATTTCGATTATCATTATTATAATCTAGAACCGTTTAAAAGCTTTTTTAAACCATCTATCGCAGTGGATTATTAACAACAACACGTGTAATATATAACATATTATAATAAATCGATGGTAGCGTCAGGTAAGTACCTATATATTATTTCGATCGATTAATCACTCGATACATGAAATATGATCTGTCAGTTTAACGAAAATTCGATAAACTAAACGGCGACTGCAATCGGAGATTTAACGATGAAATTACGAGAAATGAGTACGTAAAATCGACGTTATGACGTTAAAAAAACCGTCGCGCAATTTTCACACATCGCTCGCTCGCGCTGAAAATAATATAATTTAATATACGCGTATTGCGTGTTACACGGGAGGGGAAAGAACGACCGAACGTAATAGGAATAATAATAATAATAATAATAATAATACGAAGTGGAATTGATAATACCGTTAAACGCGAGACGATAGTTTAATATATGTATATTGTAGTATATAAATTATACACATAATAGATCGATATAAATTGACGCCTCGAGAGTTCGACCGGAGATAATTCAACGGATGTTTAGTGTTTACACAGGATCGACCCCGTTTCGGGCCCGGCATTGTTCTGGACCATCGAGTATATATTACAATATTATTATTATTATTATTATTACATGCCGCGCTGTGCCTATCGCATTATTATTATTGTTTATTTGTCAAGGCGTTTTGACCGTATTATTTCTGTAACGCGTACACAATAATAATATTGTTATAATATCGGATGTGTGCCACGCGAAATTTCGAGATATGAATAATGTGTACGACTACTACAGCGGATCGGTTTACACGGTTCGTCATCGTCGATAATGCATGCCGATAACGCGTACCTATCAACCGTCAGTACAATACCATTATACACGTGTTGCGACTGCTGCAGTTGTACGTGGACCTATATAATATATTAAATACACTACATAACATTGTACTGGGTACCTATATATACCGAGTTCGCGTTAACCGTAATCCGAAGCAGACGATCGGAATGTCGAGTCGAGACTAAACGCGTTTTTTGGCACATTCGCGTTTTTTCCGTTTGTTCGTATATTTTTTTTTTCCTCCGCGCCAAAAGGGCGGACTACAGATTGACCCGCAGCGTATATAACTCTTTGGGTATGAACCTATAATACCTATATTACGTTATGTCGTACAGTGACTGCGCGCACATTTACACGCACCATCCGACCGAATTGATTTCGGTGTGCCGCCGCCACTAACTGCCGATACGAGTTACAACAAACACGAACGACCGGTAACCATATTATTGGTCAGAGAATCGTACACGGTATTATGTATCATAATATAATATATTTGGTTTGGCGTTGGGTCTCCGGAGTAAATTACGCGAGTCCATCTTCTCGGTGTATAATTTCCGCGAAAATATAAATATACGTTTTAGAAACGTACTCTTTTTAAATATTATACATTATGACGTGTTTCTGAATCGTAATTATTAACCAGTGATGTACACGACTAGTAAGAGGTAATATATAATATTATACAAATACGCCGCGTTATAATGACAGTAGAGACAACGCGTGTTATACGCTTTAATGGATTAGGTGAGAAGAAATCTGTAATCTGCGGATAATTAATACGAACGTCGTCTTTGGTAAAAATTTGATATTTTACCAGTAAACGGACGGTAACGGGGCGATAAAAAAAAACCACGCAACGAGAAGAGATATACTTGCGCAGAGTTCATAAGGAAAGTTTAATGCAATACTGCGAGAGTACGAGTATTATATTATTATACTAAAATATAAATAATATAACATAATATTTTTTATCTTATATTACATTCTAAGATAATTCACGGTAAAAATGTTCTATATGATTATAATGAAAAAACCATTTCGTGGTTTCGTTGATTAGTAATTATAATATAATATAATAATATTATTAAAATTTATAACAATTAGTCTAGAGCTCTGGGAATATGCCATGTATTCGTCCTTACGTATATATTTATATATAATAAAAACCTAAAAATGTAAATAATTAATGAACTTGCCCAAGTATGGAAGATTCTACGCCCAATAGGTAAGTATTAATGAAAACCCACTGATTACATTAATATGTCTAAGTAACAGAAATGCTATTAAAAAATGGTTTCCTCGGCCAAGTGTAAGTGAACTTCATACAAACTATAATAAATACCCGTCGTTGTAAATTTTATCAACACTTTTTCTTATTTTTATCATATAAATATAAATATATAATTATGTACAGATCGTTGAGATAAATTTAATAAAAAAATAAAAATTGAACTGATATTATAATGTTTATTAGAGTCTACAAAAATAAATACACGTTTACTCGAGTGAAGATAAAATAATAAACCATGTTTACAGAATATGTATTATAGTTTTCAGTGCATGAAAATATTTCTCGAAAATCCATTATTTATTTGTCTGTTTAAAGTTTTCTATAAAGCTACAACTATAGCTGATGCTAGTATATGAATTATATTTTATCTTTACAGCATTATCAGCATACCATATCATCTCATGTATAAACAAACGTTCGAAACATATAATTTTGAGTTTTGCAGAAAGAAAACATTAATCTCATGGTATTGAATCGGTGAAAATATAATACGTATTGCATTTTATATAGTTTGATTTCCAAGTTAATCACGAATGACCTACGAACAATGATCAACTGTTCTTTGTTTGAATTAAATTTTCTAAGTTATATTTACAAGTGTATCGCTTCTATAGCTGTTATATATTCATGTTTGTATGTTTGATTGAAAGAATTTTTTTTTTCTAAAGAAAGTTATTTACAGGTAGTGTAAGTAAACTGTACCTGTACAATATGTACAAACGGTAAATGAGAAACGTTCAAATATTTTGAAACTCTTCTATACAGATATAAAAATAAAATGTGTTTAATTCAGTTTTTGTTAGAAACAAAATACATTTTTATTCATTGTGTACTCAGAGCTGTTCAGTTGTATTAAATGGCAATAAAACATTCATTTAACAAAACGAACCATGCTTTTATATATATTACCAATATAAAATTCACTCGGCGTAACATAATACTAAAATACTGAACGCAAAGTATATTGTATTGACATTCTATTAAAGTGTCGAAAGTAATTTTTCCAATTAAATGTTAATTAGTGGAATAAATAACTGTTAAACAAATAAACATTCAAAGTGTTTCAACTCCAATGCACACTAAAAATAACTTCCGGCAATATGCATGAACCATGAAATTATTTTTTAAGTACATGAAATTGACTTAACCTTCTTTATTATAATACTCTTGTTTACAAACACGTGGGAATATTTAATAATTTATATTACGCATAAAAATAATACATCAAAATATAATATACAATACATATAATAATAATAATTTAACCACAAGTTTATTTTTTAGTTTTAGTGCCTTTTCTATATATAATTTGTCACAAATATTTTTATTGAATATCTCTCCCGTTAGGACTACACTTCCAAGTAAAATAAATGCCAGCAATGCGGAATTATGATTCATTTTTAATTATTTAGCATCGCATGTTTAATCGAGAAAGTTTAAATTTTACCCTATCATGAACCCGTCTTGTTTCTTCGTCGATTAGAAAATATTATTGCGTAAAATCAGTAGGTATATAATTTATGAACAGGACCCGAAAGTTATTCAATAATCTAATTCATTTGATGTATCATAATATTTCTATAACGTTATTATATGGCCTACCACTGCATATACAGTCGTAATACATAAAATAACGTTCGGTCAATATAAAATTAATCGTTTTTACCAAAGCAAACGAGTCGCGTTGTATGTCTACTATGCACGTGTTACAAGAAATAAAAATTAAATAATGATTACTACTTAGAAATTCTTATTACCCATACCATTTTTATAAGCATACACGTTGTATATTATTTTGTTGTAAGCTAACTGTTAAAAAAAAAAAAAATATTAGTACTAATATGACTGCTTAGTAGAAGACGTAATAAAAAATAACAATAATAAATTATAATAGGTACATATTTGTTCATACGTATATTATGGCTAAATGACTACATGTAAAGTATAAGTACGTAACAGACCTGAGATTAACTACCTAGCTGGTATGGATTAAGATTAAATATAGCCTAACTATAGTTATGTTGTGTGCATATATTCTACCTCTTATTTTCGATGTTTCTTTTTCGCCACCAAATCTCATAATATATAGGTAGTAATTACGGATGTGGCCGCGATCATTAGTGGCACTGCTTGTAACCTTGAGTTTATTTGCAAAACGGTTTTTGCACACCCCTAATAAGAGGGTATTAATATTTCACTGTCTCGATATATTGGATAACATGTATGGTATAATATTTATAATAGTTAAGCTTCATACGTGTTTCGAGACTCTCAATTGGATTATTTATCATTTTGTCTGTACGAGATCTTTTATCTTGTATAATATGTAAATAATTGCATACTGCGGATGTATATAATATAAAAAAAAAACACTAATGAATTTCTAACATAAAATAAACAATTTACTCATAGCGCAATATTTTTATTTTTATGTTCGCCGATCACCGCAAACTAGGTAATAATAATAATAATAATAATAATCAATTACATTATAAACACGTAACATAATATTCTGTCTTTAATCATGGGGAAGAATTAAAAGCAATAAATCATATCATACTCGTTCATTTCCATATTATATCAACCTTTTTAAACGTTAAATAATATAATATATAGCATGTATAATATTATAATGTGCTGACATATTTTATCTTTGAAATCTGGTACCCATCTATTCGCTACGGACATTTAATAAAAACTGGGCTAAAGCAATTAAATTCACATTCTTGCATTTTCACATAAAATAGCGGTTTCGTTGTGAACGTTGGCCAGTGGTAATAATTTATGAAATATAAATAATGCAAGTAAGTACAACACAATATATATACATATATACATGTAATATTGTAAAAATTGAATTATTTTTAATCAATTAATAAGCATACATTTAGAATTACTTAAAGTAATACAATCTAGTATCAACTAATATTCGATATTATGAAACAATTTTTTTTTCATTAACCACATATTATATAGTTTTCATAGTTATATAAACGTTTGAGTCCATAATTTACATTCTAAACAGTCTAAATCACCAAAACAACATTAGAGGTATTTGAGTAAAATAGATGTTTTATATCCTACGTATTATAACCTACGTAATTACGATTTTATTAAAATAAACAAATATTTACTTGAAGATACACTTATTCTAATATTGTATTAAATTTTTTGAAACTTCAAAAAAATATATTGTATTTAGATTATTATAGTTTAAAAACAAATAGGTATAACTGTTTTATACATATTTTCTCAGATTAAATAAGGTATTTCCGGAATGTAATATACATAAAATAAATCGATATATTATCGTTTTACAAATGGCAAATGAGTAGAACGTGTATAAAAAGTATTAGAATATTTGGCTCGGTTACAACTCGATAATTATGATATGTTGAGACTGTTGGGGAATTAGTAAATAATATTTATGTACAGGATACAGCATAACAAAACAACAAATATAAATGTAAACAAGTATAAGTTATATTTAAATATCTGATATTAGTGATATTTAATAACAAATATATATTATCAATAATATAATATACTGTTTTATGTATTATATGGATCAAATCTTTATGCTTATTTATAATTTATTCAATAGGTAATTAAAAAATTAAATAAATGTTTAATATTTTTAAATATATGTTTTTTTTTTGTTAATTTTATGTCTATGAGATAGATATTCAAAAAATAGTTTTACCTAAAAATGTTTAACAAATTTAAAAACTTTTGCATTACACGATTCGTGTCTTTAGCCACTAGCTACAGAGTATAAATGTTTATGCAACGCAGCGGCAAATATTATTCCGCTACTAAGCTCTTTTTCAGTCAAATAACACGCTTTGAGTTTATAACCCCATTGGACATTTATAATAATATGACAAGTAATAAAATAAATTTACAATATTGTTGCACATGAACATACAGTGGTGTATATAATCTGACAATATCTCGGATCTATGTATAAAATAAAATAAAATGTGTGCTTACCATGTTCGTGTCTTTCGGTTTCCTAACCATTTATGCGACCGCTGCAAAGGACACACACACACACACACAAATACGTTTTATCCGCACGCACATAAACGAAAACGAGTAAACGGCGCTAATATAATATTTATTATATGTTATGTTTAAATAAAAAAATGGTCTAAAGAACCAAAAAAGTCCACGACGTTTACACTGGTCGTATTTGCACTGATTAACTTACAATCCCGTATCACAAAGTACAGCCCCGTGGATCGCACTTCACGTTTATCGTCAGAAAATGTCATATAATTGATACGATTAACCCCGCAAGCCGTTACTTGATGAGTGCGTTTACAGCATATTTTATGTAAAGAGGTATACACGGTTAATACCACGAAATACTACATATCCGTTTACGATTTTTTAACATTTTGTGAATATGTGTGGATAGGCGTTTGACAACTGATAAATATCAAAAATTTTCTAGTATATCGACCGAGTTCGAGGAGCGTGCGCGAGACGTGACGAGACGGAACGGGACGGACGGTCGTCGCGCGTGAGTATGATAGTGAGTGTGCGGCTGCTGACGAGCGCATGTGATGTGCCCCGACCGGCCAGCATTATGCTCTTGAATGCCGCCGTCGCCGCCGCCGTAACCCGGGCAAACCAGTTTCGTAATGATTGTTGTTGTTGTGCGCCGCCGCCTTGGAGTACCCGCGGGAAAAAAAGTGGGCCGCCAAGAGCACCTGACGTATCGGCAGCACGAAAATTTTTTATAAAAAAAAAAAAAAACAAAAATTAAATGAAAAACAAATTCTAGACACCCAAAAAAAAAATTTGATTAAAAAAAATTGAATTCTTCTTCTCCTCCCCCTCAATCCTCATCGACATCATCATGAGGCGACGACGTGCGAGAGGAACATAGTGTGTGTGTATATATATATATATAACATTATAGTCTCGTCAATCCCAAATATGCGGTCGTCGTCCTGGTATTATTATATAGGTACACGGGTATTGGGTATAATAATATGGGTACGCGTATAAATACTAAATTATACCTACATACATCTTTGAGGACCGCACGCGGTATGTGGTCGCGACTGAAAACGAATCACGTTCAACACGATCTTGAAATTCGACAGTTTTTTTTTCTTCGAATCCAAAAGCCAACTAAATTTTAAGTGATTTGCAAATTTCAATGCAGTTTATAGCCGCGTGTCCATATAAAGATTATTATGTATTTATGTTGGACAGAGGACACCTACCGTTAATCAGTAATCATGTAATGGGTGGTTTTATCAAGTTTGATTAAACTATGCAAAAATATAGTCCAAACTAATTTAAGGGTAAACAATATTGTAAATAATACAAAAAATACGAGATACGAAATTTGAAAATTAACAAAGAAATATACCTCTCCCTGCAGTATTGTAAAACTTGTAAAGCTTAATATTATGAGATATATCAAAACTGTTTTGAATAAATTATCAAACATAATATTAATAAAATAATCTGTCTTTAGATTATTTAATAGCATATAACTATTTTAACTACTATATAGTTGCATTATTAAAAATTAAAATCGCTGTAATTACGTATTTTGTATACAACGACATTTTTTGAATCAAAAATTCAAAATAAAATTAGTTCTCATTGTTTTCTACTGTATTAAAATTGTCAGCAAATGAGTGATATTTATATTAACGCCGTGTCAGTTAGATAGCTTAGAGTATGACTTTAGCGGTAAACTCAAGCGTTTTGTGTGATTTATGATCAAACATTTATTTGTTTTTAGTAATTATAAAAATATATTTACATTAGGCATTTTGGATATTATTCAATCAAATATTGGTGCGGTTACATTTTAAATTTCACTATGGTATATTGATAATAAATAAATAGATAGTAATTTTATTGTTATACTTACTTATAAGTTATAATATTTTGGGATGCCATAAATAAATTAACAATAATTAGGTACTTGTATTAGACCTATACAAGGACTTTTATAAAATATCAGTGTTATATTTTTTAAATTTAATTTGTACGATTACAGAACTTGTATAAAATATTTTAACGTCCATTCTACAAGAATTGTTCAAAAAATATACTCATATTTAGTTTTCAAATAATTGTGATTAATTATAAATTATAATTTTGATATTATGTTACAATTTTGTATAAATTGTCAAAAAATAATTCATTCTATTCAATATTACACAATATATTCTTATGAATATAAAAATTCACTACCATCACTACCCTATCAGCCTTAATTTACATACTCGTATATATACATATTATTTATGCAATAGACATATACGACATAATATATATAACTATACAAACATTACAAACTGTAAAACTTTAAGAAATTAAATTGTACATTCATTGAACCCATAAACGCGAATATGTGAAAATAATTTAACTATCGGAAATAAGATAAAAAAAAAATGTATGTACATCATACATTATTATGATATTACTCGTACATATATAATATGTCGATTATAATATTAAATATAAATTTATAAAAAAATTCAATCCGCAGAAACAACGACCGCGATACGTTAAATTTTGACGCGAGAATTCACAATGTATTTTTTTTTTTTTTAATAATTCCACAAAAACTCATGAATTATAAAAACTATGGGAACACAAGTCGTGTAAAACGAGGTGGTTAGGGCTATAATAATTAAGTCAATAACATTTTACCATGGCTTGTTGTCGGTGAAGATATTTTATTATATAAAAGGAAAATAATTGTTAATTGTAATTATTCCGTTAACCCCAGAAGTTATAATTACACAGGATTTCACGAACAAAAATAATGCTACAAAGTTTACTGCGATATTTGAAATCTACTTATTAATCTAAGAAAAATAATAAATATACAGAACAAAGTAATAACTCGAGAAAATATACACTTTGAATAATTCGCAGCTAAATATATAGTACGAACGCTTTAATATATCTACGTATATATATACATAATTATACATTTTGTACTGATCTCGTTCAATTTAGCGTGAGACCTTCAGCGTTTTTGCAGTGCTGCACATTTCGTAGGCTCGTTGCACCTATAAACATTAGGCATAAACAGGTGATCGCCCTATTATTCTATGGGTTTCAAAATGTATATATTTCCAGTAAACAGATATACAGACACGCGTATTATAATATACGTCCGGCGATTATGTGTATTATAACACATTAAACTGGAAACGCGCGCGATTGCGTCCTAAAATATAAATAAAAACGATCATCCATCACAATAACGGCGCGTTCACGCGGTGCCGACGGTGCGCCCACTGAGATTTCGAAAGTCGCAGTAATAATATAGATCTAGATTTCGACCAGATTTCGTTAATCGATTTTTTTATTTTTTTTTATTATAATTAATGCGCTCGCATCCTCGAGATTTTGCAATCGCGCTGCAGATTATTCATGTGCGGGCGCCCCCGCAGAGTGTTATTTGCTCGTTTAGATTTATGGAGTTGCCGGAACGCAATGGGATTTTTAGAGTCCCGTAATCGTTATCCCGCGTGTCCTATAGTACATCAAAGTCGGGCTGTAATCGGAAAATCGAAATGTCATGCAAAAATATCGAAGAACGACGGCCGTTGTGTAAGACAGATGAGCTGCACTGTATCGTATATAGGCCAGGGGTGACCAACTTTAATCGACTTTAATCGACCTCCGAGATTTTCTAAAAAAGGTCGTCAAAATAGCTGTGTATAATCTCGTTTTTAATAGTTATTTATTGCTTTTTTCTAAATATAATTTTTATATTCGTGGGATATACAAAATACAAATATGTATATACGTAGGTACAAATTTACAAAAAACAAAAAATACTTTTATTGTTTTCTGAAAAACATTCAAAAATTTAAGAAAATGCGAAAGGGTGTCGACTCAAATTCGTCTCGCGATCGACTGGTTGGTCACCCCTGATATAGACAGTTCCAGCAGTAGGTACACTCGCTCTTCCGTTGCAACATTATAATACATATATAATATATATACACAGGGCACCGAGAATATAGTTAAGAATAATAATATCATTATGTAAGGTTACTACGAAGTCTTTATGCGATCGAATCGCGCGTACATTATAATAATATTATTAAAATATCATGTGTGTATTGTGTGCTATACTGCTATGTATATCGCAGTACAAGGCACTTCGATTATAAAAGACATTTACGAGAACGAGCGATTTACGCATCTGCAGTATACAATATATTTTATACAGACGAAGTGCCTATACTCTGTCTGTATTCTGTAATGGTTGTCTGAGCATAAAAAAAAAAAAAATCGAACATTCGACGTACAACATTGTCCGACCGTCGTGCGCGATATGAACGCGCGAATGAAATGACAAATCTCCGATATCAATAATAATCGTTTGCGGGACACGACGAGAAGTAACTACACTAACGTAATTAACGTAAATTTTGATTACGCACATTATGCAACTGCATGTAGTATATTATACCTGTGTACGCCATAAATACGAGGGTCCGTGTATACCTATGTTTGTGGGCGTGTACAATAATAAATTGTATTCCATAGGTATCTCTACCGGCTATTTAATGTACAATATTATCGCGTTTGTGTGTAAACGTATAAGAGGTATACGCGGCGTATACGAGTACATTGCATAATGAATGTTCGGCTATACGCGTGTAGTTATGCTTAAAATAATAATAATAATGACAAATACATCGATGCGATTTAACCGTAACGAAAGGCCTATCATTATACATATTTCCGATTGCAGTCCACAATAACGTTTATGACGATCGCGATCGACGATGTTTATGGACAGACGTCGCGTGACTTCTATAGTAATATGTACATCCATGCACTGCGAGCTGCACATACGCAATATAATATTATTATCGTACAGCTATTATTGTACGTATACCACTACCATAGGAATCACATTAGTTACGAATTGATGTAATTTACGAAATAACTTCCGCAAACGCTCGTAGCACCATTACGATAATATTATAATTATGTTGTTTTTAAATATCCAAAGACTCCGAATTCACACGAAGACGGCTCGATGAAAACACAAGCTGAAATAGCCTATCAATTTTATCGTACTTCCGTAGTTGTATACCTACGCCTGTACCGCGCACATCACAATTCACTAGACTATGTAGGTATTTCTTTAACAACTGTCGAGAGCGATTAAAATTATTATCCACCTTTAACTGTAATGAGACGTATCAAACGTATAATAATTAACTCGCAGCACGCTTTTACGATATCGAAACGATCTCATTACATTCGGAATTATATATCATAATAAACGCGCGGCCCACTCGTTCGTATATTATTATTATTATTTATTTTATAATTTTTGATGTCTTCAAGTACAATAATATATCGCAGGTACCTACACAACCGGTCAATTGCTATATTATGATATTGAAGGTGTACATGATGTAATTATATCACAGATCACAGACGTATTAGAAACGTGACATAGCAAATAATAAGTCTGCAATCTATATTTGATCCGAGAGACGGTTCTATAATGTTTTTTAGCTGTACTTAGAGAATCGAATTAACAACAATAAATTCACTAAAATAATAAATACACTATTTATTAATACAATAATAATAATAATAATAATAATAATTACACTGTTATTAAATCGCATAATAATGGGTTCACGTATGACTCACGTGTATTACGCGCGTTACATATCGTAGTGTATTAAATAGAATAAAAATATTATCGTTAACCGTATATTCGTACATCGTATAGACTCCAAAGACATGTTTTATAGATGTAGCAGGTAAGTCCTACGATATTACCATCGCCATATACTCTCAAACGCACAATAATTTAATAATTATTATTATATTATGCAGCAATACTTATACCAACAGAATTACCACCCATTTGAGATTCTTGGTATTGGAATATATTATTAATAGGTTTTGTTGGTGTACACACGTGCTACTTGAAAAGTCCTCAGTCAGTTATGTCTGTATATAGTGGACAATAAATTATACTGTTGGGATGGGATTAAAACAAGAGAGACTGGTGTTTTCTTTCTAGGCTGATCGATTTCAAACAGACGTTTCGATTTGGCGTATTTATAACGCACATCTCATCGTTACACAGGGTTGTGTATTTGGTCCCAACTATAAACTATTTATTAGGTTTTATAATATTTTATATTTATAAGCCTAATAATGGCTGCAGGGTTGTTTTTAAACCCAAAACGTTCATTCGTTTTACCACTAGAGCGTAATATTGATTTTCTAGGTAGACAGATATAATATAATATAGCCGGAACAGCAACGAAGACAATGATATAGATCAGTGTTTCTTAAACTTTTTTATCCGTGGAACCCTGTTTGATGTCCACTTTTATCATGGAACCCCAACTTTTTTTTTTATAGGATTTTTTGCAAATAAATTATAATCAACTAATAATATTGCGTTAAAGGTATTTAATTTAAAAAAACATGTTAAAATAAAATTCAAAAAAAATAATAATTGTATATATAATAATACTTTAATAATGATTGCTTTAATTAGACTTAAACCTTTAGGCCGTTCTGGTAGCGAAATTCGACCGTAAAAACAGGGTTTCGTACTTCCCATTTTCCTCAGCTCTCGTTAGTCGTAGAAACATGATTTATACATCAAAATAAACTTGAGAAGTTCCTCTAGATGACCTCGTTCCAGATTTTTGAATTTTTTTTCAAACCAGAAATATTTTCATTTGAAATTTTCAAAATTTTTAAAATTTATAAAAAATCATATAAAATATAAAAAAATAATATATCAAAAAAATGGAAAGCAGTTCTCTAGAGAAATTTCTCAAGTTAATTGTTGTGTATAAATCGTGTTTCTACGACTAACGAGAGCTGAGGAAAATGGGAAGTACGAAAACATGTGTTTGGTTAGAAAAATCATAAATGAACAGTCGTCATGTGCTGCTCTGCTAAGTATAGCGGCAGCGTTCGAGAACAATGTTCATACTATCACCCCGCGCGTGACTGAAGCAGTGCAGACATACCGCACCATAGGTCTAAACGGGTTTTCATATCGCAGTTTATAAAATAACTAGCTGTAGGGTAGAAGACCGTGGCGGAGCGCCCGGCTCTGACTTGTGTAAGCAACCGAACGGTTGCGCCTGTTATAAACCGATAGGCAACTTAACTGTCGTGACAGTGGGCGACACGGAACCGACGGCGATGACACGAGGAAAAAAATGGAATAATATAGAAACGAGGAAACAGTTTATACAGTGAGAAAACGGGATGATGCAGTTTAATAATAGGGATGGGGTCCCTGTGGTCGAATCGGTATGGTGCAATGACCACAAGGCGCTATTACAATAAAGGGGCACTTAAAACTAACCTGAAATTAAGTATAAGCTTCCTGCAGATACCGATGGCGTAGTCGGAAGCGGCAACTGCACCTGAATATCGTCTCGACGTCTAGGACTGCCCAATGGCTTCTCAATTCACCAATATCAACGCAACCAGAGCGTTCTTGGACTACGCGTTCCAGGAGCTTCAAACCATCCTGGACCGGATCACAGAAATCGAAAACACTTTGATAGAAGCTGACGAGTGCACCGACCAGTGCTTGAATTGTGGATGGACGTGGGGGGACGGAGTCCGCCTTCTTTTTTTCTTTAGCGTACCCCTTCTATTTATTTGAAACGGAACGCTGAAAACGCAACATTTGATGTAATGAATTCGTAAATAATCAGTTTTTTCTGATGCAAAACATACCTATAACCTATAACCTATAGCCATACTATTTGTATATTTGTATCGACTATGAAAAAAAAAATTGGTTAATAATAATGGGTAATTAATATAATCAATCGTTAGGCTGCGGCGACCACAACTAGACCTTTTTACTATGCGACCACTGCGATCCTAGATATTGTGAACGTAACTATTTTTCACTTTTATTAAAATAATATATAAAAGAAGAAGATGTCAAATCTATGAATGTTTTTTCAACAAATTTTACACTAATTCGCTTTTAACATTGATTGGCTACAGTTGAGTTAATTGCTCATTTTTTATAGGAAATTTATAAAAAAAAAATATTCATAACTAAGTGTTTATAAATAATAAACTTAACTAAATGAACATGGATATATGTATTGCTAAAAAAGATCTTGTATAATAGACAATTATTATACGTTACAATTTTACAAAAACTACCAAAAAAAAAAATTAACGTGTTCGTAATGTGTACAATGTTTCGAACAGATTCGTATGTCATTCAACGACGTCACAGCCACCGAATAATCGGATCAGAATCGAATCGCGCGCGTTGTCAGATCATTACAGCGGCACACGAGACGGGCAGCTCAAACGAGAGCGATACACCCGTAACGCGGAACTCTGACGAGTCACTGGAACTGTGCCATATGCTCGCTAGATCCGACGTACGCGCGACTCGTCATTTCTGCGGAACGTAACCTGCTGTAGCTCTGCGCGTGTCGACAATGTCGATAACGGACAGGGAAACGGGGTTTTTACGAATATACGTTCTGTTTGGAAAACATACTTGAACACTTACGAATAACGTATTCCTACGAATGACTGTTTATCGCATAACACGGAAACAGAAAAAATGAAATATGCATTAACGCAAATATTTAATACAGATATGTAACGATCGGTGTTCGAGCTAAGGAAATGTTGAATGTGCAAATAGGTATGAATAAAATCACTATTTGATAATACGACTACAAGCAATGTAATGTGCAGGCAACGTAATATGTTAAAGATGAAAAAATATAAATACCAGATGCCTTCCCTAATCGCGCAAGTCTGCCCGGGGTGGGTCTTGCTACGACGGAGGACGGACAGTGAATGTCAATGCTGGTCGTTTCGCCGGGCCTTTTATACCCGATTCATTTGCGATAATACTGCAGGACCGGTATCGTGTTATTCTGTGACCGATAACAAGACACCGTAGAAACCCCAATAGTGCAATCGCCGATAAACGCACAATTTAAATAAAAATAGTAATATTAATAATAATAATAATAAGATTAGGAATAAGAATAATAAAAATGATAATAATAAAAAAGAAAAGAAGAATCTAGAACCTTATCCGTGCATCTCCCGCACACCGAACGGAAAAATCCCCCCTCTCGGACAATAAATTAAAAGTTAAAATATTAAACAATTATTTATTATGTACAAACTTTTCACGGGATTTTAAGACATTCCAGAGTTTTTTCAAACCCGTAATTCTTTTCGTATTCGCGTAGTTTGCGTCTTTTGAAAGCCGTGCGTATATACGATTTTTCGCCGTACGACCGCCAACAACAGTCCGCCGGACGTTTTTCTTCATTTTTTTTATTTTCGCACATAGGATTCAATAAATTGCATTTTATCGTATTTATATCATTTTTGTTGTTCTCGGTAGCTAAACTTTTACGTCATACTTATATCTTCAAGCACGGGTTGTGCTGTATACCATAAAAGCGTTTCTCGACGACGTTTGTGTCACACAGTACTGTATGTATGTACATCCGGTACATGGGTGTATAATTGGTGTATATATGTAATAATAGGTACATCGTACATGATAAGTTTTTTTGTATGTGTATTGATTAATTATTAGTTATAACAATTTCATTCAAGTAGTGACACAAATAATTATGTACATACACCGCATGGTGTTCGCGTAGCGGCGCATTTTAATTTTATTTATTATTACTAAAAAAAAATTCAAATATCTGATAGCACACACACACATAGCTGGTACACGCAGAATACCAAAATGTCTAGGTAAACGAACCGTCCCGTCCACAGACTCCACAGTATGTACGATAATAATTTGTGAACGCTTCACAAATTTATTACTTTTTTCACTTGGCATAGATGTATTTACCCAACACCTATATAGTATAAGTATATATACCTACGGACTATAGCATGTGTTACACTGTCGAAATTCAAATCTCAATAAAAATTAATTCTTAAGTACAGAATTTTTTATACAATTTTTTCAGATTAGAATATAACTGAAAATAATTGTAGAAAATATGGTATTACTACAGGCACGTATACAGGAAGGTTTGAGAATTCAAACTTCTTGCGAAGTGCTTTCGAAAAACATATATTTTTCGACATAGCTATGAAAAAGTAAAATACAATTTTTGATTTGTTTTATTAATCATATTATGTAAGATCTGACTAATGAAATTAATTTTCCACATAACACATATAACACATTTACAATCCACATATAGTTATAGCTAGTTTATATACCTATCCTTGCTGTATCCGTTGGTGTATTTACAATTCACTGCGTGCGTTTTATGTTTACGACGTAGCAACTATTTTTGAAATATTATTTAATACGTATTTATAGTATTTATGTCGCATGCAGTTCCATACGTTGACCATGAACATGTTAATGTAACTCTATGTGTACAAACGAATCTTCTGTTAAGTATAAATAAATATTAAATATTAGCGATTTTATTAGTCATTATTTCGTTAATTAGGTAAAATAATTTAAGTATTATATCCTTGACAATATAAAAAAGAAAAAAACAATAATTTTTTATATCAACAGAGACATTTTATTGACATTTTTAATAAATGAAAAAAATGTGGCTTATACTGACTAATGCAGATAAAAACATTTTAAATTTCAAAATAATTATACAGATGAAAAAAAATCAGGTGGCTCAAAGTGGCACAAAATTTAGTATGAAAAAGAAAAAACAAAATATAGGCATCAGAAAAAAATTGCTAATATGTAGCTTTAAGAAAAAAAAAACCAAAAAAAAAACAATTAATAAGGTGTAACAAAATATAAAGTGAGTGTAGTTGAAAAAAGTTGCCAAAAGCGGCTTATTACAAAAAATGAAAAAAACAAAATATAAATAAATGAATCAGAAAAAAATCGCAAATGGCTTAAAGAAACACAACAATAAAACAATAAAAAAAAAACACATCGGACGACAGAACGACACAAAAAAACGATGATTGGGGAGGGGGGGGGTACGAGATGGCGTTTTCGGTGCAAAATACCGACCATACCGCCAGCACCGTCCGTGCACTTTCTCGTACATCCCCCCCCCACACCAATCCTTCGTCGCCGTCATTCTGCGACCGATGTCCTCCGGCCGAAGGGGCCACTTCCGGGACGCTATCTTCGCCGGATGCAGCACGCTCCCAACGCAAAGCGCTTGACGCTCCGCCACGCCGTGGCAAAACGGCGCGGACGGTGCGGAGCGCTTTGCGCGGACGTCTCATCCAGGCGAAGCCAACCCACAATATCGCCAAAACTATTTCGGACTTCCGGTCCTCTGGCCAGCTCCGAAATCACTCGGCGGTCCTCCACGAGTTTCCAGTCACCTGACGGCCCATTTTGGTAGACTGCAGCAGGCGTTCCTGGTGTGCAGGAGGTATCGATAACGTCCTGCTGCAGTTCGACATGGGGCGGCGTTGACTGGTCGGCAGACTCGTCGGCGGACTTGTCGGCGGACTCGTCGGCGGACTTCTCGGCGGACTTGTCGGCGGACTTGTCGGCGGACTCGTCGGCGGACTTCTCGGCGGACTCGTCGGCGGACTCGTCGGCGGACTTCTCGGCGGACTCGTCGGCGGACTCGTCGGCGGATTTCTCGGCGGACTTGTCGGCGGACTCGTCGGCGGACTTGTCGGCGGACTCGTCGGCGGACTTCTCGGCGGACTCGTCGGCGGACTTCTCGGCGGACTCGTCGGCGGACTTCTCGGCGGACTCGTCGGCGGACTTCTCGGCGGACTCGTCGGCGGACTTGTCGGCGGACTTGTCGGCGGACTTGTCGGCGGACTCGTCGGCGGACTTGTTGGCGGACTCGTCGGCGGAGTTGTCAAATTCTATCATAATGTTTTCAATTTTTATGATCCCTTCTTCAATGTTTTGAAGCACATTGAACGCGTAGTCCATGAACTCTTCGAAATCGTTAAATTGAGAATCCATTTTCTAATGAGTAAATGTGCTGTTGTGTGAATAGACGTCTTGCGATTATGATTTACAAATAAACTTGTTTAGAATATCGTCGGTCACCGCCGTGGCAAAATCGCCCTGACGACGAGCACAGCGTTGTTTATTACAAGCCAGCAAATTCCTGTATATTCATCAATTCTAATCGCGGTCGACATTAGGATTTTGCGGGCCCGTTTATTTTTCTGAACACTATTATTTATCGATATATTATATTATCTAGTAATATCATAATAATTTATTATGGTAATTTTGGTATATGGTATTATTTTTCATACAAATCTTGAAATAGTCGAGAAAGTACGATATAAATAATGGTATACTCATTTTTATTTTTATTATATATGCTAATGTGAATTATAAGTTTAAATTTTTAAATTAATATGAAATGTTATCAAACTGTTATAACATTACGAGTAACTATACCATAATATTAAGTTAATAATAAATCTGTAATAATTTAAATTTTCGCTCTAAACATATTATCTATATAAGTCTGTTTTTCATTTATTTCACGTGTGCAGATTGGTAATAATATATAATACGAGTATGCTACCCGTTCCTTAAATTATTCATATTTTTTTTTAACGATTTTCTTTAGCTATTTATACACAATTGCATTATTTAAATTCGAATGCAGTGAAAATATATTAAAACAATTGAACATTACATTTATTTTAACTTTGAAGAATACATTATATATAACAGGTATCGGTTATTTTTCAACCATTTTGAATATCAGACAAATCTTCGGAGATCTTATAGTTTTTTGGGCGACTCCTGATTGTGGTTCGTACAAAGTATAAATAATGTATTTTCAATGGTTATTCAGATTAAATTATTATCTCGATTGTGTCTTATGTATTTTAATGTAAATATAATATAGCACATTCACGGGAGCTAATAATATATTTATGTATTTGACACTTTATAATTCTTTTTCATGTATGCCTATAATCAATTCGACTATTTAATTATCTACGTTGTACTTGTAAAGTATTTTAGTCATTTTTCTATGTATAATAATATATAATATATCATGTTACAGCGTGTGATAGACTTTTGAATTTCAAACGAATATAAAAGAAAATTATGCTAAGTAATTTTAATATTTTAAAAAATGGTCTAACCTATTAGACATTTTTCAAAATGTTTTACTTAAGTACAAAAAAGTTAAATGTCTTTAAATAGCGCATACATCTCCAAATGTAAAAGTTTTAAATTGATTTTTGTAGATGATAATACCAAAAATTCTAGTCCCTAATGTCTACCGTTATTAATTTATGAATTAAAACGAAAATAACATGAGACTTTCTCCACCGTGCGCAAAAACATTGAATCATAATCAATAATCATGTATATAATTTATATTGTATATTATATCATATATATATTATGTTATTAAAATTATGATTAAGTATAATAATAATTATATTAATCATCGGTTTCTAGGTGTACTTTACGAAAATTCCGATCAAAATAATAATAACAATGCATTTCGTCTAAATATATTATCGAATTTATGCGAAATCAGGCAGTTAAAAATTGCTGCGCTCGGCACCATAACACACAATATATATTATGAAAAAACAAGATCAATATTGTCAAAAAATGCAGGTTTTGAGTAAATATTTATGTTTTCCGCAATTTTTTATTTGTTTTTGGTTTTTATTAATGTCCTCAGTTGATTGCGTGTTTTTCAGTTATCTCTGTTACACGTTTTAATGCGTTCACAATTATCGCATATTAATAATTTTAACGGCGAGTGAAAGATATCACAACGGATAGTAGGTAGTATCATCGTTGTATATTAATATTTATTTAAATTTCAAACAAGTTTTTTGTTCAAAAAAACAAAGTCTAGGCGTATGCGCCGGCAATGGTAAGTATACATCATATTATAATCACTTATTTAATTATCATTTATGCATGACAAATACACTCTGGAAGCCTCGATGTTTTCAATACCTACTCACAAAATATTATATCAATTGTGCAAATGCCAAACAATGAATAAGGTTGTCCGGAAAATGCGTTTGAGCACGTGTGGCACAAGGGAGCAATTACCTCTTGGTGTAGTGTTTGAAGGAATAAAACGATACTTTTGGCCCTTTCGACATTAGAACACATGATGTGAGGCGACGGAAAAAATGAAAAAAGTTTATGAGTGCCACTATACATATACATGTTCTATATCTGTGACAGTTTTTGTAAAAATATTTAAAAATATCTCATTTCTGCATCCACTACGTAATACGCTTGTACGTTTAAATAATATGTATAGATTGACTACTGAATATTTAAAAAATATTATTTGAAAACTAATTACTTTTATATTACAATGATACACATTGATAACAATATTTTATATTTTCCAAAGTTGAAAAATGTAAGAGCACAAAAGCTACAAATGAAAGTTTAAGTTGAATTTAAAGATTCGACTGTTGAATCAAAACCACACTGTTGAGTTACGCAGAAAATAATCGTGTCATTAATGTATGGTTCTGATTAAAATGGTGAGGGTAACCAATTATTACACGTCTAAAATTTTCCAGATAGACATTTATTTTAGTTATCTATCTAGACAATTTTCAACGCTGCGTATTGAATAATAGCATTAAAATTAAAAATGTAAGTAATCTTTCATTATTTCCCTTTTATTATGATAGATAAACCTAATAAGTCTCTAACGATATTAAGACATCAATACAAATGGAACGTTATAATTTTTAACAGGAAATGATTACTGCTCTTTTAGTTTAAAAAATAATTACAATTTTGTAATAAAATAAAAATTTTAGATAGTATATTATTATTCACTGACGAATTATAAACAAATAATAAATAGGGTGAATAGAAAAATATAGTATAACAAAAAAATAATAATATATAGTTGTGTATTTTACTTGAAAAATAAAATGTATTAATTATTTTATAATAGCATTATATTATAATTTGAGACGGCGGCAAATGTCCTGCTGTAAGACTATCATATTGTTGCTCAATCCGCCACTCAAATCAAGAGGTTTTAGCATGCCCGCATTATTGTGAACTCGTTAAAATACTAAATACTTTTACTTTTACTTAATACTTTTTTTAGCATTAAAATTATGGTCAGTATCTAATCTGTTGGGGCAAAGTTCCTTTTTATATTTTTATTTGCAGTGGTTTTGTTCGATAACGTGTTAATACGGAAGGTATTGGAAGGCATTACAATATAATGACGTTTTTACTCGCGATAAGCTTGGTTCCCCTCTTAAGGGGAAGTCCTTGCAAAGGGGAGTGCGTGGTTATAATTATACGAATAATAATATTGTTTGGAGTCGACACGTTTAAAATGTAACTTAAACTTCACTGTTTTAGATTCGATAAATGTAATAGTAAACGGAGCGAAAATTACGCGTGCACACATTACAAATGCGGGACACGGAAAGTTATAGCATATACAGTATGGCTTAAATAAAATTATCCAATTTTTTATTGTCTTTGGCAAATTTATTTTGTCGTGAGTAACCCGTAACTAAGGTAATACCACAGACAACTATAGACTATTATTTTTGGTCGTCATTAATAATTATTCTATTTGATAAACAACAGAACGTGATTGCTTATTTATTATGTTTTATTTATTTAGTATTAACGATAAATATTATTAGTTAACATTACATTTATTTAACTATAAAGTATTAACGATAAATATTATTAGTTAACATTACATTTATTTAAATATTAACTATTATTTTAAAATTTTACGATCAAAAATACCAAAGCTCATTGCGGAATCTGCGAGATGTAAATTCGTAAGTACCTATTTATTTTACTATATCCGTATCAACATTTTACACTAATTTTTTGCTTTATTTTTATGACTTATTATTTTAAATTGTAATTATATTTTTATGAGTATATTTAAATCAGTAGTAAAAGCATACTATTTGTTCCTACAACTATGATATTTCATTTTTTAATTATGATGCAAATACTATGTTAATGTTTGCTAATTATTAAACTTAAAAAGTTGATTACAAGTTCCTGATTGATTATGTTAAGTTATTTTAAGAATATTTTAATTATTTGTTATTAAATGATTTAATTAATAGAACAACTGAGGTAAATTATGAAAATGTAATAATAATAGTATTATACCTACTTTTATATTATTAAATTTTTGAATTTTATCAAATGTTAATTATTAGCAGTGGCGGAACTAGGGGGGAATTGATCCCGGGCGTACAATTTTAGTAGGCGTAAATTTTTGTGGGCCTTTATTTAATTTTTGAGTTAGAAGTTAAACTATTTTTATTTCACATAATTTGTTTAAGATTTGGTGATAACCAAGTTTAATGGAATGAAAAGCAAAAAAATGATACTAGACTAATAGTATTTATAATCGATGAAATTACACAGAGACAGACCTAATAATAAAAAGACAAGAATATTTTTATTTTTCAATAATTTTATTAAAAACTTTTTGGAATGCCAGATATTTTTTATTAACATTTAAAAAAAAAAAAACTTAGAAAAATCGAAAATCTCAATGGCCTATAGTTTAAAAAAATTCTAAATATTTTAAAAATTTTAAAGTAAATAGATAACGCTAATATACACATTTACTTATAAATAGCATATATGCAACTATTTAAGAGGTTCCACAAGGTTTAATAAATATTTACTCGTACCGGGATTGGAGATATCTTCTTTTACATTATTGACATTCAAATCCAAACTACGACGTAACTCTGCTGCTGGAGGTTTAAGTGTTTACGTTGGTTTAACATCGGCTATCTCGATATCATAGAATTTCCAAATAATGGCAACATCCTGGTCTAAATCAGCTTGGTTCTTTGGCATTTCGTCTATAAAATATACAATTTAATTTGTGTGTTACTAAGTAGATATACATGAAACCCTTTCAAAAATAAAATTTGTTTTGAACAATAATCACTCGTTTCAGACTTGATGGTTTCCGTTGCTCGTACTTTTATCAATTGATTTCAACCGTCACCTAAGATATCTAAATAGTCTTGCTATATTATTTTGCTTGGGTGTTGGTTTGACACCAGCACTAAAGATATTGTCATTACACTTTTCAATCGTAGAATCTTCCAATTCCGAAATTGGTTCATTCGTTGGCATTTCGTTTACAAGATTTACAATGTTTTCATTGCATTTACTTATTATATGCATGTATGCAACTATTTAAGAGGTTCCACAAGGTTTAATAAATATTCTCTCGTACCGGGATTGGAGATATCTTCTTTTACATTATTGACATTCAAATCCAAACTACGACGTAATTCTGCTTCTGGAGGTTTAATCATTAACTTTGGTTTAACATCGGCTATCTCGATAGAAGTAGAATTTCCAATAATGGCAACATCTTGGTCTAAATCAGCTTGGTTCTTTGGCATTTCGTCTATAAAATATACAATTTAATTTGTGTGTTACTAAGTAGATATACATGAAACCTTTTCAAAAATAAAATTTGGTTGGTTTGACATCTTCACTAAAGATATTGTCATTACACTTTTCAATCGTAGAATCTTCCAATTCCGAAATTGGTTCATTCGTTGGCATTTCGTCTACAAGATTTACAATGTTTTCATTGCCTTTACTTATAAATAGCATATATGCAACTATTTAAGAGGTTCCACAAGGTTTAATAAATATATTTACTCGTACAAGGAACGTAGATTCTTTCGTTTATAGATGTATCATCCAAATCGAATCCTTGACCTTGATATATAAATTATGCTGCCAGAGGTTTAGCTCTTAATGTTGGTTCGAAATCGGGTATGTCGATAGTATTATCAGTGTAATTGCAAACCCTCGAAACATCCTGATCGAGTACCTATAGATTTTAGTAGTATAATGAAAATAATATATAAATTATGAACGTACCTGCAACGTGTTTCCAATTATGTTAGCGTCTTGTGCATGCTTTACTCTTACCGGGATTTGAGATCTCTTCGTTTGATGTTGTGCCATTCAAATCTAAACCACGACGTAACTCTGATGTCTGAGGTTTAAGTGTTTACGTTGGTTTGACATCGTCAATTTCCCTAGTTTTATCAGTGGAATTCTGAATAACGGCAACATCCTGATCTAAATCACCTTGGATCTTTGGCATTTCGTCTATCAAATTTACAATTTTTTCATTGTGTATCGTATTAGTTTATTGACTACATATCTGTATTTGCTACAACTTATTTGTGCGAACAATCTTTTACCAAAATGAAGTACATAAAACAAAAATATAGACCGGTCATGACTGACAAATATTTAGAGTCAGTTTTTAAAATTGGAACTAGTGACATATACAACCTCAATTCGATCAAATATTAGCAGAAAAAATCAATTTTATACGTTTTATTAATAAAAAAATTATTTCAAAAATTAATAAAATTAGGTATACTATATTATATTGTTATTTTTTTTACCAAGTATATTTAAGTATGCTCTAAACAATATTTGATAAAAAATTTAAAGTAAACATATTAATATACCAATATTTCGATAAAATTAAAAATTATATGTGTTAATAAACTTTTGGCCCACTAAGAGCATTTGATATTTTTTGTGGCCCTTGAATAAAAAAGTTTGGATACACATATCGCCGATATCAGAAGTAGAAGTGTTAAACATCGTGGCCTATTTGGCATGCACATCCATATACTAATTGATTATTTAGTATACGTATATACTAATATTAATGTACTTAGCTTAGCTGTATAAAAGCAGGCGGGCGTTGTTGTTTTCCCGTAACTGCCGTCTGCTGCGCGCGCAGCTTTGATACACTAATGTATACACCACAGTACATATATATACTCGCGGTGGCGGTGGCGGTGTCGCGAGATCATACTTTTTTCCCCACTCGCAAATGCTTTCTTATACGGGGTGCCCAACGTGCCTAAAGAAGTTTTCACTTCAATTAACTACCACTTGGCAAGAACGGCCCTAAATAATACTCTACAAAATCTAGTAGATAACGTTCTCCTTTTTTTTATATTACTCGTATTGGATATCATCTCTCTGGATATAATCATTGCGATATTCAATAGGGGGAACATCCAGTTCCAAACATAATTCGTTCGTTGGCATTTCGTCTACAAAATTTACAATGTTTTCATTTCATTTACTTATAATATGCATATACGCAACTATTTAAGAGGTTCCACAAGGTGTAATAAATATTTACTCGTACCGGGATTATAGATATCTTCGTTTGACGTTGTGCCATTTAAATCTAAACCACGACGTAACTCTGCTGCTGGAGGTTTAAGTGTTTACGTTGGTTTAACATCGGCTATCTCGATATCAGTAGAATTTTCAATAATGGCAACATCCTGGTCTAAATCAGCTTGGTTCTTTGGCATTTCGTCTATAAAATATACAATTTAATTTGTGTGATTACTAAGTAGATATATATGAAACCCTTTCAAAAATAAAATTTGTTTTGAACAATAATCACTCGTTTCAGACTTGATGGTTTCCGTTGCTCGTACTTTTATCAATTGATTTCAACCGTCACCTAAGATATCTAAATAGTCTTGCTATATTATTTTGCTTGGGTGTTGGTTTGACATCAGCACTAAAGATATTGTCATTACACTTTTCAATCGTAGAATCTTCCAATTCCGAAATTGATTCATTCGTTGGCATTTCGTCTACAAAATGTACAATTTAATTTGTGTGTTACTAATATATATAAATTATGCTGCCAGAGGTTTAGCTCTTAATGTTGGTTCGAAATCGGGTATGTCGATAGTATTATCAGTGTAATTTCAAACCCTCGAAACGTCCTGATCGAGTACCTATAGATTTTAGTAGTATAATGAAAATAATATATAGATTATAAACGTACCTGCAACATGTTTTCAATTATGTTCGCGTCTTGTGCATGCTTCTTCATTTGAGAATCATTTGTTTTTTGTTCTGTTGCTTCATTGTTTGAGGAACAATTTCACTTTCATCTGTTTCGATTATTGCTCCCGTCAGATCTAATTTTATAGATTTATGTAATCCGTCCATTTGAATAGACTTTTCGTCAAACTTGCGGTGTACGTAAAAGTTTACTTATATAAAGTAAGTATAATAAATAACTTTCAATCAGAAAGTATAAAATTAATAAAATATTATAATAAACTGATTAAATACTTTATGAACACAAAACTACTGGAAATTTTTTACTTTTGGCCCCCCCCCCCCCAAAGTACCAACGAGTTGAATTTCTCTTATCAAAGAGGGGCTGAAGTCAAAATTAAAGTATTATTTTTAATCCAAAACGTGTTCAAAGACACAAAAATAAAAATAAAAATAAAAACATATATCATTGTAAAGTCAATGCATTTCTCATTTTGTTCAGAATCTAAAATTAAAAAGAACATATATTGTTATGAATAATAAATATTAATATAATAAAAACTGCATTTTGTAATCGATGATAGTACAAAATTAATGTCATTTATATTACTTAATACTTATTTCGTTGTCATCGTGACAAAATAAATTATTTTTTTTTTTTTTGTCATGGTCGTTGTATTACATTGTGGTTTTTTTGTAATAAAATTTCGCCATTTTGGTCATCGATCTAGACATCATTCTAGTTAACGGTAAGATTATGATTAGATTCGTTTATTAAGTATACGTATATTGGTACATACTATAATAATTAAGATTCTGAGTGAAACTAGGCATGATGTATTTATGCTCGGTGGCGTAAATACCGGGTGGGCAACCGCCACGGGCCCACAACTGATATATACATTATTTAAGTATTTTTAAATGTACATCTGTGAATTGAATCTATAAAAAAATATCGTATGTATGTGTTTAAGTCACGAACTAAAATACTAAAAAATATAAACACGAAAAATGGTAATTGGTGATCTAGCTATCAGCCCTGGAGTTGATTTTAATGACACATATATGCTCCTATTGCAAAGCTTACAACTGCCCGAGCTATATTAGCACTCATGAAAGGAAAATTAAATTAATAAAATAAATTTATTTTTCCCCTATTTTGTTTTTCAAAAAAAAAAATAATGATAATAAAAAATAATAACGAAAAAATAATAAAGGCAAAAAAGCGAGAAAATTTATAAGTATTATAGGTGAACACGACGGTTTCCAACAAACAACGACAACAGGCCTCCTGTTTCAACACAAGTTGCAGGACTGTCGACACATAATATGGACAGTTTATTCAAACGATGGAACGGATTCCCGCAGGTGACGAAACATAAATATTGGTTATGAGGACGAAGTAGATTTAATGTAGATACATTTTAGATTTATTTTAAGATGTATTTATATTTATGTAAAAAAAAGGGGCGAGAGATACATACGAATAATTAATTGTAAAGAGCAAGAGTGTTCGTAAATTATAAAAAAAATTACTTTAAACATTAAGTGATTGAAATTTTACAGTAATATCAACATAAAAAAACAAAACACAATGTTGACATCTGCAAAATATTACGTAGATTAAATTATTCATACATGGTCATCAGATACTGATAATTCAGAAAACAGGTATAAGACACTCACTTGATAAAAAAATATGTAACATGCGTGTGATCGCATTTTTTAGTAAAAAAAAAAAGAAAATTTTAATAAATATACATATAGATAAATGTATGCTGAAGTGCAGTCTGTTTACAAACATATCATGTCAATATCAGTCATCACAATATCACAGTGGTGTAAATATTCAAATTCTAGTAAAATTTCAATCAGTTAACAAAAAACTAATCTTAAAAATATGTTCATAGAAAAATCATTGTTAAATAAAAAACGATTCATATTGTAATTTTTTTTTTATCAAATATTTAAATATAAATAAAAAAAAGGAGGGGGGTAATTTAATTATCGTTACATCATTATTTATAGTCAATGAACATAATATGTACAATACAGCTACATATTATACATTTTATACACATGCTGACTAGATATTAAGCCCTCCCCCCTCCGGCTCTGTTCCACATTTATTGTAAAGCTACGGCTAAATACCCACATGTGAGAGAGCGATAGTTCTCCGCGATTTTAACGAGTATAATTGTCTATACTGACGTGTACGTGTTATATTCAAAATTTCAAATATATTTATATTACATACAAGTAATATATTATGAAAAACATTCATATAAATAATATATCTGAGCGCGAGCGACACGCCGCGACAAAGCGGTAACGTGCGAACGTGACTTGGCCCGAAAAGTGGTTTTGGTGTGGCAGTTAAGCCGAAAAGGCATACACCGGACACACGGGTACCGGGGTATGGCGAGTAAAGCACACACCATGGCAACCACACAACTGGTACAAGGTACAACAGCACAACGGCGGCGCGACAAGTCGACGATCCGACCAAGACACTGAGGCGATCACAGCGTAACCACCCGGAAGGGAAAAGCCACCTGCCGCGGTGACCTTTGGTCCGATCGAAGTGCGCCGACGGGGTCGGTGTTCGAACAATAGATGTCACGAGTTCAATATTGTTACTTATTGTTTCTAACAAGTTGTTAGTTGTTATAGTTCATTATTAAATATTAAACGTAATATAATATTGTATTAACAAAAATATCGAATATTGATTGGTGTGTTAAATTAACTGTTTATGAAACAAAAGAGAGTATAATACAATATAATTAAATAAATTAAATTTCAAAAAGGTGTTTTTGATTCATATACATAGGCGTGCGCACGGGGCGAGCCGGATGAGCCCCGGCTCGACCTGAATCTTTTTAGGGGCATAGAAAAATTTCAAATTTATGTATATTATATTTAACTCTATCATTATATTCGTGGAGATCATGAAACTTGTATTTGTCGTAATAGTGAAATAAAATAAAAAATATTTGTGTACCACCACATAATTTTTATTGATTTATTTATCTGACCAAAACATTGTGCACTAAATGTCAAAATATGTACCTAGTATGACTAAGGAAGTACTAAAGAGTCTATACCCTATATAGTATGGACAAAGGCCTATCGCCTATGGAAAATAAGAACATTTATTTATCAATTATTACATAACTACACATGTATATATTACCTACTAAGTTTTTTTGATGTATAGTTAAATATAAAAACGTGCATTAGGTATGTATTAATATAATATGTAATTTTATTTTTAACTTAAAAAGTATACAAGTACTTATGCCTAGCACATTAGTGTCGTATACTCATTGCACATACAACTTGATTCTATATTTGTATAGGTACATATTATACAGTTTTAAATTTACAATTATTACAATTAGAATGTATGTACCTAGCTAGTATGTTAATGTGTCAAAAAAAAAAAATTAGGGACGCTGTTCAAGTATTTGGGTACTAATTCTTCCAGACTCCACCGGAAATTAAAGTCTACGCACGCCTATGTACATATATATATATATATGTTAATTGTCAACGATATTGTAATGGATAATTTATTATTATGATGTAATAATTTACAGGTTAATATGCACCGTTTAAATCTAATCAAATACAAATATTTATAAATATATTAAATTCAAATAATTCGGTGTTGGTGAGTTGCGGCCCAGGTTTATGAGAGGTACGTACGAATTGCGGTCATACATTAATGTATATGTTACATACATTATATATATATATTATATTATAAACATCACAATATACGTATTTATTATAATATAACGTATTTTCTAGTATTAATTGTCGTACTTATATTAATATTTGTCGTAAAAAAAAATAAAAGCATTCATAAATTAATAACATTTTTTTGTGTTTTGAAAATTTAGTAGGTATATAATGATAATAATGTTAAAAATAAAAGTATTCGCTTATTACCTAATAATATTGTATAATAATTTCATTGACTATTGTTTTGACAATAATTTAAAACTCAACGATTTAACAAATCAAAATTATGTATTACTTTTAGCTCGTGTTTTGTCATCTGTTCTCTAATGAAAGATTATTTTTCACACATTTTTTTTTGTTCTTACATTTTAACTTCTGCATTTTATGTATGTTTCAAATTGAACTTGTAGTAATACATCGACGAAGTTATATATTATGTTGGGATGGCTAGTGTAGAACGACATGTTTAGTTTTGAATGAAAATTTTCACAGCTGTTAGTAGTACGGTTGCAGTTAGCAGTGAACTGTGCCCAAATATTCAGGGGGGGACATAGCGTCTGGTGAAATATAGTTTTCAAAAATGTAGTCTGTAAATTTCATAATCTGGTCATTTTCAGCCTGTATTGCCAAAAATTCGTCGGTAAAGCAGTCTATAACGTTTTCAGGCTCCAAAAATGGTAATCCAAAAATTATTACAAATAATCACTATCGCCTGTGTTATTATTGCATAATTTAATATGTCCTAAACTTTGGATTTTCCTCCACCAACTTTGCCCAAAATGAAATCTACATCCTCTCATTTATGCATTAGGGAAGACTTCCGCTACAGCACTATGTATTGCTGGTTCAAAATCTATAAAAATGTCAGTAGGAAAGCACGATGTACCAACGGATATGGAGAGAAGAATTACGAATTACCAATGTTGAAATGCACACGTGTATGTAGTACCAGAGGTGGATTTAGGTATATGTGGTGGCCCCTAGGTGGAATGCATTATGGGGGCCCCTTATACATAAACAAGGAAATATATTTTTTTACCAATTAAATAACATTTATTATCAAATATTTAGTAGTAGATAGTACCAATTAACTACTTATTAATTATTTAATAATATATAATTATAAAAACAATCTTAACTAAGAATGATATTATTTTTATTTTATTTTATTTTTATGATTATTTGTTATTAGAACAAAAAAATCTAATATTAACAGAGCAAAGACGATCTTATTTTAAATTTATTTTTATTTTATTTTTTATTTGATCAGGTTATTATTTATATAACCTGTGTTATTAATTGTAAAGTTATTTACTATTTTGAAGAATATAATATGGTAAAAACTAAATTAGCTGTATTTTTTTTATTTATATAAGTGATTCTTCGCAGAAAAATATCCCTAGGTAAAATAACAACAAAGCACTTTAAAAAAAAGAGTGATCTCTACAATTAATTTAAACTATAATTTTCAGTTTAATTCTACTTCTACTAATGTCTCAAATAATCTTAATTCAAATTTAGTCCATAAAAATAATTTTGAACTTCCATTAAACAATATAACTATTCCTCCAGTAACAGAAAACTTACCAAATAAAAATGTAATTCATAATAGTTCAGATTTTTTTAACAATATAGATGATTCTTTATATTTTCAAATAATACTACTCAATTATATAATGATTCTGCTGATGGTGGCATTTCTAACAACCATTAAACTTAGAGATAAGATAAGGACTTAGATGTGCCTACCTAAAGATGTTCGCACTTGAATGAAAACTCTCAAAACACATGAAATCGTTCCTTTGGGACCTGGTGATGGTTCTTATATGCACTATGATCTATGAGTTAAAAAATATGTTATCACCATAACTAAGTATATAAAATATTACATAGATTTTTCTAATACTTTGAAATTAGGTGTACACGTAGATGGACTACCATTATTCAAAAGTTCTAAAAGTCAGCTGTGGCCCATTCTTATTTCAGTTATAAACTGTGATGAAATATCTAATATTGTGCTTCATATAGGTATATTTCATGGTACTAAAAAACCAATAAATATTAAAACCTTTTTAGTTAATAAAATTGTTGATAACATAATATTAATTGATTAATTAATAAAAGTGACAAGTGCTTCTTAAACGGTTGACACTCTATCCAAATATAATCATTGACATAAACGAATTTTTAATACAGCACCAGATTCAAGATAGTTGTTCGATTCAATTTTGGCTAATTTATTAAGTGTTCCGCCAAAATTTCAAAATAAAAAAGTCTTTGTATAATACAAAAAAACTTTAACGTCAATTATATTCGTTTTAGAAAAATATAGTTCATACTACTGAGTATCTATTTAATCCGCTAAAAGTTGAAGCTAAAGAAACTATGGCAAAACATAAAAATATTGCAGAGAGTGTTCAACTTAGTACCCATTTTGTATTAGTCGCACTAAGATCACAGGTATGAGGCATATACTAATTTATTATTATTATTAATTATTAATAAACAATAAGTAATTTTTAGTTTATTGTTTTAGACTATTCATAATCTTATAGAAAACTTTCTGAATATAATTAGGATTAAAACGTACAATTCAACAAATTTAATAAATTGAAAGATCAACTCTTTTAATCCTAAAATTAGTAATTGAACTTAAGTACCTGATAATTAGACAAAAACTATGACTGGTGAGCTTTTCTTTAAATATGATAGTATTGATCACATACAATTCCATATAACAATATGGACCGACTTTTCACTATCAACAACAATTTGAACAATTTACAGTTGATGAAACAAATTAACATTAATATTATGAGATATTGTACATTTTCTTGTGCACGCCTAGTATTTTTAATCAACTCTATATTATTCATGGAATACATAATTTCAAAGTTATACCAGCTATTTTTATTATTAAAATGTATATATTAATGTTATTATTTATTTATAAATGTTTTGTAATTATTATATTATAATCTATAAGTATATTTGTTCTATGACTTAACATCAAAATCGTTCAAAATTAAAAAAAAGTAATAATAATATTTAAAAATAACTGATGAGATTAGACATATTCTTATTTTAATAAATATTATTAAACAATAACAAAACATAATTATTTACCTACTAAACTTTTACCAATAAAATACATTATCTGTCACGCAACAAGAGATATAATATTTGCTTTAAGTCATTTAAATTGTTCCTAAAAAACATTAATATTAATTTTGATCCTCTAAATTCAATGTTTTATAAGATAATGAAAAAAAATAACTATTGATTAATTAACACACTTTAATAATATATTTATTCATAATAAGTTATTAAATTTACATTATTTCACAATTAATTAATAAATCATAGAAATATTATCTGTAGAAAAGAACAGACAAAAACTAACTAAAATTGAAATGTCTATCAATTCTAACGTAGCCAAAATAATACTGGCAATGAAAAATATATAAAAAAAATAAATTTGGGGTCAAGTAGGTATAAATAAAATAATATAACAATTATTCTGTATTATTATTTACAAGAAAAAAAAATATATATATATAATAATAATAAGTATAATAATTTGGGACTTGATGACACACTTATCGTCTAGACGTCGGCGGGGCTGGGGTATGTTGCATACAACCCTCAACATTTTCTGGCCAATCACAAACATTTTCTTTCGGGTTAAACACTAAATTCGATGGACATGGCATGTGATGTTTTCTTTCGCCTTCGCACATGTAGTACATCGTGCAGTCAGCTTTATCTGGATGATATGATATATGACCATCTTCTTCTTCGCATGTCACGGACGTCGCTAAATAAATAAATGAAATAAAAAAACATAAACATATAGAACTGTTCATACTATAAATTACACATATTTTATATTATGCATAATATAAGTATTTTTAAATTAAGCCATTAAATTAGCTATTTATTCGCGTGATTCTTCCGAAAAAAATGATGTAAATTAGGAAATATTTATTATAATGTTTTTTTTAAATACACTATCGCTTAAAATGTGATAGTACCTATTAAATCGTATAAAATATCAAATAAAATACGTTTAAAATATAATTTTTTGATTATTTCAATTTCAAAACAGAATAATTTCTACTTAAAAGTTCTTTTGTTAATTTTTATCGTAAAACGTACTTAGTAATGCTATTTATATTATATTATACATTTTATATTTATATATTATTATTATGATGTTCAAGTTTCTAGTTATTAATATTATCAATAAAATGCTGTAACAAAAATTTGATTTATATTGAGATGAAAATATATTTTTTATTGCTATGAATTTATGATTCATCATAATAATAATAATAATTTGACAAATATTATAATATATTCATAGTGTTTTGAAATATAATTACGGTCTTTGGTTGTATAAACGGCATTTCTTCCAGTAGCTTCATATGGTCCATCGTATTCCAATTTAACAGTATATCCTGCAAGTTCTTGTTTCATGGCATTAATTAATGGATATTTACCAGTACCACATACACCACGATAATCGTCCATATCTACAGACCATATCATAACACCACCAAATCCTTCTTCCTTCAACCAATTCATCTACGAACAAATATCGTGTGATTAGTTCAACTCGGAACTATTTTAGATAACAACATAAAGTAATTAGGCACATTATCACTTATCCATACCTTAGTTTTAAGACTTCTCTCGTCGTCAAAACCAATCCACTGATCTTTTCTATAAGCAAATGGCACTTGTTGCTCATTGTCCCAGACAAGTGTAGTATTTTCCACGTGTAAGAAATCACACACCTGAGAACATTTTCAAATGTTTAGATCAAAACTTATAATCGTTTATGAATTATACGCACTTCATAGTATGCCATAAAACCAGCTTCAGAAGTGTATTTTCCAGCTGTACCACCACCAGATGCAGGAGCTCCAATATCAAACTTGGCCGGATCAACTAATGTAAACGACCTTCCATAAGTCGGCATTCCAATCATAAGCTTTTCTTTGGGGGCACCTTGTTTCACCCATTCTCTGGCACTATAGTCCTATAAGATTAAATTTCGATATTAATAGTAATTGAATTGAAAATTGCATTTTAAATTATTTAGTTTTACTTACGACAGTAAGCTTCTTTTGGTAGCTTGTGGCACTTTCTAAAGGATATAGAGGGCTATTGTGTCCAACTTGACGTTCCCACTGTCCGTGAAAATCGTATGTCATCACATTAATAAAATCTAAATACTTTGATATTTCAACAACATCATACCTAAATAAAAAAAAAATATTAATTGTGGTGTATTGGAGATCAAGTAACGTATTACTTACCCAGCAGCAATTGCTTCAAAACTGGCTGGTACGGCTGCCGTCAATAATAGTCTCGGAAGACCAGAGCTCTTCGATTCTCCTTCGAAGGCCAATCGTAGTTCTTTCAGTAAATTGACATATGCCGCTTTATCATCTAGTCCTCTAGGATATTCCCAGTCAACGTCCAAACCATTAAATTTATGTTCTCTGAGGAACTCAATGGCTTCATACACAAACTGGTTCATACGGAATACATTGCCAGTCAGTTCTTTAAAGGGTGTTGATCCAAATGCCCAACCACCGATAGCTAAGAGCACCTTTAATTAACAAAAATATTAATAGTACATAAGAATGCGACGTTAAAATCAAATCAATTATTCTAATTTTCATTAGTTATTATGTTTACTTTAAGATTAGCGTTTTTCTCGCGAAGAGCCATCATTTCTTTGTATTGATCAGTATCTTTCTCGTCAACATATGTTAGTTTGAAGTCTTTCAATGACCCGAAAGCATATATTACGTGAGTACATAAAGAAGAATCGATGTTATCTGGAGTAAATTTACCAGCACCGGGTCTCTTAATAGACCAACTAGTCATATAACATATAACTTGAGGTGCTCGCACTAAAATGAACAACAAAATATTGTATAACTATCGATAGGTATTATTTAAAATGTATAAATGCTTACCGTTCATGTCAACTACGTCGGTCTGTATAGCAGTAGATGCTTGAATTTTGGAAGGTTTGACCTTTGATAATACTTCACTGACACTTATTTTGATTGGTGTCGGTTTCGTAATGGTCTCGGCTATAATAGTGTTAGCTACTTTTGACCAATCAATGTCCTCTTTACCTCTTTTTATTCCTCTAAGCTCTTCTCTATTACAATAAATGACTTATATTACTTAATGACTTACATAATTGGTTTTAATACAAACCTCATGGCACCAATTAATGGGTATTTAACATCTCCACCACAGAAAGTACCGGTGAAATCATCCATGTCTACAGTCCACACCATAGCTCCTCCGTATCCATTGTCTTTAATCCATTTCATTTTATTTCTGATGGATCGCTCGTCATCAAATCCAATCCATTGATCTCCAGAAATTGCATAAGGTACTTTCATTTCTTCGTCCCATATATAGGTCGCACCATTTTTAAGTATTTCACAAATCTAAAGCAGATACAAAAAATAAAAATATACAATTGGTTATTGAAAATTTGAAATTGTATTTTCACATATTTAATTGTATTAATTACAAATTACTAAAAAATGTAATTTTGATAAGATAACAAATTTAATAATATTTAAAAAAAAAAACAATAATTTAAACTTAATGTATTATATTAAAGTAAATTAATTTAATTTAAAATTAAATAGTATCAATATAACCCAATAATTAATCTCAAATTGAAATGATAAAATAATAATTTACAGTTAGTGATAAAAAAAAAAAAAATAATAATTATTATATTACCACCATAATAAGTAAATTGTAATTGTCACAAATAAAATTAGCTCATAATAATTATAATTACTTCGTAGTAAGCTAAAAATCCTGCTTCTTTTGTATACTCTCCAGCTTTGCCACCACCAGATGCCGGTGAATTAACTTTATAGTTTGCTGTATTGGACAAAGTGAATGTTCTGCCATACGTCGGCATACCTATGATAAGTTTATCCTTAGGTGCACCCATCTTAGTCCATATACTCGCGGCGTTATCAACGCTCAATTGTTTACGCCACTCGGAATCAGACGATGGGGAGTATAACGGTGCATTATGTCCAGTTTCTCTTTCCCATTTTCCGTGAAAGTCGTAGGCCATAACGTTTATGAAGTCCAAATATCTAGTCGAATGAAATTAATACGTTTTAGAAAAAATATACATGGAATTACATACATTTTTTTGAAAATAAATACTTACGAAGAAACAGCCGGAACGTCATATCCACCTTTGATGTTATCAGGACCAACGGGGACTGCAGCAGTTAATAACAAACGAGGTTTCTTCACTTCTTGTGCTTCGGCTTCAAATGCTTCTCTAAGTTCTGAAAACCAATAATACCGGTATCAATAAAATATTTTGTAAATACTTATTAAAAATGTAAAATGATTTGTCGTGTCATCTTATTACATACCTTTCAATAAATGTACAAAGTTCTTTTTGTCGTCCTGTCCTTTGGGGTATTCCCAATCCAAATCTAAACCGTCAAAGCTACGAGCGCGGAGGAAAGGTATAGCACTGTAAATAAACGTCTGCCTTGCATATCGAGTAGCTGACATGTCCTTGAACTTCTGTGTGCCAAATGACCAACCGCCTAAAAAATGTAAAATCTCACTATAGGCATCTTAAAAACTACACGTTTCGATACAATAAAATGAAATATCATAATATCGTTTATTAAAGATAATTATAAAATTGTTTCTTGATAAACTGATGAATGATGGTTGAATCTGAAGATTCACCTCATTGTGCCTAGTGACGTGTCAAAATATAATAATAGTAGTTGTAACAAAAAATCTAATAACGAAAACTCTTTTTGTACTGTGGCAGATTAACTGTAGAACTGTTTTTTACTATTACATTATATAAATGACAAAAGAAAATATCAGCGAATAATAATAATAAATGAACATGGATGGTTGAAATCGACACGATGAGTCATTTTATTATGATATACTTGTATATTTTTATTATTTTATCGAACATTTCAATAAACTTATAAAAAAAAAAACAATTTTCAATAATGAAAAATTAATAGCATCGTGAACACAAACGAAATATTTTTTAAATTCAAATTTGAATATTAAACGTAAATATATTATTTTTATTTTGTCAGATTTGTTAAAAAAGAGAACCTAAGGAACATTTATAGTACTGATTTTTTTTTATAGAAATGCTACTTAATAACTTTTATCGTTTAAATATAAATTCAAAAATAATTATTTAGCTTGAAGTTTTTTATAAACAATACCTAATTGGTATTATAGATAGTATTTTGACCAATTTAAAATATAGATACATAATTAAAAATTATTATAATATCGTCTTAAAATTAAAATAATAATTAATAGTTATTTATACATAACATTTTGTGACTAAGTGTCATATTCATCGACCTAAAAAAATTACATAATTTAAATTTAAAAAAATTAAATTTATTATTTAATTATTATGTTTATGTATATTAAATAGTAAATGCTTTATATTAATTACCAAATACTAGGAATATTATTTAATACACTCACCTAAAGCTAATAGAGTTTTTAACTTTGGATTGGCTTTTTTTAGGTTCTTTATTCTGTCGTATAATCCAACTTTTCCGTCTTTGCTTTCGTCATTCGATTCAAATGACGATAAACGTCCTTTTTTCAACCACCCGAAGGCAAATATGACGTGAGTACATAATTCCGGGTCGATATCTTCGGGTAAGTATTTTCCTGTTTTCGGTCTATATTGTGACCAATTTGTATAGTAGCAAACAATCTGAAACACACGACTTCTATGTTAGGAATTTTCTAATTATCACCCTAATCCTTGACGCCCTAATAATAGAGAAAGCTAACAATAAAATAATACCTGAACAAAGAGCAGGTGTGTCCACATATTAATTATCGTACCTACGTAGTTTTTTTTATACCAACAACACTTTAAAAATATCCTTGGCATTTACACTGTTTACACTTCGGCATCTGTGTGACAAGTCGTTGGAATTAATAATTTAACTCAACGCATAGACAAAAAGAATGTCTTGCAAATAGGGTACCTATTATAGTGTATAGTCATTTACCACCAGACGCATATTTTATTTCGTTTTTAGGTATATAATATTATTAAATAAATTCCTATCATATAGCCATACTATATTATATTAACACACACGTATTATATTAATTATGAATGTGTGCTAGATAAATGTACAAATGTCAGTCATTAATGAATACCTACGGGTGTCTTGTAATTTACAGTGAAACTTAAAAGTTTATAAGTACGTAACTCGTGTGCCGAGAGAATTATGAACCACTTGATTAGACCAAACGATTCCATTGCTATAATAGCGTAAAAGTGAATAATTCGTATAGAAAAAAATTAACACACGCGTATACGTCGTCGTGGTGTAATATAAATGTACATAGTACAATATTATAGTACTCCAATACTTCTACAAAACCACAAAATTAAACCCGTTTTGTTCGTATTTATGACTGGTTCTCTACATTATACGAGCATAACAGCTGCTGGTACACCTTAATTGTGTTATATCAAGAATAAGTACATTTATAATATACCTAAATATATTACATTATAGTGCCAATGAGTCATGATCAAAATCTTCATTAACAACGACCTGAGAGCACCTTGAACACACTAATTTAATATTTACTTGTAATATTACGTCTACTGTTGTTGACGACTGTTTTAGATCATAGAAAAACATATAAAAACTATATAAAACTACTATACCTAATTACTTATTTATTGTTTCTAAATTTTTGTTTTATAATTAGTTCTTCGTCGGTTGGAAGTAAATCGTGAAAGTCGATAATATTTTTTAAGCTTACAGTTAAATAATAATAATAATAATAATAATTGAAATTCCACGCCGAATTTTAATTCATAATGAAGACGTTTTATAGTCGCATGTATATATAACTATTGAATTGTATTTGAACGACGGATGTTTCGAAATTAGAATTGTTTCGAAATTAAACTCTCGAAAACCAAATACGTTTGGTTTCATCAAAACTACTCTGTCATTTAATTAGAACATGTCATTATGTTATTATCACTGTCGAAATAATATTTCATTGCGTAACAATATCATATAGTCACTCGCTGATTGAATAATAGTATTTTTCAATTTAAAATCATAATCATACGTGCCCTTCGGAAGATTTGTTATACATTATATACTTTGTTTTTTTCGTCAATTCTATCAATAAAAAAATAATATTTCCTGGCCTGTCATAAGTTTCATATGTTCTCATTTAAACACAAAAGGTTTTATGTATTTATAATCGTATATGGTTTGGAGATGTATAGGTAAGGTTTCCTCAGAGCAAACCGTTGAATAGAATTTTATGCACGTCGATATTGACATTAATTTGCTCGCTCGATAAACACCGAAGGTCTATAGGCTAAGTCATATTGCGCTAAATAAAATTCAGAATAAATATCGTTTAGCCGAAGTATAATACGGTTTTGAGCTGCACTTCCCGTTTCTTAAACGTGGCGAGAATTTACGTACCTTATATCCGCCATCGTCCTGGTTGTCTTTCGCTGTTGTCACGTGTTTTTCCGTCGAAGCGTCTGTACCCGACTTCCTGGTGGCAGTGCGGTTGCGTATCTTAAACTTGTTCACCGAAGCCGATGTTTCCATGTCGACAACCGTGGAGGTGGCCGCCGCTGATGAATCTGAAACTGCAGTAGTTTCCTGCTGCAATTTGTTGCCCGTGGGCCGCCTCAGTCTTCTTCGGATTGCTATAAATAAATAAAAAGTTTTAAACTTAAAAAATGTTAACACAAGAATCAGCTGGACACATGAAATGGAAGTTCTGTACCTAATATTAAATTTGAAAGAAACGATAAATCATAGCTGAGAATATCTGAGAAAATAACCACTTAAACAAAATCTTCAACATAACACCGATAATTACTTATATAAAGTATTTCTTATATTATTATATTAAATACATTGGATGATAATCCTGAACACAATTTTATTTTTAAATTTAAAATATAAAACATAATTTTAGTATTTTAAATAAAATTGTTGTATAACTATCAGTATATTATATAAATGGAATTATACATTAATAATTAATAAATTAAATACAGTTGGATGAATAAGCCCGTACAACAAACAGTTTAAAGTTCTAAATAAAGATAATAAGAAATAATATATGAGTAGATTTAATCATAGTTGTCAGTTGATTTAATAATAAGTAGGTAAAATTAAAACATTTTGAATCCATTATTTCTTATATTTTATAATAGATATTAAAATGACATATAATTTTGATTACACTATTATTACGAGTAGAACATTTTTAATTTCGTGTAATAGTTAAGATTGATCAAATAATATAAGAAAAACTTGTGTTTATACTACGTTTTTATTTGATTTTTAGTAATAAATTATATTTTTCATTATGTTTTATTTTTTTTTTAGTTTATTTATGAATAAATTATTCTCTGATTTATAGTTATGGAGCTTCAAATGTATCATATTATTATCATCTACAATGGTTTTAAATAACAATTTAAAACAAAAAGGATAAGATACATTTATACGTTGACAAAACAACACAATAAAATGTATGATTTAAACTAATGGTTGACAGTTAAATGAGATTCTCGTGTATTATTGTTGTATTATACGCAGACATAATTTACATTGTATGCATTGTTTTCAAACCCAACAAACATAATATCTTTACTAAATAAGTTTGTATACAATTTGTAGGTATACTGATTTTCTGAACTTATTTTCTTTTTAATAATATTTAAGTTCTATAGTTTGTTAAACATTTTAGATTAATTATTAATAGCTATATCTTTTTAGAAGCATGTAAAACAGTAAATACTAATTTACATGTATAATGTATACTATATACTTTATGGTAAATGTAAAAATCTATAAACTAGAAAAATCTTTTTAAAGACCTTCAAAATTACGTTCTATATAAATCATAATATTAATATCTTGATAAAATTACTAAATATAAGAAATAAATAGTTATCATTAAGTAACATTTTGATTGGTTAAAACTTAAAAGCAAAATGTGAAATATCCTGAGAAATTTTAAGAAAAGAATATAAGAATAATAACGTTCGATTGACACCTATTCCAATACTTTAACACAAGATAACCGTACAAGTCTCCACATATCATTAAACTTTATTTAAAAAGCGAAAACACTCTGTTATTAGTCATAACTAATCACAACACATGCACATACATTTTATACAATACTCAATCACGTCACGATAAATCATTGACTATTTATGACTTGATTAGCTACTCGTAAAGAAAAAATTTACTGATAACGATCTCTTTTGATTAAAACTATTGGATTCGAAATAATTGAAAAACATATAGAAATATAATATATTGTTTTCTTAATTCATTAGAGATACTACTTACTCGTACATATACTGGTATAATTTGTTTGAGAGATTTTCAAAAATATCTACCTATCACTATTAAACACGTTTTATGTTACAATTATTTATTTATGAGAAAAACGGTAACAGTAATGAAGACGACCATGAACTAATTAGATTTATCAAAAAAAAAATCTGATCAAAACTTAGAAGATATAACCTTGTTAAAATAATGTTAGAACTTTTCTACGGAATAATATATTCAGAATCAATTAATTGGAACGTGGGAAGGAAAATAATAATATATATTATATTCATGATTTATCACGCATTTATCTTTTTCAAGTAAATTAATTGGAACTTTTTTTTTATTTTAAATTGGTTTGATATAATTTTCCCCTCAAACTTACGTGTAGGACGTACCTTAGTACCTACACCATATATTTTTTTATATTTAATGTTTATCAAGACAATCAGGAAAATGTCGTAATTCAATACAGACACATGGTTTTTATATTAACTCTGTAAATTCTTACATCCACGTTATCATATTAAATTATTTCATTCAAATATAAAATATATTCTATAAGTTTCTCGATTTTTTTTTCTTTACACATACAACCCATACCGGTGTTTATCTCAAGGTTTTTTCCCCGTCAAGCTTGTAACGCATTGCACATTTAATATATACGTTGAACAGTAAATAACAATATGATCAATACGAATTTGTCAGGCACGTAATATCATATGTTGTTAACTTTAAAATTTATCGAAGCTATTTATCAAACTATAATTCCTAAACACTGCGGTTTCAAACAATTAACGAACTTCGTGCTCGCACTATTATAACTTTTATTGCCCATACGGACCGTATTGTACGTACAATATACTATTTCTTCTTGAAAAATTATTATGGTCCGCTGAACAATTTTTAGATAAAAACGTATCTGAAAGCAACCGGTTTGATGGCGATGGCATAAAATGATTTGATTCGACAACGGTGATAGATTTATATGTTGGGAAATGATTCGGTCGATAATCCAGTTTAAAAAGGAAACACAATCAGCGGTGAACCCATATTAACGTCGGTGTATATACATCTGTGTGTGTACACGAATATAATATATATTACATTGAGTAACCGTCGCCGTCGGGAGCTGGTTGAGCTAGTCTACCGATACACGACAAGGGTGTAATTATTATAAGATATCATATATATATTTATCCAAGTATAATAATAATATATGCGTGTGTGTGTGTGTGTGTGTGTGAGTGCACAGATCAGCTGGTTGAGGACGGCGATTGGTGCGGGTCAGCGTAAAAAACGAGAGCGTTGCGCACGCGTCGTTGACAAAAAAAAAAATAAATAAATAAATAAATAAAAAGTAAAAGGTGCGCAAAACGACCGTTCGCCTAGTTGAATGGCGAAACTGGTTCTCCGCGTGTCCGCCCAAAGATTATTATTGTCTGCGTCTGTCCGTCTACATTATATTATTATTATAACATAAGATAAAAATAATATCCGTGTGGATAATAATATAATAATTATTAAACATGGATATATTATTAATATTATTGATGTAAAGACACACACGATCTTTGATCACGAGACTTAACGGACTAACACTGACTTTTGCAGCACACCGCGTATACGTTTCGGTTTTCGTATGACATCCACATCGCAACTCCCGCCAACGTCAGATTTTAAGTTTATAACCATTCGGCCGGCCGGCGCGTAAGACGTGTTTCGACGTGCGAATCGTTTTTAGTTATGTTTGTGTTATTATTTCGTATATTTTTTTTTCTGCGCATTTGGCAAACGCACTGTACGTTATGCCAAACGCATAAATACGTTTACGGTTTAATATTTTTAACCGCATCACAGGTCAGGTTGATTATCGAACATTTATAACTTACAATTTGTCGTGGGTGAAACGATAATAATTAACAAAAATATAAATTAGAGCAAATGTACATTCTAAATATCAAGTAATAATGTGAATTTTGTAATAAATAATAACTCTTTAAAATGACAATCGTGACTGTTATACCCATGAGCTATATTTTAAGAAAATTGTATAATAAAGTCATTATTCTGACAGATTTCATAATATTTTTATATTCTAAATTGTTCATATACAAACTATTATAATATCAGATTTACTTCGAACTCGTAACCAAATGTCTAAAATATTGTATACAAATAATATAATTCGACGTGCCACGTAGCATAATAAATTAATGTAGAGTTGAACAGGGACCCTCTTGCACCATCAGAGATTTCATTTGAATTACAAGTTATTTGCAACTATCGTGAATATAATGTTAAAGTTAGTTATTCAAATTGTAAACATTATATTAATATTATTAATATGATAATATAGTAAAAATGTTTTTATGTACGTTGAGTTTGAAATTTTTGTTAATCTGCAATATATCATATAAATAAACTATTATAATCTGGGAGTTAGAGAGAAAAGGAAAGTTAATCATTATTAATTTTTTTAATGAATTTTCAATGTTTTTGTTCAAAAAGAAATCAGCTTGTTATAGTAAAACAAATAATAATATTAAATGAAGTAGTTTTTTGGATGCAATAATTTATCAATGCTTTTACATTTATGATAATAAATAATAATAGAAAACTGGATTGTACAGAAATTAGTGAAGCGAGATTAGTGCCCACAATATCCCATCTAACACTGTATCCGGTCGCGCCTATTGTACAAATTATAACTCTCAAAGTATCAACTAATTGTAAAATTATATTTTATTATTCAGTCTAAAAGAGTTTGGAGCACATTACAAAACCAAAAAAAAAAATAAAAAATTTATTGAATAAAATGAATAAAGATAGGTAAAAAAAAACTAATAAAACAAATGCATATTGCGTAGTCTGACCTAAAAAAAAATGGAAAAGACGCTTTGGTGTGTAGTTTTGACTTTTTAGTGTATGAATAATGATTTCGAGCTAAAACGATGTGTTACTATACCAGACTACTGTTAAGGATATTTTTTAATTTATCATTATCACTTTTAATAAGACAGTAAAAGTTAGTAATATTATATCATTTATATCATATATTATAGTATTGATACCTAACATAGAAGTGTAATAATATTATAATACCTAATCTATTATAATATTAATATATTGATTATATATATATGCTATATCATGTTATATATTATTAAACTTAAGCATTCATTAGATGAAATATTTGAAAAATGTATTTGAAATAAAAACATAAAAGTGAATACCAATAGGTACAGTAAAATAGTCAAATAGGTTCGTGATGTAATTAATTTATCATTAGTCTAAAGATTTTAAAAATGTTATAGTATTTATAAGCAATATGCAATAACAATATACGTAATGGCGAAAAGCTTTATGTTTCGATAGTTAATATATTTAATGATTAGAAGGAAAACTATTTTTAGTATAAACATCCAATTTTGTCAAAATCTAAACTTCAAACGCTTGTAGAAAAATTGTGTCTATTATATTATATTTTCGAAATTTATATTACTGCAAAAACTAATTAAATTTATAGCTTTATATTACATTTTTTAGTTTTGTTACCAAACATAGACATTTTTATCAACATAAATCATGAAAAACTAAGAATTTAATATTTCTATGAATATATAAAAAAAAACTGGCCAGAATATTTAAAATATTATAGCATGTCTAGAAAATTCTACTATAATTATTTTTGATAACATACGTATTGTAAATATATTATTTTATAATAAGAAAAAATATATATAAATATTTGGGAGAAATGTTAAGTGTTAAGTATTCGTGTACCTCTACAGTTATTCATTTTTGAATCGATTTTTTCGTAAACAAGCGTTGCATAAATATTCTGATTTTTCCTTAATTTTGTTTTAGTTTTTGTTATTTTAAAAATTACAAGGAATTATCTACTTTAGACATCAAAAAAATCAAGTCTAGATCTAATTTTCCAACAAAAATATAGTTTAAAGATTTATAGCGTATTTTTTAACCAATTATAAAGGCGTTGACAAGAAAATTTTATTATTAAAAACTAAATAAAACGACACATCTTTCTAAAACCAATAAATTGGTCGAACCACTCAGAATTTTAAACGAATAATAATTATTTATAAGTTTATAACAACTAAAAATAACAAGTAAAATTGTTGTAATGTTAGAATTTTATACCAATGGTGCATAATTTAATTAGAATACGTTTTATAATGTTCTTATATAATTAAATGTAACTCGTTATTCTTCTATTGTTGCGAAATTAAATCATATAAAATATTACGAACAGGTACTGGGCCCGTTGTCTTATCTAAACCGCCATCGTGAAACTTTGCAAGTGTTTTAATTTTGTACATTTTTGAAATGATAAAATCAAATAAATTCTGAATAGATAATACGGTCCTGTACGTGTACGTTCTCACAGCTTGACACTGATATATCGTTTTAGGGCTGTGCAAGATTTTTGCGCGATCGAGTGTTTTGCAATTATTTTTATTATTTTTTTTTTCCCCATAAATACCGTCGTTTATCACTGAACTATTATATAACGTTATAACGCATTAGCGTATACATATTATTATACGAAATAAGCGTTTAAAACATGAATGGTCGGTAGTAGAATGAATGTTTGTTTGATTTAGCCGTACGTCCCCACATAGGTAGGTATACCTAATACAAAACCGCGTGCAAGACGTATTTAACAGTTACAATATAATATTGTTTTCTTCGGTGGGATTATGTCACACGATCGTGCCAGCTGGGACAACCGGTGCAGGATTTGGGGAAACCGGTCCCGATGAAATTGCAAGTATTGCGCTTATCTATATAGGTACACCTATGCGCCGTTTTGAACCTTGACCCGCGGTACAACGACCTTGCAGCACCGCCGCCCGGAACCAGTGAAAGCGCATCGGACATCCTGCGAAGTTTAAACGATCGTGCGAATCGACCAGAGAGAAGACAAAAATAGTAAAAAAAATAAAAAAAAAAAAATTATAAAAAAGCGTATGTTTATACTATATAATATATAATATATAGTTACACTCGGCCGGGCTCTGCACCGTAATAATAGCCGTCGTGCATGTGCTTAGGGAGAAAGTATATATACGAGGCGATCACACAATATCGTTTGCGTGAATGTTAAACTGCAGATATCGTACCTGTTGCCGGTTGCAAGTTACGATACCCCCGAGCAAATTGTACGGGTAATGCGTGTGTGTGTGCAACTTCACCGGTTACTGCGGAAAAATTGCCATTGATAAATATAACTCTGTGGTTTGGTTTCCAATGGCGTTATGTGTTTAGTGAAAAAAATTAAACCTACTAATCGGAAGAAACTAGATAAATAACATAGTAAACTGAGTTTAGATATAAGTTCTGATGAATTATGTTCAATCGATTCGAAGGGAAAGGTGAATAAACTTAATGTCTGAAAAAATTATAACTTTATAAGTTATATATATATTATATCATATTATGTACATACGAACTCGTAAACGGTGCGTCGAATAAATCGGTACAGTATATTATAATAACGATACTTGACTTTATTACGGAGTTAAACGACCTCTGAGCGAAAAATCGTCTACACTTCTACAGCTCCAATTTATATATATATATATTAATAAACTAGGTAGTATGAATAAGTAGTATAGTTGCCCATAAAGATTATCGTTTTATATTAATCATCGCATTTATTAGGTAACACTCATGCGATATACCTACGTAACGTAACTTAGTTGGTACGGTATCGATGAAAATCATACACTTTTTAATATTATGAAATGTTTATTTCTCTTTTGACTTAATTATGTGAACTCTGGTTTAAATAAAAAATGGCAAGTGTTGTATAATTCTCGAACGTTTCGATTATGTATAATAATATGTGTTCTTCGGTCATTCAGTTCACGGTTTCATTATTTATATCTTATAATATATTTTATTATTATTTCATAGTGCCTATGTACAACATAATATACTTTAACAATATTTTTATATTTTATATTAAAATTAAACAATTAAAAAAAAATAATAATTACTGCAGTCCTGTAACATACCTAATAATAATATAAGTTTTAAGTATACCAAAAATATACATGTAAGTACCTAATAATAACACATTACGTGATCATTTTTAATAACTATAAATAGTATAATATGAATTACATGACTCATATTATTTAGTTGTTAGTTTTTTGTCGAACAGAATATTATATATTTATTTTCATAGTTTCTTACACTATCGTTAGAGTTTCTCCATACATTTCTACATTGCAGTAAATAAAATGAAAGTAACTAAACATTTTACATTTGCTTCATTGCTTGTGTTGGGATCTGAGCGCCGAAATGTGTGCCCTAAAAAGCCTATAAAGTATAACATGCTACTTCCAGTCATGTATAAAAACTGACCTTAATAGTTAATACACATTTAAGCCATACAGCGTACGAAAGAAAACTACAACGTTATACTGTACGCATAGCAACGTATTAAACTTATTATACATTTATACATAACTTCTAAGCTTTTCAATAGCTACGACTACATAGATAACTTATTACCTAATAATTGTTTTTAAAAATGATAAAGTCTCCCTCAACAGATACCTAAAAAATGAGGTTATAAAAACCAACTTAACGGTGTTATTTCCTAGATTTGTATTTATATGATTTAATGAATATAATAAACGTATACTATTTTGAAAGATACGTTTTTTACAAACTTTAATATTAGGTTTTTTAAGGTAATTATTGAAATAATATGTTAATGAAAACAGCTATAAATCACGATTGATAGCAAATATTTTATTTAAAACTTACTTTCTGAATTTGTATACGAGCATAGTGTTGCTAGGATGGTTACAATGAGCAGCAATTTAAAGTGGAAGCAAAGCTTAAATTTTCTGTTTGTCTGAAAAAAAAACAACAATACCAACGATTAACAACAGACATACAAGAGTAGAATAAATAAATAAAATAATTATATAGTCGCGAGTAACAGCGATGGAACATGGACACCATTTACGTTGAAGGAAATAATGCCTAATGTTTCGAGATTAACCATGGTAAATCGGATTCACGTATTTGTGGAGATCCGTTCAATTTCGTACACTTTCCTCATCTAGGTATTTATATAAATATCACTAGCTTTCACCGATTTTCTGACTCTTTGTCGTCATGTATGACTAGCGAAAATAGGTACGAAAACACTGTTGTTCCGTCATCTTATGTATACCTAGTTTAATACGTTTGATCGTCGTCGTTGTTGGTTGACGGCCGCTGTCATACGATTCCGTGAAAATGGACGAATATCTGATAACAGCTGCAGTATACACAACATATTATAACTTCGACTCGATTTTTGGTTTTAAAACCGTAAGAATTACTTAATTTCCCTATCGTTCGGTATTACAAAAATAACGAGTATAATTGTTAATTAGATACTTTGAACGTAACTTGCAGTTAATTATATAATATCATCTCTTGGTATATTTTTAATTAAATAAATAAGCTAATAACATGTATAACGTATAACCTATCTCCAAATGAAGAATATCGCGATAAAGATATTTTTCAACTAAAATACATTTTTGTGCGAGTGTAATAAACACGTCAAACATAAATCTCATAATTCGTATTCCTATATAATGGTTATAATGAGATGTTATTCTGCAGTGTCGGAATACCAGTTAGAATATCTTTCACGCGTACAAACGTGTCAGGAAAGTTATATGCTATTCGTCGATTTGCGCGTATACAATAAAGTTATACGATGAAGGCGAGATGAATACAGAAAGAGAGAGAGAGAGAGAGAGAAACCGCCCGAGTAAAGAATCATACACATTAATACCCAATCCTTTCGTTTTTAATTTTTCATAAAGGATTTAATTAGCTCGAAATTGGAGCAAATGCGAAAGCCAAAACAATAACGTTCACAACAGCCAGAGATTAGCAATTAGACATATCCGTGGCCGGATGATAATGGTATAATATAAACTCGATCCTCGCGTGTCTAATAATACAACAGTCTGAGGAGGAATCGCATAGACGAACAAGCCATACAGCATACACTCTGGACACGCGCGTTCGGGCAACTCAGCTTTCTCTGACAACACACACACACACACACACACACTGCACATATACAAAATAGCCTACGCGTATCGTTTTTCCAGTTGCACAACGCGTGATCTGAATACGGATTAATTAGATAGTCTGAAAGAAGACACAGTTCTCAAGATGTGTAGTGTATACAATATAATATTATATATATATAGGATTAAGGCGAAAACCGAGAGACTCGAACACGCGCGCACGCGCACGCACGACGTGTGAAATAAACACACATTGTTTTTTGTCAACCTTGGCTGGCAGAACGATTTTAGGTCGAGTGGACCTTTTGCAGCTCTCAATACGCGTAGCCACCAAATATGGCACTCATTAACGACCGACTTCCGAGTTTATAGTCCTACCCGTGACGCGGTATCGTGTGCCACGAACAATACCATCGGTTTTTTTTATAATTAATCCGATCGTATAACATCATCATCGTGGTAACACGGATTTACGATCGACGGGCGATCGCGACGTGATATTGTGCACAGCTCATCCGAGAACTTTTGAAAACACTATCGCGAGCACGGCGTTTCATCGGACGCCGCGACTAGTGGTTTTTTTTTTTCAGGTTTTCCTAAACGCGTGCTCGGCGACATTTTCCCCCGATCTTTGACGATCCGTGTAGTAGTATCCGTCTAATGATTATTTTTCATACGTTTTAACATTGAACGGGGCAAACGGTGTACATCGACAACGACGATTACCGATGGATTACGACCGTTACGGTATGGGTACTGGAGAAAAAAAAGGGACGCGTCTCGCACACATTGTATTATGTATGCCGCGGCCCGAAAGAAAAAGAAACGGTTTCCTACGGTAAGTTCGCAGTGTTCTCACACGGACGGGTAAATATTGGTTTTTATGCGCGTGTTTCATTCGTGTGTGTGTGTGTGTGTGTGTGTGTGTGTGTGCTTTATTTGTGGCTTTCATTAGCCGCAACAGGGCGTAGCCCCCCGGTTCACCTTGGACACGCTCTACATGAACCTCGACACATTATTTTGTGGTCCCCTACACGCGTGTAGGTATGTATTTTTATTATTTTCAGAATACTCGCATATTACCGCCGTGTCTCGTGCGAATGATTGAATGCGCGGTGGCGATGCATACGTGGACGTTATTTTAAACGTACCTATTATGTAAAAAACATCGTATACGCGTATACTGGAATACATTATACGTACACCTATTTGATATTATACGATATAATTACGTAATCTGTTCCCCCGTATACGAGCAGTTTTCCCGAAGTTCTCGTGTATAGTATACCGAAAGGGAAACATCTCGCGTAGAAACGTATAGGTGAGCGAAATTATTTATAGCTCTCTTTCTTTGAAAACCGCGTGAAATTGAATTTTCAGTATACTTAATTGAACATTTCGTTGTCAACGAATAAACGAAAAAGAAAAAGAAATAAAAAACTTATCATTCTCTATAGTTTAATTATTTTAGATATATATAAGAAAAAAAAAAGTAATAATAATAAAAATATAACACATTAATATTAAAAAGAGAAGGGGGGCGTAATGTGTGTGTATTATATTATGTTCTTCAAGGGAAACCTACCGAATGGTGACCCACTATTCTGTAACCTCATTGTTGTTTTCATAACAATTGTCTTTTTTGTGTATAAATTATCCATCACGTGTAAAAAAAAATGTAAAATATATACATAAATCAGTATATGTAGTGCATTATTATTATATATATATATATATACTATAAACATATTTTATATTTTAAATAATTCATTCCACCGCCGTTTTTCTTCTCTTTCTTTCTCTCTACATCCGATAACCCATTGTTAAATCACTGTCAATGCACTAGAAAGAAGTCTCTGTATAGAATGACACGAGAAGGCATTATATATTATATACGAGTATATGACACGATGTTTTGAAATTAAAAAAAAAAAATCGTAGATACACGCGCTGCACGTGTCATATTTTTACCTGACCGTCCAGAAAATTCAAAATACGTACAAGTCGATGGCCGGCGGGTTGGTACAACACAATCATGAATGTTGCGAAAAAAAATAATAAGCAGATCAACACGGGACAAAATAAATAGTTTGAACTAATTTTAAATATCATTTCATAAGAAATATGAAGAATGGAGAATCTAAAAAAAAATGTTGTTTATACTATATAGGCAGGTATATTATAATAAACCGTAGTCACCGTTTCGTTCCATTAGTTTCATTAATGACATCAAAGTGTAAAATAATGTTTTGATAAACGATCGCGGTGGATAACACGATATAGTTATAATGACTGCTCGGAACTGTAATGTAGACACAACAGGCACATCGCGTGAAGACACGAATTTTGTTTTTAAAACGCTTAACTATAAACAGCAGCGACCGCTATTGGTTATAATATTTATTTTTTTATTTTTGTAAAACGAACGCTCTTCTTGTACTCACTATATTATACAGCTGATACTCTTAATATTGTTGTGTAACTAATTGTTATGCATTTTTATATACCTATATACCGTCGTGTGCAATAAGTTTTCCGTGTAATGCGTTTTTTTTTTTTAGAGTTAGCTCGAGTTACGCCTTCTCTTCGTCGAAGTGCTGTTTCGGAATGGTATATATATATACCATTCCGAGACGACTTTTGTGAGTATGTAGTGTTCGTCAACGACTTTTGCTTCGACTCAAGTCCACCCTGCAAAGTCTGCACCCCCTCACGCACCACCCATATTATAATATACGTGTCGGGCGTGGTCCCGGTGAACTCGGATGACCCACACACACGTGTCAAAACGAACATTGCGTGGATAATATAGCAATATCAATCGCGCACACCAAGTCATGCCCGTTTGCGTTATATATTCGCCGCACAGCCTCCGGGTGGTGCCGGGCGATACTTCAGCAGCAGGTACACGCGCGATAATGGGCGTTGTCGCCGGACCATAATATTATTATTACTATTTAAAATTATATTATATTGTTTCTTTTTTCTTTTTCCGTTGTTGTTCGTCGTGTTGTTGTGTTCATGGTGTGCGAGTTTGTCCCGCGCGTATAACGTTTTCCTCGTTCGCCGCTGCAGCGTACGGACATAATAACGATGTATATAATATTTATATTATAAACTATTGCCGGCCCGGTCGGTAACGAAAGCCAAAAAACCGTGACTCCGCGATCGTTTACAAAAACTGATCTCGTCCGACCAACCGTAATAATTGATATTCCGTTCAGTACCGGCGCGCGTTGCGTTATGATCGCAGTTTTTTTTTCTTTACATTGTGTGAATAATAATAATAATTTGTGGTCATTGCTCTTGCCGAGTGAAAAACGCATATCGCGGGGAGGGGAGGACTCGTGTTATTATACACAGTAGCAATAAATAATAATAATATAATAATAGTAACGAAGCAAAATATATATATACTTATTACTTATACTATAAACCGCACACACGCGCACTCGTTCTGCCGTTTTTCCGTTTGGTCACCGCGTGTCGTCGTGCACGTACCCGAACGTACGTAATTTTATCGCGACGACGACGATACCAATACATTATGGTCAAACACAGTTTTCGGACCATCGGAACGCGCGTATTATTCGCAATAAGTCGTGTATGTACACACGATTGACGGATTTCGCAATCCGAGCACACGCGGATTTTTCTTCATTTTTTATGTGTCAAGCACTAACCCTGTCCGACGTTTGCAAAGTACCTACCCATACCAAACCGTATTTACGGTCGTCTAAAACGATACGTTACGTCAGAATTTTGTACCGCAAGTTGTACCATTATGATAATTAATAGCAGCGAAGTGTTGTAATATTACATGTATTTATTTGCAAAAAAACATATTTTATAAACACTGAGATGTACGGTCGTGTTCTTGGATTTCTAGGTACCTACAAAAAGCTTATTTTCTATATAGATATGGAATCTGATATCATATATAATATATAGGAGCTGTTTAAAATACCTGAGGGTATTTTGCAAACAACAATTTTATTGTTCTAAGCACCAGTCATTGTTCTGCGACTATAGAATGGATTGACCTTTCGGTTAGTTTAAAGTACATCATGAATATAATTTAATATGATAATTCCGAAGGTTGAAAAATCCACAGTACGGCAAATTACAGATCAAGCTCAATTGAATTTCATGCAGAATAATGTGTGAAATATGAGAAGATAAATACATTTAGTAAATATACTAAATACGAACAATTCTCTATGAACACATATGTCCCATGTAATAGAATATAATATTAATCCTGTATGTATGATAATATATTAATAATAATAATAATAATATTATAATATACCTGTACGTATAATATAATGATGTATAGATTAATATCCATTTAAAATTTTATTTCTCATTATGCAACCAACATTAGTACATAATAACCGTTATACCTCAATTAAATAATTAATTAGGTAGGTGGGAAAAATAATAATTCGTTTCATTAATAATAAAGTACAAACGAAGGTCAATGACTTAGAAATCAATGCTAGTGAATATGTTTCGATAAAAAAAAAAAACAAACAGAACTAGGTTGAAATTTTTGGTTAACATTTTGAAATATTTCAATGATTAGATTTGATACCTGTATTATCGTTTCATAACTTATCTAACTATAATAATATAGATCAAAAAATAAATATTAAAAGTATTTTGAAATAATGAGCTCGAAATATATTTTGTACGCGTGTTATACACAGGGACACTGCAATCTCGTTTAATATGGCCGTTAAGCACTATTAATGCGTACATTACCTATACTTAAACTAGATATTATATCAAGAAAATGCAGCTAAACCAGTCAATGGCACACGTAGAATATTATTTAAACGATAGTAATAATTATTATAATTTTTTTTATAAAATGTCCGAATAAAACTGGTCAATGCTAAATGATCTCATAACGTTGATATAATTCCTATAATACGTACGTATAGATAATGACTATATACGGCGCTATTACGACACGGGAATTACGAAATCTATTATCTTACTTGAATTTAGTTTATTTAGATAAGTAGTAGTTATCTATAAACACCAGCAGCGTTACATATTATTATAACATAAAGCAACGCTCAGGGATATTTTTTTTTATTCTGTGGTATTAAAGCTGTATACGCCATTCGCCTGCAATACGTTTCACTTATCTTTACTATGGTATAGGTACATTATCAAAACTAGTTTCTATTTATTATTATACATATTTGCAATAGGGTTTTATAATAATTTCCACTTCCAGAGTACTTATGCATAATGCATTCGTGTTTATATCGACGAACAAATTACTATATTGATGTACCCATAATGTGATTATGATGTTGTATTATTTTTCATTGTAATTTTTAATTTTCAACAACAAATACGAAACGTTTAGAGAAAGTGTTAAGACGAAACCGTTGTGTTTTCCATGCGTTATTTTATAAATTATTTATTCGTGCGCGGGACATATAATTTCGTCTGTTTATACGCAATATAATGTTATACGACGATGCGAATAATAGCATCCTTATTGTTTCACAAAATTTAAGTGACTATTGTAGAAAACGATCGGACATTAAAAACATACAAAAACGGCCGTGAAATATAATAATTGAAACTTTTACGGTACAACAGAGAAAATCGATGTTTTGTTGTGTTGGGAAATCAGCTTCGAGGATCGGGTCCCGCGGACTACACGCTCGTCGGCGTCATCGCAGCACCGATGCAGTCGCAAACGATCGTCAAAACTCTCGAGATCGATTAACGTCTGGAAAATCGTTCGGCAGTCCGCTCCGATCGTCCTGTACCCGACGCAAAATTGTGACGGATGGCGCGCGCGTTTTCTATAAAAAGTAAAACAACGATATTCGCTCGGGACGCGCGCACACGCGGTATTTTATACGATTCCCTCGCAGTGGCGTGTTTAGGGGGTGGGCCTGGTAGGCAAGTATTAGACTAGTATAAGTCCGATGCTCAACGAAAAATGAAAATATGATTTATAGGTAGTAAGAAAAAAAATTGTTTTGATTAGGTTAGGTATAGGTATTTCAATAATAATGTAAGATATTAAAAGAGAAGTTGTGGATTTTTTTAATATTGTACATGATATTGTATTCTAAATGTTGTTTTTGTTACCATAACTTTTTCTATTACAATTATTTTTAGTTTATGAGTAATCTAAGAATAAAATATCGAAGAATAAGTGTATGTTTTAATAAAAGGTAAAAATAAAAATATTGAAATTAGTCATTTAGAATAAAAATACTAAAACTTAAATAGATCAAATTATAATATGGGACGACGGGGTAAAACCATTCTGAACTTCACTTTTAAGGCCCATCCACAAAAAAAAGTTCTGGACACGCCACTGCAGTCGCTCGAACAGTTATTCGATTACATCGTCGTACGCTTTATATATCATAAGCGGCGAAGTGCGAAAAAGTCGGCTGCCCGGCTGGCTGTCGGGATCGAGGTGCGAAAATCACGAATGCGCAACCGACGTGTGTGTCCGCGGCGACGTGCCGCTGCGCAACCTTCGGCCGCCCCAGCAGTCGGTCGGTCGGTCGGTCGGCTACCATTTAATGGTTTTCATAGATTCGTAGCTCGCGCCCCGGGGGCACGAACGCGGTGGGGGCTGACCGAAATCTAAACGACTTATATTAATCGATTTCTGCATTGTATTATATTATATTGTACGCGAGTGTAGAGGTACACGCAACTGTTTTGTATTAGAAAAAATAAAACGAACGGAGCGACATTATAATGATAATAATAATAATAATAATAATATGCACTATTATGTTCATTAGGTATATATATAATAGGTATTAGATGCCAATGTATAATATTATATGGTCAGGCTTAACGTATTTTTAATATGTTACAACCATTTTATAATAGTTGTATCGCGTCGGGCGATTTGCTAAATAATCGATCGAACGGCAACACTTTGCCAATCGTGTCGTTTGCTTCACGTTCGAATTGAATATTGACTCAAAGTCATAATTATTAACCATACTAAGCACCTCTATTATATAATATTATTACCATGCACGGTTACATCGTTGCAACTGCATCTGCATATATAGAGATCGGCAAACCTTGGGGATATATACCATACCGCGATACTATTGTAGAATTTGGATATACACCGCGAACGCAACAAAGTGCTACCGACCCGGTTATTGCAGTAAAAGGTTCGAATCTCTGATCGTTAATGACTAACTGTTTCACGGCTACAAAATATTATTACTTGGACGTATTTTGTTAAGCATTTTCGAAAAAAATATGTTACATCATCTCGATACTATACTCGGTGGTTTAGTGCTGAGAAACAAACTACCAATATATTATGTACAATGTATGTGTTGCCGAACACACCGTTTTTATATTATATTATGTGCGTAACATTTCAATTGTATTCAATGATACTAACAAAAGTAATATATATATGAATGAATTTGATGATTTAAAAGATGTGAAAAATGAATTTTTAAAACGAAAGTTAACGACCTTTAAGGATAAATGACCATGAAATTGTGTACACGAATAAAAATTATAAAAGAAAATTATATTACATAATAATTTAATATCGATAATAAATTATGTGTTGTTTTTTTTTAAATAAATAAACACCTAATCGGTTAACTACGATTAAATCATACTGATGATTTGTTTAAAAAAAAAAACATTGACATTTTTATTTACATTTTATTATTCCCTACAAAGCTGTCAAACCATAATCTAAAAATTTCCTGTTAGATCTCGATAAAGAATTATTTTAATATCATACAGTTAATTGAATGTGTAGTAAGTTCTAGAAAAGTCTGGTAACATTTCAAGGACAACTTCTCGAAGGTCGATGGTCAGATTGCTTACCGCATTTTGAATTATTCCTATTTAATATGATTTTAATATGTATTATATTATTAGTCGGAACAATGATCGTGTTGGAACTTTTTCAACATTATTTTAGGTTACAAATCTCAATATGTAAAACGTACATAAAAATTAATTTCAACAAGTGCATCCGGCTATAATGACAATAATTGTGGGAATGAACACTTGTACTCGTTTAAATAATGTATATATTTAAAATGTCTCCATTACGGACAACTTACTTTCATATATATAGCTATAAAATGAACCTGTTTTAAAAGTTAAAAATAATTAAATAAATATATAATATAGGTACGCGTATATTGTGTATCATAATAATAATTAATACGGAGACACTTGCCGTCTACCTAATAGCATTAATATTACACATTTCAGGTAATTCCGAATAAAACCGTAGAAGTAAACCAACGGCAATTAAAACGTCTGAAAAAACGCGACCCGTATTATTGCAGATTGACTATACATATATATATATAGAATACAAATATCATTGAGAGTTCAAGTACGTTACGAATAAAAAAAAAAAGTAAAATTGCACAGTATATAACCATTGCAGTGATTCAGGAACACGATTGCTATATAGTGTCTCGAATAACCGACATCCGCGTATCTAGCGTACATATATATAATAATATAATAATAATAGTAGGTAAGACGTGAATCGATAATAACGAAACCACAATAAATATAACGATATTATATTGATGTGGCTAATCCATTAAAACCGAACACTACTGCGGCAGTAGCGGACGCGTGTACAGCAGATATATATAATATAGTGCAATTAAAAACAAATATAGGCAAGTCTGCAGTGTGCGTCGTGATTTGAAAATCTATTTTTTAAGTCCGCGTGTTTTTAATTTTTTTTTTGTCCCAAGGTTACTTTTCCTTTCACCCGAAATGCACGACGACGTGCACAATTATACGCGAATATCACAAAATATTATGTATAACAAACGTGTGCGATACAGGTACCCACGGGCACGCAACGAGAAAAAAAATCACCGAACGAGCAGTATACCATTAATTCGAACCGTTCGGACGGTTGCAGCGGCGGCTGTGATAATCGCGTGTCATAATAATAAAAATAATATGTTTTCGCAAACGGACGATATCTGTCAAATATAATATTATAACGATATATAGGTCAAACACACGCACACGAACGGTACGCGTATATTATTATATGCACTTGGCGCCTGAAAAATAGTGCACGCGAATTCGATAGTTCGATCTGAAAACTAAAATATAACATTATAAATCGCGTATTTCTGTGTAATAATGTGCTTGTGTATACATCGTTCGATGTCTGCGCGTTAGGTTAATGCTTATAGTCCGCTCTACATAATATTATATATTTATATGGGTACAGTGAAAGCGAAAGCTTTCGACGATAAACACTTTCGTTGGTAAACATCGCGATAATTGGATACTATATAGGCGTGTGTGTGTGTGTGTGTGAACATGTGTCTACATTTCGTTATTATAATATTATTTATGGACGAGGAAAATCTTAAGAATATAAATCGTATGTACGCACACTGCAGGCCGCACCTGTGTAACGGACGAGCGGTTCCAACTAGGTATATAGTCGAAAACTGTATATGTATACATATATACCTATTAAACACCTATTGGACGCGAACGTTGTAGTCGTAAACGGTCTGCGAATATTTCAATAATTGTATGGCGATAATGTAGTAATAATAATAATATGTAACCCTATGTGTATACGTGCAGTATAACACTATATGCAGTATATACATATAATATTATGTGTACCGGGTATTATGCGGCAAAGGAAAGGACTTTCACTGTCCGGCTCGACCCGTATACCTATTATAGATATATCTATTATATTAAATTACTATATTATGATATTATTATCATTGAATTATTATATTCTAAAACGAAATAAAATAATGATAATGATAAAAAGTCTCGATCGCTTAATAAGATTATGTGTGCACTCCGCGGCGGCGGCCGAGACGTCCAGTTGCCGTTTTCGGGCATAAAATACGCGTTGCGTCATCATTTCCATCGTTCCGCCGACAATAACGGACAATATTACTATTATTATTATTATTATGTATCGTTTTTGCAATTATTTATATGGATGATACGTAGTTTTCGCGTCGGCCCGCCGTTGCCACTGAAATATATTAATATTAAATAAATACTCGGCCAAGCCCCCTTCCCCCCCCCCTGCTCACAGTGCAGCGGCTGACAATATATGATATTGCGCCCCGAATACTCAATGCGACACGCAGAGGAAACGGTATGGGCAATAATAGCCGACGAAACGGGCACGAGCGACTTTCACGTCCTGATTAGTGATGATTAATATTTTATGATATTATATTCCGCAGACGTCCGATAGGTTTTTTTTCTGGGCACGGTTTAGCCCGACATTTTTTTTTACTTGACAATATTACACGGTGGCCGCGTCACGATAAATAAAAAAAACATTGTTTCCACGGGGGAAAAATATTATGCGCGACGGCGTATAACATCCCGACAATCGCGGCGCCCGAGTCGCAGTGCATAATAATATACGTATTATTTTATACCTATTGTCGAAACCAGATATTATTGTTTTAATGTATTGCGCGTATGGTTATTATTATTTTAACATGATATGTACTTATTTAACTATAATAACACTGGCGTTTCAATAACGCGGCCTAAATGTCTATAACAATTTCTCAGTAAACCCATTAACTGCTACATTACATAACATCGTATAGGTACATTATCATATTATTATTATTATTATTATAAAAACACAATTATTACGCTTACTGCGGGCGGAGTAGTAGTATATTATTATAATAATATGTCAATAACGCCGCCTCGATGCTGCGCAAGATGCGCGTATATCATCGTACGAATTAAGAGTATACCTAATGTACGTGCGCACGTAGATCTGAAAATAATTTATATTTTTTTAAATGTGAAACGTCCATTGTCGCCATCGTCATATGCCACGATTTGAATTTAATTTAGCTATTATTTTCCGACAACGGTCAAACAATACGTAATAACAATATGGCCACTATACACGGTTTCGGAATCGTTAAACAATTAGTAAATGCCATTTCGTATGGTGCGTTGTTATTATGATGTTAAAACTTGCGTAAAACATAATATTCTATATTTTGTATCACCTCACGATTGCGGCATACATACACGTACCTATATATATATATATGGCTATATAGGTGTACCATCTCTGTGTGTTTTAATATTAAAAACCCGTCGTAAAACGTTTAACAATATATTCAATCTACATAAAATAATAATATTATACTCTGCCGCTTCTTCCCAAATCAATACAATGTTTTCAACATGCATTCCTGTATTATTTGTTAGTGAGCTCATCTTAATAATATACGCATTAGGCACTATTGGTAGCCGGTCGTATAGGTACACGGTTTTCCAGTTTTGTCTTCCGTTTTTTCATTCCCAAACCGGTTTTTTAACGTTCAGTATATGTATTTTTCGTAAAATAATACAAAATATATATATATGCTTCCCCGTGTGTGTGTGTGTGTGTGTATTATGTACGTATAATACTTTTTTCAACTTATTGTACGCGTATATGTATATATTTTATTTATTTTATGTCTTTTTATTTCGTATAGTATTTTTATTTCAGGGTCAGCCGATGGCCACACAAGAAATATATAACTATCAACAACAATAACATTCATATGGCTCACCGGACATTATCGATATACATCGGTTTACACTAGGCTTTGCGTTTGTTTTTAAAAATAAAATCCTACCAATAATATCGGTACAGTGATAAATTATAGTGTGTTATTGTAGTATTCGTATTATTCAAACACGACGTGTACTTATATAATATATACGCAGTGATTTTGAACTACCCGTATAATATATAGTATGATAATAATATTACACTATATATGCGCTGTATACGAGAACAAAGCACAAGTGGGTATTTAAATTCTGTTGCTGAATATCTGCTTTAATATTATTTACTCGTTTGTTAACAGTACTAGTCCTCAATCTACCCCTTGAGCAAAATTCATGAGCGAAAAATAGCTCAAATACACGCAATCACACGCGCAGAAAGCTTCCGTCGTAACACACATAACAAAATGTACCGTAGAAAAATAATGAGTATCGCAAGGGAAACGAGACGAATTGTGGGGCTTGTGAATAGTATGGTTCAGCGTACAGAACGATCGTTTGAAGACGGAATAAATAAATAAAAGGAAAGAACCCAGGATCTGAAATAAAAACGGCAGTCTCCGCTGTACTTTGGTTAAAAAAAAACAGAGACTATTAGGGACTCGGGTAACGATCGCTGCTTAGCTACCTTGACCGGGCCGAAACTGGATGGAAATCGTTTTCGAATCTTCTAAATGGATCTTATATGGCCCAGAGTCTAACCCGCCGATAACGTCTGACGGGTACATATTATCACAGGAGTTAAGTTCGTTCGGTCGAAAGCGTTTTTTTTTTTTTAATCGATCACGTCCACGAGCGCGGACGGCCGACGATTAAAAAACCTATTATATACACAGTCGCACGGTAATATAGACGAGATCGTCATACCGACATATCCAGACATCCTCCTCGTCAGTGGCGTGAGTCAACTGGGTTAAGTGGTCGCGGCGTAAACGGACGAGTGTAATATTATATACGAATATAATACACTTATACAGCCGTATTGACGTAAGCCGCGTGGGCGTCGATACGTGTCCGTATCGCACGTACATACAGTATAGATACTTTTCTCTACGTAGAAGTGTACCTATTGAATAATAATAATAAAGTCTTTGTTGTTATTACTATTATTATCATCGTCATGTATACATATACGAGTGTATAGTGTATAGTCACCCGCGTTTCTATAACGATATAATATACGTATATAGGTGGATGCGGTGCGCCGCCGCCGCGCCGTGACGATTTGGGCGTTTTATTATTATACAACACGACGTTATAATAACGCCGCGGACCTGAAACTGGCCGCGCGCCTACGTGGGAAGAACAATGTTCAAGTAGCACTTCAGATTTGTTGGTTTTTCTCTTTTCGATATAATATATATTGTATTCTCCGCGCGGGTATAACAGACGTAAAGTCGTCTTACGGTCGCGTTGCGCAGTGGCTGCTGCGATATGTGTAACGATATTGTAATATCGCAGAATGTGGGTATACATAATATTATGTGGTCCTGCGTCTTGGACGTGCACAATGTAATAATAATATTGTGCTGGATACATTATTTTTTTATAATTTTATAAACGTACCTATTATTATTATTCTTTTTTTTTTTTCAAACGCACGTGTCAACATAGCAGTAATTGTGCAACTTCTGGACGCATGGTCTACGCGCTGCGGATAGACCGGCGGCCGATACGTGAATGTGTCAACCTCCTTTCTCTCGGGGCAAGAAAGAAAAAATAAAAAAATAATAATAGTCTAACGATAATAATAATAATAATAATAACAACGCGACACACGAAGAGTAGGGAAATTAATTACGGCCCCCACGTGACTTAATTAAAAATCATTATGTTATTACTTATATTATGTACATATATATACATACATCGGTACGCGAGTTTTATGTATTACGAATGTATATTAGACGGTAGACGGCGAGTACCTACGCCTTGTTCTCATCACCTTTTCGTCTCACAGACATTCCCCTTGCGAAACAGTGTCCACAACACTACATTAATCGTACGCGACAGATCGGCCTCCAAAACTCAAACGATATTATACGTTCGTGTGTAATGTATATAATATATATACGATTATACGGTATAGGTACCTGTCTCAGATGTGTACGCGTGTTCGGGTATCTACCGCGGCAGACTTCCAATCGATCTGCCCTCTATATATAGCAATAATTTCCGAGTATAACCTACACCAGCCGTCACTATAGCGCTATTGACATAAATTTAAAAACAAATTAAATAAATAAATTATGATAATTTATAGCCGTATTGAGATAATAATTATACGCTGTTGGCATAATAGTTCTTTTAGCCGCAGCATAATGCATATACAGTATAAAGCGGACAAAATATAATATAACACGCGTGAAAAATTACACACATATATACACACCAGCTAATTACCTATAGCTATACGAGAAATCTACATATTTTCTATGTAATATTATCTAACGTGTGTTTTTTATTTCGTCTCGCAATCTCTTGATATAATACATATACGATATAATGTATTAGTATATAGGTATAATACGCACATATATTATAATATATATATATATATATATACTATAGATCGACAACATATAATATGTATCTTGCAGTAGGAAGTATTAAACTGCATTGTATATACTATTATTATACTTTATTAATCAAATAATGAAAACGGTTTCTGCTCCTCGTCTACCTATACTTATGTAATGGCTATATATAATTACTCATTATAGTTTACCACGATAGTTTTCGGAATTTTGGAATATCGCTGAATACCGATAACTCTATAAAAACGCACGCCATCTTTTCGATGTAGAATAATATATATATATAGTTGACGTATAGATATTGAAATTGTTTTTTTTTTCGTCTGTTTATAACATCCGATAATATTCGCGCTACTGACCGCACCTCACGTCGAGCATATTAAATGCACTTCCTGTCAATGTACAATGACGGTTGATTGAACTGTCAGGTTGCCAACACATATATCTTTACGAAACACGTATGCACTTTACGCAATTCGATTCCTAGTACTTAAAATAAAATATACACTCCCCGGTCCCCGGGTATATCGTATCGATGAACATAATAATAATAATTCGTCACATATAGCCCACTCTGAAATGTATATTTTTTCATTGTTATTAATTATATTGGTCAATGCAGGCTGCGGTACATATAATTAGAAATCTTGGAAATATCTTATTAATATTATGTAAATATTAATTTTAACGATCTTTATCAATTTTAAATGAATATTAATTCATACACGTGCATAGGTCAATTCCTGTTGAATTAACATGGAAACTGTTTTGAAAACTATAATATTATATTAACCATTAACGATGTTTCGCAACACTGTGATCATTGCTAGAGAACCACACCCTTTGTGTATACAAATGTTTTAAAATTTATTATTAAAATTAATTGATGCATAGGCACACTAACACTGCACTAGACAACTGATCGAGAAAGCAATTCATTCGAGTGCCGTGCTACGATATATATTAACCGCTTTCTATTTAATTATGGAACACTATATCACATATACCGGTGGCGTTAATTTTCACTTTTATGCATAACACATAGTATTATAATATAAAAAAAAAACAGAGTAATAAGACACTTATGTAATGCTATGTCCCTCCAGGAGTAAATATATACGAAGTTCATTTACCCAGAGACTTTAACGTGGGTATGACAGTGTTATATTCATAGAGTTTTATTTTTTTATCATACTTAAGTCATTTGAAAAAAAAAATTGGATATTTATCTGACCCTTAGAGTATATATTATTATAATATTATACATTAAATTACCATTTTTATTTGTCAAAATCCAAATGGGAGTGCTGCCACTCGGTCACTGTTGTTCGCGCACAAACCGCCCGGAACACATTTACGATTGCGTGGTGTGTGTATACAGTGTACAGATACGTACGTATCTATATTTATTCGTATGTGAATTAAAATAAACAAAATAGAAAAATACACAAAACAAATTCGAATTCTCAAATGGAAAGACAAGTCAGAATCGCGTTGTGTCTAGATTGTAACTGACATCGGACAACGCGTCTTTGCCGGAGGTTTGATCGGTGTGTACGCTACGACTATACGCTACGAAAACGAGGACGTCGGACACTTGTCCTTTCTATTTTCCCCTCTCTCACCCTTCGATACGTGGTACAAAACAGACCACCACCTTGGCGGGAATTGATATCTTAGAACAGTTCATAAATGGAGTAGAATTTTTTTTTTTTTTTGAAAAAGTAACTCTCAAATCGACAAATCGTGTACCAATATGTATACAATCAGTGTTGCATTATGTAAGCGATGTTATTACCGCTTTATCATCATATGTATTTGGAGAAAACCGCTTTCCCCTCGGATGAATATGTATACAGAAAATTATTGAGAGTGGCTTAGTCCCGTGTAAACGGCTCACACACATAGGTATATACAATAGCTTTAAAAATAATATATTTTATGTACAATGTTTCCTAGTTAACAATCGTTATCTAAAAAAATATTAACACTTTTGAAAACATTTTTATTTTATACGTAATTTTGAAACTATTCGTTTTTGAATAAAAAAAAGTTAAATAGTAAACATTTTTTAAATATTTACTTTTTTGTTGAGAAAATACAATTTCCATTTAATATTAATAGGAAGAATACTCTTCGATTCATACGAATTGAATTTTCAAAGAGTAGGTACTGAGTATTTAATTATTTTTTTAAATGTATGAATAATGTTGATCTATAGGTACCCTCTCTAATCGTTAAAAATGTATCTTTCATTTATCGATACATTCAGAAAAATGTTCTATTTTAAAATGTCGAATTTAAACCAAAAATCATCTTCGGATTGAGATTTTTTGAAACGAATGATTTATTTGTATTTTGATTTCAATTTATAAAAATGATCTATAATATTTTTTATTGTTCTTTTGAAAACTCAAATAAATGATATAGAGTCCTTATATTTTAACTGTATTAATACAACTATACCTTAAACTTTGGTTTTTTTAATTTAATTGAAGTCTTTGTGTTACTTATAAGTTTAGGTATAACAATAATTATATATTTACTAGAGTAGAACATTTAACTAGCTATAAATTCATATACATTCCATGTTAACCAAGTTTGCACAGATTATAATATATATTATATAAGAACAATTAAAATAAATACACATTTTTGAAGATAGGTAGCTCTAAATATTTGAAACAATTTAAAAGCCATGAACTATTGCTTAACAATAAATAATATTTTAACTCTATAGTAACTTTACTTGCTATAGGTATATATATATAAATATATATTTATACAGTTACTAATAAATAATAATTAATAAGTAATAATTGTAGAATTAAAAATCAATAAGTATAGGTAGTAAGTAAATGTATTTTTATAATTTATAATGATAAACACGATAATATACTTTCGCATATACGATGTAACACTGCTCATTGCACACTAGCCACTAATCATTGGCAATCAACTGCAGTATATGCAATTATTAGTCATCTAAAAGTGATAACTTATAAATGACCACAAATTGATAGTTTTTAAACTTTTTACTTATATTCAAATAACCATAAAATATAAATAAATATAAACCATATCTATATCCTTTATGCATAATAACACAATATCCTGACTCACCGATTTATCATCACTTAGCCGGAATCACTGAAGCTATAAGTATGAAATTTGGTCAGTAGTTTCGTTTTATGACTTATAGGTGCACTATAACAGGATTTTGTATCCTGTATCGCAAATTTAAACACATCCGATGGCGCACGGTTCTATAACCTGGGTAACAAAACAAAAAATCAGTGTTTATTAAAACCACGTCTATCGCAAGATCTTCTTCTTTCAGAATCAAGCGAAGACGAAGATCAATAACCAACTTTAATTAAAAATTATTGTAATTTATAACTTGTAATTAGTAGGTAATCAAACTTGTAATAGCATGTAATATGCTGAAACATTTTAATTGTAATAAAAAAAAAAAAAAAATACGGTCAAGTCGCAATAACTCGAAAAATTTGACAACTCAATTTTTTTTTTTAATCCCCTAGAAATATAAATTATATATAAAATAATATAAATTCGAGTTAGATATCTCGAATAATACACATCTTGAAGCGAATTTTTATCTCCCTTCAACTTTGAGTTATCGCGACTCGATTGTATTACATTACATATAAGTTGTTATCATATCAATTTGTATAATTTAGTTAATATGTACAGAGTTTTAATATACTATACAATTTACAAGCTGAATTATAAAATGATTTATTTATTTTAATGTTGGTGAATTTTTATATTATCATAACGTAATAATATTACAACAACTTCCTAAGACCTAAACATTTTTTCGAAAAGTGTTTAGAAACGACTATTTTTAGGTTAATGATAATAATAAAAATACAATGAACTAAAGGTGACCTCTACTTCAAATATAATATTTTTAAAACTAAATAACTACACAGGACGACGCTGAAGTTAGTTAGTCTCTTCAATAGATATAATGGAAACATGATTTTTAATAAAAATTATCGTTTATGCACAAGAACAATATGCTACATCGCCATCATATCTATGGTAAGTTATATTTTATATGACTAAATTATTATTTGAATAAAAAATTATTCGAATCATATTCAAATATAGTTAACAGTTATTTTATCTTAGTTAAAATATGGTTGGTATTATGGTATTTAATTAAAACATTATGTATTAAAAATATTAGTTAGCATGATATTTTAAGTTCACGATCTTTTTTTATTTGAAATAAATAGAAAAATACTATAAATAAAACAAATATAGAACTATTTAAAGATGAAACTAGAAAAAGAATTCAAATATATTTGTATTTTGTACTAGCATTATGTTTGAAAATTATTCAAATACATTTTTATTCGAATAATCATAATTGAAAATTATTCGAATCAATTTTTATTTGAATAATAATATTTTAAAATTATTCGAATAATTATCTAGATAATGTTTTACCCAACTCTGATAGTAACTAACATTATACAACGATTAAAGGTAAAACATTACGCGTGATCAGCAAAAACCCATAGGATAGGTTTATTTATTAATATTAGTTATTAATTATTAAAACCAGCCAAAAATGTATTTACATTTAAAATTAAATTATTTTCAAATATTAATTATCTAGTAGTTACATAACATGTAATATAATATAAATTACCTATGTTATTGTTATTTGTTATCAACAATACAAATTAAAGGTCTTTATAAGCTTTCTATATAAATAAAACAACAGTACAATATATTTTAAACCACAATATTCTGAAACAAAGTGTATTCAACTTAACCCCACAGTACAATATTTATAAAATAATTAAAATATACGAGTAAATTAGTAAATTAGTAATACATTTTTTGCGGTATCAATATTTTGTGATTTAATTTCTCAAATATTATCTTGGAATAAATTATCCACAACAGAAAAATAAAAAATGGGTGGATTTCAGATTTGCAACAATTTACATCCGGAACTGAAACCTTATGCATGATTGTGATGATGTAGGTATAATTATTACATTTTAGATCATGCACAATAAATTAAAAGCTATGTACAATTAAAATGATTTACTAGTGCTGCGGGTTTGTGCCCAACATTTAAATATTTACATAATTATTATATTATGCATCACATAAACGTATAATATTATGTTTCATAACTCATGCGCTTTATCGTAGTTATTATTTATAGTATTATGAGCAAGTTTACCTGCCAGATAATTGGGTAACAATGACGAACAACCGGGTACATTTGCGATGAATACGTCATAACGGCATGACTAAAATCTCATAATTACAGAAAAATAAGAACGTTGAACCTCAGCTAGCTAATATATTTTTCATTTTAGTCTTGAAATAACATTTGATAAATCGCTAATAATGATGTATTTCTTGATTGAACCTGTAAAATACAAATAAGACAATATTAAGGAAAAAAAGCATATTAAATCAATAGTTTACTGATTTGCTTCAAATTATATAATAAGTATAATTTGTTACAATTTTTTGATTAGCACAATAATTATGAATATATCAAAAATTACTCTATAATTAATATTATACATATAATAGATATATTTTCACGTTTATTTACTTAATTTATAAACAATTTTATATTAATAACTATATTACTAACATTTTAATAAGGAACATGTTTGTAACGTATACCTATAACTTTCTGTATTATGAAATTTTCCCATACTTTATGGATTAATAGTATTACATGTATTCTTTCTTTTGTAATATAATTATAAGCTATAAATCGAGCTATATAATATATTATATTACGTAATATACTATACTGATAAATAATAGTATCAACAATATCGTTTAAAACTTTAAGTCCATACCACTGTTTCAGACGTCACTTATTATTTTAATACATTTTGGATAAATTGCTCTTAAGATTTCTCTTTACGATATTATCAGTTTTTAGAACGGAAAATTCTAATTTAGGTACCACAACAAAATTCAAGCAAATAGGGAAACACTGTATTTCAATAAATATATTCACTAGGCAAAGAAGGTAGGTTAGACTTTTTCCTATATATATATATGTATTGTAGTGGGTACACTGTACAAAAAAAAAATGTATTTAAATATAAAACAAAAATGATGTACATCAATATACATAAACATAATACAACTTTTATTATGTATAAATATTGTAATGCGAGAATACAATTTATTGTCTACATCATTCGTATTCACACGTATGTAAATGTATTATATTTTCTATGCAACGTTTTTAATTATTAAATTAACATAAAATATAATTAATGAAAACTGAATAATGACTTGAAACTAAAATAGTTGAGAAGCATCAAAACAAAAAGAAATAAATCCGTAAACGTTTGTAAAGTTTGGAAAAGATCAAGGCTACATGATGGGTAACAATTGCACACGTTGCTAGATACCGCCAAAGCCACCCATTTGATACCCCATAAATGTAACTACAGACGACGATTTCCTGTACACGTAATACGAATTTAGGAATACAAGAGAACATAGTAATCATATATTCCAAAGGTTTTTAAAAAAATATGTCTATTTTATAATACTTTAAATATTGTTTAGAATAATATAATTAAGCAATTTTTACATTTTATTCTTTAACGGTTATGTTTTATTTTTTATAATAAAATAAAACAAATATCAATTGAGTATTGTCAAATAGTCGAAAATTAGTTGATGGGTCAACGATTCGATACATGGGTAAAAATATGTTTTTTTTATTCGAATATATCGTTGGTTAGGCCATAATATTAACTAAAGTGCTGTTTTTTTTTCAATATATTATGTATTATATTTTTGAAACACCAAATTTAAATGGTGATTAAAAAAGTACTAAATATGCAAAAATATTTACAGCCAAATTTCACCCACTAACTCGTTAGGCTTTCAGATTCGAATTTGTCTTATCCAGCTATTTTTTAACTTAACAGTAGAAATACGTAAATTTTGTAAGCATTTCGGAACCTAGGCCTAGTTATAAAGTATAATTTAAAAAAATCATGTATATACCTATGTTTGTCATAAAGGTAATTTTAAAATTTAAACGGTTGGTAGAATATATTTCAGGGCTACTAGGGATCATCTTCTCAAAAACTAGATACGAAAAAACGACTTAAAAGTTAACACCAGTGTCATTCGGTAACTGACTGTGGTCTGTGACTGCGTTCACAAATTTACAATTTATAATTCTAGAATATTTTGATAGTATCTAAGAAACAATTAGAACATTATGAAATTTAATACGTTAATATATTTTGATGACTAAATGACTATAATATAAAGTAATAACCAAAGTCCCAATAGAACTTTGTTGTACGCTCACTTTAAATAATTAAGAATAAATTATTATTGGATTTAAGTGGACCCCAATGGCCAATTCCAGGAATTTGTGAGGGATCCAAGACTAGTACTCTGCAGGCTATCACCCCTTAATCCAACACCATGCTAAAAGGCATATTCGGACGTTTATTTAAATTAAATTAGTTTTTTACTTTTAGTTAATTACACAATATTATAATCGACTAATTAACAATATAAAATGCTAATATATAATAGATGACTTTCATCAATATTGACAATATTGAAAGTTTAAATGAAGGTATATTTTATAAATGTAAAATATCTAAACTATTTTTTTTATTCTATATATTTTTTTTTTAATGTTAACCTATAACTAATATTTATTATACAATATTCATTTATTAATATTTAAACAAAATTTTAATAAACTGAATTTACACGGGTTACGAAATTTTATACATTTGTATGGTCTAGTGTTTGAAGTGTGAATTTCTGAAATATTTAATTTTAAAATGTGTTTTCGTTATAATATGGTGAAACATTTCTCAAAATCGTGAAACATTGAATTTTTTTTAGCATAAAATAATATATTAATGATATTTATGCATTGAATGAGTTGGTCGACACATATTACTATATTTAAGCATAATGTAAGTGATATTGTAAATACTTTTGTATGTTTTATGTTTTTGCTAATATAAACAATTTGAAATTCTTTTATATAATACTAAAGAATACAATCACTAATTACGAATGTACTTAAAAATAAAACTTATATAAATAAAAAAAAAAACAAACAAATTTTACTAAAAATATTGAAAAATTTCACAATATTATACTTCATAAAACGTTCAAACGCGTATAGGTGCGACTATATGATAATAACTGCGCGCTGTGAATATATTAATATGTATATAAGCTATAAGTGTATCCGAATTAACTGAACTAACATAGTATTAAATGCATTATATCTGCGTGCTTGTGACACGATATTTTGAAGTACCTAAAATTAATGAAAATAATGTAACCAATAATGATATTGGTGGATAGATTATTGTTGGGGTTTTGTTTAATATACTTTCATTAGTGAATATTATTATATAACATATATTGACATGTTAATATTCATAACACAGTGAATGCAACTAATCCAATACCCTATTAGACTCTAAGACTGCTTAAACTGTATATCATTTATAAGTATCTATTATCCTATGCGATATAGTTGACAATGCAATGGTATAACTTTAATATTTTGTATTTGATTGGAAATAATTGAAAAATTTTATCATCTCTCGCGTGTAAGTATAATATATTAAATATATGTATCTGATTTCATTATGGATACGTCTATATTACTATATATTCCACTGTTGTAACAGGTTTTGACCTCCCAGTATGTATTATACATTTATACATATGTATACTATCCAAACATTATATATGTCAAATATAAGTACGTATAATAGTAGTTTCGACCGGTTTATTTTCATAATAACATTTTACATAACCTCATCAACCGGGAAAATGGATACATATTTCCTTAATAATGTACCTATTATATATTTATGTAAAAGTATCATACTTGGATGGTATAGATACCTAATTTTTTCAAAATACAAAACTCATAATTTCATCTTATTTTTTTATGTACGTACAAATTATACAACATAATAACACTGAAAAAATATTGATTAAATAAGTTTCTTATTTTTTCTTAGTAATAAATATTAATCATTAGATATTTAATCAGGTACTTTTACTAGATACAGTAACATGAACAAATAAAATTAACCTGAAATTGAGGTCTCACAGTTCAGACACCCAAATAAATATAATATAACTATAATATTTAAGAATACAATTTTTGTTAATTTCTGTTTAAAAAAAAAGTAATTAATAGGTACTGTATAATTAAACGTCGAGGCAACTTTGATCAAAGATAAGGCATATAGTTACGTTATTAAAGTAAGTATTTAATGACGTTATGTTGTTGGTAATTGAAAGTACTGGGATAAACGTATAATTTTAGACAATGGTATATATAATATTGCGTATGCAATACAGCGATAAGGAATAAAAAGAGGAGGTTAATCAACGAAGTAAAATCGGAAAGCAAATTCGATAATAATTTTTATAATTATTTTCTATTGCCCGTTTCCACCAAAAATGTATCTTGTTCTTTTACACTCATATCCGTTTTCACCAAAATGATTTATAAGTTTATTTGAAATGCTATAAAACATTTAAAAGCAATATATTATTATACATATTAATAAAATATTGTTTTTTTAGTAATAATATATAAGTTATAACTCTGCATGTAATCTATAGATATCGGTGCAGAAGCCGTGAATTGGTCGGATACAATATATTTTAATTTTTAATGAAAGGTGACGGAAATATGGAATAATAACAGACTACATAAATAGAACAATTATGTAATATAATAAAATATAATACTAAATATTTATAAAAACGAAATTTCGTTTTAAATTACAGATACAACTTAGTAAAAACTATCAATAAGTATCTACAATGTTTAAAAATATTTATTTTTATCTTTTTAATACAAATCTTGATCTTCCGTAATTATTAGTTATAATTAGGAACATTTTTAAAAAGTTGACTAATATAATATAATATAGTTAAAAAAAGATAAATCCATCAATTTTTACTTCTTTTTTATTAAAAGAAATTTTAAATTTAAAAAAATAATGTATTATTTACTTTTTATAAATTTCTTATTGTCTACATTATTTTTTAATCGGCCGACTTCAGTTCCGTTTCAGAATTATTATTATTGTTTAATTATTCAAAAATATAATTTTATTTGTATGTGTAATACGCCTATACTGTTTTTCAATATTTAATAGTACCTATTTATTTCTGAAAAACAGCTTATAAGTTATATTAATATAGAAATTGTTTTAATGGTAACAGATCTGGTAGAAAAGAACGAGGTATTATTTTTATGGAAAAAAAAGTATACACATTCGGTGGATACATATTACTTATATTTTGATATTATTGGATCTGGAAGTAACAGATGCATACGTTAGGTTAACGGCTTAATCCGAGAAAGGATAAGAATTAATAAGAATTTCGATTATGATTGTTTGAATTATTATTTATTCGACGTTCAAGAAGAAATTTGAAGTACGGGTACACCTGGAAATTGAACGTGTTTGAGAGATGAGCACTCCACATATAACGCGCACTTAACTGGGCGCTTGTGCCGCTTTTACCTGTATGGTTCGGTGATTTTAAAGATGACCTTTCCCGCAACACATGTAGATGAAAACATAATTACAGGCTTTGAAGTGTCCTGGCAGTTGTGACACATATTATTATAATTAGTATTATAGAGATAGAAGACAAAAAATAAATACCTTTAAGTATATGGCCCAATTCAGCTGGCAGAGCTTCAGAAGTATCGGTTGCGAAGTTTTCTACTAATGACCCTATAATATAGAGTCAATGAGTTATAACGATGGTGGAAGGAATTTGATAATTTAATAATCAAAATGAATATGTCGTCTAACGCAAAACACCATTAGTACCTACAACGAGCTGTAATCGTATGTTTTTTGTCTGTTATGTAATTTATTTTATTATTTCTTATATGGATCCATAAAGTCAGTGAGCTGATGATTTGCTTATTAAGAACGCGCTTCTTAATGATATCGATGGATATGCGACTCGACGTATCGAATACGTCTGCATACTTTCTTCATTAATTGCCAATGCGACGAATTGTTTAGGTAGCTGAGTGATTTGAGTTTTCTTAAGTTTTATTCCTCATCTTGGATACATTGAGCGAGCTGGAAGGAAGGTGTAATACGTTAAACGAATTTCGCTATTAAAAATATATTTAACTTCATAAATGTAAATATTTTGCATTACCTTTTTGACTTTTAACACAAAAATATCCAAGAATCCGAGTCTTTTTGTTTTGTATTGGTCATAGTTATATAAGTAGTAGATCTATCTGCAACTGTGGTTTACTTACAACTTAGTACTTAACACTAACGAAATTATTACATAATTATTATCATACATCAAATACTAAAAATAAACAGGTTTTTTTTTTAATAATAATACTATAAACTGTAATTTTATAAAAAAAAATCCTAAATAAAATACCATTGTATATATCCTAGTTTAATTACAAAGCAAAGTACGCTAAAATATCAGAAAATGTAATTGTACAGGACTCAGGCTCCAGCACCCTCTCTCTATTATATATTAAAAGATGCCTGTTGGTAATTTTTTGTTTACAATTTATTGATAATACAATTTGTACAGCGGTATAAAAATATTTTAAATTCCATTAATTCTTATAATCGAAGAATTATTTGGCGAAACAGCTATAGGTACTCGCAAAAACACTTCTTTGAAATATTGTGATTGCCCTGCCCTAAATAGAAATAAATATAGCGATGTCCTCATAATATTCCGGTAAGACTCTGTCCTCCAACGTTCCTCTATTACAAGAAGCCTTTTTTTCTGGAAATTTAATTTTTTTTCAATGTTATCCGCTTTAAACAGACCGAAATTAAAGTACCTATACATATTAAGTACATCTACGAACACATTTAATATTTTACGAAATTATATTGGATAAATGCATATTGTTATAAAGTTCATCCGTTTTCAGCCGCTTTTTTTAATAGTAGGTCGTCGGTATTATAACGGTATGTGATATATATTATATTTCATACTCCTTAAAAGTAGTTTAAGGTAAGTGCCGAACACGAACGGCATACATATTAATAAGCCAAAGTAAATAAAACAAACCGTGAGAGTGTTTGTTTATTTTCCTATTATACTATGTATATTTTTTTTAATTCGTGTTTTCGTCCTCGTCCACATAAAACTAGCTAAAGCGGTTAACATACTATTTTCATACACCATTTGTCACAATCGATCAAATTATTGACGGTAATAATAGCGTCTAATGACCTTTATCTGTGCACTGCAACACACTCAGCACACGCTAAGGAGTGCCACCACCACATTACAACGGGCACTGGACTGGACTGCAGTGACGAAAACCGAAACGAAATACTGTTATGGAAGGCCATCGGAATACTGTCAATACTAAATATCATAAGTACATAAATATATGTAGACATTATAATTTGTAATGTAACTATGTGACAGCCGACAGGAACAATAGACGCGGACGAGAATAATATAATCTGTGTACAGTTAGGCACGGATGTTCGCCAAAGGTTTTTTGGCTGAGAACGATATGTTAACGTTTCGAGACGGTACTTATAACGTCGTACAGTGACTACAACAAAAATATTATTATTTTCACGTCAAAAACATACATCAAGTTGATATTGATGACAAAAAACTCGAAGATAAATTGCTATGTTAATGTTCAACATGAAATTGTTCCAAAACGATCCTTAACGCTATAATTTAAGTAGGTATTTTAGTACTATTAAGTATTATTTTAATTAATAACAAAACGATAAAAATTAAATTAATACTCCGGTTATTCGTTGATTATCAATTTTGATTATTAATATTATGATAACATTTTTTAAATTTGTCTGACATTAAAAAATTAAATATAGTACAATTAATGAAAAATATCGTTATTTAAGCCTAAATATAAAAACATCTAAACATAATACACATACGAGGAATTTTCACTACATTTTTAAGCTTTTAAGCTTTTAACCTAGAAACAAACAATTTAATAACATAGGTAATTCGAATGAAAACTTCAAAAAATAGATCATTGATCATTTTAAATGTCCATTAATAATAGCTTAAAAAGTGCAAAAATATTTCTAAAACCACATTTTTATTAATAGAAAATTCTAATAAAATATTTGGTAAAAACTTCAAATTTGTAATTTCATTCCTTTCTGAACTACAAAAAATAAATTTTAAACTCAACTCAATATCTAAAGAATAATTAATTTTGAATTTTATTTTCATAATGTTTGAATTCTAGTGGTTTAAGGTTTTATACTTTCATATACCTGCATTTGACACGATTAAAGAATAAACAAAAATTATTTTCGGTTAAATATTAGATCATTTTTAACATAAATATTTAGTTAAATATAAAACAGTTAGAAGGCTACGTAATGACTATTTTACATTTATCTAATATTATGAATAATATGTTACTCGAAATTCTTCAAATAAATGATGCAACTTTTCTGGAAATGACTAATGAGTTTATTTATATAAATTCGAAAAATATTTCAAATAATAAATCAGTCTGAATAACACATTTTCAAGAAGACATAGTCATGTTTAACTTATATCTACAATAATACTATATTAAGAATAAGTCAATACGTGTAAACAATATCTGGTGGATCTACCTTCAGACACACAAAAACAATCAGATTATTATGTATTATATTGTTTTATTATATTGTGTACTCGCTTATTTATTCTAAGCTTTTAAATTTAAATAGTCTTTGATCGATCGCATCGAATATGAATTTTGTCCACCACCATTACGTATTTTCAATATTGAGTATAAGTATGAGTAATGAGTACCTAACTCAATAAATAATAGTCACAGCTTATTAAATAAATAAAACTTTACCTTATTAGTTATTTAGTGAGTATAATAATATATTTACTTTATTATAATTTTATCACAAGTTCACCATTATTGATTACGAAATAATATGATGCACCAAAAAAATTGGTTTAAAATCGATCGTAAATAATTTATTATTTCACATAATATTATGTATACGCCTAAAGATGAAATTATAATATAACATAAAAGTGAATCTTTAGATATTTATTTATAACTAATTATACGTGGCCTTTAACTTAATGACCACTTATTTATTGTAATGATTGTGTATTATATGTGCAATTATTTTAAAACTTGAACAAATGCGTAATTAAGTGATACTATAAGTGCATATTATAAGCGATACAGCTAAATATAATTGGTTGGCTTATTATATATATATTGTGACAATTACAAAAACAATATAAAAATAAACCATTTGGGAAACACCGTTTTCCCATCATGTATGTTTATGCTAGGGATTTTAAATTTGTCCGCTATAGACTCGCAAGACAAAATAATTTTTTATTACAAAGGGGAGTACCTGGGAATACAATTCAGTCCTTAATTAAAAAAATTGTATATCCCGGGAAGGGATTGAACACAAATGACGGAATTAAAAGCACAAATCTGCTCAAACGAATGACAAAGTTTGGATTTAAAAGTCTGTTGTGGGTGGGCTAAGCATGTCTATTAATTAGTTATCAAGACAATTCTATTATTATAACTAGAGGTCGGAATAATATTCTTTTGCATATTTTTTTTGAGTCTATGCAGTTAAATTTCGGTTTGAAATCTATAAAAATTATGAATCATATAATTCAATGGCAAAAGTTTTTTTTGCATATTTGAGAATATTTTAAGATGAAAGAATATTTCGTATAATAAAGAATATTAGAGAATATTTCGATTAATCTTTTGGGATTTGGATATTTTTTGTTGTAAGGACGAAAATTATATATAATATTAAATAAGTGTTTAGTCTGTTGTTATTGAGATGACTATAAATGGAATAATGATTACGACGCTCAATAAGTCACGTAGGCTAAAAATGAATTGGAAAAAACACTTCAAAAATAGCTCCAAACGTTCGTTTATGACATTAAGTAACGAGTTCATAGAATAGATATACAAAGTTCATATTGTATAACATAATATTATACGCGAGTGTAGTTCATTTAGTTGATATCCCATCAGTCTATGTAAACAAAAATCTCCTAGTCAGTCTATACTTAAATGTAAATCAGTTCTTGAATTAAAAACTGTAGAAAATGAATTAATATTTATTAAGACCCATTTTCTTATGCTTATAACAGCCATAAAAAATTTAGAAAAGTCAAATGTGACTCTTGTTGATTCGATAAATCTTATTGAAAGTACAATTGTTAAACTTCAACAAATACCTGGAGAAAATGGAGAAAAAATAAAAATAAAAATTGAACAACTTCAACAAAAAAATCAGGGACTCACAATTTTAAAGAACGTAGCAAAAATGTTGAAAGGAAATAATGAAATACAATTTGTAGATAATTTTTCACCTACTATGGTAACTGATTTGCAGTATGCTCCTGTGACTTCAGTTGATGTTGAACGTTCGTTCAGTACATATAAAAACATTTTAACAGATCGTCGTACGAAAATGACGCCAGAACACATGGAACAGAATATAGTTGTTAACTGTTTCCAAAAAGGAGAATTGTCTTAAATAAAATATATCATTTATATAACTTTATCATGTTAATAAAATGTTAAGTTAAAGTATTTTTTAAAGCTAAATTATAATGTATTGTTTATTTAATTAAAAATATATTATACATTTATATATATATATTTCATTTAATATATATAATTATACCAAGAATTACCTTTTTTTTAAAATATAAAAGCATATTTTGAATTTAGGAGAATATATTACTTTAAAAACATATTTTTTCAGTCGCGATAAGTCAACCATCGAAGCAAGTCGTTCGTTAATTGTCGCTCCGTATCTACGTTTTGCTATCGCCTTTTGTATAATGCCGGCGTCGTCTTCGGGCGGCGACGACAATCGTCCGCACGCTCTTAACAATTCAGTCGGTAAAATAAAAAAAGCACCAAATGCTTCCAGACCACACAACACGGATCAGGAATGGACCACCAAGACAAGTAAAAAAGCATCTCAATCTAAGAAGGTATCAACTCCAACTAGCCCTATATCTCCCACTCTACAGCAGATTAAAAATAATCCACCAGTATTAAATATGCCCAACAATACATTCGATTACGACATTTCGTTATCTCATTCTACTAATGACACGGCCTCTAATAATATGAATATAGATATAGATTTATCGCATTCTACAACCGATCACGCTAATGTTCCCGTTTCCGCAAATACAACATACACCGCTGATATTTCAAACACTAATATAAATTACGATTCCAACGATATACAGTCCTTACGTAATTCCGAACAACTTAATAAATTTTTCTCCGCGGATTATAACGGTCCGTTCACTACCATTGCGGAACATTCAGATATCAACCTAAAAATTGATCACTGGCACCCGTTAAAATATGCAAAAATTTTTTCCACCAATTTCATTGGCATCAACAACATCAAACCAATTGGTCATAAAAAAATCAAAATCACCTTCAATACTAAAGTTTCAGCCAACAACTTTCTCACCTCCCCTCTACTCGCAAACATTGGATTTACAGCATATATTCCATCTACGCTTATCTACTCTTTCGGAATTATCAGAGTCGATAGTTCCCTAACCGAAGAAGATTTCTGGGAAGGACTTGATAACACAGTCCGCGCTATTGCCTTCAAACGCATTTCAATCAAAAAGGATAATGTCCTAACGCCTACTCGTGTCGTGGAAATAAAATTTTTATCCCCCAAAATCCCAGATGCCGTATCAATTTACAACGTCATTTTCAAAATTTCTCCTAGCGTCCGTTCTCCCATACAGTGCAATAACTGTTTGCGATTTGGCCACACGGCTAAATTCTGTCGCAGTAAATCCAAATGCAGCCACTGTGGCTTAAATGACCATTCATTAACTACTTGCCCTTCAATCAACGCAACAGATCCAGTTTGCATCTTCTGTAAACTCCCCCACCTCTCCACTGACCGGAATTGCCAAGAGTGGTCATTCCAAAGGGATGTTAAGAAAATTATGGCTACGGAAAACTTACCCTTCCGCGAAGCAGTCTCTCTCAAGAAAAATAATTACTCCTCAAGTGCATTTAGCTATTCAAATATTGTTAATAAACAGTCTGTGTTAAATCCTTCTCATCAAGTTCCGGATACCTCCACTAACTCTTTCCCCCCGTTAACCTCTCAATCACATTACCACCATACACCTCATAGGAAGTATAACAATCATTCTTCTCACTCTAAACAAAAACAATTTCACGTTCCCAACCAATCTAATTTTTCCCTACCAAATGGGCACTTCATAGATTATGCTAGTAAAAATCGGTCCCAGGATCCCAAACCTCCTCAATTTGATCTAACCTGGGTCAATGCCTTCTGCATCAAACTCTCCGAATCCTTATCCAACTCCCCTAGCCTCTCTCCCTTATCTCCCTCTTCCCTTCAAAACTTAATTGAATCATCCCTTATGTCTTGTCTCTCAATTCCAAAAATCTCCGTTATTTCTTCTAATGGTCAATATTCTACAATGGAATGTTCGTAGTCTTCCTGCAAGACTACCTTCTATCCAACACCTCGTATCTTCCTATAATTGTTCCATAATACTTATTTCTGAGACTTGGTTACTTCCATCCCGTAATTGCTTTATTCCTCATTTTAATTTATTCAGACAAGATCGAGTCGATGGCTACGGGGGCGTCGCAATTGCCGCCCATACCTCACTTAATGTATCTTTAATAGAAATTAAACCCCCCTTAAAACAACTTCTCTTGGAAAATAATATCGATTTAATTGGTCTAAAAATAACAAATATTGACGGTTTACCTAATACATCATTCTGGTCCTGCTACAGTCCAAATGATTCACCTATCCCCTTTGAAGTATGGTACTCTCTCTTCCAACTCACAGATCACAACTCTTTCTTTACAGGTGACTTTAATGCCCATCACCCAGCCTGGGGTTCCACTACGTCCACCAGACGGGGTAACTTAATCTACGATGCGTTGAACTCTTCTAATCTTAATATACTTAATAACGGCTCACCTACGCATGTAGGCAGACCCAACTCAACCAATTCGTGTATTGATTTATCCTTATCCACTCCAAATTTATTCTGGCTTTCAACCTGGCGCATTATAGACGATCCTAACGGAAGTGATCATTTACCTATTATCATATCTGTCAATGTTACAAACCCTAACTCCTTACCAAATAACAGATCTACCTTACCCAATTATCTCTCCCCCAATCTCAAATTTAACCTCAATAAAGCTGACTGGCCCCTTTTTTCTCAACTCATCAATTCCTCTATCCCTCTTCTCAACACTTACACATGTCCATTAAAAGATTATGAACAGTTCACTCATATGATCTTAGATATTTCTAAGAAAACAATTCCTATCAAACGTAATAACCTTAACAATTTCCCTCCCTCTCCCCCGTGGTGGAACTCCTCCTGTTCCAAAGCAGTTTCCAACCGCAAATCCTTATATAAAACCTTCATTCGCTCAGGCTCCGTTCAAGATTATCTTACTTATCGCAATGCCAGCGCTGCAACCACACGTCTCTTAAAAGAATCTAAAAGACTAGCTTGGAAACAATTTTGTACGAACCTCAACCCTTCTTCATCCATTCAATCTACCTGGACCACCGCTAAACGCTTTCGCAATAGTATTGTTACTCGCTCTCGTCCTCACAATGACAGTTGGTTCAATGATTTCTGTTGTAAAGTAGCACCATGTTATGTCCCTTCATCTTCTGAAGCCTTACATAATTCAATTTTGCCTGCCTCAAATACACTTACTAATCACATAATCTCCATGCCTATAACCTTAAGTGAGCTAAACGCCGCCATCGCCTCACGTAAATCAATCGCCTCCGGCCCTGACAACATTTCCCCTGTTATGCTCAAACACCTTCCTACTAATGCCGTCGAGTACCTCTTGAATATACTCAACAAAATTCTCCTCCTCAATAAAATTCCTGACTCCTGGAAAGAGTTTATAGTCATACCTATTCCCAAAGCCAACTCTACCACTGCATTTAGGCCCATCGCCCTGTCCTCAGCGTTATGCAAAACCATGGAATTTATTCTAAAAAACCGCCTAGATTGGTGGCTCGAACATAACTCTATTCTCTCTGACAACCTATATGCTTTCAGAAAAGGAAGAGGTACACTTGATTGCCTCGCAAATTTTTCGAGTAAAATATACCAATCTTTTAACAACAAACATTTTTTACCTGCAGCCTTTATCGACATTCGTGGTGCCTTTGACTCTGTCCATATACCAACTCTCCTATCTCACCTTAATTCACTCCAACTACCCCCTATATTCATTAACCTTGTCTCCCTCCTGTTTTCACATAGAACTCTAAAATTCACATCCCCATACGGCTCTACAAACATACGCTCCACTTACACAGGTCTACCCCAAGGTAGCTGCCTAAGTCCCATTCTTTTTAATTTGTATATGAATTTCATTATTAAACAACTAAATACACTTGGACATGAGTGCCTAGTGTATGCTGATGATCTTGTCATATTCTCCTACAATTCAAATATCGATCTCGCTATTGACTCTTTAAACAATTCGCTCAATCTCCTACAAAACCTTCTATCTTCTTCCTTTTTCTCTGTAGCTCCCGAAAAATGTAAGGCCATGATTTTCACTAGAAGACGTTACCTTCTCTCTTTAGATATCACTATAAACGATTTTCCAATTCCAATTGTCCAGAACATAAAGTATTTAGGACTAACACTAGACTCCAAATTACGCTGGGCTCCGCATCTTCAACATCTCATTAAATTTACCTCTCTTTGGGCCAATTTCCTTAGATCAATTTCCAATACGTGGTGGGGATCACATCCCTCCACACTTTTAATCATTTACAAAGCTGTTATAAGGTCCAAACTTGACTATGGATGCTTTTTATCAGGCTCCGCATCCTATTCACATTGGAAAAAAATTAATAATCTCCAAAACTCCTGCCTTAAGTCAATTATTGGTGCCCTTAAATCTACCCCTAATGCGGCCGTTGAGATCGAGACGGCATGCCCCCCCTTTAATATCAGAAACAGATGGTTGGCTGGTAAATTTCTACTAAAAAACTTCTCCCTTCGTCATTCCACAATATTTAATTCCTTTCTTGACATATACTTCTCCTGGCGTTACGTTAAAAAATCTCTCCCAATTCTTGCCTCCACGGCATACTCCTTATCTTCAATCCGTAATTTTGTTACCAATTCTAAAATATTACCCTTATATGAAATTAATTATTTGGCTCTCTCCTACTCACCTATAGTTCACACCAACAGACATTTTCTGAACTTTACTTCCAAGGCACTTAAATCTATATCACCCATCATCGTCAACAATCTTTTCTTAGACTACATTCAAAATAATTTTCCAAATTCCACCCTAATTTATACAGATGGTTCAGTTTCCCCTCTTTCGGCTGGTTACGCTTTTTTCATTCCTGACTTACACATCTCCATGTCTAATAATCTACCCTCTTCTGCCTCATCATTCACTACGGAATGCTTCGCAATATTAGAAGCCCTTTCGACCATCTCTGCCCTCCCCCCCAGCAGTTATCTCATCGTCTCCGATTCCTTATCATGTCTTCTTAGCCTCTCCTCCGATTTTTTCAATTCCCGTCCTTCTCCTATTTCCATTAGGATCAGGCAACTTCTATATGAACTTACCCTTTCAGATTTTATAGTTGAATTCCTTTGGGTGCCCGGCCATTCTGGTATAAAAGGAAATGAAATAGCGGACTCCATTGCAAAATCTACCTCCTCGTTCTGCTGTCCTTCTCCTACTCTAATTCCCTGGACCGATTTTTGTCCCTTATTAAAATACCATATTTATAATTTATGGCGCAACCAATGGAACGGACTAGCCCCCAATTATGCCTCTTGGTACAAAAATATCTCACCATCTATCCCCTCTCACCCTTGGTTTCACAACCTCAAATTAAATCGTAAAATAATTACCTCTTTTTCACGTCTAAGATTTGGACACACCTTACTACCTTCTCACTCTTATAAACTTTCTCTCAATGACTCTCCTTTATGTATGTTCCACGTTCACGATCCCATGATTTGCGATATCTCACATATACTTTTTCACTGTCCCTCTCTGGTTCCCCAACGCAATACCCTCTTCACCCTAATCCACTCCTTTAATGTCAAACTCGACACTCAATCCATTCTCTCTTCACCAAATGTACCAATTATTACCTCACTTATATCCTTCATCAACCAGACTGGTTTAAAAATTTAATTTATTTGTAATATTATTTTTGTTGTTAATATTGTTTTCTATGTAATATTTATAATCATAATTGTCGAAGCTAATTGTTTACAAAGTTTCTTTTAATAAAAAAAAAAAAAAAAAAAAAACATATTTTTTGTATATTTAACTACAATTATTAAAGAATATTAGAAGAATATTATCAAATTTTTAGGAGAATATTAGCATCTTATTTTGGCTATTTTAAGAGAATATTATTCCGACCTCTAATTATAACCGTTTGCCTATCAGCTGCTGCACAACAACAGGCAGCACTGCCTTAAGCGAGGATATTATAGTTAAAGGAATGGATTACTGAGGGGTTGTAGTGAACTGTATAATTAAATAGATGTAACATAGATTTTAATTTTTGATAACAGTCCCCCAATTATAGAAGATATAATATAATATTTTAAATCATAGGTGAATATTGAGAATAAATAATAAATAATAGATACAACAATATTTATATGTCATTACACTTTTCAATCGTAGAATCTTCCAATTCCGAAATTGATTCATTCGTTGGCATTTCGTCTACAAAATTTACAATGTTTTCATTGGATTTACTTATAATATGCATATGCGCAACTATTTAAGAGGTTCCACAAGGTTTAATAAATCTTTACTCGTACAAGGAACGTAGATTCCTTCGTTTTTAGATGTACCATCCAAATTCTGCTGTCAGTGGTTCAGCTATTAATGTTGGTTTGACATCGGAAATGTCGGTATTATCAATACAATGATCATCCATCGGAACATCCTGATCCAATACATTCGAGGTAGGAAATACCTATTTACATTTATTTAGATTTTTAGGTAGACAGAAATTAATTATTTTTTTAACTTATCTAGTTAATTTTCAACTCTTTAATATTCATCGTCGTTTAGATAAAATTCTAGTCATCTACTGGTACCTATTTAGATATTTTAAAGACGAAAAAAAAATTTGAATATTTACCAGCAATATTGTTCTCAAGATTAAAAAAAATTGTTAGATATTTTAACTAATATCCTATAATTTAAAAGTTATTCTTAAAATATAATGCTACTATTGTGTTTCCAGTACCTGGTTAAAAGATTATTCAGTAAGAATTAAGGAAATCCAAGTTCTAATACCCTTGGGTTACCGGATTAAATGATAAAAATGTTGATATGTTTTTATGGTGTAGAATCTACACTGTAGATCAATAGGGTTTTAACAATTATAATTTTAACATTTATTATTTTTTTGTATAATTGTATTTATTCTATTATTCTATTGTTAATAGGGGTTTCAATTCAAAACGGACTTTTTCCATTTTTAAGAAAATCGAGTTAGGTATTTATTCTAATAGAAATAATGGAGGGAAATCGAATGTCGAGGTTAATTTTTGGCTAACCTTACTTATTCCCTATGAAATAGTCGATCGAAAATCGCGTTTTTCTGCAAAACGTTCCTTTTCTAGGTGTACATTTTAATTAAAATGATTTATTTCCAATTTCCTACAAAATGCACTATTTCCTCATATGTCAGCATAGGAGAAACAAATTTTTCATAGCAAAATGTGCTATTTCCTTAATTTCTGAGCAAAACGTTCCTTTTCCATTTTTTATCAAAATGTTATTTTTCCTTTGTAGTTGTAATATAAGTTTAATATTTGTATTATGGAATTTTTTCAAAACGAACTTATTTTATATTGTCATCATCTCATAAACAAAATAGTCATTAAATTTTTAATAATTAAAATATAAATTTGTATGCAGGGAAATTAAATATTTTTAATTTATATTTATTTTATATTTAAAAAAATGTTTACAAATCATTCCTAACTGCAATAGAACTATAGAAATCATAGACGGTGGCCTATCCATCTCTATTGTTATCAACAATAAAAATAAAAAACCATTAAGGTATAAAAAAAATATTGTGAACATTTTTAATTTACGTTAAATTGATATTAGTAATAATTAATTATAGTTACTAAAAAGGCTGATATATAAATTATTTTTATTTTGTACTTTGTTTTATCATAAAATTTGATGTGATGTCCTTAATATGTTCTAATTTTGTTATATTTAATTTTATTTAAGTATTGGTAAGTTACCAACAGGGGATGCTATTTTATTTTATTTTGTTTGTTATATTATTATATTTTATTCTAACAATTCAAACGTTTGAATACATTTTCAAATTGTTTTTTTTGTTTGTTCATTATTTTTTGATTTTTTGTGACTACAGTAACTACAAATTATATCGATAAATTAATATGATTTGAGTCTTCAGTGATCTTTAACAAAAGAACAATCTAGGTACTTGTGGAAATAGTGCATTTTGATAAAAATATATTTGTTTTTTTTCCAAAAGGTGCTTATTCTAGTGTTTTATTCATAAGGGACTTATTCCTGGAATAGGAACGTTTTGTTCAAAATCAATTTCTTTAAACTTAAAAATATATTAAAAAAATTTTAAGGAGAAAACTTCAGAAATAAATTTATCATTTTTTTTACCTATTTTTCAATATATCACATGTTATCTAAATCATTTAAAAATCAGAGAAACAAAAAAAGAGCTGTCCTGAAAATTAGAAAAATGGAAAAGGTCCGTTTTGAATTGAAACCTCTCTAAATTATACAGTATATTAATTATGCATGTTTATGAAAATAAATATTAAGAGGTATTTTCTAATTCTCGAAAGAACAAATAAAAAAGTAATGGTCATAAAATGACATAAGTAATTATTAGCTGTTTACACTGTACAGTAGGTATTGACATATTTAAATATTTCGTAAACATTTGAACTTTAAATGCTTCTAAACGATTTTTAATTATTTTTTGCTACATACAACTTGTAATAAACTTTGTATTAAAATTTAAAGATTTTTTGGATTGTACAGTTTGTTTTATAGTTATATCAAAAAAAAAAATTTAGAAAAATCGAAAATTTCAATTGTCTATAAATAGCTTAAAAAAAGTCAAAATATTTTGAAAATTTAATCGTAAATAGATAACGCTAATATAAACATTTGGTAAAAGTTTCAAGTATTTATAATGATTGTTTTTTGTGTTACAGCAAAATTAAATAATTAATTTTGTCGAAAACTAGTTATGCTTTAGTATTCCCGTTTTCCGTTACTTTTTACAGTTTTCCTGACGCTTTTGAAAACTAATGGAAATTTTTACTTTTATTGTGTACCTATAGATTTTAGTATAGTATAATGAAAATAATATATAGATTATGAACGTACCTGCAACACGTTACCAATTATGTTCACGTCTTTTGCATGCTCCTTCATTTGCGAATCAATTGTTTTTTGTTCTGGTGTTTCATATGTGCTTGTTTCAGGAACCATTCATCTGATTCGATTACTGCTTCACGTTTTCCGTCCATTTGATTAAACTTTTCGTAAACTTGCGGCGATACGTAAAACTTTACTTATATTAAGTAAAAACAATAAATAGCTTTCAATCAGAAAGTAAAAAAAACTAATAATTATTATAATAACAAACTGAATAAATATTCTATGAACACGTCAAGAAAATACGGTCCGGTGAATTCTAATATGCCAATGACAATATTTTAATAGTCGAACTATTGATATTTATTTTAAATAGCAACGGTTACTAATGTAATCAATATTTATTCTGTTTAATTAAGCCGTATAACTATTTAAGTGAATAAACTTTTATGAAATAATAAAAAAGCACCATTTATTTGGAAACATAGAATTAAATTTTATTCTCATTCCAGAATAATATATGGTACAATCAAATTTTAGCAAGTCCGTTGATTTTATTATTCAGTTTTCTTTAAAATAAAAAAAAAATATTTTATTTTATGTTCAACTGACTTAGAAACGATGAAATATAGATCATTATTACGCATAATTATGATGTTGAATTAATGAAAAATAGAGCTTAATTTATCAATCAAATGATTTAATTCAGCGGTTCCCAAACTGTAAACCGCGGTGCCCTAGGAGCACCGCGAGCACTTTCTAAGGGCACCGTGGTCTACGTAAAATTGGTTACAATGAGTATTTTTTTTTGTTCTGTCTTTGGTGTTATTCACAGCAGGGCACCGTGGCTAAATTGGGTCCAAAAAAGGCACCACGGAAAAAAAAGTTTGGGAACTACTGACCTAGAAAAATACCTCTGGTATCATTTTTAATTCTCTATAACTTTTTTAACACAAAATTCAAATATATTAGCTGTGTATACATTTTATATTTATATATTAAATAAATAAATATAAAATTATTATACTATTAATTTGTTACAATAAATACACGTTAAATTATGAAGAAAATATAAAATAACTGTTTTTTTAACAAACATAATAATTATTAAAATACATAAAAAAATATTGTTACAATAGTATAAAAACATTCAAATAATAATGAAGAAAATATGAAAAAACTGCATTTTTAACAAACATAATAATTAATAAAATATATAAACAATTATTGTCACAATAATATAAAAAAAATTCAAATAATAATGAAAAAAATACGAAAATACTGCATTTTCAGCAAAAATAATAATAAATAAAATATATAAGCAATTATTGTAACAATAATATAAACACATTAAAATAATAATGAAGAAAATACGAAAAAACTGAATTTTTAACAAAAATAATAATAAATAAAATATTTAAACAATTGTTACAATATAAACACGTTAAAATAATAACGAAAAAAAAAATGAAAAAACTGGATTTTTAACAAGAATAATAATTAATAAAATATATAAACAATTATTGTCACAATAATATAAAAACATTCAAATAATAATGAAAAAAAATATGAAAAAACTGCATTTTTAACAAAAATAATAAAAAAAAACAATATATGAACAATTGTTACAATATAAACACAAAATATAATAATATGAAAATGAAGAAAATATGAAAAAACTGGATTTTTAACAAGAATAATAATTAATAAAATTTATAAGCAATTGTTCCAAAATAATAAACACGTTAAAATAATAACGAAGGAAAAACGAAGAAAAAACGAAGAAACGGTATTTTTAGCGAACAAGCACAATAATTAAAAAATATATAAACAATGTTTTCAATTGGAGTAACGACAACTGTCAGTTACTCCAATTAAAGTTTCCGTAAAACGCCGTGATTGAGTTTAATTTACCATTAATGATATTTTGTTGAATTTCAACTTTCCCGAAATCTTGTGCCAAACGTAAACACTGAAATATTATAATATAAAGTTTAATGTATATACCTAAGACCATAATCATCATGCGTGTTTTACTTCTGATATGTCGGTGTTTTTTGGAATGTGGAATGCGATATTTGGTGCAACAGTTTTGGCAAGTTTAAAAATATCGAAACCTCCTCCAAAATGACTTTCACACATCGACTTTAAACTATAAATTTTATTGACTGCATATCCGGGGCCTCCCCACGGCGGAGACATAAACAGTACATCTGCTTTGATCGTCCGATAAATCGAAAAAAAGTCGCCGACCATAAACTGGATTTTGTCCTCAACACCGCATATCTTAGCATTATGCCGCGCCAACTTGATCTTCTCCGGGTCGATGTCAATCGCTATAACTAAACACAAGTTATTAAAACATTTATGTTACATAATAATAATAATAATAGTAATACCTCTTTTACACATTTTGGCTAATTGAATGACATTTCCACCTGCACCACAAAAGGGATCTACTACTACATTATTTGTGCAACGTTTTGCAATGTGGTAGCTTAAGATCTCGGGGCAAACCGAATAAAAGCTCTCTGAAAAATAAAATATGATTTAAAAAAAAATTTAACACATTTCCTATTCACTAATTAGTGGCTTGTGAGTGCTAAAATATTAGCGACGAATAAATAGTCAAGGAATATTTCTAAATAATATAAATGTATATGCCCTACCCACTTGTTTCTATATAATTTCAATACAAATATATTATTTAAAAAAAAAATTACATGAAAATATCATATTATGTGCAGTCAACGTGTTACATATACATATAATATAATTTAATTACCTTCATCCAATATAATTCCTTGATCGAAGTTAGAAAACAGCATGTATCTCATTTCCCAATATTTTTGAGGGATTGGCTTTTGATGATAATAATTCGGTTTTTTCGTATAAATTAATGGTTGTGAGTTAGTGTTGTTCTGAGTAATTGTTGACTTTTGATAATGAATCTAAGAGAAAAAAATTAAAAATAAATTATAAAATTATTATTATTAAATTTAAAATATATTTTATACATAATTGTTGTTGTAATAATGTTTTTCCGGGAATTTTTGATAGGGTATTGAATTTTGATTATATGGGTCGGGATTACCTGTTAAATTCTAAAATATAAAAAAAAAACGTTAAAAATTATAATTAAAAATCAAAATCAAAAAAAAAATAATTAACAATTTATTTACAAAAATGTTTTTTCCATAACTAATTTTAATAATATTTTATTATGTTATATTTTTTAAGTCGGTAAAGAATTATATTCAAAATATAAACAACAAAGCAAAATATTCTTAATTTCTTATTTATCTTGTTACTTAACTCAAAAAGTTCTAAGTATTATAAACCTTAAAAAAATTATTGTATAATATGCATTAAATTTCGGATATCATAATATTATTTAGAAAGTTGAAATTATTCTTAAATTTATCCGCAAAATAGTTGTCAATTAATTGAATTATTAAATTTTACCCGAGAGTGCAACCGAGAAAAAGAAATGTTTAAAACTATTATTAAATTAAAAATATATTTTTTATACATAATAGTTGTAAGTTTCTGGAAATTTTTCATAGATTATCGGCTTTTGATATTTTCCGTTTTGATTATATCCATTATAAAATAAAATAAAAAATAACGTTAACAATTATTGTTAAAAAACGGTTTAAATTTAAAAATAAATTATACAGAGATAATAATATTGGTAAGATATATTATTGTATAGTAGTTTAAGATATAAATAAATATTGAACATCAAGTCTCATAAACTACTATAATTTTATAATTTTTAATTTAATACAGCGAATAATATTATAAATAAATATAATATGTATTATAATATCCCTTGTAATGGGCCCCCCTGAGCAAGCTTTATACTGCACTTATAAATGTAGCATAACATATACAATAACTGCATAACTATAAATATTAAATTTGTTCTAAACTGTTAATTTTCCATTCAAATAAAAATTGCTAAAATGTAAAAAGTTATTGAAATGTAACACCTAATCTTAAGACTAACAATATAACTATGTAAAAAGACCAGGGGCGTATTTAGAAATGTCTTAATGGGAGGGGGGCACAAACAAAAAGTTCAAATTTGCGTACATGGGACATAGAATTGTAAAATTTCTCATATAATAAAAATTAGTATAAAATACGGTGAATGGGGGAGGCACGGGCCCCATGTGCCCCTCCCTTAAATACGCCCCTGAAAAAGACTAAATGATTATAGTTATGTGCCTAACACTCACCACTCATAATTTTTCTATCACTAATCTAAGTATTTTATTCACAATTAACTCTAGACTTGTGATTTAATCTAAAATTAGTCGCTTAAATATTTTATTTAACAAGCAAGTATATATATTTACTTCTGGTTTTTTCGAAGTATAAAAATTTGAACCATATCCGGTGTTAAACTGTTTATTGACATTAAAACATTTTATTTTTAATGGATGAAGTGTTCGAGTATACGCATCATTAAAAGTAGACAAAAAACCTAGATCCTCAAGAACCGATTTAATATTTCCTAAGTTATCGTCCAATCCCCTGTAACGAAAAAAAAAATTAATATATATTGATTTATTTAAAAAATGTATTGCTCAAAATTTCAAATTTTTATTTTTTTTTTATTCTGTAATAGTACAATATAAATAATTATATAGTATTCAGCAAATTTATTCAAATTTGATTTGTAGCATACTTATTTATAACAATAATATAGTAAACAATATTCATATTATATATATGTATACTAATGTGACAATTTTTTCAACATAAATAAATTATGTTGAACAGTAAATATTATATAATTTTAAAAAAATCTTTTTTTTTTATTATAGTTTGATCATTTTGGCATATTTTCAATTTTGATATTGCTGGATTAAAAAATCGAATACAATGAATTTTTAACAATATATAATCATTAAATTAGTCCAATGAAATAGTTTAGTTTACCTATATTTAAACAAAAGAAATTAATATTACTTACGTAATATAATTAATTTTTCCATCATCTCCAATAGCTGTAGCACATAATTTGTGTTTGTCCGAATAGAAATTATCACTAGATGAGGTTTTACTTTCAACTGCTGGTTTGTTCCTAATTGGACGTCTATTATGCCTATAAAAACGTATGTAAAATTTAAAAATCAATTTTATATTTCTAGGGAAAAAGGGTAAATGAGGGACTCTCCTCCTAAGTCCAAAGCTATTAACTTTAAATAAATCCCCATTAAAATAATTTCTATCTAGCTAAAAATAATTAGTAAGAATTTAATATTTATACCACCAGAAAAACAAAAATATCCAATATAAACATTTATTTTATATTCAGAACTTGTATCTGAGTTGGAAAAAATTTTCTAATTTGACAGAAAAAGGTATTGGTGGAAAACGGAAAGTTCATTGTCGGCAGAATCAAACGACATTCGTGTTGGATAAAAACCTAAAAATTGTTTTTTTAATTTTTGTTAATAATATTTACTTTTTATTGGCCACAAAGTAGGTGCACGCTAAAGTAGTTGTTTTATCAAAAAATCTGCATTTGTTGCGGCCGTATATAACTTCTACCAATCTTCCAGACCGAGTAGTATAATTAGGTTTTTTCAATAAATTATTGGTTTTGATGGACGTCCCTTTCGGGGTGTCGTTCATCGCTTTCGGATAATTCCGATTCATTGTTAGTATGGATCCGCTTTACAAATAATCTGTGTGTATAGAAGACAAAGATGTGTTCTTTACTGCACAGACTCGTTTGCGATCTCAGTACTAACGAAATGAAAATAAATAAGAAATGAAAATAAACATGAAATGAAAATAAATATGAATTGAAAATAAATATGAAATGACAATGAGAAACAAAAATATAAATTGCGTTAATAATGTTGTTTGTTGTCGTCGTCATGGGCGATATTATAATAATTAGAACCTGACAACCGTTCATTCAGCCAAATATAATTTTAACTATTTATACTATTTATAGTGTTTAGCCAGTATATTATAATATTTATATATGTTTGTTATTAATTATTATGGTAAGAGATTCATGAATAAATTTACTGTTCAAAGTTATTTTTCATTAAAAAAAAAAATTTTTCAATTTCTGTAAGGATAACTTACGAGGAATCTTGTATTCAAATAGTCAAGTATCATTTATTATTTATTTTAATCCTGTAATAATATAATTATTTTACTTATAATCTAGTGGTCTTCTATACTGTCTATACTTAATAGTACCTTATACTGGCTATCGTGCGGTATTTGCGGTATAAAAAATTATCAGCCAATTAGTAGACAAGTTTTGGCGTCGCTTTGTGGCATATCTGTAAGAATGCAGCAAACGCGTACATTACTACTGCGCAAACTATTATATAGCTTTTATTTGTATAAGAAGTATCTAACCTTAAAACATTTTAAACTAAATCGGTTTAGTAAATTTGTTTATTCTATATTCTTTTAGGATTGAAACAAAATATGGAAAGCAGATATTTAAATCTTATGTTCTATTTTTAAAAAAGAGTACCTAGACTCTACTATAGTACTCTATAATTCCCCCCCCAATTTTTTTATCAAACTAAAGTATTTATACGATGCTATAATTTATTTATTGAAATTATATAGAACATGTATAAGCATTAATATTTAACTCTTTGAATAAATTTGGAATATTAAAATAGTGCATATTCTATATTCTGTATTTTTCTATGCTAAGGGTAATATATAATACACGAAAAAAACATGAAAATATAAACAGATACTGTTGATAAACAGTTGATAAGAAGACATAGTCATGTTTAACTTATATCTACAATAATACTATATTAAGAATAAGTCAATACCTGTAAACAATATCTGCAGGTAGATCTACCTCCAGACACACAATAATCATAACATTATTATGTATTATATTGTTTTATTATATTGTGTACTCGCTTATTTATTCTAAGCTTTTAAATTTAAATCGTCCTTGATCAATCGCATCGAATATGAATTTTGTCTCCACCGTCATTACGTATTTTCAATAGTGAGTATGAGTATTGAGTACCTAACTCAATAAATAATAGTGACAGCTTATTAAATAAATAAAACTTTACCTTATTAGTTATTTATAGTGAGTATAATAATTAATAATATATTTACTTAATTATATTTTTATCACAAGTCCACCATTATTGATTACGAAATAATATGATGCACCAAAAACATTGGTTTAAAATCGATCGTAAATAGGTAATTTATTATTGCACATAATATTATGTTTACACAAAATAATACGCCTAAAGATGAGATTATATAACCATAAAAGTGAATCTATAGATATTTATTTATAACTAGCTATGCGTTGTCTGCTTTAACTTAATGACCACTTAATTATTATAATGATTGTGTATTATATGTGTAATTATTTTAAAACTTGAACAAATGTGTAATTAAGTAATATTATAGGCGCATATAAGCGATACAGTTAAGTGTAATTGTTGACTAATTATAAAAATTGTGACAATTACAAAAACAATGTAAAAAAAACCATTTGGGAAACCGTTTTCCCGTGTATGTTTATGCTAGGGATTTTAAATATGTCCACTATAAGACAAAATCATTTTTTATTACAAAGGGGAGTACCTGGGAGTACAATTCAGTCCTTAACTTTGATAGTAGTTGTATATCTCGAGAAGGGATTGAATATAAATCACAATCATATTGATAAAAAACTATGTTAGAATGACAATAATCTTGTTAATATAGAGCCAACAAGATTTTTATATCAATTTAACAATACTATTGTTGCACCTTCTGGAAATGTTGAATCAATTAGGTAATAAACATTGTTTATTGCTAATCTACTAACTACTAACATTTAAAATTTCTCCAAGATTTATAGGAATGGTTGAATAAAATTTTCCATAAGGGAGTTTTTTGTCCAAAGTTGGAAGCGGTGACGTTGTATGAAACAATTTTTTTAATTTTTCCACTTTTTTAAGTTACTAAAAAATAATATTCTAATGCCAAGTGGGTAATTTTTAGCAAATTTAAAGCAAAAGTTCGGATATTGGAAATTAAAAAAAAATTTTTTAGTTAATTATATTATAATATGTACATACATATTTATTATTATTAATATTTTATTAGAATTACATACATTACATTATTTGAAATACATTACATATACATATAGGAACGTATAATGTTTGTTATATTTTTTTGACAAAATTATCGATTTTTATATTTTGACGATGAGCTGCTAAGCGCTTTTCTGCAGTCAAGTCGTGGATACGAGTTTTAATGTTCGGATAACAGAACGTTCGGATACGCTAATTGCAGTTCGTATAACGGAGGTTCGGGTAATCGAGGTTCTACTATAGTTCATCTGAAATAAGTTATGTTAATGTAAACAAACTTGTTTAATAACTGTGATTACAATTACAATATAAATGAATTATAATATTACCAAGTAATGTTTGATATGTACATTCCAAATTCCACTCTTTTAGCAAATTGTGCAAAGGTTTTAAGTCTTCAACTGGATATACATAACCTTGAAAAAATGGCATAACTAATGTTGAAAGCTATAAATTTTAAATTTTAATAAGGGATTAGTTAAAAGCTAGATAACAATTTATTTTAAAATTGCTATTTTCTTAAGACTAAAGTTTGTTAAATTATTTTGTAAGCGTGGATAAATAATACTTGCAACATTTTTTTAAGTAACTTCTAACTTAACGAAAAAACCCAGAATAATTTAAACATATTAACTATTATAAGCAATAAATTCGTTATATCGTCAACAATTATTATTTGATCATAATAATTTGTTAGTATTGTTTCCTGTGACCTTTAATGTAATTAATTTTACACGAAAAAAGAAATCCAATTATTTTTTAACTAACGTAAGTTATTTTTTTTCAAATTAACTTTTACCGAGTTAAATAAATTAATAAAGTAACTTTTAACTTTAAACTTAACTTACATTTTTCTGTATTAACTTAACGAGTTAAAATAATTAGTTAACTTGCCCAGCCTTGGTCTTTAATCTATTTATCGTCATAAACGCACATATATATTTATATGTCTATTTAGTATACGTCTTATACTCTTGTACATGGTATCTGGTATCTAGTATATTTATATTTCACAGGCGTACAGGAAACATTATAAAATCTTATTTATTAATCTTTATTTTTTATATTACCTATTGTCTATTGACTATTAACTGTAGTTGTGAAGTTTTTTTTAAATAGTTTTATTTAAATGTTTTTATTTAACATAATCATTGTCAACATCTAGTCAGTCAGCTTACTGTTTTATACATACAGATAATATAATTTTCATTAAATTCAGTAATTTCATGTAAAAATAATTCTTATTTAAATAAAAATAAAATAATTTAAAAGCTTTTAAGTATTATGATTATATAGATTTAAAAAAATAAAAATGTATCTACCTAATAATTATTAATGATTGTGTAATTTAACAATGAATTTATCAGTTAAAATTTAAAAATAAACATTACATTTTAAAATTCTCTTACGAAAACATTTTAAAAACGTTTATTATAATCAATTATTATGCTAGATAGTAACTTTCTAATATAATACCTACACCACAAATCCACAAATAACACTAAACTGACTAAACTATTTTTACCTATAGATTATAATATCATTGATTATATAAGTTATAAAGCTATTAAATTAAACACATTATAATTATAAATCTCATCAACTAAATCTATTGGTTCATGTTGTCAAAAAAAAATTCAATAATTTTTTTTAATAGAACTTTAATAAGTTTTTTTCACTATATAACAAAATGTTTAAAATTATTTTTCTAAATCTTATCTAATAAGGTAGACAATTTTTTATTATGAAGCCAGAAATAAAATACTATCAACAATTGTTAAAGGATATAAAAACTGAAAAAAGAGGATAATAGGTAACCCCATTGCTTACAGTATGTGTTGAGTGTACTTCCATCATTGAATAAATCAATGTAATGTATTTGTTAAATTTGAATTCAATGCTAAATAATTGCATACAAAATTGATTCTGCAGAGCGAATATTTTTTGTCAAAAAACTTGCTTTTATTATATTATATTAATATTTATACCTACGTGATAAAAATAAAATCAATCTAAATATTTTTAAATATTAAATTCGTCTTGTGTATAAATTATAATAATATACGTAAAATTCACAAATTGTATTTTTGAATTATTACAATAAAATAATTAAAATCTTCCTTTCTTCGTTTAAATATCTATAATTTCGTACAATTTTGAACTTCAAATGTCTACAAAAAAAATAATCACTAATCCGAAAAATAAAATAAATGTCCAGTATGTAGTTGTTAAAAGATTATAAACTTTTCACTTTTCAGCCATGACAAGCCTCAATAATTAGGGATTTATCAGGCTTGTGGCAATATGATTAGTGAGTTAACAACTCGAACCGGATTTTAAATCAATTCAATCAATTTAATTTTCTTCAACCTAATAATCTTAAAAATATATAAGTAGTGAAGATATAGATTTAAACATTTTAACATAAAAAGTCGTATGACAAAATATTAAGATTTTTCAAATTGATTAAAAATAGATGTTAGAAGTTTTATTGACATTTACGACGATAGTAGTGCATATATTATAATATGATTGATTCACACATCACCATGCTCGAAGGATATAAAAATAGACTCATTTTTGCATTCAGTTTTAGTAAAAAAGAAAAGAACGATCGTTTGTATTTTGTTCATACCGATTAGTACCTCAACATTCATTGTTATACAAAAAACTTTAAGAAATTACAATAATGTGTTAAGTTGGAGTGCTGGAGACATTGGACCATGGACATATCTTTGGTATTGCAAGGAATTTAAAAATTAGATATATTATATTTGTACGCATTCGTCATGTTCGTAGTGATATGTATATCATATGTATTCGCCAACGAATAATGTTACTATAAAGACCGATAGGTAATAAGTGTGTGTGATGTAATAAACATATTACTATTCAAAACAGAAAATCGATTGTGATCACATCATTACACTAAATTACTACATTTGTTTCGATCCGCTCGGAATGTGTATTATTAAATTGCCTACCCGAAACGCCGTTTTAAATATTTGTCTTTTCGGCTTGTACTGTTTTTACAATGTATATTATAAGTTTTTATTCATAATCATTATACTTAAATTATTAAGGTAAATAATTTATGATTGACACGACTATGGCTGTTAATTTTTGTTAGTGTTATTAGTTTTTACATATATTAAAAATCAAAAAAATCAATGAAAATCAGAGACAAATCATTAATCAATACTAAAAACAAAATTTTAAAATAAAGATATTATAATTGTATATAAGATTCAAAACTATATTGTGCTGAATTTAATATCGTGTATAAATCACGCATATATTCCTGCGAATAACAATACCAAGCAATTAAAATATACACATATAAGTAATACCACATAATCAGGATAAAAATCACTCCCTGTGTAAGTTAAACTATTGACTTGCTTGTAGATAGACGTACTAAATATCACACTATTCGCCAACTACAATGATTGTTTAATATTAAAACAATACTATTTCATTCGACAACTATAACATAATTCGTGTAGATAGCAAACATTACCAAAATATAAAATGTGAACACACATTTACACTTTTAAATATTTATTCAGGTACAAGCTTAAAGCTATTACATTACTACAAAGAAATAATATTAGGTTAACAAAATGTAAGCTCTACTTAAATATAGTTACTGAATTATTAAATATAATATAATAAAGCATTTCTATTCAAGGTCAGTTACGAATATTATGATTCAAGATTATGAACACGTTAATCAATAGTAACTATACATTTTATATTACAATAATATTTAACTAACAAAATGATTCACAATTACAATATTACGAATTATGACTAATAAAATATAAGTTCAAACTCATGAAAATATAAAGTAAATTCAATAAAATAACTACTCTAAAGTTATATGATGTATTTTTAAATTATTATTATCTTACGTGAAATGTCAGTATGGACGTATGATGATTTAGGACTTATAGTTCGATTCGATGCAAACTATAACTGTTCTAATTATTAACATAAATATATAGGCAACAAATATTACATTTACGTAAATGTATTTCTACGTACATAGTGTGAAATTATAACAACTATGACTAGAGAAACGTTTTCATACAAATTGTTAATGGTACATAAAATAAAATTTCAATTATGCTTTGAACATTTATGAGTTATATATAATATAAAAGTATCAATCACGTACTTATCGTAATTAAAAAAAAAAAATTCATACTTATATTTTAAATGACTCAAGTGTAATTGAAAAATCTAAATTAATTATAATATATTATTATGATTATGAAAAATCAATTCACGTCTAAAATTATTTCCACTGCTGTAACATTTCAACAATTTAAACATCAACTACCAACGCATCAAATAAAATATATGTTTATAATACATATTACCTATGTATTATTAATATTTCAATATTAAACTTGATTGCATAATATAATATAGTCACACTGTCCCCGCGTATCACATTCATAATAATGTTCTCAGCTGTTTGAACACACACTTCTCAATAAACACAGTTCTTATAAATCAGTATCTGGAACATTTGAAAAAATTCATAAAGATTTAAATAAATATGTATTTATTAAAATGTGTGTAATGTGTATGCTATAATTCTTATTTGTACAAAATAAATATCAGATGTTTTTTTTTGCTTAAAACATATCAAATTTATAATACATATTATTATAAAATAAAACCAAATGAAATATTTTATTACAAATTTACTTAAAAAATTAAAAATATTTTGATTTATTTAGTATTATAATTGTATACAATATTATTTTATAATTATTTTTAAAATATACAAAAATAAATGGGATAAAATAAGAACAAATGTGTACTGATAATATGAATTATATTAGCACGTTCAATAGATTATCTGATGTGTAAAAACATTCATTACTATTTACTAAAATATTTGAATTGAAAAACGCAAATTTAGTAAAATAAATTTTTATAATATATTACTCACCACCATCATCAGTCTCAGAAGTCGGTACCGGATCATTCCACCACTGTATGGATGCCGAGGCCAATACCAAATATATCGAGTTTGCTACGATTACTACACCACCACTAATCCAGAACACATTACGCCATTCCAATAGGGTATTCTATAAATAACATTTGTTAGCAACAGTACAAAATAATTAACAAAAAAACAATTCTCATTGTATATTACATTTGGTATTAAATATCCGATGAGAGGGGGAGAAACGATTCCAGCAACAGCTCCAACTCCGTTTACCATGGCCATTGCAGGACCAGCATAATTTGGACTCAAATCCATCACGTTAACTTTCATGCTCGAATAAAAGAAGCCCATGGTGGCCATACCGACGGTAAATAGAACGACTACTTTTATCTTATCGCAACCGGCATATGACGCTGCTAATGTGCCCAACATAGGTCCAATACAAGCTAAGAAATTCCAAATTGTTTGAGGTTGATTATAAATTGATTAGAAGATATTGGAAACTATTTAGATGGATTTTATCAAAGGAATAATGAATAAATTTGAAAATTACAAATAAAGTAAGTAAAAAACTAATGATTTAATATCTTTAACACAAGTTCAACTTAAACGAAGTGTGTAAAAATTATTGACTTGTATTATGTTACGTGTCAAGTCTTGTTTTATGTAAAATTAATAAATAAAAAATTAACTGAAGTATTAAAATACAATACCTACATTTTCCTAAAACAATTTAATAGTTTCAACTATATCCAGTTTGTAAAGTTCAGATTGAAATTTTTATTTTTTAAATATCCATTTATAAAAGACGATTTTCTTGTATTAAATATAATTTTAAATATGTTATAACTACTACATTTATTCAATATGTAACGTTCTATAAATCTAAGCACAATTAAAAACGCATCTGTAATAAATAAAAATATTATATTAGTATAATACCTATGGTCGAGAATAATCTTCTTTGTTGTAATATTCCCAATTTTCCGTTAGATATCAAATAGTCACTTAACCATCCTGTTAATATGGCGAACACCCACATTAAGACATGCGGCATAGAACTCCATACACCGGTCTAAACAAATTAAATATATTACATTTTTTGGTCGCTGTTTTCGTAAAATATAATAAAAAAAAATTATTATGAAATATTATTTTTAAAAATGTATTATAAAATATATATAATAATATCTGGTCTATTCATAAGAAAAGTATCTATATAGAACTAACTATAGAATTTACAGTAATTTAAAAATAATCTTTGCAGCTGTACAAAATAAAAATACAATAAATTTAAAATTATTATCAAAGTGTAATAGAATTATTGTATATTTATTTGAAATGCTCACTTCTGCAATAGAAAATTTCATGACACTCTTCATGTACTTCGGCAAATCAGCATTTATCATGAATAGAGCCCAGTCGTGAGCGATTTGACCTATCATTAAACCCCACATGGGACCTGACGACAACATTGACAGCCATGGTGTAGATTTTAGTTTATTCTGAAAAGAAGTAAATGTAAGTTTAGGACCCGTACGTTCGAATACAGTTGTAATAATGTGTACGAAAAATGAACGTTTACCTTATTTTTATTTACTCCTTTTAGATGACGTTCTAAATATGTAAGTTCGTAGTCGGTTATTGAGGGGTGTTCGCTCGGTGAACTGTATACCAAGAAATTCCAAAAAACATACCAAATCAGAGCTACAACGCCACAAACATAAAACACCAGTGGCCAATTGTCATCGGTTATCTTAAGTAAATACCCAGCGGAACTTTGAGCTACAATCGTTCCAATCATATTTCCTGATAACAACAGTTAAACTTTTAATTTCTAATCGGTCAATAATACTTAGTATATTATATTCAGTTAATATTTACCTGCGAATACAAATGATCCTATGCGTGATCGTTCGTTGATAGGCACCCACTGAGCCAACAAAGCATTCATTGCTGGAATAGTAGGGCCCTGTTAAAAACACATTCATGTATCATATTATATTCATATCTACAAAGTCTCATAAAGAATTATCACGTTTTATTGTTCGTGATGTTAATATAAAATCAATAAATTTATTGAATATTAATCCAAATAGTAATTCCAAACGTGAAATAATTACATAAAATCGAGGAAGTTGAGTTATTTATTTTTCAACGTACATGCATTACGCTAGAAAGAACTGTCCTTTTAAAGGGAACTATGAAAAATGCAATGAGTTCCAATACCAAAGTATATGCCTATAGATACAAAAAACGACTGGTCGCGGAAAATTGAAGTTCAGATAGCAAAGTTGGAGAGAATATCCTTCGCATTATCAATATCGAAAAGATAAAAACCAGACTGTACACGACAACAGTAAAGAGATACATTGACTTATGGATGCAAAGCATAATGGCTACGAGCACAATAAAACGAAGACGTAGCATGTTTGAAAATAAAATTTGGTGGATGATCCGTGGGCCAAAGCTATAGATGTAAATACTGGTAAGTAAAGTAAAAATGTCAACAAGATACTGTTGGAAAAACTGGTATACTCCCAGCTAAGTATTAAGAACTACATTAGGAGTCAAAGGATTTAATGGGTCGGGCATATTATACTGCGTGAAAATGTTAATAACATAATAAATACGTCTTTTATCCGGCAGGAAAGAGGCCAACCTAACTTTAGATGGATAAATACGTAAATCTAATTTTTCATAAAAAAAAAAAAAAAACACTTATCGTATGAAATTATAGTATATTATTGTTATTAACTTATAAATCAAAACCCATATCAAAAAACACCGAAAATAAAATGTTCCTAGAAAAAATAACTTAAAATTAGTACAAGTATTTTGAAAATTTTATTGTGTATAAAAATGTATAATTGAAATAAATAGTTAATACTTAATCATGGAATGTTTTAAGTTTTTAAATTAATTATTTTTTGAACTATGGCGAAATTCCTTTGAAAAGAAATCATTATTATACGTTTAACTATCCGTCCACCTAATGTGATCAATAAATTGTAATTATGTAATCTCGATATATTTTATTTATGGTAAGAAAAATGTATGAGATATTCATAATATATTAATTAATATTTTTTTTAAGCTTAATGACTTGGACAAAAATTATATTAACATAAATCGAAAACTGCAATGTTCTATACTATTTTAATTTTATATAAACAAATAAAATTGAATTTAAACAGTGATACGGTGTCCGGTGTTTAATTCTTGTACCATAAATTAATTTATATAATGTATGATATACGACAATATTCGAATGATAATAAATAATACCATATGTATGATGTAATTGATTAATAAAAAATTATACTCTAGATAACAAAATAGTTATTTTTTGAAAATCACATATTATAGCAAAAAATAATTCATGTATTACAAACACAATAATATATAGATGCCATTTACTGCACAGGTTTATAATTATTTATTTAAAGTTTAAGTATCTTGTCGAATTGCTACATACAATAATATACTTAATTTTCAATACCAAGCTACCTAGTTAATATACTTATACGCATTTTGACCTGGTTATTGTTAGAAGTTTAAAACATTGTTTTAAATTTTTGAAATAAAAAAAACACTTTAATTTTAGGAAACAATTTATTCAAGGTTTCCCGAGTGAGTAATAGAAAAAACTGATTACTAAAACAGTTTAGAAAACAACAAATTCAACAATTTACTGAAATATTCATGATTTAAAAATCATATTTCGAAAATTAAATAAATTGTTATATTTAAATAAAACAATTTAAAAACGCATGTTTGGTTTTTTATACATAATATGGAAAGGAATTAACATTTAAACGAATAAATGAATGTGCTGTAACCTAAATTTGTTCTTATAAAATATTAACTATAAGAAGCCATTACGTATAAAAATCACATAGGTAAAAACATATTTTATAATTCGCGATGTAATTAACCAAGCCAAAATAATAAACTCATTAAAACAATAATTTTTTTCAACTTATCGCGTAGGTATAAGAAACCATGACCTCTTAACTATAAAAACAATTATTTAATGAATCGCACCTATTAAGTAATTTATCTCATACTACATATTATTGAATAATCAATTGCTTATTATTGTTTCGTAAACTCAATTCACTGTTTCCGGATAAAATATATAATAATAATTATTATTGTTATTGTTTTGAATCTTTATAAGAAATAAGGATATGTACAAGTACTTGTTAGTTGTTTTTAGATTAAAAACAAATGAAATCCAAATTCGTGATGAAATTTTATATTTTAGTAAGAAGAAGACTATCATTCTGTCCATAAATAATTTTAAATGTTTTATTTTACTATATTTAGGTTGAATTTCGAATTTATCCATAATTTAGTCAAAAATACTCCTACAGTTCTGTACTCAAATTAATTTTAAGCTTGGATTAATTTTATACTCAAATTCGGTGATTTATATTTTTGAATCATTCAACGTCAAAATACTGACATTTTAATTTTAAACACCTCAACTGTTTAATAATATTTTCTCGGTAAAAATAATTTCCAAGTAATTTCTTCAAAAATTATTATAGATACTAGTTAAATGATTATTAAATAATATTCTGGGACTTTGGACAAATATTGTCTATTTTTTTAACCAAAATTTAAATTTAAAAAAAATTGCATGGTGACTTTCCGTCTGTGTAAAATATTTTAAATATTTACAATTATTTTTATATTAGATCATAATGAGTAATAATAAATTTAATCGAATGACTTTTCGAAATATATTCGATTGCATGATGATTTGCCGCCTGTCAACGCAATATTCACACGTATCATATAAAAAATTATACTATTTTGTATTTATCATCACGGTGAACACCAAAGAAACGTGTTTAATAAGTTATACCTATAAGAAGTGGATTTTAGATTAGTAGGTGAATTTCCATTTATATATTTTTAGAGTGTGATGCAGTTCAATAGGAATAAGTAATGTCGATGATTTGTTTAGCAGAGAATGCTTACAAATTTAAACTTATACGATAAATTAGTAAAATATTAACCAAAGTATTTACAGTGTATAACTTATTATTAAATTATAAAGTGAGCTTGATCATTTTTATTTATAATAGTTATAATATAGATTAATTAGGTTCAAAAATGTTTACATAACACACACACAGACATTATTACAGGTGCTATAATTATCAGTACTTATCGATTAATATTTTAAAACTAAACAAAAACTAAATCTTAAATATAATTAAAATACTTAATATTAGCTTATAAATCATAATTATCATTATAAACATCATTATTCATTGCATTGTTTTAATATTAATATCAAGCAAATTAATTTTAGAGTTTATTCTATTTATTAGTGCAATGTTGCTATTATGACATTTCAAATCGAAGAGGTTATCATCTTTTCTGTATTTACTTAATAATAATGATGATTATATTATACTAATAATAACCCATAGTTTTATTTTTATTTATTAAATAGATTACATTTCCCATGTGCATTTGTATACGATTATTTTATATATAATCACTGCTCGGGACTTTATTGAAAAAAAAATTATAACAAACTAATTCGTTTCAAATATATTAATTTAAAAGATTGAAATTTAAGTATATTGTTTAGGAAATAATCTCATTTTACCATAAATTATACAATAATTTATATATATATATATACATTTATAAAATAATAAAGTATATTTATTTACTGGAAATCATAGTAAATTTCACGCAAAGGAACAGTTTTGTTGTCACATTCGACTGCAGTCTGTCAACTCCGTAACAGATGTCAAGTTACAACGTACTCTCAATTATACTTTCGAATACGAAATCGTAATTAAAACAATTTGTCTTAAATTCTTAACGACACTTACTTCGCCAATACCCTCAAGTACTCTAACACCAATCATGTACGCAGGACCAATCCTGGCGGCAAGTGGTGTCAATAGTGTAAGTACTGCGGTCAGGAAAATACCGACGCCAAACACGTGTTTTCCACCATATTTTTGTGCCAATATACCACCTGGTATCTGTGCAAATACATATCCATAGTAGAAAGCACCAAGTATATGCCCTTGAAGTGTTTCAGACCAATCAAATTCAGCGTTCTATAAAGGAACATGCAAAAATAATATTAGAACAAAATACTTTTAAATTATTTAAACAAATAAAAAGATAACCAATTTAATCGTATTAGACGGCTTGTATGTAAAATTATATTATATCAATTTACATTTTTTTATTACATGAAGTTTATATTATGTTCTCTATTCACATTTGTCTCAAAGTACATTTAACTGCATGAACTTAACTAACGTACATTTCGTTTTACACGTGAATGTTAATTAGTGTTTGAACCCTTTTTACTGGGTTTTTCATAGATTCTATTCTCGGCTGACTAACACTAGTTCATTTGCACGAACATTAATGGTAGCTACCAATGTTTTTCACAGATAACACATTTTATAACTTAATATACGTTAATGTTGTTGAATTAATGACTTTGAATATAGTGTATTCTTTTGATATTAACATTAGACATTTTAATATACTGAATTATTCATACTCATTAGGTGGCTGATCGTTATTATATTATGTTCATTATGTTTTAATTTTGGTATACATTTTTTGATGAGTTTAATAATATTGGAAGTCGGTAAAATATATACATTATTCACAATCAGTTGCTTAATACGAAAATGTTCAAATGATTTAAATGTACACATGACACAACATTGACTTTCGCCGAAGTGAGAAAATCGAAGCCCAATATCATATTATAGATTTGTATCGAGATCAGTTTTTTTACATTTAGTTAGCGACTATTGTTTTATTATAATACGATTATATAACAAATTAACATACTGGGTTCGTCGTATTTGTACTTTTTATCGGTCCTGGACACCCATTAGGGTCTATAGCTGTTTTATGGATGTCTTCTACCATTTCGGTAATAGCTACACTCAATACCGATCGCATAGCATATGCATTAGCAATGCCTATGAATCCCATGATGGCTATTATATATCGCTTTGAACAAGCACCTATTAAATAAAATAGTACGGTTTAATAAAGAATAGTTGTTATTATTATTTTTAATATAATATTTCAATCGAAAACCAATTATATAATATAGTATGTAATTGGTACATTTGTATAAATAATATTTATATAACTAACTGTCTATAATCGATCTCGATTCTGAAGGCCTTCTATTTTTTGAATCCATGGTGGTGATTTTTGTTTCTGAAAAATGTATGTACATTTAATATAAATCTAAAAAAAAGTACAAAAATCGGTCTTACCCACAAGCTTGCTAAAAAATATACGGGATCATACAATTGTGCTTTGTCCAGACAAAACAATAAGTAGATATAACCAATCTAAAAAAAAATATAAAGTAAAATAAAATTATTGCTATCGATAGAAATGTCGTAAGCCTCAAAGCAAGTAAAAGTATGGTTGAACGACGACTAATGAATTAATATGCAGTGTGTATATATTATGCAGATAATGATGTACCTACAGCATCAACATGGTAATAGCAAACATAGTTAAACAGTATAAAAACCCGTCCCCGGTAACTAGAAATCTATTTGTCGACCTTATCGTTTTAAACAATGACAATCGTAGGTCATACATGACAAAATTTGCATTAAGTATTTGTGACAGTAAAATATAAAAAAAAGTGTTTATAATAATGAACATTACTATTACTATCTGAACATAAGGCTAAATCTAAATTTATTCTAAAATTCACATCATGCATAAGTATGATGGTCTTTTCTTTCTCTTTATTTCACATAACACATTTGCATTTTATAATATATTGTAAAAAATATGAAACTAAAAAAAATTTTCGTCAATTTAAATGCCTGTCAAAAATAATATCGTAATACGGCTAGACCACACGTTTTAGGCGAGTATAGTCTAATGATAACTAATTATATTATATTATATATTATAAAATTATAAATGATTAAATTTTATATAAAATATATCTAGATATAACTAGATCGCGAAGAGTGAACATTTTATTCCTTTTAAAATGTTTATTTCATCGAAATTAACATTTTTAATTTCCTATAAATCAAAACTTTCTTTTAGTTATAACTACAATAAAAATACTACTCTAAATGGTAAATTCGTGATTATTAACAGCTATTCGTTTCTGTAATCGGGCAATACTTTATAACTGAATAATTATTTTAGTGTATATTTTAATATGAACAATAAATATATGAGTACGTTCGCAGTTTAACGAATATTTCACAATTTTCTTAAAAAAGCTAACTTATACTTACTGATTTTGCAAATAATTCAGGAAGTGACTTTATTAGACAAAAATATATTCATAGTAGGTAAGTATGTTTATACTAAAATTGTATATACATTGTTTTATAATTTTACTTTTCTTAGTTCTTATAAAAAAACAAAAAAAGTACTGTTTTCACTATAGGTACAACATGAAATAAAAATCTTTATAGATGAGTTGCAGATTTTATATCTAAAAAAATAATACGATAATAAATTTCTATTCACTCCATGGATAAGATAAAGCACAATATTATATAACTGAAATTATAAAATTGAATTCTGCAACCTATGGCTCGGTTAAAACAAATAGATTAACACATTTTTTATGTATATTTTTGATAAAAATATGAAGTGTTAGATTTTAATATTTAATGTCAAACATTTTTACTCAAGATTAATTATATTGTATTTTAATTATTTGTTTTAATATCGAAACTGATAGCTCACAAATTGTTGTAGGTGTAAACGTTAAAAAAAAACTTATATTTGTCATAAACTATGCTATATTTTTATATTTTTCAAAATAATTAATCATTATTTTTACTTTTTAAGTTAGGAATAATACAACATCAAAGAGATTTGCGCTAGCATGAATGTACAAGAACGAACGAGACAAATGTTCAACAATATTTCTCATAAATACAACCATATAGAAATAATATAACCATGAAATGTATATAAATATCTTTTAGCTGATAACACCTCATAAAAATACTTAAGCAAACATTATTGGAGTATACAGAAATGAATACACATAATTATATTTGTACCTATTAAAATGTCAGAATTTTTATAAATAAAAATAATACAAGACATTTTAAAAGCTTAAAATGCTTTCACTGTCGTAAGTCGTAACCACTTAGACAGTAATAACATTTTCGAAAATCATAAAATTCTACGACGTGTATATAAAAATAAAACTAAATAAGTAAACCATCGATATTTAAAATCTCAATTCAGATAAATTTACCTAGATATTTATATAGGTACATTAAGTATTATATACTCGGATTTTGCACTATAGCTTACCTACAACAATGAAATGAATTCAAATTAGAACCTCCCCAAGTATGACTTATTATCGAGTGCTTAAATAATACTTCTGTTATAATTTATTAAAATTATACTTGAATGATAATGTGTTTAAAGTTTATTATTTACTTGGTATTGCAGTGTTTATTTACATAATAATAACCCTTTTGATTTATTTTGTAAAATGACAGTCATTTCAGGGTGAATTGACAAAATTTTTTTTCGCGAATAAGTCAATATTAGTCACAGTGTCACACCTCACATGGTTCGTTCTTCAATTCACAATTTTAAGATTTTTTACGCACGTGATTACACACAACATAGTATTACGGTATCGTGAGAGGTTTAACGATTTACATTGTTTAGAGCTATAAAAGCAAAATTAACTAAAAGATTACATGCTATACTATAATACTAAAATTAACAAGTGTAGTATAACAATCTATGTTAAGTCATAATTTACTCATAATGTTATTATTTGATTATAACAATTGCCTATAATTTTGTTTTTTAATCCTCGTAGTAGTAAATTGTTTTCATTTCATTAAAACAGTCATCACTTTTAAAATGTACAACATCACCATTTTTTAATTAAAGCTATTTCATGTATTATGTTTTGATTAAGAAATCAATGATCCTATTCACCTAAATAACATAGAATATTTACAATTTTTTCGATTCACTTTTTAATTTTTATACAATTTGTCTATTTATTTCTCTGATATGTAATTCAAACTTGTACGTATTGGCATTATGAATATAATATTTATCCGTCCGCATTCAAAGTAACTTGTAGTTTAAACATTTTATGATTTTATGATCCAATTTAAAAAATAATTTCAAACTTAATCATACATTATTCAATAATTTAATGAATACTATTATTATAATAATAAAATATCTGAATATGTTGACCAAATGCTTTTTTTTTTTAAATTAATCCATGACTAAGTTTATAAACGTGTTTGTAATTTTTATTAACTAAATTGTCAATGTAATTTTTAACTTACTTCGTATTATTTATGATCTAGAAGTTGAAAATTGTATATACTTATTCGTACTGCTATGGCCTATAGCTATAAATAGTGGATTAGCATTCTGTTCGTCTTTCATTCATGATAATTTATTTCTATAATTTTGGGGTAGTGCTACCGGCTAAATATCGCCTTGACACGGTTTACCATTACATGTATACTGATGTGGCTGCTTGTATTAGTCAATAACGACTATATTATAGTAGATTAAATGCAATAACTGCTCAATTATCCATTCATAAAGCGACACAAGTAGGTATAATAGCAGTATGGTATAATATAATATGTTACATTTAAAAGGCGTGAGAAGGCGAAGATCAAAATTAATTTAATATCACTCGTTATAAAAAGAGAAAAGAAAAAAATAACAGTGAACCTTATTCATGGCATGATCTCTTATACGATTATGGTATGACCACAGTTGCCATAATTCGTATGTATAATATCTATTGACATTTCTCTTGATCGGTAAATTCAACGATACCTATAAAGGATTTCATATTTTTTTTATGGTAAAAGTATCGTATGTTAAAACTACGAATCACATCAATTGTTATGTAAGTGAAGTGAATTATATATATATATATATATATATATATATATATATATATATATATATATATATATATGAAATATAATAGTTGTCATTAAAATATACCTAGTGGCTATTATTATTAAAAATGCAAATTGTACATTCTGTTTTAAATAATATAAGGTTTATATACGAGTACAGTGCACGCATTATAATACTAATAAATAATAGTATTATATAAAGTAGTTGCAGCCAGTTCTGCATACATCAAAGTATTACTTTATAATAGTTCTTATTAAACAACATCCAACGGGTATTAAAAAATAAATTATGTTTTTCAGGGCGTCATTTGTCCAAGTCAATGATAATAAACATATTTTTGTATCATAATACCTAGATAGGTAGTTTAATATAATATTTCATTTAATCGTTATTCTAATTTTTAATTTTCTTTTTTTTTTACATTAAACTTGAATATATATAAATAATAATTATATATATAATATACCATATAATATAGGTAATTTAATAGTTTGCTTTTGACATATAGAATGAGTTTCTAAGACTATTTTTTATCGTCTTGATTAAATTCTTCAAATTAGATTTGCAATAAATATGCACATTGATGAAAAAACAATAAGAAATTCTAACAGAAATTAATGTTGTTATTTAAAAACTAAATATAGGTACATCTATCTATAAATTTATTAGAAAATTAATATTTAAATCATAATTGAATACCAACATAATAATTATTATTATTACTACCTAAGCACAACGCTGTATTTATAAGTTTCGTCTGTTACGGTATTAATTAAAATATATAATATATTAATATTTAACATTATATAATAGATTCTTCCTAGTTCTAATAATGTCACTTGTTTATGTTATTTTTTATATAACACGAATAGTCATCGATAACAGCCGGAGATGAGAGATCACGACGATAATCAAGAAAATATTACAATGACAAATTGCTAATTTTAAGTCTTTCGTTATCGTGGCTCGAATATTTTTTTGACTCAAGGACATTAGAGTGATCCTGTCCTCCTTAATAAAAATTCACTTACCGCATCTATTCATAAAAACTTAAGATTATATTTTATTAGTTATTACATTGATAGATGTCCAACAAAATAATTATGATTAACCTCAACCCAATTTGAATATTAAAATATTTAATAATGTTTATAAATATGTAGGTAAAAGATATTATATACATATATTTACGTTTCAGATTTTGTTATATTTAGTATAACCAGTAGCTGTAAATAATAAGTTATTTAATTAAAAATACTTTTATACTATAAGATCTATAACACTATATAGGTAAGTACTCATTTATTATTGTGTATTTGTGTATAATATGAATATAATAAAAGGTACATTAAAACCTGGTTTTTTAATACTATCTTTTATAAATTATGCCGAATTTACTGCAAGTTAGTTCAATACGTCTGAGACGTTTCCTACAATTTTATATTTTGTATTCAAATTTATTAATATTCTTATGTATATATAAGTGTATATTTATATGAATTTAAATTTGAATTTCATCAATACATGTCTGTATTCGTGATACGCGGTTATAGCAAATATCAGAAAGAAAAAACTACAAGTTTAAAATATTTTTTAAATGCCTACAAACCTAGTATTTACTTACGAAGTTACAAAATTTCAATCAACATATTATTAAGAAAATTAAATTGCAAATTACAGAGAATCGCATTTAATATAACTAAATAAAATAATACAAAAGTATATTTTTTGAGTAACAAAGATGAATTAATATTTTTAAAATACGTTTTCAAGTTATATATCTTTAGCCCCTTCAGCACACAAAAAATAGCTGATAACCGTCTAAATAAAAAGTTTAAAAATTAAAATACGTTAGGTTGACGAACTTGCCAAAAAATACTACGGTAAATTTCATTCTAAACTAGATAAGACAGAATCTAAATCCTCTTAACTTTCTTTTAACTTCGTGCACTCTTCCCAATAACCTTCCCATCTTCTCAAACTGAACTAGAGTCAAAATTCCTTAAATTAGAATTTTTATTACAAATTCTCTCCTAAAGAATTGTATCTATAACGAATGGTTTTCATCGTCATGTATATTTCATGTTTATTTATTATTGTTGTATAATATATAATGTTATAATTCAAATAATCTGTAGTCATATTTACTTATTGTATTAAAAAATACAGATATTAAATTTTTCTAACTAAACAAATACCTATGTATTTATAAATAATTCATGTTTTTTAAATATGGTGCTTAATTAAAACATCTTGGTCTTGGGGTACATAAATTAAAAGTAAAATTTAAATTTCTTGATCATTGGCGATTTAAAAAAGTTATTAAAAACCGCTACTATAAAAATTAGAATAATATTAACTATTTTTAAAGAACCTACACCTAAAATAATCTTTTTTGGATAAAATAAAAATATATAAATAAACAAAAACAATATATTATTCTTTATTATATTTTAATAGAATAACGAGTTTGTGTAAACTTATATTTAATTTCAATAAACTGATATAAAAATATAACTTTTTTTATCAATACCATTTAATTGAATCTAATTTTTAAACTAATTCATATAACTATCAGCTATTAAATATTATCAAAATAAATACAATTATACTATTGGTTAGTATAATTATAGAAAAATGATCAAATATTAATATGATCACATGAATACATGATAATTATCTAACAAACGTTTAAATATTAAATTTTTAATTTAGTCATAAAAAAGTCACTAATGCAAACAATTTATTACGAACAATTGTATGTTGTTAACTTTAACTATAAATATACCCTTTCATTCTATATTTTATAAGATACAATATTTTTGAATCCAAAAAAATAACATTTTGACATTTAAATTAATTAGGTAATTTTAAATAAAGTTTTATGTCGTGTTAGCATAAAGCATGTTATATTACATGATTATTAAATAAACATTCTATTCATATTAAAAGTGAATTAAATAGGTATTAATTAATAAAATAAAATAATTATAATCTTGGAAAAAATAGTAATTAATTACCCGTTATCATTTTTGTATACATTTCTAATTTTTAAATGATTGATAATAATAAACTTACCCAGCATTCAAGCAAAGCGTTCAGTCTGAGCAATGGGCACGTGACGACTGTAACAAAACCACTAAATAGAACTCTGAACTTGGTTTGCTAGTTACTACACAGACATGATGGCATCGGAATATGTAAAGAAATCGTTTCCACCACTTTTTCGTTGATTACTTTTCGATTAAAAACATATTAATTAAACAACAATAATGATAACAGTTGAATTTTACTGAATAAAGTTGCACGTTATGATTATGTACGTATAATAATATTATATTATTTTATACGTTTAACATATTTCATATAATAATTATATTTATGTACTATTACAGTAAAAGTACAAATAATATATCAATAAAATATACGATAACGCACCTATTTAAATTAGGTACATATATTTAACACTGGTGCATTCGGATGCATTATAGGAAATTATTCTGTGGGGACCTCTACTATAGTATTTTTAATCTTTTGGGATATTTTCAAGAATTTAAATGATTGGTTAATATTGTTGTTATCGTTTTTTTTTTTTTTAGACTCAATATATTATGATTTATAAATAGGTAATTTTATACTATCAGATGCATATTTTATGAACGAAATTAAAAGGTTTCAGAATAATTATAAATATAAAATATATTAATACCGTATTCGAATTGCACATAAATAAATTATATTACGATATAAATAATAATATTGGGACTTTAACTATACCATAAACCATTATCAATGGCATACAGTAGGTATGATGATACAGATACTCGTAGATGGTGCCATAGGGTCATGACCCACCACACTGTGTCCTGTTTAATAATAAACATTTTTAATATAATAAGACTAATCAATTATTTAACTAATTATTTTTTACTTTTATTAATATTTATAATTTGATTATTTGTTTTAAATAATTATATTTTAAGGTTCTGTTTATTATAGTTTGTTTATTTGATTTAAATAATTTTTTTAATGTATTTGTTTTTTTTTTTTTTTTGTAGCTTGTGTATAACCGTTTAAGTCGTATCATTAATTATTAAAATAATTATTTATAGTTAATGATAATATTAATGATATTAAGCAATTTAAATTGCGGTATACAATATATCACATTTTGTAGTTTTGCGCAATATATAATATAAATGACACAGCTACATAAATGATTGTTATATAGGATGGACATTTTTCTTAACAAAAAAATAAAAAATAAAAAATTTCAGTAACAGCAATTGATTTTGTAAATCTAGTACAAAACACCAATATCGCTATGATAAAAATTAATATTTCTTATATCAAGAGAAATAATTTAATTTATGAAATATTTATTGAAATAACAGTTGATATGTAGCAGAGGTCGAAACTTATCCAAGTATTTCATTGTTAAATACAAAATGTTATATTTATAAATACTGAGATAGGTATTAGAAATATAGGCAGGTACGCTATGTAGTATATTATATAGATATAATAGAGGAATGCCAGTGTAAAGAAGGAAATCAACAGTGGACCGTAAATTCATTATCTATAACAATTAATAGAGAAGTTTTATGAACATGACAAGGACTTGTTCGTAATCTTATTCGTAGACTTTAAGCAATCTTATGATAGTATTAACTAAGATCTTTAATTATGAACCACATTGAGGAAATTTTAAATCCCAGAAAACTGATCATAATTATTGAAATATGTAACGTAAACTGTTCAAGTTGAACACCGCCTAATGTAAAGTCTGGTTCTGATGGTATAATAATTAATAGATTCCACCCACCATAAATTGTCTTATATTATATTTTAACTCTATTAGATTTTTAATCAGATCGTTTTTAATTCAAATTCTTGATTTGAAGTTTAAACGAGGTAACAAATAATACAGATAAACTAATAGTCTGGCCTCAGAATAAGTCTCGTTATCAACAAACATAAAACCAAGTTCCTACCTATTAATGACTAGGCATGTTATGAACACATTAAAACTTAGTGTAGGCAACTAACAACTATTATGATCTTTCGAATAAGTGGATAATTTAAATACCTAGGTGTCAACATTAACATTAAAAAGTAGGTAACTGTACTGCTGTACAGTAGGTGTCGAGTGTACCTCATCATTGAGTATAGGTCACTATAAATAATGGACTTGTTAAATTTTAATTCAATGATAAATCATTGCATACAGAAAGCGACTATGGGTGGAGACGGTCTGTCAGCCAACATTACTAAGTATATTTTATCATGTATTTTTATTGATATTATAATGATTTATATTTTACTAATAGTAAATAGTAATACTGTGTAAATTGTATTTTAATTTTTCCAAAATGATTGCATTTATTGTAATGTTAATTATTATAAATTTATAATATAACAGTAGATACATTATATATATATGTACTTATATCATAATAATACGAGTATATTATTGTTATTTACTCTTGAGTAACTCAAAATTGAGTCAATATTGACTTACCATAGAATAAGTGTGAATAAGTTCGTGATATAAATATATATATTTTTATAGGTATTAGTTTGAAATCATTCAAAGTATTTTTTTTAATTCAGTGTATAGATAAAGCAAAATGTATAATAATATACGCTAAAATTATCCTCAAATAATATTTTTAAATTACAACGAAATAACTAAAATTGTTATTCTTCGTTTGAATATTTAGTATCATCAACATTATAAGTTCAGATTTTTATCTAAACAACTATGATAATATTTTTTCTTATGATTTTAAATTGTATTACTTATACGCTATACCTATTGGGAAACTTGTAAGTTTTATAGCATTTAAAAGCATCAACTAAAAAAAAATAAAATGACTCTTTAAATCTTCAAATGAAAACTTAACATGAAGATATTGAAATATTTCTACTTCTTATTATAACATAATAATTATATTAAAATATATTTAATCTTTATATTAATTAAACTAAATATTATATTAGATTATTTAAAAAACATAAAAATTAAATTGATCAAATTTATTAATTTAATCAAGAACAACATTATAAAATAAGAATTGCATGTGATGACAAAATAATGACCCATTTGATAATGATAAATTCATAGTAATGCAAAACCATTGATTGTATAATGATTATAAAATCTATGGCAAAACTATCAGAATTTGTGATTGTTGAATCGGTTTATGCACTAATTAAACCAGTTCAAAAATTGTAGTCTCCATTCATGCAGCTAAAAGATCAAACAATTTAGATGCTAAGTTTTAGAGGACCTTGCACTTGCTAAAGAGTTAATAACAAATGATAATAATAATGATTAATGAATAACTAAAGAATAATGAATAATTAGTAAGTTCATTAATTTCGGATAATAAAATCATAATATATAATATATATATATATATATGTGTGTTTATGTGTTATAACACAAATACTTTTTTTAGAAAACCTACACACTATTGAAAGTGGAAAAATTGTCATTAAATACAGCATTAATAGGAGCAATCGATATTTACTTTATATCTAATGTTTTAAAATATTTTAGTTATTGAGGAAAGAACTAAAAAAAATAATTATTGATTTAAGTCTTTGCGTCTACACTATTATTTACTGTGAATGTTGAATGAAATATATTCAAATAAGTATGTATTTTTAATAAGATTTTCTAAATTTTTTTTGTCCGTAAGGTTTTATTTTTAATTTATATATACAGCTTTAATGGCATGTGTTTCAAAAAACATTTAAAATAAATAAAATCCCATTAACTTATCTTTGTTTTATTATCCGGTTTCATTTTAAACTCAAATGATGAAAATACTTTTTACAAAGTAGCAATAATTATATTTGTCATTTCTTACTAAAACAAATGAATTATAATTTTGTGGTTTTGTTTTGTAAGAAGCGTTTTTGTAATTACATTTATTTTATTTATATTACTATTGTGTCAATCAAAATTTTACTGAAGTACCTGAGTATAGAAAGAAAGACCTATACAATTATTTATTTATTTTTAATTCTTATTTTTATTGCTTTACGAGAAGCAATTTTTAAATTTCTTTAAATGAGTACCTACCAATAATATTGTATAACATTATATTTAATATTTATATATTATTCTAATAGTTGAATGAAAATCATCATTTTTAGTATAATCAATTTTTTATTTTTTATTTTGCTACTAATTGAATAATATTAATTTTGTATTATATAGTAATATTAAAGTAAGGAAAAAAAACTTTTACGTGCATAACGTTTTTTTTTTTAAATTATTTTTATCAATGTACTATTTCACATGGTATAACCATCATAATAGCAGTTACAAATTTAACTGAAACGCCGGTTCACCGGTTGTGAACCTAACTGTGGCACTATTATAGTACTGCAGAGTATGAAATATAACCTTGGCACGGTTTCTGAACTAACCACTGCATAGATAAAACACGGTAAATAAGAGCAACTATGCATGGTATATTATACGACCTGCAGAGAATTTGTACTGCACGGTGTCATCCATGTTAAAATTCGGTATACGCTCAAAATGTATATCTACTGCATTTTGTCTGAACTTGAATTTTTACTTGGTGCATTACTTAAGAATGTACTTTGGTTTAAAACTTGTGTATACAAATTTCGCACTGAATATTGCCGGATTACGTGTGATTCAACTTTCTTAGCATTTTTATGAACATGCGAAATACTCCTTTTACAAACACAAGGGAAAATGCAATCACCTTTGAACTCGTAACAAATTCTGTTTATGTATTCTAAAATTTAGAATCTAAATCAAGTTTCTTCAAAACTTAAAGTACCTACATTATATACTCCTCGTTAAAATTATGATAAACACATCGGGTCATTCTTTTTACTTGTGTAGAATATAATTATTTATACAAAAAATTAAAATAAATTACTTTATTAGCTAGGTATATTAAAAAAACATATCATGAATTGATGAATTAATGTATTTAATGATATAGAACAGTGGTCGGCAACCTTTTTGGACTCCCGGGCCGCATTCATAAATTAATAAGAGTTCGCGGGCCAAACAAAAATATAAATGTTATATTCCAAATTTATTTATCAAAAAAAAAAAAAAATTTAAAGCGGGCCGCCGGTTGCCGACCACTGATATAAAACATAGATTATAGATTAACAGACCGTCTCCGCTCAGAATCGTTTTACTTATATAATTATGATGTATATGGTATATATGGTATATATATATATGGTATTGAATTCAAATTTAACACACCTATAACAGTGATTCACTTGACATATAATATGTACAACAGAGATGGTACCCACTTGTCAAACTATTTTTGTCTTAAGTTTAATAAGTAAATTTAAAAGTACTAGGATAGTAGGATGATTTTTACCTCTCTAAAGTATACAAATTATAGATCCAATTGTGTCCAATCTCAAAGTTAAATATAAAATTATTTTTTTAACTTCTAATCACGTACACACACAAAAAAAATCTAAAATTAAAAATATTAAATTTCTTTAAAGTATAAATACATTAAAATGTGTATAAAATATAAATACTTAAAAATTGCATAAAATATAAAGGAAATTCAAATAACTGTGGAATGTTTCAAGTTTTTACAGAAATTATTTTTTTGAATGATAACTAAATAACAAAAATGTAATAAGAAATAATGCACATATTACTAATTATATTAACAAAATGCTTAGAGTAGTAAGTAACTGTCCAAAACCACAAAAGAGAAACTTTACACTTGCTATTTGTCGTCACTGGTGACTAGTAGGAATGTATGACTGTGTGACATAGTTACTACAGGAGTAAAGGAATTGAGGAAAAATTATTAACCTTCAAAAGAAAAATTTTTCAGAAAATAAATAGACCTGCGCAAGTTGAAAACGGAGAATATGAGGCTAAATGCATAAAAGACGATAAAATTCTGAAGTTTCTAGTTCAGCATTTTACTCAACCTTACTAGGCTGTACCTACCTACAACAAATAAAATATTAGAATGTTCCTATTTTCTGTAGTCAAAATTATTGGTTGGAAACTACCAATTGGAAGCCAACAAATGAACAGACAAAAGGAAAAATTCACAAGAGAGTTGAATAAAGTAATGAAAATTAAATTATCTCGTGTCTCAATAGGAATGGAAACTACAACAAACACTTAGTGTCAAAAGCATGTATAATACATATACTATAATATAATTTAATATAATATAATATATTATAATATAATTGGCCTGTCAAGCGAAAATTATCAAAAATCAATTTTACTGTAGATAGTGTATTATACTGTTTAGTTAGGTATTTAATTTCTTTATACAATTCAAATATATTCTTTGTATATTTGTTTATTTTCATTCAATAATTATCTATTTTGTAATATAATTACCTATATTTAATGTAGAAATAAAAACTTTTAAAAATATCCATGCTAAAAGTATATTTTTTAAATTAGGTTGGAAGAACTCAGGAATTGATTTACTCTATTGTTCACTTCAAATAATTAAAAACAAAAAAAGAACCTTGAAATAATTTAAATCTGACTCAGTTGATTTTGGACACGCTTAGGTGATCTGCAATAAATACATCAAATGAATGCCGATAACCGAATGGTTTGAATAAATAATGGATTTACTGGATCATTATAATTATTTTTTCTACAATATAAAATAATAAATATTATATTGACATAGTTATATTGAATTATATAAAAACAAGGAAATGTAACTATGAACGAGATTAACGTGCGGTGCACTCCTTTCTGTAAAATAAAATATACCTACCTACCTAATCACCAAATGTAACGGCTAGTTAATGGTTTGATGTACCAGAAGGCCAGAACTATAAAAATAAAAGCTAAAAATCAAATCTCCGACTACATATAGGTACTCGAAAAGTCGAAACCCGTTAACCAGAACTATATTAATAAGGAATATGTTTCATTACTCCAGGAATTAGGATTTTAATAATTTAATTTATAAGTTTAGGTACCTAATAAATGTAATTCCCAATGTCCATGCTACCAAATATTCTTTTTTCTTAAAAAAAATAATAAACCTGCATGTATTGTTAGATCTTAAAACTGTTGGGATACTCAAGTAATGTTAAGCTGAGACAAAATTCGGTATATTTCGTCTATTTTATACTTATGTTAGTACCTATATTTAATATCCACAGCCGTAGCTAGGGCTAGCAAGTGGCAAGATTCATGCAGGCAAAGGAGCAGCAAATATGGCTTTTGAAAAAGCAAAATCCAAAATAAAATATGCTTATATTACTGTAATTGTTTATTATTTATATTTTATTAGAATACGCGCAAGTTAGTTATACTACTTATACTATATAGCAAGGATGGCAAATCCATGACACGCGTGCCCGAGATGACACGCGAAAAATTTTTTCATGGCACGCCCTATAAAAAAAAAGGTAATTTTGGGCACGCATTGTTCTGTCGTTTTCAAAAGGTTTTCCATCCCTGCTATATAGTATATAGTATATATTAATATAAATCATAAATATATGCCAAATTTAGGCTATTTAAATTAAATTACCATTCAATAATACACAAAATATATAGGTATATATTTAATAAACAATTATGTACCTATTACAAAATGCTTACAATTAAAAATATAGTATATTATTATAATATTTTACCGACTATTTATAACAATCTTAAAAATGTATTTGCAGTATTATTATTATTAAATATATGATATATTATGTTAAAGCGAAAAATATAATTCAAAATTCAATTCCCGTCAACATATAAATATGAATTTATTGGTAGCCAGTAGGTCTATATACCTATTCATATTCTCATATTTCAATATTTAATCATTTATATTATTATAAGTTCACGAAAGGAAGTTTTAGAAGAAATTTGACTGTGAGTTGTTTATTATTGTCAGTATACAAAATATAATGAATTTACTTATATTAATGTAAGTTGTAATCTAGATTTTAATAAAATTATTATATGTAAGAATGAAAATATTTTATAGGTATTGGTATTTAAAAAGCCGCTATTATACCATTTGTTGGTTTTTATTTGTTATCGATTAAATTTGAATTCAAATAATTTAAAAACATTAGTTTGTTGATATGTTTGAAAAAACAATAGGTATTAAAAAAAAAATTTGAATTAACATAAATAAACATATATAATATCTCGTTTGTAAAAAAGTTATGTGTGGGGGGATGTACAATGGCAGAAATATATTAAATTGCCAGGAGCACTGATAGACCTCGCTACGACTCGACCAATACTTAATATGTATAATCTATACTGACTGACTACACTTATCCAAGTACTTACTTAATAGTCTTGTAGTTTTTGTACCATATGTAGGTTAGTAAGTTTTTTTTATCAATACAGTCGCGCTGGAGTAATATCATCAATCAACTTTTATATAATCCAGTATTAAATAATTTAGTGCTACTGCTACATGAGACATGGGTATTAAAACTTGTTTGTAGAAGTAATTTTAAATTAACTATTGCGCCACTGACTTATCGTGGACAGGTATTATATTCGTTGGTTGTTGGCACGGATAAAATTGATAAGGTCTTGTTGATAACACAGAACATAACAATATTGTTGATAAGCGTTAATAAGGACATCTGGACATTTAAATTTTTTAAATTGTAAAACATTTCTAATCGGCGACTGTTACTTATTCAACGATTTTATCAATCAAAATGAATAATTAAAATGTTTTTTTATGATGTTATTATTAATTTTAAAAATGTTTTGAATTCAAGTATATTGTAGTCGTTATGAATTCAGATTTACCGCCATATTGTCAACCTGGACCATCCACATCAAAAGATGAAAACCATTCACGAACAAGCACTGATGAAGAACTCCAGTTCCCTCCTTACCACTTTCAACTGGATTCAGCACAACCGTCCACATCTGCTGCACAGCTTACTTATCCAGTGCCTCTATCACCCTGGCCAAACAGTCAAAGTTTTCCTTCATATATGCCAATAGCGGTAAATCCTACACAGCCATTTTACCCATCAACCTCTAGCTTAAGACTGCCACCTGCTGAACAAGTACCACCAAATTGTTTAGATTGGACCATTAATCCTATTAAACCTCCACCGCAACAGTTTAAAACTACGTCGGAGCCATTGTTCGCACTTGGATATAATTCAACCATATCAGAAAATTGGATGGAAGGAGATAAAGGTCTACAATACAGTATCAAAAATTTCACATTTTGTACTAAAAGAATTAACAGTTCAAAAGCAACTACTAGCTCCAATCAAGTAAATCAATATGACTCTTTGCTCGTCTCCATCCCACAGGTATTTAAATACTTTGATTTTTGTACAAACAATATCTGACAAAACCTATTATTATTTTATCTTAACAACTCAATTAATTTCATTAGTTTAATATAAATTAAATTTATATTATTATAGGCTCTAGAAGGAGATTATCATTACTATGTATGGCCTGCGTCACCTGTACTTGCATGGATTATATGGGAACATAGACTTGAATTGCCTGGTAAAAGAATATTAGAAGTTGGTTCTGGAACTTCTTTACCTGGTATAGTAGCTGCTAAATGTGGGGCTATTGTTACGTTAACTGATGATCCCACAATACCTGGAACTATTAAACATGTTCAGAAGTGTTGCTATATGAATGGCTTATATCCCGAACAAGTAAATGTTTTTTATATTATTTGTATAAATTATTATTTCATAATACTGATTATTTGTAGATAAGAGTACTTGGATTACAATGGGGCTACTTTTTCCGTGAAACTTTAAACATTGGACCATTTGATTTGATTATTGGATCAGATTGTTTTTACGAACCAAACATGTTTGAGGATCTAATTGCAACTATATCATTTTTATTAGAACGTAATCCATTGGCCAAGTTTATGACAACATATCATGAAAGAGATCCAGAATACGGAATTGATGAACTTGCTGCAAAATGGAAACTTAATTGTACACACAAACCACTTGAAGACTTGGGTCAAAACAATGAGCTAGATATTTATGAACTTATGAAAGGAAATGATATACATTTAATAGAAATTACCAAAAAAGTATTAAAAAAAAGTGAAACCTGATATTATTTTATGTTATTCATAGTGATTTATTTTATTCCGTCCAGAATTCAAAATATTTAATTAGAAGAAATCAAACTAACAATTATCTTTTAATATTAAGAAATTATAATTTTTAAATTCAGAACATGTTACCTATTTAAGTAAATATTTTTTTTTTTTTTTAATATTTTGTACTGATATTGTTAATATTGATTTTAATTGTATAAACAATTTTATATTTGTATATGTAGACTATTTAAAAAATTCTCATCATTTTTTGGTCAGGTAAGTTACATAGCCACATAGGCAAATTAGGTCTTCACACTCTCTCCATACCACCAAGTTGAGCCAAAAGATAAAATAATTTATACTACCTACCATGACTATATAATCATTATACAATGCATTTTGTTTAGGATTATTGTGTAGGATTGACTATGAATTAAATTACTGGTTTTACTAGGCAAAATATTAATAAACTAAAATAAAGTAAATAATAATGTATAAACTAAAGTTTTATTAAAGACAAAAATAACTGAACTCTATTAAGTATTGCATGTTAAGTTATGGAGATATCAGTATTCATTAAAATTATTATGAGCAGTTAATTTGGCATGTTCCTGTGCTTGACTTTGGCCAATCATAATACAACCACATTCAAGGCACTTAAGTGTAAATCGATTTACATCTGTATACTGTCTACTAGACTTTGCTTCATTAGCTAACATCTGAGCAGCATCTAACATGCGATCATCATTTGTTGGGAATAATGTTTGAATCTCTTCAGGCTGCAATTATTACAAACAAATATAATTAAATAAGATTAAATATTGTAAAATGTTTATATAAATAAAATACTCACATTAGCTGGTGATTCCAAATACAATGGATCATAATGTATACCATCATAAATAAGGAATACTCGATGAGGATAGTCCTTATCCTCGCCAAATTTACTAATAGAACCACTTTGAGTATCAATCACGGCAATTTCCATGCCATAGAAGTTTGACAGTATAGATACTTCAATAGCACCACCCCATGAATTTGGATTCCGTATCCATTCACAATAGTCTTTGTTTGGTTTTCCAAGTACTGCTTCACTAAATTCTATTTGATTATCTTTTACTGCATTAGCTATTATTTCGCGCATAAAGTTGCCACTACTCAAATCAATTTTACCTAAAAAAATATTAGTCATTATGTTTAATATTTTAAAAACAAAAAACATTACACCAAACTTAAAATTATCTACAACTTTGTGATTATTTTTCTCCGTGGTAAAATAAAACAAAATTTGACTAAAAAATTAATCAAATATGAAGTAGTAAAATGTTAAGTACAAAGAATCTTCAGTATTATTATTATTTTTTATCTTTTATCAGTAACAACAGTAACAAGCTTAATTAGGAATTTAGAGTTTTAAGACTATTTCCAGTACCTATCTAAGTAAATATATTATCAACAAATATTATTTAATAAGGACACAAAACATTGATGACAACTGACAAATATGAAGCAATTAAATAGGAAAAGGTACCTATTATTTTTATACATTGTCTCAAATAACATTAAACTACATAGGTAATCCCAATAAAATAGAAATATTTAATAAAAAAAATTAAATTAATATTACCTCCCAATACAAATCCCAAACTGGTGAACAAACAAGAATTATCAGCAGGTACAACTTTACGCAAAATCAACGGTACTTCATTTCCAACCTCTTGTTCTGTGATATGCTTTAGAATATTACTCTCTGTTTTTACTTTGAGTTGTTGCACACCAATACTAGTTGAGTCTACTTCAGCTATGATTGTATCACCTGACTTAAGACCAACATCTTCAATAGTACCTTCTAATTTTTGTATGGACTTAGGTGGAAAACCAAACAATAGTTTAATGCTATCCACTGGTATTTCACTCAGTACAGACACCTGCTCTTTCAAAATAGATATTGAACAATTCAAAGGAATTGTCATGGGAAATGTTCCCGAACGGCATTTCAGCCGTAACACTACGTCCGACATTGGTCAACTACGTTTGTTGTAAGACATAATTTCATAAAAATGTCTATAAACAATTGTACTTATAAATGTAATATTATAAAAAGTCACTGTAAATAATACGTGTTATGATAAAAACTAAAAATATTGAAGAAAATTTTGATCAAAAATATAGTAACAAGAGAACTTTACTACAGACTCGGTAGAGAGGGAAATTATAAAATAAAAAACTGGATTGTGAGATAGGTATTATTTTCTTTGTCTATAAACCCGATCATGGTCGGAATGATAGTAGGCACCCAACCATATTGCTATAAAATGCGCGGCGATTTATATTTGAAATTGTATGATTTGTAATTTAAGCAGATGAAGACGTGACCTGTAATCTATCTTTTACAATTGTATTTTATATTTAGTATTTACTACTATAAAAATGTTGAAAATTAGTGAAACATTTAACTCATATGCTGCAAATCTTTTAATTAAGTTAAAGCATAATAAAAAATCAATGTTTTATGATTTTTCAACAAACGATTGTTGTACATTAAATTATGTAATTAAATAAAACATATAAATTATAAACATAAGATTATCACGTATAAAATAGTGACTTTAGATCACAATTAAAGATATATCTTAAACCACGCTTTAGATTTATCTTATTTTGAATCTTATTTAACACTATATAAAATATATATATATATCTTATTTTACTAGTGTTCTATGCCAAAATGGTACTCAGTTTGACAGTTTCCCTGTCAATTTGAAAACCTGAAATATATTTATAAATATTTAACATTACACAATATGCAATGCGTACACCCTAGCATTGATGCTATTAAAACAAGGTCACATACGAGTATTGTCAGTGGCGTAACTGGGAAAAAATCTAGGGGGGGCAATGTATAATGAATTTAATATATTTATTATTATCAAAACCCTGACACCCCTCCCCCACCGGTTAAAATATATACCTTAAGCTTTCAAAAAATTGTCAGGGGGGCAAGTGCCCCCACTTGCCCCCCCACAATTACGCCACTAAGTATTGTCATACATAAACTGATATTATATTAGTTTATTTATTCTACATTACAGTTTACTGCAATTTATTCCATTTGGTGATTTTATAACATAAAAAAAGGGTGGGCAAGTGGGTATCGCTCTGCTGTATGGTATAGGTAGAGAAATATGAAAGATGAAAAGTCCATGTTTTGGAAATGATTTTAAGCAAATAATTGTTTCTTGAACTCAAAGAAACATTTATCAAATCCACACGTAGTGGTAATTTGTGCTAAATATTTCCTTATAGTCCTGACACAAGGTAATGGTACCTACCTAACAATAGTATATTTTTTAAAAATGCATAAACTTATATGTAATAACATACACAGCTGATCCAATCTTCGATGTAGCGATTTCATTTTCTATTTGAATTATTAGATGATGCAAACATTTCTTGAATTTTTATAATTTAGTTTTGTGCAATTTTGGACACTGCATTCTTTAATAAAACAGAACAATCTACATTTACAAATTCTTTTTAATAATTTTAATTTTTGAAGCTTTTTTTTTTTTTGTCTAATATTATTTATATTTTTCCTTAAAAAATTGAACTGTGTTTATTAGGTGTTGTTATAACTTATAATACATACCTATTCGTTTACACTTTCTTGTATTTGTTTCCCCCCCCCTTTTTTTTAACCTAATATAGAAAAACAAAAATTACATTTTGTTTGTTTATGTAGGATTATTTAAAGAATTATCATGAGAACTTGAAGGAAAACTAATTAGTAAGTATTTTGAATGATGAAACTTTTCATCATTATAAATACGTCAGACTGTATTAGGTTCTGTTGGAATAAAAGTACTAGTAGGTACAAATAGTAGCTTTAGAAAATTTAAAAACTATATTTTCTGCTTCATAAAAATCTAGTTAGGTATATTTGATATTAGTTCGAGTTTCTCAATGTTAAAAATTTGGATATTGTTGAATAAAATCAGTTTAACTATAGTCTGCTCATCAATAGTAAGTAATAACCGCCTTTTCAAAGTATGGTGTTAATCTGGACTCGACTTACATGGAGGAAGGTATATATCTACATAATACTAAATACATATACTTTAAAGCATAAGGATTAGGGATCCATTTTACAAATTCAATTTTTAATATGTAGCAGGTATATAGGCACTTGAAAAAACAGCTCTCAAATAGTTTTTCTTAATACATAAATTTAGCATCTCTAACATTTAATCTTTAATGTTGAAAGTGTGCAAAAATTTTGAATACCTATAATGAAATCATAAAATCATGAAAATAATTTTAGTACAGTAAATTTTTTTTTAGAACCACACAGTAAAGATAATATATTTTAAGTTCTAAGAATATGAATTTCACATAATGTCATTAATCATTATCATAGGTAAAACTAGGCATTTTCATTAGAACAGGTTAAATAAGATTCGAGTAAGGTGGGTAAATATCTGAAAGAAAATGTATTGATACCAATGTCTTAATCTAGATTTTTATTTTTTCATTTATAACATAATCATTACCATGTAATATAGTTTAAAATAAACAAATTAAAGTACTTACTGTTAATCATTGAATGATTTTAAAATTTATTTATTTAACTTAAAAACAATTTTCTTAAGATAACCTCTAATTCTTTCTCATTTCAAACTAAAACCATAATACCTAACTAAGTCTTATTCGCCAGTCGTAGAGACAGTTTAAAAGAAATTGGTACTGTTATATATTTATTCATTATTTATTATGATGATCTAGGAGACATGTTGTATTACTGTTTTAAATTTTAATAATATTTCTAATTTTTAGAAAACGTACATTCCTTTAGTTACAATTAAATATGTAGCCAGTGTTTCAATGTTGGAATATTCTGCATATATTGATGATTGATCATATTTATTTTATAGCTAACTTCTTAAGTTCTATCTAACTAGCCAAGTTCCAGATATTTAAATACAAGAAAAATAATATGTAACAATAGTAATATAAATATTTTTAATCCTACCTTCCTACCAAATTACCAAATTTAATAGACAATACATTTTAAAATTAATAAATTTCCCTATTATTTTTCAATTTTTATTTTTGTTTATTCATTTAAAAAAGCCTGGCAGCCAAAGCCATTAGCTGTCACAAAAGTTTCTTTTCAAACTTTTAAGTAGTTATTTGATGATGTCTACTTAAATTGCTAGTAGATACTTGGAATAACAAAAAATATTCGATTTTATAAAATCATAATCCTGAATAAAAGTTTTTAAATAATATTATTTAAGTGTATATACAAATTATAATATTCAAAATATATATTTGATGAATAATTAATTATCTGGTTTTAAACTGCAATTTCCATTAAGTATGTGTTGTTCAGGTTCATTATGGTTGCTTTGTGTAAAATAAGCATTTAAACTTTTTTCAATACGATCCATTATAGCTTTCAAATCATTACGTGTACCTAAAATAAATAAGTAAGTCATTAAATTTCAATACAATAAAATGAAGACAATTTTTTAAAATTAAGAAATTATTATATTTCTATCTAATTGCTAAGCATATTTTTATTGATATTTAAATAATAAATAAATAATGGCTAAAGTAAAATTGAAAAATGTCAATATTTAATGTTATTATAAGGCATTCAATATGCCTTGTTTTAAACTTTAAATATCTATATTATTGGATCCAACAAAAAAGGAATTGGTTTTGATTTATATGAATTATTTAGTTATTTAATATTCATAATAGATTGAAAAAGTATATGCTGTATAATTTATTTTAACGGTAACAGTATAATACTTACAAATAATACGACTACGTATTAATCTTATTTGATATACATCAATGTCATTCCTAGGAAAGTCTTGGTCATCCACTAAAGGTTCATCCATACCAACTCTATGCTAAAATTTAAAATGTAATAAATATTTGATCCTATTACCTCATAAAAATTAATTACATCTGTCTTTTTGTCTTTCAATGAACATCATTTGAAATTTTTATTTTAAACTTAAATACATTACCATTTAGTGCTTTAAAGTTTAAATTAACCATTGTTAGTAAGACTTAATTAAATAAATTAAATAATAATGACAAAAAAAAAAAAAAATGTTCTCTCTATGATTCTCTGTCTTGTGCTTTGTCTTTAAGTTGTTTGTACGAATCGACTCTTAAATCTTTGATTACTTGATTTATATAACATGTTCTTGACCTATCTCTTCCGCGTTTCCCTTCTATCATACCTTCCAGTATGAGGCTATGGAGTTCTTTATTATGTCTTAACGTATGACCGATCATATGGCATCACCTTGATCTTAAATTATTTAGCAATGTTCTTTTCTCTTTGACTAAATCTAATACTTCTTCGTTCGTTTTCAATTCCGTCCATTTTATTTTCTCCATTTTACGCCAACACCATGTTTCAAAAGCTTCTAGAGTGGTTTCATCTTTTTTTTTCAACGTCCATAGTTATACTATATGTTATATATATTATATGTTATACTAAGATAGATAGGTAGATAATAAAGTGGTGTGGACATAATTCTTTTAAATTTTTAATAACATTGTTACAGATAATAAAAACATTGCTATGTAAAATTAATCAATTTAATAGGCTGATCATGTTTAAGATACTATTAATACTTGATATAATATTATTAGCTTATTAAATGTTTGGTGATTGTTTATGAAACCTGGGAAATAATATTAGTTAAAATATTTTAAAATTTAAATTAGTATGTTTAACTGTGAACTTAAATTTATAAATATATTAAATTAATTTAGGTTAAACTAGTAACTAAGACAAAACTCAATTTCTGTTTACCGACTGTAAAACTTCTCCAAAAGTTTTCAATTGTTGTTCAAGTTTTTCCTTTTCATTCATCATGTCAAGAATTTCTCTTCTAGTTATATTTTTGGTTTCTATTGCAGAAGGCATGATTAAATGATTATTATCAATTAATATTACTAAATATTAAAAATTTGTTATTAATTATAGATAATATAATTATATAAAAAAGATTATAATAAAAATACTATGTATCTGAAAAAATGATTTTTATTTAAATGCTTTATCACTATCAGTAATCGGTAAAATCGAATTTATTATTTTTATTCAAAAGCAAAATAATAAAATATAGTTATTTTGTTTAATAAATAATAACAATTACTATCAACTTAAAATCTAAAAAGTCAGTCGCAATCACGAATCTTATAGTTACAATCAGAAATTTAGCACATGTTTGATGATATACTATCAAAAAATCATATTTATCACAGTTCTATGCATGTCGACATTGTCAAGCATGGGCCATGGGGTAATCAGTTAAAGCCGTTTGAGGTTATGCCACTTATTCTTTAGATTACTTTGTAAACAACACGACAAAGCTACAACACGTTTTTTATCGAATTTTCTAATATTTCTGTTATTTTTTTCTATTTCACGCTAAAATGCCCATGCAAAAGAAAAAGGTATGTACAATTTTTTATAAGGACGTCAAAATGCATTATTATACATGTATATTTTTTAGTTTCAATCCGGCGAGGGAGCCAGATATGTCACAAGGCGAGCAGCTTTAAATAAACTTCAGCTATCGTTGAAAGATTTTCGTACACTATGCATAATCAAAGGAATCTATCCAAGAGAACCGGCTCACCGTCGGCGAGCTCAGAGAGGAAAGAGTGGTATACATATTCTGTATCTAAAAAAAGATATACTGTTTCTGTTGCACGAACCCATGATATGGAAATTACGAGATCTTCAAGTAACTTTGGTCTACAAAATATATATTTTACACTTTTTTAATAATAATCATTTGTAGGTGCACTTAAATCGATTACGTCGAGCCAAAGGAATGCATCAAAAAGATATGATAAAACGATATGCTAATACTATCCCACGTGTTGCCATTGATCACGTAGTGAAAGAGCGATATCCAACATTTATTGATGCATTACGTGATATGGACGATGCTTTAACCCTTTGCTGTTTGTTTGCCACTTTTCCAAAGTTAAAAAGCATTCCTCCAAATTTAATTGCATTATGCCGTCGCCTAACTGTTGAGTTTATGCATGTATGCATTGCTGCACGTGCTTTACGCAAGGTATTCATTTCTATCAAAGGGATTTATTTTCAAGTTGAATTAAAAGGCCAAGCTATTACATGGGTTATCCCTCATAATTATCCACATGAGGTAAGATTTGGATATTTTTTCAACTACAATTTATGTAATAATAACAATGAACTTTCTTTTAGCCACAAAAAAAGCAAGAGGTTGATTTTTATACTATGGCCACTTTTGCAGATTTTTACTCAACTGCATTAGGTTTTGTAAACTTCCGTCTTTATCACAGTTTAAACCTGCACTATCCTCCACGACTTGGTTCATACAATGGTGATTATTCAAGTTTCTTTTGTGTTAAATGTTATTAAAATATAATTTTGTTTTAGCTGAAAGACTCGAAGAAGAAATTTTAGAAGAAAATGAAACAAGTGATCGCGTAGCTGCATTAAATTTACCGTTATTAAAAACTGCAGAAGATGTTGAAGACCCTGCTGATGCAGAGTTAGATTTAGATACTTTTGCAATGGTATAATATGGATTAAAATGTACTTATTATTGAATATTAAATAACTATTAATTTTATTTTAGGATGGTGATGAATCAAAAGCTGAAGAAGCACGTAAAGAATACGAAAAAGTAAGAAAATTAAAAAAATTGTTTGAAGGACTTAAAGTATTCTTAAACAGAGAAGTTCCCAGAGAGCCTTTGGTATTTGCACTTAGATGTTTTGGAGCTCAAGTATCTTGGGATGAAACCACATTCCCAGAAGGTGCTACTTTTTCAGAAACTGATGAAACTATTACTCATCAAATAGTGGACAGACCTGATGTTGAGAAACAATATATTTCAAGGTAATTTGAATTATTTATATTTATGCAATTGTTAGTTTTAGTTCAAAATTAAATTTCAAAAAATTAACCTTACCACAACCCTCTTGTTCTATATAGATCAAATAATTTCTTTATCTGTTCATAATATTACTGAATGAACTAGGTTTTTTTTCATTCCTGTAATACGATAATAAGCGATATATTATCAGCATCATTTTTATTTATTGCTATTCATTTTTAATAGTAATGAGTACCTATAATTACTTATTTTATAACATTATAATATTTCCTTAATTATTTTACAGATATTATATTCAGCCACAGTGGGTGTTTGATTGCATAAATGCACGTGAACTTTTCCCAGTTGATAAATATTTTATTGGTACATCATTACCTCCTCATTTGTCACCATTTACTGTTGAATATCGTACACAACGTTATGTTCCACCTGAAGAAAAAGCCTTAACTGATCCATCTGTAATAGTTAATAAAGGTAATATATATATAATATTATTTTATTGTTATAAAAAAACAAATACCAATAAATTTTTATTTTCTATAGATCAAGAATTATTGGATGAAATTTCTGATAATGATATCGAAGACATTGAAGATGATAAAAAAGAATCTGAGGATGAAACCATGGAAGCTGATGATGAGGATCTAGATGAATACGATGGTGAAATGACAGAAGAACAATTAGCTGAAATTAAAGTAAATAAAAGTTGTATATTATTTTTTTATAATAATATTAATTTTTTTTCTTTCAATTATTTAGCGTAAAAAAATGAAGGTAGAGTCAGGTACACCAGAAGTAATAAATAAAGGAAAACTTAGACGTGAAATGCATCAAATGAAACTCCTTAAAGAAAAAATGATTCAAAAGAAATATAGAAACCTCTATAAAAGTATGAAGTCAGGTAGAATGAAGAGAGAAAAAGAAATTAAGTTACTTAAATACAAAAGACGTATTCATGAGAGGACTAGTGTTGAAAATAAACGTGCAGAGATTAGAGCACGAAGAGCACAAGCTGCTACATTGATGTAAAATGTATAATTGATTATTATGAATAATTTTATATTTATAAAAAATAAATCTTTTAACAGTTGAAAGATTGTGTTATTTATTTAATGTGAATTTATAATTATAATTATTTTTAGTATTGCTATCAATAAAATATATTAAAGTTAAAATTTATGATACAATTAATATAAAACTTATTAAGTCTTAAATAAATAACATAAAATTATAAAATTTTAATTAAATAACGAATAATTAAGTGTTTTTATATTATACTATAAAATTATGTATGCATAACTATAAACCTTTCAATTTAAAGTAATAATGACTTCCATTAGTCATTTTTTAGATTCTGAGCCTCACAATGAATTTAATATTTATTTGTTTTAAAATGTGTTATTTTTTTGTGCGTTTGTACGTTTTATAGTAGAAATAAAATAAAAATTGCATTGATCTTCAACTCTAAGGGTAGTTTCTAATAGCAAATTGGATCTAGTTGGGTTTTTTTAAGGCCAACTAAACTATGATTTTTTTCACACCATTCTACTACAGTTAGTCTGTATGGACTTGCATATAAGTTAATAAAAATTAGTAATATTACCATTGGTTGTAAATACATAAATAATTAAATTAAATAAATAGCTAATACCAACACATAAAATATCAGAAATAAGACTATCTCCCAGCAAAGGCATACCTAAGGAAAAGGGGTTTTCAGGTCTGGAATCCTTCCTTTGATTTACAGAAATGCTTAAGGTACAAACCACTGATTGTATAATACTTTTTAAAATTTGGACCCACTCTTTGAAAAATTCTTGGATACACCCCTGTCTTCTTGTAGCTTGCTGGACAATTGTCAGATCTAAGGCAAACTACTATTAAACAACCAATACATATATCCATATCTTTTTTTCACTTAATAGTATAACTATTATCATAAACTATCATTTTAAATCCATTGTCTAATATCTGCCCACTTATTTCGGTATTGAAGCAATTGCCTCAAAAAAAGCCTTCTTTAGCATGCCACTGCTAGCTCCATGCATTATCATTTTAAATTGTAAGCAAAAATATAATTATTGACATCAAATAATCAAATATTTACTGTTATCTACTCAGTGATAAACAATAACTACCATATAGCAGTGCAAATTCCACGATTTTTATTTTATTATATAAATTAAAATTGTATATTTTGAAGTATTTTGCATAAGAGCATATTATTTTGTAATATTAACTTTTAAGATTATATTATAAGATACATATTTCATGGTTTTTTGAGGCGTAAATATATATTATTATAACTTTTCTGGTGTATACAAATCTATATTTTATTAATTTTTTATAAAAATACTATTTTATTTTTTATATTTGAGACTATAATTACCTAGAATTTATTAAAAAATTATGTTTAAAATAGTTTTAATTATAATTAATATTACAATTATTTTCTTCAACTTAAAAATGTACATATTTTAAGTTTTACTTTACCGATACTTACGAAAAAGTATAAGTATTGTATGCCGTATAAATTTGAACAACTTAAAATTATTTATTTGAATATTTAAACATTTACCAGTAGTTTTTAAATGTTAGCACAAGATTATAATTTTCAAAAATATATGATGTTTTATATTTATATTTCATTCACATATAAACAAACAATTATTAAGAAATTGAAATAACCGTTTCAAAATTAATCAATAATAAATAAAAACTAGCAATAACTTTAATAAATAATAATTCAAAAAAAATTATAATATCTAGTATTTATATGGTAATGAAAATAAATGTTCTATCAACTTGGTGGTAGTGGTGTATTTTCATCAGAATAATCATCATCTTCTTCTTCATCATCTTCTAACTCAGGCATGGGAAATCTAAGTATAGCCGCAACACCAGTAATTTGAGATAATTCTAGAGAAATCAAAATATTTTTAATGTGAAAATGATTAAACATAATATCAACTTACGTTCTCCGGTAACATGCATACTTGAAAAAATTTTGACATCACCCCCAGATTCTTTGACACTATCTACTAGTTTAACATAACGTTTACGCTCAGCAATATTTTGACTCCTAAATAATGACATATTAATGTCAACTTATAACTAATAATAGTTGGATAAAATATAGTGCACTGACCTGAATAAACTATCAGTGATAAGTAAAGTTTCAATTCCTAATACTTCATTAGCTTTTTCCACATGATTAATACCATAAAAAGCTCTGGTTGATTCGGATTGCAATGTTTTATAAAAGTTCTCCAACACTTTCAATTCACCTAATGCTTTTGTATCTTCGAGTTTGGCAGCTATTGATGGATTTGATAGAACTTCTGAAAAAAAATATAATATCAGTAGTCATTGAGCAATTTCCAAATAAACAAATTTATTTTCAATTTTTAAAAACATTAAATGATAAATGTTAAATAATTTAAATGTATATGAATATAAAATATAATAAATTAAAGATTATCTATTTTATGATTTTAATAAATACTTATAAGTATACACATATTCATTACCAATTACCAATTATTTATAAACATAATTTAATTTATTATAAATTAATAAAAGTGATGTAACGTATATTATTATTTCTATATTAAGTAATATAAAGAAATAATAATAAAAAAAAATTATTATGACCTCAAAATGAAGAAACAAATTATTAATAAAATAATATCAATATTTTACCTTTTAAAGAATGTTTGAATCCACTTGATGCATGTGCAGTTATAAATTTAGATTTATTTTCCAAAATTGTTTTGTTATCTGTTTTTACAGCTTCTTGCATCACGTATTCAAAAAATTGATCTCTTACAAAACCAGGACTTGCAATTATTGTACACTTAACAATATCAAATCTGATATGGCGCAATATTGCTTGCATCACCAAGTCGAAAAATCTTAAAATTCCCTACATTTTTTTTTTTTTTTTGATAATTAATCAAGTGTTCTAGAAGATATCATTATTTAAATACTTTTTCATGTTGCTTTACATCTCCTTTTCGTTTTCGTGGTATATTTTGATCAATTTTGGCCCGTACTATTGTTCGACTACCAGAAATTAAACATACATGTGCTAAACCTTCTTGCATTATGACTGCCGCTACATCTGCTGTCTAAAATAATGTTAAAAATTTACAATTATTTAAATATACTAAATAGGAATAATAATATTCTTATATACTAATTAATAAAACCTGTGCTGGATCAGTGGCCATTTCAATTCTTCCTAAATCAATTGAATCCCATTCTTCTTTCATTAAAGTAAATTTTCTGTTTAATTCTAAATCAATGGTATGATAGGCACCCATCTAAAAAATACAATTATACTATTTATGTTTGAAAGAACATACCAAGGAAGTTGCATTGCTGTGTAGTAAATGTCGTGTGTACCTAATCATTGAATAGGTTGCTATGGTGGGTATGTAAAATTTGAATTCAATGATAAACTATTCTTAAAAAAAACTAACAGGATCTGCAAATCTATATTCCTAACCTATTATTCTTTTAGTAAAACGTTAGGTTGATGAAAATGTTGTCAAAAATAAAACATATATATTACAGTATTACTATTTTTATATTTATTAGTCAAAACTGAAGGTTCTGAAAAGTACTGGACAATTTTGATTCTTTAAAGTACCAACTAGATCCAATTTTTTATCAGAAACCTCCCTTAAAAATTAAAGCATATTTACTGTTTTTAAAAAAGACAGTGTAAAAGAAAAAACAACACACTATACAATCAATGCATAAATTGTTATTCACAGACCTAAAATAATCACTTACTTTGACATACTCATTTTCTTCAATATTTCTTCCTTTTAATCGCAATAGGCAAGCTTGAGTGTCAAAATCTACAGTCTCAACACTAATAGTTAATGTTGTTCGTACACGATGACTAGTGGACGATCCAGTAGCTGATTCATTTTGTACTTTTCTGTAAAATTATAAAAAAAACATAAGCATATACTTTACATACCACTAGTAATAAACTTAAAAAGTGAAGTATATATATACAATTTACAGTAGTTATTTAATATAGATTACCATTTCAAAATTAAAATATATTTTATACATCTAATATAAAGATCAAAAAATCATTTTTTCTGGGATTTTAACTTTGCCTAAAATAAATTTGAATCATCAGCAAAAATGATTAATTTTATATATATTATTTCTAATTATATGGTTAAATTTAAACTTTATTAAGCATCTAAAAATTGAATTATTATACCATAAAATACAACTTCTTTTGACAATAAGTTTAAAACAATAATGTAATTCAATAGCATTTAAAAACTGCATAACAATTTTAAGCTAATGACCTTTATTGTAGTTGAAGTTTCAGATTAATATAAAAAAAACAACTAATTTTAAGACAGACTTCTAAAAAAAAATTAGTAAAATATTTGTAATGACTTATAGTTTTCTATCTATACCTTATAGTTGATGCACGGATTTGATCACCTTGTCTTATAATATTGTATGCTTGCCACATGTCTTCAGCTTCTTCAGGTATAAGTACAATGACTCTAAAATATTTTATAGAGATATTTTAACCATTGATTTTATGATATTTTATATGTATCGTCATAAATGTATAAATGCAATCAATACAAACCCTTTGCCATCTTTTTCGATGTCTTTATGAACGAGCTTCATTTTGTTATTGCTAAAAGTCGTCAGACATTCCAAGATGATCAATACAATTTAAATTACAGTGTCTGCTTACGTTTAAATTTTAAAAAGATTCATATAAATTGTTGGTAGAAACACGATTGGTTTCATCATTGACTTGGAAGATGTTTCAATGAAACTTAGATAACAATTAGTAGTTATACATTAATGTAAATACATCAATATAAAAAATTTTAAACTAAATTTAATAATATTGATATTTGATACTTAGATAGACGTTGCACAGTAAACGTGGACTACGTTCAATGATACCAAGTTATCAAATATCAATATAGCACTATTTGGTATTTGCATATTATATAGCACAAAAACGAAATGTTTTGAGTAAGTGATTTGAGAATGTTTTATGACGCGCGGAACTTGATAACAGATAAGAAATAAGAATTAAGAAACAAGTGAGCGTATATATAAATATAATAATATTTATTTCGATAATGTTGTTAGAAAAAAAATAATTTAAAATTTAAATATCGCTAAGAACATGATATCATACCATCATATAATTTTCGATCGTTTAATGTTTTAAATACGATTTTTACGGTATTGTTTGTATTCTATTTACTCTTTAAAATTTAAAAATATTAACTTAGAATCAACAATTGTTTTGGACGCACTGTTTGTTTTTTTACTGGGCGCTTGTTTTTCAGTCTTTTATTTTTACCGCAAATTTGCAAAAGAAAATTACTGTTGTTACTTGTTAATTTGTTTTAACTCTCATTTTTATTTTTCATCAAATCGCAACACTCTATTATAGTAACTTAAATAAAATCTAACGTAACTTAGTTTCCATATATTTTTATAAATTGATACCTATTTTTTATCCGAGCAATGTGAATAATTCCTACTGTTTGATCCCAATAAGTTTCACTATGGATGAGCGCTGGCAAATATTTTTTGACAAATTTCCAGAGACAGTAACTAGTGAACAGTTACCTGTTAAATTACCTAGATTTGACTTGGATTTATGTGAATTAGCTGGAGCAGCAGCCGACTGGTGTCATCAGTATTTGAAGGACAGGTAAGATGTCTTATACGCAGAAAAAAACTGATTTAGTGGATAAATAATAAGTAGATATGTAAATACTTTATTAAGACAGTTTCTAGTTTGTCTTTGTTTTTTATTAACAGATTATGCTTTATATTGGACACTTGTGTTTCTTATATCCTTGATATGTCAATTTTATGATTATTAATTTATTTTTACAGAAAATGTCCTAGTGATCTCATTGTATTTTTAACTCAAAAAATTATAAACAATCTCAGAGTCCAGTGGGCAGCCGAACCAAAGTTATTTGGATACCGACCTGAAAAGGAGGGTTTGTATTTTTTTCTGAATATAATAAATCATAACAATTTTCTTTATATTTAATCTACTACTTGTGGGTAATTATTAAATTTTAATGCTAACAAACTTGATCTTAATGATTCTTTACATTGTACATTACATTTCAATGAGAATCGAAATGTATAATTTCTCACACATTTTTTCAATATAGTCCGCCAAAAATTTAATTTGCTTCGATTCCTTAAAATCTCTTAACATTTTTTGTTATTTCCCATCTATCATTAATACTAATTTCAAACCTGTCATAAAAGTTGTAATCTCACTTATTTTGATGACTGATTTTGTTCAGATTTTGTATTGGTTTTCAGTAATTTAGTTTTTGTTTTATTTTATGTAATTATAATTTCTGAATAAGTACTGAAAGTTAATAATAAAAAAATAAAAATACTTTCAGTTTTTAATAGAAATAATCTTTACAATTTATAATCTATTTTTTTTTCATAATAATATAAATATTATAAATATTATTAAAAACTTTTTATCATACAAAATCCATTACACGATACCCTACCCACCCATTATACATATTTTTTTTATATTTACATTAGATTATCAAGCATTATGGTTAATGCAGCGAGTTATTGGAGAATTGAATGAAGTTTGTTTAAATCATGCTACTGTTATTCCATATCATAAACCTATATCAACTCCAGTGTGGTGGTCATCATTTGTGTTAAAAAATACCAGAAGACAAATGGAAGATTATATATCAGTTGTTCCTTATTTGCATACATTGTTTGATGTTAAGGTATGCGTCATGGTTCAAAATACTAAATTATTAACTGTATAATAGTTATAATATAAATTAGTGCTTAAGTATCATAAAAAAAATATGTGTTTTTAAATAATAAATCAATATTATAAAGGTTTATATCAACAAAATGTCTTAAGTTATGTTCCCATTATACATATGTTCAAAAAATTTTCAAGACTATATTAATAATGTTAAAATTGTGTGTCAGGCTTTTGGTGAAGCTTCTTTTTATGCGGTATATGATGGACATAATGGTTTAGATGCTGCTGTTTATAGTTCAATGTATTTACATCAATTTTTAGTACAGTCAGTGCACTATCCAACTGATCCAGAACACGCACTATATGAAGCATTTTTTGCTACAGATAAAGGCTTTACACAAAAAACAGAAAAATATGTAAGTTTAATTTTATTTTGTCTTAGAACACATTTAAAATTGATATTCATTTTCTTTCAGAATTTAGTAAGTGGCACAACTGCTGTTTGTGCATTATATAGGCAACAAGAGAAAAAACTTTATGTAGCATGGGTTGGTGATTCAATTGCTACATTGTGGAAAAATGGAACTCCTTTAAGTTTGGTAAACAAACATGTTCCAGAAAGATATGTATGTTATTATTTTCTAAAAATTATAATCATAGTATTTTTTTTTTTTTTTTGTATTTCCTAATACCATTTCTGAAATTTTGGATAGTATAACAATGCCATTCGATATATCAAAAAATGTATGGTATTTTGAAACTTAATTTTTTTTTAAATTATTTATTCTTTTAATTTCAAAATGTCAACATAAATACTTACTTATTAACTGATGATAGTGTCGTGCTAGAGTAAAAAATATTTTCTGTGAAAATACAATAAAATTAAACTATTTTACCATGTTCTCAAGAATTTATAGCATATTTAATAGATTGGTTTTAGTGTTAACTAGTCAGAACACATAGTATTGATAATATAAGTGATTGAAACAACCATCAGGAACAGTGATTGTACTACAAATAAGAATAGTTAATTTATCTATAGTATTTGTATACATAATAAAAAAAATTATTCTATAGAAAGAATTTCTTAATGTGTTTTGCTATCTTAATGTATTAATTTTGATGTATCGTTAATCCAAAAGCTTACTGAAATCATTTATGTACTTTGTTATTAATTAACCTTTTCTACTCAGTCTCCATGTGTCCTTTGAAATCATTCCTAATTTTTAATGTATAATTCCAACAAATCAATTATTTTAGTACACACCAAGTGCATCTATATGACATAGATTAAATGCTACCAAATAGTGCTATCGTTGTAATATATTTATTGACATTATCAAACTTTGTAGTAATGTAGTATGTAGGACATAAGTATAATATTTTATAATTTGTAATGTTTCATTCTATTATTAAACTACAAAAGCTGCTAGTGTATATTTAAAAGCTTAATTTATAACCATACACTAAATAATAATAATACAAATTATGTTTTGATGATTGATTGCATTCGGTTCCATTTACACTTTAAATCAAGAAATAAATATTTATCAAAACATTTCATTACAACATATTAAAAAAATATTGAAATCAATAAAAAAAAAATGTCATTAGGTACATTGTTTATAAAAATGTTTGAATATGCTATATTCTTATTTAAAGTACAACATTAATTTGGTAAACATACATATGTTTGGTGTGTACTTTATTATAAAATTAATAATTGTCTATTACTATCATAGTCATGTTAATACATAAAGAAAAAAAATTTTTGACTTCTTGTGTTATCCTTTATTTTAGGATGAAGCTCAAAGAATAGAGAATGAAGGTGGAATCATATCAAAATGTCAAGGTATTTGGCGTGTAGATGGTCAGTTGGCAGTATCTAGAGCTATAGGTAAATCACATATTTTTAAATTAATTTATTATAATATATATATAATAATGTTACTATATTATATAAGTAGGTACAATAAAATACAGTAAAAATCTGTTAATATTAAATTCAAGGCTAATGAAAAACTCACATTCTAAATTAAATTATTACAAAAAAGAATTTTTTAACCATAGTATTGTTATACTAAATCTTATACTGTATATTCTGTAAATTATTTTTTATTATTACTAACATTGACAATGACTGTTTTGTCCTACAACACCATTTTCAGTGTATTCACCAAATCCAATTTTTTCAATGAGTAACATTTAACTTCATAACAGGTGTATGATAGGGAATTCTTCCAATCACTATCTTTAAAATAGCATCAATCCTCTACAAATGTTATTGACATTGCATAATTAATCATTAAGCCCCCTTATTAAAAATTTAACACAAAAAATATGTCAGAGGTTTAGTAATAGTGGAGCAATTACCTTGTAATCTTAGTAACAAAACAATTATTAATTATTTTGAGTAATTATGTATAGTTTTAAAAAATGACACTGATGAGTGATTTTTTTTGTATTGTTTTCTTTAGTCAAACTATAACAATAATTAATGTCTGTGTTTATTGTAAAAAATTATATACTATATACTCTTACAATAGACGCAGACATTAATTATTGTTATATAGAATATACAACTAAAAGTTACATTACTATCATTATTTTAACCGAATCAACAAATTTAAAATAACTTCAAATTTTTTCTTATGGAATTTTACTTTGGTATTGTTTTTATTGTACCTATCCTTAATTAAATATGGTGAGTTATTTTAATAAAAATCTATAGTGTATTAGTGTTGATTAGTTTAAAAAAATATAATATATATTATAAAAGTATGTACAATTTGATGAATTATTGAGGTAGTCAATTATTTTCTTTAAATTCCAATACATTAATATATTTTTTAAGTTCTAAATCGTTTTCAAATAGTTCTACTATAGAAATTTTCCTTGGGATGTTGAATTTAAATATTTCAATGAAATTATGAAAAATAAATGTGTATATATTATATATATATATATATGTATTCTGTCATTCTGATATAGATAATTTACATGAGTAAGTGATTAGACATAATAAACATTAATAATTGATTTATCAACATTGATAGTTGTAGTTCAAGAATTACTTTGTTAATAATCATAAACTTGTAGCAACTATCACATCAATTGGAACAACTCTAATAATTGTTAAGTTTTTCAAAGCCAAGTAATAATGTTGATGTTTGTTATATGCAGTGGCGTAACTAGGAAAAAATCTAGGGGGGGCAATGTATAATGAATGTAATATATTTATTATTATCAAAACCCTGACACCCCTCCCCCCGATTAAAATATATACCTTTAGCTTTCAAAAAATTGTCAGGGGGGGCAAGTGCCCCCTCTTGCCCCCCCACAATTACACCGCTGGTTATATGTATAAATGCATTGCAGTGTTAAGAATTTGCAAGTTTTCTTTTTATATTATTAACTACTCATAATAATACTGATAAAGTGATAAACACTACACAGTAACTAATAATACTGCTATACATTTATAAATAATATAATATAATTAGAAATAATTGTCTTATTACAATATTACCTATTTAAACAAATATTACCCATTTGGTATACACTTGAAATAATTATTACAACAAAATCTCCATTAAATTAAAAAGAAAAAACTGGAAACTTATTCTTGTGTATAGTAGGTTACGAGTATATTTTTTCATGTAATATAATATAAAAATTGTGTTTAATATCAATTTTGTTAACATTTAAATTATTTAAATTATTCTATTTTACACTTCTATACATACATATTATACATTAAATAATTCAGAAATTATAAAATACTTAAAATGACATCTAAATAATAATAATAATAATAATAATATTATATTATAATATTTATATGTATTGCTTAATGTTTTAGGTGATGTTAAATACAAACCACATATTACATGTCAACCAGAGATGAGATCATTAGTTTTAGATGGAAATGAAGAATTTCTAGTACTGAGTAGTGACGGTTTTTGGGAGTATGTAACATCTGAAGATGTAGCAGAAACTATTTACAACGAATTGCTTGAAACCGACGGTAAGTAAAATAAATATATTATATAACATGTATTATAGGGGTGATTTTGTTTGGTTTACCGTTCTTAAACTTCAATATTATGCCAGTACATAAAAACACCCCAGTCAAATGTCAATGCTTTTATATTAAAAATAAATAGCTATTTTTAACTTGCACTCCATACAAAATTGCATTTTGGTAATAAAAGCCAGTATCAATTATTGGGAAGGAAGGGTCCATCACTTGTATACTGTTAAAATCAATCCATAAACATATATACATATTATAGTGAATTTATTTAACATTCTTAAATATTGACTTTTGTTGTATTTATTTTTTATTAGTTCGATTTTTTAACCAAATCACAAGATAAAATATTGTGATTTTTTTAAAAAGGCTCTTACACAGAATTTTCACTAGATAACCTTGTTATAATGTTATGTCCTTGCTTGGTTATATCGGACCGCGGAGGACGGGGGCATTCAAACTATACAATAAGTACCTATATAGTTTTGTACACCAGTCATGTTGATCGTTTTCCTTCCACATAGATATACAGAAAGTATATAAGATTTTTATTGTTGTCCCCTACCTAAGCGCAAATAATTTATTACTGATTTTTCACAGAAATCTTTGTCAATCGTCAAAATGACATTGATCAAATGCTATCAAATAGTGTTTTAATTTTTACATTTGTTTTAGTTATAATTAGTCTGTGTTATATTAGTGATTCTTCGTTTAATCATTGGATTTGACACATAATTGGATTAGTAATTTTTTTTAAACGTTTAGGTGACATTTAAATTTTTATTTTTAACAAGAATTTCGATTTAATCTCAAAAATTCAACGGTAGTTAAATCATTCCAGTATCTTTACTCTTGAGGACTCAGGTATACATATTAAAATTAATTATTATTAAAGTTTATATTAAACTTATATGATAAAATTGTCTTTATTTGGCTAATGTACAAATTGAATAATTTTTTCCCGCCTATTTATCATTATCATGTATTCATGTAGATATCATGCTAAAGCTCTTAATAATTTAAAATAAATACGAATCGTTATAATGGTTTTTTAGGTTTTAATAGAATTTAGAAGTGTCTACAACTTTCTGTAATTCGACCAAATTTCTAAAGAAAAACATACTTATAACATATTTTTATCGATCCATCATAAAGTCGTCCACTCTTAAATGATTTTTAAGGTATCATGAGAAAACTATGTATGTTCAAGGTCTATTCATCAGATCTCTATTATAATTGGTCACGCATCATTTGTGATGTAGTTTTTCTATTATATTTTTTGAACAACCTTCTTGTTATATAAATTATAATATACACCTTCAAAACACACTTTGATTTAATTCTTCATCTTATTCGCTTGCTACTATATTTCAAAGATGTAAAGTAAGAAAATGATTTTCATGATTTTTTATCAACATTTATATTTATACTTCAGTAGTAGTATAGGTACGTAAAAATCATTGGTTTATTTAAATCATGCATCCATCATTATTAAGGTAATAATTTTAATAGGTAAATTAACTAAAAAACAGGTTAAGATAATTTAATCTGTACTTATTAGAAAACAAATTGTATTCATCATGAAGCATAAGTGTTCAAATTATATTTTATACAATTTAATATATAAGTATGAAATGATTCTTACGTAGTTAAAATACCCCCTCCGTGTATGTGCGTCACCGATTTTATTTATGATTTACGAAATAACGCATGGAATCAAATATAACACATAGGTATACCATATACGTGTTTAAATTGTTTACTAAAATTTAATTATTATTATTATTACTACCAAATGATCAATAAATACTGTTTTTATGAGTTTAAGAGGTATAGTAATAAGGGCCTAATTGACAGGATGTCCTCCAAACGCGATTGATACTATCTGTGTTTTTACCACAGGAAGTGCGCACTGTGACTACCTGTGTACAATATACACTATACAATCATATTACAGACAGATGGGCTATAGACTATAGTGGCTAGTGGTTATTGGTTTTTTAAAAAAAAATTTTTTATATAATTTTCACAAGTTCAAGTTTTTTTTTCAGATTTTTGTTTAAAAAACTATTTTATTATTAATACAAATACGCTATGGTAGTGTTACTGGCTAGGTATCTAGCGGCTAGCTGTAATATTATTTTATTGGGGTTTATTAAGATGAAAAGTAAAACAATAAGTACCATTGTATCAGCATGTAGGCGTTCTAAAATGCTACGTATTCAAATATTTATTTTTCTTTTCTTAATTTGACATTCATCAGAGCCCAAAGGTGTTCGCTGAACTATCCAAGTTCTGAAATATTTATTGAACGAAAACACAGTGACACTCTCATATATAATATAATATATATATATTTAAAGGCGTTAAACCGTTATAACTTTATGTAGTTTAAAATAAAAACCATAAGACATTACTTCATAAACATAAAACATTGTTGATTAAATTTAAACTAGTACCTATACAAAAAGTACAGTAGTACTACATGATTACTCTCATTGTGTATTATTTTGTTATTTATGGTCTACAATTCTAAATGTATTATAGTGAAATTTAAAATTATTATATATTTATAGGTAATCTAACTTATATACCTCTTCTCTAAGTAAATAGATAGTAGCTAGGTAACTTAATATTGTATTTCTTCCGTGCACCAATTTACTAGTTTACTCCGTTCGCCAAGAAAATGTGCGTATTTCTCGCATAGCGATGATCATTCGGGTAGTTGCGGCGCAACCATATTATCTCGGTGAACAGAAAATAGTTTATACTATTCGACCGCCAATTTTAAACAATAGTAGAGCAATGAACGTGTGTAGGTGTTGAGTGTTGTATAACTTGTATAGTATAGTATAGTATATAGTATAAATATAAGTATGTCGTTTGTGGTTACTTAGTATACAGTGTGATTCTTTTAGCAGTTAACACTTAAATAGTCGAAAAATGTTAACGTTTTAAACCTTTTTTTAAGTATATATATATCCTATATAATTTAAAAAAATTAAAAATTAATTATATAATTTTATTGTTTTTAATCGTTTTAATTTTTAATTTACACTTTTAACTTTTTTTAATAATACAGCATACATTTTTAGTTTCATAACAATATTCTTATGCAGACCATTTTTTCGTTTAGACCATAACATTTTATATAGGTAATTGAAAATATATATCTAATTAACTAATAGATTGAAATTTAATTTTTATGCATAGAAATAATTTAAAAAAATAATATGATGAAATATAAAATGTAGAAATTATTATATATATTTTTAAATGTTAGTACTTTTCGAGATTATGAATGTTTATTTAGTTTATTATTATTTATTATAAAAGAATTATCCTGTATGTATATTTATATGGATATCTTTTTTTTTATTTCGTCTAGCGACGAACATTTTTACTAGACGCCACATTCCCTTGATTAACCCGGATATCACGTACTTAAAACTGTATATATTGTTTATTTCGGTAAATGACCTCATCAAAACGCCTAAGCACGTTTTGTTGGATGCAATTTTTTTTATCACATCCCTATTCTATCACTTTATTATTTAAGTACTATATAACAGTCATGTGGATGTGTGATTAGAACAACAGTATTATATGCTTACAATATATAAGGATATAGATCTTAAGCTCTTAATAAAAATTATCTTTTTGTAATTTTTTTAGGCAGACTATAGCATTTTTATTTAAGATTCATACTTTAATAAAATAGTAATAAAATTGATAGTGAAATTTAAAATTGTGTAACTATAATGTTTTATAATTTAATGAACATGTTATACCTTTATCTTTTTTGTTTATATCGACAACGCTGGGAGAACTAGTTGCTATATTGCTTCTCTTACATAAATATGATTCTCCTAATAAATCATCTCGGAGATTTACTTTCCAAAAAATAACCCTATAATAAAAGTTATGTTTACCTAACTAACACAAATACTCACGAGATTTCAATATCAGTCTATGTTTGATTTTAAAACAGTCAATTTTTTTAGTCATAATAAATATGTATTACAATGTCAGTACCTATAATATACATAAAACAAAATTATATATAATACTAATAATATTTTATAATCGTTTTCTTAAATTGAAGTACCTATATGTTTTAAAAAAAAACCATAATAAAAATTAAAAATTATGTGTATACCTACCTAACACATATTGACGAGATTTTAATGTCAGCCTATGCATATAATTTAAAAACAGTCGATTTTTTTAGTCACGTGGTTATTTTTTCGCGATACCTAAATATATAGTACATTTATTAGTTGTTACTATAATAGTATTACGAGAGTTTACTTCTATAAACTATAATACCTAGCACAACACAATTTCAACAAAGATTACAGAGATATATTTATATTTTAAAAATGTCTGTATAGTTAATAAATTATAATAGTCTAATTATTTTTATTATTATTATTTGAAGGTTTTTTTATTTACATTTAAACAAAATTAAACGAATAATTTTCAATATTATTATAATATTATTATTTTGATAGTATTAAAATAAATTAATCAATATTTTTGTTTCATTTGTTAAAAGTACATAATAATTCTCATCCTATATATTTTCGTATTTATGAGTTTTAAATGATGGCAAAAATTATTAATTAGACAAAAACTCTATTTTTACAAATTTAATTACGTAATGTATTTTTTTTTCAATATCCAATAATCAATCTCACCGCTATACTGAAGTATAATTTTTTTGTTATATAAATATTTTATGATATTTGTAGTTAGTGGTGTATAGTCTATATTGCGTGTTGGTTCTTGTGGTTTTCATCAATAAAAATATTTAAATATATAAACAGAATTGCATAGTCTCTTTTTGGTTCATTGTTTTTCTATCATGTTTATTTCTATTATCTTTCTCTTTTGTTTAAACTTTTTCTATTGTGCAATAAACGATTATTATTTATCGTTAATGCTGTTGCGCATTGTTATGACACTTACATTTTCGCATACTTGACGCTACAAGATTTTTAATAACGTTTACAATGTTTTTACAGTTTAACCAACACCTCCACAACAGCAATAATTTAAGGCATTGACTTAGTACAATTCGCACCATGTGGTTATACATTTTTATTTTTAGGATTATTCTCTGGTTGTTTAATGTGTCATTGCAAAAAAACGATAGTATCTATATCTACATAAAAATCATGCTCTGTTTGCACGCAATATAAACAAACACCTTCATGATCCATGTTAATAGTATCCACAATTCGTGACTCATGCATTCGAAGTACGAACACCCTCTTTCTCTTTAACAATGACGTCACTTTTCCGTTCATATGGCCCCTGGGTAATTTGTTGTTACCGAGTGTCCCCACTGAATAAATAGATCGTTTGATCAATGAAAATACGTTGAAATAAAACTATTGAATCTAGGGTTATTTTGCTTGAATATTTTAATCCCGACATTATTATAATGTCACACGTAAGACGTATCGTATATGAGGGATATATGTTGTATCTAGTATGTGGATGTTAAATTTTTAATTTTAAAGTAATGCCACCTAAAATTGGTCAACATTTATTCATTCTGTATACTGTATACATACAGAGAAAAAAGAAAGAGAGTTAAAACTAAACTAATTAGTATATCATAGTTTGCAATTTTGTTTGTTCTGTATTATAAAATGAAATAAATTGAATTTAGAATGCAAATAAGTAATTATTATGAGTCCTCAGTCGTATAGTGAGATCATCATCAAAATAAATTATCCTTGTATAGGTACAGCTAAATGAGAAAGTATTTCATCAATGATAAAGTGTGAGTTTTTAAAATATAAGATACATTGCAGATAATTATGATAACTTATTAATTATACTCTTAAGCAGGTATTTAATTTTTTTTTTTTAATCCAAGTAAATATTTACTCTCTTTGTGACTTATTTTACATATTATTTTGTATTTATGTTATGTGTTTATGGCACTTTATCAAATATCTCATCTTGGTTTATGCAATGATGCTATCTTTATGGTCGTTTTTTTCTCCTCGAAAACTATAGTAGAATGGAATTTCTCCCTCAATCGACCAAGTCTATATTTACCTCGTCACTTTTATACCATATGTTGTAATGTGGTCGGTAGTTATACAGTTATACAACACGCTAAGTTCTAACGTGCATGCGTACATATTTTAAAGTAAAAATGAAACAGTAGAAGAGTCAAAAGACTCCAGCTCGATTGTTCTATTTTAGTCCTGTCTACGTCTACCCAGTGACATTTTAAATTTTAAATGTTTTATTTTCTCCAAGGGATTCAATTAATTTTATATTACTACTTTATAGTTTTTGTAGAGATTTAAAAAAAGATTATTTGTAATCAATTAAGTTTATTTTGTTAATACATATAACGACTTAATTAGTTAAAAATGATTATAAATTCTAATATAAAACGAAAATTAAATACATACATAAAATAATGTATACATGCTAGTAAACGTGTGAAATATTTTGATAGTCGACGCTTGTTACAGTATATTAGTAATCTACAATTGAAAAGAGCTTTAGTGGGGCCCAATATAATATTATTACATTTAAATTTTATAATATAGCCAATAAGTTTATCCACTTTAATATTAAAAATAATAGAATAAAATGGATTATTCTTACGTACAATTTGGTACGTAATCTATATATGGGTAAGACGGAGATAGTATAATGTACATTGCGGGTATACGAAATTTTTCGAATTATTTGTGATACTTTTTGTTTGTTAACCAAAAATCTTAAAAATTGAATATAACGTTCATCATAAGGTTGTTTTTAAAAAAAATATTAATTCTATAAAGACTTGACATTTTGCAACATTACGAAAATTATTAATTTCTGTATGTACAATGAAATTTTTCAAAATATGTAATTTAATTTTAAGCTATGTATGTGTATAAGAAACTTTTTACACCATTCTACTTTCTGTGCGTTATTAATCGTCGTCATTGAAGTAGTATAGTAATTATATAATATGCCATATTTTCGGCCAAAATATTCAACCTACTGTACTACTAAATGATAAAAAAATAAATTATTAGTAGTAATATTATAAATTATAAAATATCCTTAAAGATAGTTGCTGATAATATTCCGGTCAGAATCGCTTTTTGTACACAATGGTTTATTATTGAATTCAAATTTAAAACATACTTTACTGTAATCTACTCGATTACGAGATACACCCGAAACTTACTTTAAAATTGCAGAGAGCGAATTTTCTGGTTTTATCACTTTGGCTACTAGTCATTATTTTAAAATAATCAAATTAATAAATATATTCCTTGTTCGTCCAGAATCTATAATAAACGAAATATTTAAATATTTGCAATAATTGTATATTTGTATATCTTATATTATTAATAACAATATATATAATATATTAGCTATTACATGTACGAGTATACAATAGTATCTGTTTTAAGTACTCCTAAATATCAATATAATACTTTTTTAATTACCTAACTATATAATTGTTTATTTTTTATGTTTTCAAATTAAAAAGTAATTGAATGCAATAATTAAATTTTATAATTAGTGAAAGTGGCTTATTTATAAATATAGTTCTGTTGTACGATATTATATTAACATATTTTTAATTATTTTATTAAAATTTCTTGTTGTAAATGTTTATTTTACATTTACATATTATTTAGATTACATTGTATTATAATATTATGAACATCAATTTTAAATTTTAATATTTCAAACTATTTTCTCGAAGTTTCTTTTATATAGGTATACGCACGTATAATAAATATACCTATATATATATATATATATATATATATATTATGTATTATGTATATATATATATTTTAAAATAATTGCCAATAGGAAACAACTTATTTTTAAATTATATTCGTGATTTATAATAATATAAAAAAGTATTTCAAATTCTGAGCGAAGCGATACAGTTGGTTTTATTATACTCGTAATATGTTTTTTTTGATGATCGCCTTTTAAAACAGTAAAATATTTTCAATCTTCAGCGTTGAGAATAGTTTCTTTTGGTAGAAAATTGGATCTAATTGGTACTTAAAGGGGTCAAAAATATTTTAAATATACCTAATATGTTTTTAATGATAATCGGGAAAATAAACTTAGATATGGTTAAACCGGAATATTTACGCAGTTTTTTTTTTTATAATAAATTTAAAAATTTAATTTAAGATCATAAAAAAAATTACTGGAATAAAAATATCAATAGTAAAATATTACTGTAAAGCCATATAAGTTGTTTATGTGTGATTGAAGTTCAAATTTTGACAACATATAGATGCAAACATTGCAAACGTATAATAACGATTTTATATTATAATATATATTGTATATTCAAATTACAACAATAGGAGTCTTCTTCTTCTTCTTCTTTTCGTGTCAGTATACCGTAACCTAACCTCGGTAATACGAGTATTAATAAATAGATATAAATATATAATTATTAATTAAATGATTAATTTGAATATGTTTTTACTTTTTAACTGACTTTAACTTATGAGTTACGGGAAGTAATGCTCTACAAATTTGTAGACTACAAAAAAAAGAATTTTTAGTTAAAAATTTAGGTAAGCCAGTTGGTTTAACTTAGATACAAGATACTTGAATCGCCTGGGTATTATGTTACTATGATAGTCACTCAAATAAGATTGGATTATTTATATATTGTTATACTCTTATGTATACCGTTATTATTGCGGCCAATACTCTATAGTTGACGTAACGGATTCTATCGCGGTTTTTTTACGTGTAGGTATTTGAATTACATAAAAGTTTACTAGTTTAATTCTATATAGCAGTCGTAACAATAAAATATTTATCATAATAACAACTGACGTGATATACCAACGAGATCATGTCAACTGATCTACTCATTTCCACGCGTTGAACACTAGTTGCCATATGTCGCCATTAGCCTGTATTGTGGATGTAGTGGATATTGTTGTCTGTAGGGCCACGAAATCTAATACGGACCAGAACACGATAGAGAAACCTTATATATGTGATTTTACGGAAGGTATTTGTGGTTAAAATTTAATATAAGTCAGGAAAAGAACCTCATTGTTAAATTATCAGATCATCACCCCCTATAACATCAAACAATTATAATAGCTTATATCAAAGTATGGGGTTTTACAAACAAAAGTTGGGTATAATAACGTTACTATACTTAATAATTAATACATACTTACATAAACCATCTATGTTTTCTTATTAATAATAATTTTCTGTTTTAAAAAAAAATGTCCGATATTATTCAAACGACGATCTATATAGGCTTGTTAATTGAAATTCTTTATTTTACTTATTTTTTTTTTTCAGTAAATTGGATAATTTTTTATATGATTTCTTTTTTTTTATTTCTTTTATAAGTTATAAAAATAACTATATAACTTATTGGTATGACTTATGAGTCGTGATATTTTTACCTATATAAAATACAAATTATCTAAAAAAAATGTTAAAATCATGATTCAAGTATAAATATTATGAAATAAATCGTAAAGAAAGTAAGTATAATTATTTGTTGTACTAAAATATTGTTTTCAACGTCTTTTCTTTACTTTAAATTATTAGTTTAATTCTTATCTTTATAAATATAAAAACTGTGTAATACAACACTTTTGTTTTAAAAAATATTTATTTTTCGTTGGTTTTCTTCTTCTCTTTCTTATTTTCATGATTGTTGTGTCCTTATTTTTCAATTAAAATATCTTATAGAGAAACAATATTATTACTTAATCAAGGGAAGATATATTATAAAGATAAATACATAAATATCCTTTTGAATATATTTTATATAAGTAATATTACGGTAATACGATTAATTATAAATTTTGTGTTTTTTTTTTTATTAAGTTCCATAAATCAAATTTATTTTAATTCTCATAAGTGCAAATTAGGAATGAATAAAAGTATTTTTTTAATTATCTTTATAGTAGCATTCGTGGGTTGTATGTCAAAATGACAATTATAATCATATTACTGGTTCACCATAATTTGTGATTAATAAAATTATAGCATATTACTTACTATATAGTATATTTAAGTTAATAAAATTACGGATTTCTATTTCAATATCAATAGACATTAACTATATAATAATGCTCATATTTAAAAAAAAAACAATTTCTATACATGCTTCACATAATAATTAATTTTCCTAACATAACTGTATATTGTATGCATTAATTTAGTTATATAATACATAATTATATAGTTCATAAACACATAAAAAACGTACCATAAAATATTCTAAAAAGTGTTGTTGGGCAAAACTGCTTTATGGCAGTATCTTCAGTCTACTGCAAAAATGTTTTCTAAGTGCACTTTGTAGTAGCTTAATAATTTAAATAAGTTAAATATTAACTGTAGGAATTCATTATTTCTGTCTCTAAAAAATTTGCTTTCAAATTGTTATCATTATCTTTTTAGTATTGAGTTGTATTGTTGAAAATTTGAAGAATGAAATTGAACATTGGTATGATGTTCTGAATAATAACTCTTATTTTATTTTCTGTGTCATAACGATTTTGATTATAATTTTAAAGAGATAATTATTAATTTCAGAGATTATTAGTCATCGCAATGTTTAAATTTAGTTTAAAAAAGTTTTATGTTTAATTTAATTATAAATATAAAAGGATATATGATAAATAAGTTTTTAAAATAAATTGCTATAGCTAAGTAAATTAATACAATAAAAATATATTTATGTAGTACCTAATCAATATTGTTTTGATTATATGGCACAAATTTGTTTTAGTAAAAATCTATTTTAGTCATATGACATAACACTGTTACTATTTCATTTTTATACATGGTTTGAACAAAAGGTTAGCAAAGTTGTTAAAGAATATTTTATTTATTTTAAATTTACACTTGTCCAATAATAGTTATATCCCCCTGAAAACTAGCCATGTCCATTATTTATGAACCATTTTATAAATGTATTGATCCCTATTCTCTGCGTATAAAGGGATACCGACACGTGTCTTTTGTATATATTCCCTTCGGTCTACAACATTTTTGTAATATACTTTTATGTTTTATATTATATTACTATTAATTCGATTAAAATAAAAGTTAAACCTATTTCTTAACATCTTAAATTCTTGTTTAAAGGGTGGAGTTTCCAAATAACGTAATTTATATAATGTAGAATTGTAATAAGTAAAAAGTTCTTTTAAATTATGAAAAATAGTGTTAGTGTTGACATTTTTATGCATTTTTGGCATGTTTATTTTTCAATTTGCGTGTTAAATAGTTCGTCTACAAGACAAAAATTAAACTTATTAATTATAAACTATAATTATTACAATATTTATAAAAATCTAAATAGTATGTCCGTGGTTGGGTTTCCGTGACTTAATATAGTCGTATTTAGTAGTTAAATTGTAATTAACGTGTATGCTCTATTGGATATTAATATATGTGTGTCTTATTGATCCCATCATTGATTCGATGACGTTATATTTTATTTTATTTTTAGGGTAATATTTATATTGTATATTTCATGGGCGTGTGCCATTTTATAATAAATAAATATATTTGGAAATATTAGAGGTAGAGAATTAAATTTCCCATAATAGTCTTTAGAGTTTAGAGTTTAGACCGTTAACTTTCGATAAGTATATCATCTAACCTTAGTATTCAACATTCATAATAATAAAACTAAAAAGTACCTAGGACTGTTTCAATTTTTAAACCAATATCACTTCTCTACTGGTTGAAAATAAATGTTGTTATTGTCAACACTGTTCAACACTTGAATGTTTAAAATCAACGAAAATATTAAGGTATAGTTTTATTTCTATAAATTAAGAACAAGATTTAATTTGTAAAAAAAAATTAAACAATAAAAATAAATTTTGGCAATATTCTTCAGACAATATTATACTGCATAATTATAATTTTCGAAAAAGTATTAAATTCAGAGCGTATGACGAAGCAGTAAAAGCAAAAGCTCTGTAACATTTATCTGTATTTTCATTTTCAAATTTGCAATTAAATTAAGAAATGACAGTGTAATACAAATAGTTTAGTTATATTCGTATTCGCATAGAAATATTTTTTTAAAGATTGTTGGTATTTTAATAGATAGCAAAAAATAATAACACTAGCTGAATAACCCGGCTTCGCTGATGTGTTAAATATTCAATTCGTATATATAAATTGGTTTTTTTATTATAATTTAACTTAATTTATGATATTTATAACTGCAATCACAAATAAAATAAAATTGAAAATATAATAAGAGTGATATACTCGTAGACTCATTTGGTACAACCTTCTGAAAAAAAAAATCGTTAAATTATTTAAATAACACGCTAAAAAACCGTAACCTTTAAATACAATCCCCCCTCTTCCTCCCCTCAGACAAAAAAATTTAATAATAATTTTATAGAGTTACCTATTGAGTTTTGTCTGTAGTTTACATAAAAGTGATTTCAATGATTATGGAAATTCAATAATTTTAAAATAATATATTTGTTATGTATTTACTATTTACCAAATAATCACCATATATTCGGAGACAATCTCAACACCGTCCTATTCACATTTTTTTTGTACTCGGTTCCTACTACAAATGACTTGACGTTTTCTAAATTAAATTTTATTTTGTAAATTTATGTAGTATAGTTAGTTACACTTTCATTAGCGATCGCAAATTTGCATTTTCGAATATTGAGAGTTGGAGGTGGTCTCTAACTGTGTACGAGAATGGCTGATAAAAGGTATCCGTATAAAGTAGATTGAATATTTAAAAACGTGAAACTTTTTTACAGTTTTCTTTTTTCAATCAATTTACATATGTATTGGTTATTGATCGCTACCTGATACCTACTGTAAAAAGTTATATGTTTTCCTAGGTGTAACTACTATAACTACATGCATTAGTCTGGGGAGGGCACGTTATTCGTGGTGAACACGCGCGGCGTTTCCGGTTTAAAAAAAAATCTAACAACTGACCAACCAATGCCTTATCGCCTGGCAGTTGGCCGGTTGGCGTATTGATTTTCGTAATATTATGCTGCGTGTATTACGTATCTGGAAAAATACGCGGGGGACGCTTCTCGCAACCAAACCATCCACCGTTTAAAAAATAACGATCGACACGAAAACACGACGAATGCCACGAATCCGAACCACACCTCCACCCGCCTTCGAGTCCACAGTGTCACGATCGTCACACGCGTCATTATAAACAATGTAATATGATATATTGTTATTATCATTTATGGTCGGATACTCGGATATATTGATGTATGTAAATAGCACGTCTGAGCGGGGGCGCCGCTTCGTTCGACACTCGACAGACGCAATACGTCGCCTGGTGATGAGATATCTGTAGTGGGGTAGCGGATTGACGAAGCGAACCGATAAAAATTGTTTACAATAATAATTATTATTATTATAGTCATCGTCCAAGAAAGACAGCGCCGTCTGGTAATATAGGATGACTCACGGGCGGGTCTCGTATACAAGTCGAGCGGAGACGGTTTTTTATTCGCCACAAAATACCATCGACTATCGACAGTGGCGTTCAAGGTTGCCGTGGAGTGCGTGATATAATGACTACACGAAAAAAATAAAAAAAACTATTATTATACAGATAGAAGCAAATCGAAAAAGCGAAACGATAAGTCACAGTTCTGCGAAACAGACGTGTCTTGCACGGGGTTACCGTTGCCGGCACCGCGATGACACGATATGATGATTGTCGAATGATAAATATTATTGTAATAAAATCACGGTGTATATTTTAGAAACAACGTTTTAAATCGTAATTATTGCTGTCTACTGCGGCGGTGGTTGACGTAAATTTTCAATTCGCCGTAATCCGTATCCTCAATGTTCTCTGCATTTGCAGCAAGCAACCAGACAGCCAGCACTCTGAGCACTCGGCAGTCAGGCGTCAGCTGTTAGCCCCTCGACCCTCGCAAATGCTCCTCGTTGGCCGTTTATGAGCGGGCGGGCGATAGGGTGACGACGATGGTGATATTACCGTGCCGCGGGCAGCACTGGCCCGGCGGCGGCGGCGAAGTGCCGGCAACGGTCTGGCCGTCACGACCGCGACGTCGGCCGCTCTCCGCAGCTGCATACTGCAGTTGGTCACCAAACGCTATTCGCGCTCGTCGGCAAAAAGCGTGCACGTATTTTAATTGTTTTTTTGTAATTTTTTTTTGTTTTTACACACTCGACGTACAGTAAAAATCCTTCGTACATAGATTGCGATCGGTGTTTGGATTTTTTAGTGCGTGTTTAACGTCCGGGAGTGTGTTATTTGGTCTTACGTTAGAATAGTGTTAATTCGCGTTTATTCGTACTTCAATCATAGATTGGCATCAAGGTGGCATCTTATAAATTTTCCATAATATAATAACGTAATGTTATAATTATTTATTATTATTATTATAGTATTATCACTTATGTCATAATTACATTAATCCCATTTAATATTCATGAATCCACAATAGTGTATCTGTAATCGTCAAAATACCCAAATTCTAAAAATAAATTATACATAATATTAATTAATCATATGCAATCAAGTAGATTACGTATTTGTTATGTTTTATTTTGGTTTTCTTAACGATATCTATAATGTTATTCGGTGGCTTGTAGTCAAGTATTTTGCGTACTTTTAAATATTTTCACGGAAATGGGTTATATTTGTATTCGGACTACGGCATTACGAGATCTTTGAACGTTCACGAAATCGTTAAAGAATTACAGGTGCTATATATTAGAATAATCTAATTTTTATTAACAAAAAAAGAAACACATAAATAGGTATGTATACAATATATTTATATATAGTATGAAAGAACAACCAATGACACAACTCAGAATAAACCTAATGTGTCAGTAGCGTTTTTTTTCTCCATCTGCAGAACAATGGTTCGTTCCCGGTGTGTAACGACTTCTAATAATGGTGAAAGGATTACGAAGTCTTAATATCCACCATCCGTGTACATAATATTATATAAAAGTAGTCGAATACTATCTAGTTCGTCTTACAATGCATCTTAATTTTATGGGTTTTTGACTTCCGTGCGCTTATGTATTGACATTAATAATAGTAAGAAATTATGTACGTAATTACTAATTAGTAATTCAATAGCATGCTGTTATTTTGTCCATTCGATTATTTATACGGTTATTTATAGTCATAATTCATGATATTCGGATACCACAATAAATAATAATAGCCCATATTATATAAACGTGTTCAATAATCATTTCAACGTTTTGTACTATAAATAACAGTTATCAACTTTATCTAAATAATTAAACTGTTCTACTTTTGACTTATGTATGTATAAGCAGAAATATAAATTTACTTACAGTGTAAAAGTAGCTAAAAAAAATTTAACTATGCATGGACGAATCCTATTAAAACAATATACCATATACCAAATAAATTAATACTTTTAGTGGCGTGTTGAAACTTAATTACAAAATTGGTCGCTTCCTTTTTTATAGAAACACATTTCAGTTTCAAAATACATTCATTACTTTCTTCAATTTTATTTTTTCTGTATTCTATGATATCCAGTATATAATTTATGATATTTTAGAGTTAAATTTATATAAAATATATTTTATTGTAGGTATTAACTTATTAAATACTGTATTTAAATTAAATTATTATTAATTATACTTATAAAATATTGACAGTGCATTAAGCGTAATGTCTTATAAGTTTTTTTAAGTTTTACCACGCCCATATATTATTATGTTTAAAGTTGCAATTCTACTATCTGTTTGATTTACTGTAAGTTGTGACTATGTAAATGTCCACATTTTTTATTATGTAGGAGCGATCTACATATTTTTAAGTATAATTTTTGTTAGTTGTCAAATTTGTTCGTAAGTAATATTGAATAAATAAGTTTCTCATTAATGATAATAGATTTTCAAAATAAAGTATGATCACAATCATTATAATTTAAAATTTCTTTTACATAATTACGAAAATTTTAACACAATTTATTTTTATTAAACATTTTCTTTTTTAGTATTTCATTAAATAAGTATAACAACAAATATATCTATAGGTAGTTAGTTTTAATTTGACGTAATCATTGAACAAGTCTGTTTTTTAAATGTTAATACACGGTGTACCTATTATATTTTAGAACATAACATTAAATATTAATTATGATAGTAACATTCCTATGTTTCTACACAAATGAGTATACAACATGAACATAGATCGTAGTGTATAAGGTACAACTACCTATTATTATTTATTATTTTTTTAATTAAGAGCTCTGCTTAATTATTATTCGTGTATATGGTTTTAAGTCTTGAGTCACTTAAAATGAATATCTGCTTCATATTCTTCGGGTTGTTTAACAATAATTATTATATTATTATTATAATCGTTTATTTTATGCAATGAACATATTAATGATAATTAGTTGGGACAAAATGTAGGGCTCTCAAATCCTTTAGTAGGGTTTTTCTTTTCTTCATAATTTGCAGTTTTTAGAAGTTAAAATTTAATTTAAATTCTCTGCCCTCTACTTATATTATATTTTAAATAAAATTTACTCTTTAAAATCCGAAAATTAAACGAAGAACAAAATGTATATGGAGACGTGTCTTACAGATTCAGTTTCTATTTTAATATTGCGCTGGTTCAACTTGTTGCCTTTTTAGATTAAACAAATTTGAAAATACCCCCAAAATTCCTCAATTTGTAATATAGTTACCTACAACATTTTTACATTTACAATTGAATTATAACTCACAAAATAATAATCTTATGTGTATGTTATACGTACCTATATAGTATGTATATTTTATAAAAAAAAACAATGTAATTATATTGGACTTTACTGCTGAAGTTCTAAATTAGATCAATAAAATATATATATTTATATATAATCTTATTGATTTAAGTTATTTCGTTGTTTAACCAAAAAATGTATTAAATGTTCATTATTACATTCAATGTATAAATTAAAAAAATATAATCTTATTTAAGAAATATAATTACAAGTAATATTATATTATGTTTTGGTGATTTTATATTTTAAAAAAATGTGTTGAAAATCTAGAAACTTTGCTATGAAATATTCGCTTATTTAAAGAATCTAATGTAAATTACTTTCAACTATAATTAATTAAAATATCTTATTTTGTCATATACCTTATTTCATTCACCTTATTGGTTTTAATTATATTTATTTCCTTGAATATTAATAACTTGCCTAACATTGGATATTAACAGAATTTGATCATATGAAACTTTCGTTTAAACTTTTCATTTTCAACGTGTCATTATTTTTCGTCGATCCAGACAGACGTCTACAGGGCGTAGCCCGCCACGAGTATAACGACGACTAGTACGACTACAGGATCAATATTCCCGAGCAAACGCCCTGTGACTGTCTGCTACCAAATCGCAACAAGCTGGAACACTGCTTGCCGGTATTCCAGTCTCATGTGTTATTTTAAATTACCACTAAACATAACTATATATGCTACTAAATAATAATAATATAATCATTTATTTATTTATTGAAAATATAACATAAAGTTACTCATAAGTTTTGTTATTAAAATTTAAAAGTATTGACAATAGGTACACAATAATAATATGTACTTACAGTTAATTTTTTTTATAAGCATTTGAAGTTAAAATTTTGACAAAATCGTAAAAATGTACTAATTATTATTCTCGTTATTATTTAGTATTTATGCATACATTTTTAGTTGTAATAGCTAAGTATTCCTCATGAGTATTTCTCTCAAAAATTTAAAAATATCGTAAAATAAACAACACCATAATATGATACATCCGTCGTTATTGACTTCTAAGCTATACGCAAGATTATAGGTTAATCACAATATTTTTCGAATATTAATTCAAGTTAAACCAACCGTATTACCAATAGAAAAATAAGATGGGAAATAAATTACTTATAGTAATACACCTATAAATATATGATAAAATGTCCTTAAAAATATAGAGGCTGATAAACCGTATTTCGCTTAAAATATTTTTTCGTATTTAATTATATATATATTTTTGAATAATTCGAGTTTAACATGTCAAACATATTTATTACTATACATCAGCAGAGTGATATCGTTTTTTTCAACTAATTTAAGATGTTCGTAAAATAATTTTCCGATAAAGACAGATAAGTTGAAAAATTACCAATACCTATTTATTATTTTATTTCAAAAGGAAAGTTGTTATTACTATTAAAACAAAAATAAAAATATCTCATGTAACGCGGGATCATATTAAAAAAAATGAATTATAATTTTATTTATACGCTTCTCACTGCTTGGCTGTATGAAAAACCCAATTTTAACTGAATGTTTATGCATAATATTATTTAGTATTGCGTTTTGGCTTTTACTGAAGTTAACTATAACCATTAAACACTAAAATACAGATATATAGAATTATAATATAATATTAAATAATATATAATATATAATGCTGTTCGTATATTGTGTCTACTTGTAAATTGTAATTAAGTTAAAAGGTTATAAAATATTTGCCTTCATCACGCATTGACTAATAACAACATATGAATACGAAACTTTTAATTTAAAACATTTAATTAGGTATTAAACATTTTAACGTTTGTCGAAATAATTTAAATAATACTATAATCTCTAATCAGACCCCAGCAGTGTTGTATAAATTTGTATGTAAAAGTACATTATCCATCATAATTAAAAATATAGATATTCAAGCGTGCGTATTATTAAAAATGTATTATAGAGCTGTAAATTACAAGCTTATAAAAATTATAAACTTATATGAAAGAAAAAACGTATGTGTTAATTAGTAGTTTTATAAATTTATATTGATGGCTGATGTAGTTCTGCACTTAAGTTGATGTTTTAATATTTAATTGAATAGTAGAAGGAAGCTTGAGAAATTTCCCTAGAGAAACTGAATGGTATACTTATACAGTTTTATTCAACAGTAAACAGGAGCCCATAAAATATCTGCACCCTCTTTTAAAATACCGTATATTGGAAACTCGCCTATCGTTGACCAACAAAAATAAGATAAAATATTAATAACACTATACACGGAAGTTTGTTTAGCACACCCTTTTGACTTTTATGTGTTTATATTATTTTGATACTATGCGTTGTGTGATCTTAAATGTATTTTAAAATAATATAATTATATATAGTATAATATTTATACATGTATTAGCTTATATTTTACTTGACATTTTAAATATTATTAAATTATATTAAATACTTTTAAATTTTAATTTCACTATTGACGGTTGTGATATTTATCTACTACCTACTGTTTTTATCGTCATCTTATCTTTAGGATATATATGTTAATATATACGTAATACATTTATATATTTAATTTATATGATATGGGTGACTCATCAGGGCAATATAAAATATTAGAATTTCATTTATTTTAAAATGTAACTACGAGAGCTCTATTTCTTTTAATTTTAAAAATCATGTCATTTATTATTTAGTATTTTTTTTTATTTTTAACATAAAAAATGTAAGTATTCTTTAATAATTTTAAATTATTAATTAATCATTTTTTATTGAATTTGATTAAAACACTAATTAATTTATGAATACTTAACATAATTTCTAAAACTATTTTACCGACATTATTGAGGTTTACTCTTCTGCAAACATCGTTCTAAATGTCTTGTGTATTTAAGTGCAACTAATTTGAAAATAAACGTAGTCTAAATGTAAGCTTAAATGAAAATTATAATAAGTATTAATTATCAGAAAAATAAGAACGTATAATTTCTTGACATTAATTTCGATAAATTATGTTTTTAATGATGTAAATGTTCATTAAAGTGTTAAGCATAATAAAACACGACTAATTATATATATTTTTTTTAAATACACCATGGATGTAGACTAATTAATGTATTGTCAAAATTGCTTTTGGTTTACTTATCCATTGGAATATTATTTACCTATTTAAAAGTTATTTTACTATAGTTAACATAAATTATTTTTGTTTTTCAATAAATTTACTTAATTTTTTTAACAATATTATTATAATTCCTAAATACCTAACGAATACCTAACAAAATATTCATAATTTTTATTTTAATAACTGTTAACTATATACTTTTAAAATAATTATAAGTAGTTAATTATTGTTGCTTAATACCTCTTTGTCAAAGCTTGCCTTTTAAGAAAAAAATAAAAATCTCAATTTTATTCTGACCAAAATTTAACGAGGACGCTAAATTATTATTAGAAAATCATATGTATCCTTTATTTTATTTTATTTGTTTCATACCCAGATATTATTAAAAAAAAAAAAATTAAAAACTTTAGTACTTAATCTATATTGAGACTATATAGGACGTAATATGAGGTTTAATAATCATTTAAAATTCCTTATACCTAGCGGTTTGTAGTTTTCTAGAAAGCTTTCTAGAAAAATAATGAATATTTTGACGATGTTTAAATGTCAAAATTTCATCTGCCATTCCTATTTATATTATTTATCCGTTCATATTTTGTGTTTTAGAATTATTGAAATTTCATAAATAATAATTAATCAATTCTTTCTTATTACAGGTAACGTATCCGAAGTTTGCAATAAGCTTGTTTTCAAATCTAAGGCGCAAGGATCTAAGGATAATATATCAGTGATAACGGTATTTCTACAGGATCCCAAGCAGCTAGTAGCCAAAAGAAGGGCTATTATAATGGAAACAGCAATGGAACCGAGAAACGCAACTGAAACGCTCACGTCATACGGTCAAGATACCGGTGATTTTGGTCCTGAAACTGATGTGGACACACCCGACGAGCCAATCGGTTTGATCAAACCTAAAGGTATGTTGATAAAACCTACATTTTTTAATTATTTGTTAAAATGCCGACTGCAAACTAAAAAAATTGCCAGAGATAAATTTTCTGTTAGCAAAATACTAATCACTGTCCACTTATTAAAATTGTGTAGTGCTATCTCAAAGTGATAACAAATTATATTATTAGAAATATAGTTGCCGTATTCAAGTTTATTATACGCGAGAAAAAAAATGTTATTGAATGCATTAAAAAAAATATAAAACATTATTGCCATCTAACTATACCTTATTATAGACTTAAAGTTATAAATAATAGTTGTTTAAATTTTCTCATTTTAAAAATATTGTTATTATCATTATTATTTATTACTAATATAAGATTTTAAATTTTCGAATTAGGTCAATTTCATAATATAATCCGATAATCAGCTGTAAATAATTAATAACTGTAATAATTTATATATATTAGGTATACTATTTATTAGTTTGTGTGTTTCGATAAGTAATGATATTATTATATTTAACTATAATTTCTTTTTACTAAAATAAGCTATTAAAGTATTTTTTATTTCTGTTATTTATCCTTTAGTATATATTTTACTAAAAATTAGTTTTTTATCGAGTTTCCTTGATTTTAGTACATTATTTAGCTATGAGTTATAGACAAAATAAGTATATATTTAGTTGATTTTAAAAATATAATATTATCTACTTTATCTTCCAAGCTATTAATATATCATATTAAATATTATATAACGCTTTTACTTCACCTTTTGTTACACTTTTATGTGAATTTGCATTTGTATCTGGTACAAATAAATCTAACGGTACAATAAAAAAAAAATAGACTAATAAGTTATAACCATGAATAAAACAAAAGTTATTTATTTAATTTGTCCTTCAAATATAAAGAACGTGACAAAACGTTTTAAGTACTAATGGACGTCATGACTCGTGAATCTTTATTCTTCACAATATGCCAATGCCCAATATACATAATAGTTGTATTTTCTATTTTTCTCATAATCATCAAATTGTTTAATTTATGTTATTACCTCTACTACGACAATGACACTAGTACTTTTGAAAAACACAATTTCTGTTTAAAGCGACAATTGTTAATATAGGTATTTATGTAATTAAGTATAATATATGTTATTCATCTATCCGATTTTTGTGCAAGTACTTAGTTATTGAGATTCTCAATTTATGAAAAATATTTAATATTTTAAACAAAAACTTATTTATACACATTACATAATTACTAATTTGATTTAATTTGAATTTAAAAACTTTGCTCGAGACAAAGACAGAGTTAACCACTGTTTCATCTAGGCATGTATAGTACGTGCAGGTTATCTATTTTGTAATATTTGGCTGTATAGTTATTCAAAACTCTGGAGGAAACTATTAAAATCATTATTGGAAAATCAAAAATCGTATTTTTTAAATCAATACACGTTTCTCACTTCTAACATTTTTTTGGATTACATTAAAAGTGTAATGTGTATAGGTATGTATATAATATGTTACGATGAAGTACGAATTTCGATAACCCTGAGTTTTGATTCTCCCAATAAATTTTGGGATTCCACAATTTTTTGACGATTGATTTTGGTTAATTCTAGGCTGTAACAAATAATTTTGTTAAACTCCGAATGATAATTTTAATTCAGACTTATATTGACGAGAAATGATAAAATCTTAGTATGCACTGTCTATTATAGTTAGGATTTGGAATATAACAAGTATGCCAAAAAACAAAATATCCTAATGGATCGTGAAGAAAATGACATTTTAATAATTTAAAATTAATCTTATTTTATTAATATATTTATTATATAAATTAATTTACAAAAACAAAATAATATTAATAAATATTAATAGGTTCTGTTGACGATAAAATTATCGATTTAACAAGTTTAAATAAAATATGTATATAGAACAATTAACAAATTTTAACTTCACTATTATTGTATTTGATTTTATATTTTCGATTAGTTTTTATATGTAAGACTAATCATAGTCTATAATTTATGACCATTTCTCGTTTGTAAAATTCCAAACTATAATAGTCTTTAATAGTTAAACTGAATTATATTAGAATTCAACAAGATTTATCGGTAAAAACATAGATTTATGATAGGATAGTTTTGCATCTAGTATAATAATTATGTTAACTGTTTTAAAACCACTACGTTTAGAAATAGAACTTTAAAATTATTTAGTTATGGTAAATAACTGTCATGTTGAGTATATGTAAGTAAGAATTTTCACTAAATTCCTCTGCATCATAGAACACATTTTTCTTAAGTTAATGATGACGACCAGTAGTCCCCATTGTAGTAAACAGTAGTTGCTGTATGCGTTGATGCCAGACTTTAATAATATTCTCTCCTCGATGGTCAGTGTTTTCCGAACTCCGCTCCGGTTGAAATTCGTTTCGGTCTCATTGTTATCCTTAATGCTATCCCCCCTTAGATTGCCCCCCATTTCCCCTGTCCGGGTCGTTGAACCACCTACTCTAGTCGCGTTCATAATGATTTCACGGTCTGCACAAATACTGATTCAATCGTATACATATATATAATAGTACTTATATTTTGTGTTGCATATAAGGATATAATTTTTTTTTCGCTTATGTACTTTATTAATGTGTAATACGTATTTAAAATCAACCCTCATCTCTTTGCCTTATTCAACATATACTCCCCCTAACAAAAGAATCCCGGCGCCGGCGAGGCGATGTTATCGTTGGTGTAATGAGTGAAAAATTGCATTTCCCCTTTCTGTCCGCGTGGCGATTAAGGGCCGACCAGTTAACGGTTGACATCTATAGTAGTGGTATATAATATCTTTTTTTGTTCTCCCTCTTTAACATCATATATTGTACTTTAAAAATATTTTGTTTTTCAAAGGAAAACAGTATGTAAATAACTATAGTTGACTGTATAATGCTACTAGTTTTTTTTTTAAAGTAGTGGATATTAAATAAGTAAATATAAAACTAATAAGTAATAACTAAATAATATATTTGATACATATTGAATCATAGTTCTACTATTTTTAATTAGTAATGCCATTTAAATGAAATCTATAGGTTGACATTTGCCCCTGTCTGATTTTAAAAGGAGCCCTAGGTTAGGTTAGGTCTTTAATAATGAATAACATGACTATTTATAATTTTGTATGTATAAGTATACTTATAATACTTTATACATCTATAAATGTATAGATATATATTTATATCATGTTGGTATCTATTAGAAAATTATTTTCATAATAATAATATTAAATATTTATGGTGTTTAAGTTTGAATATAATAATTATATAGACTACGCGTATATTTACGTAGATATGTTAGTATTTTTTTTTCGGTTACATGTGTTCATCAAAACCTTTGCTTTTGCCTCCTCTATATTGAAAACAGAAACGACACCACTCTTTTGACTGAGATAATAAAATAATCAATAATAATGGATTATATCTATACAAATAAAAAAAATTACAGTATTATTATTTCTTGAAATAAAAATGCCATACTATATAATATAATAAATTAACAATGTAGTCTTGTTATCAGTTTATCACTATCTGTATTAGATGTTTATTTAGACGTAAGCTATATGATTTTTGGTAGTATGTTTTGTAATTAAAAATAATTTTTTTAGTTTCATAATACTGAAGTGTTCTTTTTAAATAAACGCCATCGAATTATCGAAATTGTCAATTTATTACTAAAACATCGTTTTATTTTTCTATTTATTTATTTATATTTTATGATGTTGATAATTATTAGATGTCATGATAACGCGTGGGTGGGGGAATTACTCTTGTGTAGGTAAAAAAAATTGAAATATTATTGTATAAATATATTATTTTATGAAAAACTAAACTAGTGTTTAATCTAAGATTTATGAATCAACGGCAATACGGCATATAATATTATTTATTGCTTTTGAAGTTTAAAAAAAAATACTTTTCTGTAATAATTGTTTCGTACAAGAGAATGAGAGATTTATAAAGTGGACTATGTGGGTTATATCACAGAATAAATTATGGTTATACCAATATATTGATACATATATTATGTATAATATATATATATATAATTTATACTATAACCTAACCTAACATGCAGGTACTAGGTATATTTTGGTAATTTGTATTTTATTTACTAATTAAATTTTCTTTTTTTAAATATTAAGCGTTACCAACAATGAATATTAATTTTACTTAAAACCTGTAATTTGTAAACCATGTTTTAAATTTGAAATATTTTTATACTTTGGTAATCTTCATGTAACTAAACTATATCATGTTGTGTGGGCTTAAACTGTAGGTGGCATAATAACAATGATCTAGTTAATAAACATTAACTTTATGAATCGAACATTTTTTCAGTGGTTTGTAATTTTCATTTTATAAAATAAAATATGTTAACGGTATACTTCAATAATGGTAACCACTGACACATAAAATGTGAGGGAAAACGATCTCTAATTTTATTTCTGGCCCATTCGTAGTCGAGTGTGTGGTGACTGCGTTGTTGCCCTTTACACTTACACCTTATAGTATCTGTTACTCGTTGAAAATATTTCTAGTTTTATCTTTTTATTTTGATGTTTCGATTAGTCTATCCATAAATAATATAAATCGGTTTTTTATTGGTAATCAGCGTCTGTGTGTATGAAAAGAATTAAACAATTCATAATACTATTTACTCGAATATATTTTATATATTATATAAGTACATTCATTTATTAGCAGATAGTCAGGTATATTATTACTACGTATTTATTAATTTATTTTTGTCCTTAATTAATTTTTAAGTAAATTTGATTATACCAAAAAATATTATTAAAGTAATATATGAATTAAATATATCACCTTAGCTTTTAATGAAATGACAAATATGTTAATACACATTATTAACGAATAGTGCATTCGCAGATAGTTAATTTATTAATTATTATTATTACAAATTAGTCATTCAACAAATATTTGCCTTTTTCTTTATCTATATATTAATCAATAATCATTATTGCCTTTAATATTTGCTTTCATTATGCTTTGAAAATATTATATTTTATCAATAATAAATTGAATTCTTTAAAACTAATATTGTACGTACCTATTCATTTCTTAAATGTAGCACAATTGAAACATTCTCATTGGTAGTGATTATTGTTGTGTGATAAAGCTATCGCTATATGAGCTAACACATAATACAACAATCCAAATATGACAAAATAGAGTCAACAATTTTATTGTTTAGAACATAGGTACAACCATTAATTATTATTTATGGTCTACTGACTTTGTTACTATAATATTGTACTGAAAAACTAATTTGTTGTAATATTATATTTTTTCTACCAGCCAATTTGTTGACTCTATTTTTCATTTACAAAGTAAGGAAAGTAATTGATATCTGCAGATTTTAAGTTAAAATCTAAATAAGTATAACTTAATGATTTTTTTAAGAAAATAAAATATTTTAATTTTTAATAAAAAAAAACCGGGTATTTTCCTTAGTTTATTCTAAATAGTACGTATTTTGTTCACGAACTGTCGCAAATAACAAAAATTGTGCTTTAAAAATACACCGATTGTAAAAAATCAAATTATTCGTGTGCTAGTACCTATCACCAAAAGAAAATACGGATACCTAATAACTACCTAATTTTAATCTTACCCTAATATATTTATTTGTATTTCTTGTTTTGTGAGTAGAATAACTATATATCATTTTTTCTATTGTGTATTCTTTTCTGAAGATCAATTAAATTTTATTTTGATTTTATGCTATATTACAACTTAGTATACATATTAATCACTTTTATGCCATACACTAACCAATTTTAAATTAAAATCGTATCACTATTTTAATAGTTAATGATACGTAGATGATATGTAAGATAATATGCAATTTTTATCAATTTCTATGTATAATACATTTTTTTAGATTCGTGTAGACATCTTATATAGTTTATCATTTGTAGATCATATTACACATAATGAGTTTTGTATGTTTTAATGTTCAAATATATATATAATTTATACTGATTATCAATGTAATTGCAATGTCCACGGAAAAAAAAGATTAAAAACTGATATTCAGTATATCCTGTATTTATAATAAACAGTGTCTATATATCTATATATCGCATAGTAATTAATTATTACTCTACGATATTGATAAATGCGTATGATTACGTATGCCTATGCATTATATTTTTATTGAGCGTATAAATTAATTTAATGATAAAATATTTGACAAGGAATGAAAAAAACCATTGAAACTCTTCATAAATAAAAAAATGTTAATGACTGTATTAAACATTTTATGAACATCTATCTATATCCATGCTAAATATAACTCAAATTAGAGTGATTAGTATCTATCTAAATTTAATTTGTATTAATTTATTTTATAAATATCGATATTATGATTACATATAATTTATGTTTTTATTAAATTTTAAACATGAAAAAGTAATTGCAATTTTATTTTCCAACCAAGAACATATAATTAGATAACCGATATTTTGTTGTTAAATTTATTCTCAGCTATATCGATATTATTTTTAGTCTTAAAAGTAAAGCTAGTGGTATTTTTAAGATAAAGTTACTAGTTTTTTCGGATAATAATATGGGGTAGTTAAAAAATGCTTATAATAAAGATTAGAAATCAAGTACGTCGTATTACGAATATATCGATTGTTTTCGAGAAAATCACAATCATCAATAAAATAACAGTGAAGATCCTTGGACTAATGGCTTTAACAAGAGTATTAATTAAATCTTTTACTTAATAATCACTACTGGTTGATTCAAAACACGACATCTATAAAAATATTTATAAATACTAAATAGGTATTTGGTTATAGCTAACGATATAAATATATATATAATGGTTTATATTTGTTAATATCGTTTAGGATAATAATAATTGACAATAATATTTTAATATGTTTTTAATAATATATATGACGCCGGAATGATCATTAATGTTATTAGGTATATATTGTTTTGTGGTCTTCAAGACAACTAAAATACATTATTAATATTTATAAAAGAGTTCTTGACTATATGTATATGTTACAACTTCTGTATTACCACAATGCTAGCACTAGCACTGTTTAATATAGTTTAGAAATTGGTAACATGTTGGAATAAGTTAGGTCGACGAAACTAATTATTTGACATAATAGAGATTTAGGTAATTTAGACATAATATTTTTAATTGGATTACCTTATTATATTTTTTTACGAGTGTGTAGTATTGCATTTAAAATACCAGTGTGTGCGACTAGTAGTTTGTTGACAAAGTTTTTTAGACGTATAAATAAAATAATAGGTTGGCAAAGTTATATTATGATTAATTAATCATTGCGACATTGCATCATTCTATTTAATGTTTACAGAAGAAGGAGAAGCCAACGTAATTGACGAAAGTGGAGAAGAATCCGAAGAAGACGGTGGTGGATGGAACTACTACAAAAAACCAACTGAAGACGCGGGAATAAAGACGTACCAAGAGGACGTCAACAGCACGAGCAATAATTCTGACGTAAAGAAATGTTATTTATTAAATGAGTCATACAATAGCTACATAACTATTGTATAGTTGATTACCTACCAATATGTATAATAAATCATAATGATAATTTATCGTTGTTATCTTTATTCACATTAATTAACCTATTAACAGACAAATATAATTGAATATGTCTTTTTGGCAAAATTACTTATCGTACATGTATTTCAGGCCGAGGACATGGATTACAAACTGAATCCAGATGCCCCAGAGTTTGTGCCAGTATCTTCACCACCAGCGTCTACGATGAACCATGCTCAACGTCTCCTTAACATGGATAATGATGATTTTATTTCATCATCACCACAAAAGTTTAAAGATTTAGACAATGTAGTTGTGCCTGATGAGAATGACTTCACCAATGAAATTAAAGTTCACGCAGCAGACTTGTCTAAGCTCAACAATCCTTATGGTAATAGTTATTTTATTTAAATTAAATTAATTTAATATTTTAATTGATTTAAAATTTATATTTATATATTGTTTATAAACAATTATAAAGCTTAATATTAGATTAGTATTAAGTATACACTATATATAATGGAATATAATTTATAATGACAAATGTAGGTTATAGTTTACAGCATTTCATTATATAAATCCTATTTTAATACATTTATCAAATGATTAGAATGTAATATAAATGTTGTTTTAGTACTATTTCTTAACCGGAAATTTATTTTTAATATATTGATTACTTTTAAGTTTTAACTATTGATACAATTCATAAAATTTGATATAATTTTTTTGAAGCCGGTAGTAAAACATCAACATTTTGAATTGGAACCCAACAATTTATTTAATATTTCTTTTATCATTGTATTTAAGATATTTTAGTGGTTAAATATCTAAGAAACTTGGGATTTAAAAATAATACTGCTCAATGCATTTTATTATAAAAATAAACATACCTAATGAAGTACTAAAAAATATAAATGTTATATATGGTTATAAAATCCATATTAATCAAATTTAAATTCCATCTACTTAACAAATGAGTGATGACATTTATGTATCCTAATTTATATTTATTTATAAAATTATTTTAAGTTTAGACTTCTATCACAAATAACAAGATACTTCTTGGTGAAAATAGTATGTCAAGAGAATGCTAGACCCATGTGCTGTCCCCATTTTTAAAAATGTATAACATATATCAAATTGTCATTCAGTTGAACCAATTTTGTATGTTAAGTTTAAATATTAGAGATTAGAGTGAAATAACCTATTATCAAACTTAAAAGTAAGAACATTATCTGTGTTCTCTCATCGGGTTTTTAAGGCACTTTAAATTTTAAGTGAATGTGAAAATTTTTAAATATTTATGTTTTTCATACTCATAGTTAGGTAAGTCATAATTTGCAAAAAAAAAACTGTAAAAACCGATGAGAGGACACAGATAATGTTCTTATCTGTAAACTTTGATAATAGGTCATTTCACTCTAATATTCTACAAAACAAAAATTTGCCATGTTACATGTTTGTAATATGAGGACAACATATGTGAGTATGATGTCCTCTTAATTAATATATTATGTATTACACCTATTAAATGTGTGGTTTTAAAAATAATACTGTTATTTTTAATTTAATGGTTATAAAACTATTAGTTCAATATAATATGTGTACAATGTTTTATTAAACAACTAAAGATGTAATGATTTAAATTTCAGAGCCCAATGATGATTCTACCATGCTGAACGGCATTAAACCTTTAAATGATGAAGAAGTGACTAGTCATGGTGCAACTATTGATAATTTCATTTTTCAAAATGAACTTATTACCAATGGTAATTCAGATGAATATAAAAATCCATTCGTTTCGGATGATAAAGATGATTTAAACAAAGTTCAAGATTTGTCTGAATACCAGAATGATGATGCTCAAATTCATAATACAGATCCATTTGTATCAGTAATGGAATCGTCCAAAAATAATGAATTTAATTTGACAAGTGGTGTTAATGAATCACAAAATGAATCTGATCTTAAATTAAATAATGATTTCTCAATGGTGAAACATGAAGAGGATATGAATTCACAAAATATTGATGACACAATCAATACTACAAATGCAACAGTTGGTTCAACTTTACAATTTGATGATGAATCTTTTAAACATAGTGATAATTTTAAAAATGACTTTTTGGATAATAGTCAAATTGATAAATATGCCCAGTACGAAGATCGCAAATTCAATGACAGTGAAAGCACAACTGATGCTGTTTTGGGTTCAGAACCTCATACTCCAATGCTTATGGATAATCAATCAACTTTTGAGTCTGAAAATGATGATGATCAATTTTGTGAAACATTCAAACGACAAACACAGTTAAATCATTTTGATGAAAATAATGACAAGGAAAATCATGATCCTTTCTGTTTTGATCAAACTGAAGATCCCGCTGGAATAATACCTAATGTTACTCATGAAGTTGATGAAATGCATCATAATAGTGACAGTGTTATTATGCCTAATGAAAGCATAAATGAACATCAGGTATCCGAATCATTAAAACATGAACCTGTAGATGAACCTTTATGTATAAGGGAGGAAGCTAAACCTTTCCATTCTGTGTATGAACAACAATATTTGCCGGAATCCGATTTCTCAGCTAGCATTCATGAAGCTTTATTAAACGCAACTGAAAATGAATCAAGAAATCAAGAGGTTGATGATAATATTGATCATCTTGAATCACACAATATTGTTGATAGTCATGTAGAAGTAAGACATGAGTACATAGAACATCAAAAACTTAATGAAGATTTAGAAAAACAAAATCCAGAATTTAATGTTCCAATTCATACAGATGATAGAAAGTATGATGTAGAAGATCTTGAACAAGAATTTCAACCTGGAAATACATTCAATTTTGAATATGAAAATAACAGTGTAAATTCAGTACAAACTGAAAATTTAGAGCCAAAACATAATTATGTAGATGATGAGCCCGAGCTTGTTAAAGATGTCAAACATGAAGATCATGGCATTAATATTATCCAAAACCACCACGATGATTTTGAAATTATAAATAATACTGAAAATGTTGAACATAATGATGTTGCTAAAATAATACAAGAAAATATAGAAGTTCCAAAAGAAGATCAATATGATGTTTCAACTATTCAAGATTCTGCAGAAAGTTTTGAACAAAACTATGATAATAATGTTACTGATATAATTACTAATAATACAGAACACTCTAAACAAGAAGAGGAATTCATTGTTGAAACTATTAAAAACTGTGAAGAAGTTATCGACAAAACTGGACAGATTCAATCAGAAGATATTGAGCAAAAATATTTTAATAATGTTTCTGAAATGCAACTTAATCAAGTTGACAATTTAAAACAAGACCTACATAATGAAGAAGTTGAAAATAATCATATTGAAGATTTTAAACAAGCGTTACATAATGAAGAATTTAAAAATAATCATATTGAAGGTTTTAAACAAGACTTACATAATGAAGAATTCGAAAATAATCATATTGAAGGTTTTAAACAAGACTTACATAATGTAGAAGTTGAAAATAATCATATTGAAGATTTTAAACAATACCAAGGTGTTTCAGAAGTTGAAAATAATCATGTTGAAGATTTCAAACAAGAACAAGAAATTGCTGATGAATTTGTAAAGAAGCACAGTGAAGATTTACAACAAGAAAATGAATCCATTCAAAATCATACAACAGATAGTGATGAAGAAATGCAATCATCGATGATAATTCATTCTGATGTGGAAAACAATATGCCACAACCATACTGTTCGGCATCTGATACGTTAATAAATGAATCCAATATGATGTGTACTAGCATGACATTTGAAGAGAATTTCCAGAACAGAAACATGAGTGATTCATTGTACGTAATGGAAACAAGTGCAGATTATTTTGATGAGGATGTTCAACCAACCACACAACTTGACAAACCTATTGATAAGCCTGAAGTTGAAGAACTGTCAGATATTAATAACAAACTTGAAGATCAAGTACAAAATAAAAATGATATTGTTACTGAATCAAACCACGAAATAGTAAATGAACCTAAGATAGAAATCAATCCAGAATCAACTGAAAAGATTCCAACTTCCCAGGATTGTGTAGAAAAAAATGATATCCAAGATGAAAGTAACAAGGTATGCTTAATTCGTTTAAAATTATTTATTTTATTTTATTTTATCAACTAATAATAATTTATTAAATTTTAGGTTGCCGAAATTGCAGTTGCGGCAGCTGTTGGTACTGCTGCTATTGCAGCTGTCACTGGTGCCAGCTTAGCTTCTAAGAAATCTGCCCCTAAAAAGATAGAGACAACTTTATCTAAAACTAAAACAACAACCGCAAAAACTGCTCCAACTAAACCATTAGCCTCAAAACCATTAGCCTCTACTCTTAAAAAAACTACTTCATCTACAACAACATCAAAACCATTATCAAGACCAACCACTGCTACTTCTTCTAAGCCAACAACTAATGTTCGACCAACCACTGCTCCAAAATCTACGTCTTTAAAAGCAACAACTGTCACTAAAGCTTCTCCAAAACCAGCTCCCAAAACCACAATTCCTGCCTCCCGGCCAATATCAGCCAAAACAACACCCACTACACCACGAACAACTTTGACTAAAACAACACCAATATCATCACCCAGAACACCTACAACTCCAAAAACAACTACAGCTGCTACAAAGTCAACAGCTACAACGCCAAAAACAAATGCCACACCACGGACGTCTTTGGCTAACAAACAACCACTTACTAATGGTTCACCTAAACCTTTAAGTCGTCCAACGTCTGCTCCAATAAAGAAACCGTTAACTAGCGTGACAACAAATGGTACCACAAAATTAACTAATGGCGACATATCAAAAACATCTACTACAACAAAGCCACCAGTCACTTTAGCATCAAGAATGAGTTTAGCGCCTCCAAAGTTGCCTCCAAAAGTAAAGGTTGCACCTAAAACTGTAGCACCACCAGCGATGCCAGGGCCAATCAGAAGACCCAAAGCTCCCATCACAAAAAAGACTGAGACGGCCACTTCCTAAATTTGATGTATTATCATGTTTAAAAAAAAAAGAAGAAAAAAAATTACATAACTTATAGTTATTTTATAAAATTTGATTTATTATTATTATTATTATTATTTTTTATCGTGTTTAATTTTTGTGATTTTTAAAACATTGCTCTGCTAAATATTTGTAAAAAAAATTAATTTATATTAGCGGTTTAAAAATTGAAGTTATTCGCTTTTTAGCAACACTATTGAAATACAAAAAAAATGTATGTTTTATGATTTTTATGTTTAAGTGATACATTATTTATACTTATTTATCAAGAAACCTACAAACATTTTATACGTAAGTTTTTAGTTAAAAAGTATTATTTTTTATTGATAAAAATTATTTTTACCTATAGTACTGAAAAACATCTGTTAACTAGGTTAAATTGAGCTTTAAATGTAATCTTTATCTAGGTGCTATAATTTTAATTCAAACCTAATTTAACAATTGAACATCATAATTTTTTTTTTATGTTTACCTATTTATTTTTGTGTATGTTTTTAAAAGTCTCACCTTTATTTTTTTAAATATTTTTCTATGTATGTAAAATTTCCAATTTCACATATTATTTATTCATATTTATACTTATTTGGCCTAGATTATTATTTTCATTATAATATCCTATTCTCCCCACGCTTAGCTATTATTACCTAATTTTAAAATGTATGAATGTTATGTTAGCAAAACATATTATTTAGGCTAAATTAATAATATTAACAATATTATTATCCATACATGGCATGTTTTTATTTACCGTATTTTTTATTGAAATTGACAAAAATTATGTTTTATATCATAAATAAAAAAATAAAAAGGTATAGTATGTCTTTTAAGTTTGTATGATTTTGGCAATTTGTGGGGTGTGAACAAAAACATATATAAATGAACTGTCACTCTTTATAAAGATTTTATGAGTGAACATAAAAATATCAAGTACACAGGAAAATGTTTCAATTTTTATTTTTAGTATTTTCTACCTAGAAACTAACAAAAATTAAAAGATATTAAAAAATAAAAGAATTTATAATTCTTATTGTAAAATTGATCATTTGTTGACATCACATAATAGAAGTCTAAATTTATATTACAGTATATTATTTTAGAAGAATTATTTCTTAGAAGCACTTCTTTTTTTTATGGCTACTAAATATTATATAAAAAATAACCTCCTCTGATTCTTGTTTGCACTAATTTGACATTTGTTTCCTATTCAAAGAAAATTTTCTTATCGTGAATTATTAAATGCTTCAACAACTCGGTCTAATGACTGACATTGGGTTATATTGACTGATTAATTATTATGATTGTTTGCTTAACTAAGTATACATGGGTATTTACAATGTTGGATTTACAGTCATGCATTTTTTTTTTTAATTTAAATTATTTACATGGTATATAATTTTATTTATACATTTTGGTATCAACATTGATAGACTTGTAATTCCATCCGCTAAAAAACATTTAGTTATTTATATTTTATGTAACCACTAACCATCATTCTAAAAATATCTAAAAAGAACTTATTTTCCAATAAAAACATTTGAAGAGAATTTTCATTTCATCAATCATAATTTAATATGACTTAGCAAGATTGATGTGTTATGTATATGAACTTGCAAACCCTACTCCTATAGGTTATAATAACTAGTAATTATGACTATGACTGTGGCTCTACTCATAAGTAAATTCTTCTGTTTTATAAAAAAAAAAGAGATTGTTTGCTAGCTAAACTTAATTAAGATTTTACACTGCTAGGAAGACTTTAATTGAAAAATCAATAATCAGGCCCTGACGAAAACTTGAAAAACCTTACCTGTCAAGGGTTAAATAAACTAACATAGTAACATCTAACTTTTAGGTAAAACAGTAATTGTATTACTCCCTCAAAAAAATGGCATACATTAAAATAAAAGAGTATACAATTACAAGAAATAAATTCAGTACCAACATTTCATTTTGAGATGTCAAAATTGAAGGACAATCAATAAATATAAAAATAGAGGGAGTACATTAATAATAAATCTTATATCCTACACGCATTTCTCATAAATGGAAATCAAGCAATTAATAGTCATATATTGTTCAAATTGAATATATTTTCATTTTTATTGCATGCATAAATTTAAAAAATTAAAACACTGATACACTATTTTAATCCAGTCTTCAGTACTTACATTACATTTAAAAATAAATTTACACCTTTTTATCGATTAAATGTTTACCTAAATTTTAATACCTTATTCTTTCATAGTTCAACTTTAATAATATTATAGATCATATTAGATCATATTAATGCTAATACAATAGTTACTTTTATGATTGTATTTTTTAATTAAATTTTGTATTCTTAGTGGTTAAGTAAAAATTTCTTAATTACTTTAAAAAAAAATGAGAAATTTTGTTACACATGTTATTGCAATTATACATTTATAAATTTAAATATACACACATATTGCATAAATATAACTTATAAAATATACAATTTATTTTCCTCTAAACTTATTTGGTCCACCTCTCTGTTGCTGTGGTCCGGTACCGCGGTTGTTACCACCGCCTCCTCTTCCTCCAAAACCTAAAACAGAAAATACAATTTTACCAACATTTAATATATAAATCAATACTACACTAAATTGTATAAATAGAATTTTAATTTTAGTAATTACGAGATATTTTAAGCGTATCAAATTATAATGTAATGTAATAGGTAATAACACTACAGTCAACAATTAAAATAATAAAATGTTTTCTAAAAAATATATTAATTATACCTTGTCTAGCTCCTCTAGGAGCACGATTTTTCTGGTTATCTGTTCGACCACGAGCTTTGTTTACAACTATATCTTCTTTTACCATATCAAATATTTCATCTGGTATTCTTAAGTATTTAATCATACTACCTCTGATATAACATTCCGGAAGTCTCCAAAATCTATCTCCGTCCTAAAATAAAATTTAATAATATTTTAATATTGTGACACCTTAACAATTAGAGTAGAATAGAAACAAATAGTCCTATAAGATGAGAGGTCTATCAAATTTTAAAATATTTTAAATTGAGTAAATTTATTATAATTCTGATATAGGTAATGTCTCATGACCAATAAACATCTATAAATTAATAAGCAATAAACCAATTAATATCAAATAATAATAAAAATAAAACTCAAAGAAAATTATGAACTATAATAAAAAAAATTAAAATACATGCTATATGCCTATAAAAAATATATATCTAAAAATAGTATCTCCTTTTATTGTACTTCAAGTTATTGGCTATAAGAATAATTTATTTGAGATCATTAACGCTATTTCAGTTTTAAATATTTAAATTAAATAGACCTATAGGGCTTTATACTTCACATCCATTGTTCAGGATAACTATAATACTTTATTTAATTGGTTCCAAACAACTTTTAAAAATGTAAAATAATTAGATGTAAAACAAAATCCATGTATTAAGTAATTAATGGAAGATTTTATAGTTAAACAATAATATACATTTTTGGAGGTTAAGGCCAACATTTTAGCTATGGTTTAAATTGATAGCTATTTTTAATGGTAGAGTAATATACTAATAAATTAAAAACTAACATATTACTATCTTACAAATTTATAAACATTTTTTCGTTATTTTGTATAATTTAAAATACTATGAATATATTCCAAATGCAAGATTTATTTCTTATAGACACAAATCCTTCTTATTGGCTACATTTCCAAATTATAACCAGTACCTATCAAGATGCAAGGATATCTTGCCTTGCCACATCTAACAGTACACTTCTTTGATAACAATATGGGATGTCCGGATAAACTAACTAAACATAATACTAGTGTTATTTTTCAAAATAATACATACTTTTGATGTGCAAATAACTTCTCGTAAATTGATATTCATCCAACTATCGCAAGTAACTAAATGTCCATTGTACGTTTCACCATTTTTTAATTCAACCAGCTACAAACAAATTTTTTATTTAAAACATATAACTATAAGCTAATATTCAAAAAGATATACCAATCACCCCAACAGTCTTATTGTTAAAATATTATCATATTATTTTTAGAAAAAAAGTTATATTTTATTACCTCAATAAGTTAATTTTAAGGTTTTAAATATTTTATTACCAACAATTAAAATCAGAACATTAAATTACCCTTATTTGTTTATATTATACAATATGCATGAGCTTACCATCGGGTGATTCTGAGCAGTTTTGAGTAATGAAAGAGGTAACTGAAACAAAAAAAAAATTATAAATTTCCGTCAAAGATATACATGAATAACCCGTAAATAATGATACAATAAAAAGAAGACATTAGTATTATTACCATTTTATGTATGTACTGTGTTTACTAAAATGCACGAAAATCAAAAACAGTAATGAACTTACAGAAATAATTTTAAAATATTAAAAATTAGGAATAAGTTCTGTTTAATTGTTTACGCGGATATCAAGCATAAATATTCAACATTCAATAATAACGTTTCTAAACGTGCATTGAGACAAATTATCGAACGCCGATCGTCGATGTCGAATACTCGAATACGAATACGAAAGGCTAAAAACAAATACCGGATAATTTGATAAATTCGATGTTTAAATTGATAAGAGTTATCAACAGATAAATTTAAATTTCCAGTGTTCCGTCGTAAACGATATTAAATTATTGAAACATACATGAGTCCATACGGTAATAATAGGCAGGCATAATGACTATTTACTTATGTCCGTTTGAACAACATTTTGGAGAACTATTAAATATATTATAAAAGAAATTTGTATGGAAAATTGGAAACAGGAGTGTTTGAATCTTTGAATAAGAAAATTGTGATATGGATTATAAAACAAAGTGACAAACTGAACTTTTATTCCACAAATCTTATTTCTCATAGGTAACATGTTTTACCAAAAGTGCATACTTAAGTCCACGTATGGGCTATTACATTATCCATGACAAATTAAATATATTTTGTCATGATAATATTAGTTTCAAAAAATGTGAATCCATACATACGGATATACCATACGGCATAATATACCCTGATGTGTGTGTGGCGCACAAGCACAGAACCCACGAATGTTTAGAACTATTTTTACTCTAGCGTCTCTCAATATCGTAGTGATTTATGGATACAATTTATATTTGGTAGTCAACTACCAATATATCATGATTTATTTTTTTTTAAATGCTGTTTTAATTTTTATTAATCTCTAGTTAAAAAGTGCCCTAAAGCGAACAGAGCACATGAGTACATGACCTCTATTTCTTTAAATCAGGTCAGAAAATCTAAATGTTGTTACATTTAGAAAACCTTACCAAATTGCAAATCTAATTTATTAAAAATATTGCTAACATATTTGTAATATTAAGTACAATAGTTAGTTTGTAACTGATTCAGGAACTTAAATGATAAAATGGTTGAGAACCGTTAATATATTACCTCCTGTATTGGTAAGACCATTAATGTATTATAAAATCATAATAGTAATACATTTTTATTATAGTACTTAACATTAACATTGTACAGATAATTAAGTTTCCAGTTGCCAGTTACAATTATAGGACCTTATAAGTTTTTAGGTTTATTATATAGGTAATAACAATTAAGCAGTATATTAAATATAATATATAATATTTAATACCAACATTGGTAAAAACAATAAAAAAAAAAAAAAAGACAGTTATAAACAAATAATATTACCAACAACCACATTAAAATATCAAATTTAAAAAAATTGTTTATAATACTATCAAATCAAAATGTATTTATATAAATACCACAATTAAATTTTTAATTGAGTTTAATACTAATAAGTAATAAGTAATAATTAGAAAATCATAGTAAAATCTTAAGTTAAATAGTCATACACATAGTAGGTATCAAAGCATTTTTTTTTCTTTAAATAATATTTCAATATAAAAACATTTATAAATTTAATTTTAAAATAAAACTATCAATATGACAATATTATGCCTCAGAGTCAACTTTCTTAAGATCCATTTCTAGTTCATCAGCAGTTCTTAAATCAATGGCAAAGCGAGATTTAGATGTTCCAGTACTACGTACTTTCCTGCTATACGCCTAAAAAAAATTTAAAAAAAATTTTATAATCCATTTATTGCTTAGACTATTTTTTGATTTTAGTTTAAATAGATTAAACATTTAATTTAATATAATAAATATATTTAAAATAAATAAATAATATAGTATATATCATCTATTAATAGGCAGAATAAAAAACATTTTTTAATTTTTTTTGGAGGATAAAATGTTATGTAGGTACATGTGATTTTAATGATCACATTATTGTATCTATACATTTTTATTTGATCAATAATAAATAAATAAACCATAAAAATGTAACGTTTTTAAGACTATAATATTATTTAAAATATTATTATATATTAAATTATGACAATACTATTTGGACAGGTACAAATAATTTAAAAACGATTAATATTAAGATATTTGGATACTATTTTATTAGCCATAATATTAGTACCTACAGCTACTGATGTATTGATAAACATATTACATTAATAGCTATTCGCTAGATACCTGTATGTTTTTATTTTAACTATTTACCATCACTCAGGACCACATAATTTAACACATGTTATCATGTACTTTTATTAATTTATAATATATATTTAATTTAAATAAATTACTTGAAATGCTGTAGCTAAAGTATAAGTCAAATTTCTTGCAGCTTGACGACTTTCGCAGACAAACGCCACACAATCAAATGGTTTTCTGTCCGTACTTATTTGTTCTTTAACAACTATCATGCAGAAAACTCTTGTATAAACCAAATCCTATGGACGTGACATTTATTTATTTTCACTTTTAACAAAAACAAATAAATATTGTTTTCATAAAGCTATATAATAACACAAGCACAATAGGTATATTATTATGATTAATAATCAGCGTAAGGTAATACTAACTTGAACTCCGTAAGAAACCGTGTGAATGGGGAAAACTTTTCTAAATTTGTCACCAATAATTTCACATCCGTCTTCGGTGATTCGTAGTTCGACTTGTGGCTGTAAGGGCGTTGACGAGCTTTTAGCTTTTGCTACCATCAAATCAACTGGTTTCCGCGTGTGTTTGATTCCCCATAAGCCTCTGGCCTCGGAAGACCCGAGTTCTCTGACAGAGAATGATTGGGGAAGGCGTTGGTATCGTATGTCTTCGTCCATCACGAACGGTTTAAGCAGAAATAATAAAAATAATAATAATAATAGGTATCTATTATGTATTTATTAATTGATTTTGAAAGTAGGAAATATTTATAACTACAATTTTACAAGACACTTAAAACGTCGTTGTACGTGGTATGAAATATTGAGTATTTGCATCGAAACTAGAAAAACACATACGGCAAATAAAATCGAAAACGAATATTATAGTTTAATATTACACATCCAACCACTCAAGAGTCAACGCACGAATGAATTCACCTGTCACCTGTAACTACAGCCTACAGGTAACACAATAGGTAGTAATTTACTGCCCAACTGCCATCTGCTATCGGATTTCCTGTTTCCTGTTTGGTAGTTTGGTACCCACCAATAGCATTTAATGTTTATATATGTAGATATGTGACACAACCGTATTTAGTACAGAATAATAATTTTTAATACAAAATATAATACTAATGTATTAAAACATTTGTTTTTATATTAATTGTTTTTATTAACCAATGTCCAGAATTACCTACAGCCAAGGCCGTAATTGAAAAAAAATTTCAGGGGGTCCAACTTTTTTTTTTAATATTTTTACTAAAAATGTCAATATATTATGCTCACCACTAAAATGTTTCTATTTTTAAAAAGTTTTGAGGGAGGGGGTCCAGACCCCTGGACTTCTCCACCAGTTACGGCCTTGCCTAAACAGCGATTCGATAGTAAAATATACTAATTTTACTCATGTAATTATATACTGAACCTATTTTATTTTTATTTATTGTACACTTAATACTTATTATTACTTTTTTATGTCATTTTCGTAATTTCTATATTTAGAAATAATAATTTTTGTTGTTATGTTCAATAACATATTAAAATTTTGAAAGGTTACTAAATTACGTATTTAAATAATACAAAAATATTATAGCCAATGCCCAATAGTGTATGTTTATATTAATTACCTACCTATATAATGTTAAGATTAATTATTTCTTAACTCATATAGTTAAATTACTTAAATTTTTTAATTAAAAATATAGTTGAGAGGGAGATTGTAAACTTTCCCAATTTTAACAACCTATGGACACTAAACGATGGTAAACTTTTCTGGTTCTAGACTTCTAGTGGTTTCACTTCAGTACTACGGTAGTAATACTTCTATACCTCAACTGCCTCAAGTCCTCCAGGGTTTCTAATTCTAAATGTGTTAACTCTCCCGAATCTGTAATAACTGCGTTTATACGTTCATAGATCCCGACTCCACACAGGCAATCACCCTCGTTTTAAAGGGGTATCGCTCCCGTACTTGATTATAACGTGGGTAAAACATAAAAAAGTATTTCGCCATTTCGCTTTTCAGCTTTTATGACTTTGTGTATGAAAATTGTTTTATTTTTAGCTAACGAGTTGTTCATTAAAATTTAAAACAACATGATATTAATAGCTATAAAATACCGTGAATCATGTTTATCGGATTATGTAATAATATGTAGGTTATAAAAATATAATATATATAATATTATACAGTATTGAGTACACGTGACACGTCCCATGATATTATTATATCATGACACGTCCTATAGTCGGATAGTCCGTTCACCGAAAGAATAATATATTAATATGGCCGTTTCACGCGTACGCCACATACGACATACGAGTATAACTGCGGTCTACGGATTGCTCTCTAATCTTTTACCTACTCCACTCTAGTTGTACATTGACGTGTGTAAGTGTAACGACCTAAGTAAAAACCAAAAAGAACTTTTCTTATAAATTGTATTGATTAAAAATAAATCATATTTCGTAATTTATCTTATAGAGCATGCAAATGCATGCAATTGATATCAACAGAAAACATTACCAGTCACCTATGCACTTTTATAAACATTTAAAGTGTATAGAAATACTTACTGTAAATTAGATATTTTGCGTGAAAAGTGAAAACACATAAGTCCAATTCGTTTTTCGTTTTTTTTTAACATAAAATCAATATTGTTATAAAAATATTCTGCTGTATGTAAAAAAATTATAATTAAGATATTATTTAGTAAAAAAGTTGAAGCAACTACATAATATGTATACTGGTAAAAAAATGTATATATAATAAAAATAACATTATTTAAAATTTTAAATTGTATAGTTATTTTTATTTTTAAAGTCTACTCAACAAAATGTTAGTAAAAAATTTAATAACAATAATCTTTTAATGATTATTTATTTTTAAATATATTTTTTTAATTTATAATAACTAAAGAATAAGTTATATTTAAAAATAAAATTAAATATTTATATATTGAGAACACAATGAGATTATTTTTAAAAAAGTTAGAACTTTATAGGATTATTTAAGATTAAGAATAAAGTCAATCTAATGAAATAAATTTCAAAATTTATATAAAAAATATTAAAACTTTTGCAGAGCCATACACCCGTACCAAGCCATATTTTATCCTGAGACAGAACTCTAGTAATGCGCCAGGAAATATCATTATATTTACGAGTCGTTAAAAAATTTTTTATTGTTAATAATATATTTTTTTAAGTTTATCATTTAATATTTTTATGCCCTCAGCATCAGGTGCCCAAGGCAAGTGTCTCACTCGCCTCACCCTAGTTACGGTTCTGAACTTTTGTATTATTAATGGTCTAAGCCTTTAAGTTCAACTCTTATTTTTGAATAGTTAAGGCACAAAAAAAAAAACAAAAAAAAGCATATAGGTAACAATAGTCAATAATTATTATTAAGTTTTATAAATGTGTGAACTTTTTTTCAGTATACATTTTAGTATTGCACAAACAAAGAAAACAGCTATTTATTTTTGATTAAAATAAGTGGTATGGGCAATATGATAAATAATTGATTTATTTATGAATAAAGAATGTATCCAGTACCAACAACTTCCTTTAAAACTGTTAGGTGAAATGGTAAATTACACTTCTAGGAAACTAGTAAAGTACATACTAATTACTAGAGATAATTTTCCTAAGTATAAAATTACAGTCATTGTCAGATAGATTGACATGACGGCGGCGGCACTTTTCAGTAGGTGTTTACCAAACTAGTCACGGTGGCCTGGTGTGTATATAGATGTCATAATTATTTTATTATTATTAATTAATACAATTTCTACTTTTTGTTTTAAAATGAAAGAATATTACCAAAATATTTGATTTTAAATAAATAACATAAAACCAGATTTAAAATGTAATAATTGCCTCACTTGCTGTGCTACTTTTATATTTTATAATTAATTATATTATTTCAATTAATAATTGAATATTTAAAACAATAGCTATGTTTGATAAGACAATCATCTATATTTTTATTTTGTTAGGTTACTGCCTAAAATTTAAAAACAACATTTATTTTGTTTTAAAATACTTAAAATAAATATTTCTATTATTGATTAGTGATTACAGTATAAAACCTATTGTTAAAAATTTAACCAATAAATTTTGATTTTTCAAAAAAATAAAGACAAATCATATTGAAGCTTTTTAATATATATATACTTAAAATTAGTAAAATAATTTAATGTAACAATTTTAAACTCGAGTGGAATTAAATTTAGAATAATATTATTTTGTAGGCTGTAACACAGTTTCAATAACTAACATTTTTATATATTTTATATTTGTGTACATTTTATTTTAAGAATATTATTATGCACAAAGTCAAACAACTTATGTAATACATATTGTTTTATAATGAAGAAAAACTAAACGTATATATTTACTAAGTTGATTATTAGCATTAACGGTATAGATGGTCAGCATGTATATTAGCAGCAATTTCTGATTCCCATTTATCACCATTATTTAATAACTTTTCTTTGTTATACAAAAGTTCTTCATGTGTTTCAGTAGAGTATTCAAAATTTGGACCCTAAAAAATATTAACAGATATTAAGCTATAGTTTAATAAAACCATAACTGCATTTAATTTTACTTCAACAATAGCATCTACGGGACATGCTTCTTGGCAAAAACCACAGTATATACATTTAGTCATATCAATGTCATAACGTGTGGTACGGCGACTTCCATCAGCTCTTTCTTCTGCTTCAATAGTAATAGCCTATACAAATCATATATACATATATATATTTATTAATACAAAAAACACGTCAGTATATAATAATCATAACAGTAATTTTACTTGAGCTGGACAAATAGCTTCACACAATTTGCAGGCAATACATCTCTCTTCACCAGACGGGTAACGTCTAAGAGCATGTTCTCCTCGGAAACGTGGCGACAAAGGTCCTTTCTCAAATGGATAGTTGATAGTGGCTGGTTCCTTGAAGAAATGAGCCAATGATACAGCAGCACCTAAAAATAGTTTATTTTAAGATAACAATCAATAGGGGTTTTTAGTAAGTATTAAAAACATGTTTGCTTAAATTAAAAAATAAAAACACTACTACAGTATGTCAGTATCTTTTAATTAAGAATAAACCGCTTAGTATATCGCTTGTAATCTAATTATCCTTACTAAGCAGTAAAAGCTATGGACGATTACATAGGATTGTGCACCACCTAATAAAAACCGATTGGGCGGCTGGTATAATGTTATTTGAAATGGATTATATTATTATAGCAATAAGTTTACTATAAAATGTATAATGTAATTAAAAATATACAATTTATCAAAATTTGTATTACTACAAGAATTCTATACTTGTTCTGTTTTCTATGTCTGACATATGCACAAGAAAATAAATAATTATTTCACACATTTACTCCATGTTGCATGTGTCTAATATACAGAAAACAAAATGTATAGGTTGTATTCTATTAAGAGGACATTGTTAACCTGTAATTTGAGAATAAAATTGTAACGTATGCCACTCAGCAAATATTTATATATTAAAACAAATTTTTTTAAATACAAATTTTTCACTAAATATGTGCTTATAGTTTGTGTAATTTGATTAATTACCTCTACATAGTTCAGAAACAAATGCATAAGAAATAGCTTGATCTGACATAGCGCTCCAACTTAAATTTTCAAATTCATCATCTCTGTTCACATTGATATAATTAATTTGCGATGCTGATCTAAATGGTACCCGAATAGTTGATCGCAAAACTGTATTACCTGTAAAAATAATGAACATAATGAAATACATTAACATAATTGACTATTATAATTAAAACTATAAAAATGTAAGACATTTATTGTAGAGTAATATTTATATATTTATACTATATAATATATGTGTGTAAATATTATACTAAATTTCATTGTTTTAAAAAAATTATCAGCTGTAGCCTGTAAGTCAACTGGTAAATAATACAAAACAATAACTTTATTTTAACTTTAATTATTCTTCTTCTACTGACATATTAATTACACTGACTATTCTCTAAGAATTTTATTTTACATCAGTATTACACCACCCTCTATCTCTATCTTGCATTACTTTTCTCCTTTTCTCTAGTTTTTAATTCATCAGGTTTTTAGATCTTCTACCACATTAATTCAAATTTTTCCGAGTATTTAACTGAGTTCTTTTCTAAATCGTTCTCCTTGTGATTTTGATTCCAATTGTTTTGTTCTCTCCTCTTCTCATTTTGTGACTCAACTATAATATCCTTTGACCTAGTGGCAACTTTAGGGGAGGGAGTATATCCCCCTGCCTCACAAATTCCAAAAAATTAAAGAACAGGTACTTACAGAATGCCTACTATACAATTGAATTTAATATACACTTTTATTATTATGGTATATAACAAGGGTCACCACCAAAGGTGGATCAAATTTCAATGGTACAAGAAAAAAGTAAAATTATTAAAAATTATGCTAATTATAAAGTTTTGATTATAACTGTATAAGAAATTCAAAGAAACAAATAATATACATTTTAAAAATTATAATTACAAAAAATAGATGTGTCTACTTAATAAAATAATAATATATAATAAATATGAAACTTTATTTTTATCCTAGGAAAATATAATTTCTTTTGGGCACATGAAAAATTTTCAAAACTTTGACTGGGAAAATTTAGCACTTGACCCCAAAAAAGTTCACCACCCCTGGTATATAATATAATATTATATAAGAATAATCAATACGATATCATTTAATTGTAAATTCTTGTTACCTAGTTGTTAGTATCTTATATTATTGTGTAGTAATAGTACGTCAGTACACCATATATAACAACGGCTTAAAACCTGATTACGTACACGAATGGTTCAAGACAAACTCAATACTCTTGCTCACATGCAGATATAGATAACATAATGGATCAATTCACACAAAATAGGAATACAAAATTATATTTTGCATTGTAATTTGTGTACTTATTAGTTTGTTACTTTTATAACTAAAACACTTGAGAATTTAATAAAAAATAAAGTTTAGTTTTTTAATGCCCAATAAATTATAATTTTTTATATAGCTATGCATATATTTTTACAATTATTGTTACTATGAAGTAATTAATAAATAATAAAATTAAGCTAATGAAGTTATTTATAGTGCTGATTTTGAAGTATTTGATATATTTATATTTTGATATAACAAGTATATAATACTTATCATGAAATATTGAAATATCAACAAAATAAAAACAATTGTTCATGGCCTCCTTCAAAATCAATCTCTAGAGCTGTCACCATAGAAAAAAGATTAAAGCAGTCAATGCTTTGACCATTAATAAGGATTGTTACTGGTATTATTTTTATAGTTTCTCATAATATTGCATAATTCTTTGTAATATCTTCTTCCCCTGTTTCCTAGGATTTTCTTCCATTTCCTGTTTTTAAAGGTTCTCAAACTTTTCTGTCTTTTTAGTGGTCTTCCAAGCTTTACAACCATAAATGAGGGTTTATCTTATACCTAATAGCAAAGTACAATCTAACTTTTGATTTTCTAGACATTAGGATATTCATCCTTAAGAATTTCATCAGTACGCTAAACGCTTATTGGGCTTTATTTATTTCCTCTGACCATTGGTATCTTTCTTGGTACATAAATTTTCTCTCAAACACCTATATTATAATTACTAACTTTTTGAAACTCTTTAAGATCCTCTCCACTTTCTAAAAGATCCATGGTCTATGTTTTTTTAGTATTAATTTCTAGTAAACTCTATTTTTTTTTATGTTTATTGAATAATTTAAATTATATTTATTCTTAAAAAATAGTTTTGGTAGGTAGTTTTGAGTTTGATTATATTAATACACTTAATACTTATTACATTTTTATACATAAAAAAATAAGTTCTTACCAGCCCTTGTTAATGCTGCTAAATTCATACTGAAAATTTTAAACGTATTCTACAAAGAAAAAAATAATAATAATAAGTAAACGTCTAAATACTTGTGATCTTTAAGTAAAAAAATAAATAATAACTTTTGAAGGAGTTTTATAAAATTAAAAAATTGTCCTCAAGGCAAATCTATGATTGATATGTTATCAGTATTATCGTTTCTAGCTTCAAGTTCATACCAACGTTTCAGCAGTTAGTAACAGCTGATGCGTGATTATCAAAGAACCACAGATATTGATAATAATCCGGACTAAGGTTATTAATTAATAATTTTATTTATTTATGTCATTGAAGCCAAAAGGTACGACAAAGAATGAAAAAAAACTAAAAGTAGCGTCAAGCCACAACTACGAACTACCTGTAAGGTAATAAGATATAGAACAAAATAGATTCATAAAGTATAGAAAAAAAATTATGTAACGTAGTTAGAATCCGCCCATAGAAAACAAAAAATTCCACTGAATTTGATATGGAATGATAGTCAAAAACAAACACCTAAGAAAAGATTGTAAAAAATTCAAGCATCAAAAATCGTAATACCAAATAATAGTCTTTATCTCAATAAAATTTTATTTATTTTTAGTAAAAAGTAATTACCATTAGAACAAAGTAAGATATACCTACTGTTCCTTAATTCTTATTAAATTATACAGATTGTCATATTTTAAATTTATATATTTTACAATTTACATCACAAATTGGAACTCAGTGGTATCTGAAAAGTTAAACATAAAATAATGTTCAACATGTTGATATTAACAATATTTTACAAGACATGTATTTGATATATTTTTAATTGTTCATAGTTGTAAAAAAAAGTATATAAATCAGTCATAGTTCAAGTTGACTAATTAATTGTTTTATTATATCTTAAAAATTAACATCTAATATAGGAAGTTAATTTAATTATCAGTATCTGTATTGAATATATCTTTGTTCGGTGATGTACAAGCTTCTTGAATTTGTTTTAAATAATTTGTTGCCCTCATGGTAATATTTAATGCAGGATTAATAGGGTTTAGATTTTCTTCGCCAATCAAACTTAATCCGCACAAGCTTAAGCAGGTGTGCATTGGATCTGGTATAGATTCCATGTTTTTACTAAATCCACCAGTTATCAAGTTAGCATTAAGTAGAACAAAAGCCCTATTTCTCTCTGGGTTTATTTTATTTAGTGATCCCATAATACTGAGTGTAGCACCCAACCAGAAGGAATAACAAGTGTCTGCTTCTTTATTAGGTCTTCCTTGAAAACCTCCTTTAGTTTGTCTATTTACTGCCCAGCGCTCTAATATTCTTGATTTATTATCATCTAAAACAAGATTAATTTTATTTAAAAGAGACAACGACGCAACTGCACAATAAGTAGAACCACCGTGCGATTCAGTTCCTGGGTTTTGTCCAAACGCTCCATCATAGTTCAGACATTTTGAAATAAATTTAATGGCATTATTTACATTAATACCCGAAGAATCATTCAAAATGTTGCATATTGCAAGTGAACAGTATACAAATCTCAAATCACTCTCACCATGTTCGTAGTTGCTTTTGAAACTGCCATCTGGTTTTTGCAGAGATGCTACACCTTGAAGTACAGCCGATTTATTAACACGACTCAAATTGTCACCCATTGTAATCAGAATACACAATGCCATGTATGTCATAGCAACGTTGCTTTCGCAATACTTTTCAGAGCCTGGATGATTCTTTAAATGGATGACGGTAGTGGACCCCATGAAACCACATTTGTGCACGGAACAATTTTCGTTGGGTACCAATTGCAGCCTGTACACCCACTCGACAATTTCTTTCTTACGATCATCAGAGAGCGAATCTAAGCCGTCCAATATGTCCAAACCAATGAGCGCAAAATACAGTATGGTGAGCCGTGAATAATCGAATACGGCACTCTCGCTGGGCAACAGGTCCAACGAGCGACGAAAATATTTCTTGTGTAGCTCGAATTTCAAATCTGGCTTGTTCATCTTGAAGGAGACTCGTAGACCCTGTGGAGGTAAACCGGTATATCAGCTAGCGCCTAGCAGCCGGGGAGGATATAATTTAACGGCGGCATCGCCTTAACGGAGAAGCAAATTCGTATAAATTCCGAGCAACCCGATCGTTTCGGATGCGAACGATATTATCGGAGAGTTAAAGAAAACAAAATATCAAAAAACTCGTTCTACTGTTTTGTGCAAGACTTGTACAACTGTTGAAAGAAGGTTGAACTGTCAATTTCGGTAGTCCGGCCCAATTCGTCAATCCTCAACCGTCACTCATCACTTGTTCTCATTGTACGCCGTGCGATAGTGCGATACTGCCACTGCGGTCTCTACTCTCGTCAATGTGTCATCGTTATCGCTTTTGGTACCAGCAAAACAACCAAAATACCGGCAGAGCGCGACACTATCACATCGAAAACATAATATATCTTGATTTATAAATACTAGATAGAACCACATTTGTTACAAATTACAATATATTTAAAATTTTAAATACGTGTTGTAAACTTGTAAAGTTGTAACTACAAAACGTCCACGAAACTTAATCTTGGGAATTGGGAAAACCATGAATTTGTGTTTCATTAAAATAGTAAATATCGTTGTATAGGCCATAGGGAAAAGTTTATTCTTCTACACTAATTAACTCTTTTAATTTTCTTTTTTAAAGTATTTACCTACGCGGCTACGCTTATGAATACTCAGAATTGATGGTTTTTTAAATGCAAACAATTTCTTTCAAAACATTTCTTTATAGTTTAGATTATTAAGACCTAAATGAAAATACTAAATAGTGTTGAACGGATTTGCAAGTTTCCATTTTATAAGAACTAAAAAACCAAAATGTAACAACAATAATAAATATTTATTGTACATAATTATTATAAAAAAGTTAATATTAAAATATTTGTACAATACGAGAATTTTTTTTCATGAAAAGTTGGAAAATAAGACATTATCAAATGCTAAAAAAAAATGTTATAACAATGTATTTGGTCCATCAATCGAGAAGTTATTTGGTGTAAAAGAGATCTTATTTTTAATCTCGAAGCCTTCCTAATGCTTTCGTACAACTTGCCAAGATGGCAAGATCTATAAAGAATTCATACATGTTCTTCTTTATAGATCTAGACTAGATGGCTGTCGAATACCAAGTACCAATTGTCGATTGTTGAATAATTAGCATTTGCATTCGTTTAAATGCATACATCATATTATTGCATCATGTCGTATTTTATCACTGTATCGTTCTATCAAAACTAAATAAGTACCTACTACCTATTAACAATTAATAAATAATAATAACTGCATTATTATTTTTCTATACAAATAACACACTGCCTTTTATCGGATTTTTATCTTACCACTATTCATAATTATTATGTTTCTTACTTTTAATCGTATCGAATTTTTACGAATCAGAATCACAGATAAATCTGGTATGAACTATAGTCCATTGTAGTCAGTAGACATAAAAATATGTTGTATTATATGTTTATATAGTGAACACTCTTTAATTGTGGGTCGGGTATGAATAATGTATAATAAATAATTAAAAAAAAAACACGGTTCAAAATATAATATTTATTTTATGTTTATATGTATGGTAAAAAAATGGTTATCTAAAACGTATATCTAAATAAATAGAGCGAGCCTCGGCCAGTTCTCCCCTACGAGTAATATTAATATTATGTAATATTATCCAATATCCAGGAAGAAAACATGAAATTCCAAGTAAAAATAAACATTCTTGTTAATTGTGTTCTTGCGCAATTGCAATGAAAAAACTAGGCGCTGAAGCTCTATATTTTTCAGCAACTGTATGACATTATAATATTATCTATATTATTAATCTTGATTCTTGATACGTGACTGTAGACTAGTCGGTTCCTCAGAAGAAATTAAATTTAATCTTTCCAGTGGTGATTCTCACTACAACTGCGAGCAAGCTGCTGATGTCCAAGGAGCTTGCTCGAGCCAACCACTAACGACCGTTACCGTGTAATACCAGGGTCGACGTCGGAGTGTCGGACCACAAATTCTCAACTGCCCAGTGGTCACTGTTCAGTGTTCACACCATTCGATTTGCGCATAAATAATTTATTATCCACGGGGATCCGCGACCCTCTCAAGGACGTCGCCGACGACGACGAACAGTCGATAATTCGATCCATAGCCGTTTACACTAATACTCGCCGCCGCCACCAGTCGCTGCGCCGTTCCGCCCGCGTCCTCGTCGCGTTTATCAATCAATACTCGCGAGTCCCGACTCCCGGATTCCGGACGCGTTCACGTATTACAGTATTACGTATTTACGCTGTGCGCTGTACGTAAACACTAAACACTATAGCACTGTTGTAGACGCTCACCGCTCAGCGTTCGTTCCCACGGCACACGACCGTCCCGAGTTTACGTCACTCGGCTCATTCCACCGTCTGTCAGCGACCATCGCGCGTCGCCTCGCGTTTTAATCTTTTCTCGTCGTTAAATATCAAAATAAATGTCATTGTCGCCGTCCACTTATTGGAAAACAACATAAAATTATTATCCGCATCTGCACTGCTACTGTTACTACCCCGTCGACGCAGTAAGTTTACTTGATATTTTCCTTTCGAGTCAAAAGTCTACACAATACCGCAGCATAGCTATTGCCACGGTGTTCTGGGTGTTCCCAGTGCCCAGAACACCGAACGAACCAAACTTTTAGTTATTAGGATCGCCAGTCAGATGTTTTCAATCTGTGTACTTGCCACTTCACAAGTAGAATTTCCCGCTTTCTCATCGTATCTCTACTGTGTAGACAAAGGTTTACGACGACCGATCGGTCCAATCGCAATCCACTGTCGACCATTGTTTTTCGATCTTTTCCTTTTCGACCGTATTTTGGTATTAGGCATTAGTTAATTAATAATTATTGTTAACACCTTGTATAGTTCTATGTACTATGCAAATTTGCTCGTGCGTCGTAAATTTTACGAGTGTATGAAACCCGTTGGGTATAATTATATATTGTGCGTCAACATAACCAGCACCAGTTGTCGATTGCTTATTAACAATACGGTGACTATATTATAATAGGGCTTATGTTGTATTGCTGTGTTCAGCGATACAATGTACAACAAAATTGCGGTGACTGTTTTAGTTTATCTGTGTAGGTACCTACCACAGAGTAATAATACCTACCTTAAACTTTCTATTTTATTTTTTTATTTTTATTTAACTCGTACTACAGTCACACATTTTTTTGAACATTAATTTATTTATTTAGACATTAACGATCTTCCATCACACTCCTCTGTGCCCTAAGTATACTTCCCTACTCTATCATTACAACAACAACAAAAATTGCCTAAAATTCTATAATAATATCCTATTTTTACCAAATTGCAATTTGGTTAGATGCTTTATATTTATTTAAGTATTTATTTATAAACTAGAAATTATTCTTATTAAATACAAAACATTTAACAAATTTGATTTAAAAATTAATTAATGTACCTAAAATATTTGTTTTCTCATTGTCATATTCCTTAACTTTTTTCTAGGAAAAAAACCTTCATTCTAAAAGTAGGCACCATTTATTTTAAAGCAATCATTATCATATCAACTATAAATCGACTAGACCAATGCCTTCTTTATACCCAATATATATGTGTACATTGTTTACTTGTGTATTTTTTACTAACACACATATACATTTCTCAAACTTATACTGTACACTTCCAATTTTGAGCTGTATACTGTGTCAAAATGTACAAAAATTGAATACTTGAAACCATTTTTTGAAGTAGGTACCACTTTTGGGTAGATAGGTTTTTTTGTAGTACTTTAATATTACCATTCTTGCAGTCACTGTTGGACTTAAAAATATTTATAAGAGTTAATAAGTTATGACCCCTTTTCTTTTAATTTTGACTGCAAAAAATGTAAATGCTATTCCAGTACAAAATTAAATTACTTGACAATTAAATATACAAGTCTGAAGTCTAAAATCATAATTTTTATACAATATAATTTTACATTGTATAATGTGTTTGAAATCTTTTAAAGTAGTTAGTAAAATAGTTATTGTATAAATTATTGTTTTAGTTTAATATGTGTTATCGTGGTTAAAATGTATATTTAGCCATTTAAGTGACCATTATTTGTAGGCGGGTCAAAGTGATTGTACAGTTCAAGAACGATTATTTTATATATTTTATTTTATTATGCTTTGTGCAAATGTCTCATAGTAAAATAATCTTACCTTATCTTAATTTTAGTAGGAGTAGGTAAAATTAAAGTTATCTTTTACTTTAGATTATCTTTTTACTATTATTGTTCCATATTGTGACAACTTTTAATGTCTAATAATTATATTATTAAACATTTTTCTTTAGGTCTTCATTTATTTTATAAAAATTTAAAAAGTACCTAATGTCTAGTACAATTTTTAACTGTCTTTTATTTTTAAGTATCTCAATAGTAATCAATTTTATTATATTCTATACTCATCAAATTTAATTATTTCAAAAATAACTTTACATTCAATAAATTTGCCCATTATACTTTCAATAATACCAACATATAAATAAAATAGGTAAATCATTATTAACCAAACATTATTCAATGTTTTTTTATATTCAAGTACATTATTTAAATCCTTATGTAAATTGTGTCTAATATACCAATAATTAGGATAACATTTTGGTAAAATAAAGTGTTAGGTATAATAGATTATTGTATTGGACAACAATAGATGTAGGCAAAATTATAATTTAAAAAAGAATCATACGAAATCAAAATAAACAAATGATAACAATAATTAATAGAATAAAATAAAATAATATTAGTAGTTATTAATAACTGATGATGAGTTTAGGTATAATTCAAAATAATTTGTTACCAATTTATTTTAAATAATACTACATCAAATAATTTAACACTTTCTAGAATCATCTCTTCTTATGGCTCATACTAGACATAAGACATTTTATATATCTTCTAAACCTTCCCAACAAATGTCCTATTCTTTTATTTCTAGTTAATATTTAATTCTCCATTATTCTCACATTTACCTTATTTCTCATGTGTCTGAAAACACTCAAATATAATCCTTATCTCCAAACCCCTTGAACTCTAATCTTTCTATTGACCAATAATTCTTCTGCTCACTTTTTGAAGAATATTTAAAAAAATTATTTCTAGAAGACTTATAAATTTCAGACATATCAAATACAATTTCATATCATCAATTTAGATTTAAGTCTTTAAAGTACTATTAAAGAACTTTAGCATACTACCAACCACAATACTATCTACTTAATCTCTACAAGCATGAAAACAAATCAATACTATATAACAGTACTTCTTAATGTAGTTCTTACATAAAGGGATTCTCTTTAATTTAAACATAAAAATACTGTTCCTTAAAAACGTCTAGTCAAATCTTACCTCAAAAACCTTATTTTTTCAGATTGAATAAACTATAGCTACTTAAAAAATTTCTCAATACTAGCTTGAGCTCCCATGGAAGTGACAATACTCCTTTTCTTTATTCAGTTTTTACCTATGTTATTTTAAAATCTCTTTCTTCATTATTTGGTACCAGTGATCAGTGGCCAATCCCCAGGGCTTGGTGATTTAGCAAATGAGAACAGAAATCTTGATTTAATTTTATAATTTAACTATATTTATACATATAAATATATAATGTAATAAACTTTTCACCCCCCCCCCTCCCCCCCAAACAAGTTGTGAATACGCCTAAATATTAATGATGAAAATAATTGAATGATTAGTAATCAATAAAAAAAATGAATTGCATAATCTTTTGATTAGCTGTCGAAATAAAATTAATCGAAAAATTAGTTAAAATATAAATAATCAAATGATGGAATGATTCATTCGAATTAATTATGATTTATAATTATCGAACTTGTTTCATAAATAATCTAATGATTATCTAGTTGTGTAAAATGTCTATCTGTAGTTATGTATTTACTTTTTTCAATAATTAATTTTTAAGCTAAAAATGAGCATTATTAACTTGTAGCTAAATATTGTAACTCACAAGACAACGTTTTACATTATGTTTATGTTAAGATAAATTATTTGTTTTTTCTTATTATTTATTTATATTTTATACTTTAAAATAAAGATTATAAAGTATAAACAATTTATAAAAACACTAGATACATTATAAAATTATTTATTTATTTTCAATTATTGTTTTATACTTGAACAATTTTTAAATAATTAAATGATTTGATTATTCCTATCACTAGTCAACTCTTGATTTTACCAACTCCTCCCTCTTCTCTGATTCATTAGCTACTCAGACCTTCTAGTAAATTTGCTTTTGTCAAATTGTTTCTCTTCATCGGTTTGTCAAGAAAAATGATTCCAACTAATTCCAATGCTAACTCAATATAACTCAATATGCTAACTAAATCCTACTACCTTTAATATCATTAAAAATTAACCCATCATCAATACCGCTAATTTATCTATCTTTCCACACAATTCCTAATGACCCCAATAAACAGACTTGGCCTTGAGATTCTCTAATTTAATTTACAAATGGATCTGAGTGCTCTTCCAATGCACTGCTTCACTCCTCTCGGATATGCAATAATGATCTTTAAATCTTCTAAAATAATTATATTTATAGAATGCAATTTATTATTATAAATATTATAATTATAATATAATTTATAAGATAAAAATCTTCTAGTATCTAATCTAAATCTAAATTACAAAAATAACCCAATAATATTATTTTATAAATTATGACTATAGGATTATCATCATCATATTTATTTTTATAGTTAAAGCATCTTTTTCGTGAACTTTTGCATACATACAATTATTTGGGTAGGTTAGGTGTTTCTGAGCCATAAAATGAGTTTCATGACTAATGTAAAAACAAAAATTCAGGTTATAGTTTCTATTTCTGTGAATAAATTATTTTTGCTCCCCCCTCATTTTTTCATCTAGTTATACTACTCCCTATATCTATAATTATTTATAATTATTACTTTTAGTGTGAAAAAATGTTGATTTCAATTTAATAAATGATATAATATTATCTCATATTATCTTTAATGTAGGTACAATTTTTATTGTACTTAATATAATATATAATTTAATTTAAGGTACTTTGGTTTTTACATCTGAAAATAACAAATTATTCCTATTTATAGATGTCCTGGTTGAATTTGAGATATTATTTTAATTAAATTATTTTGGACTTAATTTATTGTCATCCGTACACTAATCATAAAGAATAAGTTCATTAAAAATATATTTTATTATTTTCCAATATTTATTGTAATATACATGCATAAGTACACTAGGTAAAGGTTGATATTTTTTTACAACTGTTTTAATACTTAAATAATTATAAAATTGAATTTTATATTAATTAATTTAATACTTTCAATAACATTATGCATTTTTGTTAGGTAATCATAATTTACAAAATAATATTAGGTATCATATAAATGTGAATGACACTATAGTAGGTACTACAGTACTAATTAAAAATTTCTAATTATGTATTCAAATTATATAATTGTTCAAATGTTTTCAGATGCAAACTCAACAACCTATTAACTCAACATTCAAATTTATTGAGCGTCGTAAAAATGAGTGGCGTTGCCTACTCTGTTGTCATGTCAGAACAGGAACAATTTTTCTTGGATTATGGCATTTGGTAAAAGAAAAAATGAAATTTTTATAATTACTTTATTATAAAAATCAATATTTATTTATTTATTTTGTAGATGTTACAATTACTGGCAATAAGTACACTTGGAGTGTTTTTACGACACCCAGAGTTATTAAAACCTGTTCATATAACAAGAACTTCAATAGAACAGAATGACTTACCTACTGCTTTAGCTGAACGTAATTTTCCAACTTTTAATAATTATGTTTCTACTGATGGCTCTTCTCCATTATCAAACTATGAACAAGATGATATGGTTGAACCTACAATTGGAGGTATAAAGGGTGAAAGGTATTCATTTGGAATGTTCATGGGTCGTCCAATAAATATGGGTAAGCTACAATTAAAATTATTTCCAGTTACAATTTAAGAATTCCATTCGTCCAATATTAAATATTAATATGTCAATTTCGAATTTCGACTGTAATGTCTCGGTATCTTGACAAAAGGTCAAAAATAACTCTTGTTATTTTGAATAATCTGTCCTATATGTGTCTTAACTTAAATTTCTTCTTTTCATTTTAAAATTTAAATGATGATTGATAAATGCTAATATCTAAATCAAATAATAATTATTCGATTATAATAACAATTACTATTTATTAGTTACCAAAATATGTAAATATTAAAAAAATTAAAAATAAATTTTCTTACTTGTTTGTATTTTTATTTAATTTTTTTTGTTATAAATTTATCATATGAAAGTCACCTTTATTATGAGTACATGTATTTAAAGTTTCAAATATTGTGTTTATATTTTAGTATATTTTTTAAATTTACAATATTTTACATTATTTTGTAAAGTTCTACTGAATAATATTTTAATCTTTCTTATTCTGAATATTGTATTCAATATTGATACAGTTTATTGTACTTATAAGACATAAATGATTTAAATGTATGATACCTGTTGGGGACATTTATTCTGTAGTGGGATTTTGTATAAATTGTATACTTTAAATTTATAGTAAATGATAAATGTTAAAACATCATAGACTAAGAATTATAAATTAAAATTAGTAATATTTCACTTTACATTTTTTTTCAGATGATTTAAATTATGGAGTGTTTTTAATATTTTTCACATTAATTATTACTATTTCCATGATTTATGGTGCCATCAAAGGAAAACCTAAGATGTTAATTCCATTCTTTTGTATGCAACTGTTTGATTTATTTGTGACTATGTAAGTGAAACAAAATATGCTTTTATAAATGTATATTGTTATTTAACTTCTTATTAAATATATATTGTATTATATAATATTAAATGTCTGTAAGTGATGTGCTTAAAATAAGCCAAAATGTTTAATAATTTTTTTTAGATTATCAGCTTTTGGATATCTTTGTTATTTGCCAGACTTTCAGCGTCTTATGATCCGCACCGAATCTCAATATGTGTCTAGTAGTATTACATCAGTTAACCCACGATTTATATCATTCATAGTCATTTTTTCCTTGTGTGTTACAATAATATCTAAGGTTTGTAGTTATATATAAAAATCAACTTATAAATTGATTCTGTTTCATTTAAAAAAAATAACACATTTAAGAATAATAGTTTTTTTCTTTTAATCTCTATAAGTGTAATTATTAGAGAAATAATAATTAACATTTTATTTTTAAATTTGTTGAGTTTTTTTGTATATTTAAACAATGTTTTTTTTTATTCTAGGGATACTTTGTTGGTGTAGTTTGGAGTTGTTATAAGTATCTGACATTAAAAAGAAGTTCAGCTCAACCAACTATACATTATATAGAATCAAACTTTGTTGTTCAGAATCTTTTACGCCCAGACTACGATTTTAACATGAAAAAGTTTCCTCCTCCACCACCATCTTACGCTGTTGCTGTTGGAGAAGATAATGCTACCCATCCTGATGAACCCCCGCCATCGTACAATACTACTCAATAGAACATAATTCAAGAAAGATGATATTATTTATAGTTTTTTAACATGTCTTTAATTTACCTAACATTTGAGTATAAAAAAATACATATATAAAATATTACTTATCAGTATAAAATTACTATAAACTAGTCCCTTTGGAAAGACTGGAAGTAATTTGTTATGGAAACCAATAGGTAAGAACACTAAATCAAATGTTAAACTCATTTTATTCTTATATACAAATACAATCTATTGTTACTTTTATTCCTGTTGTATAAATTTATTTAAAATTTTATGTAATTTTTTTATATTATGGTGCAAGTGTTAGTTAATCTTCTTAAGTGTATTTATCTTATTATTTTTTAATGATCATAATTTTAATAAAATTGATTTAATAATATCTCCTATTCATAAATAGCACAATACAACTGGTATTTGTTAAATTATTATATTATTAATTGAAATTATTTGATTTAAAGTTCCTTGTTACTTGGATTTATTAAAAAAACCTTTTATAACTGTTTGGAGAAACCTTTTTTTAAAGAAGGTATAACTTATAAATGTATAGTAATTATGATTTCATAAAATAAAAAACAGCATTTAAATTCAGTTTTAATTTAGAAATAACTGTCAAATAATATCCTGGTAAATATATTTTTTGTATAATATTTTTCCAAAAAAAATTAGTAAGTGTGATGTAATACATTATTAAATAAAAAAAAAACATTTTGTCAACTTTTGTATAGTTTTTATTAGTTACACTTTAGTATAATAATATATATTAAAAATGTCCATTAAGCACTAAGTAAATATATTATAATCTCGCATGATAATAAAAATGTAAACTTATTATACTTATGACTTATGAGTATTTGATTAAATAAGTATTGTTTAACCAATGGTTACATTTAATTATATTACATTAATATATTATATTATATCTAAATCCAACCCAAATATGAACTAGCCACTAGATATTATTAATGACACTCAACTATAGCTTTTTGACAAATCTTAAAATAAAGTTATACTTTTATTGTTAATTTATTTTCCTGTTAGTCTTAAAGTACTTTGAATACTGAAGTAAAAGTAATTTTTTCCAAAACTAAATTACATATATTATATAATAATTATTATAATTTTACTAGCTGTTATTAATTTTTAAGTACATACCATTGTGGATATCATAGGTTAGTATGATAGCGTAAATAGGTTCATGGTATAAAATGTAGTGGAAAATCCCTAATAATAGTATTTTTTGAATTATGACTAAATAACTGTATTTTCTTATTTTTTGCTAACATTTTCACAATACAGTAGCTGTCTTAAATTACATATATTGAAAAAAAATTTTCCAGAATAACCCTTTAACATGAAATATTATATTTTACATGTGAACAATGTTAATTAGGTATTAGTTGTTAAAAGTTTTTATTAGAATCCATTATTTGAATTTAATTTTAATAATAATTAATTATTTAATAATAGGTATCAGTAATTATATTTTATAAAAATATGAAAAATTATTTTTGGAATATTTTAAGAATTTATATATAGTAAAATAAATTTGTCATTAACCATGGAATGTTGGATGGGAGTACCTTTATGGTACTTGGTGAATAAAATAATGTGGGTGATATAAAACTGACACTTTCTTGTCTCACTGATAAAAAGTTCGCTCCCAACTGGATTTGACATTTTGGTAATATTTTATGAGCAGTAAGTACTATATTATTATACTTGTATCGCTTTATTATTTTAAATTTAGGTCATAATATTTGGTAATAAAAAGGTCGATCAGTTATGATATTTTTTTCCGATAAAATGACGGAGGTAATATAATATATTATAATGTAATAAAAACGAACACAACTAGATTTAATCCGTAAAAATTCAAAAGTTGCCGAGAAACGTGTCTGAGAATTAAAAATAGTGAAGTATAAATTAATATTGCCTTCACGTAAAATATAACTCGTATATATAGCTATAGACCTATAGTATTTCTATAAAATAAAAAACAAATTGTGTACCTACCTAGCTACCTATAGAAATTTGAAACCCAACTAACTGACAATTTTAAATTTTCACAATTTATTTTTTAAATTATAAAATCTAAAAATAATTGAGAATAATTCGTACTTATACGTATTGTAGTTAAGTCCGTAGGATAATGTAAAAACTTATTTTTATTTTTCAAATCAATTATTGGAACATGAAAAAAAAATGGTTTTAAGGTGTGAAGGATAAGTACGCCACTAGTCTATCTTTTATGATATGAAGCTCACGAATTGTATACCAAGTAAGGTAAATATTATGTATCTTTTTGAATGCGTTACTTTCACACCTACAATGAATATTCATTATTTATAAGTAATTCCTAAATAGTAACATTACCAAATAAAACTTACACCTAATTTATTTACAATTTAATGTACAAAAAATTTTAAATTATAATGAAATAATTATTTTATAAATCATACACACAAAAGGTAATAAATAATAATGTTGCTTTATTATAATATTATATTAACTGTGACTAGTGACTATAATAATTAAATCTATTATCTAATATCTAACGTCTGTTTTAAACTATAGGTACCTACCTACTGACGAACGTTTCTCAATTCAAATTATTCATACCCGAGGTTTTCGTTATTGTAAATAATAAATATATCCATTGGCTATTATGATGACACTAAATAGGTAAGTATTTTATCTTAAAAATTTAAATATATTTATAAAGTTTGAAATCAATTTGAAAAATACATTATATATTTAATAATTCAATTTGGGACGCACCGTTCGTGTTACTTTTATTTAAAGACGAGAGTGAGCACCGCTTTTATAAATTTAACTTCTGTGCGCCTTATATTTTAATGGACCCATTTCAAAAAGATTTTTTAAGTGATATAAAAAACAATTTTTTCCAAAATAAATTAATAATGAAGTTCATCATTAAATTACGATTGCAAAAATACGCTCTATTATGTACTTATACATAGGTAGGTACATTGTACCTATGTAACTATGTATAACCGGTAGCTGAAAATGTAAGGCATCTTATTAACACATTTTTTGAACTACTTCACGTGGTTATTGATTATTTTGATTTATTTTGATTAATGGAAAGAACTGATTCGAGATTGAATTGCGTGACCATAAAACGAACGGACTACGTTTATGTGTCGTTTTATACCTGTTCACTAGTTTGACAGCAATGCCATATTTGATCTACCCACACAAAAGTGACGTCATTATTCTTATACTCGTATACGATAATTTGTAATAATATTAAATATATTTAGTAAGCCAAGTACTGTACAGAAAAAAATTGTCGAGCTTCATGCCTTTATTATAATATAACCAATCAAAATTGCGTTATAATATTAGTTACCCTACTTTTACGTGTCAACTGAGATTGTACACCGATGGTATTATTGTCTGCGTATTATTATTATTATTATTATTATTATATGTGTGCTCAACCACATTCGTATAAGGCGCTCTCGTGAAACCTAATCTGAAAATGATTATTAAGTATTAACATAATATTATACACCAAAAATAATATACATTCATTGTTGTTTGTATACTCATTTTATCGCAGACGTAGTAGACGTACACTATAATGCAATGAAAAGATGCTATTCATTATGACTTTTATCGTCTTATTCGACTGAATCGTAATTTCTATACAGCTGTAGAGCCGTTTTAAAGGTATGCAACATTGCTCGTCTTTAATCACATGTCTCGTAGTTCTTATTTTCTTTAGCATCGCTCAAACCATTATTGTTTTATTTGAAATAACGGGGGTTTTTTTATACTTAATTATTATTTAAAGTTCTAATTTTTCACAATTTTTCTAAAAACTTTTGAAACGATTTAAAATTGATTTACAAAGATACAAGATATATAGGTACCTAGTACCTACTATGATAACCAACTACTTGTATAGAGACTAGAGAGTATTTATTTTTCTATTTCAATAGATAATTCTTTTGGGTATAATAAATTACGCCAATAAAAACAATACATTATTATACAATTATTTTATTCTTCTATTTTTATAGTATGGCATAGTCTTGAATACCATTACATTACAATATATTTATATGTAGGTAGATAGGTACGCAATACGCGTACCTATATTTAGTATTCATCTATACATTTAAAATGTATGCAATAAAATAAACATTTTTATTATATTGCATTATACTGATTTTATGATAAACATATTATCTTCCGTCCAAATTTATATTATAAAAATAAATTAGAAAATTAGATATTTTAAGAATATCACTTTCTGGTCTCTACTATATTATTAGATATGTAGGTAGTAAGTAAGTACTAAGTACACATAACCATATACCATTTACAATTTTGTCGTTTTATGTAATGTGTATTTAAATATTTTAGTAGATATGTAAGTATTTATCAATTAAAATTTAACTAATAATAAACATACATTTGAGAAAAAATTGTACTTAATAGCTATAATCTATATATACTTAACCTAAATATAGGCTATATTTATAATAATAAGTATAACAGCAATCTTAAATCTTAAGGTTATAGATAGGTACATCGTACATATAAATGAATATTCAAATCGTAATATATTAATAATTTTAATTTTAATGTATTTTAAATATTTAAAATTTTAAAATTTGTTAAAAGATTTACCTATTTATACATGGTATATATAGTATTAAATTTTCAAACTTTTTCACAAAGCTTAAAAATATTATTTAACACTTTTTTGAAAAGAATTAAAAAATTTAAAATGTATGTATAACATTCATATCTATATATACAATGCTAATATTTGGTATCTAAACATTTAGTGAAAATTGCAAGTATTTACGTCAGTCATATTTTTGAGGCGCACCAACAAAATTTGTCATAAATTATATTCAATCAGAAACTATTTTCTTTTCTTTAACGATTAAACGATCGTCATGATATACATAAATAAATTATAGTTATTTTCCTTGAGTCGGCTATATAAAGTATTCATATGTTGAAAAGTAAAAAATAAGTAATAAAAACGTATATATATGTATATAGGTAAGTATACAAGACACTTACAGATCTTGCTAAATATAATGATGAAAATTTTATGAAAATCGGTCGAAAAATGGATTTTCATAACTATCACGAAGATCAATCTCAATCGTCTTGGCATTTCATTTTATATACATTTAGTGGACATATTTATAGATGATCCTTCACATTGGATCCTCTACAGCCCTACAGGCATTGCCCGTGATAAATTAAATAAAGCCAATGACTTAATCAAGTCTTAAATTTGTTAAATGTAAAATAGATGTATTTTTAATGCAATCATTTGGATGGTATTGACTTGAGTTTGAAATTGTATACAATATTATTATAACTGTTTCATTCTATATTTGTATGTGATCAATTGCAGCCCTATACACAAACGTTGAAAATTAAACAGATATTTTGGCGGAAACGAATAAGACTCTATTTCAATACGACGAAAGATTAAAATAATAATATTATCTATTTTAATTTTGTATTGTCAATACAAAATATAAAACATGTCCAGACGCTCATCTTATGTAAATAAGTGTTAATATGTTTTTATAATTGAGTTCACATCTATATACAATATGCTATACGATGGCGCGCGACGTTGTACAAAAACAAAATGTTAAAAACAACACTATGTTTGTATGCTAATATATATAAATACTTAAGCTTATGACTTAGAGATTCAAACTTGACCTAGTACAAACTAAAATAAAAAAAATAAAATCAACTACTTAGCAGAACGCCATACTTCAAGGTCTAATTTTGTTTTTTTTTTTTTTTTAGACGAGTGTCTGACAGTTAAAGAAAATACTGAATTTTTAATCAGTAATTATAGGTATTTACGTTTTATTTCTTGAATTCAGTATTTTTATAAAAAAAAAAAAGTCCTTCAGTTAAAGAAAAAAAAGGCACTTGTATGAAAACAAATAAGATTATATTTTTTATTTTTTTTCGCACCAATAGTTTTATTTACCAATAGGTAATTTATTAATCAATTTGTTTGATTATCAGTATATGATCGATCGCCGGAAAATTTTGACTAAATAATAAACATATATACGTATAATTATAACCGCATAATTAATAACGTTGATATTTATTGAAATAAAAATCGATTTCAATCGGCGCAGTACCTACCTATAGGTATATATACATAGTATACAATAGTATATAATAATTAATAGTATACATGGACATTGCGATTTGCGACGCTTTTACAGGTAGAAATACTCGTGGACGGGCAAATGTTGTCCAACGTACGTCATAATATTGCACATTGTCCCGTGTAGTTACACGCAACTACACATACAAGACTTAATGTTATCATAACGGAGCTTGTCGTAAGCGCGTGTACGCCAGCAGATGACTATAACGTGAATAGTAGATAACCTTCGGTTGTCTCCATATTTAGTATCAAAACCCCTTGTACGCGTTAGCAATAGTAACGTAGGAACCTATATATTATATTCGTTTTTACTTTCAAAACTACCTCCATATCGAGACAACTTGCGTGACCACAGGGCTCTAAAGATGACAAACGTGCGGCGCGTTGTTATATTGTGTTTTTTCTCTCTAAATAGAAGTACGAAATAATCATACATTATGCATAGTGTTGTGTGCGTGATAGTGTTTTGATCGAATGCAAAGTAAAGTAAAAAAAAAACACCCCAATTATATTGACAAAATATACTTTTTTTCATTGATTTTGTGCGTGAAATGATAATAAATAGAACATTCTCACCTTGTAGTGTAACGATGTATATTTAACGAATATTATTATTATTTTTATTATCAAAGTGAATTGACCTATTACCAAATTTAGTGGTAATAAGAATAATATATTATCATTGAAGCCTTGTGTAGTTTTTAATTTTTAAAACTAGTTTTGAGCGTTTTCAAATGGTTAATTTAAATTTTTATATTTTTTGCTACACTTTTATGGTATATAAAGAACATTCATTAACATATTTTCAAATTATGAAGGGGGGAACTCCTTTAGGGTTTACGTCCTTAAAAGTGTTTATCTACGATGTGGGTGAACGATAAACACGCTTACATGCTTAAGGATCGATGCTTTCCCTTGAGTCAAATTCATACATAAATGTATTATCTTATTAATAATTGTAGTTATGCAACAATAAGTTCTTATATTTATTATAAGGTTAAAATAGTTTAGTTAATACAAATCCGTCCTTTCCTTTTAAAATAGTAAATACGCCACTAGGACTTAAAATATTTTATAAACAATTAAGATGATTTGTGGTTTGTAATTTGTTATTCGTTGAACTCAAAAAGTTGCGTGCATGTTTAAATAGGAAAAAAATTATATCTACCATAGATCATAGGTAGTGCTTCTGGGTGAGATCATTTTTTAAAATTTCTAATCAGTTTTTGTTCGCCGTTATGAAAATTTATGTAGAAAATAACGAAGAGCGATATAAAAAAAAAATCACTGATTTTATCATATTTTGACCATTTTTGAGCGATTCAATAAGGTTCCAGGAATCGTTTTTCTATATAATTGGATAGATTATTGCGTGGGTATAATATATTATATTTTAGCGGTAGAATGTATAGGTACGACAAATAAAAAATAAAAATTGAACGATCTATACAGTCGAAGCTGATGGGCGGTTTTTGGTTACAGAACTATTATAAGCCGTCATGAGTTTTGTATTTCGTAGTAAAATGGGCATCAATTATATTGTCTATTATTGTTGTTGTTATTATAATGACTTGTATATATGTATAGGTAAGCGTGAAGACGGGTAATTTAAATGCGCGACAAATCAGAACTTTATAATAACTCGTCTAGAATTAATTAAATCGTCAAACAACTTAAAATATAGTCAATGTATAGGGAGTTATATTTTTCGTGATGCATTCGCGCATACGAAAAAAATTACCGTTTGTTTTTTACAACAATAAAAAATATGATTATGGGTTATTATGCACGTAGGAAGGTAACATTAAGTGTACCTATAGTATATTATTTTCTTATAACATCATGTTTTTGTTGAAATGCATTAGCTTATTTTCTGTGTCGTTTAACCTATCATAATAGTATGTTATTTGAAAGTTGAATTTCAAATACTGCAATTTTGTTCAATATATGCAGCCAGCTCTGTAGAAGACCGATAGAAAATCCAAAATACTATGCATATATATATATATTATAATACACATTATACTATTATATTGTATACATATTTGTAAACTGTGCGGTCTGCGACGTTGATTTATGCCGTAGGAAAATGTAGGAAGTATGTTATATTACTTTCTCCGACTTGACGTATCGAATAAAATTATAATAACGACCTGTAACAATTAACATTAAAAAAAATATAGTATTACCATTGGTCGATACAATTGCAAAATCGTATGTCAATATATATGTTTATATTTTATAGTAATAAGTTGCAGGTGTAATTAAAATCTGTAACATAACTAGTCGCGTGCAGTTACCTAGTTGGCTATGTGATTGTTAATCAAGAGTGGATCGTAATATGTGTTTGACAAAAAAAGAAAAAAAAACGCAGTCAAATTAAGACACCTTGAACGTTTAAAAGTCGAACAATACTTGGAATCTGTCTGTTTCATTCGAGGACATGAAACGCCGAGACAATTTCGTTGAATTATTATTGTGTTACGTTGACATAGGTCAAAATAGACGCCAAACAGGATAGTATACCTTCTTGAGAAACGCAGAAAATTACGTAGCCGTCGGCGCAGCAGTTAAAAAAAAAAAAATATTGATAAAAGTGCTGAGCCAGTAAACTCTGTTATAAATAATACATGTCACGATGCGTGGATTTTTATCTCGCTAATATACATCGACCTGGCCTAAAAGAGGTGGTTACCTTGCTTTGCTCAATCTAACAAATTAGCCATCTAATGAAATTTGCTTTAATCTTTACTCGAGTGTACAAAAAATATATTCTGTTAGTTGTCAGCTATATGAAGGAGACTAAACATCGACTTACGAACGTTTTTACCATTTTTACACATTGTTACGTTCTTCTATTTCTGCCAAACGTAATATTTTTAAAATAATTTCTGTGCTTGTTTGATAAAATTTAATCCATATTTTAATCAAATGCATATACCAGCGTACATACAAACAGCTTAATAATAATAACGGCATTGTACGATATCATGGTATGTAAGTTGTCCACAGCATTAGCAAATATGATGATTTAATTTAGTGGCAATTAAACATAATCATAATATTGTGGAATGTGGAGGTGATCAATGGTGATCATAAACTTGTATAGATATATAGTCTCAATGGTCAAAATTAAAAAAATAAATAAAAGTATAAAATATAAATGAAAATGTGTATTAATTCTATGAATAATTACATACTTTAACTTAACCTCAGGATTATTAATTGATGTTAAAAATTATATAGTAAATTGTGTCACGGAAGATTTCCCAGTGAGGTAATAATAAAATGGTAAACACAAATATCAAAACTATATAGCAAACATCAATGGTTTTATAATTTCATCTTTTTTTAAAGTATTCGATTATTAATCTAATTAATGAGTACCAAAGTATAATAAGTGTATAACACAAAAGATAAATATAGATGTTAATTATTTTGTTATAATTTAAAAACAATATTCTTTGAAACTTAAAATGTTTATGTATATTTTATTATTATATGAATTTTACTATACGCAATAACATTTTTTGTTTCTTTTAAGATATTATTTTTGAATATTTATGCTATAAATCTATTTTCACTGTTTCGCGGTACCTATTTAAAGAAAGATGTTATTAAATTTTGAGTTGTGTAAGATGATATAATAATATGGTATAATGTATAAATATATATTATTATAATAATAAATGCAATATTTCTGGGAAAATGTTTTATCAACCTTCTGTAATACTAAAATAAAAATAAATTACTTTAATAGTTATACAAAAAATCCTATCACGAAATACACTTATTAGTCATTAGTGTTATAGTCTGACATAAGCTGACAAACCGTCTCCGCTCAGAATTGTTTTTAACATTATCATAATAGTGACACTCTCTATAATGTATAGTAGAGTGATATCCGCTCACCTATTGATTTATCATATTAATCATTTAAAAATTATTATTGTATTGACTAATCTGTATATACCAATACATAATATTATAGTGAATACACGTCATATAATATAGCCAATATATTGGTACATATTATTATGTTCAATATTTTATTTAAAAAAAAAAAAATTGGAAATAGTCTATTATTGTTCTTTTTGATTTTACTTTTAATTTTCTAACTTGGAAGTAGTATATTTTTCAGTGTGGGTATGGATCAAGTAATTTTTGAAAAGTCAAGGATCTGTAATATTAATTAATTAAAATATAATATTGTTTTCTATTTTGTATTTCTAGTTGTAGAAGTTGTCTTTGTGCTGTATTCTTTATACTACCTAGCTATATACTTGATATCAATTTCATTGATATATTCGTTTATATCAATAGGTGATGTAATAACTATAATAGTAATAACTAACCTAACCCGGGGCTCAATACATTCTATTGTATATTATATTATATTCTACAGTTCTGCGTCTATATATTGTGTATAATATATGTTATTTAAAGAGTATATGAGTAATAACCAGGGGCGTCACTGGTCCAATTTTTTTCTGCGGGGTTGGGGTGTGGGTGGAGGTTAACTTAATATAATGAGCGTACATACATTACAATATGTATGTGGAAAATTATCAATGGAATAACATGCATTATTACACGAATAATGAGTAATGTTTAGTCCGTATAATTCGGAAAATTCACTAAACATATTACATTATTTTTATGTAGATTATTAAAGGTTCATAAATAATAATTATCACGCGTAAATGTTAGCGTATACGCGAACAGCTATCGCATGAGGGACACGGGCAAAGAAGACACAACCTAATGCGTGTCATCCTGTCAATTCCAACTGTAACCATCAACCAGTAAGCACCAACACCTCTCGTTGAATGCCGACAAACAGGTATTGTTAAGAGCAAAAAATGTCCACGAGTTCCACGTTTCTCGGCAGTCACAACATACAGAATAATATAGGTAAGTATGAGACAACAAACAAAAATCTTCTAAAATCCACAAAGAAAATTAATACGCATAACCTGTTGTAATATCATAAATCATAATATATTAATAAAATGTGTAACGCCTAGTGATACCTACTCAGATCTAATTCTATACTATTACTATAATATACGAGTACTGTATCGGATTATCATTATTACGTTTTATGCATTACTATTATTATTGCATAAAAAAAGGTTAATATATAACGTAGTAAGATAGGTAGGTACCTATATAAATAAACGTGAATCTAGTAGGTAGTCATTTTGTTTAGCGATTTTTCCATTTGTCTTCCCCCTTGGTATCGATTTAACTATTTTTTTTTTTATTGTAGGTTGCAACTAGATTTTGCTTATGAAATATAATTTATTTCAAAAATAATTATCATATAAATTATCATTGTCTCCAATGTAATTATTTATTGTTACACTGCAGTGTACCGTGGTTTCTTTGAAATTATTAATTAACCAGGTCCCGGTGCGTATTGTGACTACGTATACCTTAAGTTAATTCTATACCTTTATGATTTTTGATATGTTAACAATTTTATTATCAATAAACATTCTAATTTTTATTTAAGTTACATATACATCTCAAAACTCAATATAATAGGTATGTAAGTTTTAAAACGGTAACAAGCAAATTTGATTCATTTTTTTTGTTAAAAAAAAATCAAAAATAGTTTTAAAATTATTAATTATTATGATGAAATTTTTGTATACAGTAATATAAAACAAAATAAATGCAAAAAATTGAAAAGCAATTTATTTGAAATCGTGTTATTTTTTAAACATATTTTACAAGTAATTAAATATTTAACTGTATTTCTTATAAATATTAATCAATGAAATTTAATTAATTTTCACCAACGCAATACATTGCAATAGAAACTGCCAATCGCCAGAGAATATATTACCTATACTTATACTTATACATAAATAATATACTCGGATGATTATTAATTACAATTAAATTAATAATAATACAATTATGCACATAGGTACAGTTGACTAGACATAAACAAACCCTACGTACCAGAAAAACTAAAAATTAACCATATTAAATAGTAATTTTTCCATAAAAACCCTATTATACCTATGATACGATAAACTAATTTACATCAATATTTCAAACAAATATTCGATTTTGGTGTTTTTTAGATGAAAGCAAATAGAGAATTTCTAATTAAAAAAAAAAATGTCATAAAATATTTTGGTAAGAAAATATTGGAAAACGTGTTTCTTAATAACTTCACATTTTATATGTAAATTTAAAAAAACCCGAATCTATAAAAATTGTTTGAAAAAATAAATTAATGGCCTTATTAGTTTTTAATATTTTAATAAATCGTCAATTCTAATTATTTATAATTATATGTACTTAATTATTATTATCATAAAAATAATATATTAAAATATGTAATCAACTCTCGAAAGACACTTAGATTAAACACAATTAGAATTTTTTTTAAATCATATCATGTATTGTACATGTCAGATTGAGGGTGAATTACATTCAACTGTATATTATTACCATCAAATTACAAATACTATTGATTTAAAAAAAAATGTTATACATAAAAACATAAAGTACACAATTAAACAATTTATTTCCTTAAATAATGTTATGACCTAACAACATTAAACCTAATAGAAAAAAAATATTATTGAAAATTAATATAGATATGTATTATAATAAACATAAGTAGGTACCTATACTATGATTTATTTAGAAAAAAAAATTGTTTTTTAATTTATGCAGTATAATCCTATAAATAATTGTGCGCACTAAAGATAATAATATGTCATAATATATTAATTTATAGCTAGATACACATATTCTCTGTAAAGCATGTTTATTATAAAATAGAATATATAGTAGTATACCTGCTCAACTACTCGTACTCAATCGCACTTTACATAAATACATTATTTTATAAAATACATTTTTATGTAGTTGTTAATAAAATCGAAAAATAGAGTCCAATGATAATATAAATACATAATTGTAATAAACATGATAATATTTTTATTAACATTCAAAAATTCAAAATTGTACTGTTGTAACTTGTAGGTGTTCGTAACGTTTGGGTGTAGCAAAATAAAGACATCTGACATTATAAATGATCCCGTGATTATTGACTTCATGTATTGACGTATTTTATACAATCGAAATGTACGCGTAGGAAATATAAAAAACAAGGTATAAAACATATCAATTATCAAAATTTAAACAACATACATTTTAATCCTAAAATATTGAGTTATAAGATAAACTTTAAGCAATAAAGATTATAATCATATTTATCATAAGAAAACACAAATTCCATTTTACATTAATTATAATATATTACTTTTATACAATTTATAATGAAAATAGTAAATACTAAACAGCAATAGTATATATAGTAGGTTAATTCTCGAGACAAATTATTTTGTACAAATTCTTCATTAATTTAAACGTCATTCGTCACATTTACAAACATGTAATTAATCGTGTATTTTCATTTCCGGAATTACTTAAATAAACATAATTTTTTTGAAAATTAACTGCGTTCAAGGGTACATTACCAAGAAATAAAATGCTTGATTTAAATTAAAATACCTTATAGATAAACTTTAAGTATTTGAGATTTTGAAGTTTATAGCATATCTATAATAATATGATCAATATGGGGTACATATCTAAATTTTAAATTTTAAAACTAATAATAAATGAATTGATGCATCAAGATAATATATAATAGCATATTGTTTTACACAAGGTCAACATTTTGTAAATATATGGTTTCTATTGTGCGGAAGTCTTTTTATGTTTTTCGCAATTTCCTCAAATGCTTTACAAAAAATTAAAAATATTAAATTTGAGTTTAATTTTTAATATGTACATTAGAATTCCTAGATATTATATACTATACAGTTGAGCAGATTCAAATGCTGCACGAAACTTAAGATATTACTGCTTCTATTAGTGTTAAAAATTATACAATATAATATAATAACCCAGTTATAAGTCTTTTGCTTCGTTTAAAATTTAAGATAGATCTGTATAGTTATGTATACATGTCACAAAACAGTGTAGATAAAAAACATTAACATCAACGTTTGAAAAATTGTTAAAAAGTAAATGTCAATAGATATAATAATTTTTTTTTTTAAATGTATTGAATATATAAATTTGCAAATATAAACAAGTTTATAATATTAATAAACTATTATAATACCATTGATACAACATAATAAGTAAGTTTAAAAAACTTCATAGAACGTAATTACAATTATGTGATCTTATTATGAAAATAAGTAAAGTTTTAAGTTTTAATCAATATTTCATCATAATTTTTCTGGAATTCAATGTATCAATATTCTTTATAAATATAATGTATAACTACGCAGTTTAAGATCGACTTTAGATAAATGAGATATGTCTCTTGAGTTCATTTATGAAACACAATTTTCTGTCTTGACATTTATGGCGACTTAAAATATTATAGTAGCCGGGGACTATTATTCCAATAGGTTGCATCATCATCATTATATTATTGTTTACCTGTGTAAATAATGACAAATATTATAATGACGATGTCCGTAAAATGAATTATTGTCGCTGGTTTTACTAGCTCTGTTTTGTTCACCGTTTTACCTTATGATGGATTTAAGTGTTTGACGGGAAGGGGTTACCGCTGCATCATATTTCATAGGTAGTAAACATCAGGTAGGTACCTATAATAATAAACAGCCTAAACAAGCGTTTTGTCTTATAATGGCTAATGGATCGTTTCAGGTGTAGGACACCACTACAATGTAAAATTTAGATTTGTACACAACATTTTTTTGGTAATTAAATGGAGCCTATCAAAAGCTATATGTATATAATATTTGGTATATATAAATATCGAATAACCTAACGATAAGACTGTATGCACAAACGATGCTCTCAGCATTTACAAAGTTTAAAAATGGTTTTTCTCGTTTTTAAAAACTCGCTGTCTCACCACTACAATAGTTTGATAACCTTTCGACAAATTCTACTTTCCGCTTAACTTTTTAGATCATCACAGACCCGACGAAATAGATCCGAGTGGGCGACGCCACCGAGAGGCAAAGACAATGTCGGACGGACAACCGGACCCGAAAAGTCTTATATATATAATATATATGCAACAGCACACATTAATGAGCCAGCACATAACTCGTCCTCCTACTCCGATTGTTCTCGTCCAACCTCCGAATGTGTGAATCGATCCTACACGTATTTCGATTAATCGCATGTGGTGCCGTAGTGCGTGGAGGAACCACGCTGATTTTATTTTATCTGTATCCCCCGTAAATGTCCCGGAAACCGAGTAATATTATACGAAAACCAGTACGTTTTAACCGAACACCGACTTATTGGCTATAATATTATAATATTATATATGCTTATCGGCTTATCTTCCACGGATATCGTTGTAAATGTGTACTATTTTATTTCAACAGTCATCGATCAATTGATCTGGTAATAATACTGAATAATGATATGTACCTATAGGTACAAGTGAAAAAATCGCCAACATATTTTTATTTCCGCGAGCTTGAAAAACAAAAAAAAACAGTTATGAACAAATGAACAATTATGCTAATTAATATTTATTTTATTTTTGTTTACATACTTGATTTTTCTGCTTAGGATTTAAAAATTATTATCTATTGACATAATATTATTAAACATAACTATATAAGGCTAAAATATGGTCATTATATTGTCCGTCAGTTGAAGTGTACAATTGCACAAATTATTTAATAGCAAAATACGACAATATTTGAACTACTTATATACATATTATAATAATATGATTGTTTATTCTGTTTTTACTGTTCATCGCTGGCTTATGTCATGTCCACGTGTAATACTGTAATCGTGAATCATACATCAATAATAAAGTGATAATTGTGTTTTATACTTTTGTCCTATTTTATGCAGTTAGAAATCTAAGAACATCTCTAAAATAAATGCATAATTATTAATATTGAGTTAACGGAAATATCTATTAGATGTGCGAATTAAATAATAGGTAACTCGTATATCTACTTATTATATAATATTAGAATATAATATAACTAGTTTTGTAGACTACCGTGCAATTCATACAAAAGTATCGCGAATTAAAATTGAAAATAATATATATCGTTAAATGTTTAAATGATTTTTTGGTAATGATAATCTTAGTTTTTGTGGTAATATCACCTTAAAAAGACGCTACACGCTACACCCACATGTGTTGCGTTTGTGTCTTACAACGGGCGTAATATAGAAAATCTATGTACCGGATTCTTACTATACAGTTTATTTATAGTTAATATTAGAGCAAATTTACATATTATCGAATTTATAGAATAGAATATAAGCTGTGTCCGCGTTAAGAGTTTATTTTTTTTACATATTTACCTATTCTAAAACGACTTATATGAATTTTAAATGATTAAAAATTATCCGAGTAGATACCTATTTGTTATAACAACTGATTTTAAATTAAAACATGAATAAAAGTTCTTCGTGCTCGGACACAGCTTATATTATTCTCTAAAAATTCAATGATATGTAAATTTTCTTTAACATTAACTATAAATATACACTGTAAATAAACTAGTATAAACTAGTCCTACGTAAATTTGCCATGCAGATTGTGTGTGTGTGTGTAATTAGAACGTGTCATAAGACAGACAACACATGCGGGTGTAGCGTTTTCTTAATGTATTAAATGTAGTCACAATGTAGACTAAACACCTCTCAATTATGTATAAATTAATTATTTTTTCTTAAATCGTACTCTATAAGCTATATAACCACTACTTCAGATGGTCGCTTGCAATAATAATTTAAAAAAAAATAATCATATTGTTTACAAATGCCAAACTGTAGTTATTTGATTTTGTTTCATTAAAAATACCACCAAAGCAACTGTCAACTGACGTATTATTATGTACGTGCAAGTTAAAGGTAGGTTGGGTTTCCTCCGGACTATAATTTATCTATCATTCATCATTGTCATATCTCACAAATTACTGACGGGAAACTCTTTAAATAAAGCTATTTGTAAAATTTGTCAAAGTAATATTGAGTGGAAATGACAATATGACCCACTCAAACTATAACTAGTAAATTCGTAGCCATGAATTTTAATGACTTAGCTTCTCTTCCACTCAATGCATGTGTAGAAATATTCTTAAGAATGTTCTATTCCGTGTGGTTCGTATACGAAATACGCTGTATAATACCAATAATTAATAATAACCAAATTTTATTTTTTAGATAAAATGCATAATAATATTTATTATTATTCACTATTTTAACTATCAAGACACTAATATTTTTTAGGTAATTAGTAATTCATAAAACGAATCGTGGCAAAAATCTCTCTAATAAATAAATATGTACTTCTATACAGATTTTTGTGATTACCTACTGTTAATATCAATATTTAATCAGATTTTCGATTAGATACCTAATTCTTAGTTTTTAATATTATACTATAAATGTATAAAGCATACATTATAATCATTAATCATATACCTATATTATAACTCATCAAATGCGTTGATTTTTATAGGTACTATTCAATATCCAACCTAAGTATGTAGATTTGATTTATCTTAATATAAGTAACTAACATAGTTTATACATATAAACCTAAATTTTGTTTTGTTAAATTGCTGTTGTAAACTTAAAACAAGAAATGTGCTTAAAATAAAATATTAACGCTGAAAAATGTTTAAATGGTCTCAAATTGAAAAATGTTCACGAGTGCAAATGCCAAATACTTATGTCATATGATCTTCGATAGAAAAAACGGAATTGTTTTTTTAGTTAAAACTTTAAAGTAATAACGATAATCGCTTTGACGTAGTTCCAACAATGAATTATAGGTAATAAGTAATTATATTGTGATAATTTTACATTGCTCGCGTTTATTACAAAACAGCTGTAATAATACGTTTTTTTTAAATTAATTATTAATTTAAAATAGTATTATCCAACATTTTAGAGATAATTTGATTTATCGTATTATATTTTAATAATATTTTCAATGTGATGATGTGAATTATGAGACAGTGATGCGTGGTAGATAACATTATAGTGATTTTAACGCATTGATATTTGCATAAATGCATAATAATCATGACTATCAGAACTCTAGTAAAGCTTTTCTTCTTCTACTGTTAAGCTAGATATATTTTTTTTATTTACCTGTAATATAATATAACACCTTTACGTTTTATTTCAAAGTATTTTTTAATCGTACGACGTACGTTAATCATGATGGCGTGTAAAAAAACGAATAATTTGGTGTATAATATTAATGTACATATATATATATATAATTAAAATAAACATAACTTTCAATTCAGAAATAGTTCTTGTTTTTCGTTCATTATATTAAATCAAAAAATTATTTTCTACATATAGTTCGATATTTTAATTACAAAGGGTTTATAGTCAATTGTTCGAATTTTATTTTTATAATCACTGTATTAGTATATAGTGTACGTATATACCACGATTAAATTGAAATATCATGTCTTAAGATTTTGTATATAAGTGAATTTATTACCATCGTATTGCGGAATGCAGTGATCCCTGTTGTTGCGTGTCGAATCGTTAAATAAATATAAATAAATCGATAATTCGTGAAACTCCTGCAGCTGCAGTGTTTAATACATATAAGTATACACAAAGTTAGTTTGAATGCATGCGTAGATCAGGAATAACGGGTGTCGCCCACTTTTATGTCGCAGCAGTATTCCGCGGTGAGACGCAGTATGTAATTTTTTACTGCGCGTGTTGCCGATAATATAATAATTATGCTCCTCTTAAAAAGGAAATGGCGCAATCTTCGGGGAGAATCGACATTGTCAAAAAAAAAGTCGAGTAGTGTGAAAATATATTGCGATTATAAAATGCGTATATATATTATTTCTGTGTCCACGCATATTGTAATAATTACACTTCCGACGTATTTCCACGACATATAGTAAATAATATATATTTTATTTCACCGAATTATAAATGTAATCTTATTACTACGATACAAAGAAAAGAACCTTACGATAAATATACGTATTGCGTGGTTCTTGACAGTTGTCTTGAATTTCATTTCTTCCACCACTCCCCGTTGTCAAAAATAAAAAAAAAAAACAAAAAAATCATTGTGCTCATCACTTTTGTATTATTATTATTATTAGATGTTATACACAAAACTTAAAAAGACTGCATTATAATTAATATAGTAAGTAAATAACAGTTATACATTCGTTCTTTAGTCGTATATTTCCATATATAATATAATATGTACATTGTTCATATTATATATGAGATACTTGTGGCTGTCTAGAATTCTATACAACACTGCTATAATAATTATCGAATTTCATCTCTTTAAAAATAATTATAAATTGTCCTACTCTATAATTATTATTGTTTAGATTGGTCCTATAATAAATACATATACATATAGATAATAATTAAATATTGGAACGATACTAATCTCTGGAATCTGTTGGTTAGAAAAATGATTCTGTGGCGTTATACGGAAGACACCATTTATCTGTGAAACATCATCCAAATAAGTTACACGCACTGTGTAGTACATTCAAATAGATATAATATATGAATACAGGGTGATTCGCCAAAATATCATGAGATGTATTATGTTCCTATAGTGTTTGGGCTCGTTTCCCCAGTTGTTTATGAGTTTATCGTTATTGCGATGAAATGAAAGGTAATCGCTGCCGTCGGCGATTCTGTAACAGACGTAGGTATGCCGATAAAAAAAATACATTCTCGCCGGTACTACTATATTGTTTTGTATAGCAGTCAAACGCGGCGCCGCATCTGCCAGTAGATGAATGTACAAGGAAGACCTATTAGTATCCAGTAAATAGGTATATTACTCGTCCATATTGGCTCGCGTCGACACGCTGACAAAATGCTTTTTTTTATTCCGAGATATAGAAAATACTATACAATATAAATACAGAAAAAATGATATTTTTCTGCATTATTTATTTTCAATTCGTACTAAACTAACGATGTTATTGTCATTGTATTTTCGGAAAATGAAATATTGCCCTTATTCCGCGGATTACGGTTTAAGACTATACAACAGTCATACAAATATATTTAATAAGATAAACACTCTTATATTTAGGTGGTGTCGGTGGTGATGATGATATTTTTCATATTCGCATCTCACTTTATTTTTTAACTAATTCTTGCACGAGACGTAATTTTCTGTGCTGAACAATTTATACCAACTATACCTATATATGAAGTAATTTTTATTTATAATAAATCTTTTATGTTTTGATGACTATGATGACTATACGAATTTAAAGTTACTACGTATTTAAAAATGTACACGGGCAATGGAAGGGGTGACCCACCCATTCTCTACCATAAAACCACAATTTATTGTGATAGAGATATTAATTCCGACCATTCCGTTTATCAAACTGTTACAACCTGTGATAGATTATATATAAATTATAAACCTATTAACCTGCAGTAAGTAGTAATAAAGGAGTGGGATTCAATCTGTTTTTAACCAAAACTATGTAATAACTAATGAAGATCAAAAATCTATTCTGCCTGGTGCTCGGACTATAAAAATGGTCAATATTTTGTTAAAAAAAACAAATTTATTCACCAACCGCTTCATATACAGTTAGAAATTTATTGTTAGAGAAAGATTTCAAAAAATCGCCTCTCTAAACTGAGGACATAATAATTTACGTGTACAATTGTGAATTGTGCACTTACACGGAGTTTATATATGTAAAAATCTATAGCACTCGTTTTACCCAAAAAGATATCGCACATTTTTTTTTTATTAATTAAAAATAATTTACAATGCATCACAATGTCTTATTGTGTAATTTACGCAAACTATAAATAATTTACAACAGATAATTTTAAAATTTGCAATATTGCCTTTAGTTATGGCTATTCCCTTAGAGACCAAAAATCTTATGTTATCATTACGTCTTATTAAACCAAATTTTTGGCCTTAAAATTACATCCTTTTAAATAGAATGATGAAGAGGGAGGGTTAAACGATATCACACCACTAATTTCACATACCAAACGTAAAACTATGAGATTCGTATCAGCTAACCGACGATTTTACTAAGAATAGTAACAACAATAATAATAATAACTTGTTGCTTTTATGCCATGCCAACATCACGAATGTAATTTCACTAGTATAGCGTGTCAATGTTTCGAATTACAAGCGTCATAAAATTTAACGTGAACATATATAATATTATAATACAACGTATGCAATATTTTATACTACCTATGTAAGGAAAAATAAGTAAAACAACTAAGGTACGTTTATACATATTTTTTAAATGTATTTTCACTTATTTACAATCACGTCGATTGCAATGTGCCGATGGTCAACAAATTTAAATAATATAATTTATGTTTAAATTTCTCCAGAAATCTTCACTTACCTATGCTATTATGGGTTTCACTGTTTTATCATTTTTATACACCGTCGCCCAAAGTCGTGTGACAAGATAATAAATTCGGATTTAGGTAATATGTGACGACACGATACTATACTAATATTATGTATTAGTTGAATCGATGTAAAATTATATCATAATTACCCGGAAGACAGACTACGTCTTTTGGATGCAATAAACTGATGTTATATTATATTTATTTGATATTAAAATTTAAAAATAATCATTCCACGATAAATGATGCACATTCTATGCTATTATGTATTTAACGCCTAAATAAACACCTATAATAGGACTGTGGGATTTGCAGTGACAAATAAAACAATGTCGCTTGTATTAGTATTTTTAATTTAATAGTTATTATTACACGTCGATTAAGTTATTTTAAATGCATTTATTGATATATCATAATAATTAATGATGATTTCGAACAAAAGCATAATAATACTATTTATTTGGCGTAGTATAATAAAATATTGTCTATATTATTTTTATGATTATTCTGTTTGCACTTTTTTTTAATAGTTGTCCACTTTTACTATTCAATACTTAGGTTTTGCTTAAAATTAAAATTGTTTTTAATGTTTATTGTATACATACTTATTTATACTTGAATATGTTTTATAGGCACACATATACGTGGTTCAGTATTTACTACTACGTTTATAATTTTATTCAGGTTTTAGGTTGTTTGAATTCTATGAAGGACATTTTGACGTATAGACAATATAAATAATAGCTATAAAAACAATGTATTTATTTGACTTTTTATAATCAAAATAAATTAACCACTTTTAAAATTATATAATTATTTAATTACATTATTACATATAACTTTATAATTAATACATTATTATTAAAACAATGTTTATACTTTTATTGTGTATATATAAAATTATTTAGATTCTTGGGAATTATTTTTGTTTTTTGTAGATATTCTTTTCTTACTTAAAATTTTTAATATGTTTATGTATAGCCGTATAGGACATAGGTATACACAATATATAATTAATAAATTGTGTTATTTTTATTATAAAGTGATACATTATTTCCAATGTAAAGAACGAAAGAATGTAAGTACCTACATAATTCAAATAACATTGTTTTGTTTTTCTACACGTCGAGTTTAAAAACACTGCTGACTAACAAATGGCTTATACGCTGTTACGTGTCTTATTATATAGTTCTTAGTATACCTACCTCCTTGCGGCTTGCTACTGCCATTTAGTAATGTGTATTGAAAAGTCAACGAAAAAATATTAATATTTTTTTTTAATAAATTATATAAATACGTGTTGTATGAGTAGCAATATTTATTTTATGAAAATTGTCTACGTACAACAACGACAGTATGTGTATAAAAGTTCAAAGATTATCTTAAAAACAAAATTAATAAATTAATATTGTATTATATTATTATTTATTATATAAGTATCATGGGTATTAAATATTAATTATAAATAAATCAAAAAAGGGGAAAAGTAGGTAACCGCTCTACTGTTCAGTTAGAGTCAAGTGTATCTTGTCATTGAGTAGGTCACTGCTATGGATGTGTTAAATTTGAATCAAATTATAAATCATTGGATACGAAAAAAGATGATCTGCCAATTTCGTGGGCACATATATAGGGGGGGGGTGAGGTTCATGAGGTCTTAAGTCAACTTATAAGCCCTCTCTAAGATTTTATTAACTTACTACTACCTAAAGTCCTAAAAACAATAATAAATTAAATAACCCAATATTTGATATAATTTAATACACAATTAAAGATTAAACATAAAAATTAAAAAATAAATTTATGTTACATTGACATATCAGATATATTATATAATATTATAATAATATTAATTATATAATAAATGCCTTATTTTCGGTAAAAAAATTGTCATACTACTAATTAAAAATAAACTACTATATAGCATATTATAATAGTGTATTTATTTATAAACAAAGTTAGTCAGTAAGAAAATATTATTAAAAAATAATATATAAGGTACTAGTTTTGAAAAAACATTTTAATACTAATTTTGGTGTTAATTATAAAAACTATTTTCGACTACCTACGGCGGGTGGTGCAAATCACAAATTTCTACAGTAGAACGGTGTGAATACTGAATAGATCCATAGTACAAACAGGAAATACTATAAAAATAATTTAATTATTTTTTAAATGTCATTGTATATAATAAAAAATATAATAATATATCCACGAAAGTTTCAAGACCCCAAGAATATTATACAATCAAATACCTAACTAAAATGGTTATTCTTCGTTTAAATATTGAATTTCATCCAAATTTGAGTTTCAAATGCCTATGCCGAAAATTGTGTTTATATAATTGTTGGGTGTCAATATAAACATATTATATAAATGTCCAAGCCTTAACTACACAAATTAAATACTTAATACATTTTTATCCACAAAATAATTTGCAAATTTTAATTACAAATTCTTATAAAAAACTTAAAATTATTCTAAAAATTTTAAAAGTTTTTTCGTTTACAGAAAACGGTGGTTTGAATAACAGTGAAAATTGAAATGTTTTGAGTTTAGTAAGATACAACAGAAAAACAAAAATTGTTTGATAAAAATCGTTCATTTACGCGTGTACATTAAATTTCGTCAAAATATAAATTTCAGAAACTTATAAAGTTCTACATTATCTATAAAATATGTTTTATTTTCTAAATAAAATGCCAGTGATTAAGTTTTAAGTTGTTTTTTTTTCTATAAATAATTATACTCATCCAAGAAAAATACGTTTAAGATTAACAAACCAATATAAGTGAAAACCAAACATTTGTATGTTGTATTTTTTCTACACAAAATACTTTCATTTAATTTAATATAATATTAATGAAAATAATTTTACTAAGACCAACTGGTGTAACATTCACAATAAATCAATAAAATATAAATTATAATATATTTATAATATGTTATATATTTTTATATCTACATGAACTATATTTTTATCTAAATTAATGTTAAAGATAATAATAATAGGTATATAAACAATTTTTTGTTACAAAGAAATAAGAATACATATAGTTAATTAATAAGTGAATGTACTCGTATGTTCAATGTTCACGAACTAAATAATAAATATATAGGTATTTGTTTTTTTTTAGAATTTTTTCTTTTTTTTGGTCTGGTTAAATGATACTGTAATCGGTCAACAATATTCTATATTTACAATAATTCCATGTTGTTTTTGTATAAATTTATTTTTATTTTATTGGTTCTTGTCTAATGTCATTATAAAAAGATAAATGTAGGTACCTATGTGCGTTATACCGTATAACTTATACGCATGCATTTGTTTGTGATAACTATACTTGAAACACAGAATCTAAAAAAAAAAAAAACTAAATATTTCCATTTGTACTTGGATTGATATAAAACCTGTATTTTTAGTCTACCTTTTAGTAACTGAACAAATACACTAATTGTATTTTTTTATTAAACAATAAAATAATTGTATATATATACAATTTTTACATATAAATAAAGTCTATATTAGTACTATATTAATATAAAAATATTGAGTAGAGTCCACTTAATGATTTTAAAATATATTGATTATTGTAATCAGTTTTCATATTATAGGTACACTAATCGTGGGAAAATACGAATAAATATGTTTGTCTCTACGCTTTTTATCATTTATAATGTTAAACACATTTGTTAATTGCTATAGAAAATGTTTTTTATTTAATGAAACTGCCATTTTTTAGGGCATAAGTCAAAAATATAATTAGATTACATCATAATATTATAATGACTCAAATTTCACTTAAGAATATTATTACTATCTAGTTAAATGACAAATAACAATGTTCGAAGTTTTTTTCTGAAATTATATATTTGAAAATAAAACAATAGATAGGTGGTACTTGGTAAAAATATGGCAATGTTTTTGAGAACCAGCAATTATTTTTTTTTTTTTTTGCAATCAATACATGTATAAATTTATTGTTGTTAAATTATAAATATTATTATGTATACGTTTTGGATAATAATACAACTAATACAAGACAATAGAATTTTTTAATCTTTTTTTTGAAAATATCCCTACTATATAATATTATTTATTCAATATTCATACATTAAAAATATATAGTTTTGTTTTAATTCGTAGATAAATAGTTTAAGATTAAGAGACAATTGTTTTTGCTTTTCTACATATCATAGGCAACCAGGCAGGTACTCCACTTGAAAAACGCTCGTGACCTTCCAACAAGATTAGCAGCCGTAGAAGTTATGATTTAGACTTAAACGAAGACTATTATTATTGCGTCGTGTTGGCTAGTCACAACAAAGGTGTTCAAATTCAAAATGTTATCCATTACACTAATTATTATGTATTTAAATAACTTATAACCTTTCTTTGTCTTTATTCTGTAATTGATTTAGATTGAAACCAGGCCCAATAACAACAATAAATTCCTCATAGGAAAACTAATTAATATCTATCCTCTTTGTTGCTTATAAAAAAAAATCGCAATTATTTTATGATACATTCTCATAATTTATTATTATAATGAAAATTTATTTTTATTTATAGGAAATTTTAAAATGTATTATTCATGTGATTAATATTCTAATAGTTGTTCCAATAATCAAAAACTATTCTGAGTGGTGACGCCCTATTTTTTTTTGATTTAATTATAATATTAAAATGTTAACAAATGTTCGTATAAATATTTTGAATTTTTCCGATTATTTTAAAAATATCTATCCATTAAAGTACAAACTATGATCCACTGAGCTATCAGAAACCTATCACAACAATTGAAACATTTATTATACTAAAAAATGTCTTCAGACCAAAAAAAAATTTAATACATCATTGTAAAATTAAATCGATGTAATATTTTAAATATACTTTGTGTATAAATTGTAAACTAAAAAAAGTTGAAGAAGAATTATTCTACTCATTTTGCTCACTCCGCGAAAAAATCCTACGCACCCTTTGCCAATAATATCTGTTGTCATCAAATAGTGATTGAACTCGACATCTATCTTTTATTTTTTTTTTAATATAGCTATAGAGGTATATTATACATGTTTATAAAAATATCTACTGTTATTATTGAATATAATAATATATGCTTACCTATATTTTATTCAAATTTAAATGTTTTGTTTTATTATGATAAATTGTATATAATAGTGAATAAATTATTTTTTATGCTTGATGAATAATAAGTAATAATGAATATAGAATTTAATATAATTTGGAAATTAAAAGACAAGTAAAGTAGCATATGAGTCATTTAAAATGGATATAGCCTTAACAGGCAATACTAATATAAAATGAAAAATAGTATCGAAGAGGAGTCCTTGGCCTTCGAATTATTCTAAACAACATTAATCTCAATTGTCCTCGATGTTGAACATTGCTTTTTCATTTTTTTTTCTTCCAAACTTTCACGCAGATCTAGAGAAAATTTCAAAATGTTTATAGTTTATTGAATATGCTGAATACATTATGTAATAATAGTTAAGATTTTTTTAAATACGAATACCATCTTTATTATCTAAAATTATTATTCCTATATTTAAGCTTATTTTTAGATTATATAAATAATTTTGGATTTTCATAAAAAATATAATTTATGTTTTAAAAAAATGTTAGTATTACTATTTTTTAAACTTATATTATATTTATAACCTTTAGTTAAAAATTAGGTAGTTTAAATATTTAGTTATTATTTATAAATTAATTAAAGAAATTTGAGCTTCGTATATGCAATATAAAATTATTCAATTATTTTTGAAATGGTCGCAATAAATAGATTGCAGTTAATAAACGAGTTATATACATGAAAATTGTCTCATATTTTTATAGATTATTTTTTACAGTATTATATATTTATATGTAAAAAATGGTATTGAATATTGTTTTTTTTTATATATAAACCGGCATTTGTGCGTGTATTATAACTCGAGCAAAATTATGAATCAAAATTAAAATATAATATATATATCAATATAAAATAGCTTAGTCAGGTACAATGATCTTCATATCTAACTTAAAAAAGTGTTTTCAAATATAATTACTATTGCTATCACGATAGAAAGGTGCACAACATTATTATAATATACACCACCACAGTGTTCACACTTCCCACTCATTTATGTCTATTAATATCCAATAATTATACTGACATGTATATCTATCATATTGTATCGATCATCATGACAAGTGTAATAAAAATCATAAGCGAAACACACCTATTTTTAATATAATATATTAATATGCACATGAACACTAATAAATATTTTGAAAAATTATTTACTTCGTTGTTTTAATATAATAATATGTTCAGGATATGTAATTTTTTAAATAATAATGCAAAAAACTATTAAAATTAGGTATTTATATAAGCTATAGAAATCATTTGATAATAATCAGTTCATAGATATTATACACAAATAAAATAGTAGAATTACTAGAAACAAAATAAAACTTACTATTTATTACTATTTTGTACAATATAATTGCTGGTTACTCACTATAATCATATTACTTTCACACACGAATACATAAATACACATACGTACAAATGATAAATGCTTTTAACACTAAACCCTAATGAGTAACTAAGTAATCATTAATTAGTTTCAAGAATTGGGGTAATACACTAATACCTACATAAAAAAATGATTTTATTTGTTTATTCAATGATAATTGTATTTTATGGAATAATGTAATGATAATTATGATCAAACTATATATAGTGCCTCTTCTACAAACGTCAAACCATTTACGTCTAAGTAACATAATATTCGCCCTTCACTCATTTACGCGTACACACTTTACGTCTACACACCATTGGACTTCGATGATAATATGTAACTGGGATAGATCGTACAAATTGTTTCATGGTAGTATGGTACACATACGATTATTATAGAGTTATACAATACGCACTGTATGAATATGGCATTACCATTAATCAATAAATAAATGATATCTGGCCATTTATGGAAACACGTTTTTCCTAGTCCAGGTAAATAATTATTAATCTATACATAATTTGAAATAATAATTATCTAGTTCTTTGTTAATTTCCCAATCTCGTGATATTTATTAGTTCTTACTGTTCTTATATCAATTACTCATACACACACATAAACGCTGATAAGACTAGATGTAAATCATTTTTCCAGATTTTATGTAAAATGATATGTATTTTAGTATTTACAAATATCTACTCTAAAACATTTTTGATCATTAACTAAATCAATTTGGAGGTAAAAATTTACTATTTATAATTTTTGTATATATCTATAATTATACCTAATTTAAATATTAAATCATCAATATTCACAAGAATCTTTTAAAAAATTGTGAATTTTTACATTTTAGACCTGGGAATTTAATAGGTAAAACAACTAATAATTTAAAACTAAGTACATTTTTAAAAATCCTAAGTATATTAATATTTTTCAAAAAAAGTAGGTACGATGTTCATAATAAACGATTTTACGAAATGCAACGTGTTTTTGGATTGGAAATGATGAAAATTGGTTGTTTAATAACGAATACCTAAAAGCTAAATATTACATTATTATAACTTTTAAAAAATATTATAAGTCATAATTTTTTTACTCTGAGGGTTTTAATTTAAATTTCTGTGATATAAAAACAAATACAATTCTATATATTATTTTATTCTAATAAGCATGCCTAATTTATAGTTTTGACTTTTGAGTATTACTTTGATTCATTTCATTCATTAAAATATGATCAAAATATATTATCATTAATTACTTTTGCAGGTTTTTTAAAGTTAAAAATGATATAAATTATTTAATTAAATTTAGTTTCGTTCAAAATCGTATTTTTGAATCATATGCCATATAATTTATCATTGCTTTAAAATATAATAGCACATCACGCACTATCACGTAATATACCACTACCGTTTATGTACGTCGAGGTGAACGGTTATTCATATCAAATGCAATGTGTAAGACACACATTCAACACCTGTAAGATAACTCAGGAGGTGGCGAGTAGTCCAGACTATGGAGGGTATTTGCACCTATATTTCTGATATTTCTGGTTTAGTTCCACGAGATTTTTTTAGTGAGTTTTGAACAAAAGATTTTTACAAAGTAAACAAAATAGATATGCTGACATTTTCTGAATGACTGAAAAAGAAATGTATGAAACATTAATCTTAATTTACTATCAAAATATTATATGGTACATTGTTGTATAGCACTAATACGTATAATCTAACATTCTCATTGCCCTACCACTGATAAATGTCTGTAGACGCCCTTGAACGTACGGTCGATCTCTGCAGTATACTCTGCCCGGCTTTTTGCACGTAGATTTACACACATATCTATATAGTCGGAAGAAAATATTTTATACAATTATAATCGATATAAAAATATCTTAAACTCTTAACAATATGTTTTTTGGTAACTTAAACCTACATTTTATAATATATATAATATTATTATAATTTTTTATTATATACCTACCTTAAATCACGAAACACGTGTACATACAGGGTGGATGGAGGCGAGGCTCAGTGGCGTGTGATTTCCGATTTTTCATTTGGTGGGAATTATATTGAAAAGTATGTATTATTTATAATAATAAAACATATTAAAAAATACAAGTAGCGGGGGGGAGGGTGAGGGGACGGTGAACACCAAAACCACTACCGTGTATACGCTACTGCTGGGGAGATTTTTAAAAATCGTAAAAGATCTTCACCGATTTTCTGTTAAGTTTTTACGTTTCAGCATCGTATAATATAACGATACACATGCAAAACGTACATAATAAACAGCGTGGTGGCATGTGAACACTATATTTAACATTAATATTGTATACCTGCTATATAATGTGCTCGATAACATTTTAATACAATATTCGTTTTGTTTAGTGATGTAGCGACCCGTCTACGCGTCCGGGAGTGGTTTTTGTGATCGCGTATTTGTGTACCGCGCCACGATGTACGTATACCTCCTACACGATGTATAGATTATATATAGAGGGTGACTTTTTGGTGAGACCTCTCCGGCAGCAATATTGTCCCGAGTCGGCCACTTGGAATGCAGTGGGATTCGTTGCCTGATAAGAGAAATATAGTGTATAATATAATAACAACATATTATACATGTATCACTCAGTGCTATTATTATATTACATCAGGTGTTTTTTATTTAATATAATGTGTATTGAAATTATAGGTACATAAAAAATAATATATAATATTATTATATATGCATATAGGCTCGTATAAACCACCTCCGGACTGACGACGTAGCGAGCCCCGTAGGAGTAGGCTGGCGAAGGACGGCGATCGCGTAATCCGCTCGGCCGACGTTTCCAGACACACCGGTTAGTATCCATAGTGCTTCACCAGACGGCGGTCATACACCGCGCGAATATTTACTAATATTTTATCATAATAATTCACTATTCAAACGCTATTAAATCTTCTTCTTTTTTTAAATTATTATTTATTTATTTATTTTAAAATTTACTGAACGAAACACGAATATCTGATCCCTGCGAGACAGGTAGTTGGAATTATTGCACGATATAATATTATATGCCGCTTTAACTTAACCATATTATTATGTATTAGTTAGTGTTTTTTTTTTATTATTATTATTATTATTAACATGTTATAACATAATGATTAAACTGTGATTAATAACCATTCGATTTTCAATTAACGACATGGACTTATATTTAATTGTTGTTAAACGTGCTTCTTCATACAAATTAATAGATAAAACCTATTAACATACTGGAGCTTATATTAAAAAAGGTATTATTAAATTATTATTATTATTATTATTATTTATTTCATTGTCGTTTATTAAGTTATATATATTATTTATAATATTATATGAATAAACAATATAATTCTTTATTCTCAGTTAATCCGAATAAGTAAAAGTATAAGTAAATAGTATTTATTTTTTTTTATTGAAAATGATAAATTTAACGTATTACTATACAGTATAAAAAATGATAAAATCTTAAAGTACAAACAACAGATACCTGGATGAGTCATTTCTTTTGTATACAATTGTTAACATCGTCGTGTAACTAGTTATGGTTTTAGCTAAAGTGTCATGGATATTTCTGATTTAGGGTCAAATGTTTATGATCAATGGACAATGACCATATATGGACACGACGCAGTCTATAAGGATTTATAATAATATTTAGGTTCGTCCAGTCCTTTTTGTATCGGTAAATCGCATCTTAAAACCATCCATATGTTTTAATAAATTATCAAAAAAAAAAACGATAAAATATAAAAAAAATAATCTGTATAATCACTCCTAAAAGAGCATTGAATATAGTATGATGTTATAGTGTTATAATTGATAATACTACAGTGTCATAAACTTTCAATAATTATTTTATGTAGAAATAATTTTAATTTATACATTAATTATCACAGTATAAATAATTGTAACGCCAATCACGCATTTTAATATTGGCAATTAACTTTTAAAACTATATTTAAAATCTTATCATATAAAAAGTTTGAATACGTGCAGATATAAGTATAAAAAATAACGATATTAATAGAGGTTAAAAATGATGTAGTAATGTTCCGTCGTAGTAAAAATATTTTATTAGCTGATTAATAATATTATACATTTTATACGGGTGTAATAACTTGTACAGTCTACACGTCAACATAATGAGTCACTCATAGGTATATAGAGATCTGTGTTTTGTAGTCCGTTTGATGATGCATGTATCAGTAATATATTGTATAGGTATATTTTTGGAGTTTATAGTCAGTGTATCGCGGCGGCAGTGTTCATAAATTTGAATAAAAAATGAGATATCGTTTCATGGAATGCAACGGGTGAATAATGCAACCAGTTTTGGTTTTCGTCGCACTAAGGTCTAACGTATACGATAATAAGCCGATCTGGCTACGGAAAAGATATACACGAGGATCCAGACGTGTTGTTACCTGTCTTTTGAATAAATCTAATTCTGTACCTCAATACGACATTAAAAATCGTATTTATTTTAATTCGTCACATTCAAACACAAAATAATAAAATTTTATGTTATAGCTTACCTGACTCCGTCGTTTAATTTAATATGGTTTTAAACTAAACAATAATAATAATATACGAAGTAAAATCTTCTGTGAATTCGGATGTATTTTATCGTAGTATGTGACTTTTAAGAGAACGTGTTATTTGTCAAGTTATGTTAGTCTATTAAGGTGAACAATAATTTACAAACATTTTGACGTTGTTGTAGCACCCATGCGTCTTTTAACGAAGCGTTATATCTTATAATATATGTATAATTACTCTTCTATTACTATTGCTACATTTAATATTCACGATTTTTTTTTCTTCCAGTCGTTGCGTATTTTTATTAGTATAATATATTATTTATTATGGTAAATGTAAAATAACTATTTTATCGTAAATAATTATAATATGTTATATTATACAAATCGATCGTTTAAGTGAATTAACAATTTTGAGATCTTATTGATCTTATTCTTTAAATTAAATTTGCAAGGGTGATTGTATATGATGTTTTTTTATTTTATGAGTTCATTGATATTATTATTATCATTACATAGTCCTTGAAAAAACTAAAATATTATGGTCAATAAATGTGTAGATAAACAAACTTATAAACAATTAGTCTAATAACAAATTTAGTTCATTTTAATTATTTATTTTTTTAATATTATATAATATCAAACTTAGTGAAACAAATATTTTTATCATCACTTTTAAAAAATCTATCAAATCCGACTAATCTTTACAAAGTAAGCGCTAGAATAAATTGTATTATAACATATTTACAACAGATTTCATTAAATTGTGTTATAATATTGAGTTGAAGTCTACGAAAATGTACCCTTAATTTATTTAGTTTAGTTAAATAAAATATATTTTCTTGTATAACACATACGACGTATCTACACTAGTTCCTCATAATTATTATTACGATTTACGGTCTCCTAATTATCTAAATGCATTTAAATGTACGTTCATAAAATATTTCCAAAAACTGTAATTTATTCAATCTAAAAATCCACAAAAACCATGTAAATTTCGCGTGAATATATCTAAACGTTCATTAACATAATATATTGATAAATGTATTGATCATTTTCTGTCCCAAGAACCACTTTCTCTCCATATCTAGACTTATTGCTTTTTACTTATAATGATAATTAATTACGTGTTAACAGATACGAGTATAAGTAAATAAAATACCGTATTACCTTATTTACCTTATTTTTATGAAATATTATAATCTATTATAATATTTAAATTGATTCCTTTTTTTTTATATTGTACCTGTATAGCTGTTAACTTAGTATATTATAAATAAGGTACATTTTTGTTTTTATATTTATATGTAACGATGAAATTGATGGGGAGATTGGATACAATAATAATTGCAGTTTTAATATAATACATACGTTTCGTTAAAGTTTTTATTTCGTGTTTTTATTTATTTATTTATTCTCTTTATTTAGTTTTACTTCCGGTATACTTTTATCTGAACCATTTGAAACGTAAAAAATCATCAATCAAAATTAATTCTTTCAAAAATGACATTAATTTTTATCAGTAATTTGTGTGGTATTGTCGCCTTGATAAAACATGTGTAAAAACTGTTTTTAAATTTTGTTTTTATTATTTTTTACATTCAAACGTCTTAAACACAATATTTTAAGATAAATATAATTAATAAGTCTACTTTTTTTCTAAACCCTCGTACTAGAGATAATCTTTTATAAGACTGTAAGTTGTTAACGTTGCAGCCAGGCTAGTGGGTACATATACTGATCAGTGATCAAAATTTGAGTAGGTATAATCAGTGGCGTATCCAGAATCTTTTTTAGGGGCGAGGGCACACACTGTCTAAAATTTTATAAGACATATTGTAGTATGCGTTCATGTATAAAAATAAAATACATAAATCTTTAAAATAAAAAAATAATAAATACGGCCAATGAGGGGGGCATGGCCCCTGTGGCCCCTCCCCTGGATACGCCACTGGGCACAATGATGTTAGTTGCATCTTTATAATATTATATACTATCATATCATATATATGATATGCGAAAATCCTATATCACTACCTATACCTGATTAATAAACAACATTTTAATTTCTGGTCAGTGTTTATAAAATTATGATATTACATAATATAATACAATTAGGTACTAAAATACCATTGAAATACGTTATATATAATATTCGAATAGGAAAAAACATATTTTCCTATTAAACTGTACAGTCATGGTTTTTTATCAGTCCAGAATTAATTAATAGCAATAAAATAATAGAAATTGATATTAGCCACCGGCATTTAGCCTCAAGTATAAGTAATAATAACAATAATGAATAATTATTTACAAATATAGTATAATATGTATGTAATATATTGGCGCCGATAATAGATAGCATAAATCAATTGTGTATTGTTTATTGAAATAAAAAGTAAATATAAAAACAACTTAATCATTTAAAATTATAACAAATTCTCGTACTTTGATATTGTTAACAATGAATGACACAACGAATACTTATTCTTCCGTTAAATCAAAGTAAATTATTAGAAAGTTATTCAGGATTATGTGGAAAGAAAATAATATCGTTTATGCATTGATTAAGTAGCTATTAAAATAATAACAATAATAATATAATACTTCAATAAAATTATTTCTGTTCATTTTACGCGGGATTCTCAAAATAGTTAATATTTGTAGTTAAAAAAACGAATTTTCAGTTAATATAGATAAATTGAGCTATCATGTTTTCAATTTTTTGGTTAAAGCTAGTACAGAAAAAAGAAAATCACATTGGCTCAACTTTTGTATTAATACGATTTATATAAAGAGAGAATTTTATTGTAGTTTAGTGCTATAATTAGTACAATTCAATATTTTAATAAATGTATTATTTTTTGTATTATTAATTATATTGTTTTTTCTTAAATTTAAATATAGTTTAATGAAAAGTAAAAATATTTAAAAAATGTCTTGCTGTAATTCTGTAATAAATATTAGGCACGGAGTAATAATATTTATTTGTCACCCAATCTTTTTGAAAAAAAATTAATTATATTTTTCTATACTTGATAAACGGAGATAATGTATTCTACTATATCGGCTTCTTAAGGAATAATATACATTATATATTTATTTTGACATGTTTATCGACTTTATTTATAAAATATTGCAGCAGAGAGTGCTGAATGAAAACAAAAGTCAACAATGAATAATGGTTGTTATTATTTCTTGAAATTTTAGTTGTGTACTATTGTATGTAAATAGATACAAATAATTTCGAAATGTAAGCTGTTGAGCATCAAATCAAATTTCTAAATTTAATATTGTAATTTTCAATGTAGAATTTATTATTTTTAAGCAATTTTAATGTGTCAACATATAGGTACATGGCAACATGGTGTAGGTATTGATATATTAAATAATTTATACATAATATAAAAGATATGTTTATATTCTGTCATAATTTTAAATTTTTATAAATAAAAAAAATTATATATCTGTTACACAATTTTTTTTCTATAGTTACGACGGTTGATACCATATTAGGTAGGTACTACTCACTCATTGAATTTTTGAATGTCATTCAATTGTAATAACTATCGAATTATATTCGTCAATATTCAAATGATTAGTTTAAAACTTTCTAATTAGATATAGAATTAATACTACTTCGGTGATGGATTTTCTGATAAATCAATCCAACTAGGTTTTTTCTAAATTATTCTTACATCATAAATATTTATTTTGGACGTAAAAATGTTTGTTCTAAATACGTTTACATTATATAATAATATATATATATATATTATCTCGCATTGAATTTAAGATAAAATAAATTGACCATTTTCGTTGAAATAAAAGATTTTTTTTTATTATTCGCACTCTAAATAACTTCTAATCTATAATTCATTGTAGTTGGAATTTATCTCACGTAATGAGTTAAGATATAAAAACAAAGACTTCTTAACCGCAGAATATATACCTATAATTTATATATATATATATATTGTATATTGTATAATGTATATTGTATACTCGTACAATGTTTTATGTTATAGATACTTCACTAATGTCTAGTGCGCATAATCATATTTAGTCATTTAGAGTTAAAAACAAAACAAGTACCTTGGGGCCTACAAGAATATACATAAGTCTAGAAAACTCGTACTGGCTAAAAAAGGCGTTATATCTCACTGACTAAACATGATAATGAATTATTAACCGACGTTTGTATCAAAATTATATTATTATTTTACATTATATTTCATTCGTGAGATTTTATGCGAGTTTAACGGTTATACGTGTGATAATAATATTTTGTACCTATATAATATCTACTTCGTTTTTCTGAAGCGCGATAAGAATTCTACGAGCACGACTCGATCTCTGACGCACTGTTACTGTTGACGACAGATATGCAAATATAGTCGTGGACTCGTGGTCCTATAACGTACCTAGTACCTACCCGACGAACGGGTGTACATGGTTCTATACGGGTCCTGGGCATACTACCTATAATAATATTATGACGATCGAGGTTCAGTACGTCTTGTTGCACTATAAAAATATGTTCGTAGCATACTAGTCTACAATTCAATTAACAAAAAAAAAGCTCTAAAATTTGCGGTTAAAATTATAGGGAAATCTATAATGTGTATGAAAATATGAACTGATATCATATCATAAAAAGTTTTAAAAATATTTAAATTTGTTGAATTTATCCCATTTCTTGTAAGATAATAATATAACAAAATTTGTAAAGCTAGTGTTTAATTTCACTATTTCACGAAAATAATTTACATTTAATAAGTGGATTATCTACAACTACCACAAAAAAAAATGTAGGTACCAAATCTTAATTAGGGATTTTTTTTTTTTGTATCGTTTATCATAAGTACTTGTTACTTGTTACCAATCGTGTGTCGGGAAGGGGAAGGGGGTTAGAGTTGTATGGTTCAATAGAAAACAATTATTCGGCTTGGTCAAGTTTTAACATTTTAATATAATTAAAATAAAATAAAATAAATATAACAATTGGCTGGAAATCTATCTGAAATTAGTAATACACTTTTTTTTATCATATTTGTTATCACTTATTATTATAGTGACATTTTTTTTTACAATGGATGACAAACAAAATTCTACTTTAAATTCTTTGCAGACATGATACTGATACATGATTTTTTTCCCAGTGATGAGGTCATGAGGAATACGTTATATATTATTACTTTTAGATAAGTGTTGCACCACGATTGACGAGAGGAACTACTTTGTTGCTCCACCAGTCACTACTCCGGTCATTTAAACTTTAAATGACTATAAATAATAAGCTATATTTAATACTCATATTTAAAAAATCTATTATAATATTTTCATTTAAAAACTAATAACGTTTAAAAAAATAATAACAAAATAAATATTTAACTTCATTTAATATTTTTTTTAACAAGGTTTAGTTGAGTCATAAGTGTATTAAAAAATTAACTTATATGTTATATTAATGTTATTCGCGTTGCACAAATTAGAAATTTGCTTACAGAGCTGTTATTGAAATGTCGCGTACGTAATACGCATATATCGTATATGCATCTCGTACTTACAGGCTACAGTGTTAGCTACAAGAGACGCTAGCTATTATTTATTAGCCAAAACTATTATATTTTTCGTAAAGGTACTCTCCCCAAAAATAAACAATCGTTAATTTCCGCTTAGCTACATAATATTTACTTGCGTGTGTGTACAAATTACTGACCACACGCATGGTGGTCTCCAGCGCCGTATAGGTCAAATTTCTTTTTTCCTATTTAATATTTATTATTATTATTATTATTGTTACCGAAAAATCTCTAACCCTGTATGATTTAGTCGTGTCTTTATGTGCTTTTCATATTACAGTGACAATAAATTACATTTTTATACATTTTACAATAAATAACTAATTATTTATTGTATTATAAAATATTTATATTTACATAATACTAATATTATAATAAAATGAATAGGTATTGAAAATTATTCTATTACTTAACAGTTAACATTATAAATAAATATGACTACAAAAAAATTGGTTACGTTTTCCGGTTATCCTAAAATTCAATGTCGCAAAACTCATTAAAATTTTCATAAAATACGAAAAAGGATTTAAAAAAATATTAAACGTGTCGTTCACTGCAAGGTTCAAAAATGCTTTGTAATATAACTCTGATATGTTTAAAATTTTGAATACACAAATTTTATTATTCTAATATTTTAACAGTTAAAATATAAACCACATATTGGTAATACGGAATTTGTCATGTTGTAAAATACTTTATAATAAATTATAATTATTCGTAATCACTGGACTCGGTTTACAAAAACAAAATGTATTGCTTCATCGTTTCATGCATATAATATATAAATATATAATTATTCTATTAACGAACGTAGGTTCACGTTTGACGTTTCACGTGTAGCGATCGCATTAACTCAACATCCTTTTGCACTGCCCCCACACATCCTCTGTTTGGTTTCCATACAAAACAAATAAACATTTCTAATTTTAATACTCGTATTTAAAAAAAGATTATACTCCATATTTTTTATTAACTACGTGGATCATATAATAATAATTTAATGACATACAGTATTTTTATTGCATTATTTTTGATTATCAAAACCAACTAGAATAATATCCGATTGATGAGCATTTTTATAGTCGATTGGTAATTAAATAAATATAGTATTATGTTCTTAATTGATAGTTATATCATTGATTATAGAATAGACTATTCTATAATCAAAGATTATATTAAAATATTTTAGAGCATTTTTGCATTTATACCTATATACCTAAGTAAAAATATTTGTTTTGTGTAAACTATATTGTCTAAATATTTTAATACTTACCTACAAATAAATAAAAAAGAATATTGTAATATAAATAGATAGGTACTATTATAGGTACTTAGTAACTATATAATTTTTGCATAAACAAATTAATTGAATTTGTCGTAATAACGTTATATTTTATTAATTGTAACTATAATAAAAAGGTAAAGTTTATTTTTTAGAGGTAACCTTATTTACTTCTAAACATATGCCTTTTACTTAATAAATGATACAATGTTTGTTGTTAAATAGATATTCATATGCTTAACCTAAATAAGTCAGTCATTAATAAAATAATAATAAATAACTTGAAAATGTATAATTATAAATTATAATACACTGTACCGCCAATAATATATTTTTTTTCCTGTAAATAAAATAAACTAATTATATATTTTTTATTATTTTCAAAATTAACATTTTAAAATATCATAAATATTTTCAATTCTGCTTTGGTTGTAGCTTTCAAATTTAATATACAATTTGACAGTCCATAAAATAAACAAAAAATAAAAAAACTGATGCGTTGGAAATGATCAATTTTACAAAATTTAGTTCGATAAAAATGTCTAATGATTTTTAAGAAATTGAATAATAATATTAATTATGTAGAACATATTGACGTACCTGCATGGATAATTTATCCCTTTGAATTTGTTAGGAAACGTTAGCTAACTATAATGTTGTAATATAAACTAATTGAGGTCTAGGCCACTGCAGCACTTATATTCTTAGTTTAAAACTACTTCCTTGTAAGGAAATCATTGGGATCTCAACATACATCGATATTGTTTAGTACTATAACAGTCCTTTCGTTACTTTATTAAAATTGTTTAAACCATCAAGGACAGACTATTTTCTACACGACTAAAGTGCATTGAAATGACCTAGATGGTTTACCATATAGGTTGACAATCGCCAAATCTTCGGATGACGTAGGTAATGCCTATACGGCTATACAGTTATAAGGCGATAATTAAATTATTTATTATAAAATATGTGTAACAATATTTGAACCGATAGGAAATGCGGTACTTGAATTTAATTATTATTTTTATGCCAAACAACCCACTCAACTTTATGGTGTCAAAAAAAAAAAAAATGTTAATGGCCATGAATTTCTCTTTTTGCAAACAACCATTCTCCCACATCCATCTGTGTATACTGTGTAGGTTGAACATTTCCCAAAATCTTTATCGTCGTAGGTATACACTATACATAGTATTATATAGGCACATTGAGTATCGCATTGGAATTGAGAAAGATAAATCTCTAAACAGCCGTGTATATAAAAGTTATCGGTCGATAAGAATTTTATAAAACAAAATACAAATATTCACGTTTGTAAAATAAATATTTATTTTAAATATTACCTAAAAATAATATTTTCAATATTGAGTCTATTTTTGGAGTTAGTCTAAATGCGAGGCCAAGTTATGCTTAATTTAATTCTTGTTGTCTATTTGTCACTACAGCCTAAAATATTAAGTCAACTATATCGTTTATGGGTAATGGCGCTAATGATAATTTATACAATACACAAACTTGTTTATATAGTGGAATGCATGCATGCAATTTGTAGGTCTGCTTTGCCACAGAAGTTTTTAGTAACCATAAATAGAGTCACGTATCTTGTTATACCTACTTTGTTGTTACATAGTTTATTTATGCGTAACGAAAACACATTAATTTAATATTTGTACCTATTTAAACTTATTATAATAAATCGATTTTTTATATATATATATAATATTAGGTATGTATTTTTGATTATAGGCTACAGGATCAAATAATTAAAACATCATGGCGACCGAAGTAGGATCGGATATCGCACTTATACAAGATGAGGATATGTTACGTAAAATGGTAATATATTAAACTAAATTAAAATAAGAGTTTTTAAAATCTAAGATATATTATTGTTTTATTTTTAGTGGCAACAAACAGAGGATTTCGGAAAGAAAAAAGAGATTCGTATGAGAATGTATAAACTACGAGAACAACGGCTTAAAGAATTTTATACGACAGGAGAAATGATTCAAACAGAAACAACAAGTAAACGCTCATCAACCAGAACACATACTGAATCTATAACGGACCAAGGATTCATGACTATGAAAACTAAAGAGATTCGAGATTCTGAATCTCCAACAGAAGACTATCAACGACAATCAAATACTAATAAAAATTATTATGTCTCGTCGAAAATTGATGAATCGGATGGTAATAGAGGAATAGTTGAAATTGAACAGACTAGTTCTTTAAAGCCAACTGAAGAGTATACCCAAAATTCATTGCAAACGTCTATGTCCAGCTCTACGTCATCTACGTGGAAATCATCACAGACAACTATTTCGGTTTCAGAAGAAGTTCAAAAGGCTGATGTAAATTTGAATTCCAAATTTATTTTAAACGAACAGACTAACGAAGATCGTCAGTTGGCATTTGATACATCATATGATAAGTCGGACAGCTCAAATATTGATAGTAAGGTAACTGAATCAATAACTACTACAAACTTAGACAATATTAAACGAGATGATAATAATCAATATTCAAATAGTCATCAAAAAGTTATAGAGACTTATACATCTAACAATGAATTAGTTGCAGAGCCTGTATCGGAAAATATATCAAATAAAGATAGTAATTTTGTAGAAAAAACATACACTTCAAATATTTCAACAAACAACTCTGAAAATGTTGAAATAGCAACGGATAGTAAAATTATCAACGAACTTCATAAACTCGACTCTTATCTGTCTACTCAACAGTCAACTACGGATTCTACAAAGTCAAATTCAATTGTTTCTAATGATGATAAGATAATTAAAAAAGTTAATGATCAAGTTATTGATACATCAAAAGAAAATATCGAAGATCATTATATCACCACCCATCAACATTCATACCAGCCACCTAGGATTAGTGTGGATTTGAGTCCATCGCATGAAGCTTTTGCTAGGAGCTTACGATCAACTCCAGAACGGTCTAGTCCTTCACCTTGCAGAGAACGTACAAGCCCAGAGCGCAGATTTAAATCTGCCAGCCCTGAAAAGTATAGAGCATCACCAGAAAAATCAGGAAGTCCTTCTAGATCACTCAATTATTCTACAAGAAGAAAGTTGTCATCCACGCATACAAAAGGTTTATCAAAAAAACGATCTATTACACCCACACGAGGTAAACAATACGATTCTTCGGACGATTCTGATTGTTCTGGCGCAACTCATGGTACTTATGATAAGTATAAAAGTTCTGATGCTAAAAGAACCTTGTTTAAAGAAGAAACTAATATTACTTCAGTTTCAAAGTATGGCCAAAAATCATCATCTACAAGTCCAGTACGAAGAGAAAAATCTCCTGGATATAGCAGTGAAGGATCAGTTGGAAAAGAAGTAAGAAAATCCTCATCTAAGGTAAAAAATAGTTCACACGAGAGTAGCCCTGAAAGAAGTGCGTTTAAACCAGTAAATAATTATAAAACACTTCAAACTCAACAAGTCACTAAGGATAATACAATTAATCGTATAACACACGAAAGGAATTTATATTCAAAAAATTATGATTCTAAAAACAAAATTAGTGATGACAAACATTTAATTAAAGTAATAAAACCTGAAATCGATAGTGATTTTAATGAAAATGAAAGTATAGAAACAGCTACAAAAAATACTGAAAATAATATCTTGGATTCAAAAAATAAGTCCATTCAAGAAAAATTCATCATAGAAGAGCAAGTGTGTACATCTTCAGAGCAAGTAAATGATGAAAAAATAACAACACAACCAATATATATCACTGAAAAAAATAAAACACCTAGGGAAAAATCACCTTCAAAAAATGTTAAAAAAGAAAATAAAACAAAACAGGAAGAATTTATTGAAAAAGAAAAATCAAATGTAGTTAAACAGAGCACAATCACTAATGATGAAATAACAATAAAACCGAAAGAAAAATCACCAGCAAAAGAAATTAAACCGGTTACGAAAGATGATAAAACATACTCAACCGTTAAATCTACCGAAAATGTATCACACGCTTCTGATATTAAATCTGTTACATCTTCTAAAAAAACAATTTCTGCAATACCTTCGTCAATACCTTCTTCAATAAAAAAAGCTGTACCTTCGACTTTGGAGAAAACCCCATCGAAAAAAAGTCTTATACACAAAGATGTTAAAGATGGTTCATCAAATAAAACTGTTAAAAAAGACCTTTCAAGAGAAAAAATGGATATTAAAATTACAAGAAGTGATAGTAAAACTTTGATACATAAGAATTCAAAAGATCGTATTACACCAAAAACGGTTATTAAAAAACCAAGTCAAGAGTTATTAGTAGACAAAAAAACTACAATATCATCTAGACAAAAAATCACTAGTCCAGAAACTAAACCCAAGACTCAAGAAACAATAAAAGTTCTTGAAAAGAAAGACTCGAAAAATAAATTTAAATCTTCAATCAGTCCGCAATCTTCACAAAAAAAGTTAGGTGCTGTAAAATCAATTACTGAAACAAAAACAGTTATAGATTCAAAAAGAACTATAGGAAACATAAACACAAAGAAGATTCCTTCTTCGAATGGGACCAAACCTAGAACACCTAATTCACCAAAATCTAATATAAATGAAACACCATCAAAAGCAACTAAACCTTTTACCAAGACTATATCAACCTCGTCTATAACTAAGCCTCAAATAAAAAAAAACACATATTCAAATTTCAATAAAACTATAAAAGTTGAAATTACTAAAAATGTAGAACAAAAATCAAAAGATTTAGAGGATGAACTGCCTCCAGATAATTTTGAAAGTGATACTGACTTGGACGATTCTACCAATAAACCAAAATACATTAAAAATATATCATCCAATTCGTCAACATCTTCTTCGTCTTCGGAAGAAGATGACAAAGATGAAGAAGATATACAAAAAATTCAAGATATTGATGATATAAGAAATGAAGCTGAAGAAGAATACGGTAAAAAAATGACCAACAAAGATGCATTATTAAATGTTATTGTTCAATTACCTCCATCATCTAGGGAATCATCACCTGAGTATTCTGCAAGGTTTGGTCAACCATATTGTTCAGTATCTGATGATGCAAGTTTACCAAGGTATGCTGATGTTGTAAGTGAACCAGAAGATGTTAATGATTACAGCAGCTTACAGAGCAATAGATATGACGTTGTAACAGACTTAGATGAAGAAAGTAGCGTTACGGTTGCTGACAGAGTTTCAAAGTTTTTGAATAATGTCAACAAGCAAGAAGAAATACAAAAAACTACGGAAATACCTCAAAGTCCACAAGCAGTAAGAAAAACCAAACAAATATTTGAATCCATTGCAAAAGGAAAACATGAAGAGGCAGATATTATAAATAATTTAATCGAATCAGAAACACTTAATATTGAAACTGAAGAAAATCAAGATTTGACAAAAATTAATAAGACTCCAACTTCTCTTTTGACAAGAAAAATTTCTGGAGCATCTGATTATAAATCTCGAAAAGACTTCTTTGAAAACAAAAAATCAAATGATATATCCGAAAAAGTAACACATTTAACCCCTGCTAAAATAACTAGATCGTCATCAATTAAGGAAAGGCGTGCATCGTTCGAAACAAAGATTGATAAAAAAACACCATTAAAAGACAAAACCAATGTACCGAGAACAAAATCACCAGAGTCTAAAAATAGTTCACCTGAACGAACAACCAAAACCCCCATAAAAATAAACAAAACTGAAACATTCGATGTTAAAGTTGAAGAAATAAATAGATCCAGAAGGCTATCAGGTTCAAAAACGGTTAAAGATAGAACAGCTACTTTTGAAAAGAATGAACCCATTCAGAAATCGTACAAAGAAAATAAAACCACTTTTAGACACCAAATGCCAAGCACGCCTTTAAATACAAGTAAGGTATCGGAAACCCGTATTAAGTCAACCACAGTGACTGACACGAAAACCGCAGATCGTGTCTCAACTAAAAGAGTCTCAAGTCCAGAAAAAACCTCAGCCACTGATTCGATTATTAAAACTAACGAGTTTACAAACAGAAAAATATCATCAAAAAGTCCCGATAGAAAAATTGTGGAAACTCCAAAAAGAAATAGTACGACTAAAAGTCCTGAGCGAAGTGTATTAATCAATACAAAAGATAACACTACTGGTGGGAATCAATGTGCAAGAGATACAATTTCTTCGTCATCCAGACAGCGAGCCACCGTCACTACTGCTAAAACTGATTTTGGAACAACAGTGAAAAATACATCAGTGCCAAAAACTACATCGACGACAACAACAACAACTAAATCGATTTCTGTCAATAATACTGACGAAGAAGTGGAAATTGAAGAAATATTTGATTTACACGTTTTGGAGATTATGGTAAATATATTATTCATATTAATAAATTCATCGATGTCAGTTTTGAGAGTCTATAAAGATAATGTAAAAATATTAAAATCTAACGATTACAAAAAATTTCTTATCATCGTTAATCAATAGAAACAAAAATAACTGTTCCTTTAAGGTTAATTGGTATAAATGTTGTTGTATTTCTTATTGAAAATAAAATTAATTATATACAATTTATATTTAAAACACAACGCGTATTACATAATAATAATGAGATATAATATAATGCTTATTTAGTGGTAGTTCCGTGAAATCTAATGATCATGATTTTATGAGCAAAAATATACTTTCCCGTAGTTTTAATGCCTATCCAAAATGCCGTTAACTGATATTAATTTAAAAAAAATGGTTTATAGTTGTGTTTAGTTAAAATATTTCAATTACCTATTTAATATATTTTAAAACTTATTTAAATTTAGCGAACATGAATATATATATATTTATATATATAATATATTAATATATATTTTTTTATTTTTTACATATTTTTTAATTCATATTAAGTGTATGGATATTTTGTATGTTTTTACTACATATAATTCTAAACCGTATACAATTGACGAAAACACATGAATATTATATATATAATAATATTTTAATAATCAATAATATTTTGAAAACAATCATTTTAAGGGGTTGTATTTAGGCAATGTGTATGATAATAATATAATAAGATTATAAGTGAATGTTCAGTAGTATGTGTGATCTAACTAGGCAACTACTACCATTCCTATTGCCTACATATTCTGACGAGGAAATTGTTATTATAAGTGAAATAGTAGGTACCAATTTATCTGTAAGAAGTAATTAAAAAGTTTTGTAAAAAATTAACATGAATTAGGTAGGTAATAAAAAAATTTAAAAAAAAATGTATGTGTATATATACTTTTTATTTGATTTTAGATATGAAATATTTGAATTAGTTTACTAGATTTTACTTGCAACGATAATAATATATATATATTTTTTTTTTTATTGATCACTGTATAATATTTTATTTTACAATGTACAATTTATCAATATTTTAGAAATTTTGCAATACTTGCAATCAAGTTGTTGTCAAACTGTGTTGTTAGATAATTTTGACAAAAACAAAATAGGATGTTTTTAAATCTTCAAATACCTGAGTTATGCTTACTTGTTGAAGTTAGCTTTATTACTTTTAATTTAAATTTTAAGAATATAAATTTTGAATTAAATTTACCTATACATTATAACTATACATAAATGTATACAATTATTTTTAGAAAAAAAATGATTTTTTTTTAATGTAGCAAGTATTTATAATAGCAAGTATTCTTGTATTATGTTTTTATTTTATTTTCCTTATAATATTATATCATACTTTTATTTGTTTAGCTTGAAAAGGCAGTTGGTTACGATCGTAGGAGAAGAATAAGAGCACAAATTCGAGTAGTGAAACGTCAATTAGAAACAAACAACGGATTATCAATAAATACTACAGCACGTGTACCAAAGGTAAATTATTTTATTTCATAACTTTATTATTGTATTATATTTAAAAAATATTGTTTGTTAAAATTTGATTGTAGAACTTTCAAGATGTTTCACCAGCCAAGAAACAAAACCAAAGTAACATAACTGCACAAAAGACCGAGTATGTTAAAAAAGCTGAAGTCAAAAAGGAAAGAAGTGTTTCACCACAAAAATCGTATGCAAATCCAATTGGTAATTCACGATCGCCTTCACCTCAAAAGGCTCATAAGTCAGTTGTGGAAACTCGAACACCGCTACCAACACAAAAAGGAGTTCGAGAAATTGAAAAAGAACGATCTCTTTCACCTCAAAAAACTGTGACACCAGTTGATAAAGTTCTACCCCTTTCATCTCAAAAAATAACTCCCATTGAAAAAGTCCGATCTCCTTCACCTCAAAAGAGTACTCCAACCGAAAAAATCCGATCTCCTTCGCCAAAAAAAATGACTGTAGTGCAGCAACAACAAGAGTCACGATTCAACAAAAATGAAAAGTCTTCTCGAAACTCAACTATCACCTCTACCTCCTCTACTTCAACAACAGTCACTAAAACTACCAAAGGTAAATTTATAATAATTTATTATATTAGTATCATACATGTTTTAGCTCTTAACGCTATGGGAATAAATTAATAATTATTATTATGGAGAAAAGTATAAATGCTTAAGTAGCTAGGAAGATTAGAAATGTATATAAGATTTCCGTTACTCACCAATCAATGTTGACAATCATTACTGGCAGATGTATATAATGGTTAGGTTACAATCACTATTAATTATTAATTATTACTATAATTTATGTTTTTTTTTTCAAAACAAAATAAAACGTTAATAACAATTCTATTTTATTTATTTAATTCAGCAAGGTAATCGTACAGACCAAACTATATATTGTATAATTTTTACGTAAAAGAAAAAAAACCATCAATTTTATTCGTGAAAGTAAAGAAAAATCAATATTTTGTGTGTAACACTGTGGTTTAAATGTTACTTTCTTAGTATTATACCGTTATTAAGAACAAAAAAGGAAAATATATTTTAACAGAAAATAGTGATTTATAATTTATGTTGCTGAAAACCATCTGAAGACTGAAGTTCATTCATGTGTAAAATTGAGTTTTAATATTTCTTGTATTCTAAAACATATAATTTTAATCAGCTCGTTAAGAAATACAACTATTTAAATTAATCCAAAAACTTTATTATGGACAATTAAAAATAATATTGTGAAGTCTTTTTTTTTAGTTTATGAAAATGTATGACGAATGTATGAAAATATCATAACAAAACACTTTACAATTTGATCCATTATAGGTATTCAATTTCAATTAAAAAATAAATCTTATTTAACAATTTATAGTCAATACCTAAATGTTACCTATAGGTAACACTAACTGTAAAATAAAGTTAAAATTTGAGAAACATTATCTAGAAGAGCAAATTTCCATAATCTTCCAAAAATATTTAATTTTAATTTTTAATTTTATTAAATAATATACATCATATATTATTCACGAATGTTTTAAATCAGGTTAATATAAAGTATTTGATTCTTATAGTTGAAAATTATTGTAATACAATTATTTATTATAGAAATAAGTATAAAAATATTTATTAGTCGACATTTTGATAGTTTTCTATAGAATTTTCTACTATTTAAATTCTAAATTGATATATATTATTTGGCATCTGTCACATTCAGACATGGTATGTACATAAAATTTAAATAAATTGATCAGCAAAAATGATCGAGGCAAAACTTATAATCGACTTTTTATTACCTAGATACTATATTATGCCGATTGAAATTTATTTTACATCTTTGCTCATAGTTTTAAAAACTTCAAAAAAACGTAATACAAATGGTTATTTTATCTTAATCATAATTAAAGACAACATTTTTTACATCCCAATTATCATGTTGTAAAGAAACTCAAAAATATTAAAATAATTAAATATATACATAGTATTTTTACTCTAATATAATTATATGCACTAAATAAGAAAATTACAAGGACAAGTAATAAATGCTAAGATGTTAAAAAAATTGAGCAAACATGACGTGATTAAATGTATATTTAAAATAATAACGACTTTGCCAAAAAAAAAAATTCACCGGCATATAACAATATTTTAACTTTTAAGTAAGTATTTGTTTAAACCACTAAGTTCAGTGTATTTTATTATAATAGTGATTAGTGATTACCTTACCTGTTTAAAAATGGAAGTTATATATATAATATATTATATATCATGTATCATACACTTTTGAGTTTGTCGCGTAATTTTACTAGCATTGGCATATGGGTGGAGACATTTGGTGTTGGGAGGTCGGAGTCATTATATATTCAAAAATATAAAAAAAAAAAATAAGTTAGTGTGCCGAGTGTAAATAATTTTATATTTTAAACAATCAATATTTGACAAATTTTACACTGGTTCATTTTATTTATTTATATAATTACATTGGTTTCCGGTTTCCTTGTGGAATTTAATTATTATACGTATACCAAACCACTAATTTACGGAAAATGAGAAATTGTTACGGACAGCCGGAAGCTTAGAAATCTTCTTAGTTTTTACTGTAATAATTTAAGCAGTGTGCGTATAGTTATAATAGACGGTGGGTAGTGAAATCATATATTTATTCTATTGAAAACGACTTGCTGGAATTGGCGTAAGTGAACACTCCAATACGGCAACACTAACATATTTTAGTGCTTCTGTTTTCAATCAAATACAAAAGCAACTAATACTGGAAAAAATCCATAGTATTGTATTTTTATAGTTTTGCAAGTTCATAAAAAAATATAGGTGAATAATTATTAATTTATAATTTTTATTTAATTAATATATAGGCCACTGCAAGGAATTAATTAAAAATAAAGTTTTATTCAATATTTTTTAATTCTAAAACGTGATTTATAAGAATATATACATTTGGTAGCTATAGTACATTGTACGTCAGTACACACCTTTGATTTTTGTGTTCACGTAATATTATACTGTTTTGCATTAAACTACAATATTAATTATGTATCGATTATTTATAGATTAAGTTTGTATTATCAATTCAATAAATTATACATATAGGTAACAACTAACAAGTGGCTTAAATATAATTTAAACGATTAATTATATCCGTTTCCAGCACTTGATACTACCCGGTACCTATACCGTGTGCAATAAAACTATACAAAAACGATAAATAATGATATTGATAAACAAATGTAGTTGATCGACGTCATTTGAAATCGTGCGCATTATAGTGATCATAGCGACCATCTCGCACACGTTCCAATAGTTTGATCAGCTTTCGTCGGCAGTAATAATATATAGGTATACGCGCGTCGTATTGAATATCGCACGGCTATTCCAAATTCCAATATGCGCCACCAACTGCGGCGGCGCGCGCCAAACGATTTTTCGAATTTCTGACTAGATACGTGGCCGTATAATACATATACTATAATAGTATAATAGATAGGTAGTAGGACAGTAGGTACTACGTAGAGGTGCTACTTGCAATTCGATCACCGGTCATTATAATATCGTTTCGCACCATCACTGCTCGTTCGGGGCCGCGTAATCGACAACTACAATAAACACACACACGCAATATAATTGCCACCCGACAGCATTTTTTTCACATAAATCAAAACCGTAAACGCAGCTCATAAAAATCTGTACACGTGTCTGTACCACAATACGCACTATATACAGAAATAGTTTATGCTCGTCGCGGGGCTATCGCGCTTCGGTTTGGCGAAAAACTCGAACAGACCGTTTATGGACGTGTGTACTTCAAATATTATAATATAATATATTATATTGCATGTTAGTATCGGCTAATACAGCGTATTATCATATTTTAAGGCTTTATATTTATACATTGAAATCTGTCCGTTTGCCAATAACCGACGCGCTAGTCGCGGTTGTTCGACGACGATCGCCGGGCGATTCCTTTATTCGGCGTGTACAGCCGCCGCACACGTCATGATACGGTCTTATAAGACGCGCCTGCTGCGCCCTCGCCCCTCAGACGACCCGTCACGCGTGTATCGGTAGGGGTAGGTATCTAGAGTCTAGACACACCGTTGGATTTATTACCTCACACACGGGTGTGTAAATATATTCGTATTGTAAACATAATATAATACTGTAATCGCGACGACCGGCAGACGTGTGAGCTTATAATATTATGATACGTATTTGTGTAGGTACAAATGAAAAATGTATACCGACGACCGACCGACGACGGTATTGCCGTAAAGGTGTATACCTATATAATATGACGTGATATTATTATATTATGGTCTGGCGTGCGAACAACCTGTTTGAGTAAAAACGTACACACACGCGAGTGCAATAGGTATATTATTATTATTATTATTATTATTGTAGAGACACCGACGAAACATTGCGGCCAGTGTTTATATAGCACATCTTATGTGTATACCTATAATTGTTATTACTTATTAGTTTTATTGGGTACACACACACACATACACGCGTGCGCACACGCTTGTTCGTCCCGAAGTATGAGGTTTTCGTGTTGTCGGGTTATCGGCCGGCGACGACGTCGACAACGGAGAGGACGTGCACAGTGTACGATATAATATAATAATAATGAAAATAATAATATTATTTTATCGGCATCGTTATATTATATTATTATATACGATGAGATACGATAATATAATAATAATATAATAATATATACCTAAACGGCGGCGGCCAACCCCCCTGCGCTCCGCACGGCCGTACCGACGGTTTGAACGTACCCGGAGGGGGTAGGAGGGACGGGAGCGCGCGTGATGCGGTTAGGAGGTCTTCTCGGTTTGGACGTCCGACATGCCACATGCGGCAGGCAATCCGTCACACGGCACCGGACCGCACGTACGCGCACGTCGTCGCCGCCGCTGTCGCCTCGTCCGTCCGATTTTCGTATAGATAATAATTTCGTATATCGTTACGCCCTCGTTGTCGGCACCTAGCTCGTTTTCCCGTTTTCGATCCCCCTCGGTGACCGCGAAAAATTAATTCCGCGTGGATTTTCGCGCGCGTCTCCCGACGACGAGTGATTGAAGTGCACTCGGACGTATTGCAGTCAAATTATAGAAGTCGACTATATGCGAATAGGGCCCATCGCCAAAACTCGCGCCCTACAGGTGTTGTAATAGGTACGTACAGAATATTATTAAATCGACAACGCGTATACTATGCACAAAAAATAACGTTGGTCGGTACAATCAATTAATAATGGTGGTGTATTATCAGGGTTTGAAAGAAATTATAGAAGGGTGATGAAAAAAATGTAAATTTATTATGTGCACCTGAATATTTAAATGTCTTTTTGATTAGGATGTTAATATACGGGACACGAGTAAATATTTTTTTTTAAGAATAGAAACGCTGTCCCCCGTCAATTCAAGTACTGAATATGTTATTGATAAACGCGCTAAACCGCCACCGCGTGATATCGTGAAAGTACGTATAAGTACTTCGATCTCGGGTTTCTGGAAAAGGAAAATCGTACGAAAAACCATAAATATTATGTCGTTTTTCACCGGGCAAGTGTCGTGGTATCGATTTCTCGTTACGATCTTTGATCTATATGACGATTGAAATATATCCGTTCATCCGGACGGACAACGGCAATAATCACTAGGCCGGCGGACTGTGAGGAGGGTAGTCGATATCGGTGGTGCGGCGGCGGTTCGATTGATACGCGTGCCGCGCGTGATTCTATTTATAAATTATAATCGGACGCTATATAATGCCGGTCATCATTTCGATCGGCTGCCGTTGGGGCATTGGGCTAAGAGTATTTTTAACGGCCGAAAACACTCTTTAATGTCAACCTACCGGTCTTAACATTATATCATGACGCCGTGACGTATGTATAAGTAGATATAACATACGTATTAAAATAGGTATATGTTTAGATGATTGCAGGTATGCGTTTAGCGTGGATACACCTAAATAGAAACAAATACTACTTATGATACTACTGTTATTTACGACTTTTAAAAGTGACTATTCTAAAATTATTGATCTTAAAACAAAAAATGTCAACATTTCGGTTTTTATTTATTTGTATTGTTTAATGTTTATGTAAGACATCTATATTTTTATTGTAATAACATACAATTGTGTAATTTCTCTCGTACCGAATATTCACTATTTTATCGTGCTTAATGTGCTTAATATAATATAATATTATTGTTGTTAAACGATGTCCGATGCTATTAATGTGATTTCGAAAAATTTGCTTTTTTTTCTCGTATTCCTGCTAGGTATCGAAAACAGTTTTAATGACCAAATTAATAGAACAAAATGCTTAATATGTATTTTGTACAATATATGTCATATATGATATATTATATAACTATTGTTATATTTTAGCAAAGAAAAATATACTTTTATTGGTGCTCTATTAGTGGAATTCAATTGACCAAATATTTAATTTTAGGATTTTAGGATAAGAATATTATTTGTAATGTTTGTTGGTGTTTTATGAATATATAACATTTTTAAATAATTTTATAATAAGAAATCAAAAACGACTATACATCTTACGCATAATACTTTAATTTATTATTATTTCTATTTCTTTATATCAGAAATTCAACTATACTCCTAAATTCTAATATAACAAACCATATTTACTATTTGCCCGAATCGTAGAGCATAAAATGTATTATGCTCCGGTATTAACTCTGCAAAATTTAAACTTTCATTGCATATCGGAAAGATAACAAATTAATAAAATGATCTCTTTGTAGAACATAATTAAAGTGAGAAAAATTATAGTGAATAATGGATATTTTATCAAATCAATAAATATCAATGTTGACAATGTTTAATACTGATAGACTACATTTTTTTTGAGTGATATACGTATATTAAAACTCATTTTATTTATAAAATAATCTTCATTTTATAGTATTATTATACACATAATAGATATTAACTATTACCTAAATCAAAAATAAAATACTAACTAATTTATTATTAAATATTATAGTGTACCTACTACCTATCATTTATTATTTTGCTAGTATAAATATTTAATTAATAGATAAAAAGTACAATGGCTATTTAAAATCTCTAAATCGTTCATAGTTTCATACATTAAGCATACCAACATTTTAATAAATTACAAAACTTAATTCTCTTTTTTTAATTATAGAATGAATAACTTAAATGCAGCTTTTTAACAATTCGAATTTTGAATACCTAATAATATTAGTATATTACAATATCGTTTATATGTTCTTTAAATCTAAATGGCTAAATACATGCAAGTTTTAAGTATAAAGTATCTCCAATAATCTGAGCATCATATTATACAACATACTATATACATATGCATAATATAAAAAACATTGTGTGGTACTCGGTAGATGGTAAATCCCTATAACTTTAAAGTAGAATATATTATATGTATTAATTATGTAGAGTTTATTAAGAATATTTCGATAAATGTAAGTTTCGTACTTTATTATTTCGCACTAATAATTTTATCTGCACAGATTATTAACGTAACTACAAGATTTTTAAAAGATCTTATTAGAAAGTTAATTAAATTAATTATGTCATTTTTATAATTGAAATGCTATAAGGGTCACGTGTTAAATTGTTACTAAGTTTTGCTTACTGTTTAACTAGCAATTTATATAGCCACTAGTTTTAGATTCAGATGTATTATTTTTTTTACTAAATAAAAACATATTTCGTACAAATTAACACGTCATATTGTTCCGGAACGGTAAACTTAATAGTTAATTCGTTCCGGCGAGATTTTACTTTCTACGATTTTTTAAATTATATTGTATATTTGAAATTGAATGTGCCCTTCGACTTCATTATTTATTTATTTTTTTTACAGATTTTTCATTCGCATAATTGTTATACTTAAATGTCCATTTATATAAATGATTACCCGACGTCTTAAACTCTAGTCCTAACTTATTATTCTAAATATAAAACCAAAATTCCGTCAACCTGTACTTAGCAGCATTTTATTCTAATTTTGAAGAAGTTATTACTTATTAGTTGTTACATAGTACATACACATACACACAAGTACACAGCACACATTACTATGTTATTAAATAATCATTAATTAAACAATTGTCATTCACGTTGTAAGGTACACACTTTAATTATTGCATTATCCGGTTAAAAATTACATAGTTATTTGTGCGCGTCTAATTAAAATTCAAACTATGAGATCAAACTCGATTATCTGTATTTAATATAAAATAAACCCGGAAGGTAGATGCGGGTAAGTGATTAACAGCGTGTCAACGACTATTATATTATAAGTTGTTGTACTTGGCACCTGAAGTAGAAAGACATAAACCGTTTTACAATCATTGAAATAAATGTTAAGCACTTGTAAAATTAATAAATATAAGTACCTTTGTGATAATTACTAATTAAATATCATTTGATAAAAAATATATGTGAATGGTATAGTATAGTCTAGTCTGGAATCTAGATTATAGGTATAATAACTAATAAGTGTTCAAAATAACAAATACACATATATATATACACAAATAATTTGTATTTATTTAGTTAAATACTTATATTACCTAAATAATCTTCATATTGTTTATAATGACAATATGCTAATTGTTAATTATTATTAGGGACCGGAAGATTATGCACTAAAAACTACCGAAATCTGTATGCACTTATAATGCTCTTAAAAACACTGAAATTTGCCTTTACATTTTTTTTAATTTAATAAATATTAAAAAAACCTTCTAACGCTTCAATTTTTATTTCAATTTCGTTGACTGGTAATTAAAAATATTATTTTATTATAAACATTTAATAATAAAAATAAAAATTTTAGTTGAAAATTATTAAGTACCTACCTTTTATAAATAATTTTTTTTTTTAATAATATTACAATCTCCAATTAAAGACTGTCGGCACCTCGCTGTCAAATACAACTATAAATTAATTTTATAAATTTCATATTTTTTTTTTATCAATAGACTTTTTAGAAGCACCTAACTCATTTTGCCAATGACATAGTATTTAACTTTAAATATATTATGCAGTTAATACAATTTGTTTAAAAATATGAGAATAAATAAAATAATCGAGATAATATAGAATTACATGCGTGTGCAAAACATTGTGTAAAGGTAATTCAAATTTGTAGCTGATCTATCAAATTTTCGGTATATTCCGTTAAATATGCAAATACATAAACTTCCGATTCCTAGTTATTAGCACTTATTCACTTATTACTTATTAGTTATTACTAATATTAATACAAATTAACAAATAGTTAATAAACAATGATATCGCATGTAATTATTGTATTAGCTATTCCCAAGCTATTTAGCTACAATAAGTTACTCCTATACGTTATACACAACTATACTAAATATGAATAAAAGGAGAAAATTAATTCTTAGAAATTTACAATTTTCTGTAATACTATGGAACTATAAAATACAATTATTAATTTCCTTTGAAGAAAATCTTTGAGTAATTGAGTTTCTTTTTTTTTTAATAATTTAAAATGTATGCTATATGCCTACATACATTATATAACTTCTGTATTCAGGATTAAAACTTAAAATTTAAAAAAATAAATCAAATAAATTTAAGTCTTAAATTACAATTTTAGTTATTTTTGTGATTAATTCTTTTGTATCGATTCAAAAAATGGAATAAATAAAAAATGATTACGTAGCACGTAGGTACTTATTTATTGCTTATAGATATTATATTGTATATAGGAAAACAATTAAGGTATACATATTTACCTATATTTTATTATGCCTTAGATGAGTTTATTATATTGACCATGGTTATAATGATAACAGAACACAACCATAAAAGGTACCTACTTATAAGTTTATTATAAGTATATTAACGATTATAGGTATATGAATAATAAATAATAATGTAGTACTAAGGCTTTATTTAAACATATTTGTTTTTCTTTACACCAACAAAATGTTTTAAGTATTTATATCTTGAACTTCGGCAACCAATATTTAAGTATAACATTTATAACACAATATCCTAGTTTACTGATTAAGTGGATGTGCGTAATATGTGCATTTTAATTTTAACTAAAAATCGTGTCAGTGGTGATAATTCGTGACGGGCCCATTGCCAGACGCTTTTTCGTATCGGTAATAATAAATGACATCACTTTTTTCTACCATAAACAAACTGTATATTGTTATATGAACTTAATTTACTTAATAATAACGATAGAAGTGAGCGTTTTAAGTAGTGTATTTTAATATATCGGAACTTAGATGTGGGTGTAAGCTACAAATTTATACTCATGTCCATAAATCTAGGAATTGTGATTAAAATAACCCTTGAAGGCTATCAGACCCGGACTCTTAAGTATTGCCGAAAGTCGTGCCAATTTTTTTCGTAGTGTCTTAAAAAAAATGTCTAATTAAAATTAACTAACTAAATATTATATTTTTTTAATATTTAATATTTTTTCACTTATAACTTAAAAATATTATATACATATATAGGCATAGCATATTATATTATATTTAAAAATATTAACTTTAAATATGTAAAAATAATGTATATTTAAAATTTTCTGCGTAGGATCAATTAGTCTAACCGCTTTGACTATATAGCGTTTCCGAACCATAACCAAACTTCCAGACTATGGTGATTTCAATTTTCTCATTTTAATACGCTTTATTTTTATTTTTTTTTAACTTTCGAGAAATTACATAATCTGTAGTTCTATGGTACAATAAATTCATGCGAATCCAAGCGATGTATACTAAATTACCATTTATAAATATAAATTGTATTTACTTGAGTTAATTACTTCACAATTTTGGTAGTTAGTATATTATACAACTATTATAGGTAGTTGTTAATAATTTATTCTTATATTAGTTATTAATAATTACTTAACTGAAAATGAAAATTTAGTCAGAAGTTACTAGGTTACACGGCCTTATATCATATTATTTTCTATTCGCATGTGTTATTTTTGATTTTGATGCATCCATATACTGTTATAGATATCGAATTAGACACTCCACTCCCGTTTCAAATAACAATAGGTTGTTAGTGGCAAATTATCTACAACTCTCATGCCTTGAATATTATAATATCATGTTATAGTCTTAAATTGAATAATGCGCATATGCAAACATCTGGGAGAATTTTTTGAAAATAAATTATAGGTACACATAACTTATAGCCTATAGGTAGGTGGTAGTAGTTACATTATATGGGTGACACACCTAAATCACACGCGCACCAGTCAATTATTTTGTAGTCCGTAACCGTATTTCCGTTGGTCATTTCCTGCGAATAATAAAAAATTCACCATTATAATAAAATCTAATACAAAATATCATCTCGTACACATATTACAGTGACCTAAAAGTGACGAAACCTATATAGATTATAGGCCATAACTATAACATCGTTTGTTATATACATTTGTCAGTCACTTTGGCACCTATAAAAGTACCCACGTGTGTTTAAAATACTTTTTTCTAAATCAAAGTGTATACCTATATTGTTTATTGCTCTGAAATTATTATGTGTATTTGCAAACAACAATAGGTCATAGAAGTATATAACATATTTTCAAATATTCCTAATTTAGACAATTTATAGAGTTTATAACTGTAGAAATCGATCGTATTTATAACAAATTACTCACAAAATCAATCTATACACTATGTATATATTGTACTTATCGAAATATTACTTATTTATAACTTTTGTTTAGAAATATTATATGTATACAAGTTTATATTTTAGAATTTAATGAATTAAAATATTTTATATAATATTAATCCTATAATTGGGTTTTTTTTTTGTACATTTAAAATACTTTCTGTTTCGGTATACTCAGTTGTTGGCTAATACATGGTTATTTAATTTAGACAAATGGGATTATGAATAGTTGACGTAATTGTTCCTAGGATAGTCTGTGTAAACACTAAATTAAACTTAAAATGGCTAGCTCCAAATTGATTCGTTTCCAACCAAAAAAATAAAACCCTTCTTAACCTTAACCTAAATATATCAGCATTTATAACTGTCTATCTCAATATCTCAATATTATACGTCTATAAATTTTGCAAAATAACATATATCCATTCAATGTTTAAATTAATTGTTTTCTAAATTATAATGTTTAATTTATCAAGACAACAATCAACTAAACATTATATTTCATCAAAAGTATAAATATGCTATTTATGTGTACCAAAACCTTAAGTCGCCGCTTTCACTATACCGTGTCGCGTAGAATTGAATATATTCACCTTGTAAGTAACGCGCTACAAACATTTTGTTACCTATATATCAAATAAATAAATAAGCATACAGAACACAACACGACACGGTGTAGGGTGAACCCGGTTTTACAGACGTTTCCTAATTTATTTATTTTTTATACATAAAAATTTTAATTTATTAATATTGGCCAATAAAAATGATGATCTTGTGTAAGAACTTTTTTACTGTAGTTGAATTACTTTTTTACGATCTTAAATGTTTGTTACCAAGATAGGAAATTGCAGTTGCGTAACATAATTGATATGGAAATTAGGAAAAAAACCGTCACGTAACAGTTCTTTGACACTATCTATACAGATTTGATGTTTTCCCATAGTACCTAGATATAATAAGTAATATAAAACGATAACGCATTCGATACGCACATCACTAACCGTGCGGTGGATATCATTGACATAATCCTATATGAATTTAGAAATTCGTTCTCATCAAATATTGCTAGTTGTTAGTGTTGTTATCGATATTTTAAAAATTAAATTAAATATGATAGTATCAAAAAATATTTCTACCCTAAAATAATGGCCATCGCCCGGAAAATAAATAGCTAGACATAAAAAAAAAAAACGATTGGTGTAATTAAAATTCACAGTCATAATATTTAAGTAAATAAGTGAAATTGTTAGCATATGACAAGCCGTAGACATAATATAAAACGTAAAAAGTTAACACTTTCGAAAATCGTGTTTCATCTTTTTGTATACCTACATAGGTTTATTAATTTTGCATAAATCATGTTTCTAAAGGTATATATTTTGTTCGGTAGTCGATATCGACGGTATCTATTGGACATTTGTACTTACGTGCAATTACTATAATTTACTCATATAATATCAACTGACATTTTATCAGAATATAATGGTACGAGTGTACGTTTCGCATTGATCTCGCCGATATCTTTTTTTATAGTACTTGTTTAGATAAAATAAATATGTGTTGAAGTCGATAACATTGAATTGTACCTAATTGTACCCTTTGTATTCGAGAGGTGAATCATTAAATGACGCCAATATTGTTATTGTATAAAATATATGCCTATAATATGTCTGTAGGTATAATGCATTAATGCATTTACATTATGAGATTTAAATAACAATAACAATCGCAGTAAAATAACTTATCATTTTTATGATATTAGACTGAACTACTAATGATTTAATAATATTAACTCAATAATTATTTTAACATAAAATAACGTGTCGTAATGTTGTTGACATTAGTCATTAATATTCTAGTAGACAATATAGTTACAATAAAAATAGAATTATTCTTTATACCGTTAAATTAAAAACCAAAATTTATTTTTCTTTCTTTTAAATTAAAAAAAATATTTTTTATTACGAAAAACTTAAGGCAAAAACATTATAACATAAAATGTAATAGGTAATAGGTATACTATATTTATTGACTCTGGTGCAATAAACGGTCGCCCCGTATTTTCTTGTGATCTGCAAACGTAACAACAGTAATGCTGTTTATTATGCCTAGCGTGATGTATTATTTTAACTGTTTGTTATTATAACATAATTATATAATATCATTATTTTATTTGCTTTTATTTTAATAATGACTCAAAACTTTTTGTCTTACGATTGAGGTTTATACTACGTGAGTCAACTATATTTTATTATAAATTCGGGTATTTTATCTCATAATTTATTATTTTAATTATTTATTTTTGTCATTATATTATTTAATTATTTTTTTGCAGTAAAAAGTGATCAAGTCAGCGGCGGCACAAACCTTTACCAAGAACAAAACGTTACTGATTTGATTACGTCTAGCTACGGCGTGGGGCCTACTGATGACAATGGTAGACCGTTGTTCGGATTGAGAGCTCTCAGGAAAAACAACGCCAATCAATCGTCTGTAAGCGGTGAGTACAATAATATACAAACCCCGGTGCAGTATACCTACGCGTTTCTCAGATAAATTATCTATCTATATTTCTCTTTTTTTTTTTTATTGAGACTTGTTGTTTCTTTTCCAGATAACGATTCGTCGTCGTCTGCCCGTTGCGAAACTGACTCGCGCGACACTCGTGTTTCTGAGCAAAAACATAAGTCGTTCGGTCTGAAAGCACTGCAATCCCAGAACACGTATACAGTACAAGAGTCTTCGAGCACCGTATATCAAACAACATCCGAGCAAAAAGGAGGCGTCGACCAGCTGATCACCGACCATAAAGGCAAACCGCTGTTCGGGCTTAGAGCGTTGCAGAGCATCGGTAAAAACGAAGAAGAACCTATTTACGACGACATGCCGGAACCACCGGTATCTCCGCAGCTAAAGGATCTAGTGCTTAAACACGAAAAACACGCAAGTAAGTTATTCATAGTGGTTATTTTCAATTATTCGTGTTATTCTATGTATATACTATGTATAGAGTACGAGTACGGGTATAGATAATAATATTATAATTTATTAACTATTATAAATAGTGTTATAAATCGATGTATTCTCAGTTATTATGAATTCAAAGTTTTTTATCGTATTGTTCAAATCCAAACAATCGATAGCGAATGGCGTATTTTGAGTGATATGTGCATATAGGTACATTATATATTTTATATAATTTTCTAAATTTATAGTATAGGATTTTAAAACCCTTTCATCATCCTGTCATGTTATTATTATATCCTGTTGATTTGAACTTTGATATACATAAAAAAAACCCCGCCAAAAGTGCTTGAATCTGGGAAAAATTAGAAGGGGGGGAGATATATCAGTGTAAAAAAATGTGTGTATGTCTTATCGATTAAGATTTAATTAGAAGAGGGTACGCATAAACATTTTTTTTTAAAGAAGAGGGACTCCGTCTGCCCAGGCCTCTCAATTTAAGCAATACATGTCATTACATTACATGTTATTACATTACACATTTTCATACGCCATTCGTACAAATAAATATGTATTGGTATGTTGGTGTACGATAAACAAAAGTATTATGTTTTTACTGTTTTTAGTGTATTCAAATAGAATAACATTATTTTAATTGTTTGTTATTTCGTGGTATCGCTCCTTCCACAACCATTCAGATCCCCACGTATTTATTTATTTGTTTTAATTTTTTTGTACATTTCCCAATCTTTGTGATTGGTGATCTTTGAAAAAATTATATTTTCATTACTTATTAGTTACTTATTACTTTCGTTTTATTCAATGAATAATTAATATATAATATTTTTCAGAAGAGAATTCCAAGTTGGACTCGCAACCTAGACAAAAACCAAAAGCAAAGTTTAGAGATAGTTTTATACTTGATACTAAAGATGAGGGTTTGTATTCAAGTTTTGAAGAAAATGGATTTACAGACTCCAACCAAATAACTCCGTTACGTTCGATTATTAAAAAAACAGAAGATGATCAAAACAATGGTATTTAAAAAAATTAAGCGTGATACATTAGTTTTTAAATAATTCAACATTATTTAAAATGTTTTAGAAACTATAGTTAAGAGTAAAAGTCAATCAACAGTATTTCAATCAAAGAGTGTTATGCGATCCGATGGATCTGGAAATGTTTCAGTCACACAAGATTTCTTGAAAGGTTAGTATCTCCATATGGCCATATTATACATGTTAAACTTATTTTTTTTAATTGCGTAGTTTTATTAAATACATTTTGTAATCAAACTATTATGAGAAATGGCGAATTTATAGTATACATTATGTTATGTAACAATGACACGTGATTGAGCGTTAGGCTAGGTGAAAATAAAACAAAATAATTCAAGTTGGACTTCTTCCAAAACGTAATTAAAACACAAAAAAACTCGAAGCACTTCAAAAGCCGTTATTTGTGTATAGCAACAGCAAGTGTTAAGACTACTATATTACGTTCAACTTAGTGCATCATATATTTTTAAATGAAACCTTCTTGGGACTGTGTCTTGAATATTGGCCTAGTTTTTAGTTTTTTAATATTTTCGTACACATGGCCCATAGTATTTTTTCTTTTTATCATAGCTTTTATAATTTTTCAAATTGCACATATACAGTGGGAGCATAAATTAATTTTATCAGGTACCTAATTTTTGTCAGACCTAATTTTAATTTAATTTTTGGATATTAGATGAGATTTAAACAATTATTAAAAATAAATATTTAATTATAATATAATTTTGGTTTATGATGTAAAACTACAGTTGATATCTATTTGACTTGTTATAGGTGAATTGTCTTCTGTGAATGACCAAGAACCATCAGGAAAACTTACTCGGGGACGTTATACCTATCAGAACCCAGATAATTCAGATGCCAAAAAAGGCATTGCCAAAGTCACTACAGTCACTACAGCTATCGGCAAAGATACTGGTCCCCAAATTACTGAAATTACTGAAGAACTTAATGATTCTGATCGTGTTGATGGAAATAAAGTAGTAAAAAGAAGCCGAACCAATGACAAATTTGAGAATATCCAAAAGAGGTTTAGCCAAGAAAGTTTTAATCAAGATAGCAGACGTTCATCAAAAGAATTAAATGGAAATGAAAAAACTGAAGAATCGCCACAGTCAACTCCACGATCAAGTTTGGTGCGTGGAGATTCAATCAAAGCACTTCAACATAAATTTCAACAAGCCACTGGTAATTTATTATCTATTAGTCATTAGATATAAGATAACAAAGTTACTGTAAATGTTTCTTTGATTATTATTTCTTAAAACTTATTTTTTAAATATTTAATCATACCCTACAACATTTTACATAGTTTTAATAATCTTATCAATTTTATCCCTCATAATATTATTCTGTGATTATTCAGTATTTCAGTTAATAAATACTAAATGTAATTTTTCATAGTTTAATATTATAATTTTATGTAAGTCATGATTTTTGATTTCTTGTAAAATGTAAAAATGTTAGTAAGTTAGTATCTTTTATTAGGCAATTAATAATTAATTATTAAATCTTCAAATACAATTATAATTATAATTTCTTATATTTAGAAAAATAATCTCTTTGTGAATTAAAAATTAAATTTTAAACTATATTTGGCCATTTTGTAATCAAAAGTTATTATTGATACAATTATACTAAAGAATAAACTTAAAAAAATGGAAAATTAAACTTTATCTATGGCGTTAGTGAAAACAAAGAAAATCTTATTAACCTTTAATGAGTTTTGGTGATTTTTGTCTTGTGATAAAATAATAAAAATTACTTAAAATTTTTAAGTATTAGGTAAATATTATAGTGTAGGTATATTAGTATATGCCATATAATAATTAATTAACTATTTAATATTCCAGTTTCATCTAGTTTGAAACAGAACAGGACTGCTAAATCTGAGTCTAATGGCTCACGACAAGTTGAAGAAAAAACAGTAACTACTAAAGTAAATACAACTAAAAACAGTGGAAACGCTACATCCTTTCTTGACAATAATTCAAGAGTAACTGGTGTACAAGATGTTTTAACCAGAATGCGAAATGCAGATTTAGGTAAATAATGATTAATATAAATATATATAATATTATTAATACAAGTATTGATTTGGTACTCAGAAAATGAAATTGCTATGCTAATCTATAATTTATTTTCAATTATTATAGTTGTAGAAAGTGGTGATACCAATGAAGACACTGAAGCCCGTGCATTACTCAACAAGTTTTTAGGTGCATCAGTCATTCTTCATGGAATGGAACAAGGAAACAAATCTCCTGCTTCAGTTACTACTACAAGTAGCGCTGCACTTGTTAACCAAGTGGAAAAACAAAGAGCACAGGTACTGGTACAACAATAATATATATTATTTAAAATATAGATTATAATGCAAAGTTTTAAAAAAAAATGTATTAACATAAACTTAGAAAAAAAACCACAATATTGTTTTATACTATTTACCAGGTACTTGTTGCTAAATTTATAAATTTCAATACAAGCTATAAAAACCTAATAAAAATATTCTACAAATCTTTTAATTTCATATATTAGATATCATAGATTGATATATTTTAGCATATTGCAAAACAAATAAACAATATTTATACAAATACTAATATACATTAAAACAAACCAGTAGCAGCTCAAACTTTTTCATAAATGGGACAAGAAATAATGTTAGTTGCTCCACCCACACCCGCTATTATAATTCCATGTAAAATGTATCATTTTGAAAATTCAAACTACAGGTATAACAATAAAAATAACTTTTTATAATTAGGTACTTAAATACCTCTTTAATATTTCTTAATTTAAATTAAATAAACATAGACCGTAGTTAACTTTAGCTGCCACGCATCCTTTTAATTAAAGTTATCCAAATATTAATTATTTTTCAATACACTTGAGGAAAGACTAAATTTTTTATAACTTCTTCAATATTGATTTGTGTATCACTTTCATAAGAGATCAACATCAAACTCTACAATCTCTATTGAGATATTACCGCTATAAGTTTAATTTTGATCAATTTAACCTAGATGAACCAAGTTTGATCTTAGAAACAAGAAAAAATAAATAGTAATGTTACTATTAAACCATTTAAACCTTTCAAAAGCTTCTTTCAGTTGAGTCTGAAATTGTACATAATTTAAGCTTTATTGCTTTATAATCACAATGTAAATTTGGAAATATAAAATTTTTCAGTACTAGTTTATCTCCAGTCAATAGATTCTAATCACCCTATTTTAGTTGTGAGATAATTATTGTTTCAAAAAAACTCTTGTGCCACCATTGGTATAAACAGTGACAAAATGGCTAAAAATAGAAGTTAAGAAATTTAACATATTATCTGATTTAACTATATAGAGTACAAACACTACAAATTAGTACTAAACTTGGTAATAGATATCAGGCTAAAACTATAACACAATGGCGGGTGAGTTGACAACACAATCAGCTGCAAGTTAAAAATATTTAATATTATTATATGAAATATATGTTTAACTAGAAGTTAGAACGCAAATACATTGGAAAGTGGTAAATAAACATTTATATTGTCATGAACGACATAAACAAAAAATAAATATTTTTTCTGAAAAGTTTTGTTTACAACTAATTATTTTTATTATTTTTATTAGTTTTTAGTACATTTGCCATTGCAGTTTTAGTATACTTAAGCATACTAGTGTATACTACAACATAATAATTATGAATAAATTTCTTAAATTTATCTTATTTCTTTGCATACAATAAATATTACAATCTTACTGAATAGTGGTTCTTTTTATGTATTTAATACTATAAAAAAAAAATAATATATTTTATGGTATTTATATGTCAGAAAACATTTAACGGTTGTGTTGATAGTCATTACACAATCGTAGTATTTTACAAATGTTAAAAATAGCTTCATCTTCCATAATTCGTTTTAATGTTGTTATAATTTGTTATTTAAAAATAATTATTTCATAGAACTGAACTTGTGTATCTTAAAATTGAGGTCCTGTATTGAATCAGCTTACAAAAATGTCCATATAATTTTTAATCCAATAGGTGTAAGGTGTAATTTATATTTTAAAAAATTAGTTAAGTTTTATTTAAATTGATTTTTAAATAGTTTATAGATGAAAAATAAATTACCATTATCATTATCACTTATCTTTAATTCAAAATCAAAATATATTTTACATGATTCTCTTTGTTTGTGTTTATTTATGCTGCCATAATTTTTAAACAGTAGTATCATGTAGGTACATGTTTGAAAATCTTTGTGAGACAATGTTACTTTATAATATTATATACCTATTAGGTGGTGATCTTTTTGTTTTTAACATAGTATATTTCTTATGTTTATTTTCCTTACTATTTTTATTTGTATAATACAAATTTAAAACAATGCATATGTTTTTGCTTTGGTTAGTTTCTTAGTTTTTTAGTCTTACGTAGTTATATTATTATTTTATTGTAGTCGTAGTTTTTAACATTTAAATATCAAAATAATGATTAGGATAAACGTAGAACAAAACAAAAGGTTTACTATATGCCTATATATATATATATATATATAAACAATGTAGTAAGAATAATGTAATCTATTATTTGAGAACTGTTAGCTACTAAATTACGTCACATACGAGTATATATTATATTTATATATCAACAATATACGTATCATACATTTATAAATATAGAGAATATTTCAATTGCTTTGTGTTATTGTTTACAACGTAAATGCGCCATGGCGCTTATTATTTGTTTCCCCGGCCGGGACGCGATATATTCGGGCATTTGTAAATAATATTTTGTTATACATAATAAAGGCGCCTATAAGACAGGTACACCACCTGTCCGTTTCGTATAGCGAAATATGATGTTAAAAAAATCGGCGTCTTTGTTCGGACCGCACATAATACAACGGTCAATAATAGTATGACTACTCTACTAACTGTTAATTTCCCTACCCGTTGGACAACGCATTTTGGCTTTGCGCGTTTCACGACGAAAATAATATTTGAAGGCAAATCCTATTTTGGTCAGCGCGGTGGTTCGCTCGACGTCGAATGCTCCGTTGGCCACGCAGTTCAGTTTATACTTGGCTACACGCGCAACTATTTCTGTGTATATTGAGTGTGTTCGTGTCGCCGACAAAAAAATCGTTTTTATTTTTTCTCACCTAATCATATTTCTCTCGTTCGACTATTATTTTTGAGTTCAGTAGGTACCTACGTCAAAGAGAGTGCAGTTCGCCCGCAGTCAATCGATTTTTATTGTTTTACGTTTTAATTATCAGCGTAGGTTGTTATATAGGTACATGCAATACAGGGTGCGGCGTTTGGCAGATTAGTCTGATTGATCGAGTATATAATATAGGTAATAAATAATAATTAATTAGAGTTTATTGCAAATATCTGATCATAAAAAAATATACAATTGTGTGTTATTGTACAGGCGTAAACGTAGGTCTAAGGTAGTTGTTTTAAAGTTTCGTCAGAAACACGAATCGTGGGAACGCGTACAGTATGGTCTGTTCTCAGAATTTTAATACACATCTCCAACCTGAATTTAAGGGTTTCGTTTTTGTTATGTTCGTATTCATTTTCAATAGGCAATAGGTAGCTGCTGTAGATACATACGGAAAACCCAAAATCTTGGTTCCATGAATATTATTAGGCCAACGTTTGGCCGTGTCCCAGCAAATAAAACATGTTGCCAACTATTTTTACAAGTGAATTCATAAATTTGTATTTATGTGTATTGTACACGAGGGTCCTTATTTAGATTGACACCTGTTAACACAATATTGACCGGTTAAATAGAACGAAGCCTATTGTGTGTACATAATAATACCATATGAACATAATACTATTTGCCATTCGTTTTTTTTTTTCAGAAATCTCCTGTGATTAGGAAGAATCTAAACGAACAAGAACTCGATAATATTTGGGACGAAAAACAATTACAGATTTTGGTTAGTATCATTATTATCAATATGACAGTATTGATAATTTACTCGTACGCTCATTTAACAAATGTTTAATTATTTAGTTGGAATCTTGCCCAGACTACGATCAAAGGAGAAAAATCAGAGCCAGGTTAAGGCAAATCATGGCAGAACATAAAGGTAACTTAAGTTTAACTGCATTATACGATTCATTTAATTACGAAATTGTCCCATCTTATATTAGTGTAACTGTGTAAGTAATAATTTAAATAATAATATGTACACAATTTTAAATTAACTATTTTATTTTATGAAATATAGTATAATAATAGGTGTCATATTGTATTTACAAAAAAGAAAATTCTTATAAAAACTATTCTATAGCTATACTATATATTCAATTTTTTTTTATCACTATGCAGTGAAATATTATTTTACTTTAATATATCCAAAAAATGAGATGAACAATACGAAGAAGAAAATAATGGTTTTAGGTACTTAATTGTTGTTATTGTTATTATTAGAATTAAATTAGTTTTTTATACCTGCCAAAAAAAAAAAATTAAAATAATAACTGCTCAAAATACTTTTATACTTATTTTATTGTGTTCCATGCATTATAGATAAATATATAAATATAAGATCAACGTAAAAATAATAATAATAAAATCGTTTTGAATACAAAATATTATAGTAGACATGTCACTGTAAATAGACGTATAATGTTATTAGGTAGCACTATATTTATACCACCAAAATTTTACGTAAACAAACTATGTCATCTAATTTAATCACATTGTAGTACCATGTCGTCGTATAAAAGCTACGTTAATATAAATGTATAATGTATATGCATGCCGTTTGCGTGTATTTACTATATTCTATTATAATATATTCTTAATCGTCTACCATATTTTTTTAAAACGAATTCCACTGGAATTCTGAGATTAGATTCTGGCATCATTTCATATGGTAACTTAAATTCGGCATATAGTTGATATTTTTATGTTGGCATTAGCTCGCTTGGGTATATAAAACCAGGACATTTGAAATACTATATCTACGCATATTATATTGTATTATTAACTATTTCGACGGTCGTTGGTTTGTCGATTAAAACATACTTTATCGCAAGTATCAGTGTACTTGCTATACCGTGGTTTTGGTTGTGTTTATACTTTATAACAGAATGTGATGTATATTATTCATGTAATTTCAGCGTGTACGGATGTCGTCGCCCAGGCTGGCCTTACAGACAACATCACGAGCAACGGAAAAAACGGTGAGTTATTGAAGCCTATGTGTAATTTAAATGTAAAACCTATCGCGACCGCGGTTGATGACTCGGGAACGGAGTCGGGCGAGGAAGTGAACCAAAAGATATTGGTACAAGTGCAAGGAGCTTTAGCCAACCTAGAGAGCGCATTACCGGCCTTGGACCCGCTCAGGCGTTCGTCCGTCGTCGAATTGCTAACGAAATTGCAGACTAGCCTGAAGCTGTCGTCCTCCGATCAGACCGGAAAACCGACACCGCCGCCCCGGAAATGCTGGAACCGCAAGGCTGCAGTGGGGCGGCAAGACAGGCACACGGTCGGCGTATCGTCTGAGGAGCTGAAGGACGCCAGGCGATGGCTGGAGGAGAACGGATACGGCGAAACCACAGCGCCCGCAACTTCGACACTCGCGACGTCGGAGTCTGTGCGCAACACGCCACGAGGCTACGAAGTGGCCGCCCCCAAAACGTTTAGACCTGTCAAATTCGTTCCGCCGCCTCCGAAACGCACCAATCACTTGGCCGAGGACTGCGTCATACCGGAACCGTCGAGACATGCGCTGCAGAACTGCAACTCGTTCTCATGTCCTCCGGCACAGCACGTGATCGTCGAAGACTTGGACTGCAAGAGGCGTAAGACTTCTACCGCGACGACGATATCGATTCGCGATTCGTCCGAATCGTCTGCGGGCGGTTCGTCGTCTCCGTCGTCTTCTTCTGGTGACGATGACGACGACGACGACAGCAGATCTGTTTCGTCGGCACAGCGGTTGCTACAAATCGCGTCCAACGATCATTGCCGTAAGTTCCGGCTGCAGGGGAAACGCGTGAAACTCAAACGCGGTGCGGTCGGCGAGAGGGGTCGGTCGTCCGGAGACGACGACGAATACCGGTCGCTGCGCGTCCCGCTAATCAAGGAACCACCGCCGGTAACTACTTCTGGTGGTGGAGTGCCCTTGTTCGAACCCAAGACGGCCAACGACAAAAAATACTTGGCGCTTTTGCGGCAGCAGGCCGAGGCGGACGAGAAAGCGGCAACGGCTTCGGCTTATAACCCGTTGCAGGGCAAACTACAGGGCAACTGGGGCAACCGTTTTGGTCGGATAAAGACGACGTTCGAGAGGAGGATCGGCGGTGGCGGTG